>NC_133025.1:11250000-12500000 GCF_048771995.1 Taeniopygia guttata
GGTCCAATAGTTGTGATTCCTCAACTGAGATGTAAGCTGCACTCATATTTGGTCAAGTTGTCTTCATGAAATTAAAAAAAAAAAAATGCTTAATGGAGAAAGAAATTTTTTACTATGAATCTACCACTCCACTTTCTTGCAATTTTCTTTGGCCCTCTTGTCTTGGAGATTCTTAGCACATAGGGATGAAACAAATGGTGGAAAATAAGATAATCTCATAAAAATAGTTCCTGCCTTCCTGTTGTTCCAGTCTCCAGGAAAACAGATTGGTTTGGGCACCTGTTATATGCAATACATATTTTATATTTTTTTTAAACAAACATGGTGATAAAGACTTAAGGAATTATGAATTTTAGACACTGTAGGTGCTGAACAAACAAATTCAGAGATTGAATAAAAGTCAAAAATGTCTGCAAGCTGTAGCATGGGGCTTGTTAAGGCAGAGCTAGATAAAAAGGGTATAGTTGGAAGAAAATTTTTTTGGAAAAGTGGATCAAACCATTAAGTAGCAAACTTAAAAAAAAATAAAAAACAACTAACCAAAAACCAAACAGATTTATTTTACAAACTTATTGTCAGTCTCAGTGGAGAAATGTAGCAGCCTTAGACTAGACAAAAACCCCTTAATGTTTTTAATTGGATGAATACATTATCTTTGAATGAGAAAATCAATGCATTGTTGATGTGCTTGGCAGAGATTTGTTCTCCTCAAGATTGTTCCTGATGGATTAATTTTCAGGATTGAGGTGCCATTTTTTGGAGTAGCATGTGACATATTTTTGTAGTGTTTTTGAATTACTGAAATCACTGCCTTTGGAAACAAGAAAACCCAATATATTTGCTCTGAATACAAATGTACAACATGTTCCTTTGCCTTTTAGGAGCTAACTTTTGCCTTCAAAAGAGGTCTTTTCCATGGGCATGATGAACTGAGTCACATGTGACGTGACAGTCACATTTCTTACATTTGTGACAAAAATAAAGCTATATTAAAAATTGAATTATTTTGGTTTTTTTGAAGACACAATCTAAATATTTTAAAGTACAACATAGACATATTTCAGACTTGTAATTACATTACTGTCTAGTCAGTGTCTCTGTTAAACCTGAAAATATCTATTTCCATTCTTTTAAGGATATTATCCACTGCTGCTGAAGTGAAAAGTGAGAATTCATTAGATTTCATTGGTGTTGGGGTGCCATTGGCAGTGAGAAAGGATATTCTAGGATTGATAGCCTTCTTTCTTCTTGGTCATTTCAATTTAAACTTCAGAATGAGAAAAGATGAACTACATAAAACCCATTCATAATCAGAGAGTGTATTTCACTGCAGTTGTTCAGCATAACAGAAGCAAAAATCACAATTTCATCTCTTGTTAAGAATTAGAAGCTGTTCCAGTGCTAAATAACTTCTAGAGGTGAATAAGCCACCAGCTTCTTTTCTTTCGTGAGTTTTGTAATCCAACTCCAACCCATTTTAAATGTGGAAGTGATACTGGTGAAGTGTAGGCTGCACAGTGACCTTGGGATCAGTTGTCTTTCATGTTGCTAGAAAGTACCTCATTATCTAATAAAATCAGAAATTTTACATTAGCTGTTCATCCCTTTTGTTAGATCAGATAGCATCATTGGGTCTAAATTACTTGTTTTCATGTTCTTTTGCCATGTGTTTGTATGTATTGTGCATATATTTTGTTCTGCACAAAGTCTTGATGAAAAAGCAGCTCAGCTTACTGTCAGCTTGAGGCTGCAGTAAAAGAATTGGAACCATCAGATGATTTGGTTGCCCTGAGATAACATCCTTTAAATATTTGTACAGCTTAATAAAAAATATGACCTGTTGTTGTCAAGTCGAGATCAAAGAAGGAAAATGCAAGTATTAAATGTAATACATGAGACATTTACATACTCCCTAAGTCAATAATAAATTTTTGAATTTGTGGGGCATATTTGGAAGATGTCCACAATAATAAAATACAGGGCTAAATCTGTATAAATCTTCTCTATTATTGATCAAATTCTTTGGTAAAGCCACTTTCCAAATAGCCTTGAACCATGTTCTTCTCAGTAGAATAGAAATAATTCCTATTGATTAATTGATTACAAATTGAAGAATTGCTATGTGATGTTCACAGTAAATTTCAAAGACTTCTGGAGCATAGCATGAATTCAGTCTGTTCTCTGGCCCCTGGAGCAGCTGGCAGAGTCTGGCTCACATCCCTGCTGCTGTTCTCTTTTCCAGTCAGACACATTGGCAGGAGCACTGCAGGAAAATTCATTATCTTATCCCTTACACTTTTTACACAGAAAAATTTCTTCAGTTCAGATATTTTTTTCACAAGTTAATCCTTATTTTGGGGCTTGAGAAGATTTTCAAGTCAAAAATCTACACCTTCTTACACATGTTTGTAGGCAGCTTTAAGAGCAGTTTGTAAAATTTCCTGCGAGAATTTTCACTTAAATTTTCATTCTGATTTACTTTGTAATCCACTTTGTTCCCATGATGCTAGGTTTGCAATTTAAATATGAGAGACATGCATGTTTTTATAAATGTCAGCAAGAGCTGCATCTAGTATTTTTTATAAATACCCTGGTCATCTGTGAGGGCTCTATACTACATGAAGGTCCCAAATAGTTAAACCAAATGAGCTTGGTACACGAACACTGTGTTGTTGGGCTTGCTCTGCTTTTCTGCTTAGAAATCAGTTGCATAAAAGGCAACACAGGGAGCAAATACATGAGAAGCTGTAGTGCTCAGTGAGGACTTCAATTTGAGAACAACAACCTGGAATTTCATATTGTGCTGAAGAAGGTGATGGGATTTATGATTTTGGCTCCATTCCAGAAGTACACTTAAAGCCAAAACATAATCCCATTAGATAAATCTATTTATGGAGGTAAATATATTCCCTTTTTACTAAGTGCAAGGAGTTATTAACATTAATAAAATTTGTGAGTAAAGTAAGAAGAAAATGTAACAATTAGTTTGGACAGCAGTTCTTTTGGGTTGGTTTTTTTGGTTGGTTGTGTTTGTTTTGGGTTTTTTTTTGATTGTTTGTTTGTGGGTTTGTGGGTAAAAACATCTAAACTTTGTTCACAAAAAAAAATCTACCTATTGCATTCATTCACATTATATCTCTGAGAATCTCTGTGTTCTCTTGGCACACAGAGAGCATACTGTTAGTCACATTCATTATTTCAGCTGCAGCTTTTGATATACAGCTTTTATTAAAAAAACCCAAACAAGCAAAATTGCAAATTAAATTACTGAAGTCATAAAAAAATCCACAAGTATGCTTATTTTGTAAGAATGGAAACCCATTGATAGTCCGCCTTCTGCAAAGTCTTTTAAGAAACTGTTCTCACGAATTGTAAGTCATGGATGCATCATTTATTACAGGATCTTGCAATTATTGATGGAAGTTCAGAAGATTAATGTCTAGAGATTGAAATAAGCATGAAAAATTCTTATTCAACAGGCTCTGGAAAGAACAAAAGTATTATTTGATATAAAGGTAGAAGAGACTACAGGCAACTAAAATTTTGACAATATACATTGTTGTGTTATCTCAGAAAATAAGTAAAAAGCAGTAGAGTATTATCTGTGCTTTGGATTTGAGTTCAGCCAAGTACTGCCTATTACTGAACTGTTTTTAGGTTGTTGAACCATAATAACAGTTTCAAACATGACCCATTTGGGGGTCGAGAGTCTGTGGGGAACCAGTGCGTGGGGATTGGCAGAGAGCAGTGAAGGCAGGAGGAGATGCCTCAGAACACGCAATGGAAAAGGAAAAAATTTCTTCGAGATAAGATGAAAGGAAAGGTTTAGCAGAGGTGGAGAAGAAAAGCAGGAGCCAAAACAGAGTGAGAAGGGAATTTGGAGTAAGGCTGGAAGATTCACAGACCTGGAATAAGGGATGCAGAGGGCAAGGAAAAGCCAGGGGTGATAAAGCAGAGTTGTGTGTTGTGGATAGGCCAGGCTTACTGTGGTCCCTAGTCTGGGATCTGTTACTTCTCAGCACTACTGGTAATGAAAACTCTTCATCATCAGATCAATGCTGCTTGTTAATTCTGACAAAACTGAGTAGTTTTGGTTCTAAGTACAAGAGAAAAATCTCTCTCTGGCTGCTGTAGTGTGGGGCAAGAGTGGGTACACCTCCCTCTGTTTCCACTGCCCTGTCCCAGGCACACAGGCTGTTGCTGCTGGCAGTAATAACAGCCAGGTCATCACCTCAGGACAGTGCCATTGAGGAGAGATGACAGCCAGGACATCTTTTTACTAGACAGTCTGCCACTGTGGACATCACTTATTTTGCCTCTGCCTGAAGCTGTCCTTGTGTTCCTCTCTGGGTGGTAAGTCCACACAGAAAGAGTGTCCTGTTACTGCCAGCCCCTACTCTTTCTTCTCAGCCTGGGCCATGTCTCTAAATAGCACCATAAAAAAAAAATATATCTGTTGGGTTTTTTTTAATACATTAACTTACTTACAGTTTCCTACCACCTCATTTTTTCCCCAGTGCCCCTGAACCCTTGTTTTCTCCATGAAATTATTGTCTCAGTCAGAGCAAGGGATAAGTGGTGATCACTGAACGAGTAACTCCTCAATATTTCTTTTTAACATCAGGCATATGGTAAGTCTGTGATCATTGCTGAACTCGGTCAGGGGCTTAGAGACTCAAAGCTTCTTATGCCTGTGTTAGGCCAGCTGTTTCGATTGGGAGGCTGAATATCAAGCATCCATGGTGCTGAATTTATCTAAAAAAAAAAAATCTTTCTATTTAGGGAAGGATTTAAAAAAACCCTGACTCTAATATGTGCTGATGATCCTTACCTAAGAACTCTTACCAACCATCCAAGTCTAGCCAGATCATAACATCCCTTCTTTCTTATCCTTGTTGCTGGTTTTTTCCTGTTCTTAATTATAATATCAACCACCCATGTCTTTTATTTTAATTGCTTTAAGCACTTAACGTCAGAAAGGGAAACAAGATCATTTTATTTCCAGTTTTATTTTAAGCAGAGGTCAAAAGTTTCCATAACAGCTGGTGGTAATGCAAAAAACATTTTCTTTCATACTAGTTTAAAATAAACTTTCCAGCAATATCACAAAAGCAGTAGCATTTTGATAAAATTAATTAATGACAGTGCAATTACATTACAGATGCCTAGTAACTTCTCACTTTGCTGCAGATAGTAATCAGATGTGTTTTAAATGCACCTTATCAAATAACACTGTCCTTAAAGCTCTTCAGAACATTAATAAAATTCCTGGTGATGTCATTGCTGGGAGTGGGGAGGAAAAGGGTTATTACCTAAAAAAAAAAGAAAAAAACTTGTATTTTTCCGATATGCATTATGGTTTTACACTGAGGATGGAGCTGGGTGCTGAGCTGTCTGTGGGTGTGTGCTGTGGTCCCAGCCAGAGTTTGCTCAGCTCTTGCTCTTGGCTCGCCCCAAAGCTGCCCTGTCAGCTGATTCCCACAGGTGTCTCTCCTGCCTCTGTAAATTGGAGCAATTGGATAGACAGAAATCATGCTTATCTTGTGCTTGAAACAGGTAGGGAAATTGGTTGAAAATAACTTATTATCAGCATCTCCCCCTCAGTTTAGGAATTGCGTTAGAGCTGGAAGGCTTTTCGGGTTATGTTAACCACAAAAAATAGTCAATGAAGGTGTGTACCCCTTCACCTTCACTCTGACCCCCCAGTAAACAGGTAATGGATGAGGTAAACTGGTAATGGATGAGGAGGAGGGTGAGGTATTCAACAACTTCTGTGCCTCAGTCTTCAGTGGCAATGGGGATGCTGCTGGATGGGAGCCTGGATGTGACCAGGCAATGTGAAAAGCCAGTCGTGTCCCAGTCTGCATCCAAAGCAGCGTGGGCAGCTGGGCAGGAAGGGGATTCTGCCCCTCTTCTCTGCTTTGACCCCACCTGAGCTGCATCCAGGGATCCCCAGCACAGGAAGGACATCAACCTGTCAGAGCAAGTCCAGAGGAAGGGCGCTAAGAGGATTAAAGGGTTGGAACTTCTCCTACAAGGAAGGGTTTAGAGAATTGGGATAGTTCAGCCTGGAGAAGGCTCCAGGGTGACCATATTTCAGCCTTCCAGTACCGGAAGGGAGCCTACAAGAAAAATGAAGAGAAACATTTTGCATGGGCCTATAGTAACAGGACAAGGAGGAATGGCTTCAAACTGTAAGACTGTAGGTTTAGATTAGTTACTAGGAAGAAAGTTTTTGCTGTGAGGGTGGTGAGGCACTGGAACAGGTTGCCCAGGAAAGTTGTGGATGCTCCATCCCTGGAAGTTGGCCAGGTTGGATGGAACTCTGAGGAACCTGGTCTCATGGAAGGTGTCCCTGCCCATGGCAGAGGGAGTTGGAATGAGGTGATCTTTAGGTGATCTCTTCCAACCCAAACCATTCTATGATTCTTCTGTGAATTTGTCAGTCAAAAAGTCCTGTTCTTGAGTCCAAATCCCCAATTAGAAGTAATCAAATGGATCGTTCAAGACCAGAATTACAGAACAATTCCTGTTGCAGAGTCTGCACAGAGGATTTCTTGCCTCCTGGAACAGGATAAAGAGAAGTTGCAATGCAATAAACCGAGCTGCAGCATCAGCTACTCCTTATTGTAACTTTCCACAGTATCTCACAACACATGCTTCAATAACTGCTGGCAAGTATTGACTTTGGGAGCACTAATCTCCCTGCCAGCTTGTTCATGGTACCAGAGTAACAGTGTGTCAGCAGTTGTAGTTACTGCCTCCAGGTTAAGAGGCATTTTCCCATGCTCTGTAATTACTAGCCAAACACCAAAGAATTAGCTGTGTCCATCTGACACATTCGGTGATCCTGTGTGATTGCTCCAGCTGAAGCAATAACCATTCACTGACCGACTGGTTCCTGCAGGAGACTTGTTTTATAGCTCCATTCAAACGCATTTAAGAAAGCAGGAATCTGAGGAGAGACTCTGTGGCCTTATAAAAGTAAAGCTAAGATGTTGTAGCTTACACACTGACATTTTCAGAGCTTTGATTTCAGACACCATATTGCACAGTCATTGAAGCAATCAATTTAGAAATGACAGAAAACATCCCGATAAACACAAAATCATCTGTTGCATAAAGAAAAGTACAGAGAAAAAAAAGAAGAGTTGAGTATCATAATGGAAGGAAACAAATAAAAAGCTTGTCTATAGAAGAAAGCTCAAATAAAAGTGGAGTGATGGAGAGCTTCTCTCCAAATATCTGTTTATAATGTGCAGTCATTTCAGTTTAGCACCATGAGGAATGAAAAGTATAAGCCAGAATCCAGGGCTTCAGGCCAAACCTAGTGTTCTGGTTGTCAGCAAATGGTGAAAATGCTGTCAATTAGCAGAAATCGTTCTGTCCTCTCACATCAAAGCAGTGATAATGTGCCCTTTGATCAGCTGGCAGCACAGGGATGAGAGAAGGCAGCCTGCTGGTGGGAAAGGGCCCAGACAAAGATGAGCGTCCCGTGGAAGGGTGGAAGGGTGGAGGGGCTCCTGCATGGAGCCGCAGCTGTGGTGTGGTCGGTACCTACGGAGAAGGGGATGCCTGATGGGCTCAGTGAGGAACAGCACGAGCCAGGGGTCTGGAAAATGAGAAAAGTCAGTTTTCTGCTTATTTATGTCACTGGGTGATGCAGCTAAGTCCTCCCCTCTGCTGAAGGAGTGAGGAAATGGAGACTAGCAGATCCCAGGTAGACATGATTGACTTTTCATTGGGTGTTTAACATTTCGGGTGTGCAATCTGTCTTGGTTCTGAGACGCAAAGGAGTGTGAGAATTAGGAAAATCAGATCCAGTGCCAAAATATCACCAGGAATTATTCAGGAATCATAGATACAGGGGTACAGTTTGTATTTTATTTAGGAAAATGGTTTCATGGGCACTGAAATGAAATATGATCTTGATTATATTGCTATAAACTTTTAGTAAACATAGCTCAGAGCAGAAATAGATCAATAAAAGTCAGTCATAAAACTGAAGATAGAGAGAGGTATTAGGAGTTTGTTAAAGTGGAAAAGAATATGAACCTGGCATATGAGAGCCAAACCCTTTAGCTGGAGATTCAAACTTGGTTCTATTAATCACAAAGTGATCCTGCAGAGTTTCATGCTGCACAAGGACAAAGAAACTGAAGACTTGAAACTGGTCACCTTTTGCTTCACACTGTGGTAAATGGGAAGCAATTTTTCATGATCTTGTTCTTTGAAATTCTCAGATCATTGAGTTCAACAATAAAAATGACATCAGCAGCATAAAGTTTAAAGTATCAAATTGATTTTTAGCTCAGGCAGCCAAAGGCAAAAGTTCTTCATAACAAAAAAATGTTAAACCATGGGGTTCTGGGTCTCAGAGTTGCTGTAGATCATTTCCACTTGTAATGCAATGTGTATAGGACAAATCTATGTCTTGATAAATCCCTTGCTTTGAATTTCTCCACCACAAGTACATTAAAATCATTCATAGGTACTTAGAGCACCAGCATCTGAGTAAAAGGTCTGAATAAGAAAGAATTTTATGAATTCTGTATGTCACTGTAAGTGAAAATTCTCTATTAGTAAAAGGAAAAGGGTTGCTAATAGATACTAAATAGTGAAATATGTTATTTAAAAATGTAGACCTCGCTGATTAGGAAGTGCACAGCTTGTCTATATCAGAAGTACTGTGCTGTTGTCTCATCCTTGGCTGAATGCTTCTTTTAATCCCAAAGTTCTGTGTTGTTAATTGCACCTTTCTTTTGTTCTTGCAGTTTTTTTGAATGTTTTTAGCCTTTCAGAGCTGAGCCCTTTTCTGCTACAGGCAGCCAACACTGCATAGCACAGTGCTGTGCTTTGCTCACTTGCCACAGTTTCTGGTACTGCAGTAGTAGAGAATTGTGATGCAGGTTGCATCTGCCTGTTCAGTACACTTGGAACTTAATAGAAAAATCAAAATATTTTGTTATTAGGAAATTGAAAAGACAATACTCAATTAAATTGGAGTTAACAGCAAAGCCTGAAATCACTGCTGATATTAGGAACTGTCTGGTTTAAGTTTGCTTTCATTTTGCCTCTGAAATTTCACTGATAATTTCAGGCTGCTGAGCAATGTTTAATTTGTTCTTAATATTTGTGGTTGCAAGCTTGTGTCTGTATGTTTTGAAAAGCAATACTTTTGCACATTTGGGAGCACTTATGTAACAGAAAAAATTTCAATAGAAAGAAAATGTCTGTCTTTAACCTCAGGACATGTTCTTCTATTGCCAATGAACTGGGGGAGAGCTGGGGTTTTCCTGAGAGTGTTGACAATATTATTGCACATTTGTACTGCATGAGGATATTTCAGACTTTCCCATTTCAAAATCCAGAAATTGCTAACTGTTTCTGCCATCAACTATTATTTCAAATCAATGTATAGGGCTTCTGATCGTGGGGTTTAACACTTTAGAAGATTATGGTTAGCTTTTATTGAATGTTTCTTTGGTATTGTTGAGTAAAGCAGAAAAGGACGTGGTATCATCTCTGCTGATACTTTGGGGGCAAAAGTGATAAAATTATATCATCATTTTTACATATGATTCTTTGTGAAATATCCTTTTTACATCTGATACTTTGTGAAATTTTATTGGAAAGTTTGGTTAGTGTTTCTTTCAGCAATCATCAGTCTTGTAGTTAATAACTTTGCTAAAACTACCCCAGCAAGGGATGGCAACAGTGAACATATAGTTATTAACTTTGATAAAACTGCCTGGGCTAGGGATGGCAGCAGTGAACAGGAATGTGCACCTCACTTAAGTCCATCCCAGGCTTGATTTTAACCTTGCAGATCCTTTCCCTTTATGGACAAGCCTGCAAGGCCTCTCTGGAGATAATAAAGCTTGAGAGGTCTCATCTAAAAATATGATAATAAACAAGTTAAAGTAATGTTGAACAGCAGGAGAAAATCCAGCATCAAAATTAAAGCTAGTTCCAGCAGAGGATCAATGAAATGAAGGACTTTAAAATTTTTTTATTTTCCCCATTGAGTGTGTCTAAAGTGTAGGTAAATATTTACAAAGCAAAATGCCGTATGAACCTTTTCTCCTTATTTTTAATTCACACAATTTAAACACAGCCCCTACACAGGAGCACGGACAGTTCCCAAAGACAGTTATTCAGCTGGAGGAAACATTAATCTTTAAATATTAGGTGGTTCACTTTATATTCTGTTCCGGATTATTTAGTGCTTTTCATGTACTATAGCTCAAAGTGTTTTACTAAGAAATGAACTATGGTGGAAATGTGTCCTGAATGCAGAGCTCCCCAGAACTATAGATATAAATGCATTAGAGTTATTTTTTGAGTCTGAATGCTGTCAGTTGGATCTATACAAATGATGCATTGGGATGAGTCCTCTGCAAAATAGATGTCTGCTTTTATGGACTAACCAGAAATTGTGAAACCAAGAGTAATATTTGCAAAGAGGAGAGGTGTCTTCGAGATAAAGATTTTTGCCACATCATGAAAACACAATTGAGTATGTGTGAAAAATGCAGGCAGAAAAAATACTAGTAAATATGAAGCATTATTCTACTTTTTGCTACTTTTTGTTTTTCTTTGGTTTTTTTTTTTTGTTTTGTTTTTTTTTTTATTTCACCAACAGCTAGAATTCCACAAAATAAGCGAACACCAAATTTTGCCATGCATTGCAGAAGTGTGTGAGAGGAGACAGTTCTTCCCTGAATACTCTTCACTCTGGATAGACAGGACAGGAAAAGGGTGGTGGCAACTAAAAGATGAGAGTTGATGCTTGAGAGCAGATGAGTTACAATTGTATAATAAATTGATGCTGAGTAGCTGCTGAACAATGAACATATTTTTACCCTCTTCAGTCATGAGGTCATAGTAATATGCTTCATCATCCTTCCCTGGAAAGGCAGGCGAGTCCTGGCAACTGGTGACACTTCCTTGGCTGCTCTGAAGTGACTTTGGTCACTGCTGTGACTTGACATTGGTCATTTGCCCACATCACAGTAACATAGAGATGGTTGTTTGGGGTGGTTTGCACCTTCTTTGGTATTTGAATCTTGCTATTTCTATTCCTGTTTCCAGTATCTTGACCCATCCTATCTTTCATGGAAATCCCTTGTTTCTTGCTGCTTTTATTGAAGCTTATGAGAAGATAGAGTCAGGATAGAATTTAGAGAGTAAAGAGATAAGAAAGAAAGAAGATAAGAAAGAAGAACGGTATCTTGAAAATTAGGTATTACAATTAATGTGTCTCCAGTCACGTGGTATGTTATAGCATTTCTTAATGGATACCTTGGGCAAAGTGAGCATTTCCGTGCTTACTGCTCTTACTCTTACTGGTTGTCTCAGGAAAGAAGAAATCTGAAGGTTGTTTCAAAGCAAAGAAAAAAATCACATTGAAGTAACTACAGATTCTTTTTTCTCCCTCTTCCCATTCTTCCTGTTGTCTTTATTCAGAGTTTGGAGGATCATTGAAATCAAGCTATAATAATTTCCAGAACTAAAGTTTTTTCTGATTCTAGAAAAACAGAGTCCCCATTTTTCTGTGTACTTATGCTCATGTAAATGTTATTGTACAAAAAGCACAATTCAATTAATAGAATAATTGCCCTGAATGACATCAGCAGCAGAAGACCACAAGAACATTGCTTTTTGGAAGACATGCATTATGGTCTAAGTAGCCCACTTTTATCAGTTCTTCATGTCCTGCTGTAGGTAACAGTCCAGTTCCTTATCCTTTGGACTGGAATGCTCAAATTTAGGTTTTGAGTGGGGTTTTATTTTGTTTTGTTGTATTTTTCCATCTGTGCATGAAGGTTGCATCTCCTTCAGGCCTTGGGCAAAGTTAACTTTTTTTAAAAAATGATTATTAGATTCTGTCTAGTCTAGTTATTCAGTGCCTCTACTTATCACTCTGGAGTTACCTGATTTAAAAAGGCATAAAACTCTTTATTTCAATTAATATTTTTATTTTAAGGTGTGGATAATCTGTTTAGGTGAGCTATGAATCTTTAGTATAAATGCTCCAAGCAGATTGAATAGACCAGACCCATTTCTTTCAAAAGCTTCCTTTTTTATTCTGTGCCATCAAGGGAGGTCAGCTCTGATGCACTACATGATCTTCAGGGCAGGTCATTAGAACAAACACAATTTTCTCTGTGGCTACATTCTTTTGCTATGGGGGTTTAATAGTCTCTTTGGTTTTTTGCTATGAATCAGTTGTTTTTTTGCTACAAGCACGCCAGTATGTTAATATATTAAAAATAAATAAATAAAAATGGTTGTCTGTTAATATAGGGTCTTGGTTCAATATGAAACAATATTTTTAATGTTAGAAAACTGGCTATAGCTTAAGATACCAAAAATCTGTGTTCTGACCCTCATTCTCTTAACAGCTTCTTCACAGCCCCGAGCAAGTCACTTTAACTTTATTCTCTGAGAACTGTGGATGGTAATGAATACTTCAATATCTCACAGGGCACTACAACACAAAAATTCTGCTGGCTAATCTGCAGGGAGAAGGTAATATGGCAAAGAAAAGACACATTATTAGCCATAAGTTGAAACCAAATGTGATTAGAATATCAATAAAATCATATGTGTTTCAGGGAAATGTACCCTCTGAGTAGCTAACAGAAAACGACAGCTATTATATGCTGTCAGGAGTGGAGAATTAAAATGTCAAATGTGCTCTGCTTTGCCACAGTTCTTGATGCACTTGTGTGCTCCAGCCCTCAGATTGCTTTTGTGTCCGTCTCTGGACTGGGAGTGTCTGGCTCTTGCTGGAGAGCCCAGCCAGACTCGAGGGCTCCAGCTCTGCCCTCACCTGGGCCAGGGTGAGGTGGGAATCACTTCCCATGAGAAAGTCACACGTAGTGCAGGAATAGCAACTACCTCCCCAGTTTAAGCTCTTCCAGAGCTTAGCATGATTTCTCTCTTTAAAACCACTGAAGAGGTCTCAAAAACTTTAGGATTGGAGCTATATTAATTCAACATTCTTTTGCCCTAAGGAGCCTGGAGGATTCTGTAGTATCTTATGTATAGACAGCCCAAGGTAGGTTTCTTTGCTGTTAACTGCCAAGGACCAGACTCTCTGTGGAACAATTTCATTCATGTTCTTGCAAATGCATCTGATGTATTAGTTGCCAGAGAAATAAAATTGTCTGACTCTTCTCATGCATAACTTTTATTGTTGTTAATATTGAAAGTTTTCTAGCAGAGAGAAAACTGCTGTCAGGAGTGGCATGCTGGGAAGGAATGGCTCTTCCCAGCTATGCCTGGAAGTTGTATAGGAAAACAACTGTGGGAAAAGTCACCTATAAAACAGATGAAATGGCTTGGCATTGATAAATACCATGGCAGTTATGAAGAACTTAGGAGTGGTAGTAAATGGGAAAATATGAAAGCTCAAATGCATGAATATTGTAACCAAAAGAGTAAGACCCTGTTTGTCACTACTGTTACACATCAGTTCATGACACAAAACAGCAGGGCAATATTCCAGTACTCGGTGTGTTGATTACAGCGCAGAGAAATAAAGTCTATTGCTTTGCAACTTGTCAAACAGCTCTGTAAAATGTGGAACTAATCTAACAGATTATTTTTCTAACTGGTGATGTGTCACAATTGATGTAAAAATATGTACATTTATAAAAATAAGTCTTCAGTCACCTTGGAAGAATATCTATACAAGTGAAATCCTTATTTCTCTGGTTATGCTCTGATTTGGCGAAAAACTGTTTTCAAGTAAGGGGCAGCAATCAGATCTTAAATTACATAAGCAATCTCACGTACCTGACTAACATTTAAAGCTGTCTCCTGGAATCTGTTTCTTGCTTTGCTCTTAGCCATTTGAACTTTCCTGTTG
This sequence comes from Taeniopygia guttata, assembly GCF_048771995.1. Classification (NCBI taxonomy): domain Eukaryota; kingdom Metazoa; phylum Chordata; class Aves; order Passeriformes; family Estrildidae; genus Taeniopygia; species Taeniopygia guttata. The sequence goes on from NC_133025.1 coordinate 11,263,880, forward strand.
TCAGGAAAGTCTATAAAAAATGACAAGGGGATTCTAGTTTATACAGAAGTGAACTTTGAGCCCTTCTGAGATAGTGGTCACAAGCAAAAGCTAAACATTTAAGAGTTATTATTATTATTGTTGTTGTTGTTGTTGTTGTTGTTGTTGTTGTTGTTGTTAATTCAGAAAGAACCAATATCTGATGGTTTAGTGCACTTGATGTTCAACTCATCCAGCTAGATTCTAAAAACAAATATCTCTTCCTGCAGTAATGCAAACATTACCCTCAAGTAACTGGTTTCTGGAGTGGGAGATAGGGTGTTAATCTTAAGATTCATTCTTATTTTCCCAGCAGTGTGTTTTAGACAGCAAACTTAGCAGACAGCAAACCAGCTGCTGTTTGGTAGTGGTCTATATGCAAACGTGTCCAAGTTTCTGTGGTCTTCAGCTATGAAGACTGTCAAAGTATTTCTGCAGGAAATAAACCTTGTGAGAAAGTCATGGCTTTACCTTTGAACCTCAGCAAGATGTTTTTCCTTAGTCAATACAATACTGTTGTCTGAGTAAAGTGTTGCTTGTTCTGTGTTTATCTACATCTATTTCTAATGCATTGGCTGTATTGCTGTATAATTTAAACTTCATGCACTTTTTGAAGAGGACTTAGAATGGCTTTTTTTAGTATTTTCATGGCATTCATTTCCTGAGGTAAGTATCAGCCAAGGTATGGTCTGGACAATATCTATTCTGTGAATGCCTAAATAATTATTGCATTGAGGCTTTAGGTAAAATTGTAGCCTTTATTATATATTTCTAAGAAATTACATTCAAATTGCATTTGACATATCCTTCAATTCTCAGTAGTTTAAGAGGTGACATCCAGTATGAAATATATTCAGAGACCTCAGGTACTAGCCTTACAATACGCCTGATTCCACGGTGTGCTTTAAAGAAGCTTTATGAAAATGGTTTGATTTTTCTTTCAGGACTCTTTTTTTGGTATTTGTAACTTTTTTTATCTAAATGTTCATCTGTTATAGTATTAGCGACTTCGTATTTAGAAACTTTATACAAGATTCACAAAAGTGCAAATAATTTATCTTAAGAAGGCTGTACCTTTCACTGTAGGTGTCTGAAGATGCTGTTAAAATGGCTAAAAATAAAAGTAATTTCTTAGGCATATTATGTTTTATTTAATATTTTTCAACATCTCTGAGGCAGCACAGCTATGTTTAAACCAATTAAGACTAAAATCTCATATTCACATATAATAATTGTAGAGTGCAGAATAAATCATATGTGGTGTATGCAAAATGGTTGGGTCTGAACAGTAAAAGCACAGTTTTGCTGTTTGATTCCTGACATGTTTAAATATGAAAATAAATGTATAATTCTGCTTGGAAAAAAAGCAGCAGGGGTTGGTTGGACTGCTGCACACCTGTCAAGCTTTCAGCTGGAGGAGTTGGCAGGCTTCACCAAAGGTCAGAGGGGATATCTAGGGGATTATGGATCCCCTTTGTTGGCAGATGTTACCTGATAACCCTTGTTACCAGCACCAGCTCAAGAGTTTGTGCAGGTTTTTACCAGCCAATTTGCCAAAGCACAAAGAAAGGGCAAAATTTACCTGCAATTATCCTGACAAAGCAGGTCCAGTCCAGAGAACCTCAGGCTAAAGCCAGTTTTTCTTTATGGACAAAAAATTAATCATGTGATATCCAGGGAGTTTGTTGTATGGTTACTCTTTTTAGCTTTTGCAGTATTCTTTAATATCAGGTATGACAGATTTGCTTTTTCTCTTCTGTGTTTCTGAGTGCATATAAAACCCACAGTATAAATATATGTGGAAATAAAAATGTCAAAATAATGGAGCTGAACAGAGCTACAGGCATAGACAAGGTCTCCTCTCTTAAAAAGATATATTTTGAATTGTCTTTATTTCTGTGTCACAAAGGTTCACATCCTTTAAAGCGTATTATTAAAAGTTTTTATAACCATGCTCAGACAATTTATGAAATGAAATTATTAAGCAAGACTGAACACTATGTAACTATGATAAGCAATACTTCATGTTCTTGCTAATTAAGAAATGGAGCAAGAAAATATTTCACTCATTTTTCTATAGTAATGAGTTTCTAATTTTTATTAAAAAAATCCTTAACTAAATTACAGAAAAGCAGTCCATTTTCTTTATCCCTCTGAAATATTTTATTAAAACACTCTCATTTCTTCAGAAGTAAAAGAAATTGTAAAACAAATTGATAGTTATATTGTCACAATCACATTATCAGAAATATATTTAGAATAGGTAATTTGATAATAAAAATTTTGTGCCTCTTACCAAAGGCAAAAAGAGTGAGTAATAATAATAATAATAATAATAAAGGTATGCTTAGAAAAATAAAAAATAGATAATAACATTTTTTAGCAAAGAATGAGCTACAGTATCTTTTACTAGGTCCACTTTTGAAATACTATATATTTAATACACTTTACATAGTTTTAAGTTAGCTTCCCCAATATCCACCCCAAAATGAAATTTTTCATAGGCAAAAGAAGACTTTTGCATCACCTGCAACTGGTAGCACTAAAAAAATAGATTAAATAAGGAAAAGAATGATTAACAGTCTGAAGAAAATTGACTCAGTGCCGATGATCTAAGAAAGAGTAGCTAAACAAGAAAAGTTTCACAGAAAAGCAAAGTAGATTATCCACGACTTTTAGGTAGCAATTCTCATGGATAAAAAAAGTGTCAATAAAACTGAGATTGCTTTTTTTTTTTTCAGATAGACAAATAATAGTAAATGTATATTGGAGTTGACCAAATAATATTAACAATAACATATTGATCTTTAGAATTTCAATTTTTTAAAGACTGTGAAGATGTCCACATCAAGGCTTGTCCTAATCTCTACTGTTAGAAATAGATATTGATCAAGCTTTACTGCACGTATGTATGATATGGTCTTCTTGCACCTATTTCTGAAACATCTGTTACTGTTAGAAACAAGATACAGAGACAGCTAACAATTTATGTAGTAGCAGACTTGAATTTCCTTCTGATTAAGATAAACTGAAATCAGTCAGTGACTCGCTGCTGTCTCCAAACCAAGACTATCAATCTGTGAGAACTTTCAGTAGCTTTAGTTTTGCATGCCCCATTTTATTTCATATAAATAAATCTGTTCAGTTGGATAATCTTAGTTTCAGTCTTTCTGACTCTCCAAGGAATTAATCTTTCTGTCTGAAGGATCCCTTTAGAAATAAATTGAATTTTTTTGTTGTTTAGTAGCTCAGTACAATGCACTTGAAATGCAGCAATGGCCATGAGTATTTTGAGGACTCCATTACTCTTCATGCTAAGTTCCTCAGCAGTAGGATCGGTGGATATTCTGGTTTTAACTTGCATTGTAAAATGCCTCATGTGCTTTCTATTGTAATAGGAAATAATATTATTGTATTGTGCTTCCCTGTGAAAGAAAAAAAAAAGGAAAAAATGAATTATCAACTTTCTTATTTTTGAAGTTGCAATTTCCCCTTTGCTCATGCTGGGCTCTACCCTGGCAAAGGAGGTAAACACTGAAGGTCCATCTATTGCCTACTCAACATGCCTGCACAGAAAACTGACTTCTGAGGTTCCTGCCCCTGGGGACTCGTAGCTGGTTTGATCACAGCTGCACACAGTTGTTTCTGATGTGCATCAGCTCCCCACTATGTCAGTAGAAACAGAGGAGGGCAATTCCACATGGAAATTCATCTTACTGATTTCCCTGGGGAAGTTCCCATTTCTTTTGTTGTGTGTAGAGGCAGTTTATGGTAATTATGGTGTAATTATGTTCACCTAACTTTAGATCTCTGCAGGCATTTGTAGAGTCTGGTTGGTGTAGCATATACTAAAGCAGCTGCTTTAGGGTGAAATGAATCATGTCTAAAAATGCTCATTCCTCCCCATTTACTATAAGGAAAGTCTGTGTAACTACCTCTTAAGTTAATGTCTCAGTTTTCTGTGTAGAAAAAACTAAACACTTGGCCTAAACAATTAAGATCCATCAACTTAAAAAAAAAAAAAAAAAAAAAAAAAAAAAAAAAAAAGAATGTTAATGAACATTAAAAAAAAAACAAACAAAAAAACAGAAGGAAAAATTTGATTATCACAGTTAATTAGCCATACCACCAAGGAACACTACTTCTGGTTTCAGGAAGTGCTGAACACAAAGGTACAGCAAGAACTGGAAGTCAGAACTACGATCATACGATCACAGATAAATACCCTAAAACTAAGTCTTGCACTGAATCTGTCTCTTTCCCAGCAAATAGTTGTGCAAAGTGGAAATTAGGAATGATTTAAAGTTGCCTGTAGGGCTCCTGGAATACCTTAGACTTGTGCTTGGCAAACTGTTCTTGTTGGGCTGAGCCTTGATGGGTTCGAGTCACCTTCTGCAGAAGAAGGATTTGAATGCAGATGTCCTCATGCATTTCTGAGCATATTCCTTAAAAGCTGAAAGGCAGAGAAGAGCCACTGGGGAAACAATCACCATTCATTCCCTTCAGCAGTGGTTTGAAGGACAGTACTCATTTCCCTCTGACTTCTGAAGGATCTGGCTCATGCTCCTACCTGCTAACCTTGCACCAGGTGCCGCCGTGCCTGGGTGAGGTTCCTGCATGTTTTGGAGTACAGGCTGGTTTTGAGGTAGGGGTTTCCTGTTCCTTATTTTGTGGAATTTCACATGCAGCCGACCTATTGCACCGCCTTTTATTTTGTGCAGTCCAACTCTACTCAGCATTGCCATCAGCCTCTCTCAGTACTGTGGATTCTGTCCGTGAAATGGGAAAAATCTCTGTGCTGAACCTTTCCAGCCCTCTTACATGACCAGACCTCTTTACCCATAAAGGACATGCCCTCTGTCAGCTCACAGAAGCATTTCAATATCAGCTGAAAGTCTGAAGGTTATTAAAATGAATGGAAATAGAGTATACATATGTGCAAATTACTTTTTCACAGAGCAAAAGGCAGCTCAAAATGTGTTTCTTTTTTATATGCTTTTCATTACTTAGTGTGCTCCTTGTGTGAGATCTATTTCACCTTATAGGCATATAGTCTACCCTCAAAGTCAATGATAGAGGACACTATATTCTATGAAATAGTGGTCATGCTATAGCTAAAAAAAAATTAAAAACTAAATAAGTAACCCAGACACTTCCAATGAAGCAATGCACTTGACAAAAAAAAAGCATAATTTTAGTCTGTTAAATCTAGAATATTCTTGATAGTAAGATCTTATATAGAACTTTTCATTTTGAACAATCTATATGTGGTCTGTAGAGAAAATGAGTTGCTGTGCCACCTTCAAACAAGCAATGAGACATAGAACAGTGAGAGAGTAGGAATCACCTGGTCAAAACCAAACTTTTCTAGACACTGGAATTAATTCCTTATTACTTCTTGATTATTTCTGACCTTTGTTTAATCTGAATGAATGGACTAAGAAAGTAACACATCAGTTTTAAATGCTGCCACTGTGCTCTTTTGATTACCAGTTTGCCATGTGAATGAGTGTATTTTCATAAGAAGACATTACCATTGAATTTTTTAATGCTAAAATTTATCACAGTAAAATATGCATACATATTTTTGTCACACAGGTGTTAAATTAGATACTTTCATTTATTGGTGGAATGAACCAAACTGTAAGGAAACCCAGAAAGAATCAAGGATAACACTAAAGATGAAGATAAAAATTTCAGATGCTTTAGTAATTGAATAGTGTAGATTTTAAGTTATATTTTTTTAAAATTGCAAGTTTCTTTTTTTTTAAACATTCTACTGCTGATTTTTTTTTTTTGTATTTCCAAAAGGAATTGCAGTCTTTCATACTTCATGTGTGAAGTATGCTATTATGAATTAATATGCAGCTATGAAATTTAGGTACACACAAAACCAGGTCATATCTAATATCTGTGCTGTCTTTATTTCACTTTCCTTTGGAACATCTAGATTAGCCACTTGGACTAAATGAACTTGAACTCCAAAAGCAACCCCATTTTTCAATATCTGGAAAATAATATTTTAATTTCCTAATTACTATTTTTCCTATTAATAAGCTTTGATAATGCATGCACCAAAAAAAATTGTTCTTTAGAGTGCTTTTTGAAACTTCTATATATTTTCTGTATAACCTGATTATAAAAAAGGGGAAAATAAAAGAATTCTGTCTAGAAGCATTTGTAGTGTGTGATCATTTGCTGGTTTTCTCAGAAATCACTGTAATTATGGTGTCATTTGTAACAGAACACAGAAAAATATCTCTTCATTAGCTGGCACTTATTTCAGGTTGCACAGACCCTTGTAAATGTAGTTTACAATGAACCACCCATGAAGCCTCATATTTTGCTAGCGAGTGTTATGAGGCTGTGCAGAAAAAAAAACCAAACAATCTTTCTCAGGTGTTTTGGGACCTGTCAGGGTAAACATTTTGGTATTTGTAACACAGACCATGTAACTTCCTGAGCTACACTGAAATACATGATTGGCCATCTAGTGGGTTAAGATTATATTAATTTTTATTACCTTTTGAAAAGCTGCTTTGCAAAGACATATTCTTTCTTCTGCACTGAACAAAAGTGACTGTTTTTTACACGAAACATACTTTATTCAAATGGAAATTTAGAACCTAAAAAGTTGATAAAACTTAACTCTAAATAATTAGTGTATAGTTAAGACCTGAATATTTGCTGTGTGCAAATTTTTTTTCTCTCTAAAGAACAATGATAAAATGTTGGCCTGCGACTTGGGTTAGAGGACACATGAGTCACCAACGTGCCATGAGAATATCCAGTTGTCAAATCAAATTTATCATCTGTGTTAGCAGACTTGTTTAAGTAGAAATAATTATTTTGCATTGGACTTTAGACAATTAGGTCAAAATTGCATTTAAAAATGAAGAGAAAATAAGCTGCCATTATACACACACTGCTCCAGGTCTTAGCTCAAATGTCTGTCTTGGTGAGAGAAATCACTGTTTTCTGAAAGAATTTATGAGTAAAGAAGAAATTACCAGATTCTTAGGCAAACAAGTAGATTAAGAATATGTGTAACGTGCAAAATATAAATATCCTTCTAATGAATCAACTGAGTTTATTCACTTACACAAGTGCACAGACATCTCAGTTTGGTGAACTCATTGCAAGCAGAACTGTAACTCTACTGGCGTTTGAACACTTCTAAGTGAGTAGATTCTTTTGTCCAGGGAAAGTATGGGTCTCCAAACTGTTTCTTGCAATTTCTAAGTAGCTTAGATAAAATAGCTTCTAGATTTTGCTGTTCTTATGATTCCTGAAACCAAGGATGTAAGCAAAAACTAAAAAAACCCAAATCACAAAAACAAAGAGGTAAAACCAAAACCCAACATCAAACAGAAAACCTGTAAAATAGACTAAACACACCATTTGCAATGGAGCAACTAAAACTGGTGTGTGGAATAACTGTTTCTTCACCGTTTAAATGTGGTTCTTCCCAGTGTAGATCCCAGTAGAGTTTTTAGGAGGACAGCAAAGACCTGTTCCTCTGGGTCAGACCTTTTCTTGCCCAAATTTTCCTTTTCTCATTGACTTTCTGCCCACATAGGGCACGCGGGGCAGCCAATGCCCTGCAGCATGACCTGTGGACATGGCAGTGGCTGGAAGAAGGGCAGCAATGAGTTTGTCTTTGCAGCACCCAAAATGATACCAGTTTATTAGCCCTAATAGAGTCTTTGGCATCCATCCTTATAGCCCCCTTGGAAGCCTTTTGACTCAGATAGAGACAAAACTGAAACCTTCTCCTTAGGAGAGCTAAATGACTGCCATGCAGAACAATGAATGAGCTGCTTAGCCAACACCAGCTTTGAGCTTCTCTGAGCAGCTGCTGAGATCTTCAGTAATTACACAGCTCTACAAAAACTGCAGTTTCAATGTGTTGTGCGGGGGAGTCTGTATTCAGTTCATTTACCCTGAACAGCTATTCCACAGCTGAGATAGGAAGTTAGCCCTTGTCTTTTTGTCTCTGTTTAACATATAATTAAGGTTTCTTATTTGCATTTTAATACCATCTGATTTTTAATTCTACATGCACCCTCTAGGTACACTTTTTTCATGCAGAAGATTAATGTATTTTTTATTTTAAAATTTTTGCAAGTAGGTTATTTTGTTTGCTTTTTAGTTACAAAATGTATTTTAAATTATTTTTAAATGCCTAGATCATATTTTCTTATATGTTTCAGCATTGTAATTAATTCAGAAGAAAAAATTACAAAGTCTTATGACTACACGGCAGGTCATTGTGTGGTAAAAATCATGATTAAAAAACTCATCTTGAAAGCTATCTGCTTCTGCACAATGTACTGCTACCAAAGAAATTCACAGAAAGTTTTTTAAATTAAAAAAAAAAATTTGTAAGAGCAAATCCTCACCTGATATCTTGTGAAAATGTCCGGGAAAAGTCTCTTCTTGCTGGTTTTGTGTTGTACTGTCCTGTACTGCCCAGTTATGTTATCAGTTTGAGAGTAGCCTCTGGTATCTATATCGAGTTTTTCTTTTTGAAATGTACATTACCCATATTTTCAAATTCCTATTACTTACTTATGCAGCATCTGTGCAGTTTGGTTGACTTTAGTGAAATTATTTTTGATAAAGGGTGGACTATCCTGGGTGCAAACTGTGTGAGCTCATGGCTCTTTGCGCTAGAATTCAAATGACACTTTTCCAGCTCTGCACAAACCTTAGAAAATATAATATTGTCAGCAAAATATCTTCTGCGAGGAGTGAGGAATCCTATTAAGAGGACCCTCCTTCCAGGAAAAGAGCAGTAGTAGAAATCTGCTTCTAAATGACAGGATGATGGTGAGGAATGTCTGTTGCTTTGTATTGGGAGGCAATTAATTGTGTGAATGCAATAAAATTAGCCTGTAATAGAATTAGCCTGTTGGTAATGTGTTGGGGACAAAGCAAGAAAGGAAAGTCACTCATAAACAGGTGATTGAAGCAGAAGGTCTTACAGATAACACATAAGAAGTTACTGAAAAATCTCGGTTGGTCTGTCTTCCTTTTGCAACACCAAGCTTCATTAGATTTCTTTATTTTCATATTTATTAAAGGCTTTGAGCAGCTGGAGGTTGAGAACAGTAATGTTCACATTTTAGGCCTCTGATCCCAAGAGACTTATGAAACCGAATTGTGTAAGAAGGATGTGTAAGAAGGAAGTGTGAGAAGGAAGATCAGCTTCAAGTTGTCGTAATTTTAATCTCTAAAAGGTGAAAAATGAAGGTGTGGACTAAGCACACCTGAGTAAGGGGTTTATATTCTTCTCTAATTTCTAGATTTAAATGTATTTTGGTCAGAATCTTGGGGTCCTCTGCTCAGCCATAGTCATGCTTGTCATTAAACAAATGTACACGCCTGAGGAATTTTTGAACCATGAAGCCAGGAATTTCATTTGGAGTTTTTTTGGGCCTAAAGTGCAACAGACTGAAGTATGTTACATCTTTTTCTTGCCTTGGGCTCAAAGCATAGTGATGCAGCTACTAAGGGAACAAGGACCTCTTCGTGGTTTAATGTAGTCCTTTGTAGGTTGAGGTGGTGGTGTGTTCTCCTGGTTCTCCAGCTAGAAAAAGGGACACCAGGAGAAGGATCAAGTGGTGTTAGCATCAATCAGTCAGAAGTGGAATTAGTATGCTCCAGCTCTACTACTGTTTTATGCATTAATGCATACTCTCACATACCCTGTCTTGTTGCTATTGGACACAAAGTGAGTACACAGAAGCTTGGTAAGTTCAAAAGAGAAAATACCTAGTTTTATTCAAACATCTGGTATATATAGAATTCTAAAGGTGACCATGGATTGGAGGATGGAATTACCACCTCTCCAAACACACTGGTCCAAAGATCAATCAATCATTTCTCTCCACCCACAGAGAAATATGTAAACTATTTTATTTATACATTAAATTGTGTGGGAACTCTGAAAATCAAATATTTAAACATTATCAGAAGGCGAAAGAAGTTTTATGAGAACTTTAAAACTTTCAAAAGAACTATAAAAGAAAACTTAACACTTTTGAAATCAAAGTAACACTGTCTGACTTAGAAATTCTTTGCAAGCAGTCATTCTTTGTTTTGACAGTTTAAGGAAGTTACCAGTGTTTTGTGATTGTGCTTAAAAAATAATATTTTTTTTATAAGGTGTTCAAAGTTGAAAATGCTTCCTGTGTTAAGTGCTTGTGGAAAGAAAGGATTAGAATATAGTTAAGAATTGGGCAGGTCATACTGTGCACCCATAAAATATAAAGGATATAAATAAAAATGCTAATATAAAGGATATAGCTATTGTGGGTGTTTGACTGTTCAGAAGTAGAAAGTAACAAATTCGGCAAGGATTTTAGTAAATCTTCAACAGATTTTCTCTGTCCTGATATGTATAGTAATCTGAATAAGTCTTCCCAGTGCAGCAGACCATGAACTGAAGTTGTTCCTTTTAACTTAAACTGGGTCATCTAACTCACCATACTCCTGCCAGGAGCACACTGCAACAGTCATGGAACCATAAAATAATTTGGGTTGGCAGGGAAATTAAAGATCATCTCATTCCAATCCCCCTGCCATGGGTAGGGACACTTTTCACTAGACCAGTTTGCTCAAAGACCCATCCAGCCTGGCCTTGACCATCCCTGGGTCTCACAGGAAAGAATTTCTTCCTTATCTCTAATTTCTATCCACCCTCTTCCATGAGCCTTCTCTCCTCCAGGCTGAACAGCCCCAACTCTCTGAGCCTGTTTTCAAAGCAGAGGTGCTCCAGCCCTTGGATCATCCTCACGACCCTCCGCTCGTTTCAGCAGCTCCGTGTCCTCGTTATGCTGGAGGCCCCTGAGCCACACGCAGCTCTGAAAATAGTTTTGCAATAAAGGAACTATGTTTGAGTCATACATGGGTCACTACAGAAACACTTTTAGAAAATGTTACCTGCTAATGGTAGCAGTGCAGAACACCTTGATTTGAAAGTAGTTCTTTCTGCTAGAAACTTCTGTACAAAAAAATCTGGGTTTAAGATTTGAAGAAGAGGTTAGAAGTTGAGGAACTGGAGAGATGACTTACTAGAACTCATACATATTTTATTTCTTTTAATACCTCACTTTTCACCCCACCAAAACAGCTTCTAATGGATTCTCAAGTCTCTAGAGACGATTTTAAACATTATTTTTTGATAGAATAAAGTGCATCCATATGTCTGCTTTATTGAATGTTCCTAGTGCTCTCTGGAAAATAGCACTTCTATTGACAGCAATACTTTTTTGCCTTATGGTTTTGGTTTTTTTTTTTTTTCAGTTAAACCTTTTGGAAGACAGTCCATACAGATTTAGCCTTAAATTCTGATTTTGGTTGCACTGCTATAAAATGTGCAGATTTGACATTTCAATAAATGCTTGAAAAGAATCAATGAAAAGATCCTAGTTTCTGTGTCTCTTAGTCAATGTTGTATGTTTAGTCAGATAAGGAATCAAAGTGATATTCTTAGTACAGTACAAGAAAAACTTCATAAGCTTATTCATTTCCCATATGGTATTATAAAACGAGGTTTAGAACAAAGCTTGATAGATACTTTAGCAAATTTTAGTTGATAGTTTGGCTAGGAAGTTAACTGTTCCAGCATGAAATCTAATTAAGAATTACACCAACATGTTTGGGGTGGAGGGAAATGCATGGGAAGGAGTGACAAGGCTGTAGGTGGAAAGTTTGCAAGTGGACTGCAGGCAGTCTTATGAGACACTGTGTTCTAAATGCTAGTGTCATTGTTTCCTGCATCAGACTAGGATTTTTTTTTTCTTCTTTCTCCTTTATAATTCTACTTCCTTTTACCCTCTCTAAAGTCATGTCTACATTGTTAGAAACTGTGTTAACTTCCACAGGAGACCAAATGACTAGTTCAGACTGGATATCTGATTCTTAGAAAGCTGAAGATGAATCATATTTGTTCAATGGTATTATTTAATTTATCCCTGGTAAGTGAGAATGGAAAATGAGTGGAGCTGAATATTTCAGCTTCAGTGGTTTGGGTGCTTTCATCTTTAATTTTCATGTTCCAGTATCTGTAGCATTAATTCCTTGGCAATTCAAAACAGCATCAGGGAAGCCTTTAAGAAATTAAAATCTGAAAGCAAATGAAAGCAAGCTGTGTTTGTTGCTGAAAATGGATGAGGAGTAAGGCCCTGTAAGACCCAGCCTCTGAAAGAATTGTGAATAGCCCAGGTGGTGCCCCAGGGCACCTGAGGGCAGCCAGGCATGGCCAGTTCTCTCCCTCTGTGGCCTGTTCGGAGTTTGCAAGTTCAGAAAATCAGACACAAGTGTTTTCTTTTGCACAAAAAAAAAAAAAAAAAAAAAAAAAAAAAAAAATTGCCTTCAGTTTTGCAACCAACCCAAAGGGATTTTGAAGGGAGTCTGAAATTTATAACGTTGCAGACACTATGCATGTAGAGTTCTGCTTCATAGTATTAATAGAGAAGTGAAAGATGAGAAGTATAGGAAGTGGGGACAAAAGCAAATAAATGACAAGTTAAATGAAAAGAATTTGACTTAGTGGCATTCCTTTCCTCTGTCAGTGTAACTCCCTTATTTCATAAGTACAGCATTTTTTTTCAGGATTATGTAGCGTAAGAGCTACAATGCTGCCTTATGTTGAGAGAAAATAGTCCAGGGAGAAGCAAATCAATTGATGAGAATAAGTGCTAACAGCATAATACTGCTTTCATGCAGTTGAATCTATGAGTTTGTTAAGCAATTTTTTCCTTGAAAACCAAGGACCATATTTCTGTGATTATGGTAAAAATCCTCTTGGAAGAAATCCTAAGCATTTTACAAGACTCATCAAAACATTTTTAAAAGTCCTTCTGTAACAGTGGAGCAATTTGATTTTTGTTTAGGTGTAGCATGCTGTGGCTAAAACCTACTGATTTGAAAACACCGAGGTATTTTTCTGCAAAGATGTTTATGCGCAAATTGCAAGTGGTGAAGCACAACAAAGATTAGCTGTGAAATTTGATCTTACTCATTTTTTGTAGGTATGTAGAATTAGAATTTTAAAAACATTTAGCACTTGCCTGATCCAGAATGCAACTTCATAAATATGCTGGTTTAACAAATGGATTTCAAATGGTGGTTTCAAAGGCCCAGGCTGCTGAATGATCTTCTGAGACAGCACCTCAGCAGGCATTTATTATCCAGCCTGGGAGATGTGTCCTTCAACTGATTCCAGTCTATGAACAGGAGGAGAGCATTTTTCTGATTGACCTTTGGCACATAAATCCAAGTAGGTTTTTTGAACACTTGATGGAAAGAAAACAAGGCTTTATTTTAAATGTATATATACTTTACCAAATACTTCAGCTTTCTGAAATCTCTAACATTTTTAAGGTAGCCTAAATATCAAATAAAGGGGCTATTTATAGGTTGGGCTTTTTATAGATTTTTATCACCTGTTAGATATTCGTTCTTCAAGGAAAAAGTCAATCATATTACTGTGAGGTGAGAGAAGTTCCACCGCTTCTCAGGTCCTCTCTTCCACCTGTAATGCACTCGACAGCAGCTGATCTGATGTCTGTAATTAATCTGTTCCAGAATGCCCTGGCTAAACAATTGTGTTCAAAATATAATACCAGCTGCAGCACCACAATATGTGAAATCTTACTTTTCAAAAGTCTGAGTATTATTTCACTGATACTCTCTATCTTTTAATGAAATATCCTGTAAAGGAATGTTTTATTCCAAGAAAAGCATCTTCCAAAATAACTTTTGAAGGAATATATGACATTGGAATAAATCGGTAATTGTTACCAAATAAAAACACTCTTTATACACAAACTCAAATTTCTTTTAAAATAAAGCTTGCAACATTTTTAATTAGTTAAAGCCAGGAAGCCGTATTTACTCTTTCCTTCTTAAGACTTTTAAATGAAACAGCTGGAAATGAACTTTGGTTCTTCCTCTCTTAGGTATGCCAGCACTGGAAATAAACAAAGAAAAACACCATGTTGAGAAAAAGGCTCAAAAAGTCCTAAAACATCTGTCTCTCTTATAAGCTTTTTCTAACGGAATGACAGTTCATATTTCTTGGAGAAAGTACCTGTCAAAATGCTTGTTTTTAAAATTTAGGCAATTATTTTAGCTAAGAGTATTCTGTGTTGTGTCTAATTTGGGATGTAATATTAATATACCAGTTGCAAAGGATTGAACCTGTTTATGGACGTTGGAGCAAAAATGGATTTATTTTTGCTCATTGATTCATTGATTTCATTGATTCATTTCAGTTTCATTTTGTGCTGAAACTTCAGGAGGATGGAGGAAGGCATCTTGAGGCCTTGAGTGATGAAAAATTTTAACCACAGTGCTTACAGGCAAGACAAGCTTACACAGCTATACAAAAAAGGCTACAGTATCATGAATTTTACGTGTCCTGTTTTGCCATAGAAATCAGCTCATAGAAGTGGCATTTTAGTTGGGCAGGTCAGCAGGCTTTCAGATGCAGGAAGACATTGGCTTATCTGTTTATCCTAGAAGAGCTTGGTTATGAGGAAGGTCTTAGTTACAGAAAAGGTGTGAGTGATGTACTATACCCATCATTATAGAAATGTGCCATAGCTTAGGGCATGATCTAGGAAAAGCAGAGAAAGGTTGTTGTTACAGTAAACTGAGAGAATTTCAGAGAAAACTAAGAATTATCGTGTTGGATAATCCATGATCTGCTCTGTGGACACTGACTGCTGTATCTTCCATTTATGAGGGACTTATATCTACAGGAACATTAATGTGAAAATGAACAAATCTTCGTTTGAAACATCATGTTAAGTAGAAGGACTAATATAATCCTGTCCAGCAAAATGGTGTCCTGTCTTCTGTAGTGCACCAAAAGGGGTTTGGAAATTTCAACATACATCTTGTGCTCATCAGAATAATTTTCTCATTATTTTGTCCTGCCCATCAGCAATACACATTTTCCTCTATCAGTGCAGCAGCTATTTAGCCACCAACAGAACGCTTTGGGGAGAGGGAGGGGCAATAAACCTGGCTGCAATAACATTTGCCTTAGCTAAAGGAATGGTGTAAAGAGCATCCCGTGAGTGCAAGAAGAATGTTAATGTCAGACAATTAAGCCTTCAGAAGCAGTGAAATGGCAGTTAATATGGAATTATTAACTACAGAATAGTGTTAACTGTCCCTTGTGCACAGGTATCTCCTGGTATTTGTTAATGGTACAATTGCTTACAGTTTATAACTCAATATTGTATAATGTCGGATATTTTTCATCTGTGGCATCAGATCTGTCTCTGTTATTAAATGTGGGCAATAACAGCAGAATTGTTAATAATAAAAAGGAGATCATTTTCTATTGGCCTTCCCATATGTCTACAACTGAAAGTAAGACTTTAAATATTTATTTTTCTCATTTTACATTTTTTCAAATATCTACTAGAGGAAAAAAAAAGAATAACAAACAAATTAGGGATAGGGAATCTCAGTGATCAGCACAGCTAAAAATATTTTTTTTTCATGAAATTGCAGTTTCTTATTTTCCTAAATTTCATAGATTTAAGAAAACATCTTTTCAGTAATAATAAATGTGAAGGACTGGAAACAGAAGTCAGAGACAGTCAAATGAAAATGAAGGCCTACATTTTTAAGAATAATGCCAATGAAATCACCACAGAAAGAGGGAAGGGTCTCCAGCTTATTCAGCTTCAAGCCTGTAGATGCTTCTGGAAACAGCTGTAGCAACATGAATTAACAGGCTTAGTGCAAAGGTCACTCTACTGGTTGAAACAGCATATTCTGCAACATGTGGGAGGTCAGACTAAAGGATCTGAAGGGTTTTTTCTAACCTTAAACATCAAAATTAGTATCTGTAATCTTAAAATATAATTGCATACCTTTGCTCATGTTTGGGGTGGTTTTTGATCTTTTCAAATCAGCAGCCACCAAATGACAGATATGTCTTCTCTCTGTGCTATGCTTTTAAATTCCCCACATTTTTGATGAAGAAATTCAGAAAATGTAATCTGCCTTAAAACAAAAAAGAAGTAATTTTAAGACTGTCTCATGCTCCAAGTTTAGAGTTCCAAGTTTAGAGACATAAATATTGCTCAGTGACATTTTTCTAACCCAATCATTCTTTCAGTAGCCTTTGGCAGCCTGTTAGTTTGAATCTGAAACTCTGAATAAATTATTTCTAATATCCAGCATTTTTCAGTAATGCTTATGGTGTAGTAGTTGGCTGCTATCCCAAAATGCATCCTTTTCCCCTTTGGGATGTTCTATTTTTGGCACAGATTAATACAGGCATTAATATTAATAATAATAATGATGATGATGAAAGTGGCAATAGTATAGAGTACTGAAAGTAGTAATAGTAATGAGTATCTTTTTGGGTACTTGTTAGGGCAACAGCTTACCATTATGCTTGCAGAACAGAAGCAAAAACAAGACACATAGCAAAAGTTAGTATAGCATGAAAAGAAAGAATTTCTAGCATGAGAAATATTTTTGCAGTGAGAAATTAATTTGATACTTGAGTTTTTCCTTCAGATAAGTATCACAAAATGCAGGCTGGATTAATTTTTGTTGAAGATAAACGAGAAAGTGGCCAGCTCTGAGAGGCCCACCATGAGTCCATGGACTTAGACTAGTTGATACTTTTCAGGAGATGCTATAGTGCTGGCAGCATCCTCAGAAGTTTGCTTTCCTCTTGGTTTTCCTTGATGTATGGCATTCCTTTGTTGCTGAAATATCTCCAACCAAAAAAAGTTGATATTTTCCAACAGTGACTATTCCCTTTCTGAATAAGGGCATCTGACAGCTCTTCTTTGACAACTGGTGAATTAGTACATCTTTTATATGTACCTTGAGAATAAACCCCAGATCCCCTTTCCATGGTGTCTTTGGTCTATTGCAGATTAAAAGATATCTCCAGACTGTAGTACAGGACAGATTTTTCTACTCAGTTTTCTTTGAAATGTCTCTCCTCCGTTTATTTAATTAAAGCTCCAAAAATCAGATGCCTTTATGGAATACCTCTGAATTCGCCTCAAGAATAAGATCATAGATTCAACTGAAATCAGTCTCTAAACAGCCAGCCATGGATACTCTGCTCCAAGCTTCAACCAACATCACACGTTCATAACTTTTTGAAATGTTTTGGTTTCTTTCTTTTTGCTGGAATGAACAGGATTTTCACTTTCCTCACTGTCTCAGTTAAAACAAGAGAGTTCCCCTGCTCTAGATGTTCCCCCTCAGGAGTTCACTATTTTGATGTAGAAGCTAGTTCTGAATCTGAGTTAAACTGATATTCTGACACCATTGCTACTTGTTATTTGTGCAATAGAAATCTGATTAGCAGGGTGTCTAAATTATTTTTTGTTTCTAATGCTCTTTGACTGCAAGGAAAAATATTTCTTCCTCCCTGTATGAGAGAGTCTGAAGGTCCTTAGGGTGGTTGGCTTGTGCTATACTGATGTAGACACATACAGATATTTCCTTTTTTATGAGGCATTTCTTTAGATCTGACATCTATTGTGAGAAGGAGGTATAAAGATACAGATGTGTTAGGTTCATGCAGATTTATACAGATCCAATACTTGCTTGTTTGGGACATCCAGAGCCCTGGTCCTGTGAGGTTCACTTCCTCTGAGGATCCAGTGTGGCTGGCAGAGCCAGTAGGACCTTGCTCTCTACTTAATTCTGATCCCCAAGCTGCATTATTTTTTCAGTTATCTGTACAGCTTCTGGGAACTTTACATTGAGCAAGTCCAATCTTTAAGTTCTTCTGTCATGTAAACTAACTTACAGTTTTGGGGAATCACTTGGCAGCTCAAGGAGCCTTCAGAAGCAGCTTCAACATTCAGATTGACTCCTTAGTACGTTTTAGTCTGGACATCTGAAACAAAAACCTTCTTCCTAATGTGCAGCAGATTATGTGGTTTATTAATTACATGAAATATGCATTTTAAAGGTGTTGTTTCATCCTGTGCCATCAGCCTTTGCCTGATTTCCTAAAGCAAGAGACACTTGCAGAGTCCCTAAATGTAAACATAAGGTTTTTTCTGCTCTGACACCTTATACCTCAAAATCTGAATGCAGACCTAGTCTGGCATTAGCATTATTTGAGCTTGTTGGTATAAGATGAGTAAACAATCTGACTTGCAGACTAGCATTGTTCTGCATATGAGGCACAAGTTCACCAGTATTTGTCCGAGAGGACTCACAGTATTGTTTCAAAATGGGTAAAGGTAAAATTCTTCAAGCCAAGTACTGGAATTATTCTGTTTCCTTTCAGTATTCAAGTGTGTAGAAGAGAATACATGAGATGAACAAAAAATTTCTTTTCTATAGCTGCACAAGTGTCCAAGAATCCGGCCTTTTATTGTTTTAATTTCCTGTTTTATTGCGGTCTTAGAGAAACAGAAAATTTTTACTAGCTTCCTGATTTAAAACCATAAATCTCTCAATTATATCTGCATGCTAGTTTAATACTGTCAAGAATGTTAAAAATAGAAAAAGGTAAATTGACCGCTGGCATTTCTTATATGGTGTAAAATTTACTTACAGTATATTGGACCTGTAGCATTAAATGAAGGAAATGGCATTGGGAAAGTACAAATCTAATATTTTCTGGGGTATGCATCAGAATCTCAACAGAGGAAGGCAGGTGAAATTATAGGCACATCCTGCATGATAATGTTGGTGTTTGAGGCTTTTTTAATGGCTTTGTACCAGATGCAGACTGATATTGACCTTAGCATGCACAGATAAAACTGGAAATGTGTAACTATTAATCCACACCTCAGTGGCTTGCCAAATTCTTTACTGTCCCATGATTTTAGCCTTCTAGTGTTCTCTTTTAATTAAGTAACTACTTTGAAAATGTAATAAATTCTGTGCAAAACAACTAAGCATAATCCTGAACTACAGACTATATTGATTTTAGCCCAGTAGATCATAGCCATGGGGACAATGTGCCTGAAGGGTAACAAAGTGAACCTACAGCTCTGTCATCTCATTTTTGTCCCCTGATGTGACACCTTTCCGCTTCTGGGGATGCAGAGTGAGCAATTTTAGTCCAGCTGTAATAGTGTGTTTTGTTCTGTGGCTCAGCAAACAGGGGTATTAGAGAAATGCAGCAGCAGTCTCGTCCCCAGAGGTTGAGGGCATCGTGTCTCTGCAGGCAGAGTGCATGATCTTGCTGGAGTACCCACCATCTGCCTGCCTGCAGCTCCTGGGAACAAGAGCATTTCATTTCTCTGTTGAAACATATTATGTAAGCACACATATTTTTCACAATCTAATTTTGCACAATACACAGTGTCTCTTTTGGTCATTTGCATTTTCCAGCAGTGCTAATTAAATCAGCATGAGGGGACTCAGCTAACCAACTGAGACCATCCCAGAACATAACAGCCTCTTCATGTACTGAGCAGCTGGTTCAGTGCTCCAAGACCAAGTGCTGTCTTTCATGCTAAAGTACCATTCTACACAAAAGGTACCTTTGATGGCATAAAGACATTGCTCTATGGGCTACACATAAAGCAATTTTGAAGTGTTTATTGAGTAGCATTAAAAATACTTCTTTTTTTGTTGTTGTTTTAGAAAATCAGTCCCATTTTTTGTAGGTTTTTGAGAGCAGGATAATTTGAAGCTACTTTGTGTTTGCATGCTGGGGATCTATTATTTTTGTCTGACCCAGAGACATGGGCTTATGCAGTCTGGCTGTGCCTAGAAGTGAAGAACGGTGTTGCACTATTTAGAAAGCTCTGTCAGCAGTAAGTACATGGCAATCGTTTGCTTTGTCATCTGCAAATCTCTGTTGTATTTTGTGGTTATTTATTTGCTTTCATTTCATTCTTCCAGCTTATCTCTGAGACAAATAGGAAGATTTTTCTTTCCTTATGTGTAAAAAAGAGTGAATTGTATCATCAGTGGGAATGATTCAGAGGCAGAATTAGAGAGGGTGTATGCCCTGCCACATTGCACAGCCAGAACACCCAGACTCTGATGGTTCTTTTTCTGCCTTGACAAAATGTTTGTCAGAGGCAGACCACCAAACATAATGACCCAGAATGTGATCCCGAGGAATAGTTCTCTGATGGGAAATGTTCTGGTACCTGGAGCTGAGCACCTTTATGACAAATATTGTTCTATTTAACACCTAAGTAGGGTGTTAATTCCCTTTCAGTGGAATGAACAGTATGATTTTATTGTAAATCTCTAAATATTGCATCTATTGCTAGTCTAGTTATATCTTGTTTGATTTGTTTTTAAGCCTAATAACGACCTGCTTGCTCCACTAGTAGAGCAGAATTTGTTCCAAGTGACCTCAAGCACTCCACTCTCTTCACTCCCTTCTGAGTTGACTGAAATGCAGGTTTCTTAGTGTGCAGGGCATATCACCACTTCAATGTTATCCCAGAAGGGCTAAACACTGCATCCACTGCTCCAGTGGCCTCTCAACACGTCCAGGCACTCACCTGCACTTGGCTGGGGACAGAAGTGCCACTTGCTCAATTTCCAGCATGATTTGTTTCATTTTGTGTGCTGAGAAATTTTCTGACTGTCCTTGTTAACTTGTGTGATGACTGCAGGGTGGTGCCACTGTGGGCTGCAAGCCGAGAGGAACATCCCACACAAGTGAGATCAGAGGGCTGTGACACTAAACTGATGCTCAGGATTGTGTTGTTTATAAACTGGAGGATGCCTTCTCAGCCTCAGGCTTATTTGCAGCTTAATTTCCCATTGCTGAAAAATAGCTGCAAAACATTTCCCCTTTTAATTTTTTCTCAGCGTTTTACTCTTGTTTTGACTTGATATGAATGCCATAGGAATGAAACTTGACTCTGGAAAACAGCATTTTCAGGGAAGAAAACACATTTTATAACATATATGCAATTAAGTCTCAGAGATTATCAATAATTTTGTGAACTCTGAAAAATTCAGATTTCCTATTGCAAAACTGAGATTGCAATTGACAAGTTTCTTGAGTACAGAGTCTACAAAATGCTGTTGTGCTGTTTATGACTACTAGAAAGCAAGAAAGTAATGTACTATAGTAGTGATTTTTCATGGTACTTTATGAATTCAGACTGAGATGCTGCAAATAATTTAAAAAACTGGGCTGCCATGATTCAGATACCAGCCTAAATCATATTTTTAAACTATTATTAGAACTCATACAATGGTAACCTCTGTGAGCTTACTTCCCTCATAAATTGTGTATTACTGGGATTCTTTTACCCAAATTAATTTTTCTTTTTACAAAGTGTCAGCAATTCACAGCCTATTAATATGGCAATATTATTTCCAGAAGTAAGGAAAATAAGTCTCTATCTCAAGCAATTAAAATTGTGCAGCTATGATTTAAGTAAAATACCTTTCAAATAATTCAAGTCTGGTAAAATTATGCCCTTATTCCAATTCAGTCTTTCATATTTTATTTAAATACATGTCAGACCTCAAAGTTCCATCACAGTTGTCTTCCATGAAGATAAAATGAAAAGAGCATTAGAGAAAAAGAATATTTTTGTCACTAGTAAATGAACAGTTGTACTGATATATTAATAGAAAGAGTATTAAACAGAACAGTAACTTTAAAGGTGAGGATCGTTTTCTGTCTCCTTTAGTGAGGAGCTGGCTTTTCCCATTGCAAAACAAGGAGAGGAGGATGTTTGTCTGCTGGAAGAGAAATTAGAACATATAAATTCTGCTTTTGCTTGAATAATAAAACTTGTAACAGAACCTTGATGAAGGCTGCCAGTCTGTCCATGGTTTTGGATATCTACCCAGCTCCCAGCACTGGGCTTCAGGGGCAGGTGGCCCAGAATGGAGCTCAGAGGGGACTGCAGAGGCTCTGGATGTGGAGAGCAGAGGTGGCTTTTGGTACCAGTGAGAGTGTGTGGAATTCCTGAGGAATATTGTCTGAGCAGGCCCTTCTCCCAGGTGTTCTGGGCCTCCACCAGCTGAACCCAAGAGAGTTTACAGGGTTTTGGTTTTTACAGGGTTTTGGTGAGTCACCCTTGAAGCACAGAGAATTACACTGATGGAGTGAGGCACAATTTGTATCCAGGCAGAGCAAACGAGGGCCCCATTATCACCATTACTGTGTATTCCAGATTAATGCTGCATTTCTGAGAACTCAGTCTGTCTCTTTTTTCTAATGAACATGTCAGTAAGCAGCACATGGGTGTTTTTTTCTCTTCCAAGTATACACATAAAAAATATTTGCTACAGTTTGATTAAAAACAAAATTCCTACATCTTTATGACATTTTTTCCCCTCATTAATTAAATTTATCTGTTGGACACTTCTGACTAATATAGTTCTTCCCAGAACACAAAGCATCTTCCTGGAAATATATCCAACTCAAATAACAATATAAATGTTTTACTGAAGCTAAAACCAGCTTTACTAGTCTGTTCAAATGTTTTTAGTATGATACAATCAATCTCTGGTTAAACCTATTCTGTGAGTTTTCGTCTTTATGTGCCATCAGTTCCCAAAGAGGCTTTGTCTTTAGAAGAACACCAATAAGTTGTATTCTTTCCCTTTTCCAACTGACTTCTTGAAGTCAGTTTCTAGAAATTTGGGAGCTGTATCTGAGAGCTCAGTTACATAACAAATATTGGTGTTAGCAAATTTCATACTCTGTTGTGACACCCTTTGACCAAACAGAAGGAGCTTTCCCAGAGTGGGAGCATCTAAATGCCAGGTCGTGTTTGACTGCTAGTAAAGGCTTCTGTAAATATGTACAAATTTCAAGAGAAAATATTTCTGGCTTCTATATGACTACACAGGAAGAGTGTGGGTTTTGACATTCTCATTTTGTAAGTAAATGTATAATCTCTTACAATTTTATGTTTGTCAAAAATATCTATCAAGATAATTATTTGCCTTGTAGCAAGTCTAGTAGGAACAACATGAGTCTTTTAAATATCTCAGTGACAGTCATTAAAGTCTGTGTGTAAGTTAAAAATCAAATCATTGATAAACTGGAGGCATCTACAAACAGCTGGTTCATAATTAGCTTTAGCGAATTTGAAAAACTGGAATAAAAGGCAGTTCATTTCCAAACAGGTTTTGTAGACATCAGAAGCATTATTTGAACATCACTTTATTTATGTGCTTATTAAATGGAACACCAAATAAAAGATGAGTATTCTGAAAGCAAAGTGCCCCAGACTGTCCTCTCTGTAACATAAATGACAGCTGGACTTTTTTTACCAGCCAGTTAAATCATGGCATTTCCCAGCATCTTCAATCTAAAACTGTCTTCAGCAGTAAATTAACTGAAGAAAACAAAACAAAGTACCTCTAAAAAACAAAGGTACAAAATTATTTTACTGGGTAAATGACCATTTTTTTTGAGGTTGACTTGGGATAACTTTGAGATTAGAAATTCCATTTTGCATGCTGCAAGCAGCCTTTAGAAGGTTCTGCAGCTGGCTTTGCAATGGAAAACTCTCTCTGGAGCATGAGGAGTGGAGCTCTATACTGTAATAAGAGCTGAAGTTCAGCAATCTGAGGTAAAGTACAAAATGCAGATGTGTTTGGCTCAGTTGCTTCTCCTGCTGACACAACCTCTCTGTATCATTACAAACCACATTTTTGCTTCCAGCACAGTGCACACTTGTGTCTTCACATTTCAAACAGAGGCTTGAGGCTAGCCACAAAAACTAAAAAAATAAATCCAGGGAATGATATGCTTTTACAGTGTTCTTAGAACCAGTCTTCCCTTGTGGTGCTGGTCTCATTTGTGGCTGCTCCAGGGTATCCTGTTTATCTGCTCCTCAGACTACCCTAGAAGCTACTACAAAGGCAGGTGTAACACAGTGCTGAATTAGAGCCAGGGTGTCCTTAGGCAGTGATGACTCCTCAGTTCCCAGAAACAAAATGGAAACTTTCTCCCCTGTGAAGATCAAAGAGTGTGCAAACCTCAGCCAGTCTCTTGGTCTGAGGAGAGCAGGTGGAATGTATCATCTGTAGAGATTAGGGAGTTACATATTTGTACGGAGATACACATCCAAATATGAATTCTCATAATGGAGAAAATCAATTATTGAAGATTTTTTTATATGGTCTGGATGTAGTGTCATCTCCATGCACTTTAACCTGTAAGTCCTACAATCCTGTATTTTAAAATTTCAAATTTAAAACACTAGGAGGAAGAAATCAAAGAATAAAGATAAGGATGTAAGGCTAAGTGTTATAAATATGATACATGTGTATGTAAAAGATCCATAAGCAAAAAGGTTAGTAATAAAATCCATACCCAAAAAGAAAGACTACAAAACTGCAGGCTATGAAAGAGAAGGTCATTTCCCATCAATAAATTAGATCTTAAAATTTTTTTCATTGTATATAGCACATAGAAGAATTCCAAGATCTGATTTTTTCCAAAGCCTTGGAATTTGTTTAGAACTTCATTAAAGGATCATGGAATACAATTTATTGTAGTAGCCTCAAATATGAAAGAAATTAATTTTTTCCTTGAGGATTTTCTTGCATAATTCCTTCTTGGTTCTCCATCACACATGTTGCACAGAGCTCATAGCTCACCCCAAGGGTTTGAGGTTTTGCAGATAATTCAGATGACAGACTTGGCTGAAGGTAGTGGTGAAAGGCAGGCAGATAAGCAAAGATGATGCACAGTTTAATCTAGGGATATAAAGGCTTTAAAATAAAATGTGTGATCTTCAGCTGATGGCTGGCAGTGAAATCTGTGCTTCTTATAATTTACTAAAGTGATTTTTTACTGTTATGGTGTTTACATGTTTTTCATGGAGACTTGAAGGATCATCCCTTGTTGAGTACACCCATTATACTGTGACTGGGGAAATGCCAATACTCATATTTATCTGAGCACTAGATAGGTTTGTTGAGAATTATTTCCCTCAAATAATAGGCTTAACTACAGGCTGTATTTTAATAATGAATCCTTTTAAAATCCAACCAAGAGTTTTCATATTATTTGGAATTTTCATATTCTGTCTTAAAAGTGATTTTTCTGGTTAACTGTTGCCAGTTAAAGAAACTATTAAAGTAAATAATCTTATACTGACTCATATGTTTTAAATGTCTGAGATCTTTATTAATCAAGTACTAAAATAAGACATATTTCATTTTTTTTAAAGTACCATTTGTACAAAATGAATTCATATGAGCAGTGGTAATCATATTTTTTGCTTTAATTAAGGCTTTCTTAAGGTTTTTTTTTTTTAAGTTTATTACAGTAAAATATCAGTGGAAGGGAAAAAGGAATTGTGGTGCTCCTCTTCTGAGAGAATCATCTGGGGAAAAGCTGGGGGATACAGCAGGAAATTTTGGTTTATGCTTAAAATCTTTCAGGGTGTAGGATAGAGGGAGTGTTTAGGAACTGTGGCTGATATGGACTTTTTCACAGCTGTGTGGTGCCCATCCCTCACTGCTGCTCGTTTCTGATTTTTTTTTTTTTTTTTTTTTGCATCAACCTGTAGATGTGTGGGTGTGAGAACAGGACAGGAAGAGGGGAATTATAGGTCACCTCACAATATGAGGTTGTATATGACAGAATGAAAACAATTATAGAGATGTTTAAAGATAAGTGGTCATGGTGTGACTAAAATTGTTGGAATGACTAAGATGGGTTCTCTAGGGTAATTTAAGGTATTGTGGATTCTTACCAGACCATTTGAAAAGACCTTCAGAAATGAGCACTTATACCATTCACACAGCTTTTTACCTGTGATGACTATGATTTTCTTGATATATCCCAGAGAGAGTCACAAAAAAATATTCTTGCACTCACCTTCCTGGGTAAAAGAATAATAATAAATCAGATAATAATCTGATATAGCTGATAATAAAAATAATAAATCAGATATTCCTGCTATAGCTGATTTAAGGAACTTAGATCATCATTTAGGCAACTTATAGAAAGGTCAATTAGATTATCTGTGAACAGTGAAAGATAAATTAATCTAGCAGGCACCAAATTGCACGTATTCTACTGAAGAGGTGCGAAGGAACTTGAGCTGTTGTCAGATGGCCATGGACCCACCCCATGGTATGGATATGAAGCTGCAGGTACCACCTGAATAAATAATTTGGATGAGACTCTTCAGTAGAGTACTCCTGCTGAAGCTGGTGAAAGCCAGGTCATTCATGGCATTTGGTTTTGCTAAATATATATGGTTTATGTTTACAGTCAGAAGTAGAGGCTTGTTTAAAAAAAAAAAAAAAAAAAGGAGAGCTAATCTGATTAAAGTAGGGCAGTAGAAGAGAGGGAGTAGTTTATACTGAAAGTTTATAAGCTTGTCTGTTTTCACAGAGTAGCAATACTAAGATATTCCCTTTAGTTTCTCCAGATGCAGAGCATGTGCAGATGCAAATATAGATCTAAAAGTCTTGCTTACACTTAGATATTTCTAACCAGGAGGATTTATAGATGCCAGGGAAACTGAAATCTTTACATTTTAATCCCAGCAAATAAAAAATCTGAGGCAAATTATTCTCAGATGAGATGAAATTGATTTTACTGTTAAAAAAAAATTCAAATAATTTACCACACCACATTTTGGGAAGTCAATTCAATGAAAGATCATGATACAAGTTAAGAAAATACTAATGGGTGAATACTCAGAAGTGTTTGTTGAAAATTTACACCAATAAAAATGTGTTAAGGGTAAAACAAATTATTTAGAGCTACCATTGTAGGAGCATGAGGGATGTTTGTGTTTACATGTTCTTCATGGAAAATATAATGCAAGTGTAGACTCCAGCTGGAGCATCAGTGAGTTACCAGATAGGAAGTTGGAAAAAACTGTTACAAGTTTTAGAATTAGAGAAATTTGAACCTTTGTCCCTGCCATTTTCTTGGAAATGGCAATTATCTTCAGATTTGAATTTTCTAATGAGCTAGAAACTATTCAGTACCCTTTTGTCCATGTGTTCTTTATTGTACTTCTTTTGTGATTGCACTTTTCTACTAGATTTTATAAAGACAAGCAAACATGAGAGAAATGCATTAAAACACTGTAAAATGTTATTCTTTGCTCATTAGATTCATAAGTATAACATGTAAACAGAGCAATTTTTAGTTCAGCCAAGTGTGTCTTATTTTATAATGTCTGGCATCAACTTCAGTCATGGTTATGAGTTTGCCATCATGATTGGTAGCTGTACCTAAACCACACATACATTATGCAAGAGATCATTACTGGAAGCATTTAATTCACAACCTATGCTTCTCAGCTAGCAAAGCAAGGGGGTTCATTGGAGTGAAATGAAACTGAAACAGAGCGCAGGCCTCAAGCCAGCAAAAAGAAAATAAAGCATAAAAGCATTGACTGGCTGCAAGCCAGTGAATGCTCCATCACGCAGTTGTCAGCCTCGTCCTGTGGCAGTGGCCAAAGAACCCTTTATGTTATGGTCTCTGGGTTGGGCTCCTAAAGCTTGAGGTGTGTGATGCCTCTGCCACACGCCAGTGCTTGGTGCTGCTGCCCCATGCAGTGAGCAGGACGTGCCTGGGGAGCTGCTGAGCTCCAGGTGGGAGCCCCGGGCAGCGCCGGATCTGTGGAATGGCGCCATGGGCACCGCTGGTCCCCGCGTGCTGTCCCCTGCTCCTCCACCGTGGGCAGCCAGGGGATAAGAGAAAAGAAGGGGATCAGGTTCATGTCAGGAATTTTTCAATATCTCAGTAACTTTCAATATTCTGTAAAAAGAGAAAATAAATGGAAGTTGAATTCTGCAGAAACCAAGTCAGTCCCTTGTCTGACGGGGCTGGATAGGACCATTAAATACTAGTTGCTGACTGTAAAAATGCTCTTCCCCTGTTTCTTTTTCTATGAACTTACTGTCAGTGCCACTGTTCTTCTTTCCATCCAAAGTAAACCAAATGATAACATTTTCTGTGTCTTATTTGGAGGACATAGTCCCATAATTATTACACATGTAATAATAATAATTGTTTTATATAGTCTGTAACACAAACTGTAATTCACTGCTGCTGAATCAAGGCTGGCTTACATATTTGCATTCACTATAGTTTTCTTACAAAAAGTCTTATGGACTCATAACTGCACATGCAAGATGTTGTTCTGATTGTGCTTCAAAAGGATCAGACTGCTACAAAGCTCAAGTGCTTCAAATACCACAAAAGCACTTCTGGAGTCAATATGCTTTAAAAAAAGCATTAGGTAGACTACAGAAAAGCAGAAGAATGGCAATTGAAAGGATGAACTAAAAATATATTGCATCTATTTTTCTGGGCTCTAGAACTATTTTTTTTTTAATTTCCAGGAGGAAAAAATAATTGTTATACCAGATTAAAACAAAAAAAAAAAAATAAAAGGTAGCTTATGCCCAAAGTATTGAAAAACATGGTTACTTCAGACAACACAATTTCTTTTGAAGAATAAAATTTGTAATTGTACATTGTAGTTAATTGTAGTTACAATGACTGCTCTTTAAAATTACCAAAACTCTACACTATATACTCATATATTAAGAAAAAATTATATTGTTTCCATTGTGCTTGGAAGTTTTGTTTCCTATGCACCATGATTTTATTTCTGTTTATTTCTCTTAGAAATTTGCTTTCAAATTGCATGTAACTAATGCAAGGCTGTAGACATCTCTTCCTGTAAATACACATTTTTGTTTCTAGTTTGGAATATGCAATTTGCCAAAAGTATCAGGTGACTCTTTTTATGAAGTGCTTTGGAGGTTCTAGTGCATTCATTACACATGTTGAACTAAATGAACTAAATGGCTGTGCTTGAAACAAGAGGCTGTAAATAAAAAGTGCACTTTGAGGGTCAGAAATATGTGTAGATTCCTAAACTTGCTAATGTTATAAGTTGAACGATTCAGGTTTGTGTCAGTGGGCAGGCTACAGCTGTTGTTCTCGAGCTGGCATTTTCTCAGGCTGCCAAAAAGCATTTGCATCACTGGGCATGTTCTGTATATTAGAGTGAGCAGAGCAGGAGCTGCAGGACCTTTCCTCTCTGCAGGCGGTCACGCAGGACAGCAGACTCAGAGAGTTTCTCTGCAGCCTCCTTGGAAATCTCACAAGAAATTAGAAGTAAGGATGGTCTCATCTGTACAATCTTTTCTATTGCAAAAAACAGAGTTAGTGGTACAAAGTAGTAAATTAATTAGAGCTTGGGGATCCTGGAAGAACAGAAATCCATATGGAAGTTCTCAGCCTCAGGGAACCAGGCATACAGGTATTTTGTGTCTTATAAGCTGGGGTGCTTTTCCCCTCCTTCTTTTCATTATGGAAGTTTGCTGGCTTTTTTGCCTTTAGCTAAAGAAGGGAGAAATTATTTATAAGCTTTTCATAAACCTGGAACAAAAGGTTTTGAAGTTACTGACGAAGAGCAGCAGTAATAACATTATGGACTTATAGTAGGCAGATAAATAGGGTTTCTGTTAGAAGAAATATATTTTAATTTGTAACCATTTTTGCTCTGCAGTGACTTTCAAATAATTTGGTAGGAATGTTATGTTTTCCTATTTACAGGAAAATCTTTGTACAGTCTAAGTCAATAAGACTTTTGACAGAGGGTTCAATAGCAAATGACATTTGAAAAAATGTTTTAATGTTGCATGTGTGAAGCAACAAGTTAGGGATATATCTACTTGCAGTTTTTCATCTTGGGAATATATGTCAGAACTCAATGTAGTAATGATTTTCTATATTTTTCCTATGTCAGAATTTCAGAGAGAGAAGAAATTGAGTTATTTATAGACTTCTCCATAATTATAAATGTGATCCTTATTCAAGGTTAAAAGAAATGGGGAGGAACTATAATGGGAAATGCTTATTAATCATGTTGGATTAGATTTATAGATATGCCTTTCATAGTAGAAGATCATAAACCAGCCACTAGTTTAAATTGTTTTGTCCTAAAGTTATAGTAAATATGGCAAATACACAGTTTTTAACTCAGTTTTTTCCCCATTTGCACTGCTTTGCTGAGATGTTGTAATGACATTTTTGGCAGTGGAAATAAAATATGAACCCTTGTTTTTGGTAGTCTCTCTTTCAATTGTGAGTTCTATCAGAAAGAAATAGAATAAAACAGCATTTATATGATTGCTAAGTACAAACACATTTTATACTGGTTACACATGGACTAAAAACATTGAACACTGCAGAGAGATTTTGAACCAAGACTTTTAGTTTAATAAGAAATGGGAAATTGGTACAAGGTCATGGGAAATAGAATACCTAATACTTTATTATTTAGATACATATGTTTGTAGTTGTATGATAAAAATATGTTCAAGTTTTGTACCGAAAGAAAATTGACAGCTCTGTCTATAATCACATATGTATTTTCTGAATGTAAAGATTTAGCTAGTTATTTGTCATTAACTGTTTTTAACCTTTACAATTATCAATAGTAAAAGATACTGTACCAAGCACATGCTTTAACCAGGAAGCTCTGTGTGCTTCTGTCCTCCATAGTGACAGAAACATGAAGGAGAATGAGCCGCAGAGACTTCACTAGTGATGCATTGCTTCCATCAAAGCAATATAATTTTAAATTGTACTTTCATTTGTCTTTGCCCTGACAGGAGGCATCGTTGATAAGGACCTTCGTCACTACCTCAATCTACGGTTCCAGAAAGGCTCAGTGGACCATGAGCTCCAGCAGATCATAAGAGACAACCTCTACCTCCGCACGGTGCCATGTAAGTAGGGGGCAGAAGGACAAACCTGGCTTTTTAGTGGCAGTAGATTATCTGGGTGAGTGCTGCTGAGGCCCTTTGCAGTGCATGCAGAGGTGGTCTGTGGATAAAACAACCATCCTGTAAATAGATTTGTGGCCTCATTCCAGTCTTCTACATTACTGCTGAGAAATTCAGCTGTGCAATGCTGATGTTTTTGTGGTGTTTTCAAAGCTGTCTCTAGAGTAATAATAATCTTATTTCTTCTGTAGTTTCAGAAAGCACAAATTTAAAGAGGAAAAAAAAGCAGTTTTCTGATCTGGTCCAGTGGATGTCCAACAGAGAGTTTGATCTGCCTCATGTTTCACATATCCACTGTGTAATAATGCCATTGGATGTAGAAAGCAATAGGGCAACAGAAGAAATATATTAACTAGATTTTGTTTGAATGTAACAGGCATGGCAATGAAAGTTTGTATTATCTTGCATATATGTTTTTTTCCACATAAGTCAATATTCAAACTATTCTGAAACCTCTAAAGTAGTTTTTGTGGTATTGACCATATTCAGCACTTTGACAATAGACATGAAATTAAGCAGAGTCACGCAAGACATGTCCAAATGTCAGGGCCATGCCTTTCAGAGCAGATCTACTTGGCTGACAGACAATATATCATTTAAAATGGACTGAAGTTCCATTATTCTTTCCTCATAAAATAATTGCTTACCAGACATTAAATGGGTTTTCTGGTTTTGGCAAAAAAGGAGTGAACTTTTGAACTTACAGGCTTGACACTGGAATGATAGGCAGAGGAAGGTATACTGAGTAAGTGGCTGTGCTCTTTATGTGGTAATCAGTGGATACTCTGAAAGCTGAGTTGTTGTGAATGCTATTGTATGGGGGTTTTTTTCATAGTATTAAAGAATGGAGCTTTGAAAAGACCCTCCTAAAAAAAGTGGGTATTTCAAAAAAAGAAATTATCAAATGCAGACAGGATGCTATCTGGTTAGCTAAAGGATTTTTCATACTCAGTCAAATAAAAAGGACACCACCACACAGTTTTTTAAGCCACATTTCCTCTAAACCATAATTGTGGTGAAAATCTTTTTTTAATACAATTTTATTCTGTCCCAGGCATTCATGCCTAGGAGGGAAAATGTTCTCAATAGTTCTCTTATTTTCATATAACTTAACTAATTTTTGAATCACAAACTTACCTTTCAAGGGCATTGGAATTCAAAATCTTCTGCTCTGGGCTGTATTTCATTTTTAAGTTGTGTACATAGCATAAGAGTACTGCTTAGTTGTCCTAACACTGTTCTTAGTATACAGTGGTAATGTTTAACTGACTGTACCACTGCCCTCAAGATGTGTGCACCTAACTTATGAACTTACTACAAATCTTAATTACCAACACAGCAAAAGCAGCACTCATTTTTGTCAAATTCTTGTGCAGAAAAATAGAGAGTGAAACCCTGCTGCAGGCAGCATGGACTTAATTTCCAATGACACAGTTAGAACACAAAGAAGGGGAGAAAAGTTGAAAAATAGGTGGCAACATTTTCCTTTTAAAAATGCATCTACAATCTTGGCTCTGTTACGGAGGCATAATTTCCAGTAAAACCATTAGAAGGTTTGTAGATACCTTGACCTTGTGTTCTTCTGTCCTTTGCTTTCTGTTCACACTGGCAGCACCAGCCCCACACTGCAGTGGGTGTGACCATGGGTTTCTCAGCCCTCCAAGTCAGACTCAGACATCTTTCACTTGCATTGAATTAGTATTCCCTTAGGAAACCGGGAAGCAGAGGACTAATCCATACCTCTTTTGAATCAGGATAAGCCAACTCAAGTTAGACAAATGAACCAGTATTTACTAAAAACTAGATAAGGTTGGGTGTTGGACTCAACCCTGGCAGTGTTTAAAGCCAGGCTGGAAAAGGCTTTAAACAACCAACTCTAGTGGGAGTTGTCCCAGCCCATGGTAGGGAAATCTGGGACTAGATGGTCTTTAAGGACCCTTCCAATCCCTTAACATTCTGTGACACCAGACAAGACTTTGAATTGTCTATTATACAAGTGACATCCCTGTGTTCACCAGAGAATAGATGGGCCAGAATGACATGATGTGAGGATTATGGGTCTCAGAAATTTAAGCCCCTGGGAATGGGATGAATTGGTTGCGTTTGTGATCCTTATGTTTCTCTATTTCTGCTAATGTAGTGCCCCTTTCTACTAAATTAGAAATGACCATGTAACCCTGAGAGTCAAATGCTGCCTTCCATAAGTGTAACAGGTCTCAGTGCATATGAAATTGATTTCCCCTGCATTGCAAACAGGAATGATATGGATATGTCCCAGGATGGGATGTAAAATTGTATTTGCAGCAGCCAGTTTGCACCTGTTACTAAGCCAGTTTTGAGGAAAGAAAAGTTCCTCATTTTCCAGGTTCAGAAGACGTAGCTAAAATGCATTTTTTGCCCTTTTCCTGGTGTGTAGAATTTTAGCACTTTTCATATTCTAAACTTACTTTCGAAGGTATTTAGGCACTTCTGTGGTTGTCCTACAATATAGAAAAGTAGGCAGGGTGAAATGTGGTAGTTGTCAGCACTGTCTGACACTATCCAGCCAAATCTAGGATCTAGAGAACAGCCACAAAACACATGTAGGGCTCTGAATGCTATAGGGAGACACCACCTTAACCATGGTGCATCCTGTGCTCTCAGCAAACTGCAGCTGCCATGTGGGCGAGCAGCTTTCCAGTCGTCACTGATGTGGGAAGAGGTAGCTCTAGCTCTGTGTCATCTCAGGAATAAAGCTTTGAGGAGAGTAAATCACAGGAAAGGAGTTTCAGTAGGGACACTTATGGTCAGACCTGTCTCCTTTGATATGTCCTTTCCAGCAATTGCAAATTCCATTTCTTTAAGAGCTGGAAAAATGGTAGTTGAGGTTGAAAATAGAATCTGTGTGTGCTCCCTTTCCAGACAGGGAATGTGAAATGATAGCTGAAAACATTGTGATTTAACAGCAATGTAAAAAGTCAAGGACAAGCTGATTCATAAAAGTAAAAAGTCATCCATTAATTGGAAGAGAAGCTCATTGATATCCTCTGGGATATAACTTCAGATTGACAGTAGCTTCAATGAGTTGGTCTACCCTGCGGCACCACAGGAGGACGCAGCCCAGCAATGCTTTCTTCACAGGGAAACTGGGGGAGGAAATAGCTTTAAAAACATTATGGGGATGAGGAGGTTTCCTTCCTAGTCGTTCAGTTTAGAAAAGGAAGGAAATATGTAAGAATAGAGAGGACTGGGTATGTGGATATGTGTATGTGTATGTTACAGCACTGGATATTGCAGTGTTACAGTATTACCATTAGCCCAGAAACTGGAGGAAGGATGTTTTATTTAAAACATTGATCAGCAGCATAGAAAAAAAATTAAGTTTGTAACTGAGCCCTATATTGTATGTGAATGACCAGAGACAAGAAATGGAATCATTATGAGCAGCAGTTTCCCACATACCAAATTGTGACAACAAATCCTCCTTTTTCGCAGCTTGCCTGTTGATGCCATGGGTGCTCTGTGTTAGGTGAATATAATTGACACTGCACTGCAAATATGATGCCTATGAACTCTTAATAAGTCACTTCCACTGTGACTTCTTTTTTTTCTATCTTCTGTGAGTATTTAGATTAAGGTAATCTTGAGTCAACATAAATAAAAGCATCATTTACAAATACAGTTTTGTTCTACTGTATTTTGGTATAATCTGGTCTATATGTAAATTTAACCCACATGCTGCAATGTTGTCTGTGAACTGTTGAAATGTTATATCTTACAGCATGCTTATGTTTGTGGTCTAGTCCTCTTCACAGAAGAAAGAGTACATGCAGTGATACATTTTTTTTTCTGGGTGTTGGTTTAATTTATCATATATAGTAAAAGTAGAGCCATTAGCTTATATTTCAGTGACACTAAAGTCAATAAACTATGCTTATACTTGAAGCTGCAGGAAAATTCACACTTTCAGACCTGAAGAAATCTCCATCTGCAAAACAATGCAAAACAAATAATGTCATTACCTCTGTCAGAGAATTGATATATTGGCAAACCTTAGTAATTCATAATCTACTTCATGGGTAGCAATCATAAAGAGCTTCTGGGAGTGTGTAAGACTTTCCTCTCCAGATGATAGGTGTTATCATAGTTTGTATTTCTTATAATACCTTTTATTTTGGTCACAATAATTAGTAAGTACTGAATTAAATCCATATTGCATACTTAGGTTTTCATATGAGGCTTCTAATTTCCAAGCTGAGGAAAGAGTTGCAGAATTCAGGTGGGCAATAAATTTGTATTGGCTTAGGGTAGCCCAAACTCAGAAGTTCTCTGTGCGTGGTTCCGCTGCACTGGATAAGGTTGTGAGCTATACCTGACTAATCCATATTTGGATTAGTATGAATCCTTTCAAACTTTCAAATATGAAGCCTTTCAAATTTTTTCTGAAAAATACTTCTTTTCTTCTAAAAAGTATGTACCCAAGAAAATTGAAAGGGAAATGTGTGAAACAGACTTGCCAATGGTATAATATATTTTTCTTACAAGTTTGTTCATGTCAAAATTATCTTTCAAGAGGTATTGTCAGTGAAAGAGCTGCCAGTTTGACGTCATATGGAGCTATTGCTAGGATAAAATAACCTGTGCTTAGCATACCATACTGCCAAGAAATGTCTGCATCACTCGAAATAACAGTACCTAGCTTTAATGGCTACATTATTCTTACAGAGTTTGCTATTGCTTCGACTTTGATGGTTCAGAATAGAGCAATGCAGAGCTCTTAAAAATGTTCTTGTTGTGTATCTCATGGAGCACATCTCCAAAGTGTACTTTAAGTGAAGTCATTGCCATCTCAAGCAAACTCAGGTAATTATGTGAGACGAGGGCCCCACTGTGCTGCTTGCAGCACAGCCACACGTACCAGAAGATGAGAGGGTTGTCACTGCTTCTAACAACAGACAGCTTAAATAGAAGAGGAAAAAAACAGCTGACAAAAAAATCACAGAGCACCAACAATGCCTAAGTTGTCCTACATGAGGTGGAGTGGTGGTTAAACTGTTGCCTGTGGAGTTTGCTTTCTTTTCCACTGCTGAATTCAGTATTCCTAATTACTGAAAATGCACATGGAACAATGACCTGTTTTTCTGAGGGCACTGGGAATGCCTGGTCAAAAGAGTTTGGCTTATACTCCTTTGTATTGACTTTTCATGTTATTTTATGAGACCTTTTGTCTGTTTCAGAGCAGGGTAATAAAGGTTGAAGTCAGCTTCCTCTTCATCAGTTTGTACAGAGCACTGCCTGTGCTCAGAGCATCTTTGGGCTGCAGGCACTGCATTGCCTTCAGCAGGAAGTAGATAAAAAATAAAACCAGGGAAAAAAAAAAATTTAAGATTTATTTATCAAGGTGGACCCCAATTTTAATTAAGATCTAGGGTAAACAGATGTCCAAACTATATCTGCAAATAACAACACCGATGGAAAATACTATACTGTCTGTTAGTCATGAGAGAGAAAATGTACGTAATGTCTGTCTTTTTTTCCTCAGAAATTTCTCAGTTCTACATATTGGGGACATCAGCTTTCAGGTATTCAGTGACTAAATACAAACTTTAAAAAATAACATGTATGCAAAGAAAATAAATACAGTTCAAGAGGAAGGGGGGAAGGAATGTGTCTGATGTGGTCTAACTGTAGTAGGAAGTGAGAACAGTTGTAACAAAATAAAGAGCAGTAGTTGTGTACCACTTCTGATATTGTAACTTAAAAGTTCCATAAAGGTTGTATGAAGACATTAGGGTGATTTCATTGGCATTACAGTTACAACAGTTCTGTTCTCAGAGATTTTTGCACCCAAATCACATCTGCAAGAGTCTGAGGCTGATAATTCTGTCCCCTACTTCCATTCTACCCACTCCTTTATTCCCTCCTTTCTGCTGTCTTAAATACCATGCTCTTCTCCCATTTTGCAAACCAAGTCATCAGAAATCTGTAATTTTAATTTTGTAAAACAGTGCCAATATAAATTATTTTTCTAACAGGTAATCTGATGTCCTGCCAACTGGAAAGTTGATACAATACCTCTAAAGTCACTAAAAGTTGTAACAGTGAAAAAAAGGATGAGAAAATGATCTGCAATTGCAAACCCAATAGTTCTAAAGCCATTTTCCTACAAAAGTGTATCACATATCTTCCTTAACAGATGTTACCTGGCATGTGATTTTAAGACTGATGTTGAGCATCTTGGGTTGCTCATCACATCTGTCTGGAGTTGTTTATATGTGTTATAGTACATGCATAACTCCAGATGAGAGTTTAGTCACAACAGTTTTGCTGATTGTCCCCAGGAATCAATAAGAGTTTATTTAAACTCTGGGGAGGCTCTCTAGTGGTGCAAAGTGGGCTCTGTAATTCACGTGATACCAAATGGATAAAGGATAAAGGATAGTGGCATTTTTAAGTGAGTTTTGATGATAGCTCTAATTTTATTGATTACTAGCAGCAAACTAGAAGGGCAGTAGCATGAACCTGGGGTATTGCCTTCCCTCAGCAGAAGAATAGAAAATGATAGAAGAGGCCACAAATAACTTATTTCACAAGTACAAGTCATAGTTCTTGAGTAGCCTAAAGCAGCTGGAAATTGGTGTAGAGGTTGTATCTTTCTATGACAGTAGCTTTTCAAGCCTGAAGGTCTTAGATATACTACTGACCTTTCTCCTTAAAAAAAACAAAGTATCTTATAAATTTAAGAATTACAAATATGATGAACAAAACTTACAGCATTGTTGAATGTAAGCATTTCTATGATTTCTAAAGCATTTTTTTTTTACTTTCTACATGATCTTTCCAAATTGCCTTTTGATGTTAAAAGATTTTAAAAGATATCCTCTAGATAAATTTAGCCTCAATCTCCATTGATTTTTTTTTCTTAAGGTAAGATGAGATACTCTAAATATCTGTGTTTTCTCTCAGTCTGGAGAAGATAAACTGTCAGAGACAGTGGATAATCTTTACTTGGTGATTTTTTACTGAAGAACAGCTGAACAGTGAACATAGAACACCAATAGCTGTCCTTAGAAATTCAGAACATATCAACAAAAAAAAAAGAGTTCTGTAAAATAAAAATCAATATTCTAAATTGAATGACCAGTTAAACTACTAAATCTGTATTTGCATCATTGAACAAAAAGTTCCAATATCAGTTTTGGGAGGATGTGCTTCTTTTGGTTTGTTTCTGTTCTGGGGCTTTCCTCTTCAACCATAACAAAATCAAATCAGTGATAGTGACGATGGATCATGAATAGATCATCTGGTGCCTACTGAGAAATTTATGTGAATTGGTAAGTACTTGGCCAAGTTCAGCAAATAACCAACTTCTCGCATTTATGTCTCTGAAGTGCACCTGCAGTTCAGTAGTCTCCTCACACCAGATGGAGCCCAGCTCCTTCTTGGTTAGTTTGGACACTGCTCTGTGCCACCACGCCCTTCATTAAAAAGATCACTAACTACATTCGTGAGACTATACAACTTTAGATGTTTTCTCAAGATTTAAGATTTTCCCTCCTGTAGAGAAGAAGGCACACCTTTTTACGTATTTTACGTATTACAAAAAAAGGAAAGAATTTCAACCTTCTGTGCATAACAAGCCCAGGTCAATGGACAAGTGTCTCTAGTGGCACCATGTTTTAGATTAAAAGGTACCCTGGCTAGACTAAATCCCATTGAGAAGAAAAAACATTAGAGAATGAAGATTACAGAGGTGCTTTAACACCTGAAAACTGAATAAAATTTTGATTTCATCAATAGGGGTGAGATTAATCTGTAATTTACTGGCTGAAAAACTGTTATGAGGAAACTCCTTTTCTGAAAGTCCTTTTTTTTTTTTTATTTTCCTGTATCCTGAGGATAGTACTGTCCTGATTTTGACCCATGACAGTTTGTCAAAGCTTTCTTGATTCTACCTAATGCATTTTGCCTTTTCTAATGTATTACTGTTATTAACACATCAACCTCTTGACTAGCTATCAATCTATTATGGATTATTCAAATAATTCTGTCAAATTTTTTTCATTGAGGCTGAATAGAGAAACTTTCTTACTGTAGAGATGGCAGAAATCTATTTTGGTTAGAAAAAAATAATTAGAATAATGCAGAGGTTCCAGACCTCTGTATTTCAAATGAAAGCAGGGATCTGGATTTAAATGCAGAACAGTGTTTTAATTTTAGCTTTTAAATTCTTGTCTTTGAATTTTAAAAGCTTGCATGGACATATATTACAGGGTCTAGAAAATGCTGTGCTTTTCATTTAAGAGACCAGATATTTTAGTACTAAATTTCACAATAAATTACATCTGCTATAATTTTATCAATGTGTCTCTGTTGAAACTAATCACTAATACCTGTTATATGATGCTAAGATATTTTCACATTGCTCACAAAAATAATTGATCATGTTATATGTTTGAAAGCACAAAATTCACTCTAGGCTGCTGAAGGTGCAGTTCTCTACATGTGTTGTAGTGGCCTTTAGCTAGTGACAAAATGCACACCAGCACTCAGTTTAACTCGTGTAATTTCTGATTCCTGTTTTTGATTTTGACTGGTTATTGACCTTTCTTTTTCAACTTGGTACTGCTATGATTTCTTCAACTCATATTGTACTGACTTGAGTAGATGCTTGATCAGTTATTTCATTTGGCTTTTGTTAATACAGAGAAACTCAGAAATGTCTTTTTTTTTTTTTTTCCTTAAAGCTTTAAATCAAAACAATTATACCCCTTCTTGCAAAAATTGAATTTTTTTTTCTGCAGAAGAATCTTTGGAGCCCTTCATGATCACAGGAAGTATCAGAAGTCTTGTAGTAAAGTTCTGTCCTCTTACAATTCATCCATTTCACAGAACACTTCATTTGATTGGGAAATGCACATTGCATTGGACTCCTTCTTGAAGAGCTCTTAGAACCCAGGGAACAGGCTGTCAATTAATTACCTTTAATTCATTGGTAACTGTATGTTGTAGAGGCACTCCAAATGGTGATTTGGCAAGATTTCCTTTCTTACGTAAAAGTAGAAGTCACTTTTATATATAATATCTTCGTAGTAGCAGCCTCTATAAAATAATTCTCTTGTTCCCTTAGAGATGTCCTGCTTTGACTCTCAGGAAGATGCTGGGTGGTTCTGAGCCTCTGCACGTGGTTGGTTCCATGTTTCTAAGCCCTGGCTGACTGCCTGCTCGGAAAGCTCAGGGTTTGGTGTCTGACCCTGAGCCTGCCGTAACTGATCAGGGAAAGCGAGCTTATGACTT
The DNA here is from genome assembly GCF_048771995.1 of Taeniopygia guttata. Taxonomy (NCBI): domain Eukaryota; kingdom Metazoa; phylum Chordata; class Aves; order Passeriformes; family Estrildidae; genus Taeniopygia; species Taeniopygia guttata. The sequence continues at coordinate 11,303,927 of NC_133025.1, forward strand.
CAGGCTCTAGGTAACAGGTTCCAGAAGGTGACTTTAACCAAAGCTAATCCTTAGGGCATGGACCCTTGTATGCTTAGTTCATACAATAAGCGAGGCATATTCCAAAATAAACATCAAGGTTTATGTCCTCTAGATAAGCTAGACCAGCTACCTTCTCAAGAATAGGATAAAAATCAGGCTGGTTTCAAATTTCTCTCTTCCGAGTCATGTGAGGACATGGTGAAAGGTGCAGCTGAGTAGTGAGTCATTCTACTGCCCAGGGTTTCATTCAAGGAATATGTGAAATGTAAAGTTCCCCATCTATTACTAAAGATTATTCCCCCTTGTGCATCATGTAGGAGGCTAGCTGTAATTTTATTATCTAATATTTCATTTATCTTTGTGTACTTCAAAAGAAGTGATTATTTCCTGTAAAGCTTCAAAACTTGCCATGAGATCATTAGTCACTTTTATCTACTCTGCAAATGCATCTCTTCTTCTATTAAGAGCTGGGCACCAAGAAACTATTATTTAAATACACAGTTAAAATTGCATTGACTCAGAAACATGGCACTTGGAGCCAGAAACAATTTAGTAATCTGGACTGTAAACTGTCAGAGAATAGTTGTTGTTCTGTTTTTATGCTTTATAATGCAATGTCCTGGAAGAAAGTGATGAATTTTGGAGAAAATCCTTTCTTTCATTATCCTCACAAAAAGAGAGCATCTAATTACTCCTTTCCTGTTGTTGTCCTCGATTTGCTTTGCCCAGCTCCAGGGTGTCTGGTAGGTTTTTACAGGGAGCTTTAATTTTCAGAATCTTCAGAGTAAGATACAGGGTTATATCTGTCCTGGACCAGAACTTTTCAGTCTGAACTTGAAAAATCAAGTAGAAAAAACCCAGGATATTTAAGGGATTCAGTCATGATCTTGCTTCCACTAGCTTTCACATTAAAAAAAAAAAAATACTAAAGTCCACATGGCACTGTGTTTCTAAGAGCATTTTTCCCTACGCAGTTGAGGAAGGTAGCCAAGCTCTAAGTTTTGAAAAATCTGTTTCTGTTAAGTAATTTCTACTCTATTTAAATTCTTTTTAAATTCTGAAAAAGCAGAAAAGTCGAAAAGAGAAGGCTTCTGCAAGATGCAATTATATTGTCTCTCTTTGTCCCTCTTTCTTTAATGTGGGAGATTTCAGCAACAATAATAAACATGAGAAAATGTTAGTTCTTGTATAATCTCCCATTAGCATCATAAAAGAGAATTCTGAATAAAGATTAAAGATTTATTTTTTAAAAAGGAAGAGGCTCCCAATTTAAGTTCTCTCCTACTAAACAAGGAAGCTGGAAAATGAACATAAAGGAAACTGGAAATGCAAAGAAGAAGGGTTTGTTCAACAAGGGAAGGTGACAGAATCTGCATGAGCGATGGGGCAGCCTTGGATGTACAGACAGACTGAGGAACGAGATGATGGAAAGCAGTGCCACAGAGAGGGTCCTGGTTGATGCAAAGTTAAACACGAGTCAGCTCATTAGTCACTGCACTCTTCTGATGGTAATTTTTACTGAGTTTGGAAACATGGAGGGTTGCTGAGGGTGTGTGTTTAACAGCATTATGGCCAGAGGCCAGATTATTCTCTCACAGGAGCTTTCCTGGCTCAGGCAAGAGCTTCCTGAGGATCACAGCGTTGTTGCCATTGTTGCCACTGTTAAGGACACATTATGGCATAAACTGTAATGTAAAGTGCAATAACTGGAGGTTTTTTCTCTGCTTTGGAAATGTCTGTGCTCATAAACTCTTACCAAAGACTAGGCGGAAGTTTTAAGAATTTTAAAAGGATAGTAATGGATTTGGAGGGACAGTAAGCTCTGACCAAAAAATGCGCCTCCCATGGAGTGACACCTCACAGGTCTCAGGGTACGTGCCACAGAATCAGACAATGTGGCAGACATCTGTGAAGCCATTTGGGTGGTGAAGGGAAATTGGGTGGTAGAAGCTAAATTTATACATATTTGTGTGATAAATTTCTACAGTTTCAAATTCTACAATTTCTAAATTTCTAATATTTGTGTGATAAATTTCTATAGTTTCAACTTCTACAATTTCTAAAAGTTTCTACAGTTTCCTGACTTCTGTTAATACTCAGTCTGAAACCAGATCATTGTTTTAGACTGAAGATCATCTTAAATCCTGTTAAAAATATTTATGCACTTCAAAAGAAAAGGCTTTGCATGTCATTTCTTGAAGCCTTTTCTGGTGTGATTGCTATTTATTTACCCATTTCTGCTCTGACCAATCTTAAAGGGAAGAAAGAAAACTACCACCTTATTTTGGATTAAGCAGTGAAAATAAACCATAAGTTACTTGAGGGATGGCTTTAACCCACTAGTTAAGAACATAAGAAAAATTACATAGGAAGTGTGCAGAGAAACAGTCATTACTTGGAGCACAATTTTTACTGTTCAAGTGAAATATCATCATGAACTTTCACTGAGTTGAAGTGAGAATTAATTTCATTCTCTCTGTCTCGTGAATTTTGTTGAATTATTACAGGCCTTAGCTTGCTGCAGTTTAGAAAATAATGCACCTCTTCCCCAGATAATACAGTGAGGTTTATAGAAGCTTAATTTTCTTTCATTATATGATTCCATGTAGGACCTATAAAGATGTGATCTGCACAACACTAATGATCTTTCAAAGCTAAAGCTTGAACAAATCAATGTCTTCAGGTCCATTAAACTCAAGCACAAAGCACATCCCGTTCCTGGACAGGATTAATAAGGGTGTAAGAGTACACAGAAATAAGAAAACAGTGAATAATTACAGAAACTAGTCTCAGCCTGATTATTCTAGAAGTCATTCACATGAGGCACTGTAGTGCTCTGGCTCTGTGTTCTTCCACTCCACTTATATTCTGGTGTAGATCATGGCACAAGATAGAAAATATCTTCCTGTATGTGGTCCAGCAGAGGTGTTTTAAATGGTTTCACAGAAACTGCTTCTAATTTAGTGCCATATCAGTGCAGAAAGAGATGAGAAGGGGGATTTCAGTGAGAGAGAGGAATATTTAAAATGTGTAGGTTTTTTTTTTCCTTTGAAACCATGTATGTACCTCACTGTGCAGAGCTACTCTGTTCCCCATGGTTGTGTACTGTCCCTGTTCAGGCAATATTGTGCACTACTGCAGCCTGTGACAGACAGGGAAATCTCTCTGCATGCTGTACTCCATACGGTGCTGTAGTCTCCCTTCATATCCCAGTTCTCCTTTCACACCCCAAGAGACATCAGAGAAAATGTGGGAGCGCAATTTCCCTGGTCAGTATGGAATGCCCTCATTAACAAAGCACAGTCCTAAGCATTTCAAGGTGATGGCTGTGTCTGTGCCAGAAAAAAACAGATGGGGATGAATGGAAAACAGTGACCCTCTGGGCTGGTGGGAAGGGATTTCCTTCCCTTCACCTTCACTTATTATGTAGTTAAATGTCCTATTTTTTAATCTCCACTATTCCATCCATCTCCTACAGAAGTGTACTTCCGAGCTTATTTACCAATGACATATGCTTCCAGGTTTAAATAGGAAAACTGATTCTGAATGATATAGCCCAATTTTCACTTCTGGAAGTTGAAGAATACCACAGCGACTTGGCAAATATTATTCTGACGTATTATAGCAGAGCAATATTTAATATATGTCTCAGCACACATAGATTTTTTGAAGTGGTTTTGGAGGTGTGGGTGGAGTTTTTTATTTGTTTGGTTGGTTTTTTGGTTAGTTTGGGTTTTGTTGTTGTGGTTGTCTGGTTTGGTATGGTTTGGGGTTTTGTTTGGGTTTTTTAATTTTTGCTTTTGTTCTTGGTTTGGTTTTTTTTTCATGCTCTATGTAGCATTACTTAAAATAGTAGGAGTCAGAGTTTTCTTCTCACTGTCCTTGTTAGATTTGGAATTCTGGCCCACTGCTTTGTTAAATCTAAGCTATATGCTACTTCTCCTTCTGTGTCACTAAAAAGCTTGAGCAGAAGAAAGCAGTCACAGCCCTAAAGTGTGGAAGAGAGTAGCAGTAAAGAGTTCACCCTCACCTTCCCCTCACCCTCCAGCTCCTCAATAATTTCTGCAGCAGCACAGGGGAGAGGTGAGTATTGATAATCTGCCCTCACTTCAGGGCCAGAAGTACACGGGCATGACTTCCCTGCTCATTCTCTGCAGGCACCAGTGCCACTCTGCTGAGAATCTCAGCTTGTTGGCTGTCCACAGAGGCAAGGATTTGGTTGTCTAAATGTCACCATATCCAGTAATGCTGCACTAATACTTTGATTGGGTAGACTCCTGATACCATGGATTGTGCATGGCTAGCACTTGAATGATGTTTCAGGATCTGTAAGATATTTCAGACGAGTAATGCTAGGAAAGTATAACTAATTGCTATTACAGCAGTTTGGTGATTTGAGGAAGCAACCTATTTTACATGAATGCAAAGATAAGTTGTTGGCAGTCAGATAAACCCCTTCTTAACTTCTTAATATTCCCTTCTGTTTCATCTGTTTAAGTTTTTTCTTGTAAATTGTATTGTTCAAATGAAAACTCAGTGCATGACAACTAAAGTGTGCCTAACAATTCTATTTCTTTTTAAAAGGCTGAATTTCCTATTCATCCCCTGGTGCTTCAATCTATGAAAATGTTATATTAATTATGATATTTTCTGTTCCATGTTGATACTGCCTGGGGTTGTACAGTTGTTGAATTCATGCATGCTGGGACAATGCAATGCCTGCATGGATTGCAGATGTGCAGGGATCCATTGCAGATGTGTTCTTGTGGGCCACACACAGCACCTTGGAAGATCAGGATCTGAAGCGTAATGCTCACAGAGGCTTGGTGGAACAGGGGACTTGGGAGAGTCAGAAGCTGTGCCTTACTGATGTAACAGCTGAATTAGATCTGCAAGTAGAACTCTTCTCATCCTCCTCTGCAACTTATTCTGTACAATGAATTTTAAGTTATTATTCTTAAGAGTTTCCAGTAGTCTGAACACACAACAGCAACAGCACAACAACAGCAACAGCAACCAGCAACAATATCTCTGTTGATGTCAATCAGTATAACTTCATTACTGTTGAGGATTTTTAGAAATTAGCACAGTTTCAGGCTTTAACCTTGTTATGATAGCCCAGAAACATCAAGTTTCTTTTCCAAATGATTACTGAATGCTAACAGCTCTCTGGATGTTACTGATGTAGATTGGCACAACCAGCTTTGTTCAATGTTAAGCTAAATATGTTCCTGAAATATCAAAATAATTAAAGTTTTGTAGCATTTTTCTGTAGAGACTTGTAAATTGCTTTGTTCTCCTGAATTACAAGAGAAATTAGCTAAAAGTTTAATCATAGAACTGTAAAAGGCTGCAAATCTGAAAAGCAGGCTCAGCTTTATTGTTTTATCTAAATAATGTACTGTTATTTCCATTTGCATAGTTTAAAAACCAACAAACAAAAAGCCCAAAGCCCAGTGCTCACTATAAGGTTTAAATTAAGAGAACTCTTTTCATTCATTTTTACGTTTTTGAAGTAATTCACTTTGCAGGCTAATTTTGCAGCTTGGTGAGGATTGTCATAATTGCTGCCTAGGAGGGGACACCTTTGCCAGGATTGTTTCAGTCACTTCTCCTTATTTATTTCTTTGACCTTTACCTCTGAGAATAAATGTCATGCTGTGGTTCAAGCGCCTTTATAAGCAATAGCATGCCTGAGTTCAGCTGGAATTGAGGACCTACCTCTTTTTCCCTTTGCAAAACTGGTGCAAGCTTCACAGCTAAACCCAGGTGCTCTGATCACAGCCAGGGGCAATTTGGAAAACTGAAATTCTGCGTGATCTCATTTTCATAAACATTATTTAGATGGAGCCATTTTAGCCCACCTGTGCTTCTGCAAAGAGAAGCAGAGCAGTGAGACCCTGGGCCAGCACTGTTCACACAGGCAGGGGATGTCTATTTCCTTGAAAGGAAGAACAGGAGATCCTGGAAAACGACAGTGTTTTTTTATGCTGGGGTTTGCTCTTTTGGGTTTTTTTGGGTTTTTTTTTTTAGTGTTCATTCATGCTGGTTTTCTGCATAAGGACTAAGATCTAGGAGGGTGTGAGATGAGGCTGCACAGTGATCATGGGTTCAGAGAGCAGCAGGGAAGGTGGACAAGGGGAGAACAGGGTTCTCTGCAGTAAATGAAAGTAAGAAAAGTAAGTTATTTTTCACAAGGCTGATTGAAGTGGCAAAGCTGTGGGGAGAGTAATGTGTGACAGGATTATTAAAGATTTCATTATAATAGAAATAAGAAAGAATATGAATTAAAACTGCTAAACTGACATTTTCTAATTTTTAGTGCTATGGTTTATAAGTGTAGTCATTTTCTTCTGTCATAAGTTACAGTGTAGAGATAATCATAAAGCATTTTTTAATCTTTTTCCTTGTAGAAAATAATAACATTTTAAGGGGGGGTTAAAAAATAGACTTTTATCTTACTTTGTTTCTGTTTATTTTTCTCTTACTGTTTCTGCTAAACAGTACTCTGCAGAAAAAAAGAGGTTTCCATGTAAAAGAAGCTTTAATGTAAAATAACTACAGCTCTCAGTAAATGTGAAGACTGAAACAACCCAACAAAGTTTAATGGAATACTCAGTATTGCTTTAAATATTAAAACAAAAAAATCAGTTGGTATTCACAGAGAGACTTTCTTCCCATAAATTTGCTGTTTTTCAAATCATTAATTAGTTTTATGCAATCATTCTGATGTTGTTGGAGGAAAGAAAAATAATAAAATATGTGTTGGCAGCTGCAGCTAGAAACCTTGAGTGATACAGAAAACGAAGTTAAATAAAGATTCTGAAAATGTGCAAGCTTGCTAAGAGCATATCTAGCCTGGTGTTTATAAAATTGAGATTATGTTGTCTATTTACAGCAGTTATGTAAAGCTAATGTGAGTCATTAAATAATTAATAACATATGAGAGAACTAGTTCCTGATCTTTGTGCCAAGCAGATATTTAGGTATCAGCTGGAAAAAGTACTTTAAAAGTACTTTAGAAAAGTACAGTGGAGCTATGTCATAGGAGAAGAAAAAAATTAAATTTTCTGCTGTCAATTGATGTGGATTATGCTCTTTTAATCCCAAATATTTCTCTGGTGTTTCTCCTAAACTCAGAAGCATTTCAGATGCATTGTGAGTGCTGGGCTACCTCAGAAATGCATTGCAGTGATATCCTTTTAAAGAGAGACATTTTTTTGTCTCTCAGTGTGAACTGAGCTTTCAAGGAGTTTTTTCTAAGCAAGAGTACTACCCAGTGTTTTTTACCAAGAAATGTCCATGAACTTACAGTCAGAGGTGCTCAGACATGTCCTGGTTCTGTATGGCTTGTGAGGAACCAGGAATGATTCCAAACTCTGCAGGAGGGAAAGAAGTGGGATACAAGAGTTGTTCCTTATGAGAAACATGAAGGTTTTGACCAAATTGTTGCTGTAAAGAAAACTGCTGCTACCAAAAAAAAAAAAAAAAAAAAAAAAAAAAAAAAAAAAAAAAGTTCTATATTTCATTTATTGTCTCTGTAGAGGCTTAAAACTTTCTAGACTGGCTAAATATTTACAACAAAATCAATCTTTAATCTTATTCACTGGTTGGCATTTACCTTTGGTTCTAATATAAGCATCTCTGTTGTTCTTGATTCAATTTGAGCAAAATAAGAATGTACATGTGAATAGTTTCTTGGATTTAGTTTTGGTTTTGTTTGTTTGCTTTTTTTTAATAAGTGTTTTCAGTGTCACCTTCACAAGCTATAGCCAGGAGCTGGAACAGCTTCCTGTTAATGACATGTCAAATGAGCCAATAGAAGAATTTTCTAGAACAGGTATTTTGTGTTCATTTTAGTCACAGAATGACTGATGTACCAAGGGTGGGCAATTTAATGAATATTGAAATTATTTGAATGTGTTTAATTTAATTTAATTTGAACACAAATAAGTGATCATGAAAGTGATGGTTTCTGTTACTGGCAAAATGCAAGCATCAGTTTAATGCAAGAAAGATAGGTGAAGTAGGAGCTTATTGAAATATGCTGATTTCAAATGCCAAAAATGAAGCACTAATTTGACCAAGAATTTTATGCTGAATCAAGAGATATGTGCTGTAGGAAATTAAGGTCATCCTGTAGTTAGAAGGGAACGTTATTTAAGGTTCAAAAGTATTTGCTTTCATTTTAATATGCTTCTTTCTTCCAGTGCAAACTTAATCAATTCACTAAATTATTCCTGCAAAATCATTTTCTTCATATACACACCAAGAGAAAGAGCAGCCTTTGTAAGTTTCTTGTGAAGGCAAATGAATGAAGACTCATTAAATTATTTCATATCATCAAGTGCAATGTGAAATGGAACATACTATCAAGTAAAATATATTTAGCTAGTATTGTCAAAATCAAAGTCTAAAAAGGTACTCAGATCTGAAAAGAAAACCCTCTCCAGGTATATTTCAGATAATGGTACATTACAACACCCAGTTCTTTTGGGTTTTATTTCCACCCTCTTTCTGGTAATAACTTATTCCTATGTGTTTTAGTATAAGTCACAATACATATAATCCTTGAGCAGGGTGTTTTTTGTCAAACCCTAAATTAGTAAGACTTCATAATATTGTGGGAGGACTGAGATTTTTAAAATTATTTTTTAATTAAAAACATGATTTTTACTTTAATGATTATAGCTAATAAACATAGTATTTAATATCTTTCAAGAGGGAGAATATTTATTGAGAAAAATGCTAAAACAGTCTTTATATGAGAAATCTCAGCTTCAGGGTACTGTAATGCCATGAAGAGAGCCATGGAGAAAGAGGTATTTCAGGACTATATCAGATGGTTGATTTTCATTATTGTTCATAGAAGGATGCTAAAATTAAAAATATTAAAAAAAAAAAACAACCAAAAATTTCAGACTTACTATCAATACAGATGTAGGTCTATGAAAAATCCATAGCTCATTTGGCTTAGAGAAGTTTACTTAAATGGATGTTCTGCACTGTATTTGACCAAGGTCTAGTTCTTATCTCTGACTCAATTCTGAGTTAAAGATTTGAAATTAAATTTGGTGGTTGTAAGTTTATTACGGGCCTTGGCAGATTTCTACTTCAGCTGAGAGTATCTCTGATTATTATTAACTTAATTTCTGGTTCAAAATTTTAAATATGTAAACACAGGTTGACGGAACTGTAAGAAGTGTTATGGATTCATTGTGTGTTCAGTGCCCTGAGAAATGTTGCATGAAGTATCCAGTTATTGTCACTTGCACATGCAAGGACAATTTATATGATCAAAAAGCATTCCTGTTTCATTTTGGTAATTTGTGTGGAAAAATAATGCTTAATCTGTAAATAAAAACATCTTCAGTAGGGCTGTGGCATAAAAAGCATTACAGCTAACTCTGTGACTTAGATGTCAAGGCCCTCAACTACACTTTAATACTCTAGGAAAAGTAACAACTAAGGAAAACATGAAGTATCATTTCAATGGTGTACCACATATGTGTGAATTAAGCTCAAAACATCCATTTTCAGATAATGTCACATAGCTTTCTATTCAGCAAGAACTGAGATAATAGTGTTTTGATCAATGGGGTAAGAAAAAAGCCAGTCAATTCCAAGAAGGTAAGAGTGTATCACTCAACTGAACACAAATAAAGCTAAAACAGGTTGATGCAAACAAGAAACAAGAAGTCAAAACCAGGCTGAAGGATGCTTTAAAAAATAAGCAAGGAAACAAATCATGTATGTTCACACATTAAGATGTTTACTTTTATTATTTAGAGGTTTTATTGAAAGATGTTCTTTCTGGAAAAAGTGAGGAGCTGTACTGAATCAGTTAACTTGGGAAATTTCATAGCCAGGGGTAGAGCTTCTGTAAGATGAATATGTAAATCCATCCAGAATTTTCTTCCAGGCAAAACAAAAAAAATCAGAAAGAGATTTAATGTTTAGCTACCAAATAAAAAAATTAATAGTAAGTGAAGAATATACAAGGAACAGCAAAGATATTTATCAGACAAGAAGGCTCTGCCCTAGTGGTTGAAATATAACACTGAGAAAAAAAAGATGAATTAGACCTCCAGAGAACAAAACAATAAAATTAATTATTTGACCACCTAAATAAAAATTGAATAAGGAAAGAAGAGAGGTGATTCCTTAGAAGGAGATGATTAGGATTTGCTATACTTCAGACAAAAAAAAATCAGTAGGGATCATTTAGAAGAATTTGGACCTAGAGGAAAAACAGCTAATGAGGAAGTGTGTAAATTTGGGGAGCTTTCTTTTTTTAGGGGTTTTTGTTTGGTTGGTTGGGTTTTGGTTTTGGTTTTTAATTAAAAAACTCCTTATTGCATCTGAGATATTGATTGGGTTTTGGTTTTGTTTTTTAATAAGAAAACCTCATTGCATCTGAGATATGGGCAAAACCAAGAACTTGATTTAGGATGTAGGGAAACAGATTACCTCCATAATAGAATATCTGTAGAATTTAAATACTAAATTGCAAGTTTGACATCCAGAATGTTTAGTTCATTTGTAACATCACAAGAAACATTAATAAACAAATATAATGAACAAACAAAGCTCATTTTAGGAGAAAAATGTCTTTCAGGAAACTATTTATTCATTTGCTCACCTCTTTAGAAAGCAAAACAGAAAATAATTTTGAAGTGTTGACAAAGGATACTCAGAGAGATAAATAGAAAATGAGACATAATACATCCAAAAGGATTTAAAAGGTCAAGCTAATCTGATAGTTCTTCAATTATTGATTTTATCAGCCCAGGAAGTGCACCACAGAATTAATTAGTCTGTAATTCATTGTGCTGTTTAGTATGGAGAGATGAGAAAGAGTAAAGCTGCTATATAGTAGATTGGAAGACCTCATCTGAAATTTTCTGTATTATTTTGCATGTCCAAGAATGTAAAATTTGAAGAAACACTCAGAAAACGTACAAAGCTGCTCAACAGAGCAAAGTTCTTGTCTAACTGGAATAGCTTTACCTAATTACTTTAGCAAAGTAAAGATCAATATATAGGAGGAGTTTTATTCACCCTCTATAGAAAGTCTCAGAAATGAATACCAGAGTGATAAAAAGAAATTTTAAGATAAAAGAAATTAAGAAAGGAATAAAACCTGAATATGAATCTATGAAGACTGGAAATTAATGGCACTTTTGAAAATCTAATGGGTTTTGGTTCTGAGGGAGCAAACTGAAAGTAATTTTAAATATGTGAATGAAGCTAGCTTGTATTTTCCCTGGGATTGTAAACTGAACTTGATGATAAAAGGAATATCTTTTTAGCTAATCATTCCTATCCTGTATCCAGTAATTCACCTTCAGTGATGTGTTTGTGTGCTACAGCCCCACTGGCAGAACTGGGATTCTTCTGGATATGAGTTTATATTTTAGTTCAGATTAGCAAAGCCTGTCAGTATATGCTTCAGTGCCAGTGAAGCCATGAGTTATTAAATTTAATTATTAAAAAATACATCTCTGTACAAAAAATACACAAAGAAATGGCTCTTTTTTTTTTGTTTGAATAATGATAGATAATAGATAATAGATATATCCATTGATATTTTAACACTATAAAGATAGGACTTTAACATGCAATCTCTGAGAAACTGAAAAATTTCTCAGCTCTTCTTAAAAAAAATCTTTTTCTCAGATCTAATTCACAGGCTTGTGATTGTCATCAGTTCATGCCAGACAACAAAACAGTGCTGATGTTAATCCATGATATAAAGTCATCATTATAGTATCAGAGGTGCAAGTGTCTCTGTGAGCTGAGTGTTTATATGCTGATATGATATGTATAGAGATTGTGGTCAATTATTCTCAGTGTAGTCACTGCTGTAATTCTCTGTGTGTCTAATGTAAGTGAGAAATAGAGAAAGCAATACACAGATGTATCTACTTTTTTGTTTTAGCAGTTCTTATGAAAAACAGGGTCCTCATCATATTAGGGTAATCAGTGGGGTATTCAGTGGGAAATAAAATGTTAAATGGGCCTTTTCTCTGAAGCTTTCTTTTCAGAACATGGTAACTTTTTTATTTTGCTATCTATTAGATTGTTGGTAGTTTTTTGCTCTATAAAGGATCTTCATGTACAAAATGTCATGCAAACTGTTATTTAATGGCTGTTGTTGATTTAAAAGCATTATGAGTAAAAACATAAAAAATCTAGAGAATGGAGTGAATGAAAAAAACCATTTTTTCCCCATATCAACTATTTCTGGTGAAGAAGGGTCATTGCAGAAGAAGATAAAAATTTGTCAATCCATAACTGAGGGGCAGTTTGTATAGCAGAGTTTGGTACAAAAACAAACAAACAAAACTGGTATGTTAACCTTCCCTGACACCAGAGGAGAAATTAGGTTTATCCTATTCCACTCCCAATTCCTCATGTGAGTGTGTGTGTCTAAATTAATTTAGAAGATAACTGTACAAGTTAATTGTTGATAACTTTTTTTTTTATGAGCTCTACCAAGTAGACCAAACACTTCTGCTGGTTAATTCATCAGTACAGAAGTGCAGAAGGTCACCTACCCAATGCACTGTCTCCTTGAGGAAGGAGACATTTTGCAAAATAGAAGTAGCCTCAAACACACATTCTGTGTAAAACAAACCATGTACAGTAAAAGGAATGTGACTGCAGTCGTCAAATACATTGCATAAATATCCTCACATCTCCAAAAGGTTGTTTGCACAAAGACTGTCATTGCCAAAAAAGAAAACAAGAATTTATCAATGTAATGGTACAAGAGATAAGTATCTTGATAGTTTAATAGCCTGAACCTTTTTTGTTTGTTTGTTTTTGTTTTGAATAGAAGTCTTTCTACCCAGAACTCAAGAGAAATAAGGAATATTTAAATGACGATATTGAATTAGGTGTCTACTCCTAGAGTTTCAGATGCCAAAGTCTCAAGAGAGAATGTAAAGTCATGGTTCTCTTTAGGAGTACCTGATGGATGGGGTGACACAGTATTTTAATGCTGTTTAGGTCATCAACATCATCCACAGGGTGCATATCACCCAACATAATTACTTTCCTTATCTGTATGGAAGGTCAGTAATAAAACTTACTCATTTCAAACTCTGTAATTCTGTTTATGGTTATTGAAAATTAACAGTCTTCGGGTTTTATATTTATTTTCAAAAAGAATTTCTGTGTCAGTTACATTGTTACCTGCCATCAAAAATGTTAATTTCTCAATAGTACTTTTGGGAAGACTTTACACTGGCACAAAGTGGATACTAACCCCTTCTTTTAAGTGCAAAGGAACACTGGTTACATCAAGAAATGGACTTGAGTGCAGAATCTATTCACAGGAAAATTTCACATTCTGTCTTATGACAAAGTGGCAGCATTGCTTCTGAAGTACAACTGTGCACATTAAACCATTCTGTTAAATTTCTGTATTTTTGAAAAGTAAGTTTTGGATGTATTGTAGCATCATAGAGTTTTACTAAGAAAACCAGTCTAGATAATCAGCAATGTCACACGTATTTAATCTCATGGTAACTTTTATATTGATGATGCTCTAGGTGTTTTTCTGATTTGAGATTTTAAAGCTTCTCAATTATTACCAAAAATTCTCAAAAATAATGTCTCCATTTATGAAAGTTTTTCAAAGGAAAGCATTTAAAATTTATTTAAAAGCTATCCAGGGAGCCTTCTAATGGTTTTTAAACCATGAGTATCTTTCATATAGCTTCAGAAAGGTACTCTGAAAGTTAGGCAGGAAATTCCACACTATCTGTCTCTGTTATCACCCACCAATGGCAGTGACAGCTGCTATCATTGCAGATCTACATTTATACACAGAAAGGGAATCTTTTATACACAGAGAGAGTAATCTCCCTTCTCACTTTCCAAACTGGAACCTACACACTATTGTCTTCTCATTTACCTTATGCTTTTCTCACTCTCCCTCAGAGTTTTCCTCATTCCTGAAGGAGTCCCAAATTATCCCTTCATTACTTTAAGGGATATCCAGTCTAGGTCACAGTGTAATCATCTTGATACAAGCAGGGCTAAAAGCTGTTGTATTTTTCACTGGTTATAAGCATGTCACATTGACCTATTTCCACACCTCACCTGAGGAACTAGTCTTTTTAGGTAATAAAAATTTTGGTCCAAGTCTCACAACTAAGATGATGCAAACATCTAATGTGCAGATTTCCTTACAAAGCTTTCCATCTATGTAAATGTTAATATATATGAAATTTATTTATTGCCAGCTTTGAATTTGTCATGAATACCATGTTCACAGCCTGCCTTCTTAGTGTCATTAGCTTTGCAGACACTACTAGCTCTTTTCTTTCTTTATATTTTGCTTAACACTACCATAATAATCCTTTCCCTCAAAACATCATTTTGGGATTCCAGATCTCAGTGAGCACTGCTTCCAACAGCACCAAAATATTTCTTTGGTCACATCCCATTAAATAGTGATGGGAGCCCTAATGGTGCTTTGGTCTCACTTGCGGCCAAACAAGGCTGCACCACTGTAGAGCTGTGGGTTTGCTTTGATCTGTTTCTGAGTGTATTCCAAGCTATGCATTTGATCTATTCTGACATCTACCCTGGGAAAAAATGCTCTTTTCAACATTTATACACACAGACCAAATAAGCATTTTAAACACAGATGTCTAGGTACATAAAGTAGGAGTTCTCTTCCAGAGTCGCTATTCTGTTTATTCACCTCTTGTATTCATGATGCTTACTTCACTTTCCTTTGTAATTTTTCATCTTGTCCTGCAGCTGGTATTTTAGAATCATTGACAAAGGCAGTTTTTTCCAAAGTTAAAATCTTTTATACAACAAATTATCAAGGTAACTTAATTCACTTTGTAGTATGTATGAAGGAAACTGCATTACAATTGATTCTTCTTTAGGACATTTTTCTCTGCATTGAGGCTGGACACACAAAAGAAACCTTGCAGCAGAGAGGTCCCAGCAGTGCTTTACTTGCAGTGACTTTTGCATTTGATATTTTATATGGAACCTTTTGTATATATTATGTGAGTGATCTTCAACTGTTTCTAAGTTAATTCCAGAGGGGGCTGAAGGATACCTATGGAAAAGGAACAGAGCTGATGTTAAAAAACAGGCAAGGACTGAAATGCATGCAGCACTACCAAATGCAGATGGGAGCAGACAGAGCTATTTTATAGCTAATTCCTCAGATGAACAATTTGCCACCACTTCCCTGCCCCCAAGGAGGTGTAAAAAATGGAAAAAAAACATCACTAGTGCTGTTTTCCATTGACTCTTGTTCAATGGAAGGTGAAACTGCCTGCAGTAGAAATTAATGGAGTTTGTCTGCTCTCACACAAACCCACTCAAATTCCATGGTTCATACTTAACCCTTAACTTATTTTACATTTCTTCATAGCTCCCCAAATGTGATAAAGTTACAAAGCTATAAAACCCAAGGTAAACTCTCCCTTTAAATCTGGCTTTTCTGAGAGATGTTCTTTGCAGAGACATCCATTTTGGATGTCAGAAAACACCCTACAGCTAAAGAGACTTTGACAAAATCTATTTGTCATATTCCAGTAAAGAGAAATTGTCATCCTTTTGCTGTGAGGTAGAAATGAACAGGGGGAAAACTGAGTTAAGTATCTTATTGTATGCTAATGAAAGCTTGAGATTGCAAATATTTCAGTTATGTCTCTGAGACATTTTTTTCTTTCCTAGTGAAGATGTGAAGAACATATCAAGCTGCTTCTGTCCAGCTAAATCCCTTTTTTGTTCATACAGAACTCATAACAAGACACAGACATTTATTACATCTTCTGAAGTCCACTGTACACAGCTGATCATAAAGGTTACACCTCCAAAATTATAATTAATATAATCTTGACTCCTTCTGTGCATACCCTGATTTACTGCTGCCATTTTCTTTGAGTCAAATGAAAAGACAATACTTGAAATAATTTAAATAATCTAAACTTATGTACAGCTGGTTTTTATTAAGTGTTTGCCAGCCTGAATAATGACATGCTTTCTTTGGCAGTCACAATAAGGCTCTGGTAAAATATATACATTATGATTACATTAGTTAGTAACCAAGAAAACTAAATTGGTGTTGTACCAGTGTCCTCCAGAACATATATAATTAAGAGCCTGTGAGGTTTTCTAAGATCTCCACTGTCTCAGGAGGTTAAACATTGTTAAGACAACAGCATTGTGAAATTCTGATATACAGACTGAAATGTATGAGGTGAGAGGGCAGGTACTGCATCAACTGTAACACACTTGTCTTTGTAAAGGTGTTCATCAGCAGACTATATACAAAGTTTTTTCTATTTTTCAAAGGCATTTTTGATGTCTTCTCAGTTGCTCACTAAAAGCAAATGCCTCAAAAATAAAGCCTTCCATTAAAATTGAAGCCAGAAATTTCACTGAAATCAGAAGCTGTTGAAAACACTGGGTGACTTCCTGCTGGATAAGATTGTAGGATTAGAATTATTTTATACATTCTCCACATTAAGACATTCTTTAATTTCACCTAACCTTTGGTGAAAAGCCAGTCAAGTTTTTGTATGTACTGTACTTGAATCTGAGTCCTATGGGCACCCTTTTGTCCAGACTTAAATCAAGAGTATCCCAGGTAAGGTTAAACTGGATGTCTCTTCAAAGACCCTCAAACAAAAATCATATCCACTTGAATACCTGAACCTAAATTAGACAGGGAGTGCCTTTTTCCACTTTTGTTTTACACTTCTTTAAAGCTGATGCCTTTTTTTTTTTTTTTTGAAGGTTTCTTTAACTCCCCATTTCAGTTTAATCCATCTACTGGTCTTCCTCTTTAAGATGATTTTGAGAAAACACCTGCTTAGATATTCCTAACAGCCTTTGTTATGCAGCCAATTTTGCCAAAGGGCTGTCCTTGAAAGTCTCCCACAGATACCTCCTTGATAAGGTCCTATATGAACTGGGGACAGCTATGTAACAGTGAATGCTTCTATTTCTACCCATGGAGTTCTCACATTTTATTGTCTTAGTTTTATGAACTCTTGCAATCTGATTTTTTTTTTTTTTTTGTCATGCACTAGGGCTGTATCCTGACAGTACAGTTAAAACACTGACTTAACACTTCCCTCAAAGCAAGCAGTTGAAGATTGACAGCTTCATAGTATTTTTTATAATTTTAAAAGAGCACATACTCCAACTCAGTTTCTTGTGAGCCACAAATAAAATATGCTCATAATAAGAAATCTGAGAACATCACTTTTCTCTGACTGGAAAGCATGGTGATTTCCCACTAATCTATGTCACTCAGTAAGTTTGGGTAGTATGCAAAGCTCCTCTTGCACTAAGGAAAAAATTATCTGACATTTCATCTATTTACCAAACATATGGGTGCAGAAGAAGACTTCAGAGCACAGAAGAAGAAAACATAGCTTTGTCTCAAGGTGCCTATGTGTTTAAACAACAGTAAACTCTGCTTTATTTTCCTAATATTTTCAATGATCAGAAATTGTATCCTGGTATGAAATGGATCATGCAATCACTGAACACACAAAATGCCCACAGCTCCTAAATGATGTATGTGGAATAACCCCTTCTCTTCCATGAGTGTAAGGCAGGATGCCCAGGGTTTGCTTCCAGTAAGTTTAAGTGATTTTCTTCAATAAGTTCCTAAAGAGGTCGAGGAATAGCATAAATATATGTAAGGTTTGTAATTTGAAATATCAAAAATAAATACAATGATCCAATACCTTCTGTGTTGTCACATATGGAAATCATTCATATTTTTCACAGGTAAAAAATTCCACAGTGTTCAGACATTTTGTCTACTTGCATTTAAATACAGCTTTTTTTTTTTTTTTTTTTTTTGTAAAGAACTCATTTGGTTTCGAGGTATTTAGACAGTTGGGTCTATTATGAACTTTCTACTCTTTGTTAACTGGCCATGGGAGTTGCACACCTGAAATCAAGCACTACAGAGCAGAATCAAGGTCACTGCTGGCATGCAGCAGAGACCAACAAAAAAAAAAGAAAGGTGATTGTTATTTCCACACATGGTATTATAAAGATCCAGACACTTTAATATTTTTCTGTCTGCATGCTCCACAGTTGCATGAAAATAATATGGCACAGCACAAAAATTGTATCATAAAATTGTTCTGAAACCTCCTTCAAGCTGTTGTCATGGCAAAGGAATCTAATGAGAATGGTTTTAATTCAGTGATGTTTCAGTGTCCTTAAAAAAATGTGAGTTAGAGCCAGATAGAAAATGTGAGCAAATTATAACCTGAAATTGTCTCTGTGTATTTTAAATACTCTTTTTCATCATAACCCTAGTTCTAGGAATATTGGAGGGTGAGATCTTTCTGCTTTATACATTGTCAAGGTAATTGCTGGACAACTCGCAGTGTAATAATGGTGAGGAAGGAATCACTCCACTGATACCCCCCAGTCCTTATAAAGTGTGTGGAAAATGCCACCACACTGGGAGGCTTATTCTTTGCATCTCTGAACCTGAAAGATGTAAAATTGTCCTTGTTTGGACTCTTTTACAAAACAACTGGAGAAATTTCAAATTACTTCTGCTTATGATTCCAATTTAGGAATAATTTCAAAATAATCTCCTTGGAAAAAAAGTTTAAGAGCATTAATTTTCTCTGTAATTTTCACTCTTTCTAAGGAAGAAAATAAAGAGATGATTGGTCATTCATCTGTTCAGTGTGGTGGCTTGCATCTCTGTGCCAGCAAACACAATTAGGAAACAGATTTATTATATGAGCATTTCAGAATCGGTAATAACACTAATTAGTTTTCTCTTTTCCTGGAGAGAAACCCAAGTAACTCATCATTGTGTCTGTGCTAAAAAAAAGTAGTTTAAGATACAGCTGCTGGAAATAGAAATCTGAAACATTTGGATTGGAAATAAAATGCTGCTTCCTAACAATGAGGGCAATACACCACTGTAAATTTCTTAGAATAACTGATCAGAGAAAATTAGAAATTCATCTTTAGTAGCAGAATCACAGAATGGCTGAGGTTGGAAGTGACTTTATAGAGAGCATCTCCTCCAAAACCCCTGCTCTGGAAAGATTATCTGGATCCAGGTGCCCAGACTCTGTCCAGGCTCCACCACCTGATATCCTTTAGGTCCTCTCCTGCCCAGCTTCTGTCTGGATGGATGTGCCCCAGCATTGGTGAGTGGGGTTGTTCTTCTGCACTTCTTATTGAATTAGCCAGCTACAGAAACTTTAAGTACAAGATAGTATTTAATTTTATAATTTGAAAGAGTAATTCTTTTTTCTGCAAGTTAAATTATTTGCTGAGAGTGCACTGTATAGGCTTGTCAATACATGATTAGTTGTTCTGGCCTAACAAATGCCAAATATGTTAGATGCCCAACATGAATCAGCAGGAGTAGTTTGAGTTTTAGAAATATAACTGCATTTTAGTACTATTCTGATTTATTTTTCATTCATGTTAAAAAAATAGATCAAGTAGATATTACCAGTTAACCAAATCTCTAAATTAGTTTATCATTTCATGTCATGAAGGTCAAGGCAGAACATTAATAACCAGATGGTTATGTATTGCCATATTTTAAATGTTCATTAAGCATTAATTGGCTTATCTCTATAAACAAACTGTTTATAGAAAAATGCATATTTAAAAAAAAAAGTTTTCAATTTTTTTATTATGTCAATTATATCTCACAAAATAAATACTTCTATTATGGTTGACTCATAGTTTTATTTTTCTAATTTCAAATTAAATTAAAATTTATCCATCAGATGGAAATTAAAAATATGCTACTTTGTCTTTTTTCCTTCCAGGAGACTGGAAAAGTTGAAGGCAATACATAAAAGCTCTCGTTTTAAAAGGAGAAATTTCTGATTTACACCTAGTTTAGAAGTAGTGTGAGTCAGTCTCCTGATTTTCAATGTGTAAGAACATGTAATCCACCCTGAAACAGAAGGATGTCAGGTTTAGCTATTTTAATTAAACCAGAAATTATGAGAAGCATTCTAGATCTTAATTACTGATGTCCCTATTACTGACCTGGACAATAATTGCAAGAATAGTATTCTGATTTCTAATCTGAACCCTAGTTGAAACACAATAGAGTGCCTGGCAGAGGGAACTGGAAATTTTTTGAGTGAAGAACAACTACAGCTCTTCCAGGTCAGGGAAAGATGTCTACTAGACATGTATGAAGATAATCCTGTCACCAGGAAAGTGAAAATTAAAGATGAACTGAATAGGCAGCAGGACAGTTTGAAATTTACTGCATGTAAGAGCAATGAAAACAGTGAGAGGATAGGTAAGTGATGAAGAAAAAAAATTTACTGATGCAAAATTCAGTTATTCCACTTGAGAGAGAAAGCAACTTAGAAGTGTGGTAAGGGCATTATCTGTGATAACTGCACGTCATTCACTTCTCCCAGTCACTGTGATACAAATGTGCATCTTTTCTTGACTTTCCACTGGCATGTAGCCTGGCCTTGGACCAGAGAAGGGGAGTTAAATGGATGCCTTGGGAGATCATGATGAAATAAGCAATCCTGCAGAGGGTTTAATGATCCACATGTGTGTGTGATGCAACCTTTGGTTACGAAGTAAGCTGCAGAAACACAATAAATTGTAAACCAGCAGTACTAAGAGTCTCTTTGTTGTAAAGAAATGAAGTTCTTGGTGTGGTGAGTCTGTGCTTATCTGTATAACACTCCCAAACCAGAAGAGTATGAGTACCAAGTACCCCAGCTGCACACAAATAGGAGCAAGGACGGAGTGGTGCAGGATAGCAAAGATTATTGCGTTTGTAAAAAAGCAGTTCTGTCATGCCTTAAGTGACTTAGAACACCTGATTTCTACAATACATCAGAAGGAAAAAATAGTATTGAATTAATCCTAATAAAAATGCAGACCTTGAAGAATAATTGAGTGTGAGGAATAGTATCCATAAAATAATTAACTTCTCTTTATGATGAATCACAAGTTAAAACTTCCTCTCTGTCCTGTCGTGTCATTTTTAAAAATAGGGATGTCAAAGAAATGGGGGAAGAGTTTAAAATTATACTAGAAATGAGAACTGAACTTAGTGTTTAGTTAATCATAGTCATAGAAATGTCACAAGTGAGCAAACTTTTAAATGGTCACAAGGTAAGAATAGGAACATACCCATGTGGAAAGGACAACATTATTTTGAGTGGAGACATTATTTGCTTTCTAAGTTAAGAGAATTTAATAAACTCTAAATAAACTCATCTACACTGAGTCATTTATCATTTAAAGTTGCTTCCTTAGGAAAATGAACAAAATATTTGACAGTTTTGAGATGTTAAAATGTCTTGTTGTCTGACATGTCTGACATAATTTCTGGTTCTTGCATTTCTACAAAGTTGTAGCTACTTGGACAAAAATGTGTGGTGAAGTCTTTTATTTATAATTTGCCATATTTCCAGTAGTGGGGCATGACATTTAATAATATTTTAAAGACTTCCTGGTCCTCTTTGTCCTTCTTAACTCACAAGTATTACCAAGATAGATACTAATTAGTAAAGTGACCTTTCCCCTTCATCAAAAGTAGCATGAAGCTTCATTTAAGGGACATGGGGTCACAGACGTAGTGGTATTGTCAGGCAAGATGATAATCAGGAGCAGTGGATATGGACACTCCATGGTGTTCTGGGTAAGGATCCCTTCCAAAATTACCCAGACCCATTCTTTCATCTGCTGACAGCAGTAGCTTGAACGGAGGCTGCAGTATCTCTGACCTCTCCAGGTGTACTCATGCAATTTTAGATGTTTTTTTCCTCACAAAATCACATGGTTCACCTTAGAGAGCACTTTGCCTTTTTTCTTTTCTTGTCTGCCTATGACATTTCTAGGGTTCTTTAACAGCTTGAATTCTGATTTCAGCTGTCTCTGAGAAAGCCCCATTCAAAGGGGTGATTACATGTGTGGCAACTGTCTTCTCCCAGTAATTCCTAAATAGCCC
Organism: Taeniopygia guttata; assembly: GCF_048771995.1. Classification (NCBI taxonomy): domain Eukaryota; kingdom Metazoa; phylum Chordata; class Aves; order Passeriformes; family Estrildidae; genus Taeniopygia; species Taeniopygia guttata. The sequence goes on from NC_133025.1 coordinate 11,325,936, forward strand.
ACTGACAAAAACTAAAAGCCATACATGGGAACAGCATTTACCCCAGTATTGTTTGTGTGAAAATTGTGTTAAAAGCTGCTGTTTTCTAGAAATGTCTGGAATTGTATGGAGAATGTAATGCTTTTTATATTTTCCCATTTAAAATGTCTCTTAAGGTAAAGTGTTCAATTGTGAAAGTGCTCTGTTGATTACCCTGGTCAGACTTTGCTAGAGAAATGTCAGACAAAGGGTAGCTCCAGAGTTAAAGGGAATAGCAGTGCCTTCTAGATGAAGTATCACAGAATACTGTGATGTCACCAGACAGTTTGCACATCTCTTGCTATTTGTACCCAAATAGCAAAATAAGTTATGCAGGCTGGTGCCCACTATCGTCATGATAAGACCCAGTGCTATCATAATCCCTGTGCATAAAGTAGTGCAGAAAAAAACAAGCAGTAAAGAGAATTATAAAACTTATGCGCAATGGGAAAAAAAAAAAAAAAAAAAAAAAAAACGGGTTTGGACCAAAAAGACTTTAATTTAAGCCAATGGAATAACTACAGATTTTTTTTTTTTTGAAAGAAAAAAATTAATGAAAAATCTTGATTCCTAAGATAAAGCCTTCAATAATGTCACTTTTATTTGGTTTTAAACTGAACATGTTTTTAATAGGCTTTACTAGAAGATTAAATGAAATATTCCATTAAAAATGTTCTTTTAATAAATGTTTATTTTGAGGTTAGATTGCAATCTGTTGAAAAGAGCAACTCTTCCAAAACTGTCAGAGTAGATCATGCAGGAATGTGAAAGATGCAGAATATTTACTTGAAATGGCCTAAGGAATTATTGCTAATTTTAATTAAGTTTTTTGCATACCCAATTGGTCTGCTATATCTGGGCGTCCTTAGAACTACTGGTTTCCTGCAGAACACATTGCTTCATGGCTACAGCAGTACCTTCTGCTAATTCGTTCACAAAGATTGCTTGTCATTTGATCTTTATTCATGGAACAGTGGAAGGAACAATTTATTTATAGTATGGCTAAGAAAAAGTATTGGGTGAAAAACTAATTATGTGTGATACTGTGTCTTCACTGAACTTATTACAGTCATAATTTTTTGCTCTTTGCTCTTTGCTGCTTGTTTATCAAATGAAATACTCTGACAATTTCTCAGTAATATCTACATGTTTTTCTTTTCCTGTAGAAAGTAGTTGGTCATTTGAGAGGCCAGCTGAGAATATTGAACCCCAGGAATTTTTTCTTCAAAGTGACCTGCGTAGCCCAAGCTGCACTCAAAGAGAGTTTGCTAACTGACCCATTAAGTTTATGAAAGACATGAACTTGCTTAGCATGCCCTGTAATAACCACTAATGGTCTATTCAGGGTAGCGAAGGCGTTCTCCTCCTGTCCATCTCTTCTCTGACCCTTTTTAGAAAATTACTAAGTCCTAAAGAACAGTTTAGTATTCCTGTTTAAAAAAAAAAAAAAAAAAAAAAAAAAGTGAAAAAAGGCTCAATTTTTACCAAAAAAACCCACAAACCAAGCCAAAAAATCCCAACAACCTCCCTTCCCAAAGAACCCTCACCAAAACAACTCAAAACTTCTCTTCCCCTTTACTAAAGCTATATTTCAGTCAGGGTAATGATACAAAAGAACAACAGTCCAAGCTGGGCTGTTCCGTTGTATTTTTCTGTACGTGTGCATAGTCTGTGCAGTAAAAATCCATAATGCAAACAACAAAACCACAGGTGCAGAGAGATTATGAGAAGTCCCTGGGTAATTACTCAAAGCTGTGGGTTTTGGGTTTTCCTGTTGTCTTCATATAATGGCTATAATTAGACTGTGTATTTTACAAAAAAGCTTTTTAATGAGCTTCCCATTCCAGTTTACCTGGCAGGTACCCAGTTTATCCCAATAGATTTCTAATTACCTCCAGTGAGTTGAAGGGAAGTGACTTGCTGAAACTACCCCATTCTCTGAGCAGGGAACCATTTTAACTTAATGAAGAGAAGTTATTTAGAGTCAAGTTTTTTAAAAGAGCTTAAAATTCAGCAACTACAGATGATTCCTCCTGCTGGTAAGGAGCTCTTCCTAGAAGCCAGGAAATTGCTAGACACCTTATTGTTCCTCATATGTTGATTCTAAGGAGTTTATTGCCATGGCAATCATCAATTCTTTTTTCCTAAGTGAGATGCTGTTTTGTTATAGTTGGGTACCAACAGTGAAGGTCACTTCAGAGATCCGAGTGGGGAATAAAGTGCACAGTTCTTTGGATATAATGCCTTTGATATAATGTCTTTACTCATTATATGCCTCTTTCTCCAAGCTTAGGTGGGAGAATCTCACTTCTTTCAAATAAATCATTTTAAGTTAGTGTTCAGAACCTGAACTGAATTCTTTTTATTTGTAAAGAATGTCTAATTGATAAGAGATAGCAGCGCAGAGTGAGAGGCCTTTAGATCAGAAGAAGGCCAATCAACACAAGATTTTTTGGGGTCAAAAGTGTTGATTCCATGAATATGTTTGTTATGCAATAAGTTCTCTGTGTCCATGACAATGCAGCTTTTTGGTTTTCTGTGTTTGTAGTGATCTGCCTGAAAGATTTTGAAAAAGTCTGCATCCACTTGACTGGATAACTGGACCTGCAAATTCCAATCTTCCACAGGAGGTTTTACTTTGGGTAAAACAGCTGCAGATTTTGTCAAACTCAGGCATGAGTCTACTCTAAATGAATCAATATAACCAGAGATGTCAGCTTCATTGAAGCTGATACATCAGCATTCCACCTCAGAAAAATTAAAATCCTGTAATTTCAACAAGTCATTAAAAATGCCCTTCCATGGAAGGATTTTGGTCACAGCTGTCCTGAACCCTGCAGCACAGTTGTCATGGGCACTTATTTGTGATCAAACAACTCAGCTCCATGAGCAAGAGTTTGGCTGTTGATGATCAGAAAGTGCCTTTGTGGATAGAGCAGCATTTTCATCAGCCTCTGTGTTCTCAGGAAAACTAGACACAGCAGGGTATCTCTACAGGGGAGGGGATTTTCATTTGAAGAAACAGCAGTTTCCATAATGAACATTTTTTATCCTGATGCAAAGATAAGTGACATTGATAGTGACCTGATAACATTGAAATATAACTTACTTCTTAAATCACAAGTAAATTTATAACCAATACAAAGAGAAGGTGGGCCTATTGTTACAAATTTTTTTTCTATTTGTCCCATTGGTAGCAAATTTCTTTAAAAAATGTTAATGTATATAGTGCTTGCACAGTGCAGTGAAGGGTGTATGTATTTAATGACTCCTTAAATTTAGATGTACTTTACTGTTTCAAAAAGTTGAAGTGTCTGGAAGCAAGTAGTTTGCAGTAACAACTCTTCCCCACTTCCTCTCATCCATCTCTTTGACCACTCTTATCCTATCTAACACATGCTGTGCAACCCAGAATAATTTCAGTTGGCATGATATGCAAAACTCATTAAAAATGAATAGGGCAGTGTCCAAATATCTTCTTTTCACATGAAGTACTTGTTAGATATTTTCCCTAAGGATGACCTGATCCATCTTAAGGCAAAGTGTTTCAGCAGTGAGAGTGCTCCCTTGGTAATAAGGAATGGTGATAAGAAATCATGAAACCAGTTAGGACATTAGTGCAAACAGTGTGTGTTAAAGCTGTGGACTAACTCTTCATATCACCAAAGTGAATATCTGTGAGAAGAGCACTTTGGATAATACCTTTTGTCTGCTCTTCCTGGCTGCACACAAACACAGAGACACCCTCTCACACTCCTTCCAGCATCCTGGCCAGCGCTGCTAGGAAGGTAAAGAATATTCCCTTTAAAAAATGAAAATAAGATTATTGGTAGCACTCAGATTTTGTCTGGACCAGTGAACCAGTGTCCATTATGACATTCCTAAATCTAGGTGAGAGGTTAATCTTGTCAGAATACCACACTAGGGCAAGGCCTGGGCAGGGAGACATTCCTCCCTTAACTTATTTTGGGTGTGAAGGATGCCCAAAAGCATAACCAAGAAGGGAATTGTTGATCTCTGGTTGGGATGGGCAAGACACCAGGGCTGTCCATGGTGTGCATTTGTATTTTAGCCTGTGTGTAGGCAATCTATGCTAGCCAGGGTATTATTTCCTCCCTGGGATGTGTTAGATGGCAAGCCTTCCTCCAGTGTTCCCTTGGTTCTACAAGGGCTTCTTCCATCTTTTCATTCTAAGTAATGAGGGATTAAAAGTCTTCGAGACAAAAAATAAGGTCAGCTGAAAGAGCCTTTTTATTACTGTACTTCTCATTTGTATAAAACCTTTAATAAAGCACCTGACTTGGCATAAGAGCTCAGTGCCACGAAAGTTAATATCTGAGAAATGTATTCATGTTTCCTGAGAAGTTAAGGGTGCAGTTGTAATTTCTTTCCTTTCAGATCTAGGTCAAAAATGTCAGTACCTACCAAAGAGGTGAAGCCTGTGAAATAAAAAAGAAAAAAAAAGAAAAAAAAGAAAAAAAAAAAAAAAAAAGGAAAAAACGTCACTACAGAGTGTGTGAATACTTCCAGGGACACCATCACTTCCAGTCTCAAACAGGAGACAGCTTCTGTCATACACCAAAAAGAGTATGAGCATATGTCATAGAAAAGTGTTTTTTTTTGTTTTAATGAAAACCAGTAGAGGGAAAATGCAGAGGTAAATTTCACTATCCAACCAGAGTTTGCATATAATTTAATATTCCATTCATTTTATTTCCTGTGAGGAAAAAGTTCAAGTTCTTCATTCCAGACAATGGAATAAAAACAGCTTTTAGCCTAAGGTAATTACTCATTATCATAATCTTCACAAGAACTTCCTCAGATGGACATGAGTGTACCTGGGGATCTTTAATCAAATTGAATGGATATTTTCCTTTTGCTAATTAAAGCTAGGAAGTTTGGTGTGAAATAAATTAGCAAAATCTGGTTGTTCTATGAAATGTTAATACAGGGCTAGCACATCTTGGTCTAATTGAAACCCAGTATGTCATACATCATAATGATTCTCTAGAAATGCACATGGAAAAATAATAGCATTTTGAGGACTATAAAGTGTTATATTTCATTTGGGAGGTAGAAACACATGCTGATACTGCAGAAGGCCATATATCATCACCTATTTTGAATAAATGTCAACATTTAAACACTACCTATTTTGGTAGTGTTTCATAAAACACTACCAAAAAAAGAAATGAATGAAATTATATTTACTCCTTGTGGTTATTTACAACATAGATTTCCCAGGAGCAAGAGAGATTTCAATGCAGTTGTAGTTCCTTCTCCCACAGCCACTGGACTCAAAGACAATGCATGTACTGGATGCCAAATGTTTTAGGACTGTCTCAGCTACGGGTCAGCAGCAAATTAATTGAAGGTGGGCATCTGGTTCAGCTGTTCAATTTCATATTTTTTTTTCAAATTTTATACTATTAAAATGTTTAGGTTAACATATTTGAATCCATGCATATGGAAACTCATGTTAGATGTGCCACTGCTTTTCCTGTGGTGCTTTATTTTGCCATTTGTCGCATATAGCATACTTAGCTTTAGACAATTGTTTCATTTAAGAAACTTAAGCATCAAGATTAATTAGGCATAAGGCATTTTTGTTTTAATGTTAAAATGATTGCCTCCACAGAGGACTCTGTGAATTTTAGTCCATCTGAAAGGATAGGCATAGCTAAGTAAAATCAATTCAGCAGATAAGATTAACACTGGGTTGTTTAATTCACACTGTACTAATGTTAAGGTGAACAAAACCCTTACAAAATACATCAATCCTTTAAAAACCCTAATTAAGGTTTTAATGTAGCAAAAGCAGTTCAGTGGAGATTGAGTTTAAATCTGTGAGTTGTCCTATTAATATTAGTGAAACCATACACAAGTACCTGGAGAATATTCTTAAATAATATTCATGGATAAAATGATTTTCATGGTCGTGTGTAAGGTATACAAGCACCATGCTATCAACAAGGACTGCATTTAAGATCTTAAAAATGCAAAATCCTACAAAATATCTTCATTAATTATTCTTAAGATACGAGCTCTCACATGTGGCATAACTAGTCAGGAGAGATTGACTCAGTTGCAGGTATGAGCTTGATGTGTTACTTTGGCAATATTTGAACATGCAGCTCTAATGGATTTGGAAATCTGCTGCAGCAGGTTTATTTTAAAAGCACACCTTGTCTGAGGAGAAATCTTTATTTTCGACTGTAGCAATCTATCCTTTCTTCATTAAGGCCACAGGAATGACACAGCCTCATTGATGCTCTGCAACTCTTCTTTTGCTGGAGTGTAATTCCTGTGCAGTTCCTTCTCACCTCTGCTCCTCAACATAGATACTTGATATTCAAACTGTGTGAATGTCTTCCTGTGGAGGATTTGGGCATGGAAATACTTAAAGCTCTAAAATTAGGCCATGATGTTCAAACTCCCAAGGATAAGGTAGTAGATTTCAACTAGTATATGAAATAGGAATTCAGTCTAGTTTAAATTTCATTGTCTAGTTTCAGTGCTGAATGAAAAAATAGTGGGAGAATGAGATTAGAAAGGTGCTTATGACTGCCTGGTATTTCACATTTTTCCAGTAGTTAATATTCAAAGCAGGATATTTCCTTTGTTACTGTTTAATAAGTGGATTTTTCCTGCTTATATGGGTGTGGTTCTCATGTGCCTTTGAAAATTATAAGCATGCTCATGACAGTATAGAAATATATACTGTCAACATTCAGGTACCAGAAGAAGTCCCAACAAGTTAAGTAAATCATCCACCATCATAAGGCACAATGAAGTGTGACTGAGGAAGTGATGAATACTGCAAAGCTTGTGAGTATCATCTGGCTCACTCTTTATTTTGAGTTCCAGTTAAATATTGTCACAATATGTTCTGAAAGTGGCGAATTACTACTAAAGATCAAAGAGATGAGGAATAGCAGAGGATCTGAAACCTTAAACTGTAAAAGCAAAATGCCATTGCTAAGAAATTACTCTTCATTTTATAAGGCATCTAGACTAGGCCTAATTAAATTTGCAGATTTCTTCAAGCAAATTAGATTTTAAGTTTTCCTTTACCTCAATGAATTCTTGTGCAATGACTAAAATCAACATAACTTTCTACATTTTTGACTAAGCAGTTATCTGTGCATAGACAACCTATGTATCACTGACATTAAAGATGCTGCTTCCATTGCAAATCCCAACACTTTCCTGAGGCTCTCAGATTATGGAATTTCCTTAAGGTCCTATTGTGAACTACATTCCCTGGACAATACTTTTTGTACTGAACTGTGAACACTTACTGAATTTAACAATACATTCCTTCTAAGATCAGGGAAATCTATCATTTTTTACATGTGGTTTGGTGTTCCAGTTCAATATGTCACCAAGAGAAGACTTCAGTTTTTCAAAGTAAGAACTTCAGGTCAGTAAACAGACTGAGTAAAAAGTAAATTGAAAGTTTACTTTGCAAATTCTAAAGGAACAGGTTCAGTCACTCATCCAGTAGAGGGAACTCTAATACAGTACATGGCAGGTGACCTGGGACTGCAGGAGAGTAACATCACAAATATCACAAACAGTAGGATCAAGGCAAGTGTAAAATGTGTTTACGCTACATATCATGTGTAAAGGAAACTACCTACCTCATATGTGCCATTAATTTTTTACTGAGCTTATTCCAGTTCGTTTATTTCCTTTCCTTCTTTTCCTTGTGTTCTTTGGTTACAGTTTATATATGTCTGCCAGATGTAAGGGATGAATTGCCAATGACAGTGTCACGTTCTAAAATAGTTCATAAATGTTACAGATCATGCACCATTGACCATTTATTTGAAATTTGGCCAGAAGAAAAAAAGAAATTTTGCTTTTTTAGTTTTTTAAGATGCCACAATTATGTGTTAAAGTAGCAGATAGTGGTCTCTCTTGGAATGACTGGCACACACACATGCTTTAGAGGAGAGAGGAGCAGTTTGCAACACTAAGACACAGCATAAAAACCCTAATGTTTTATTTAGCTGCCTTTCTATAGAAAGTACCAAAAAATAATTCACTCACTTCCTTTTTTCTCCCTTTTTTTGACCTTTACCACCTGAATATGCTTTCAGCTGGTGTATCACTGTTTCACTGTTGTTAAGGCTTGGTGTCTTCACTCAGTCATCATTCTGTCATTTACTGCTTTCTTGTAGTTGTTGTTGCTGTTGTCCTTGGAGACAAAATGTCACCACCTTGGCTGATCACTAACTAGACTTCTTAAGGAAAACTGTTTCTTGTTTCTTCCAAACTGCTAGAAGTCAGAAAGAGATGTAACATTTCTCTGTTTCAATTTGAATTTAAGATCCTTCCAAGGTCTGTGTTCTCCAAAGAGCCTTAGCTCTCCTTCTGCACTACATTGAGATACTTTGTTGTTTCTACACATTGAAGTATTCTGTGGTCTTCTATAAAAGATAAAGAACAGTTTAAAAAATGCAAAACCTGCTGACATCAGTGAACATTTTGCAAAGCTTTTTTAAAGTGTGTTCACCTAGGGTAGGGTATTCAATATTAAGATCTCACATGGAAAGGGATTGAATCATATGATTTTAACAAGTATTTGTTCTTACAGAAAGGAAAAATATCCCAGCACATATGATGTGTTGGCATTTCCAGTGGCAGCATTTCAGATCCTGTGCACAGCTGTGAAACAGAGCAAAAGTCCAACCCAGCATCTGCTGTGGACTCGACAAGTGCCTCTGCTGTGGCCTCTGCTCTGCTTGCATGCATTTCCAGAATTAAAGTGGCAGAAGGACAGGCTATATTAGCTAACTAATCTGCCTTTTCCATGAAGTGCCCTGACTATTGTCGTTTTCAGATAAAACTCAACTTAACTTTCCACTATATTTAAGTAGTAGCTTTTTTTGAGAGGGAATCATTATGGGTCACCCTGAAATGATTGCTAATAAAGGAAACAGAATTTCTTTCAGTTACATACCTACAAAAAAAGATTAGCTCAGTTGGTTAGAGCATCACGTTGGTAATGCCAGGTTTGTGGGTTCTATCTCTGGGAGATTCACTTAAGAGTTGGACTCCACTACCTTTGTTGGTCTCTTCCAACTCAGAATATTCTGTGATTGTATGAAAAGCTTGACCTTTCATACTGTTAAAGTCAATTCAAAGCTGTTTTTTAGCTTCTATAGAACCAAGAGGAAAAAAAATTGCAGGAATGCTTACGATTTTGACCAGTAATATTTTTTAATTGCAAGGGAGTATAAATTTTCAAGAAAAATGGAAATAAATGAAATACAGATATGATAGCTAGTATTTCTTATCACTCAAATCTTTTGCTGCATGCCTAGGAATAAGTCTAAAATGCTAACTCTAAGCTGTAGCACAAAACCTAGGAGAAAATGAAGCCAAGCATTCCAGAGATCGACTCAGAATGTCCTGAGGATGCCAAAAATAAGGAGGAATTAACTTCATGCTTACCTTTTAATTCATGGTCACTCTTGAATATATATTGATGTAGAGATACAGAAAAAGATATCTCTGAAGCTCCAGGCTGTGTAGCTGCATAAATTCCCTGTTTAGTGTTTTGTATTAGCTTCCTGTAGAGTATCCTCCTATGCAATGTATCTTGCATTAAATTTGCTAAATGCATCAAATCTTCCTTGAAATGTGTCTAAACACAAGGGGGAGAAATAGGTTCTTTAAGTCATCAGAATTCTGCAGTGGTGTCAGACTTGAGAATATCACTTGGGCTCCCTGAATGATTACACTAATGCCAGATATTTCATTATATAAATTATGTGTCTAAATGAGGCATAAAGTAGACAGTCAGAATATTCCCCTTATTCAGGATATTTGTGCCATATGTTACTCTCAGGTTGGGTTTTCTATTCTCTGGCCATTCAGAATGGCAGAGCAGGATAGCTTGCTTTGTTTAGGAAAACAGTTTCAAAAATAGAAAACTGTAAATGCATATTTATCCACCTCATGAGTCTTGACAGATAGCTCTTGCTTCTGAAGTACAAGTGCTAGATGATAATACTTGTAGAACCTTGACTCACCATGGCTTGTGTGTGTTTACTTTTGGATTTGGTTCAGAATAGCTTTTTACTGATTTTTTTCCCCTCTGTTTTCTGATCTATATCTAGAGGCAATTAACAAGTGTCAAACATCTCCATAGGATAATTTTGATCAAATAAACAGGTTTGTTCTGCAGGAAAAGGACTGCCTTGAATTCAGTCCCTTCTCCAAGATGCTATGCACTGTAAATTCTGATTGGTATTGACAAAGGTAAAAGGTATGAGGACATATTTCATTATGTGTTAAAAAATGGATTATTCTTTGTAAGGGTATTGCTATAATGATGCAAGATTGCTTGTCTGGCTCTTGCATTTTCAGAACATTTATCTTTTCTTGACATTTACACCAATTGTATAGAAAGGTTTTTTGTTTGTTTTGTTGGGGTATTTTTGTTGTTCTTTTTGAGGTTTTTGTTTTGTTTTGGGGTTTTTTTGTTTGTTTGTTTTTGGTTTTTTTGTTGGATTTCAGTAGATTTTTTTTTTTCTTCTGAGATAAATACTTCTCTGTATATACAGTGCAAAGCAGGTCTGTGCAAATAGATTGCCAGTCATGTTCTAGTTTTCCTGATACTGCTGGCATCTAAAATATTTCTCTTTTAGCATGTTTGAAATTGATTTGATTGTTAATACATTATTCTAAGTGATGGAATGGATAATAATTTCCTAAAGTAAATGCAGGACATATCATACAATATTAAATAATATGTGTAGAGGGACACATGTATAAGACAGGAAGGTAATTTGATCTCTGTTAAATTATTTAGAACACATTTCCATTTAAGTATGGAGCTAATGATAAGAAACCAGGTGAAGATTTGCACATTGACTTATGGATTTGTATTAAAGATTTCATATGGCTGATTACATTTCAGCAAGTTTTCAGGGTTTCTCTTGTAAACAGACCATTTAATATTCTGTATATTGAAATGAGAGTTGGTGTTTAGACTTCCAGTGAGACATGTATAACAGGACAGATGTAAAGGGGCAAAGGACAGTTACTAAAATGCTAGATTTCTTTTTTTTATTGGTAGTACTTCTGTCATATACAGTGCTAGCAGAACCTCAGGAATGATAGATTTCTTTAGTGAATTTTTTTCAGGACATCAATATGCTATAATCGAAGAAAACACTGAGATGTTTTAAATTTTTTTACACTCTTGAGTTGTTTAGAATGTTGTTAATTAGTAGATTGTACTATGCCTAATATGCAATGATTGTCAATAATACAGACAGCAGGGTGGCTGGACCTGATTTATTGGAAAATATTCAATAAGCTTTTTTAAAGCTGATACTCTTAACAGATTCAATTTGTCACTGAAGTCAAAACTAAATCATATGTATTAATCCATGATATCATCTTTTATCAAATGTAACATGACTAGTTTGAAGGGGTTTATTTTCTGCATTATATTAGTAACATAATATTCATTGAATGTTCTTACTTTAAAAGATAAGTGATGCTGACCAAAGAGCAGGTCCACAAGTCTCTTCCTTTTGAAATGCAAGATGAGAGAGAAACCAAGTGCTTGTCTGGTCTCACACCTTGGTGGCTGCAGTACCTAAACTTGACTGAGTGAATTTCCTGATTAAGGAACAGTTTTGCTGTGGTTTGGCAGACATGACTTGGAGAGTGTAGATGAGGTGTTCCAAACAGCAAAAAAAGCAATTCTTGATGTTTGGTATCCATTTGCAGCCATTCTTAATCTTCACTTTGAATGCTCCCCTATATAACTGAGCCAGAAAGATGCACTAAAACTGCAAGGTAAATTTGTAGAGCAATGCACCTGCTCAAATAGAAAATCCAGAGGACATACCTACTCCCTTCAACCCTTAAAGAAAGACACCATAGCCCCAGGATCAGTGGGTCTAGAACTCTGCAAGTACAACTTGTGGGAGTTCATTAGCATGATGTTCCAGAATCTCTAGCTGATTTCAAATCTATGTCTTTAATCATTAGTGTAAAATTATTTTCTTCCATGTGCAATGGGATTACTCTTTTGAATAACAGATGAGAGAGAATTCAGTAACCTTTAATCCCTGCCAGCTGGTTGAACCAAGCAGCCTAAAGAGGTGTGCAAATTTCCTATATATAAAATAGGAAGAAAAAAAATCAGCATTTGATCAATGAATTGTGAAAGTCAAAAGGGCATTTGTAAAAATAGCTGATTACATTCACTTTATCTGCTTGCCAGTCTGCTTGTTCCCAAATGTTTGCTTCGTGAAAGATGATACACAGTGAATTTTCTAGACATGTATATACAGACTTGTGCCTTAGCAGAAGACAAAAATATACATATAAAAGATTTAAATTTTTCATTTTTACATTTCTGACCTTAAATGCTTACTGTGTTCAGTCTCAGCATAATGATATAGTAGAGGGGATTTATTTCATTTTGCACCTTTAGAAGATCACATGCAATCACATGCAGGTAGTGCTGTATACATCTCTCCCAGGTACTTATATGGTTCCATTATTGTGTTATGTGGATATTTCAGAATTTTTATTCTGTATATTTATGACACCTTTGCAAGCAAGAAAATATAACTGGACCCATTATTCAATTAGGAACTTAGGCACACCATTAGGGAATGGAAAAGAAAATAATAGTTAGTGGCTCTAGCATGATTCAAAGTGCTTTCTTCCCTTTTCTGGCATTTTTTGGAGTGACTTTTAAATTCAGATAAAATGGAATCTCTTTTATATCTAGTCTATCTAGTCTAGCCAGATTTCTAATGCAGAACACAATTACTCTCACCTACATTTGTACTTTTTTTAATTCAAATTTTGCACTTGAACTAGTTGCTGAACTCCTGTTGTAGGCCCTCAGAGGAAGCTGAATGATGAGGGCATGAGTCATCTTATCTTATTAACCACACAGGGAATCTGGATAACTAGCTGAGTTATCTACAGAGAAGATGACTAAATAAGCTAAATCGTTAGATAACTAGATAACTTGGTCAAGACCACTTAAGAGAAGAACAGGAAGTTGAAGTAGTCTTTCACCACTCCTAGGTCTGTGTCCTAACCTCTGGCACAATCTGTCTTCCCATTACCTTGATTACACTCTTATCTCCTGGTCTCAGTACTTGTGGCTGTACAGCCATAAATTATACAGTGAAATTCATCCCACTGAACTTCCCATGGCTATGATGTGGCCACCAATACAAATGCTACTCACTTTAGGCTCTGCCTATTAAACATGTATTGTTGAGGTACTTATTCCATTAATTATCAATGGAGTTTAGAGGATTATCTCAAAAGTGAATGTTGACATGGTCTCATTGTCAAAGAGTGTGATCTTTTGTAGCCATAAAGTATTCAGTTCAGGCAAAACAGATGAAGGCAACAGAGAAACCAGACATTTGGGCGAAAAAAACCCCACTAATTAATTTCCAGTATTCAGAAAAAAATGGAGCAGGAGTCTCATGGCATGATTTTTTAAGCTTGCCACTGTTTGGGATTTGATCCCATTCTTTCTGCCTGAGAAGAGTAGGTGCTGTGAAAAAGCATTTATGTGTGTATTTTATGCATATATATTTTCAGACTGCATTCTTGTTATTATCAGTCTCTTAGGTGTTACAAGTTTTGTCCTTTATGAGTAATTGAAGCACTGCAATGAAGTAATTGACAACAGGACCTATATGCCTGATGTAACTTGAAATAAGTAGAACTTCATGTATTCTTCACAAGAGTATCTTAATTTATCCAATAAGATTAGGGTCCATAGCATACAGAATATTTTCTACTTCCTGGACCAGAATTTTTTGCTTCATGCTCTATTCTTTGAAAGTAATTTCTGTGTAAACCTGATAGGTTTTATAGCTTTTGTGTTCCTGTCTAGTTAGAGAATCTGCTCAAGGTGATGCCAAGTATTTTTTTCTTTCTTTGTAGTTTTTTAAATGATATATGAAGTCTTGAGACAAGAGATATTTGTTGTATTTCATGAAGGACTTTAGGTCTACCAAGGTGATGAATCATGTAATTGGGAATACCTCTGGGAAGCCTCTGGTTTGCTGAGATTTACAACTTACTGAAGGCTAGTCTTGTACAGTGGCTCAAAGAACATATAAATCAACTAAGAGATTTTGGGATGAGTATCCTTTTCATTCATTCTAGCCCTAGAAAAAGCAGAATCCTTTCTCTGCATCCCATTTCTATCTCTGAGTCTCACTGCAAATTCTAGAAATATAGAAAGATAGAAATACTAAGATACTACCTGCTTTTTTATTTCAGACTGTCTTTTTTTTTTTTTTTTCCCCTCTGTAAAGAGTATAACAAAGACAGCCCCAGAATAAAGGTTCTGGAAATATTTTTAAAGTTTGAAAGGGGACAAGGCAGAAAACAGTGATAAGTGGAGTGATTTTCTGCACCTGAGGTTTGTCTTGAGTACTTCTTTATCACCCCTTCTCTCTTTGGTCTTTGAAGTCAGTGAAACCATTCAGCTGAGTAATGGTGTAAACTTTCAGAAAAACAGATGTCAACAGACAGACATTACAATGAATTCAGATAAGTTATAAAACTTATAACTTATGAGTGAGTAGAAATGAAAGAGTATTAATTGCAAGGAAAACAAAAAACTAAAGAGAGAATTATATTGAAAACAACAGAAGAGTAAACAAGAAAAGAAATGGGATTGGGAATGATGCTGCTTTTGCTTCTTTTGAGAATAAGCCTAGTGCTTATTATCCAAATACCTATTTTATAAAGAAAATCAAAGAAAAATATTGAATTTGCAAGCTGTACTGTAATATTTATATTCAAAACCTTTTCTTGGTACTTTTTCTTGTCACTTGCTGATGGAGACACAGAGTATTGGTGTTTCTAATGTACACAACTGTCAGAATAATGTGGCTCTACAAGCAGTTAGGTCTGTGTTATGAAAAAAGGTGTACACATGTTGAGTGCATATGGGAAAGTGCAGGAAAGAGTTCAGAACTCTGATCATAGCTAGAAGCTCCATAATAAGGAGTTGATAGTGCAAATATATGGTCATTTAAAAAAAGAAAAAGTTTTACTAGCCACTAAATATGAACCTATCAGTAACTTGAATTAAAAACTTGAGTCTTGTAGTCCTTAGAAAATCCCAATGTGAACAAGTGATGGCTGTTGAGGACTCAAAGGAGTTAAAGTGTTCACTTTTGCTGTACTGCAATGCTACTGAAGCTGCAGCAAACAGAAATTGATATTTCATATGTGTAGTGTGGGGTTCAAAAAGCAAAAGAAAGTGAAAATAGTTGTTTGAAAATTACTGTTCCTACTCTTTAGGTCAGCTTCTATATTACAAGGAAACCTCATGGATTTGGCGTTGTTTTGTGCCAAATTTTGCTATAATTGAATAATTTTATTATTTGATTAGGGAAATAATATAAAAAGGTCCAGTTCTGAGTAGCATGCAATGATACTAAAATGTTAGCTGGAACCAAAAACTGTATTATGATGATGGGGTGATAACAGTGTAGTTAGGAAATATCACCTTTGTGGCTTACATCTCAATAAACAGAAGAATGGCAAGGTCAGTTCATGATTCAGAGTTGAGAGAATTAGACTTTACCTGGGCACATACTGGTCTTGTATCCCCTTCACAGAGGGCAGGATGCAGGATCCTTATGCTCTTCCTAAGGCATAAAACCAGGGCCTCACATTTATGGAAACAGAAACAGTTCCAGGATTTTTGTTGTTTCTATGGAAACAAACTCCCACTTTGTTTACGAGGGAGAGGAAATGCTTTTTAACGCATGAATTAAGGGCATGAAGCACTGTGCAAAACAGGTGAGCCTCCAGGAATCCTAGGAGTCAAAACCAGCAAAGCCAGCTGGGTCAAAAGCAGGGTTTAGCAAGAGCTCATCTGATCACTTTGCTGGTTAAACAGAGGAGAAAACGAAAGCATTAGCTGCTGCTTTAGGGAGGATGGATCGCTGCTATTATACCAACGAGTGTTTCAGAGGTTCTTAAATTGTCTTCTGTCTCACACTCAAAACTGCCACATTTGAACACTGAAAAATATTGTTTCACTTCCAGCTAAATGCACTTTAATGGCTTCTAGACAGCCATAAAGCTGAGCAGCAAGCATAATTCTTCCAACAGGATATAACATCCAGTGTGTTTCTTGATCATCCAACTCAGTCTGATGCTCTACAGATTTCCAGTGCTTCACACTTCTGTATAAGATGTATTTTTAATAGAATGGGGTCATTTACTGGTTTGGATATTTTTCTTTATGTTATACTGTGAGGATTCATTAGTCCCCATGAATCTGTATTTTATCAATCTATCCTCTAAATTTCCATAACAATAAATGATTTTATTTCATTATCTCCGTTAGCTTGAAGGCCATATTTGGCTTTCTGCAACTTTTTTTTTCAACCCAGGAACTTCAGAAAGTTTGGCTGCAGATCAGTAATTTGGTTTTATTTAGGCTCAAGTAAAAGGGAACATGAGGAAAATGATGGGGTCTATTTGTAGAAAGTATTTTCTTTGTTGGAGTCATTAGGAAAAAAACTCAGTATTCAAACCCATGCATCCACCAGTCACAAAACCTTTACTGTTATCCTGTGAATACCTACTTTCACCTCCAATGGTATGCAAAAAATCTTACTAATAAAGTAGAATATCGTAGAATATCTCAAGCTGGGGGGAACCCATAAAGGAACATTGTTGTCCTAGGTACTGGGTATTTTATTTGTTACATCTCTGTAGTAAATTAATATTTTAGAGTGACAGTGAGATAAGTGCTCTTACACAGTACTTTCCACAAAGTCACTGAACAAAATCATTTGCGTAGATGTGCTTTTGCTCACTAGTATTAGAGTTAGCCATTCTGAGACTGCTGTGCTGTCTGCTGCCTTGTCTGCAAGGTTCAGTCATTCATTCATATTGTTTATTCCTGCATCTTAAGTGAATTGATTAATTTCAGTGACTTTAGAGGCTTTCCTGAATGAGGTGGGATGGGTCCTTTTTCAGCGATAACTCAGAAGAATGCATGATTGTAATGTCTGGTGAACATCAAGCATGTGACAACAGATTTAAAAGGCAGGAGATGGATAAGTATCCAAAAGAATGAGGTTAGGATTAACATTGTGGCTTTTTGTTTGATTCATTCAGTCAATGACATTTGTAAGAATCTCTCATGACAGTTGTTTTTCAAAGCTACCCAGTAATCCCAAAGGCAATGGCATTTTTGTAAGGTTCAAATACAGTTATATTGTTCTCCATTCTATCTCTCTGATATTTTGATAGTCAAATAAAAACCTTATAATCTTAGTTATCATCCTAGGGTCATGCAATTTTTAGAAAATAAGATTGGATGAAACATTAGGTATTCACTTCTGTGCATTTTTGTTTCTCTGAGCCTTCCAGATTAAGTGGCAAGTCTTCCTGATGCAGAGCGAATACCCATTCAAAAACAAAATGAGGATTCATTTACCGTGGTGACGGAGAAATGTATTAATATTGACTGTGATACAATAAAAGATGAAGAAGGACAAAAAAGACCTGGACAATGTGCACTATTGTCTGATTGTCCTGAAATTTCATCATGTTATTTGGTCCTGCTTGCTATTCAGTGGCAACAAAACCTTATTGGTTTGCTTTTCTCATTATTTTTTTTAAACCACATTTAATACCAGGAAAGCTGTTGAACACTGGGTGTTAGAAAAACTATTGGCTACATTTTTACCTTACATATATATAGCTAGAGGTCTACTAGTTTGATGGGGATCTTAGGAGTCAAAGTAAAAACAGTTTATACATTGAGTTACTTTGTTAAATTACATGAACAAGTACCCCTGGAGTTTCCTTCCTGATGATGCTGTTTTCATTTTGAACTGCTGTTTTGACATTTGTAGAGTCTTAGCAAATGCTTCAGGAAAAGGTCAGTTTATAGCGACATTTTCCCTTTACAAAAACCTGTGGAGAGGACACTGAATACAGGTTTACTTGATAAGCCATTATGGATTTAAAAACAAGTCTTTTTTTACTGTGTTTTTGAATACTCGTTTTTCACAATCTTTTTGTGTTTTTAAACTATGCTTCAACCTTTTACTAGAAAGTTCTTTTCATAGAACTCCATTCTGAATGTTTTCCTTGGACACTGTTAACTTTTAAAATATTTCACAGCTTTGGGGTTTTTGATACAAGAATGTAGTGTTTAGAAAACATAAGGCTAGGGCGTTATTGTTACTAAGTCCAAATACACTGAAAGAGCTCCTGCAGAAATTTCCCTGCATGTCTGTGTGCTTGAGCAGAGTTAGCTCCTGGTCAGCTGTGCTTCAGCTAAATGGGCAAACTTTTTTTTCCCCCATTCAACTGGATCATTTCCATCTGTCAGTCAGTTCTGCAATGGTTTGAAATCCACCAAATTAATTAGATATTGTCTACTAACATGAATCGATACTTTCCAACATAGAGCTTCTGTCAATGATGTCATTGAGTAATTTACTATTTAGGGAATAAAGGCCCATTTATTAATGAGAATGTCATCAAACTTTTTTTCCCATGTTTTCAAAATCAGGATATTCCAGTAATTTCTCTCTGATATATTTTAAAACAAAAAATATGCTTTTTCAAAAAAGTTATCTAATTATTAAAGAAGAAATAGTGCATTTTTTCAAAAATACAGAGTTACTGCATGAGAAAATATATTGATAAATGTATTTCTGTCTGGCTGTAAGTATATTCCCTGCCCCTGAGAATTCTGTGTTTTTAGCTATCCGGGAATTATATTGGTGCCATGGTGAACACAAAATTTGTTTCTATCAAAGCAACGGCTCTTAACTTCAAATAAGAAACACTTAGAGAAGACTTTTAAGAAGCCGTTCAATGTTTCTATTGATGAGGTGGTTGTTAGGAAATAAATAAAATGGAAAAATGTCCATAAATATATATTTTTAACCATGGTATTAACACCATGAATGCTGTATTTTTAATGATTGAGGGAATTGGCCTTTAGTCGTTATGTACTATACACTTTTTATACAGCAATGAGACAGAATATGCAAACTGACCTTTTCCTTGAATGAATTAGAATAGAAATTCTACTGAGTTCTCAGGACTGTGTGCATGGAACTCATTAGAGTTGTCAAATTACCTGTGCTCCCTGAGCTGGTGGGCCAGTATGGCAGCAATATTTTATCTGGCTGGATGATAGAAGTCCCATGAGCAAAATCACTCACTCAGTTCAACTTGGGTGAAAAGACTAGTCAGGATATGTCGATGACATATATTTAGCCAAACAGTCGATGGCCACTCTAACCCCAGAAAGCAGAGAGATCTGATTAGAAATACTTGGTGAATTTGATGGATGAGGAAGATGAAAATGCCCACACCAATATTATCCCCTTTTTTAGAGTCAGTAGGTATTCATGTGAATTTTCAGTCTTTTTTTTTTTCTATTTTTCAACTTCTATTGTCTTATATGGGATTATTTTTCAGCATGTATGTAGCATGCCCTTACTGATACACTCAAAGATAATATTTTTGGTTCCATCAAGTCAGAGAAAATTTTTTCCCAAATTGTTTACTTCTTTTTGACTGACCTAAATTGTATAAGAGCATTTTCAAATAAAACTTATGTTGATATATAGTAAATGAGAAGCATGTGTTTATTAAACAGTTATAACAGTGTTATAACTAGGCCAGTGAGAATATTCATAGCATGTACTCCTCTGAACTGCTGCTACACTATTGTTTTTGGATAGATTCACTTTAAAAATTATATTATTCATGGCAGAACACATCACCATATCTCAAGTAGAAACAGCATAGATGTTTCATTAATTGATTCTTTACTTTAAAGGAAATACATATATTTACAAGATATTAATAGCTTTTACCCTTTAGTTTTCAGTTGCATGGTCTTGGACAGAAAATTGCAGGGAAATTAAAGTGCAAGTGATATGCAATACAATATTCAAGCATTAATGTTATGTGTAATATTGAATTTTTCATATTTTTCTCTTTTAAAAATGTCACCAACTGATCCATAAGAACTTTAAAAGAGCTTTCCTTGCAGTATTAGCCACACTTTTTTAAAATAACTTTTTATAAGATTTGTTCAGTTTTCACCCAACTTGGCTCAACATTGTTTCATAGGTTTCTGTTGGTAACCCCTTCAACTAAAATAATTTATTATCTTTCATTTTTTGTGTTCAAGCCAAATGAACAGATTGCATGAATTATTTCTTTTCTATACTGACTAAATGATTGAATCAGACATTTTCTTAAGAGAGTTTTTTTTTTTTTTCATTCTTCAGCTCAAAGTAGTGAAACTTTCAAAAAATTCTAGTTTAAGCTCTGTCAACGAGAATCTCTTTTCTCTTTCCCTTTCCTGTCTTGTTTCTCCATGAAAATTCAGTAGTGGAGAGAAACCTTCCAGCAGAACAATTGCCCATCTGACCATGTTCATTCAATCTGAGTCATAGTCCATCCTGTTCATAATTGACTAGTGATTATTTGGGGAATTTAAATCTTCTGTCTATTATTAAAGGGCCTAACTGAGTTTTTTAGCCTAAATATCCATGCCAGAAGATTTAAGGTTAGAGTCATTGCTCCTAAACATATATGTAGGAATTAAATGCTAAATCCTGAGAATACAACTTTGTTTTGTTTTGATTTTGATGTGGTGGTTCAAAACTATATCCTTACCATAGGTCTGTGTACCTGCTGGGGTTAGGGCATGAGTGGCCCTGCTGCAATTGTTGAAATTAACCATATATATAGAATTAAACATATGACTTTTTGTTTTCCCAGTCCGTGTCATTAATGCAAAAGTGAAAAACAGTTTCATGAGGCTTGTAAGCTACCTGCAACGAAACAGAAGAGTTAACCATGCTTCTTTATGCCACTACATTCTCCAAGGCCTGTAATAATTGTGAGTCAGAGTTACTTGGAAAACAAAATTCTGAATTTTCAGTAATGTGAGAGAATGGAATTTTCATGACAGAAGTAAGAGATATATCCTGTTCAATAAAATCTGCATATTTGGAAAGTGTTCTGGAAATAACAATAAAATAAAACTGATTCTGATTCTAGAAAAGCTGAGAGAATCCAAATAATCCGAACATATATAGTATAAAGAAAAAATGAGAAATGAAATCTGACTTGATCATGCAAGCAAGTACTTTAGAGGTACTTATGGAAAAAGTAGTTTCTGAGAGCAGAAGCATTTTACTTTAAAAGACAAAGACTAATAAAAGCTAGAGCTGGGGACTGGATGAGATCTGAAAAGAAATGAAGGCGAGCCGGTGGCGCTGCAGCTCACCCTGGAGATCAGTGGATTGTTCACTTGATTGTTCAGACTTTGATAGACTTTTACAGTGTTGAATTTATTTCTGTTGAACATAATAGTAGTTAAAGCACTGGGTTTAAGTGGAGACACTTGTGTTTGGGTTTCTTAAAAGAAAGTCATTCCCTTCATGCTTTCCTCAGGAGGAGTCTCTGGGTCAATGAGATGCAATTGATACAGGATTCGCTGCGTGAAATCCTGTGTGGGCCATGCCTTTGAAAAGGTCAGATTAATCTATCACATCACCCTGTGAAAGGCATTTTCTTACAGCCTGGAGCTTTCCTTAATTGCTTGCTGTGCCTACATCAGTAGTAGAAATAATAAAGAATTTTCTAGATGCTTTGTCCAATATATCAGCAAAGCTTTCAGGTTATTCTATGTATTTCTGGATGGTTTTGGTAATGATCATGTATTTCTGCACTTATATTGAAGAAAGGAAGTTCATGGTTTATCCTGTAGCTAAATTCTGAACCTTGCACTTGGTTGACGTCTCCTGTTGGGCAGGGAGGGAGGTGCACCTGTGTGTGTGCCACAGGGATTGCACACAGGAGAATGCACAGGGCAGCTTAGACCTGCTGGAGCTGGAGTGCTGATGCATCAAGTGGGATTGTGTAAAAGTCACATGCTGCTCTGATGTTCCACCTGCATTCCTGGATGATGGTGAGCAAGTCAAACACAGAGAGTTTGTAAGCCAGTCAGAAGTGGTAAAGGTTGCTTTTGCATTAGAGGTTAGCATTTAAAATGCAGCTGAATAAAGACAAGTGAAGAATTTGGAAGAGATTTAGGCATAAAATATGTATCCCATAACCTACATCTGCATTTTTAACTTTAAAAAAAAAAATCCTTCTTTTAAAAGGTTAAAAAAGTAAGAAAAAATAGTAAAGAAGCCATTACATTTATATATTTTTGCACTATGCAAATGCTGATTTCAATATGCCAAGTAATCAGAGAATTACATATCTAAATATTTCTAATTACTTTAAAAGTAATGCTGCATATTCTTTCATGTTAGTGCAGTGCTATGCCATTTTCATATCTGTGGATATTATATTCTTCTAGCTGATCTGCAGTAAACTTCAAAATTTGTTGCTCTAGTTTGGTCATGTCAGTGTGCACTTATATTCTTCGTAGTATAAAAAAAAATAGTTTTTTTTCTATTCAGTCACTTAAGACTTGCAGTGTTCTGTAAAAAGTATTGAGTATTATAAAAAAAAAATTTAGGGTCAAATGTGTTTTCTGCAAGGCTATAAAATATTTCAGAGCGTAAATGAGTGCTAAACTTTACGTTTAGTTAAGAAGTTCATCCCCATTTAAAGTTTTGTATCATCCCTCTCTGAGAGATGTAATGACTTCCACTGGAGCACTTAATGTTTGTAGTCCACTGGAGCACTGGTGGCTATTTTATGGAAACTGCTTGGTCAAGTTTTTTTTTATTACTGTGTAAAATGCTTTGAAATACCTTAAGTATTAAAGAAATGTTTTTAAAAAATTATATTCTGTTATGTGTAATGTTATGTGCAAAGATTATCAAGGAGGTCAGACTGGCTAATCACAGTGCTTCCTTTGGGTCATAAAAAAACTCTAAGACTAAAAAACTACTAGCAGTTTTTCGTGAATAAGTGAAAAAGATAAATGCTAAGTTAGTACTTGAAAAGTATTGCATGGGATTTTTTTATTTCTAACAAAATTAGAGAGAAATTGCAGTTCTCTTTTCACTTATGACCTCTCATATGTATTAATCCTTTCGAATTTTATTTATTCTGTTTTAGGAGGGTAAGTAAATAACTTCATTAATTTTGTGTTAATTCAGTATGTTTCTCCTCATTTTAAAGAAAACCATTGTAGTGCTCTCTAATCATTTATATAGCAAGTTTTTACAGCAGGAAGAAAAACATCCTCAAGCTATAACCTCTGTTCTCTACTGTGAAATTACTAGTATTTATTCAGAGTCTGAAGTCTGAAAAATATAGTCAAAATTTTATCACAAGAGATTATTGGATGATCAAAATCTACTTGGATTAAGAATTTAGAAGTGGCTACCCTATTACTTAGCTGTAGAAGTGTTGGACCCTTCTCTCAATTGAGATGTGAATTCTCTAAAACCTAGGCTACAAGCTTAACTTTACAAGGAAGATGGGCATATAAATTTTAAATGTTACTTTACAGTGTAGGGTTTTTTTCATTCTTTTTTTTTTTTTAATCAGGAAGCTTCTAGGTTTGTTGGTTTAAAATAGATACCCTGATTAAAATTAAAGAATCCAACATTTTCCTCCATTACAGCAATAGTAGCTCTAGCTACATTTTAAAAAGGTTAAGGTACACAAACTTTTTCAGACATTTAAAATACAAGGTGAACCTGCTGTTTCCCTCACATTCATTGTGTTTTTATACAAAAGGCAACATGTGAAGCTGAGCTGAAATCTAAGAGCTTATTGTGAGATTGGCAGTGCTACTACTGCCCTTCTGAGGAAAGGTAAAAGATATCAAGGACCTGGAAATCATTTTAGTGAATAAAAGAGTAATGTATAGGGCATTCTCATTTGTTCTCTTTACGTTTTTTCTTTCCTATCAGTCCTCCAATAAAGGTTCTTGCAAGTTTGGGACAGGTTCATCTTACCTTTCGAAGATCTCTCAATCTAACCTGACCTTTAGAATGAGCTTCTCATGGTGAAAGAAACTTCAGGGGAGCTGGAAGACCAAGGCAACAAGTGATAATCTTTGATGCTCACAACAGCTCCTTCCAGTCCAGTATTTTGCACAGCAATGAAGTCAGGGAACTTTCCCCCCAACTTGGACAGAAGGAATGTGCCAGGAAGATTAACTAAACAGATTAACAGTAACTTTTATGACTTGTCTAACAGAACCATGCAGTGACATTCACCATGAAATATGACTACAGTGTTTTGTCTTTGACTCTCTCAGCATGCATAAGGCAGTTTAATAGGGCATAGCAATACTATAAAATCATTTGGAGCAGGAATAAAGACTGCCCTAATTACATGAAATTCTAACCAGAATTTTGCTGCAGATTTGGAACTTAGGCAGAAAGACCACCACTACATGATAGACAGAAAAAAAAATAGAAGTCAAAAATCCAGATCATTGCAATAAGTATTTAAGAATATTAAGAATCAGCCAAGTCGTGTTTATGAGGCTTAAGAGTCTGTGTTTCCTGCTTGAGACAGTCTTTCTCATAACATGATGGGAACCAAGGGGAAAAGATAACAGAAACATTGTCAGTTTTGCTTACAGTTAATAAATCTATCTTTAAATGACAGATTTTTGTCTCACAAAAGTGAGATCTGTCCCTTTAATGCTAAGAATACATGAATTAAAGAATCTTCCTTTTGAGTTTTTGTGCCAACAGAAGTGTCCATTGTGCATGTAGCTGCTCAATTCATAAAAAATAGGTTTGTGACCTTTGACTCCTAAACTGCAGATGTGTGCAGTGAGGATCAGACCTAAGCATAATATTTTAAAATAATTTTAACTAATTGTAAATGACCATATGCCAGATTTCATCAGTATAATGGATGAGTTAGAAGACATGTTCATGTCTACTGCATGTTTGAAAAGTCTTGTGCCAAATATAACCACTTAGCTAGCAACAGGACCCAGCAAACCATGATAAAATCCCATGTACAATGTGTGGTTTTCCTTGTAGTCCTGGTTCTTCCTCAAGGTGGCTTTGAAGACTCATAAGCCCATCCTCCCTTAGCCAAATATAAGGTAGCTTGATTTGAAAACAACCATCTTTCATGCTATTTACCTTTCTTATGCTGCACCCAGCATATCTTGCAGGCTGGTTTTTACACTAATAAAACCCAGTGGAAGGCATGATTGGGGACCATTAACCTTTAGAACACAAAAAACTTAAGCTCAGGGAATATTTCTGAGCTGCCTCATAGGGCTTTGAAGCCACTGCTTCCATCCTTCATCTAAATTGCCTGAATTCATTTTCAGGGCTGATAAACTGTCAAGTGAATTATGAGACATGGGCCTTGGGTTAATTTATAGAAATGCTCCTGCACCAATGCAGAGTAAAGCCACCTTTCTTTGTTGACTATACCTGCTTCAGCTTTCAGAACTTATTTTGGCCCTTTACAGCCTCTGCATTTCAAGCTCTCCTTTTTTCATTAAAAAATTAAAAAAAAAAAACCCAAAAAAAACCCACCAAACTAATTTAATAAACAAATTATTAGGGAGTGGCATTTTTCTATCTCATCTTTCACACTCTTTCAAATACAGTAGTAGCAATACAATATGTAAACAGATGGTCAAGTTGACTTATTAATTATTTTTTTAATAAGATGAGAAAGTCTGTCTCACTCTTCTGCCAGCCCTTCACCTGTCAAAAATGAGTTCAAAGGAATAATTCACCTTTTATTTTCCTCAATGGCTAGACAGACTGCAATTCATGCTTATCTGGCTAGCTGAGTTCAGGGAGAATTACAAGGAAATCCTGTACTTGCCAGTTATCTTTCAGTGTTGGGCTTTGGCTCTTTATTTCCATATGTGTTCAATATAGGAAATGTGGAACTGGAAATAGCTTGGCTGTCCCTTTTTAATTAAGAATTTTGCATATTTTATAGATGAGGGAGACAAGTACCTCAAGCTGAGATATTTAGAGTGTATTCCCATGAAAATTGCTAACAAAAAACAATTAATCACTGCCATGTTTTGCTTACCTTTGGGTAGCTCTCAGATTGACATTAATATTCGTATTTAAATATTTGTATGATTGGACATTCAAATATATCATAATAACTAGAGTATAATTGTCTTACTGAGAGAAAAGTTGTGAACATATTTCTTTGGAAAAAGAGATGAAAGTAAACTGTTCACACTACTTTGGGGGTTCTTTGCATACATCATTGTCGTCTCTTAGCACTTCAGTTTGGGTAAAATCTATTTATACTTCAATCTTTATAGTATATGCATGATTAGTTCCCAAATCCTGTATCAACAAGATCCTTTTCGTGGTAATGGTTGTAAAGACCTTGCATGTATAGCAATTATGTGTAATATGCCCCTAGAGAATGCTTAGATTTCTTAGCACTATGTAAGCATCTTGTCATGATTTAACCCCAGCTGGCAACTGAGCTGCATACAGCTATTCACTCACTGCCCCTGGAGGGGATGGGGAGAGCATCAGAAGAGCAAGAGAGAAAACTCATGGGCTGAGATAGAGTCAGTTAGGTAGGTAAAGCAAAATCACTGTGTGTGCAAACAAATCAAAACAGGAATTCGTTCACCATTTCCCACAGGCAGACACGTGTTCAGCACCTCCTTGAAAGCATGCACAGTGGTGACTTGGGGAGAGAAATGCCACCACACTGAAAACCTCCTTCTTCCCCCTGCTTTGTGCTGAGCATGAGACCATGGTGTCTGATGGGGCCAGATGTCCCAGCTGTGTTCCCTCCCAGCTCCTTGTGCACCCCCTGCCCAATTGCTCTTGGGGTGGGGTGCGGAACAGAGAAGACCGTGATTATGTGTCAGCTCTGCTTAGCAATAACTAAAATATCCCTGAATTATTAACACTCTTTCCAGCACAAATCCAAAAGATAGCTCAGAACAGCTGCTATGAAGAAAATTGTATCCCAAGCAAAAGCAGCACACATCTGGAAACCTAAAAGTCCTGTGAATAAACAGAGTTTATCAGGCAGTCATGAACTGTAAATGGCACTGATAGAAAGTACTTCTTGTTCAGAGAAGAGGTGCTATACCTATCACCACATATCTAATACTTATCAGCTCCATTTTGGTGACTTTTCTACCAAGAATTCTCCATCATGTGTGCACCCATTAAAATAGTTTTCAGTAACAAAATCAGGATCAGTAAATATGCATCTTGTTTCCTGTAGCATCTCTTACTAAAAAAAGCACCATATTGCTATGACATACTCCAAGCATTTAATGTTTGAAAGGAAAATGCATAGAATGGTAACATAAACCCAGCAGAGTTTTTAGCTTCAGAGGTCTTTAAACTTTGTTATATATTTGGCACAAAGAACTGAGAAGATTTGCAAGGAAAATGATTTGATTCTTTTTTTTCAATTAGAATACTTTGAAGCAAGTTACTTTTTTTGCTCTAAGTTTTTTCCTGACCTGAATAATTGGAATGGTAATGTGTTCATAGATCAGAAGTGCATTCTGAAACTTAATTCCCTCGGCACCATAGACAATGAGTATTAAAACAGTAAGCATTATTTTCTGAGGTCTTGATCTTACAAAGAGCACCATGTAAAAACTTGGAAAAAGCAAAGTCGCTGTGTGTGGGAAAGGGGTGTGAAAGGAGATGAAGGTGAAAGAGGTTGTGATTGATTGGCACCATTTTCATCCCTACTGTGGAAATGGCTGTACTGGTAGGCATTTCCCACTCCTTGCCTTCTATACATACACAGGGGTTGTCAGCTGTCCTGAATTTCTTCACTTTTCTTCCTGTACATCATCAGAAAGACATTCTGTCCAAGCAGAGAAGCCTTCATTCTTTATTATAGGGCCTCAATAGCCCCATGTAGAGCTGTTCTCCCCAGTCATAATACGAAGCTCTTTACCCACAGAATTATCCAGGTAAGACAAACAGCTGCACATCCATGCAGCATTTCCATCCAGTGCAAACCACTGTGGCTTTACAGAGGTCACAGCCTCAGAGGAAGGGTTGTTCTCTAGATTTTATGTTGCACTCACTGTAATGTCCAAGCATAATAAACAGAATGCAATGAAAACAATACCAAATATATGAGAACTAGGCTGATCAGGAATGCTTATTGTAGTAATGCATTTTTTTATATTTACCTTTGGAAGGTATATTTGGGCTATAAAGACTAAATTGATTGTATTTTCTAATTAAGAAGAAAATTAGGAAAGGGGCTGAATATTTATTTCAGAATTGCTGTCTACGGTATTTAAAATGCATGACGAGCTACAGTCTTGCTTCCTAATTACTTAGTCCCTGTCACTTCTCATTAACATGTAAATCATGTTATAAACATAGTAAAGGTGGAGTAAAATATGTCCTGAGGGGAGGGGGCATACTGAAAAATTGCTTTGGGCAGTGTGATGATGAGAGTGTTTAATTTGCAGCTCATCTGTATTCCACTCCTATGGGAAGATGCATATATGAGATTTAAGCAATCATATTTTCTTTGTCCTAGGTTGGAGTGGTTGTTGCACTTAAACAAATCAATCTTAACATTTTAAATTATCTACAAGGAAATTAGCATATTAAATCTATGATTATCAAATATATTGAGAATACATTTAAGAAGTAATTGTATTCTTCTTTAAAATGAAATAAAATTTACTTATGATTTTAGGTGATAGTCCTGAAAATAAGAACATTGCTAATAAGATGTTTTGATTCATAGCAATCCACCAGTAAAAGCTTCTTGGCTCCTTGCTATATAAAAATGGATTATACATAAATAGGACAACATTCAGAATATTCAGAATTACTCACTTGTCTTTTAGTATCTAATATTTAATATTTGTAAGAATATTAGTTTCAAAACAAATTCATGCAGTATCATGAATACTTTTTACTTACTCAGAGGAGTCTGCTTCTGAAAATATATCAAGGCCTATAAATTTAATGAGAAAACCAGTTTATATGTATGATTTTGCTCTTAATTTACTTACCTGTCACTGGCTGAATGATGATTAAGGTAGAATAGAAAGTCTCCTTCTCAAACACTACACTCCAATATGAGGGAAAAATACATACTTCTAAAAAAATATAATATTGGTGCTTTTTTCTCTGTGGACAACTACTTTGGAGTCCTTTTTCTGAATGAGAAAACTGAATTTGAAAATTTCACCTTCTTCATGTAGTCAAATCTTACTATGGCTCATGAAGAAAAATATTAGGACTAAATATTATAAAGGAGTGAGTGGCTTATATGTATTTAGCATAGCTAGGAATCTGATTTAGCTCAAATTACGGTGAGCTGGTAAAACAGAAATAAAGGTTCTAGAAAGACAAAAATGAGAAATGAGTGTGTTATTGTTTCATTAAAATAAGTCTAGAGGACATAATTATATATATTATGTGTATATCATGTTATACTTTTTAGCACTTTCCATATGAATATGGCAGCATATTTTAAAAAGTGATATTGGCAAGTGATTAGTGGACAGCTGGGGCTTTTGGCATGAGGGATGTGTATTTCACACATCTCGAGCTTACTCAAACATTTAATATTGAGGAAAAAATTAATTTTCTGTCCCATCTTGAAAAAGGGGAAACAATTTACTTTATTCTGGGAAGAAGGATTATTTCATTCCCCAGCTTCCGTAGATTTTCTTGACAGCTGGTTTCCCTGGACCCTGCCCTATTATCTGCCATTACATCCACTTACAAAGCATCAGTTCAATCATTCCACTAAAATGATGTGTTATGGTTAGCAACAGTGTAAGTGAAAGCAGCAGCTTTGATTAGAACAATTTGCTTGCCTCTCAGTCTTCCTATTTCAGGAAGCCAGTACTCTCAGGAAGACATTGTACTCAGGTTTAGTGCTTTCTTCTCAGACAAAAGAGCTGAAGATACGTATTTTAGTGAATTAATTGAAATTTTAGACACCTCTGTGCAGTGTATCTTTTTTAATTAGATGGCAATGACAGTACAAGAACTGCTCCCTCATCTTGCCTTGTGGTTTATTGGACATACAAGGCTCTCAGGCAAAAAGGAGATAACGGTTTCAGCGAACAGTAAGTGAAATTTAAACTTCCTGAGTTAAGAAAATTGAAGAGATTTGAGAAGATGAAAATGAGATGGGAGTTTTGATGATGGAAGAAAGAAAAGGGGTGTTTCTCAGGATGGCTGTGTGCAGGGATATGGGCTGAAATAAAGCTGTCATCACATTTTTTGGTAGAAGTCAGTGTTTTAAAAAAAAAATCTGTTTATTATTACAAGAAGTTAAAAGTAAGAAAGGTAAGGTTCTTTTCTCAGCTAAAAGACCCTGCACACAGGTTTGCCTCAGCATACCAGGAGGCAAATTAAAGTGGGATTAATTCCTAGCATTGTGATGTTTTTTTCCTAAAGAGAGGGAATTTAGTTCATACCTGAAGCAGGATTCTGGCTAAAGGGTCAGAGTCTGTAATTTCACAACAGACTGATAATAAAATGTATTTACAGACCCTGGTACACTTGTGTGCTTGAGTCACACAGGAGACTCAGAGTCGTAGGAAGAGGGAGGAGATGGGAAGTGACAAATTTGGGTCTCTCAGAGGTTATGTAAGGCAGTGCCAGGGCAGGAGGAGCTGGGGCTGCCAGGGGTCAGTGGCCTGGCTGCTGGGCAGCTCAGCCCCCACAGGTCAGCAAAGCCTCCATGGGGCTGACAGGGAAGGTGGCCCTTGCTCTTCCCATCTGCAAGGGCAGAAAGGTCACAAATGCTGAAGAAGTTGCAAGTCAGCCCCTTTTTGAGCCTCCTGGGGGCTCTGGGTCATGAGGGATGGTAGCTTACATTGAAAAAGATGCTCTTTAGCAAGGGTGGAAGAAGGAAATTCCCAAAAGCCCATGGTTTGTCCTCTGGCACTGCTATCCTTTAGTTACTTGATGGCACTCCAGCCCAAAGACAGCTCCCAGATGGGTCAAGTTGAGCACCCTGTTGATCACCCATTTCCTGAAGCCAATGACTGATTACCTGTCATCACAGCAGCATCTCATCCTGCCGGCTTCATTGGCTTGGAAAAGAGCCTGACTCTAGGAACAGGCACTTAACCTTCCCTTTGACCCATCCCCAGCCCACTTTCCTGAAAGCACTTTTGCTCCCACAGTATTATTCCCCTGCCACCAGCCTTGCAGGACTAGAAGTTTGCAAACCCCCTCAAAGATTTTGCACAAAGTGTCATGCATAGGGCCAGGAGGAATCTGTGACCTCCTGAAAAATAACAGGAAAGCACTGGAAAGGTGACAGTTTTCTTCAAAATAGAAAGGAGGATCTGGTGAGTTAGCACTGAAGTACAAGGTCCTAAAATGCCTCACTTACTGAGGGCAAAACTGTAGAAGGGCAAAAAGATTAGCACTGAAAGCAACCTTTGGAGAACTGCAATACAGAAAGTATGGGAAAAGGAATGGTCACAGGGTGTAGGTAGATGTTACAGTAAATAGGTTCCATGTGATGCTCTACAGATTTTTTTTTCTTCTTTACTTCTGTCTTGGTTTGAAAAGACAGGAGTCTGTGAAGAAAGGCGAAAGCCTCCTGTGAAATGGAAAAGGTAAACCCCCTCCCTCCGAATTACCACAATTTTTGAAAAAGGCTGTCAGGCAAAGATATGGGAATGGGAATAACAGTTCTTTACTAGGAGAAAAACTAAATAAAAATAATAATAATAATTTTAAAAATGTTATTAGTACAAACAAAACTAGTGATGGAGTCAGAAACCTGACACCCTGAGGAGTCAGGGTGTTGGTAGTAGTCCAGTTAAAATGGTGGCTGCTCCTCCTGGAGTGGCAGATGAAGTGCTGCTGAGGTCGTGATCTCTAGAAGGGTGTAGTTTTCTCTGAAGGTCTGGTAGTAGTTGGGCCTGGTCTTCCTCTGGGAATTCAGCAGAGAAGAGAGCTGCTTCTCTAGGAATTCAGTGAAGGGGCTGCTCTGATGTCCCAAAAAGTGCTGATTTTATGCAGGTAGGGTTGCTTGGCTCCTCCCTCTGGGTGGAGCATCTCACAGTGGGATGATGTAACTTTACCATCATGCAGTAAGTCATTCAATGGCCCATTAACAAAAGATATCTCCCCGCAGGGAGACATTGTTCTTGGAAGAGATAAGAAAACTGCCCAAACCTCCAACAGATGGCAAACAGAATACATGCTTATCTTACAAGCCAGGACAACTTGCCTTTTCCTGTCTCTGTGATTTCTTAATGGTTGTTAAAAAAAATAATCAAAACACAAAGTTGTGTAAGAGATATCAACAAAAACTGCTAGTTTCATTTCACTGGAGAAGAAGAGTTAAGTAAACCAGAAAATGGGCAGTTAAGAATAGTTTCCTGGTAACCAAAAATTTTGTGAAGGACAAAGCAGAAAATTAAAATTGAAGTAGAAGCTGGGGGGAAGGTATGCAATTTGGTTAAATTTTTGCATTTGAATTCTGACCCATTACTAAAATTTTCTGAGCCAGAGAAAAAAATTGCAGGCAGCCTGGGAACAGTGCTCAGTGACAGTGACATTTCCTGACAGAGCAATTCTTTGCATATCACTTGTACTAATTGTATTCAAACTGACAGCAACAGTTTAACCCATTCACCAGGGGAATTGTCTTGCTGCTAGACCAGTGATCTATGTTTTCATTTAGATGTCAATCTAGCCTTGTGCTGTATATTTTAAAGGTAGAATTAGCCTTAAATGATTGTACTAATATGATAAACACCATCTCCCCTTGAACTGTTGCACAACAGAATCTTAAAAAAGCAACTTGTTTTCTCCTGCAGAAAAACTTAGAAATCAAAGGGATTTTGCCTTTTTCAAAGCCAGGCTGAATGAAATCACTTATTTCCTAAGGCAGTTTTCTTTATTTGACCATAAAGGAAAATGATTTTGGGCATCAGAAAGTGTTTTGCCTCCAAATATATCCATAATGCTTCATACAGTTGCAACAACTACAATCCAAGTGCCTGTGCCATTTTCTTCCAGTATGACTGGGTTTTTATTTTTTACATGAGAGGCAGGAGACCCTATCAGGCTGGAAGACAGAAACATCAGATGAAAATCAGTTAAATACATCCATTCATTGTAGAAATTATGCTGCCCATAGAAAACTTAATGGTGGGTGGAAAAGGAGAGAGATGAAAATCCTGTGTGACTGGCCAAGCTCAGAGGGTTGGAAGCTGCTTTAGATGCACATTTGGTTGTCCTTCGAAAACTGTCAAGCCTTATAAATACTTCCCAGGCCTGTTTCCCCGCTTCTACAATACTGCTAGCTGCTGCAGAAAATATCACCAGAATAAATCTTCAGAAATTACATCCTGCCACTGGGTTGTACTGACGATGATGGGTGCCTGAATAGACTTTTGAAATACAACTAAAGTAGTCGCTAAATACAGTTATGGCGTGAAAAACTCACCTATACAGGATAGGTTATTAATAGAAGGTGTGAGCTTATTTGCAAAAGGGAAGAAAAGAGGAGAGGTAGGGAGAGCTTTGTAGGTAGCCTTCAGAACCTGAAGACCTGTAGCTTTTAATATATGGCTGTTTTCTGCGTGATGCGATTGGCTTGAGTGGTGAATATTTTATATACCATGTTAAGAATTATGGGAGTGGCCCACTCTTCTAAAAGACTGGGCAAAGAGAAGAAGCAGAAAGTTTGAAGACAGCTGCAGAAAAAAAAATCAAAACCAAAAAAATTAAATGCAAGAGAAAGGAGGAAATTTTTTTAGAGAGGTTACAGAAAGAAGGAAAACAGAGATGGGGAATAATAATGGAAGATAGTTTGTGTTTTGCAGAAAATGAATAGATTTTAGCTTTAAAAAAAATCTAATGAATTGTTTGACATAACACAGAAAGCTACTGTGCATCTATCAATGGACAACTTTTGCACAGCAATGCTGTGAAAACAGCAGTTACCTGTTAGCTCAGGCTCAATTTGTAATCTCACTTTCTTTAGATTAAGTCCGATCTCTCTTCCCATGGACCCTTGAGAAATAAAGGCTGTAGAACACTCCTTGAGCTTTTAGTGATGATACTTCAATATTTTCCTTGCAGAGAGATGAGAAAAAACTTAAAGTAAATGACCAACATGATGGTGAATGAATCTTTAACTGAAAGTAATGGACATTGATCCAATGCAAAGTTCTTTCAATAGACCTTGTTTGCAGGCTCAACATTTACTTCATCAATGTATTTACACCCAGGTATGGGATCTATGTGTTACTGTATGGAAAGCAATGAGACATCGTAGTAATGTTTAACTATTGTCTAAAAATCCTTGCAGATATAAAAATAAATACAGTATTAAATGCACATATTCCCATGCCAATCCTTAAATGAAAGACAGATTATTTGAACAGGTTTAATTTTATGTAACTTCAGTCCTGTTAAAGAGGGTTGTCTAATTTTATGCTAGTCACAAAGGCTTCCTTTCCAGTAAATGGAGTAAATAGGCATAGCTGAAAGATAAATAATCTGGCCTACTTTAGAAGCTATTTTAGGATGAAACGTATTCTCTTCTGGAGGTGCTTGTTTATCTTTGACAAGAATGAAGAGAACTAACTGTGACTGACCTAGAGTAATAAGTTTAACTTTTAGACCCCTCAAACATGGCAAATCAGTTGCATTCTTTGTCATATGAAGAAAGCTCAAAGTAAAATACCAGTCTGCCAATAAGAAGAGTTTTAATTTTTCTCACGAAACATGAGTTGTTGTGTGTTAGTAATTCAGATATGGAGTAATTCAAGAATCTGCTTTGTTCTGCCTTTGCTTTCTCTTGCTGGTCTATGGTTCAAAAGCTATGTCATAGAAGTTTATGAGGAGTCTGAATATGATGTGTTTTTTTTTAGAAAAACAAGAACACTTGGTGAAGGATTTATATTTCCATATTTTGTATGCTCTGCTGAATAGCATAGTAAAGTTAAAAATATCTTCCAATATGAATTTTTTAACAAACAAAATGTCTTTAGATGTTTCTGAAAATTGTATAAAAATAGAACCAAAAAAACCCCTCAAATTTAGAACAGCACACAGAAGTGCAGCTTATTTTGATAGATGACTATAGATTGCTTCTTGTTTGCTTTCATCTAGTGTCTAGTTTTGAACAGGTTGGCAGTAGTTTTCCAGAAGCTGTCCTGAACATTTGTACCTGTATTTGAGTTGTGTGCTTCTCACAGTACACTAAAGATGATGTTGTGCTCATCTCTGGACATTTTCCCAGTGTTATGTGGAAGCATTCTTGTACATGGATCAAAACATGGTGTTTCCATATATATACAGTCATCTATTTTCCTTTAAATTTGGAGCTTGCTGTTGCAAAACATTGATTGTAATGAGCCCTGTTGTTATAAGTAAATATTTGAGGTTCCATCTGAGCAGATCTCTTATTACGTGGCAAATGGCCTTGTTACAAACTGGCAATGAGATGCAGTGCAGAGCATGCACAGTGGTGGTCCAAATACATACAGCTGCATGCAATTCACTGCAGAAACTGAAAACCTGATAATGTCATTTGCATGACATAATTTTCCTCATGATATTGAGCTCTTATTTGCCATTTCAAAGGTACAGATTTCTGCTAAGTAAACTGTTGGCTGTTTTATTCTTTTCTTAAGGATTTTATTTTACTGTTTATTGAAAGGGCTTTAAAAACAGGAGCTACTCTTAGCAGAGCTACTGTAGTGTACCATGGTGATGTTAAAACTGTCAAGGACACGAAATAGCATCATAACATTTTGACTGAGTACAAGTGACTGTGCTGTAGTTTTGAGATTGTGGTTTGCAAGTCAAGTGTCAGTAGAGGTAACTCATTAGCTACAAGCCTTTCAGTAAAAGACCATGTAGTGGATTGGCAGTCAGGTAATGTTCAACTACGTCTACACAAGAGGAGTGGGGTTTTTTTTGCAGAACACAGCTTCTCAAAAGGGTAAGCAAATGAGTTTTGGGTCCCTGTACATCAATCTCTTCCTTATTAAAATTATTCAGATAAGATAGAAGATGAGGAAGGGCTATTTATCTGGCCTGACATTTAAAAGAATTAAAAAAGAAAAAGGGCAGGCAACAAAAATGAATGCACAAACATCACCCCCAACCTCACCCCAAAAATACTTCACAGTTACTGATCAGAGAACAGTACAACCATATACTGACTGCTTTGCTCTGGGCAGTCATCATTTGTACAAAACACCTGATGTTACCACTGTTTAGAACTTATATTTTTCACTTTTTTGTTTTAAACATGATTTCAGATATTTTCTTCTGATGTTGAACCCACCTGCATTTAAAATAGAAGAGGAAATAGAGCATCTCACATAAGAGATGTCTTAATAAAGAACACATGAGCAACTTCAGTTTTCTGTAGTCATCAATGGTGCTAATCAAGACTGCATTTTCTCACCTTCTCTTTAGACTCATGAGTCAATAGTGACTGGAGAAAAGTCAATAGTGTCAGCAAGGTGACAGAAAGTTTCTTGAGAAGTTTTGATATCTAAAAAAAAAGATCTTTTCCTGTAAACTAACATCAATTATATGTAACAGGTTTTCTAGGTACTATATTCAAGAGTCAAAATAACTGCAATTTCTCTTTCTAAGCAGTAAGTCTATATCAGACTTTCAAAGGTATTTTAGTGAAGAGAAGTGAAAAGGGGATATGTTTTTCATGAAGTGAAAGAAATTTTTTTTTTAATCACCACAAGCTTCCTGTAGACTTGATGGGAGTTTGAATAATCTTAGAGACAGTTTTAAGTGAGAGTGAAAAGGACTGTCAATAAAAAACCTCCAACTAAGGGTAAAGTATTTTATGTATGTGGTATGATATAAATGTCTAAATAGTCTGAGAGCTATTGGAAGATGTAGAAGCTACAGCAATCTTATCTCAGTCATATAGGAAGAAGAGGGCTAGGGATTCTTTTTCAGAAATACATTGGTCTGTTTGAGAGGAAGATTCCAACAAGATCATGAAAAATTTTCCATTTAGATGAGTTCAACAAATAAAAATTTGAGACAGGATATCAACTTTTTGGGGGTTGAGGTTTTTATGTTCTTGAGAAATAAATAAGAGTTTTTATAAAATTATATACCAAAAAGATAATAATATTTCCCCCTGCATTTTCACACTATGGTGTCTTAAAGACATATAGAAAAAGTATCCTGTGATTTCTGACTTCTTTTGTTATTGAATAGACAACGTTGAAGATGTTAAGTTATGTCCATGTTTTTTAAGCAGATCAAATCTGGCTCTTGTACTCAGAGATTACAATAAGAAAACTGTGACTCTTGGAACAGCAACAGCTACACCACAGGAGTCTTAGTAAATCCTGTCATGGGTATCAAGTGTCTAAAATCTTAAAACAAATGATGAAATAAGTGAGCAGTGGAACACACCAAACATGAAAAAATGTGTTTCTGTAAGCCACTCATTATATTGGTCCACTAAGGGCATGAGACTATGGGAGACTATGGGAGGCAGAGCTCTATGTAGCATTTATTTTTTTCTATCTGTCACCCAGAACAAGAGTTTTGAACATGGATGTTTAAGAAATACTGCTTACTTGTGTGAGAAAATTTGTCATTCATAGTCAGGAAGAATCTAGTCATCTTTTTGTAGTACACCCTCAGCAGTTTTGCCAACGATACCAAGCTGTGCCATGTTGTCAACACATTGGAGGGAAGGGATATCAACCAGCAGGACCTGGACAGGCTTGAGAGGTGGGCCTGTGTGGACCTCATGAGGTTCAACGAGGTCAATTGTAAAGTTCTGCATGTGAGCTGAAGCAAAAGCACAAATATAGGCTGGGTGGGGAATAGATTGAAAGCAGCTCCCAAGTGAAACCCCGGAGGTCTGCATCCAGTTCTGGGGTTATCAAATAAGAAGGGCATGAACCTGTTGGAGTGAGTCCATAGGAGAAAGCAAAGATTATCAGAGGTCTGGAGCACCTCTCCTGTGAAAAGGCTGAGAATGATGGATCGATCTAGCTTGGGAAAGAGAAAGTTCTGGGGTGACCTTAGAGCACTTACCAGTACTTAAAGGGGTTTTTAAGAAAGGTGAAGAGGAACGTTTTACAAGGGCATGTAGTGATAGGACAAGGAGCAATGACTTTAAACTGAAAGAGGGCAGGTTTAGATTAGATATTAGAAAGAAATTCTTCACTCTGAGCATAAAAAAAAAGACTGGAGATACTGGAAAAGGTTACCAAGAGAAATTGCAGTTGCCCCATCCCTGGAAGTGTTCAAGGCCAGGTTGGATGGAGCTGTGAGCAATCTGGTCTAGTGGGAGGTGTTCCTGCCTATGGCAGGGGGTTTAGAATGAGGTGATCATTAAGGTCCCTTCAAATCCAATCCATTCTATGATTCTATGATCTTTAAAGCACTGATTGTTCAGTTTATTTGGTGTGGAACTTGTGATTGACTGTAGTAAAGACATGGTTATTCATTTAGGGCTATGAAATGACTTTGCAGTGGTTTGCATCCTTAGTATTGCACTTATAAAAAATTCAATATATTTCTCTTACCTGACTTCGAGAATTTTTTTTTTTTCAGAATTTGACTCATAGGCTAGAGAGGTTAAGATGATGGGAATAGACTCTGGTAAGCAGTATCTCTGTATATTAATTAAAATATAATGCAAAATACAATGTAGAATGACCAAATGGCCTAATATAAGTTTTGGGCAAAGTTTCTTATATATGGAACATCAATGATAATATATTGTCAAAGTATTGAGTACTTCTTACAAGGAAGTTGCAATAATATGTGACCAAAAATAATCATATAATTAATGATAACATTAATAATATGTGTATCAAAAATAATCATAACTCCATCAAACTGTTTCTGGACAAATTAGGCGGGTTTATTTTGTTTTATCTTGTTTTGGATAGAAGGACTAGAAACATCTACTGCAAACCATTAGATCTACTGGAAAAAGAGGAAAAAATATTTCCAAGATGCTTTAAAATATGGTATATCCAAGTCAAATGAAATATTACTGGTCTAGATATCTACTGGTACACCGCAGTCACACAAACAGACATCAAAGGATTTCCTAGGTTATAAAAGAGCTATCCTTGTGATTGTGGAAACATCTGGAGATTACATCTGGAAGAAAGGCATTCTGAACAGATTAAAAAAAAAAAGATTAAATTCTCTGAGAATGCACTAATAGGAAAGCTCTACACAAGTAACTGTGAAATCAACAAGGATGTGAAATAGATTCTATATTTAAAATAATTCACAAAATTACTGCGTGAGCTAATTAAAGAAGACTAGAGGGAGTTTTATTGCTTGGAGTGTTAAAAATTAGAGTGGATGAGACACTAGGGGGCCTGTTCAAAAACCTTTGAAACCTTTTGAAGTCATCATAAGCTTATTCCTTGAATTTCAGCAGTTTTTGAGTCAACTGCACACAGCTGTGCTAATAGAATTGCTCTCCATTGTTAAGCTAGGCAATACATCACTGCAAAGTATTTTCATTTTTTAACTTAGACATATGTGGGAGAATATAAACACTTATATTTTTAAATCTCGGAATGAAATTAGTTGCAATATGAATAGAAAAGAAGATAGATTTCAAATTTATATGACATAAAGTTATATATTTCTGTATTTCTCAGGATTGGTAAGGGATACAAACTCTGTTCTTTTCTAAAACTCAAGATCTTTTGCTAACCATGGTACAAAGATAGGAGTAAATTTTCCAAGCAGAAAATTACTACTGAAGAAAATTTAGTGACTGAATTGGGTGTCGATAAAAAATGTAACTTTTCATTATCATAACTAATGAATGAAGTAAAAAAGTGGACTATAATATGGAACCTAAGAGGAAGGAGCCATCTATTTCCCATAAGTTTTTCATTAGGTATTCCAACATTCTAGAATAAAATTTTTAAAATACTTTAAAATGGATGAGTACATTCCATTAGACTTGCATATTCATAACACAGTTGTTTTTTTCTTAATAAAGACTAGGAATGCCCATGTGAAGCTTAACTTCTCCTCCTGTAAGTCTTGCAAAACTGTATTATAGGTAAGAATAAGTGTATTCAAAATTCTCTTTGTGCATATATTTACATATATTTACACTTGCATGTGCGAATGTGTTCATGTGCTCCCTGAAAAGCCACGTGGGTGGAAATTACTCTTCCAGTCTATAATGTAACATCAGAACTGGATGAAAGTTTTAGCCATGTGTTTTTGGAAATGTCTCCGTGATCAGTGTAAATGCTGACCCTTAGCTGTGACAGATTGAGAACAAACTGGAGGAGGGCAAAACCACTGGCCAAACACTGTTCCTGTGCCAGTGTCCAGGGGGATCTGCCTGTAGGAGTTCACTCTCTGGAGCCAAGCCCATGTGAAAAAACAGCAATACAAAAGTGGCTGATACCTTTTCACTCAAAATCCCTTCTGCACTAGAGCTGCTACAGAATTCCTTACTGTTCCACTTCTGTCTAAAGTGTCATTGATTTATATTTCTAAATAACAAAATTCCATACCTTCTAGCAATTTAAGAAATGAAACTAACATTTTGAAAGTCATTAAAAGATGACAGTTTGGGATGCCCTTATGTGACTTAGAGATCAGAGCTAAATTTGTGGATTTTTTTTTTTTCTGATAATAGTTTTCTACTCTGTGGAGTCAGAGCCTCATTCAACTTGTTAGCTTTGAATTCCATTCATTGAGCACCATTCATCTGTATCTTCTTTTCCAAAATTTAAAAGGGAAAAGATTTTTATTTACCAAAGCTTGAGTACCCATTTAAAACACCTAAAAAGTTGCAGTTTAAAAGAATTCCAAGTTGATCCATTGAAAGTTACAATTTCTATTGATCCATGTATGATGAATTTGTGTCTCTATGTCGTGAATAATCCACTCAGTTGTTCCCACTCAAGCAAAACCAGGTAAACAAAGAAGTGGAGCTGAAATCCAAGACAATGATGTTTTAAAAATATCTATACACATCATTTTATTGTGAGGGAGAGTTTTTAGTGATTACATTTTTTTATATCTGTATTTCTCAGAGAGAAGTAAATGAAACTTTTTTTTTTCCCCCAAAGATCAATGACATTCTGCACAGCAGTTTGATTGGTTTAATCATTGGGTTCCACAGACAAGGTATGCAGACAGAAAATACCCCATACCCAATAGCTTATTTTATATTTTCCTCTAACGTCCTACTTGGCAATAGAGGCTGTTAAAAAATTAACAAAAAATTTGTAATTGATGCAACTTCAGCACTATAAACTTGAAATTAGTCAGGAAAAAACCTCTTAAATTCTGTCTTTTTATTGTAACTAAATACAGAATTAAAAATATTTGCAAGAATCATTTGAAATCAACTGAAATATGGTACAACATAAATTCAGGTTTAGTGGTCTTATATTAAGGTATCTGTTTATGTTTGTGGTACAAAGAATAAAATTAAAATTCCAGTGCTATTCATATTTTTTAGAAAGAACTAATTTAGAATTATAATGACATAAAAAAGTGGTGTGAACATAGGATAACTCTGTAAGGGAGGCCAGACACTGAGTCCTGACAGAACGGGTTGAAAGTCATTCTGATCTTTTGGCTATAAACGATCCCCGGTGAATAGGATTTGACATCAAATTTTGTCAGTGACTTGGTTTATATAACAAAACCATTAGAGACTAGACAGAAATGGCATGCTCCACTCAGGGAAAGCTTAGGGGAAGAAAAGAACTATAGGCATTGCGTAATTTCTCTTCAGATAAGTTACATGAAGGATGGGCTCCATACAGTCTTGCAAAAAGCCCGGGACTGACAGTCCCTGGATTGGCAGCACTCAGGCAGAGCTTGGACAAGGTATAATTGAGTATTGACATTAAAGAGAGTATGGGAAATATCCCCCTTTCTTTGACCATCACAGGAAAGCACCATGATGAACAAACCAGGTTCGATAAAACATTCATATGCCAAAACAAACCATTACCAATAATTTTTGCTAATGTTCAAAGCATCTCTCCAGTGTTTCCAAAGGTGCATCACAGAGTACTTACTGGTCCATGCTGTCCCTGAATACTGTTAATTATTTTTTCTTTTACTATCTATCCATAAGTAGGCTAGAATGAATCTTCATTTAATATGCACTATATATTGATATATATTTATGAGACCGTATTTTCTTCCAGTACGTTTCACTTACCTAAAACTGAAACTATACTGTTCTACTGAAAAAATACCCCAGAAAACAAACAAACAAAAAGAAGCAAACAAACATGTCCCCAAAACTTCTATGAGAACAAAAATATCCAAGAAATGGTAATAATTTGTAATATTAGAAAGCTTTTACTTTTACCCGAAGTTTTTAATCTCCAAAGATCAGGCTTTAATAATATTTTTGAAGTATTTATAGAATATTTTCTACTTAAGCAATCAAAATATTGTGAAAATATTTAAATCAGGATTTCTTTGGGAAGATGTGAACCTGAAAATGTAATAAGTCACATAAATTTCCTGACGTCACATG
Organism: Taeniopygia guttata; assembly: GCF_048771995.1. Lineage (NCBI taxonomy): Eukaryota > Metazoa > Chordata > Aves > Passeriformes > Estrildidae > Taeniopygia > Taeniopygia guttata. The sequence continues at coordinate 11,368,425 of NC_133025.1, forward strand.
AAAAGCTAGTTGAAGACTTAGGAATAGACCAGGCATTGTGTTCATAAATTAAGACCCTTTGCTGCCAGAAATTTATTTTAAATTCATTAGATACAGGATTTTACCCAGTTTTTATGAAAGAAAATATTTTCTGTGTAGATTGGTAAATAATTTCAGTACAATTTATGATTTTCCAGAAGTTTCTTCTTTCTTTTTTCTGAGATATGAAGACTTTTGCAGCGTCATAGAAATTATTTCATGCTATAAGGTTAAAGTACTTTGCATGTCACTACCAGCAATTTAAAGGGATCTAAATATCACAAAAGGCTTTCTTTGGTTCATGAGCTGACAGATTTAAGGTTTTCTTTTTGTTAGTGCAGTTAGTGACAGTAGAGATATTAATAACCAAATATTTGAAGAGTAGTAGTTATTTCAAAGTGCAAGTAAGATTTAAAAATCTATTTTGCTGTTTGCTATCAAAGCATAGAAAACTTTTGACCCAAAAAAAATAATTCTAGTAAAGCATATAATAAAATTAAAGTAGTGTCTTAGAATATGACATCCAAAGAAATAAACAGAGAGATGAATTGTGTATCAGATTTCCTCCAGGGCTCAAATCTATGAGCATGAAAACTTGCTAATGCAACCTGAATGATTAGGTTCTGTAACTCCCTAAGTTATTTCAAAATTTATTTTCTGTGAGGAAATGCTATTTGTATATGAAATGAGTTGGATGAAAAAGTCCTTATGAAGAAGGGTGGAAGCTTATTTTATAAAATGAAACCTATATTTAATTATGTTATTCTTCATCCGTTCTAAAATCTAAAAAACTGCAAACATAAACATTTATTTATTGCATCAAAAGTTTTAAATCAAATTTCTCAAGGAAGGTAAACTTAAATTCCAATTTAACTCTGTAGAAATGTCTGTGTTATGTAGTAAAGAAAGGAAGTGGAAAATAGTGCAAAACTCATTATGTCTCAGACATATAACATTGCTTAATGATACTACTAGCAGTTTTATAAATTCTCTTCCTATTAGATTTATGGATTGTTTGCTAATAATTTCAGATTATATTAGGCATTTATTTCTGCAGTCCTCATTTACAGTGGTCTGTTGCCATTCACACTTCAATATATAATTGCCTCAAAGAGGAAATTTCTGTATTAACCGAGAGGTAACTGAATATTTTGTGGGATTGTAAAAATCATTGTTAGTTTCTGTTTATTACAATAATAAAAATTCTTGATAAATATAGTGAGGGAAATTTAGAAAATTGCCTCCATCAAATAAGACTGTCTTTATGCACATGTAATTGGTCAGAGACGTCTAACATTCTTCCTTAGCAATGTAATGTTATTTGCACAAAGATATTTTTTTAGCCTTAGACAATATCTCTCTGAAAATTAGTAGCTGATCAATTAGGTGCTGATGGGGAGCCAACAGAGTGCAGTCAACTGTGAGTGTGAAGATAGCACTATTTGCATTCCTTATTATTCATAAAGAATTACGGGACACCCACACATCTGACATGATTAGAACACATGAACAGTAGATTAAAATCATTCTGTATTAAATACAGAAAATGAAGTTGAAATGAAAACACATTTTGGCCATTGTAAGAAAGTGATGTTTGTTCAGTATTTCCTAGCTGATCTCTGTGTTTCTGTGCCAGTTGTCTTTTCAAGCAATAGAAATATTTATCTCTTGCTGGAAATTCTTTGCTTTAGATTTCAGTACAACTTATTGCCTCGGATTTACATTAGAAACCCTAAGTCACACTGGAAGTGAAAACTCAGAGGTGATATTTCTTACTGGCTTGCTTCTTGTTTTGTTTTTGTGGGTTTTTTTGGGTTTTTTTTTTTTTTTAATTGTGGTATTAATTATTTTAAGATTAATTTCTAATTGGAAAGGTTATTCTTGAAGTTCATGCATCACTCTTAAAAGGTGGCTGAATCCTTATATTCTGCTAAGCAAATGTAAACGTACCTGTCCTTAAATAACTACACATAGCAATGTTCAATGTTGCAAAAAATAGTACAAGAGAAACCTAATATGCCTGGAAAGATACTTGTCTTGAAGCTGGTGTGAAAACTCACAGGAGTCAAAGAATGTATTTTGGATCAGCCCCGTGCTCCTGTAATCACAATATATACCCAGAAGTGTGTTACTGCTTTCATTTAACTTGCAATTTTCACAAGTCTTGAGTTCCTGTGAGAACTTTCAAGTCAGAAGAAGTTCATTGGCCTTTTGTGACAGAAGTCTGATTGACGCAAATATATATAATATCTTTGTAATCAAAACATCCAATCTCTACAATCAGATGCTGAAATTCCACTAGACACTTACTCTGATACTTACATTGGTATGCTGTAAATCAGTAATAATTACACTAAAATTCCACTGATTTGGGTATCTTTTCATGAGTAGACTCAATCAATCATCTGTTCACTCTGCCTGCGATCCCAGTTACTGCTCAGCTGTGGTCCAGGTGCCAAGGAGCTGTATTAGAGTGCTAAGCCTGAGGTTAAAGACCTATTTCAAAATCACACAGCTTCTGGATCAGGAAGCTATAGAAACAGTGATTTTGTTTAATTCGACAACGTTTGTCATACTGCTCAAGCAAAATTTTTAAACACTTTCCAGGCAAGTGAGAGTGAATTGCAAGAGCAGCAGAAGGGATTGCAAATAAAATCACAATAGTTAAGGTTAGGCATACTTAGCTTCTGAATGAACCTTTATTACATAGTTGCTATGATAGCAGAAGAAATTTGGAGGTAGCAAATGCAAAGTAAAGAATGCTAAAATACATATTTGAATTATCTATATACCTCACTGGGCCTAAAGATGTGGAAATTGCTCCTGCTGAGTAACAAGGTATCATTTAATGGAGTTTTTGCTAATAATTCTGTTTAGATCACAGGAACTTTCAAATAGACAATCACATTAAGGAGATCAAAGACTAACTGGAAAATAAAACACAGAGTATTCAGTATCATCTTATCAGTTTAAATTTCCCATGCTAAATTTTAATCACCTCATTGAATAAAAATTGAAATAATTTTGAAGATCAAAATAAATAGGAATAGAAGACTTTGAAAGTAATGAAGAGAACTTGGGAAGTCTGATGCTAACTTGTGTACACAAGCAAGATGTAATAGTAAGAGGTAATAAATTGGAAGTACTGACAATGTAACCATAGCTTCTATTGTATTTTTTACCTTTATACCAAAAAGAAGGCGAGTACTCATTAAAACTTATGAGAATTACTAATATTGAATGATAAAATGTTTAATTATTTTATATTTTTTTTCCTTTGTATGACATCAAATTTGTTTTTGAATAAATTGAGTTTCGGAGTTGAAACTATTAAAAAGCATGAGAAGATATACATGTGAATGAAGAATATCAGTCTCTATGACCATAGTCATTTCAGATAAAGCATGTACTTTTGAGAAGGGATACAGACTCGTAGATTTCTGATTATAGGACAAAACATTAATGGCATTTTTTTGCCTATGGGCTGATTGTTTCATAATTGTCAACTACAGAGTTCCCTTCACCTTCATTTGAAGCATGAGGTGATGGCCTCTGTCAAAGATGGGATGGTGGATTAGATGGATAATTGGTCTGATTTGTCATGACAGCTCAAATTATTCTATGCAAAGTCAGAGTAAACAAGAAAATCAAGCTTGTACTTTTGTCTGAAGATGGAAGCAACCGTCTAGTGGTGGGGTATTGTGGGGAGGCTAATTCTTGCAAGCATTTCTGCTAAACCTAAATAACACTGAAGTGAGAATTTCTGGAGATTGCTCCAAAATGCAATTTCTTTTGAAGTAGGTTGTGCTAATTTAAGTTCTGGAAAAGGTTTAAAACTGTATGAGAAAGGGCCTTCTGCCTGCAGTAATAAACTTTTCTGTGCTGCAAGCCTCATCACCCAGGCAAAATGCACCAGTAGGCGTGGTAATATTCCTTCTGGCATCTGAGCTAGCTTGCCTTTGACCACTGAAATATGTGTGTGGGATCCCATATTCTGCTGTGTGTACTTATCCTTGTGGAACAAACATCACAAGCCACTTAGACTGGTTATAGACATTTTAAGCCTTTTAGGTCCAATAGATTGATAAGATAAAAATAGATGTGGCTACCTTTCAGTGTCTACATGATTGCCAGATCTGTGTAATGAAGTCATCTCTTCACTACAGAAAGAGCAGGAGCAGTTCTTTTTATGCTCGATGGTGCTTGAAAAAAAGAAGAGTCCTTTCCTTCTTTCTTGGCTTGCTTTTGGTTTTCAAGGAGAGTATGCACAAACAACCCTGAATTATTTAATGAATGCAACAACAAACTTTTCCCCCATGCAATCTCTATTGTACATCAGGACATAGAGAACATTTTGTTTATCTTCCATGTTCTATTGCTTTTCTTGTGTCTGTTTTTGCACTGTTTAGGGCAGCTGTGGTCGCTGGAAGGACAAAATGCTGATTGCAAGATGAAGGGAAGCTTAGAAACAGAAAAGGAGACTGTTTCTGTGAAGAAACAGAATGTATGGATGAAAAAAGAAAATTATAAGACTCATTATTCTCAAAACAATGTATCTCATATTTTCAATAATGACTAATACTGTGAGTTCTGCACTCCTCTAGTGTTACCTTTTGATAGAGGTTGATTATGTATTTTAGACCGCTTCTAAAAATTCTGGTATGATTTGGTTAGTAAAAGAATTCTGTGGAAAAATAACAGAAAAATAACATTTTCTGGAGACTGCTTGTCAAGGAGCAAAAGAGGAATGTGACTGTAGAAATATGAGGTCAAATGGTCTTGACCACCATGAATTTACAGCAGTGGCTTTTAAAGCAGCACTTAGCTCCTAATCACTAATGCCAGACACGTCGCACATCAAGAGATCTTGAGCACGTCATGAATTTCTTGTGTGCATTTCTACAGATAACTGTGTGATGGCCCTTTCAACCCTGTGCTTCTTGGGGCCATGGGCCACCTGGGGCATCTTTAAACCACATCTAAGTTGTACAAGTTTTCCAGGCTGTTAAACAGGGTCCACTGAATCAGCTCTTTGGTTAGCTGACCAGCAACAGTCCTGCTGGGGAACCAGTGAAATCAGAAACACACGAGATGGATTTTCTTGTATTCAGTGAAGGCTGAGAATAATGCATGGCATGCAAGAATGATGGAATACTTTTATGCATTTGGTTTCCCATCTTCTTTACATAAAGTCTGCTGGTTTTTGTTTTACTAGTTTCAGATCTAGTTCCAGTTTCTGGTTTTTGTTTTGCTTTGGTTAGTTGTCTGTTATGTCATGTCTTTAGCTAGAAGTGTACCTACAAAGGTTAAAATGGTAAAGAGTCCTCTAAGCAAGAAGGTGGTAGTGCTTTGCTTTGCTTTGCTCAAGATGTAGCTTCTCTGGAATTATTTTCCAATTCCCAAAATACAGGCAGTTCCAAGGAGAAATGTAAGTACAAAATGTGCCAGTAACACCCTACACAAAGGTGTCTTGGACTCATTTAATGCACTTATTTATTAGTGCTTTGTTTTTAGGGTTTTCAGACTTTATAGCACTAGTGATTGAAACAAATCCTCCTGTTGATTTGCCATATTCTTCCATGTAGTGCGTGGGTTTTTCTGGGAAACTTTGACCAGGAATTGCAGTGATATGGAAGGCTGCTCAGATCATGCAGTTGAAAGTGGCAATTCAAATGTCAAGCACTGAGTGAAAAAAAGATTTCCACAGTTTCATAATTAAGCCCTTTCTTATGCAGTCTTGCTCATTTTGTGGTCCCAGGTGTGAGAAGCAGCTGGTTGGCTGAGCTTGTGTGAGCGGCCAGCTGTGCCTGGCATGTATTCACACAAGAGAAAATTGCAATGAAAAGATGCATTACCTAAGAGAACATACTGTGTCCACAGGTTAGTATCACACCCTGCCTCACAGAGCAACCAGATGAGGCTCGGCTTTTCATACCAATTAATATATGAAATGTAGTAGTTCCACAGACTCCTCTACATGTCCTAGTGCAGGGATGGTGCAAACAGCAGATAAGACCAACCTCGGAACCCAAAATGGCATTTTGTGCATAGACTGAATTATATATCTGCTTTACATATAGGTATATACATTCATTTTGTGTCTGAGTGACACAACTTGACATCCATAGGTAAATGTTAAAAATCTGTTTGCAACTAGAAGTTTTTCAACATGTACCATGATACTGTGCCAGGATTCACTGTGATAATAAAGTCTTCATGTGACAAGATTTAGATTTTTCCTAAATGACTGGATTGTATTTAATCTTGCAAAAGTTAATATGATTAGGATAAAAAAAGTGTTTATGTCAATGTAACTAAATGCCTATTTTTCAAATGATAATAATATTATTTTCTTGCATTTTTAGGAAAAGATACAATTATGATAAATGACAGATTCTGTATTTTTCATTATCCTTGGTTGCAAATGCTGGTATTAAGGTTGACTGATGCACATTGCACAAATATGATGTTTTAAACTGCGGACCAAAACACAAGTAAACAGCTTCATGTGTAATAGTAATGAGTAATCCTGGACAAGCACAGTCTTACCAGCAATGCAACCTTTAGGCTATACAGTTTTGTGCTCTTGCTTTTTTAGACATTCTCAAAAAGAAAAAAATTCCTTCTCAATTATTAAATGCTCCAGTCAGACAACAAATTAATACACTGGATAATAAGGCATGAGAATGTATTTCTTTCCAATATATCTCTCTATAATCTGAGTTTTGAGACCTACGTATAGTCTGTAGGTAAAATAACTTGAGTTTTTGGGGTTTTTTTTGTGATCTTGTTTCAAGTATACAATATTTTAAAAAATTTTAGAAAGGTAAGAGATGTAATTTGGATGTTGAAGAAGAGTCAAAATAGAGAATAATGGAGTGAAGGTTGTTTTGTGATAGGTAGACAAATAAACCTGAGCTGCTAAAGCAGAAGATAGGCAAAAATAAGGTTGGAAATAGTAAATAAGTACTGGACATTGATGGATCATGGGTTTACAGAGAAAGATGGAGGAGAAGAGATGATTCTGAAGGAGGTCAAGTGCATCCATCGAGACATGGAAAAAGAAACAAAGCAAAGGGATGACAAGGTTGAGCAACTGGTAAATGGACGAGTTGATCCGTGACCAAAAATCAGTCTGGGAGGTAGTGCTAAGGAGTTTAAGGGGATGTCATTGCAGCTGTACCAAATACTCAGTATGAAAAAAAGAGGTTTGAGTAGAGGAAGAGTCCAGTCAGCATTATTTTTTTCTCTTTATTTTCCTCAGTCTATGTAAGCTGTTAAATATTACATGTGTCCTATCTATAGGCTGTGAATTTTGGCCATGTCCATAGTAGGTACAGTTTGATTACTAACTCTTTTTCTTTATTTGAGTATTCACTCAGATGGATTTAGATTTATATGTCCAGATATATATTTAAGGATATTGAAGCCAGTAAGATCAGTTGGTAAACTGCAGTATTTTCTTCTTACATTAAACAGGAAAACACTGAATGCTAAAGCTGTCATCATCACACAGTCACGGCTGAGGCATCATTATGGAGCTGTAGGCTCAGGAACTAATCTTTTTGAGAGCTTAAAGAAATTACATTAATAAATCTGATCATAGAAGAAAGTTTTTATGTGGATGGATGAGATTTATTCATTATAGGCAGTCTCGTTTGGCTTCTGATTTTAAAGACAATGTCCTTGTCTGAAACATGAAGAAAATCATGTGAACAAGGTTTGTCCACAAGTGTCATTTAGCTGTAGGAAAAGAGAAACTGAGTCAAAAGGCTCTCTTGGAGCTCTACTTCAGAGATTCAGAGACTTTGGAGACATGTGCAAAGGTGACCTGACATTTTTTCAGAGTATACATTGCCACTACTTCTCTCCTTTATTGTTTCATCTTTTTTCTATATTCCTGGATTATAGAGGGCAGATATAATTTGGTTTTCAGTGTGTAATTAGCATACCATTACAAGTGGCCCAATGCTTTTGCCTCAGACAGAGGCAGAAAGGAGCACTTAATGTTTCTTTGCAGGTCTAAATATGGGCCTGGGAAATGTTTTCCTAAAACACACTACTCTGAGACTGCTTATGTCCCATGAACTCTTGTGCCACTGCTGTGACTGACCTCCACAAAGTCTCATCATGCATTTGCATGAGCTCTAACTACTCTTAATTTTGTTAAAAAGAAAGAGATTCAGAGGGGTAAGTTACTAAAGCCCAAAATTAAAAATAAACAGCAGTTTATCCTGCAATGAAAGCCAGTGCCTGACAAATAAAATTACAGCAGCTATAAAAGAAAAGTGTCCCAGTCTACACAGTAATGATATCTTTGGTAATTAAGTTACAAAACTAATGTAAACACTGCAACTCCTTAGTTATAGCAGAGCTTGTAAAGTGCTTTTGTCTGGTCTATTTTCTTTCTGAGTGAACATATAATAGGTTTATTGTTTAAGTTGAGAATAAACTGAATTACAGCATTAAGCCTTTAATTATTTGACCATTTGGAGTACAATTAAACATCTCTAAAAATTGTTTGGTAGTTTAGTTAGCACTTCCAATTTAAAAGAAAAACTGAATGATATTTTAATTCTAATTCACTTAAACAGCCAAATCAAATCTTGCTGTGAGCAGTTATCAAAGTTAATCTCCACTTGTGCTTTTTATAAATTGGGAAAACCAGCTGTATTCAACCTGTTCTTTAAACCTGGCTTTCTTTCAGTGGCAGTGAAAAAAACATCTGGTTGAATAGGTATTATCTTGAAATAGAGTATATTTTATTTAAAGGCATGCCTTATGTAATATAATTAAAGACAAAAAATGTGCAAAAAGCCTACTAAAACTTGGAAAGAACAGAGGATATGGTAGTAATCTTGTATTTAGATTGTCTTTCCTGCAAGTATCTATGTTCTGAAATATGTTCATGGGCAGATTTGGTATATTTTTTGCATAATAGCCCACTTTGATGTTACCTGGTTGCAGGATAGATATAAATTAGCATCTAGCTGTAATTTGATTTTATTCTCTCTCCATTTCCTACATGGTTCTATTTCAAACTGTGTTTCAAATAAACTGTATGCAGGAAAGTTGTCTGGCAAAAAAATCTATGGAGCCAAGTAGGTGTTTACTACCAGATAATTTGATCCTTTACCTTTTACATCATTTTGAGCTCTTCTTATCTTAGTTTCCTATCATTTACACTGCACAAGTCAAGGTGAAGTCACCCATATTTCCATGAACATAAATAGAAAAACAGAACTTGTCTGATGATTGAGGGAGTTATATAAATACTTACTGCATTTTATTTTTAAAGAGCATTGCATTGAATAACTTCTGAAGGATGAGGTGTTGTATTTTTTTATCTGTATAATGCTGATCAGTTTCTTAGCTGATAGTTGAATTTATTTCAATTTGTTTGAACACAGACAAAAAAAAAGCCAATATGACAATAATATTTATTTAGACTGCATTGACCATTTGGCATTGACCATATCTGTAATTTAACTCTACCTAGGATAATAGAAATATTGCAATATACCATTATGCTAAAAGTTTGATCCTACTCCATGTGAATTTCAACATTTCAATAGTTTCTGTGTTTAAGTACAGAAATCTTAGACAATTTAGTCCCATGCCAAAACTATGTAGGATGAAAGGGGAAAAAAAAGTGAAAATTAAAATCAAAATGCAAAAGCAAAATAAACGAATGCAAAAACCTCTACAAATCTCTTTTTCAGACTGAAAATATTGGTTAGAGTTTCTATTTTAGACATGCACATATAGAAATCTAAATAGAATAAACCTGTCTCTGAATTTTGAGTTGGCAAGTGTGAATAGTGGCTATTTTTCCAATTTTGTCAAAGCAGCCCACAGTAGTAAGAGCAGAATATCTTTTCAGTGTAAATGGCTATGACAGCCACAAACAGGCACCCTAATGTGGTACCCACAGTTGTAGTCAACAGCTACTGCAATCTGTCCTCTACAACACCTCCTTTTATTTTCGATTATTTCACAGCTTAAGGCACCACCAGGCAAGTTGTTTCCTCCTCAGCAGGAGCTGCTGCAGCCTGTTGTGCCAGTGCTGTGAGCCGTAGTGAGGCTCAGGGTCACTGTGAAATTGAGAGATGGACAGAGAGGAAAAAAAAGTAGGTAGTCAGGAGGACAGAAGGGAAAATGGAGCAAAATCTCATTTGTGTTGGGTAGGATTGTGTTGGTGCCCTGGTACAAATCAAAAATCCCTGGATGTGCTCAGATAGATTTCCAAGTGATCAGGGCTCACCTGCAAAAGAGGTAGAGTTTCTAGACCACAACAGAGGCTACTGACCTTTACAAAGGATTACTCCAGGAATTCTTCTTACATCTTTCTTTTTAAATTAAAAATAAATCGGGGGGGGGGGGTGGCGGGGGGAGGGGGTTTGTAAAAAAATGAGAGAGAGAGACTAGAATTCATTTTATGTAGCCTCATTTCTGAGATCCTTTTTTCAGTTCACAGTTTTCTTATATTCTTTATTCTGATTTGTTAGTCAAGTTCCTAACAGACCTTGGATTTAATTGTCTGTTCTTTGTGTCTGTGTTTAGTTGGAGGTTTGTTGCCTTCTTGTGCCCTCGCTATCAGAATTTCATCTTACCCATTAGCGTATCACTTTATCAACTTGCTGCAGCTGAGGTGGTAATTGAGATGGATCTGTAGGACTCAGTAACAATGGTGAGACACAGACACAGTGGGTACTGAGAAGCATTCTCATACAGCTTGGCTACTGTCCATCACTTTCACATCAGTTTGTCTCTCACAATTCTACTTAGGGGATTTCTTGTGGCCAGATATTACCTGTTATGCCTATTTGAAAAGGGAACAGAATGGTGCCCCATGGATCACCAGTGATTGGTTTTAGTGCTTGACCAGAAAAGCACTGAGAAAGGAATTGTTTTTCTAAGCCCTGCTGATGGAAGATTTGCTGTTATTTTAGCTGAACAGAGGAATGGGCTGTATGCTTACCATGCTGTGTAGCTCAGAGGCAGCTTTAGTACCTGGAAGGGTTTAGGGAAGCTGACTGAGGAGACTTCTGATGTCCTCAGTACCCATACACTGTTGTGAAGACTCTTTAGAGATACTCCCAGAGTAATTCCGACAGAGGATTTAGACATCCCTTATATCAGCCATTACTAAATTCACTTAAACTTGACATCACTTTTCTTCAGTTTATATGGCCAAGCACAGTAATTCTTCAGCTGTAAGAGGTCACATCAGAAATTTGTCACTTAAACAGTTTTTTATTGTTGGAATGGTCTTTTTTTAAAACTTTGTATGTGAAAAAATGTGGAAAATATTTTCCCCCATAGGATAAATATATATTTTTTTTTGAGCCATGTGTTTATATTTCTTTGCTTCCTGGTGACTTTCTTCTTTTGTTACTGGTTAAGTTGACATAACTGCTACAGACAGAGTAAACAGTGCCATTGTTTGAAGGAGTCTCACAGAAGGCCAATTCTACAGCTGTGGTCTTATTTTTGCTTTTGCATGTCCATTTCCATTGATATCCCCTCACACCTGGCCAAAGCTCTTCACTTTTCTGTTGTAACTTTTACCTGGAGAGTACCTAAAGAAAGGTGACAAGTCCTGTTTTATATATATTTATTGTATGTTCACTGTTTTGTGATCATGAAATCACCTCTGGAGATCATCCAGTCCAATCCCTTGCCGAGGCAGGGTCACCCAGAGCAGGTGACACAGGAACTCATCCAAGTGAGTTTGGAAAGTCTCCAAAGAGGGAGACTCTACAACCACTGTGGGCAACCTTTTCCAGTGCTCTGCCACGCTCAGTGTACAGAGGTCCTTCCTCATGCTGAGGTGGAATTTTTGATGTTTAAGTTTACAGACATTGTTCCTTGTCCTGTTGCTGGGCACCACTGAAGAGTCTGGCACAATCCCCTTGTCACTTTGAGATATTGATATGCAAGAATGTTTTCTCCAGACAAAACAGGGCCAGCTCCCGCAGTATCTCCTCATGAGAGAGATGTTCCAGGTTCCTCACTGGCTTTGTGGCCCTGCACCAGACCTGCTTCAGTAGCTCCTTGTCTTTCTTGAACTGTGGAGATCAGAATTGAACACAATACTTCAGATGTGGCCTCACTAGGGCAGAGTAGAGGGCCAGGATCACCATCCTCGACTTGCTGGCCACAGTTTTGGGGTTATAATTTGGGGTTATTCCTCTTCAGGTGCCAGACCCTTCACTTGCCCTTGTTGAACCTCATTATTGTCTCCACCCAACTCTCCAACCTGTCCAGGTCTGGCAAAATGGCAGTGCAGCCTTCAGGTGGATCAGTGACTCCCCCCAGTTTCATATCACCTTCAAACTGCCTCCGAGTGCATTCCATCCCTTCATCCAGGTCATTGGTGTTGAACAAGTTGAATAAGACTGGAAACAAACTGAATAAGACTGGAACAAATTGAATGAGACTGGATAGTGATCAATCAGAGCTTTAGGTTGAATGGCTCAAAGTTTCTGCCAGCACAGAAGAAATTTTTCTTCGTAGCATTATTTGTACAGAAGGCAACAATCACAGATCCCCCCTGCCTGCATGTGTCCGTGTCTTTGGGTTCCCTTCAAAAACTTTTGAACTTGGTGTATTTTAACTGAATGTGACAGGAGTAGAGGAGTCTAATTAATTAAATAATTAGATTTCCACAGATTTATAAATGTTTTACTTAGGCATCAAGGTCAATCAGTCACAAGACTCTTCTATAATGAATTATGTTTTATTAGTTCCAGTGACATCAGACCTTACTGTTGTCTTTCATTAATCATTTAATTGCTTTGATGCTAAAGGATGTGTAAACACATGTGATGGATATAGATGGCTATGCAATCTATGACTTTTGAACAGTCCAAGATTTCAAACATATTTAAAAGCAATTGTGGTGGTATTTGAGCATCCAGTAAAATGTCAAGCACCTAAGAGAGTTTCATTTATGGAAGACTTGAGCATTAAGTAAAAGCATTTTTAAAAGTCTCCATGTATCTTTTCAAGCATGTGAGAGAACATCTGTTGCACTTTTGTAAGTATGAGCAACAAAGGTTCCTTTTCAGTCCACTGATGTGCTCATTTTTAGGAAACACTGATGCTTTGAATTCCAAATTCCTCTCTTGTACCCTAAATTATGCATATGGACAAGGAAATTTAAAAAAATGGACAAATAATTTTAAAAAAAGCTTCAGATTTTTCAATCAATTATCTGCAGACATCTTTCTTTTCTGAGGTACATTAAAATTGTTCACAAATAAGGTACAGTATTCTGCTAAGCATATAAATCTGGGATAGTTGCCTAGGATTCCCTAACAGAAAAAGGTGATGCTGGCGGCTAATTTTCCCTAAGATAAGTACAAAAGCTAAGTGGAAAACATTGCCCTGTGGACATCCCTGTCTCTTTTTGTAAGTCAGACTAGATGATTAGGTTGTATTTGACATCTATCATTTCTGTTTCTAAAATAAACCAAAATTATAGCCCCATCTAGTCTGCAAATTGACATATCAATTTCTGTGAAGTAAAAGTGTTCCTCAATGTGAAACAGGTAAGATCTCCCTTAATATTCCTTTAAATTGTCTGTTCTATTTCACGAGGTTCATCAATATAGTTTTGTCATCATATTTAAAACTTAAAAAATGAGGGCCAGTATTCAAAGATGGTTATAAGATCTGAATTCATACTTTTACAGAGACTAAAGCAACTTCAAAATTTCCTTAATCTGATTTAGAGCCCAGAGATTTGTCCTGATCATGCAAGCATTTTTTCCTACTGATTCCCATTGTTTGCAGTTAGTCTTGCTAATTGAGAACTATTTGCCTTGACCAGTCTAAAATCATATCCATGCTATCACAGAGTCTCTGAAATATTGATCTTTATCATCAATAGATAAATTGTGGATAATCAGCTCAACATTGTGGGTGAAGGTTGAGCTGAAAGGTTTTTGCAAGTTATCAAGAAACACTAAGGATAGCAATTTATCTATGTTCTCTGTAAATATATTCTGAAATTACGCTTGGAAGAATTCAGTCCTTAGATTGTTTGTGAAAAGTTTGTGTTGATCTTCTAATGCACAACAAAACAACATGCCCTCTTCTGGGAAGTGTGCAATTCATTGTCTCCACTCATAAAGTAATCTCAGGCTTGAGAATGTGGACAGGTTTTTTTTAATGTATTAAATTTCCTTTTAAAATCTCTCAGTACAAAAGATCCCAGTAGCAATGAGCCTGCAAGCAGCTTACATGCTGCTTCTAAATAAAGCTTTTATTCCAGGCTCCCTTTTTTCTCACCTTACACACACAGGCACACAAGGGACTCACTCTTGGCAGTTTCTGCTGCTTTGTCTCCTAAAAGCAGACAATAGACTGTCATCCTAATTGTAAGCTCTTGATGTCCTATTACACCAGTGACAATTCAAGAAAAGAGAGCTTGCAAGCTTGGCAAAGGGTAAAGTCTCCTCTCCTGCTTCCTATTCATTCACTAGAAGTCTGTTGGAATCATGAGAGAAGAGGGATGCAGCTTGCACAGAAACATGAATATCATTCATAGCCACCACCAGGCCATGTAGCAGCAGGTCTGGCAATGCCACACTGGCCACACTTTGAGGGACAGAGCTATAAACCTGTCAGGGTTCCTTTTTCTCCCATGTACCATTAATCTTGTGCTTATTATCAAGGCATTTTCAAGGACTAACACAACCAATTTCCTTCCACAACTGATATTTCTGGGTGACAGGACAGGAAGGGCCATTTTCCTGTGAATTTGCCTTGGTCTTAGAGGTCATTGCAGCATCTTGCAAGGCAGCAAAAATAGAAATGGGTGCCATATGTCACTGGAAATCTACTTTTCTGAAAAAAAAAAAAAAAAAAAAAAAGAAAGAAAAAATATGTTATTTACCCAATATTTTATTTCTTTCTTACTATAATGTGTATGAACAGAAATAAATACCTTCTGTTTGTGAAGTGTAAATCTATTGTGAAAGTATTTTTATATTGCTAATTCTAATTGGCCAAATTTAGTGAGGAAAAGAGTATTTGTTTTGGAGGATTGTTTTGGCTTTTATAAAATCTATTCCAAAACCTACAGAGATGTTGCAGGTATGAGAAAGGCATCTGGATCCTATTTCCTTTCTGTGCTACAACTAGACCATAAGCCAGTATCAGTCAGTCCAGTTGAGAATTGCACAAACATGGGGGGGAAAAGTGTGGATGCAGACACTTTATACTGGAGTCAGAGAAAATCCTGAACACATTTGCTGTGGAAACCATGGAGAATTGCAGCAGAAGTTGGTACCCAAAGCAATGGGCACCTCTACCCAGCCAGGGCAGAGGTGCGCTGCTCCCTGCCGAGTTACATCTCTCCTGCTGACACATGCTGCTACTGCTTATCAGTCCCAGCAATTTAATTTCTTCACATTTTAAAAGGTGCTTAAGGAGGAGTATCAATGGTATCTAGAAATATGGCAAGCAAGGGGTTTAAGACAGTTAAGTTGCAAACACCAGTGCATACTCAGTCTACCAAATATGCTTTCAGAAATGTCTTTTTTTTTTTTCCTTTATATGATGTAGTATTGTTGGGAAATCAGATGCAAATAGGTATCTTTGGGAAAGATGGAGAAGGAGGACATTATCACATTCATTTAAATAAAATGGCGTAAACACAGCTGACATTTTTTTTCCTTCACTGCTTGATGTGATATAATAAATCATCCTTGATATTTCCCCATTTTATTATCATTATCTGTGAACAAGCTAGAAGTAAGTTGATTCTTTATCAGCTATGACATTCATCTGAAACACAAGACTAAAAATTCAGTCTCCAGAGGAAAAAATTAAAACCATTAGGGAAATATGGAACAGAATGCCTAATCAAATGATTATATTGGATGAAGGAAAACCATGATTTGGCAACAGAGCATTTTGCTTTGTAGTCAGAATTAACTTGGTATTTATAATGAGTTATGAATTTTGCAATTATTATTTTTAGAAATGTATAACTGTCGAAGAGAGTGGATTTAAAAACAACAGTGTTTTCAACACCAGAAAAAAAAATGTACCAAAGTACTTAATAGAATTAAAGTTTATATGCACAAAACATAACTGTAACTCTGAAAGTAACCTTAGTTTGCACCAAAACCAGTATTTACTGGACATGTGATCTGGGAGGAATATAGAAACACTGTACAAACATGCAGGAACAGGGTTAGAAATGTCAAAGCCCTTCTGGATTTGAATATTTGAATCCAGTGGGGGACATGATGGCCAATAAAAAGGCTTCTGCAGGTACATCTGTAGAAAAAACAAAAACAGGGCAAACATGTCTCTGCTGCTGAACTGTGCAGAATGCCTGGTGGTGAAGGATGTGGAAAGGGATGAGGTGCACAGTGTCTTCTTTGCTTTGGTCTTCACTGGTAAGACTGGCTTTCAGCAATTCCAGGTCCCTGAAGCCAGTAGGAGAAGTCTGGAGAAAGGAAGAATAACCCTTTGGGAAGAAGGTTATATAAGGGAACAGTCAAGCAGGTAGGGCAGGATAGGACGTACAGAAGTGTGAGTGCATCCCTGAAGGTTTTTACCCAAGGTGTCTGGCCAGTCACCACAAGGCCACTGCTTGAAAGGTCACAGCTGTCTTGAAAGGTTCCTGAGGACTGGAAAAAAAGCAGATATTCCTATATCTAAAAAGAGAAAGGAGGAGGATCCAGGGAACTGCAGGCTTGCCTGCCTCACTTTAGTCATTGAGAAGGAGTTGGAGTGAAAATTCTTGGCAGCTATTACTAAATGCACTAAGGACAAGAAGGTGATTGGAAATAATCAATGTGAATTTATGAAGCAGAAATCAGGCCTGATCATGCCTTTGTGCAGTAAAATAACTAGCATGGTGAATGAGAGGAGAGCAGAGGATGATGTACATCTTGACTTTGGCAAGGCTTTAGCACTTTCTCCCATATTATCCTCATGGACTAACAGATCAAGTATGGGTTAGAGAAATGGACTGCAAGGTGGATTGAAGACTTCTTGAACTGCTGGTGCAAAAAGGTTTTAATAAACCTCCCAAATCCCAGCCTTTGAGGTAAATCTGCAATGTGCAGGGTAATAACAAAGCAACAAAAGCATCACGCTTAGCAGGTGTCTGTGAAACTCAAAACACACTTTGTGGACAGGCTGGTGCAATACAGAACAGACTTTTTGGGGGGCAGATGAACCACCTACACTTTATTTCAGAGTAGTCAGATCTTAAAGAGCACCTTTGTGCTGGCATGGGGATCGTGTGGTTTGTAAGCAAGCTTGGGAACTTGGTTGTGGGGACAGGATTTTTCCTGTAAAAGCACCTTGGTCAGCTTTGGGACAGATCAGCACGTTGAACGAGCACAATGAATGGAGGAATGGAGAGAGGATGAAACCATGGCAAATTTACTCTGCACTGACATAAACTCTGTCCCTTTCTCAATGTGAAACAATAGGAATAAATCAAAGCAAGATTTCAGGAACTAGACCAGTCCGTGGTGACGGTTGCAAAGAAGAAATTTTTGTACTGCAAATACATCCTAAATTTTCTTTCCTGTACTTATAGAGTAATTATCTTTCACTGCATAAATCACTTGACACTATACAATAATGTTGAAAGGAAGAGCAGTTTAGGCAAAGTCACACTTCTCACATGGAAATGGGGCTGCTTTGAAATGTTCCCATTAGTTTGACTTTTTGCATATCAATTTTAAATTTTACTAAGCAGAGAAATATTCCCTTTGAAGTAGTGTATCTAGATCTATATTTTGTTACAAACAAGGCTAGAAATAATTTCATTATTGATTGTTTGATTAATTAGAATGGTAACTAGAAGTAAATTTATATTAATGTTCAAGTGAATTTGGTTTGTTTTTCTTTTGTTGGATAAAGTACTAACTATATGAAGGGAAATTGCTTTGGAATGTATCAGCTGACTTAAAAGAGTTAACTGCATTTCTGGAAGGGCAAACCTATTTATTTCCTTATCTGTCTTGTTCCAGAGAAAAGCAACTGGCATGGAAAGTATTTTCTGACTCTGGCTAAGCTGTTAATTAGAACACTTCTCAGAGACAATGGATTTTGTGAACAAAATGAAACAAATCTGTGATTAAAGAGAGCAATTCAGAGAAGTTAGGTATAAGTTTTGCTTACAGTTTCCTGCATACTATAATGTAAGAGTTTCTGGTTTTTAAAATATGTATTTTTAAAATGTGTAGATATGTATTTAAATATATATTTTTAAAATTTTTGTCTTAGTTAGAAAAATACAAAAAATCTCCATGTATAGGCATAAAACAATAAGAGCACAAAACCTTTTTGTTTTCTTCTTTTTCACTCAAGTGTGCACATCCATAACACAAGGCAATATTAAGGCAGTGATAGTAATAGGCTTAGCCATTGGTGACTTTTTTCTGAATAATAGTATGTTTCCTGAAAAATTCAGTTCAGGGATTAAACTCCATGTGATCTTTGCTTTAAGCTCTTAGATGAATTACAGAGAGGGAAGGGAAACATCTTCTTTCAACTTTTTTGAAACTAAATATTGCAGCTTTTTTTATTCCAAAGTATAACATTGAGATGCCTATATATAAAAGTGAGGTGTGGTCATTTATTTGTTTTGTTTTGTTTTGTTTGTTTTTTTTGTTAGATACGCTGGAAAAAAATACTTTGTTTTTGAGGTGACCTCAGACGTGGTGGTGATGTTATGTGAATAAAAATGAACAGAGAACTCGATCAATTATCACAAAAAGAACTATCATGCTAGGAGAGAAAGAGATGTCCAGAATTTACTTGACTTTGCCACTCTCATGTAGTACATTCTATATGAAAGCTGGGATTGGAATGCTGTTGTTTCTACTGGAAATATTTCTCAGAATTTTAAGTAGTGGGATATTGGGTTTAGGCATTTCTTTGCATTCTGGAAATTGGTCTTTGTTGGAGCTAGGTAAATGAAAATAATTGAATAAAGTGCAGGTCCCCTAAAAAAATTCGAAGAGTAATATGGATAAGAGTCATTATATTGTAATGTACTATTATTACTGTATGCTTTTTCTTTAGAGAATATCAGTGTCTGTAAACCTTATCCATTTATTTTTCTAGTAAAATTTTCTTAAAGGGCAGACTTCTACATTTGTTAACAAAGGTATCAGAGCAAAAATTAAATATCAATTCTTTATTCTCAGTTATTGCTCTTAAATTAAAATCCTGCATGATAATCAGTCATTGTCACTCATGTGATTGGCAATATGAACTTTATAGACTTGGTGTGGAAGCTGAGGTGCACTTCCACTTTATGTCCAGCAGCTCTTCTCCAACCAGACAGAGCAGTCTGGGGGGGCATTGTGAGGAGCCATGCAACTCTTTTGGGTTTTATTCATTATGTGTGGGTATGAATTACAAGGCACATTTGCAAAAAGAAACAAAATGAAAACTCAAACAAAGAAACGAAAAGGCGGTGAATACTTAACTTTGCTTTTGTAAACCAAAACTGAGCATCCAAAGTATTAGCTAAGGTCAGTGAAAAACATATTGCTCAGCCCTTCAGAAAACAGCTGAAGAGACCTTGATCAGACAGTGGGTGAGAGAGCCTCACTTTTAGACCCTTTGGGTTTTAAAAGAACAACCAAATGTAAGACCAAAACGCCTGCTTCTTTCCTCTGATGAATCACAAATCCAAAGTGGCCTATGAAGACTGGCAATTTAATATAAACAAGTAGGTTTAAAGCACTTTATTACAAAAAATTGTAAATTTTATGCAAATTCCTAAAAATAATTAATGCAAGAAAAAAAACCCTCAAAACCACAGAAAGGAGAAATAATTTTGTGTTGTGAAATATAGTAAAGGAGAACTTTCAAAATCAGTCCTTTAGTTATCTCACAAATACATATATTTTTGCATTTGAATACATAGCTATTTAAAACATTTTTCATTTGCTAGAATCAAAAGTTGTTTTTGGGTTTTTTTTCATATCACAAAATGGGGACTTATTGCAAATATAAACACAAATAAAACACATGCTCCTGATGAGTTTCACCAGTAAAACCCACTGTTCTTACTGGCTGGCTACTTGCAATGAAAACTACAGACTGACAAAAGCAATAAAAAAAGTTTTTTTAGTGAACAAGAAAGGTTTTACATATACTGAGATCAAATTCATGCTGCATTGTCTGTGTACTACAGGTATGCATCTAAGAATTCTCATTTCTCTTTTGATGCAGACACTATAAATAAAAACCTCTCATATACAGGGTGGGAAAGAAAGCAAATACTGAATACTATTCAGACTGAATAAAATAGCTGAATAAAATGATGCAGAAAGATAATCATGGGGCATGACTTTTAATTTTATTATGTGTATTACTTTATTCAAGTTTAGCTAGAGAAATAAGCTGCTTCTTGAGGTGATTGGAGAGTTAAAAAATCAAGCATTATTCCTTATTCAGAAACAACACTATATTATATGTTACACTAGTTTTGAAGCAAAAAACCACTCAGTGTATTGATTCTATTAAAGAAAAAGTGCATGTCCCCAATATATACACCTGTTTTTACAGCACTCTTGATGGCAGTGTCATTAAAGTAGGTGCTGAGTTTTTCTTTCATCAAAGAAAAACCAGTTAAATTATGACTATAGGCTGTGCCAATCTGAAAGGAATTTGCTTTAAACAGGATTATCTCAAAATCTGCAAACTACCTTATATGTGGGAACTGCCTCTGGAACCAGCCTTATCCCAACTGTTGGATTTTTGTTATCAAATGAGAATCAGGCTTTTTTTTCCTGTGCTCCTACTGTCCCGCCAGCACAGTGACAGAAGGTGAGGAACATCTTAAGATGTACAAGACCAGTAAAAGTGTGATTTTGGTACTCACAGTTGGTGATGGAAATACAATGTTGGTTTGGGTTTGTTTGTTTTTGTTGTTTTTTTTCCCCTTAACTTCAGCATTGTCTCAAACATAAGATGCTACATTCAATTTTACATCATCTGTTCCTACTAGTCTTAATGGATCTTGAAGGTGCCTGATTTTAAATGGTATCTCAAGTACTTCAATAGGTAATTTTTCATTTTTTGTTGCAGTGAGTAGGTAACTTCAAAGGCTGGTTTCCTGTGGCATTTTCCTTCCTAGTTATGGAAGGAATTAGAACATCCTATTCCCAAGTAATCTACTGCAAGACCTCTAGTGATAAATTTGGAAATGTGACACATTATATTGTTTGACAATCTTCCTTTCTACCAGATGAACTATTAAATGAATAAATTTGCTTTATAATATCTTTAGCAACTTACTCAATTACTGAATCAATCACTAATCAATCAGTAATATACTGATACCATAACTGAACTGCTAGTTCACCTAAGCTCCCAAGCTACAATCAGTTGGTCATTCTTATCAATACTTGTATTTGTTAACTTACTCTGCATCACCTATCCACATCTGTCTTTACAGAAGAAAACACAGAGATTTCTGTTTGTCCTTTAGTCTTTTGCCCTAGAATGAAAATTCAATGCACTCTTTTCCTTTCTTACACTTTCTCAGGTTTGGCGTGTTCACTTTTGCTGAATGAGCAAACTTTTTTCCATATAGCCAATTTCTTCCTTCAAATCTAAAAGTTTTGTTTTGCTCTTCAGAAAACTGATGTGTTTGCATGAAATTTTACACAGTAGTTTGTCAGCACTTGAAATAAGAAATACTGTACAACAAATTGTCCATACTGAAGTAATGCAGTTACAGTATAATTAATGCAGCTTTCAGGGCTCTCCTGCCTTCATTAGTGTGTGAGAATATTTTCCATTCATAATTCTCTCCATGACAACTCATAAAATGAACAGTTTGTGCTCATTTTGTGCTAGTACTCGTTTTGTTTCTCAGTCATCCAAGACCATCTGCACAATCCTTTTACTCTAAAGATATATATTTCCATTTCAAATCAACTTGCAGTTTGCTGAATATAGCAACTCAAATACTATGATTGAAGATCTCTTCAGATAAACTCAAATACTTTAATTTCTTCTTCTAAAATTCCTGTGGACTAGGTACTTCTTCCAATAGTATGCTCTTTCTTGAGTGTGTATAGACATCTAATTTTGTCTTTAATTCAGAAGGCCCATAATGATTTACTGTTTTCCATCTTGAGATGAATGGGTTTTAAAGCATAGATCTCAAGTTTCAATTTACACGATGTTATTTATTCTAAAAAAATCTTATCCCCAAATCCAGCTAAAGTTGGGAGTGAACTCAGAGCTGACTTTCTAAAAGACAAACCCTTAACTGGTTTTTATTATGGTAAAAACAATTTTCATAGAAAAACTTCCTCCTTCTGAGGCTGTACCATTTCCTTTTATGACAGCTGAAACTGACAATAGTGAGAACACATCTCCCCCTCCAATGTATTTTTTTGTCGTTTTTATCTCTTTTTCAAGAATTTGGTACTTCTGAACTATGTGTCTTTAGGTAAAAAACTAATAGGATGAAGTATTTTGAGATAGCTCTCAAAAAATATAGGATTTTTTTGCTATGTAAATGCTATACATTTTGACCATTTATTTAAAATTTTGTCCAGGACTTTCTTTTCTAACATCTGTCTATATTATGTCGCATGACTGGTTTTTTTGGGGTTTTTTTGGTTTGTTGTTTTTTTTTTTTAATTGTTTGTGGTGTTTTTTTTACCTGCAGTTTAAAAGCAAGTTCAATGATTTAGGAATGGACAAAGGCAGGCATATAAAATCATGTAAAAAGAAACTAAGCATTTCAGTCATGAATACAAGCAGTGCGGGGAAATCAAGTAATATCTATATATTTCACTGCTTCATAATGTCCAGATCATGTTATTACTTAAATAATAAGCAGTTCATTTTTCCATGTTCATGGACCAGGCACATTTTTTCACGAAGAACCAGCAGCCCAGCACACTCCTTCACCATTCAGGCTTCATGCTGATCATTAAGAACCCCCTGCAAGGAGCCTGAGGTCAGGAAAATTTGGCCCTGTGTATATATTCTTTCAAAACTAGAGATCTGTAAAACAGCTGCCTTCTTTTTTGTGCTTAGAAACAGTTTAACACACTGAGACTGATGCTATTTAGGTTTGAGAAAACTAACTATCCATCTCTCTTAGTATCTTAGTAACTCCAGCAATGGGAATTATAGGAATAATGGGAACAATGATTACTCTTCTGCTGTAGTCAAGAGTGGAAGAAAAAACAATTCTGCCTAATTGCAACAGTTACCTAGCTTTCAATTTCTGCAACACCTATATCCACCTAAATCAACTTCAAATCTTGTATAAAAATGGATTTGCTTTTATATTTTAGCATTCACAGATATTCACAAAAACAAAATTAATGTTTATGAAAAGTAGTCCAATGTATTCATTGAAATATATGAGTTACCTACACATCTATAAACTTCCTACTGTAGCCTTATTCACAAGCTAACCACTACTGCTTGGAACTGTCAAATTTAAACTGTGGGAAATGAGAAAATATAAAATTAACCTTATCTCTGCCCTTGCTAATCCCTGGCCTGCCATATATAATTTACATTCTGATTTTGCAGATAATATAGAAGAATCATGGAAAAAGCACTTTGCTTACTTCACAGAAACACTTTTTCTTCCCTTTAACTCACTCTATATTTTACCACTCTGCCCTGTCATGCACTGCCTTTGGAGATGGGCTGTCACAGATATTCCCAGTGGCTTTTGCAGAGGTAAAATTGGAGTGAGTTAGACTGAGCTGTCATGTACTGTAATTCTTTATTTTATGCTTTTCAGAAGGTTTAATTTTTCTAAAGTGATGCTCTGTAAGAGATACTAAGGAGAGTCATAAATGTGTGTTAACAATTTTTTTTTTATCAGAGAATGTAATTTCTTAATGTGGGAGGATATAGATTTATATCTGATTTCTGCCATACAGGAATATTGTCTTAAGATTGAAAGCCTAACGAAAACATAGAATCCTCCTTCAGCACCAGCAACAAAACAAAAACACAACCAAATAATCCCCACAAAACAAACCTCACAAATTAACCCAAGCTAAAAGAAAAAAAAAAATTAAAAGAAAGATAATAGAACTATTTGGTAACTCAAAGGCACCACACATGCAAATTTCTCACTATCTGAAGAGGCAAGGGCATTTAGAAAGGTTCTGAGAATGCTGCGATAAGGATATATCTAACAATAATTTGAAGTTTTTGTAGTAAATACTGAAATAGTTTGCTGAACTATTTTGTCCTGATGATAATGTAAATGTCATAATTAAAGCCGTCATTTGGCATAGGGATATGGATCCAGTCATGGTTTGTGTCTGTGGCACAATTCTGAACTATGGACTTTTAGATTTTGAAGCATAACCTTGACTATCTTCCAGACAAATATCATAAAAATGTCCTAAAATGTTATAGATTTCTACATATGCAGTGATGAGTGTTGGATTCTCAGCACAATTATAAACTTGTCCTATTTTATCTTAGTTTTCACTTGCATTAGACTATAATGGTTGTTGACATTTCTATTTCATCAGCTGCCTCAGTTCCAAGTAACTCTTTCAGAAATTCAGCTTTCTAAGGCCATATCATACATCCCTTTTTATATGCTCAAATTTTTCCCTTATTTCTTTCCAATGAGTTTCCACCCTGCTCTGCAAAACCTTGTCACTTGGACCTTGTCACTGCAGAGTGCTAAGCACACTATAAAATTCTCTTTCCTTTCCTAATGATTTGTTTCATTAGTGACATTCTTCAAATCAAATGTACCTAATCCATGGTTCAGTCTACTAACAGGAAATTGGTTCAGTGAACTGATTCTTTTATATAACAAAAGAAGTGCTCACTTAAAGAGTAATTTTAATACTTTGTTCATTGAAAAAAATGCTGACCTTCAGATTTTTCTGGTTTTAATGCTCTGGCGTTTCAGTTTGGATTTAACTGTAAATGAAAGCGTTCAAAAGCCATATAATCCATCGATCTCATACTTGCTGAAGCATTAGTTCCATGGTATGTGAGTTTTTTTATTTCTTTAATTTTTTTTCTGCTGTAATTATGTCAGCTATGTTATTTTCAGGCATACCTAATACTGGTGTCTTTTCTGTTGTACGTTTCCTAACCAAAGCCCAAATGTCTGCTTCATTTCATATTTTTTAATTTTGGAATTAGTAATTGCGATCCCAGCATCTGAATTCATTTGATGGGAGGAGAGGGTGTCTTTTTTATGCTATGAGTATTTCAGGTTTTGGACTGTTGGGGCTTAGGTGGTCTGCTTTGGGATTTGGATATCTAAAGATATTATCAGCTTACTTGATAGACTGTTTTTGTTTACACAGACTTTTAACTATTTCTTGAGACATTTCCTGAGACTCTTTTGTGAATTCTGTCACAGGAATATGTTTTTATTTCTCTTTGCTTTTAAAGAGGGTATAGATATCAGAAACTACAATAGACTACAGACCATTAGATTATTTTATCATCTCTCACATCAGTTTAACTAGCTGCACAATTCAGTGTTCTGAGGAAATACCAAAATCTGCTGTCACCACCACCACCACTGTTAGCTCGGCAGGCTTTCAAAATTATTAATCTATTGGTAATACTCCAGAAAGGGAGAAAGATGGACATAAAGGTCAGAGAAGGAAAACAAGAAAGAACAATTATGCCAAAGAAACTCTGTCTTGAAATTGGAACAATCTAAGGAATTATTATGCCAATTAAATACATTTATTTATTAATTTGTTTCTTTCCTCAGGGAACAACAATTCCAGTGTTATTGATTAGAATACTTAAGTCCTAAAGTAAAAAAGCCTTTTTACTGAGTCATGTCATGCTTCTTTTATTCCTTCATTTTTAAATCTAGTAAAATAACCTCTACCTCACAGAACACAAATGACCTTGTGTGGCTCAGCTATCATTAAATTATTAATATAAATACATTTTATAGTAGAAGCATGCATGGTGATCAGATTTCAAGGAAAGTAGGTTTCCAACGAAAGAAAGTGAAAAGAACCCATCCAGAATGTAAGCAAGAATTGTATAACATGATTTTTTACTCTTAATATACACTTGAAGAGCTTCTTTCTTATGATTTATCTCATGGATTTTCCATTGCTCTTCTGTGGGATACAGATATTCTTTGAAAATCCTAGCCACAGAACCATGAGATGTGCATATTTTCTATGTACAGATCCATAGTTTTCAAAAAGGACTTTCAAAAAGGACATAGTTTTCAAAAAGGATATTTTCTGTCACTACTCCTAGAAGTGATGGTCCAGCTCATCACTCATCTCTGACTATTCTCTTCCTTCACTCTTGAATATATATCTCATGAAAGGAGATGCATAGATGGCAGTTTTAACCATGCCCTTAATAGGAAGGAATTTCCTCTTGATACATCCTGCTCTACTTCTAAAAGAGAGGAAAGAAGCAATCCAGACATTCATTATCTAGTTTTCAATTCAGAATGCACTTTATCTGACTGGAACCTGGTTTAAAAGAAATGAGTTCTCCCCATTTCAGTCATCTGTTTTTGCTGTTGTGATGAAATGCCAGTAACACTCAGTAGCCTGTGCTACTGGCAATAAGATCTTTTTATTAATTAAGGAACTCTTCCTTATCTAGCACTACCTGTGAAATAGAATATCTGTTATGATGTGAAAAAGTTGAATAGCAAAAACAATTTCCAAAGCTCAATATAGCATCTGCAGTACATCCCAATACTGATGAATACTTCTCTATTCATGGTTTTATATACCCTTAATATTATACATATGAAAATTGTTTCCTGGAATCACTGGAATCAGATGCAAGGCAAAAAATCCACAAGTCCTCTTATGACTCCTGTAGGGAACATGAGACCTGCAGTAAAGATCTATAATCTAGTCAAATTTCAGCTCTCATTTTGGAGTAGCCATATATAAATTGCTGCTGTTCTACTCTTTCGATGAAATGAAAACCCCTTCTGTATCATATTTTAATGGAGTGGCAAGACAGAGATATTTGCAATACTGTATTCTGTTTGCATTTTTTTTCTTGCTAGGCTACAAGATTTTGACAATACTCAAAAGTTTGTTCTTATTTTATCAAATTCCATAGAAGAAGCTTAAAGGGTTGAATGAATATGCACTGAATTTTGGTATGTGTGATCTTTTTTCACAAGAATTTTTTTGTCAGTGGAGAACAGTGAGGTAAACTGTGATATCAGAAATTTTGACGTATATGTCAAAAATGGGTTTCTCTATATGTGTGAAGGTGTTCCATAGAATATAGTAAATACAGTAGAAGAAAAAGTAAGATTAGGCTCTTGGTGTTGATTCTGACAACTGGATACAGGCCTGACACTCTGGAAAAGGAGTAGTTGCAGCTACCTACCTTCTAAGGAGACTGTAACCTGTGTGCTTGGGATGCCAACTCACAGCTGTAAATCATAACATTTCCACCTAAAGTGTCGTTAAAGATTGGGTGTTTAGTATTTATTTTTGACTTTCACGTATAGCAACTGCATTTGTTCTTCAGTATCTTAGCTGTTACTAATGTTCCTACTGCATAGGATATAAGACATAGGAAACTTTAATTTTCTGTAGTTGTACATAAGGAATTCCTATTGATAACAGGCACTACCAGTTAGCCAGTTCTAACTTTCAGATCACATTTGAATTCACACATTTCCTATAAAATCTTTACTTGCCAACTTTCTTTTGCCAAGTGTAGGCTTCTTCATTCCAGAATCCTTACAGAAAAAGAAAAACTTCTTTAGGAGGTTAAAAAAGTTGTGATTTCCATCAGAGTCTAGTTATCAAAGATTCTTCTAGAGAAAATATATTTATTTGTGCTAGGATTAAAAAAAAAAAAAAAAAAAAGACATAGAGAAGTAAAATATTATTTATTAGGAGCATGCTGTACTATTTTTGGTTTCCATTTGACATTCAGTCAGTGCCTAGAGAATGAGTGGCATTATTTGCTCTGCTTTTGATTTTGAAGGCATGGGGTGTCAGTAATAATAACAGATCCTGCCTTGCAATGAGGATGGTTTGCCCTCCTCTTTCACTACATGTAGGACCTGTGATTTTGTACTGAAGAAAGAGCTTCTTCAGCCCAGTGAGCTTCACAGAGTCTAAAATTCACCTCAGACCTATGAAGTTTGTCTGCCAGACACACTGGTTTTATCCTCAGTTGCCAGTTTATGTAATGACCTACATGTTAGCCAAATTGAGTTCTGAGTGATCCAGAGCACGGCTATGATTCATTGATGGTGTTTGAATATGACTGCATTTGTAGGCACCTTTGACTTACTCTTGTCTAAAGTCTTTTTTCTTGCAAATATGAGGAGTTTACCCTTCAGACCTCCCACTAAATTTATATCACCTGATTTTCCTACTGTGTATTAATAAGTGCTTTGACTGAATCTGGATCTTTGGTAAAAGGTGCCTTGGAGCCACTATAAACAGTCCATCACAGCATGTCAATGGTTTGGCTGTTTTGTTCTGAGGATTGTTTTTTTTCATATGTCTGAATCTTCCAAATCACATTGCATGAGTTTTTTGTTTATTGTGAAGGAAGAAAGGATATTTCTTCTTCTGATAGAAGGGCCAGTGCTGAGGATGCACTCTGAATTCCATATAGCAGAGTAAAACTACAAAGCCATATATTGAAAGAGAGATGTGAAATATATTTTCTGAGCTCTCATGGCTTTTAGAAAGAAAGAATGCTTCCATGATGTCAAATCCACAAAATGGCTCTCTAATGAATCTTGTGGTTGATCTCCATAATGTGCTCATTATTCAGGACTTCCTAATTCCCCCTACCCTTTTTATCTTCACAAAAATTCTAAAAGCTTGAAAGGTTTAAGATGACTATTGCATTATAAAATTAATTTGAAATTGTCCATTGTGCTCCAGCATAGCTGGGGAGACTGAAGGACACTCAGAAAAATTCATGTTTCTGTATATGCCATACCCACATTCTCCTTTCCTTCCTTCTTGCCTCCCTCTCATAATGCTACTAGAGAAACTTGGTCCTCCTTAAGAAACCAAAATAAAAAAAATTTGCTGAGTTACACCAGTGAATCTGTACTGACTTTTGGGAATCACTCTTGATTTGTATCTCACTGAGAGTTAATTAAACTCTGAGGCTTAATGAGACCATTTAGGAACAGGTCTGCAAGGATATACCATGTGGCTTTGTGCAGGTGAATAGGTGCAGTGAATGGACTGGGCCTATTCACCCTTGTAAGTTTTTACAGAATAGTTTTTTAGTTATAATTTCAAATTTTACCTATTCTTTCGAGATTTGAAGAGAATCTGAAATATTAAAATGTGTTTAATAAATGCAAGAAGATTAGTTACTACAACTGCATTGTTTTGGCTGTACTGAACTACTTTTTATGACTACAAGCACAGTAATTTCTGATTCAGGATTTCTAAAATAAACTTTCTAACAATAAACAGTGTAAAAGAAAGCAGTGTATCCAGCCAGGTACATATTAAAACAAAAAAAACTATAATGATTGATAAAATAATGATATCAAATGTCCCGTAATTATATTGTCAACATTAAAGATAAGGCAGCCTTACAAAAACAAAAACAAAACAAGCAAACAAACAGAGACCAACACACTTTGAAGAATGAAAAGGAGAACATTTTGCTTTAGAGAAAAAGTTGCTGCAACAGTAAATGTCACTATAAGAGAAGAATACAATTTGAGGAAGAGGAAGGGAAATATGGAGCAATCATAGGAGATGCAGAATGAGAGAATATAATGATTGGAACATGAGAGGGCAGGGCTGAGTCTCTGTGTCTGCTGCTCTCCAGGGTCCTGAACTCTGAGAGCCGCCAGGTTGGTCAGGAGGAACAGGAAGAGGGGTCGTTTTAATAGGAAATTTGAATTGAATGCGGCCAAAATTAATCAAGACATTTAAATGTTGGATTGATATGTTTGTTTAAATAAGAACATTCATCAATTTTATTTATTTATTTATTTATTTATTTACTTACTTACTTACTTACTTATTGCAGTAGGGATTGTTTTGTACATCCTGTGCATTTCACTATGGTTCTTATGGGGAATGTGCATGTTTTCGCATACTCATGCACAATATTTAGAAAAGACTTTGATGTGTTCTGCTGACACAAGCTTCCCATTGTTGCATTCCTTGTGCATTAGATCTAATCAGAGATATGCTTCCATTCTGCTTTTCATACTGAGTTAATTCCCTCTTCCAGTGGGCAAGCACACCACAGAGTGTTTCATTTACTTGTCATGGTGAGATCAGGAAATCTATTGTTAATTATTATGGTTTCAATTCCCAACTCAGCTGCCTATGTCAGATGTGCCACTGTGTAAGTCTTTGACTATTAATGACTAGATGGAATATTACTATGAACACTATGAATATGAGGCTTTTTTTTCTTTATTTAGGCAAAATTTTCTGGAAAGAAAAACAATCAAAATGGTACCAGAAAAACCTCTTACAGACTTGTCCAATAATTTATTTAAATACAGAACTATCAGTTTTATGTGTGCATATAAGAATCAAGTGATACAATTCTTTGGACTTTTAAAATGCACATAACATACAAACATAACAGTTAAAACACTGCATGAATACAGAGGTGGATACTATTAATAAAAATAATAGCAGATTCATATTAATTGGAAAATATTATTGTACCTAGTTAAAATACTGAAAGTACAAGAAAAATTAAATAAAACAATTAAAATTGTAGCTATCATACCTCATACCTACATATAGATAATTTTTTAATATTTATTCTGAGTAATTTAATGATTGTCTTTGTTAATAGAAAACAAAAAATCCAGAATTTCAATTGAAACTCCTAGCCTACAAAAGCCCCAATGAGTTTCCCATATTTGAAGTTTCAGAGTGGAAGAGCAATTATATGAAAAATGCTTACCTCCTCTTCTCATACAACACAGCAGGAGGGGGGGAAAGGAAAAATGTGTCATAATTTCAAACTGTTGATTTTCCCCAGAGGAATCATATATGAAATTTGAAATCAGCTACTTCACAGTAAAATATTGTTTGTTTCAGACGGGTATTGTAGTCTTTGGTCAGTAACCATTAGGAGTTACAAGAGTGAATGTGTTCCCTTTCTGTAAATATCAAGCTGTGGATATGGATTATATGTGCAAAAAGTATAGAACTTCCGTTTTCTTTTTCAAAAGTATTATAGCTACCCCATAAAAACTTTACTTATTTTAAACAAGCTATCTTAATATAGCATATACAAGCAGAATACTAAAATGTATTTTGCTTTCTTTTTTGACTTCCTTTATTTTAACATGGCATTAAATAAAGTACATTTTTATAGTTCCAATTAATAGGAATATAATAAATTAGTAGACTTAATGCTTTAAAATTTTGGGGTTTTAATTTGCTATTAGCATTATCTTAATCCAAAATTTGCAATAGAAATTTTGAGAACTGTTTTAGAAGAGGGTTGTATCATATACAGGGTCTAAGGAGGACTGAGCAAACATGCACTTGAGCAAATAATCTCTAGCAGGTAATAACTTGGAAGCACAGTGCAATAATACTAGTTTGAGAAGGCTCAGTCAAGAGTCTTGGTATTTTCTAATATTACATCTATTCCTCCTGCAACTTTAAATTTTCTTATTATTTCTACTTCATTCGTACTACTAATGACACACAGGATTAAAAAATGTTCGCTAAAATGTAATTTAGCTCTTCTTAAATAATGGTGAAATAACATTTGAGTAAAAACATAGTCATGTCATATTAATTTTGATCCAACCACAGTGCTTTTTCAAATTTACACCTTAATTGACATTTACAGATAAGGAAATTATTTTTCTCTGTGAAGAGGTTTTACAAAACTTACTACACTTGGCTATTCAACAGAGGAAAAAATCAGACTTGCAAAAATAATATTTTTGTTTAAAATTGTATTTAATCAAGATATCACTTACATAAAAGGATAATTGGTAAAATATTTGACCAGTTTTCATGGATTTAGGTAATAGTCTTTGCAACATACTAAGTGCTTTTAGCAAAAGCATTTTGTATCTTTATGGTTTCAGGTCTTGAATTGGATGACAGAGCACTAGGGGGCAGTCAGAAAGATAGGTTAAGGATTTATTTTTATTTAATTCTTTCACATAACTTAAACACTTGAAATCTAGAAAGATTATTTCTAAACTATTCTATCTTCTCAAAAGAACAAACAATTTTTTTTTTTTCTATCTGACAAAAGATAGTTTTGCATAATTCAAAAAATGGTATCTTCCCAGTTCCAGAGAGGGAAATTATCAACACATGGGCAAAGTCATAGGAGAATGAAAGCATTCCAACTCTAGCTTCTTATAAAGTAGGTCACATGCTATAAACTCAGACCAGGCAGAGATTTAAGTTTTGCAGTCAGTGCCACCAGAGTTGTGTGAACTATGCTGCTGTTTAATAAAGAATGTGGCATCTTATTCTATGGGAAGAGGGGAAGAGGTCCTCTAATAAGAGAAGTGTGCAGAGTGAGTCAATCAAATGCCATTGGAAGAAGAGTGAACACTGAATAAACCAGTAATTGACATCTTGTGATTACCCCTATTGTAATTCAATTAAACTGTATTGAATTCCAACAGGGGAAAGCAGTGGGGGCACAGATCCTTGCTGCCATGCTGCCACAGACCATCGTACTGGCAGGCACTGGAAGTCAATTAAAAACCTTACTTATCCAAAATAACACACTTAATGAACACACTGTCTGAAGAGGACTGTAATTATCTTCTCCTTCTCATCATGAGCCTGAACAGGCAATAATACAAGCTCGAGGAGAAACAGTTGAACTATCCCAAGAAAGTTAAATTAATATCCTCAAAAAAATAACCAGGCATTTTTATGGGACTTTTTTTTCCCATTGCTACCCACTGGCTTCTGCCGAAGTTATTAAGGCTACTGTGTTTAGCAGTTAGATGAAGACACTCAGTCTTCTCTGAAATACAAGTCTCAGGACTGGTTGGCAACGTAATCTTGTTAAACTTTTACTGGAAGCTGTACATTCCATTCCCCAAATCATCCACAAGTTAAATTTTATGGAATTTATCTGAACCCTGTGCAATGTTTGTACAACGGAATAAGTTTCCGCTCTACTGAGCCCTTATGAGGATGCATCTGGTGTGCTGTGTCTGGGCTCCTCAGTGTAAAAGAGACCTGGTGCTCCTGGAGAGTCTTGGCACAGTTCTGTGAACACAACTGGGGGACTGGAGCATCTCTCTTATAAGGAAAGCAAAAGCTGAGGGAGCTGGGTCTGTTCAGTCTTGAGAAGAGATGACTGAGAAGGGACCTTAAGAATGTCCGTAAGTATCTGAAGGGAAGGTGTCAACAGGATGGACCAGGCTCTTTTTGGTGGTGCTGAGACACTGGAAAAGAGCAATGGGCAGAAACTGATTTACAGGAAGTTCCACCTGAACACAAGGAAAAGCTTCTTCACTGTGTAGGTGACCAAACACTGGAGCAGATTGCCCACAGAGGTTGTGGAGTCTTCCTCACTGCAAGCAATAAAAAAATGATCTGGATGCAATCCTGTGCAATGTGGAACATACACACAAGGGAAAAAAAGCATGGACGTTCCAGCAGACTTGATGGTGAATTTCCTCCTCACTGTCAAAGGAATTTTGTTACTTCTATTTTTATCATTCACTTATTTTTTAAAGAAGGGAAAATATCCATAATTTCTTCTTGTAGCTTCCCATAATATGACATGGAAAGGTCATGAATTCCCAAGGATATTTGTGGTAATGTAGCAAATCATCTCTCAGTTCTTTCTGCCTGTTTCAAAGTCAAAGATTAACAACTAATTCATTCCATGGAAAGGCCTTCTGTAGAGGCTTTCTCTAACACAAGTTGCAGGCCACATGTCAAAAGGCTTATTTATAATGTAACTGGATTCAGACCACATCTCTATCTCACCCTTCTTTCACTTTCTTTTTTGTAATCTTTAACCTGATGACAAAGGACTGTAGGTAAAGCCAAACCCCAAACTGAATCTACCTTAAAATTGTTGAATTTCTCGATTATAATATACAATATTTTTAAGGGTGGAAAATACTAAAATACTGTAAATGTCATTTTTTTATGTGGTTTGCCCCATTGTATAAATCAGGTGTGTAACTTGTATGTACTTGGATATTTTCACTCATCAATAACATGGATCTCAAATCAATAGCTGTTTTCTTCCTTTAGCACTAATTTTGAAACATAGACTTGCCAATTCTGCATCTGAAGAGAAATGGAAAAAGAAGCCACTTGGTCCTGCTTGCTGCACAAATTCAAAAAGACTTCATAAATACATGACATACCCGTTTTCTTACTGATTGAATATAGTTTCATTTTTAAGGATATACCTTTTGTACTTGCATATAAATAAACTGTTAAAAAGATGCAACCTATTTATATGGCTTCTTTTAGGAATAAATCCAGCCTTAAGGCTGATATTATTATAACTAAAATAGGGATTTTTATATTGTTATTTTATGTAGATATGTGCATTATTTTACTGTTTTGAAATTAACATTGCAAATATTGAGACTATTTCTCTCACAAAGTACACCATTAATTTATTTTTGTCATGCCTCAATAATTTGATTATGTCTGTGTTGTTGTTTGAATTAAAGCTCTAATTTTTTTAAAAGTATGATTTAAAATCAGTGATTCTTCTGGGAAACTCTCAAATTCCTCTCTAAAGATTTCAGGAGATAAACTTAATGATTTAAAAAAACTGTATTTATTTTCTGAGTAAAGTAATAGTTTGAACTGATTTACATTACTGATTTTTATTTTTAAATTTTTTTATTACTGATTTTTATTTTGATAAATACTATTGCACACAATTTCCAAAACAAAATTGTTATCTGCATGGTTGAGATAGGTTTTCATCCATATTTATTACATTATTATTAATTATTTTATTAATTGTGTATACATGTCTATACACATTATTTGCATACCTACTTGCGCGTATACATACAGCCTTTAGATGGAAGATTAGCCTCCATTTCTTCCAGTGGATTAACCTGTACTTACAGCATCTGAATGTCTTGTTCCTGTCAATGTGTATGGCAGCCCAGACATTATAAAAGGCTTTTTTTGGAAGCCTAAAATCATTGCTCTATTTCTTAGAAACGAAATTACTTTCTTTTGAGAGTTGTAAACCATACTTTGCAATAGATGGGTGACCACAGCATTTCATTGTTGAAAAGCTCTACTGTAGTCAGCTGTGCTAAAGTGAACATTTTGATGACTGTAATAAGTGTGCATAAGATGTGATCCTCTTGCTTAGCAAGAAACTCATCATATTCAGTGGGAGTCCTGTGCAGAATTAGACAACTGCACTCTAGTAATTGACTACATTGGAAATTTTGTTGAGCAGTCCCATGATTTACACACTATTATAACTACTCTTCAGTACCAGCAGGGAAATTTGTGTCTATTTGCCTTTTCACCAGTGATAGTTTAGGCCTATTTTTTTACTAAAAACAAATTTTATGTTGACTTTAAAACAACATTATAAAGGTTGACAGTATCCAAGTTAGAAAACACCGAGATATATATATATATATATATATATATACATATATATATATATGCAATTCTGAGTTCTGAAGACATGTAGCTTGCCTGCCCCTGCTAGCCTTTCCAGGTGGCTTACTCAGCTGGCTCTCTCATATCTGACCCATTGTAGCCAGGAAACATCACTACTCTGCTTGCAATATTGTGGCTTCAGGAGGGTGAAAGGAAAAAACTATTATAGAGTAACTACCTGTGGCTACACAGAGTGCCCAGAAGAACTGCAGAATTCCACTTGTAACCAGAAACTTTGACAATTGAGATGTAGTTTTGTTCTGTCTTGTGTTGGTTCCTATGGCCTTCATTAGGCCATCTGAAGCATTGGGATCACCTTAAACTTTTTGTAGTGTTAAGTGTAAAATAGTTGTTAGATATCTTTCTACAAGGATGTGCTTACCTGGGCATGATGTGTCCCACTTCTGACATTTTTTTTCACTATATGACTAAATGAAATATAGAAAAGCTAAAGTCCAGTGACTTTTTTCCCCATGAAGACTGGCTTGAAATAGTGCCATATATATATATATATATATATATATATATATATATGGGAATTTTAGAAGCCCCTTGGGGTCAGTCTTGGCTTCTGCCAAAAGCTCATGGACTGTCACAAAAATTTTTGCTATGATAAGAATGATGTGAAGTACTCTTACTAAAGCATTACTGAAAAGGATGTGTCAGGGTTAAAAACCATAGGTCTCTGAAAGATAGAGTTGTTTTTATCAATCCAGTTGTTTTTATCAATCCATAGCCTAATCATATGGTGAAGTGAACCCATGATCTCTCATATGACTCTTTTCCCTCAGTATCCTCAAAGAAATCCAGGTTGCTCCTTTGTGTACTTACCAAAAGAATTACCTTACATCATAAGAGTGATAGTACAGAAAGTAAAGGTGGAAATCTGGGTTTGTGTGTAGTGCCAGAGGAACTGAGGTGTCTGTGGACAGATCCACAGTTAATACAAGATGAGTAAATGGTTATTTGTTATATTGTTGGAAACATTGGGAAGTATTAAAGTGCCTGTGTGGGATGATGGATGGATGAGTAGGCTTTCTGGTTTAAACCTGAGTCTTAAAGAACACAGACATAGGAAAATGGATTTAGAATTTTTTTGGAATGGATGATACACTACATCTACACATTTAATTTCTCAGAAGGACTAATTAAATGTGGATGGCTACTTTACCCTTTGTGCCTAGTTTTGCAGGTGTTTCCTGTTTGTTACCATTTTATAATGAATGCATAAGCAATATTTTGAGTGAAATTTTGGTCTCATTAAACATGATAGAAAATTTTAATGGAAACTGGGGTTCTAAATGCAGTATTTTATCAAGACTCACTGTGTTTCCTATAAGATTTTCTTCTAACATATTGTTTGCAAGTAATTCTGACTGTTGCAATAGTATTTGGGTATTTCTTATTACTCGGCAATAATTAGGATTCTCACAGAATCGGAATTATTTCAGTCTTTTAGAGCCTAAATTCCAAAGCCCTGTACTGTATGGTAGCTTTAATCAGGGTAATCCCAGAGAGCAGGGCCATTGGATAGCCTACAATTTGGAGTCAGCTTTAAATGTAATGGCCCTTACATCAAAGACACTTTGAATTGCAATATAATAATATGAGTAAGAACTAATAATTGTTTTTAGTTGAGTACAGTCCATTTACTGATGAGAAATTGAATATGGCTTCAGCATAAATATTTAAATATTGTATTGTAAAAAATGTACAATTGGGAAGAATATGTAAAGGGATACAGAACCAACCTAGCATCTAAAAAAAATTTGTTTATTTAGGAATAAACCCCTGAATAGAAGTGTCATGGTATCGAAACTATGTATGGTTATTGCCACTGAAAAGTTTAATTGCATATCCTTGCGCCGTGCCTTCTTGTGTGGATTGCCAGCGCAGAGCTGGAAAGCAGAAGGACGCCCGATGATCTCCTCCGAGCCCTATTCCCCTCCCCGCTTTGTGATGTAAATGGCCACTTTGAATCCCACCGCGGATCCGTGCGCTCCGTCCCCGAGCATCCTCTCGGTTTTTAGGCGGAAGATCACCTGACCGGCCCCGAGCTGCCCTGGAGGATCGGCGCGGCCGGGCAGGGCTCGGTGCGGCGGCGGGGCCGCGGCGGAGCCGAGCGCTCCGGCGCTGCCGGGGGCGGAGGGAGCGGAGGGAGCGGGAGCGCCGCTGCCTCAGCCCCGGAGAGAGGGAAAACAAAAGAGCTCAGCTGCACTTCTGTGTTGCTGTGGCTGGCTTAAGCGGAAGATTCTAGACATTCGTGCCGAAAAATCAAAGCGCAGCTGAGACTACATCTACCGGGGAGATAATTTCCGTCCCCAGAATGGGCTGGATCCAGTACAGGTGGTTTGCAGATCATGCGAAGACAGACGGGCTGAGAACCATGGAAAGGTGGGATAAGGCGCTGCCTTCTCTTTCTTTCCTTTTTTTTTCCTTCTCTCTCTCTCTGGATTTGTAAAGCAGTATAGCTGGAACCTGAGTCAGGGTCACTTAAAGAGATTAGATGGGATTTAATCCCACAAAACAGAACCAAAATGGGAGGCACTACTGTGTTCAGACATAACTGTGTTCAGACAGATGTTGAACCCAAACTTGGGCTGAGTTGGACTTGCTGTGAGCGATCCTGGTGTAGCTTTTGATGTTGTCTTTGTTTAGAATAGTTCCTTCACGAAATACGGGGCTTTAGGAGGAGCTGCATGCCTCTGTAACAAATTGACTGTTCCGATGCTAGTAGATTTTTGCCAGAGAAGCTGCAAATGAAGGCTTTGGAGGTGAGTTTATGGAAATAGGAAGAGCTGTTGACTTTTAATTCCTTGTGATGCAGGCATGGTTAGAAGTTGAGCTGTGCTTGTTGTTGTACATTGTCTGAATTGTAACAATGGGCAGTTCAAGTAGAGCAAGTTTGAATGGTGTTTCTTCAGCAATACAAATGCATTTTACTGGTATGATTTTGGTTTTTCACAGAAGGCAAAGAATTTTTTCTTGTTTTGAGGAAAAAGCCATTAGATTTTTTTTAAATATCGAAGAACAAGATCAAATTAGCATTTGAATGGTTGTTGTTACCACCAGCATGCCTAAACATCTAAAACATACCCCAGCAATTTCTCATTTCTTTTGCTGGGAAGATGCATTTCTTTTGTTCCTGATTTTTTTTCCCTGCCTCTTTAGAACAAAAGGCATTTCCTTTTATCAATTTATTTAATGGCAGCAAGAGAGTTACATACAAATTAGCAATTTTATACAGGTTAATGCTCTGCTTAATTCTGAAGTAAACTGCCTTAAGGTATTAGGAGGAGAGGGGGTGGGCAAACCGGGGGAGGCTTGACCGATGCCCAAGAAATACTGAATTCAGATGGATTTATATCATACAGAGAAGCAGACATTTATCTGTAACTGGATTTCAGCTCCATGTCATGCAAAATCTGCAGACTATAGCAGGAAGACTCTTAGCAACCAATAAATCAGATTTGTAATGGGCCTTTAAAAATGTCTGTGAGGGGTGACTGCTTGGGTCCCCTTTGGCCAAATTAAGATGCAATCTGACAGTACAGTAGCATCTGTGTGCTGACATTTTCTCGTGAACCTGGTGAAAAATGGCTCCAGATCTCTTCTTCAGTCCCCAAAAGACAGTTTCTGAATAGCCATGCATTTTCCCCTTGTATTGTTGTTTGTTATAATCACCATTCTCTCTGGTAATGTCTGACTGGCTTGTTTTGCTTTGCTTTCTTTGACTGTTTGACTGGCTGAGGGGCTATAGTGGGCAGTGGTTGTTTTACCTGAAATCAGAACCTCATGCCAATACTACTGCTTACAAAAAAGAAATAATTTTACAAAGTGTGTATTGCAAATGTGTTGTAAAAATACTGCTAATAGAGCAGCTTCTGCCAGTTCTGCTGGAATTAGGTAAGTGGGTTGAAAAGCATGTGTCTTAAATAATGTGCCACCCATGATACAGGTGAAAAAGAAATGCCAGCCGGTGGTGAGT
Source organism: Taeniopygia guttata (assembly GCF_048771995.1). Classification (NCBI taxonomy): domain Eukaryota; kingdom Metazoa; phylum Chordata; class Aves; order Passeriformes; family Estrildidae; genus Taeniopygia; species Taeniopygia guttata. The sequence continues at coordinate 11,408,040 of NC_133025.1, forward strand.
GCAAGTGACACGTAAAACTGAAAATCCTAACAAAAGGCATTAGCAAAAAGTCCTTAAAGGCCAGAAGTATATGTATGGGTACAAGCATTTGTTTATCCAAGGGAGTTCACGTTCAGATCCTACAAGAGCGAGGGGAAAGGAGGAGCAGGGGAGGCACTCCTGTAATTGTACTACAAGTGTGCTGGGTGGAAAGAGCCCTGCATGGAATGGCCATTCAGTCTGATTCTGCAGCTCCGCTCCAGCCTTCCTGAGCAGCAGCTGCAGCCCAGAGGTGGGAGCAGCCTCTGTCTGCCCATGTGTGGGGTGATTGCAGGGGAGCGAGGAAGGGGACCGTGTTTCTCCAGAGGGATCTGTGCCAGGGGAATTCATGGGGGGAGTGAGAATTTCACTCCAGTGAAAACCACTTTGTTAAATGCTCCCTCAGATAGGGTGGCTCCATAGCACAAAAGTAGGGCAGGTAGGAGGCAGAAGGGTAGCTGTGAGAAGTTGTCAGTAGTATGGATCCTCTCCAGAAAATGTGGCCAGTGTTTTTTGTGACTGCTTAATAGTGCCTACTATTTTTGTTGGTGCTTAGAAAGCATGTTGTGTGCAGTACTTATAAAGCCCCCAAATGTAACTTGCCAGACTTATTACAGTCTTTTGAGATTAATTTTCATAGATCTAAATGCTTCCACTACAGCCGGAAAGGAGCAAAAAAGGAACTTTAACACTGCCTGCAGATCCCATTGCTCCTTCTGTACAGGTAGATAATTTGACAGTAGTAAACACTTGCTTCATGGAAAGTGACACAATTGCACAGTGGGACTGTGAAAAAGGAAACAAACATCTTGCAAACCATCAGACAAGCAGAAATGTCAATGAGAGATGTTCAAATAAATAGAGTTAAAAAGCTTTGAGTGACAGAAAGATTCCAGATGCCTTATTCACGCTGACCATACTTACAAAGCACTAGAATGCAGCTGCCGTTTTGGGAGGTAAACCAAACCAGGCAGATTTTCAGATGTGTATGTACATAATCAAAATAAAACGGGAGTCCAATACTGAACTGGAACAAATTAGATTTCAGAACTTTACACATTAAGAAATACTAGATTGAAGACCACTACAGGCAGAAGAGTTTCTAGAAGGAATTAAATGAGTATATATAACCCTAAAGAAACACACATATCCAACTAGGGGCACTATCTATTGATTATGTGATTATTAACTACAATGTTATTTAAAGTGGGGTTTAACAGTGAAAATCTGATTTAAGAAATTTAGCATGACTTTTGACTTTTATTATCATTACAAAATAAAAACTGTCCAGGGACTTTGCTTAGAAATACACATTTTCTCATGGTACAACACTGACAGACTGCACCTCTGTAAAGGGAGAGGGGCAACACAAATAAAATGGTGGTACCAGGAAAATTTCTCACCATCACTTTCTGAAAGCTGTGTAAATACATCCTGAATTGATAAACATATGATAAACATAAAAGTCAGGATTATCTTCTGGTTATGATGAAAATAAATAATAACAAGAATTAGATTGATTAGTATATACTAAGCAAAAAAAGACTCAGACCCAGCGTATTGAAATCTGAGAAAATCCTATTTACATTGAAGCAGTCCAAGTAGCAATTGCCACTGTTCCAGCTGACAGACTCATCAAACAGCCCACCTATTTCCCATTTCAGTAGCAAATGCCTATACAGAAACCATCAAGCTCTCGCTGCAAAATAAGCTTAAGAACATTAAAAACCATATAGTATTCCCAGCTGCCCTAATACTACCAGTTTAAATCAAGTTTGTTGTAAATGATGTCACCATAACAGAGTTTATTGTAGCCCACAGGGCCAAGAAAAGAGTATGGTCAGCATAATTTACTTTTCTTTTTTTCCCCTTTAAGACCATCCTAGCTATTCCTATTCCCATTCCTCTATCATTGCTTCCTCATGTATATAGCATACCTCAGATCCACATATCTGATAAAAGCACCAGACAAAAGTTTCAGAGAGAACTCTCTGATCACTGCAGCAACTGTTTTCTGACTACATTATGCTGTGGGATAAAGAGGAGGATGGTTCTTTTGGTGACCTTTGGTGTTTGTGTACAGAGCATACCTATGTTTAGACAGCCCATTATTTTGTAGAAAACATCAATAGTAGAGTTAGCTGAAAACTGTAAACTGAAAGTTGGCTGGGTCTGTTCTTTCTCTAAACATTGAAGGTTAGGTCGACTTTTCAAGTAAATAAAGAAAACTCACCTGGAAACATGCAAGATGCTTCAAACCTGACATTATATTTCCTGTTGCCCTTCTAATTTTTTTTGTATTTCTCCTCTCGTATGTTTTTTCTGACTCTCCACAAACTTCCTTATTTATGTAAACATTCTTTGATTTAACCTTACCAGCTATCTATGACTTTTCCCTTCTGCCCCAGAACTCCATGTTCTGGGACTGTGAGAAGCAATTTCTGTCGTCAGGTCTTTCTTCAGTCCAGGTGAAATCAGTATCTGGTGCTATAGAGAGGTGCATATCCAGATGCCTACAGAACACAGTACTCTCAATCTCATCAGTCTGCCTACAACAAAAAAGAAATTATTTTTCATCCCGACATCAGCCACGTATACCATAAATAATTTAGCCAATATTCCCATGGTTCAGCCTGCTGGAGGAAGCAATGACAGCTGGTGGCTTTATTGGGACAATTTTATAATCTGAATCTGTATCCTGAATACCTGTATGATCATAAGAATGGTACTAAAGGAGAGTGGGGTTTACGGTTCAGTTCTGCCTCTGCTGCAATTGGTGCTGAGTTTCACTCTAGAGATGAGACAAGAGAACATTTCAGTAGGGAAAATCTGATCTTGCAGAGGAGCTCAAGTTAAATACATTTTATTACCTTCCTGGCAAAGAAAACAAGCAAATAGGATTGGCAGTGGGTGATCACTGAACCTCTAAACCCCCTAACTGTTATCCCCTATGAAAATATGAACAACAAAAAAAAAACTGCCTGGGAAAAATTCTTTAATCTGAAGGTATTAGGAGTTAAGTCTTTACAGCCATGACAATCCCCCATTGACAGAATTGCTCATAACCCAGAGGTGATGGAATACAAATGGGCATGGATGTGGGAAGCATTGCAATAGAGAGTACATCACAATAAAAGCTCTCTTTCTCAGTTATCCTTTCCTTTCCAGTCAAATAAATAAATTGCAGTGAAGTACAGTGGGAAGAATTATTGCCACTAGAGAGCTTTTCTGATGACAGAGATGATGTAAGCTATAAAAGTCTGTCCTAGATAATAGAAATAAAAGATTTCTGTAAATTTGCAAAGATTTAGGAACTCTTAGAGTCAAGCTTGATTCAAGCAGACTAATTGGATATGGGTAGTGTAACTTCAGACTTGGTCATCTGCTGAGAAACCTGCTCTGATGGGGGCACAGAGCCTTGGCACTCCTGTGTTGCTCCTGCTCTCCATCTGTCTCCTCTCCCAAGGTCCTGGCTTAAATCTGCAGGATTGCTCATGATGTTGGCCAAAGTTACTGGAGTGACTGTACTCATGTCTGTGATGGTAGAAGCCATGATGGGTCCAGGAGGTGATAATATTTGTAATGAAACATTGGTGAGCAGAGCCTCTGCAGGGACAGGACCTTCAGGGCAGAGTTCCCTTTCATTAGAGGATTTTTCACCTTCAGAATTGGCTTACTGGAAGAAATTCTAAAAGGTAACATGGCATCATCCTGTAATGCTAAGCAGTCAGATACAATCCAGCATTTTGTATTTTAACAGTGCACATGACCCAAAGAGGAGTGAGTAACAATGCCTTTGTCACTAATTAAGGTTCTCTATCAATGGTTGGGATCAAGAATATCTAAAAGCAAAGCCTGATTATGACACCAGCCGCTAGAATATTCCGTAAATCTAGAACATCTGGGGAGAATTGCAGATGTCTGAATAAAGGCGCTTGATCAGATCATAATCGTTCACTGTTTGATCACATAATTGACTGGAAACCTGTGCATTTCTGTCTTCAGAGCTCTGCAGCTCCTGACTGAGAGAAGGAAACTGCAGTTTTGGTATTTCTTGTCCAGATGATGTAATAGAAAGAGGTTTTGGAAAACACAAGTGAACAGTTTGTGGAAATGTGAGTATCATTGCACCCCAGAAGTCCTTATGGGATGAGTGGTAGCTATCCCTCAGACAGCACTAGGAGGAATTTGCTGCACAAAAGGAAAGGATAACTCCAAACTTTCCTCACTTTTGCATGACTGAATTTTAAAATCTGGAATAACTGAGGGGATAGTCTGCTCCCATTCTGTCATCACAGCCGTCAAATGCTGCTGTCGAACCAACTGCAGCGACATAACCATCAAAAAACACCTGCCTGTGCCTATTGGAAAGTCCTTCTGAAAAAGGAGGAGTGTGCCAGTGGGGAGCTCTTTATTGTGTTAGTTTTTTTTTCCTTTTGCAGATTCAGCAGGTGCTATATATTATCCTTTACAACCTTCAGCCATTTGGAGCTAGGACACTGTAATTATGTTCCCTGTCCATGGAAGTTACTGACTATTACTGTGTGAAATACGAGCTCTGCTCAGAATTCCAAACTAAACTGAGGAAGCATATTTGCTGCTGTTTTCATACCAGCAGAATAATGGAATTATTCATTTACAGAACTGTTCCTTTACACTGTTAAGTGCTCTCTGCCCCTTAAATGGTGGAACCTGTATAAAAATACCTTATTACTGATATGTAAAGAAGTCAAATTCCCAGTGTTTACAGTTCTCTCCTACAAGTAGTTTACATTTGTGTAGTTAATTTTATAATAAAAAATTCATTGGGGTTCATTCATTTGTAAGTGTGAAAACAAATTGAGAGACCGACAGAGAAAGTACACAATCATTTTTAAACAGAAGTAACTTTCAGTCACCTTCGTAGAGATAGTCAGGTTCTCGGGGTTCTTCCCAAGTCTCAATTACACATTGCTCTTGGATTTGTATGTGGGTTGGTCTGTAAGTACCTGCACCTGTCTCCCCCAATGATACATTAGCGCAGGAGAAAACAAAGTTGGGTTTTTTGTCTGCTGCTACTCCTACTTTTGCAATCTCATCCACATGAGGATTGCCTTCTGTGAGGTTTCAGCACTTTCTGACTAAAAAAATGCAGCCTGTTTTTATCTTGCTCTGTTCTCTGCTGAAGTTATTCAGGGGAAGTGAGATATGAGGGGTGCCCTGCACACTATTCCATTAGGATAAATAATGTATGCTGTCTATTGTGTTTCGAAGAATGCTTCAAAGAAAACTCTCCATGGCATAGTTATGATAACAAGCAGGAAAGAAATAAAAGGAGAGAGAGCACAAGAAAATGTAGGTGCTTTGGTATTATCTGCTAGTACAGCATTATAATGCTTGATACCAGTGTGCTTCTTTTGCCAAAGCTCTTGGCAATAGCCACAGCAGTCCATGGGAAACATGTGTAGCCTACAGCTGCCCTAGGAGAAAGATTTTGTTGCTCTGTACTCCAGGAGATAAGGTGCAGTCCGCCCTTGGCAGAGGCACACTGCACTGTGACCAGATCCTCAATATTTTCTTGTCCTGATCATTTCTTCTCCCCACTTTCATTTTAATAGGAAAGTCCCACATTCCCACACAGTCTCTCAAGGGAATGACCATGGCTTTTAAGAAGCTCGGATCTTAGTTTGAGGTACTTGGCCCACATTAGGTGTGGCAACTCTTCAAGGTAGAGGACAGACTCTTACCTCCTACCAAGCATTATTTTTTGATTGTATTCTGTGTTTTTCAATCACTTTTGTGTATAAAGCTTAGTGTACATGAATAATCCACTGTAATAAGAATATGTGATAGACAGTCTAGATTCCACCTCAACAGTAAATACAAAAATTACTGGCAAAATATCTTAAATGTTTGATGTGGAATTTGCTTCCCCAGCTGGAGTAACAGCAGGATCTTTGGCCCAGCATCCTGCTTTTCACACTGGCAAAGAGTTCCAGCACCAGGCCATATAGGGTAATACTTTTCTTTTATGTCTCCCAGTTTCCACTATAACTCACCAGGTTACTAGGATTTTTTCCAAATGATATGACATTCTTTTTCTAAAACACAGATTGATATTTATGTGGCCACACAATGCAGAAGAAATGTCATTTCCAGCATTGGTCCCGTGGATACATGCTCAATGGTGTGTATGTAACCAGACCTTTACACCTCAGTACAGGGTGACCCAGTCATGGAAGAAAAATTGGTTTGTTATGCCTTCACTGAGCTTACTGCTGCCTTGGTGATGAGCCTTATATCTTTAAGCACATCAGACCTTCCTGCCATCATTAGAAATACTTGAAAACTATAGAAGTCAAAAGCCTTGAGTTTTGGCTAAGTCAGCATGTAAATCTGAAAATGTGTTTCATTTATGATAAAGGCATTTCTGTGCATGAGTCATGCCTGGCAAAGGCAAAGTACAGTAATCCAACAAGAAAAAAAAAGAAAATAAAACGAGTCAGAATAAACTCTTTTTTAGGAAATTGCTATCAAAAAAATATAGGAAGCTGTTTGACATAGAATGTGCCTCCTCTTCTGGGATCATAGTATTTTCCATCAAATCACCTCTTCTCTGGGTGGGAATATTTTCCCCCTTTATTTTTTTGCAGGCATGTCTTTGAAATGCCAGTTCATCTTGTCATTTTGCATATTAATTTGGTTTGACTATTTGTTCATCCTTTTTAGGGTTCTTCCACCTTTCCCCAGAGGTGTGAGATTGGATTGAAACAGATAGATGTTGATAAACAATTCATTTCTGTCTTTGAGTGCAGTACAGTTATCTGTGAGAGGCAGCCTCTGTTTGCCCTTAAAATTACTGACCCTTTATCTGAAAATGGCTATCTTTGAATCACTGTCTTACACTGACAGAGAGAAGTGGCCATTGTCAAAGGTTTTGGCCACTGTTACAAAGGTTTGTAACCAACTATCTCTGCACCAAGAAGTCAGTGGGAGGGAGAGTGTTTAACAAGCTGAGTGAGTGGCACAGAGGAAGACAGGGCACGGAGAGGAGCTGAGAGCAGAGGGCTTGGAATAAAGCTCCAAAAAGGAAAGAAATCAAACAATTAATAGAGAAATAGAGAAAGCCACGAAAAGCAAAATTAAGAGAAATGAGAAAGAAAAAAAATAAAATTAATGATGGCAGAAACAGGAATCATTATGCACATCCTCAAGCTGTCATGTTAGAGAATATAAACCTAACAACTTTTCCTTCACTTCTCCATGGAAATGAAACAATTATCAGGAAACTATTTTGTTTTATTCTTCAAATAAGTTATTTAAAAGCAGTTCCCCCATTCTGGAAAGACTTCACCTCAAGAACAGATATTGTCTCTCCTAAGTGTTCTTTATGGTTACTGTTTAACTTAAATGCTGAAAAACTGACGCACCATGCTACTTAACAGAAATGAATGGTTTTGCCTTATAGAACCTGAGGAGTAAGGAGAAAAATGTCTTTGAAAAGGAAAAGAATAGTGAGCTGGATTGTATCCAAGGAGAGTTAAACCAGTGATAAAATTTCCTTCCCCAGGCAGTAGGGTTTTCAGGGCAGTGGGGACCTTCACTTCCACCCCAGGCTTTTCTCCTTGCTCCTGGTACTCGTGCCATTCTCCTCTTGCTCTAAGACATCCATATCCCACCATCACAATTTCCTCCTTCCAGAAGGACTCAGTGTCTGGTGTGTTCTACCTCTCCATCACTGCAGTCTGGGGAGGGGTTTATGTCAGGGCCTTTGCTGGGGCAGAAAGTCTTATGCAGGTTTTCAGCATCCTGAAACCATAGGCTGTTGAAGAAGAAGAGGGTGGAAGGGTGAAGATGGAGAACCCATAGCATCCCTACTCATGAGAAAAGGCAGAGAGGAAGCAGTGTGAGAGAAACAGTCCAAAATCCTGGGTGTTTTGTGATGTATTATTCTATGAGAGCAAGGGAAAACTGTGTTTCTGACAAAAAGTCACCTTCTAGCACTTTCACACTGAGGTTCCTTGAAGCTCAGCCTGAATGAAAGCTGGTTAAATAAAAGTCTAAAACCTGTGCTTTACCTTAAAGTCTTTGAAGAAGTGCCTTCACTCCTGAAACATATTGAAGCTTTATTACAAGCCATACTCTGATCTGAGGCACTGTGGTGTAAATCTGCAATTACTTGCTCAAAATCAGTGGTATTTTCCTAGCAGGGGAAGAGAGGAAGTTCACCCCTTCCTCCAAGTAGGGGGATGAATTTCTTCTAAATTGCTGGCACAGTAAATTTCTCCTGATATCATGCTGGCACTTACTTTCATCTGGAAGATTAGAATTAAGTATCACCTTCATTTTACAATTATACTAAATTAAGTTAAATCATTATGTTTTAGACCTTCTGTTATACTGTAGAAAACTTACTTCAGCTAAAACTCATACTTATTATTTTACTTTAAATTCTGTGCTCAGGAGTGTTTCCCAAAACATGGGAATGCATAATAAAAACATGGAGAGCTAGTTGTCTCTGAAATGTTGCTACCAGTATTTGTGTTTTCACAGTTAGAGTTGCATTAAATTTCAGGGTGGTCCAAGGTTTGTCAGTTTATAATAATGACAGAAGTGCTGGGTATATCAGAGAAGAGGTGTAGATGGTGGTTAATGAGGAGACAGTATTGCAATTTATATTAAAATGGCAAGAGGCAAAGACTGAATATGCACAGGAGAGGTGAATAATTTCATTTGCTTAGACACTGTATTCTGCATTCCAGGTGGTAGTGTCAAACTGTGAGGATAGTCCAGGAAGTAATCAAAAGAGTTCTTTTCTAGGACCATTAGTCCTAATCCTCTCATCTTTTTTTTTTTTTTTTTACACTAATATCATGCTCTAATTTAGTTCTCTTTACTACTTGTTCACAAATAATTCCTTTTTCTCCTCATTAAGATGACTATTAACTTCTATATACTTCTGATGCAATAGGTACTACAGATCTTGATCAGTATAATTTGTAGACATTTGTAAACAGAAATTCAGTGTCCACCTTAAAGGGGTTGTGAACACGCACTTCTACATTTTACATGTTCTGTAGCTGTACAACTGTATTCCACTGTTCAAGGATTTCAGATTTCTTAACATCAAAAATATTACAAAGGTTATTTTTTAGAAGTGTAAACCATGCAGTATTAAAGCATTTCAAAGACCTTACCCACCCATCCATCCATCCATCCATCCATAATAAAGAGACACAAAGAGGTTCATATACAAGATTATAGTTTTCCACTGATTTTTTGCATAGGAAGAACCAAACCCTAAACCTTTCTGCATACAAATTAAATTATTTTACAAGCTCCTGGTAATGAGAAGCAAAATAGTGACCACCTATTGAAATTAGTACAGCTATAACACTGTATCAGAGATTGCATATTTTCTTTTTAATTACAAGACCTGTACCATTTTTTCAGAAGTGTAGAACTGGAAGAGAATTCTGAGCCATTGAATTCAGTCCCCCTACAGGCAACTTTATCATAAAATCTCCTGGATAAGCAAATCAGTTTTTCTGTACTCAATGTGTGGGCACCAACTGTGTTTTCATCAGTTATCAATGTTTTTCATTGATTTCAGTGCTGTGCTCTATTCACCAATTAACTAGGCATATCACCTTCACTGACCCAAATACAGATATTTTGTAGAATAATCTCTCATCTGACAGCCAGATTTGCTGCTTTATACCCTTCCACCTGTCTAGCTCCATTGTGATCATAGTTTTTTCTACTGAATTCTTCTCCTTTTTATTTGTTATTTTAAAGTCATAGTCATAATATTAAGTAATGGGTGATTTTTTAGATGTGTCAGTCAATAGAGAGGAGAATAATTTCTAATTTATGCTTTAAAAATAAATTTATTTTAAAATTCTATTCACAATACAGATTGGTTTAACTTTTGTTGCCACAGTGCACATCCAGATTGTGTCAAAAAAAATCTAATAACAAAAATCCAGTAACACAAATAAGCATTGTCCTTGATGCTTAATTCAAGGTGTATACTACATAAAAGAGGAGATCATTAAGCTGTTAAAAATGCGTGATGGTGAGACTTCCATTATGACAAATCTCCTGAACTCCTGGTTCAATCTGTGGTAATGATGGATCAGTGAAACAACCTTCATGTATAAACATGATTGCTGTATTTGTTGCACTCCCCGTTCTGGATGCCTGACATCTCACTAGGTGTAGCCCCTTTAACTGTGCTTTTTGCTGTGTTCTTATTAAGTCTTATATGATTTTAACTTTAAAGGAGAAATGTCAGACCCCTTTAATCACATCCTTTTTTTTTGTTTGTTTTTTGTTTTTTTGTGCTTCAACATTTCAACATTATCTTAAATCATTCTTCCTTTGACCTTGATTGGTCCAGACTTTCAGTAAAGGATTTTCTTAAAAAAATTAATACAGGCTATTTCTTCTACACTGTTGTGTTGTAGGGATCTCAAAAAATCTGTAGTTCACAATTAAAATCAATATTCCATGAAAACTACTAGAATAAACTTCAGAGTATTGGGAAACAGCAATGAAGAAACAGTTTTTGTCTATAGAGTATCCAGCTCTTTACATTAATAGTCTTCCTTTGATCTCCTCCTGGAGCTGACAAGATAGGAAACAAATTGGTAATTTTCAGGGTTTATTTCTTCTAACAAAAAAAAAGAAAAAAAAAAGAGAGAGAGAGAGAGAGATAATTGCAAAAGCATGTTTTACATCAATATGGGACTTGCCTATCTAAAGATCCAGACAGACAGAAAACAAAATCTGGGTTTCTAAACAGCAGTTAAGGTACTGTGCTAACACAATCCTGTGGTTAAAAACTAGTATTTCCTGCTCTTACAATAGGAGTTTGTGACATGAATCCTATTACATAAACAAAATATACTGTGTAGGTGAGGTAGCTTTTGTTTCTTGAATATTTATTTAGCTCTCTAGTGTTACTTTGGCCACAATGAGCTGCTGTGACTCTGGGCTGTTGCATTTCCAGACCCTTCTGTCAAGGATTCAAACCACTTGTCGGCTTGCAGGCAGCATCTCCTGCAGAGAAATTAACGATTGAACTCAGTAATGAAGTGGTAACTTTTAGCTATTCTCACAAGTGTCTCTCAACCCTGAGATGTCACTTGAAAAAAAGGCACATTCCAGAATGCTTTGAGATTCTGCTCTTGAAGTGACAGGAGGAGAGTGACCGGTGGGAGAGCAGGTTAAAGTCAGGTATAACAGAAGTAAGAAATGGCCACATATGGAGGACTGCATGCTCTAGCATGACAGAGGTGACTGACTTAGAAATTATACATATACATTATACATTTCCCTATAAGAATTTCAGAACAAAACATAGCTTGATAAGTCCTGAAAAGCTGCTATTATGGCAAATACACACAAAATATTGTCGAGAGATTTCTGTAGCTGACATTAGAAATGGAAATGATAAAGTTTAAAAAACTGTTCACATGTGTAACATGAAGTAGGAAGAGTGTGTGCTTTTTGTTCCGTGTAGCTTACTGACCAATGCTGATGTTCCTAGAGTGAATTTCTTGTTGGTTCTGGCAGGCCATGCAAAACCAATACTGCAGGAAAGAAATGTGATGAAATGACAAGAAACCAAAATATAACAACCCAAGGATTGTACTCCTACGTTTATGAGTGCTGATTCAAAACTAACAGAAATCAAAGAGATACAAAGTCACTCCAAGAAAGTGTTAGGAGCTGTGAAACAGCTTGCTGTAAATGGAGAAATAATAAAGAAAAATGTTGTGCATTTGTTTAGAAAATAACAAAGGGATTATTATAGCAGGAAGCTGCGTAGTTGCTAAAGGAAGGATATTATTATTTTTTCACATTAACCTGATGATGGGTTAGTACAGAAACCAAATCTGAAAAGGAGATATTGTGAGAACATCTGTAAATGTTGTTAAGCAACTGGAGAAATGAGTAGAAGTTACCCCTCCTGTTGACATGCATTTCTAAACTGGCTGAAATCAAGAGAAAACCCTAAAGATTAACTCAGTAATTTGGGAATTACAAGGAAAGGATTCAATGGCCAGCACTTTGCACTGTGCTGTTTTTGTGTGATTGCCAAGCCCTTACTGGGGCAGTATATTTTGGTATATGACTGTGTCAACTGAAACAGAGCTCAGTCCAAAACGAGAGTGGGAAGAAATAGGCGGCACTGGGATGGCTCAGCTCGGTTCATTGCTGTTTTACACAGGGATTCTGATCTCATTAAGATTTATACAGTTAATGAAAAAAAAAAAAAAGGCGTACTTGGGAGTTTGAGAAAGACACTATTACTTTAAACATAATCTACATTATATAAAGCTTCCTGTGTTTACACTGTGAAAGTGCTGACACAAGCTGAGAGTCACTCATAAAGCAAGTTTATTTTTCAAATATATTGAGTGCAAAATGCACAAAAAAGCTTACAAAAGATGGAAGCATATCTCAGAAAGACAGAAAAATATTCCAAATACATTTTATTAGCCTGAAAAAAAATGCTGGTTTTCATATAAACCTTTTCTTTGTTTTCCTTAAAGACTTAACCATAGCCTGTGACAGAAATGTTATAACTCTAGAGATATGTTGTTTTCAGATTCATTGTGAAACATCCAATATTCCTTCTTGAACCTTTCATATAACCTTAGCTAGAGGTTTTACTTAAGGCTAAAGCCTCTCATGAAGAATTAAGGCTGTCCCAGCTTTTCCCATTTCATTTCTTCAGCCATGCAGTTGAAGAAATGAAAGTACTAATCCTTCTCAGCATGGCTTTTAGTTCCAAGCAGAACAGGAGTTCACAGAGCAGTTGGACTATGATTGCATCATCCTGGAAGCCACATCCACATTGCCATGGCAATGACATGCAAGTTTCTCTGAGCTGAACCTCCTCCACTGAATAGCACTCCCAATAGGTGACAAACACGGGTTGAGCACTGCATCCGATTTTGGACTTTTTATAAACCACTTTTGGTAGAGATGGGTTGTGGAATCTGTGTGCGTCCTGTGTGGTTGTATCTGTAAAAATCTGACTTAGCATGTGTTCACATAGGCTCTGTACAGCAATAAAACTCACCAGCTTTCCATACAAATAGGTTATGCTCTGCTAAGTGTATTCTCCTGAATCTGGGAATTATTATTATTACTGATATCAAATACACCAATACAAACACAGATATTAATGCTTGTAGTAAAGTTGGGTATTTGAGACAAGTCCTTTCATTGTGTCCTTGACAGATGTGACTTGGCTGAGCTCTGTTGGGCAGAATAAGTTGTGACTTGGCTTCTTTGAAGCAAGGACAGCACTGGAGGTTGGACTGGGATTCCAATGAGTTCTGGATTTCTTTTAAATAGTAGTCTAGTCTACATTCATACCTAAGTCCCTAATGCTTTTGATCTCTTGACAGTGAAATACAGAACTTGTTAACCATGCCATCCTTCTATGCAACATGCTTAAAATTAAAGATGTGATTATGCATTATGTATTTTTCCAAAGTGACCTGGTTTTCATTATCAATAATAATAATTACAGCTTCTTATAAGTAGTATTTGATGTCTACCTTACATAACTGCTGATAACTCATTTTTAAGGGTTTGTTGCTGAATACTCTTTTGATATCTTATTTTTGTTTATATCTTCCCTGAGAATGTTGGTACTTCTGTCAGGTGCATAACAAGTTCCATATATACCCTCTACTGGGTGTGCAAGGGTAGAGAGAAGACAGGTTACTCATAACAAAATTGCTCTCAGATTTCACATATGTTTGCTTCTTCTGCGTTGGAAGGTATTGGAAAATGTGTAAGATGGAAGAAAAGGATTACACTTCTCAAATACACTCATCTTATGAGACTTGCTTTCCATTGATTTTTCCTCAGGATCTCTTTGACTCATGCTAACTTGATGACAGAAATCCTTGCTCTACAGGGAAGAAAACACTTCAGCTGTGTAGCTTTAAAACTGATGAAAGGTTTGTTTAAACACTGGGCAAATAATCAAGTCACCTTAAAATCATCCCTGTACTTGAGATGAGCATAGTGTTGTCTCAGTTCGGGAAAATGAATGGTGCTGATGTGTCTGGTACTTTTTCATAACTGCAGAATACTACGCATTTAAAAAGCAACACATCAAAGTGATTTAATGCATTAATTGGATAAAAGGAAAAGCAAGTAAGTCTCTAAATGAAGGAAACTTAATAAAGCTGGCAGATCTTTTGCAAATAGAGAAGTATTTTCTTTGTATAATGCAGAATTCTTCTGAAGGAGAATTTTTTCTTTGATTTAGCCTCGATTAAGTGTTTCAGGGGTAAAAAATCCAATTATGCCTAAAATCAATGTGTTGAAAATACTCAGACAAGAACTTAAAGCTAATTGATGTATCTGAATTCATATTCAAAGTGAGGAATTACCTAACATATGTCTGCAAAACATTGTACCAAGGTGTTAATTTCCTTGCAGCGTCTTTCTTCTTTCAAGATACTGCCCACAAAAATTTAAATCAAAACAAGCAAATCCAATATCACAAATGCACTGATTGCTTTTCAAACTGTCTGAAGAATTCAAACCACATGCTGAATTAGTGATCAGAATTCTCTAGAACACTTTCCTTGAGTCCAATTAACTTGTTTTCTGACCTTGGGAAAAGTCATTGGACATTCCTTTTGTCTGTATATCAGTAATATAAGGATAATGATGTTTATGAAGTGATGTTTACAGGAGTTTTTAAAAAATCAACTTATACTGAAAGACAGAAATGTGACGTCCTACTGATAATAAGTTTCAAATCTCTTTAAACCAAAAAATCTCCAATTTGATGTTACTTTTTTATGTTTCTTATTTTATGCTCTTTTACTCTGTGATTATTGGGGTATTGGTAATTTAGCTACACCTTATCAAGGGCAAAGGTATAATGATATGTTTCAGTGGCCTAAGAGTATAGACACCAACAAAAGAAACCCAGTGAGATAGTAGTAAATTTCTAATTTCTCCTTCTAAGGAAAGAGTGTACTTTGGGCCTGTTATATGAGAAAAGTGTTATTTTTCCTCATGAACTGAAAGATTAACTTTTCTCAAAACTGAGAAAGATTCAGGCCTACACCAGATAAGCTGGCATATTTTATTTGCAGCACTCGTTTGCTTTCTTCATGCTGTGCAAGCTGACATGAATAGGTTGTAAAAAGAGGTGATAATACAATGAGAGACAGTTACAAAGAAAATTGTGGGAAATGTAACCAGTTCATTTTCCTCTAAAATGTAATTTAGTTTTCCCAAAGAGCAATAAAACACAGGTATTTAGGACAGTAAGTGGAGATATGTATATGTCCCAAATGGACTTTTTACTGAAGTAACATCATAATGATATTGGTATCTGCTAAAAAAAAATCAGCAAAGATCATTTGTATGTCACATTAAAGTAGTTGGAAAATTATATTTCCTGCCAGTTCTTAAATTTGCACATATGGTCAAATTTCAACAGCAAGGGAGACACTGAGGTACTTCTTTATAGAGCCAAATTGTGCCTAGCAAGATTTGCCATAGCTGCAGTGTGAAATGAGTCCAGAAAAGTTTTCTCTGGGCTGGTTCAGAGGTGGACCTGTGGAACAGCAAGTGGCTGATACCTGTGCTGATAGCTGGGTACACCTGCATGGCACAGCCTGCAGGGACCCCTGGGACTGGGATTGGTGTAGCTTTAGAGCAGGACCCGGAGCAGGGTCCCAGGGAGCTCGTTCTGGGAGCACACGGCAAGGGACCTTTGGTGGTGCCATTCTCAGCCAGGTGAGGCTCAGTGCTGCACTGGGGGATGGCTGTGTGCTCGTGTGCCTGAGCTGGGAAAGGAAAGCTGCTGTGAAAGCCACTGTGGATGGTTTTGCATCTTCCTCTCAGCCTCAGGGACAACATATGTCCAGCAGGCACAAATGGCATGTCACTCCTCAGCCCTGGCTGATGCCACCAGTGCACTGTATATTTACAGTGGTCATGTAAACATAGGTACTTCAAAGGTATTCTATGAAGGATATAGCAAAGGCTCTGGGTGTCTTTCCTTTGATGTTTTGATTTGTGGATGAAGCCTGCTATGCTGAAAGAATTTTTCTGTGTAAAGAAATAAGAAGTCTGTTTAGCTCTCAGTTTGGCCCCAAAAACCTGAAAGTGTGCTATTTTTGACTTGGTGTTGTTGTGTTGGTAATTACTGTTGGTAATCAGTTTTTACACAAAGCTGTAAAGTGGGTAAGTTTAAGAATATTTTGAGCCATTATTTCTAGTGTGCTTAATTAGAACTGATTTAAGCGAGGACAAACCCGGACTTGGGCGTGAGTGTTCCACTTAACCACAGATCACTGGTCCATGAATCTTTTTTCTATTAAAATGATTGCTTCTCTCCATTTTCAGGTCATATTGCATGGATGTCTGATATGAAAGATGTTCACTAATGCTTTCTCTGCTTATCTTGGGGCATATCAATGCATTTAAAAGTGCTTAGAAGAATACATGTGTATAGGCAATATATAACACTGCCTATTTAACTCATTGCTTTTTATTGTCATGAATATACAACCTCAATGTCTCAGATAAGGGTCAAAGAAACAAACAATAATAAAATATATTTTATAGAATTAGCTTTATTTTCACTGTTATTAACTTCATCCATTCAGCTTTTGCTCTTGGATGATGTGAGAGATTTTCAGCTGTTAGAGGCTGAAAGCTTTTATCATCTTTGGCAGTGACATGCATATGCTTCTCAAAGGAAATGCACTTTTGTCCATGGCTTGCTTCAGAGAATAAAAGAGGAGTTTATAGACTGGGAAATGTATTATACAGAATACATGTTATTATACAGAATGACTGTTAATTCCCTATCTGATATAGCTGGACTTAATGAACAGAAATGCTGTGTGGCTGATAGGATTTTTTGAACTATAGAGACTGTTATTAAAATTAATTAAATATTGAAATGTTTAAAAGATATCTATGAACCCTGACTCAATAGAAGTATATTTCAATATTGTTCTTAGATGAGGTATATTTTTTTTTCTTATTACCTGATTTTACTGATTTCAAGTCCTGTACCAGTATTAAAATTACATCAGACAGTTCATTTATAGAGCAGGTTATGTCATCTTTATGTGTAGCAATCTGTCTGTGTAAACTGTATGAAAATGTGTTTCAGGGGCGTTAAAGGAACAGCACTTGATGAATTAGAGCATCCCTCCTGGACGGTCTTTGCCAATGTGTTGTACAATGGTGAACTGGCAAACTGTTGATGTAATTTCACTTCCCCTGTAATCTCTGATAGTCGTTGCTTCATCTCAGCAGGCAAATGAGTTCATTGTGTACTTTGGAAAACAGTTTACAACTCAGAAAATGTAATTCTGTCCCCCAGAAATCAGTAGTAAAACTTCAGGTGATTTTTACAGAGCTGGGACTGACACTCCTACAGATATGAAACAGGACCAGCAGAAGCTGCAACATCAGTTACTGTCAGAAATATCCAGAAGTTGTACTTTGCCTACATTTACTTTACCTAACATTTGTTGTCTAGCAGGAATTACACTGGTTTTTCCCATTAGAAAACAGGTTTTAGCCTTTGTGTTATCTACATGTTTGTGTTCAGCTTTGTGTGTGGGGGTAAACTGATCCATGCAAGTATCCAGACATGCCAAGCAGGCAGGTCAGGGGCACTGCTCACTGCTGCACTACTTCTCTCCTCACCAGTAAACATGAACTCCTTTTTTTTATTTTTTTTTTATTTTTTTTTTAGTTTCTCTACAGCTCAAGAGCTGCAAGAGAAACCAGAAAGAATACTGGCTGCTCCCACTGATTTTCAGTCTGCTGCTAATTGAGACATAGCACTAACTCTGTGATGCTGCTGTATGTGACAGCTCACACCCATTTACTGTCTATTAGTGTTCTTCTGGCTTTAGAAACTAAATCTGGCATCACATTTTACAGCTTGGGAAAAGATCCTGTGAGGAACAAAGCAATAAGATGCAGTCAGAAGTGTCTAGTCATTAATACTAGTCACCACCTCTGCTCACAAAAGTGCCTTGATTAGTGTTTGACAGAAGCCTATTTGTTAAAAGAAGGAAAAGCTTTGTTTTAAAAGAGAATGTCTTCATAGGATGCTTATTAAAATAACAATTGCATCCTATAGAAAATGCAGTTTTGAGGGAAACCTGGGAATGTTCTGCTTGTCTCCTATCCATTCAGTGCAAAACACTTGTGTAGATGTGATGTCCTGAGTTCATTAAAGGGACTTTTGCCAGGCTGACAGACCAGGAATCTGGACTTCTAAAAACACAACAAGGCAATCCTACAATTTTTCCCCATATAAAAATATCTCAGTCATAGCAAACATTTCAAAGACTAGGCATTTTAAGTATGGAGCAAGCAGGGGATAATTTGAAGCATTATTCATGATCTAGTGTCCCTTCTTTTCTAGGGATGCTGCTTCAAATTAGGTAGTAATTTAGAAAATATCTGTAGTTCAGAGATAAATAATTGCATTCCTTCAGTTTTGCCATAAACAAAACATGCACAAAAATGCCTTCTTTGAGTGTGCTGGCATGTGAAACCTGCCCTTGCTGTTTCCTTACTGCCCTGACATGAACTCCTGCTGCGCTACACAGGATTGCAATGGTGATAAGCAGGTGCTCTGCCTTCCCTTTCTTGAAGATTCCCAAACCTTCCAGGCTCACTTTTGAGTAACTAGTTGTTTATTCCTATGTTCTGGTATGGAAATGTCCTTCAACTTAATAAATGGTAAATAACTTTTGGTGCAACTCTGTCCTTGCAGCATTTATATACAATTTCTATTAAAAAAATTCTATCCTTCTGCCAGCTGTCTGCAAGGCAGCTGTGATCCACTGTGCTGGTCTGGTTTCAGTGATTAGAGAACTTCTTCCCTCTCTGTCAAGTCTGCCAAGTCAGATAGTCCCACACTCAGGGATCCACATGAAGCCCTGCCACAGTTTGCTGCTATCTAAAATTAATATTTAAGCCTGACAACATATTCAAGGACCTGTGGTGTAGGATTAAGAAGATTCAGGCTTCAGAACCAAACCCAAAACTTCCCCAGCATTTTCTCTCCAAAGTTAGCTGGAAAAAAACCTCACAAAATTTCTGTATTAACCATCAACTTTGGAAAAGAGAAATACACAATTTCTAATGCAGCACTTATCTTAGAATATACATGTTTTATTAGGAGGCTGAACCTTTGCCTGAAGCTCCTCTGCCTGGCTCAGAGAAGCTGCATCTGGAGCAGACAGTAGCACTCACTACCTCAGTGTACCTGTAAAAAGCTGCTTAGGGAGAAAGAAACCATAAAGATTAGGAGGGAAAAAAAAAAAAAAAAAAAAAAAAAAGGAGTAGAGAAAGGGGAAGAGTCATATTTCTTAAAGGCAGGACAGTATGAGAACATTGAAAGGTCAGCACTGTCTGTTTAGGGCCAGGCTCTTAATTTAGTGCACTGAGGGATGCTTCATGCTAGAGGGGAGGCTTTTAAAGCAGTGTCGGTTTACATTTGGCCAGAGGAAGAAGGATTATCATCTCCTTTCCAGCAATGTCCAAAGGAGGCCACCATCCCACTCATCTTCAGGCATGTGGAAACACTGGGGGAAATTAAACTCACTACAGCTCACATTGCTTCCTGTGTGTGAGTTTCCTGATGGTGATATCCAAAGTAAACACTGCTTCCTATCCATTGGCTGCAGGGATCTGACGGACTGCAGTGAGACTGAAACCACTGCTAACTGACAGCATTTTTACAGGCATTCAAACATTAAAGAGGGACAAATGACTGAGGAAATGCATCTGTAGCCCTTGCAAAATATTCCAACAATTTTTTTTAGTATCTTTGGGAGTTCAGTTTCTTCAGGCTGGCCAGATACAGCTGCAAAAACACACAGGGCCATCAGCACACTTTCTTTGGATGCCTCAAATCTAGCCTACCTGTCTAGATACTCCAAACTAATTTATGAACACAGCAAGCTCTACACAGCCCACCCCTGCTGCTTTCTGGTACTGTGTCCACAGGACTGTACAATGGGCCTCTCATCACTTTCAGCCCATGACCCAGTCTTCACACTCTGCTTCATGGCTTCACACAGAGCACTCCCACAGCTGATATAGATATCTTGTGGCTGCACAAAGGACTTCACTCTCAAGATTGTCTATTGATCATCATTTGTGGGCCCTGCAATTCCCACTATTGCTCTCCTGTGAATCATTCCAAGCTACTCTGAGAAATTTGCTGCCCTTTTTCTCTCCCGATAAGTCACCACCTCCTTCTCATGAGTTGGCAGCTGATTGAAACGGATATGAGATTTTCAAAGCATTGAAATAATATTTAGCATTCTAATTATATTTTTGTAGGTGCTAGTAATAATAATGTAGTATTGATTCATCAGATCTCAGGCTGGAAAACTCAGTAATTCAGCAAGATTGGAAAATGCAAAATGATTTTTAAAGGCGCGCTGTAGTGAAATACTGACTTAAAAATTGTAATTGTAAAAAAATAGCGAATATTTCTGCACACTCATCCCTAAGTGAAAACTTTAAGATGCAAGATAAAGATTTTTATATGACAGAATTCTACTAGAGCAAGGGAAAAATGAAGAGTTAAAACAATTAGGTTAATTAGGTATCCTAGGTTAGGATAAAAGGAGAGCTGAAAGAAATCCCACTGAATTGTAGAATGAGCTGAATTGGAAGGGACTCACCAAAATCATTGAGTCCAGCTCCTGCACAGCACCATCCCCAAGAGTCGCCCCCTGTGCCTGAGAGCGCTGTCCAAACGCTTCTTGAACTCTGTCAGGCTGGTGCTGTGACCGCTGCCCTGCGGAGCCTGTTCAGTGCCCAGCCACCCTCTGGGTGAAGAACCTTCCCCTAATATCGAACCTAAACCTCTCCCCACACAACTTCAGGCCACTCCCTCGGGTCCTGTCACTGTCACCACAGAGAGGAGATCAGTGTCTGCCCCTCCTCTTCCCCTCACAAGAAGCTGTACCTGCAGTGAGGTCTCCCCTCAGTCTCCCCAGGCTGAACAGACCAAGCTGCTCATACGCCTTCCCCTCAAGGCCCTTCACCGTCTTTCCTGCTCTCCTTTGCACACCCTCTACCAGCTCAGTATCTCTTTTATATTGTGGCACCCAAAACTGGCCCCAAGACCCCAGATGAGGCTGCCCCAGAGCAGAGCAGGACAATGCCTTCCCTTGGGGTGATGATGCTGTACCCAATGTCCCCCAGGACATGGGAGGCCCTCCAGGGCACTGCTGGCAGGATGGAGGGGTAAAGTCAGGGGAGAGCATGAAGTGCTGCAAAGCAGAAGATTGAGGTGTGGATTTCTGCCTTGTTGACTGTATTTCTTTCTTTGGAATCCTTGCTAGTGTTAAAATTAATTTATCTTTCTGTGGCTGCTCCTGTGAAATACATTAGCTATTCATAGGCATGGAGATCTATCGGGCAGGAAGGGCACTGCGTGAGGGGAAATTTGCATTATCCAGTGTGGTTGAGGGTTTGTGTAAGCTCTGCAACTGAGAATATTACTCTTATTAAGTAAACAAAACATTCCTGAAGCTGCAAAACCTCATAAATTGGTTGGTATTCTATCCATTGTGCACACATCATCTCCTCTCTGCTGGAGGTATTGAGGCAGTTCTTCCACTGAGCAGCAGCTGTCAGCATAAGAGATGCTTTGGAGATCCCAAGGACAGCTTAACTTTAGGTTTAAGACATAATCATGAGGAAGAGGACCCATGGAACAAGAATGCCAAAAGGTCACAGAGAGAAAGGGCATTTCATCTGTATTAACAGCTGCCACCTGCATGGGCATGATGAAGAGATGCTCAGTGTCTGGAGATCCGTGTGAAGGTGCACTCAGGGCACGGGGAGCTCAGGTAAATGAGTGCTCCTCACCTGAGGCAGCTCTGTAATTGCCACTGCCAGTCTGTGGTGGAACAGGTCTGGCTGCTTGAGGACTTAATATTCCCCAGGCTTCCACAGATCTCTTTCTTAATGTTCTCTAATGGAGAAATGCCAGCACAATGCAGTAGATAAATATGTGTTCCCAGTGCTATTGACACTGCAAATCAGGCATTCGTACTCAAGGCTTATTTTCCTCATTTGTTATTTGCTTAAATAGAGAAAGAAATGGGAAAAGGGGCATGAGGCAAAGGGCTTTTCTTTGAAGGAATAGCAGCAGTAATAACAAATCAGTCTAGTTATTGAAATGCTCAGAGCTGTCAGAATGTAAGAACTTCCTGTTCATTTTTGATGTCAAATGGGGAAGGCAATCTATTCCCCCTTCTAGCCTCTTGTTCTTGAGAGAGCTAGTCCTTTCAGCAGAGCATTTGAGTGAGAGAATTCATATAGACTTCAAAAAGATCAGATGCAGATGCCAATGGCATCATAGAGATAACATCCTCAAGCTGGGGTGGTAATAGTGTCTATTTAATGGCAAATCATGCAGCCAACAGACAAGCTCTAAGCAGTTGCCCCAGTTGCCTTTTCCCAAAAGAGGGGCCACAGTATATTATATCCAAAAGCTGCTCAGTTGGTTCATCAGAGATCTAACAGGCAGTTTGCAGAAACAGCATGAGCTCGATTTTAGATAGATTTATGTTTTATTTGTTTTTTAAAGTTCTAGTTACTGCAGAAAACTGCTTGACTACTTTAATGGCTCAAAGTGCATACACATAAGCAGTTTTGCTCCCTCATTGCCCTGTACTTTTATTACTGAAGGCAGACAGATAAGTGGGATATGCAAAAATCCTACAGTCATGTTCTGGGAAGTTCTCACAGAGACAGAATGTTTAAACATTTCACCTCATCACCATAATAAGAAAACAGAGCAGACAAATATGGCTGGGAAGAGCACAATGTGTACATAAATCCCAGTCTAAAACTTAACTGCTTGGTCAGATCTTCTGAGAGCAATGACTTCAGTTCAGTATCTCTGGTAACAGCATTCATCTCTGCACACAGCTCCTAGCCTGTAGATGAGAATGGGTTTGGATGAATAGATGTTTCTTGTTTTTATACCAGATAGTTTGAATTGAATAATTACAGAGCAAACTCTGTGGGCCAATAGAATGACATGAAATAACATCACTTCAGAAACCCTACATATTCTAAGTAAAAATTTCAGAATTTATCTTCTCTCATTAGACAAAATGTCAAAAGAAGGTTGGAGGCCTTCAACTTTGTAGTTTTATTATGGTTGAT
Source organism: Taeniopygia guttata (assembly GCF_048771995.1). Taxonomy (NCBI): domain Eukaryota; kingdom Metazoa; phylum Chordata; class Aves; order Passeriformes; family Estrildidae; genus Taeniopygia; species Taeniopygia guttata. The sequence goes on from NC_133025.1 coordinate 11,431,272, forward strand.
AATGAACTAAGAAACTTGCTGAAGTTGTGATCTGAGTTTAAAGGGGGGAAGAGACACAGATGGCTCCTTCAAACTTGGTTTTTCTCCAGAAGTTTTGTTTCTACACTAACTTTACAAATGTAGCTAGGATTTTATAAATAGGTATCATATGAAATGCAACATGGCCTGTGAAATTGAAGCAGCTCTTGGCCTAACCTCCAAAATACTGATTTGGTTTAGCTAAACTCTTCCAAGTCAGGAGTGGATTTGAAGGCAATTACCAAACCATATGTTGTCCTTATCTTAACACAAACAAACCCTTTTATTACAGCACAGCTCCTGCCCTGTCTGTGTTCCTTCACAGGACACAGCCCAGTCTCACACCAGTGGTTGTTTCCCTTTTGACTGTGCCCACCTGTGCCTGCAGACCCCAGTGTGCTGGCTGGCTCCACTGCCCTCCTCTCAAACGTGTTTTGTGGCTTGGCAGGCGTGGCAGCCTCCACACTCATCCAGCTCCCTGGGCAAGATGCCATGTGAGCCATTGCTGGTAGCACAGGAAAGGGGAAGCAGGAAGGTGTGATCATTAAAACAGCAACCACAGTGTGTGCCCAAGAAGGATGAGGCCCCAGGGTGCTCTTCACATGTGAACTTTTAAAAAATTGCAGTGATGGTTAAGTGGGGATGCAAACTGGCTTATAGCCTGGAATAACCCAACAGGTGAATGTGGCTTTGATTCTGCTGTGTGCTGAGTTTTAGGGACCATATACTGTTAACTTTGGTTAATAAAAGAGATGTCACAAAAGTTTTATTAACATTTTATGTGCAGGGAGTTCTAACAGGAAGGGAGTGTGTTTTGAGGGAGGAAGGAAAGGAAGGAAAGGAAAGGAAAGGAAAGGAAAGGAAAGGAAAGGAAAGGAAAGGAAAGGAAAGGAAAGGAAAGGAAAGGAAAGGAAAGGAAAGGAAAGGAAAGGAAAGGAAAGGAAAGGAAAGGAAAGGAAAGGAAAGGAAAGGAAAGGAAAGGAAAGGAAAGGAAAGGAAAGGAAAGGAAAGGAAAGGAAAGGAAAGGAAAGGAAAGGAAAGGAAAGGAAAGGAGGGAGGAAGGGACCCTTTCTCTAGGGAATAAATGCAATATTGTTCTTCTCCACTACTTTGTAAATCTTTCATTGTTCATTCATTTGCAGAGACACCTGTAATTCCCCATGAGACCAGAAAGAATCCATAAAGTCCCTCATTAAATACACCTTGGAAAAAAACCCATACTGCCATGACACTGCAAGACCTCAGCAGAAACACTGTGATTTCTGAAGTCTCATGAAAAATTCAGAATTGTCTTTAGCACAGGATATTATTCCACTACAATGTATTTCTAGAAATCAACCTCTTGAGAATAGGGATAGAGGTGTAGAACTTGGAAGACTAGGCTCAGCCTTCAGTATTGCCCAAATTTTCTATCTGACTGAGAATAAATTCCAATCTTAAGGTTTTACATTTTTAAATTGGGATGATAATAGTGCTCAAAGTCTTGCACGTGCACAGCATCAAGTGACAGAAATGGGCACAAATTGGTAGCATCTCTTGTCATTTCTATGCCTATCCTAACCTATCCATCTTATCCACCTCTAACCCACCCTATTTGCAAGGCCCTTCTTCCTTTTCAGATGACTGCATAGATCAATACACAGTTCAATACCAGTAAACATTACATTTAGTACTGCAGAAGGTACAATTCCTTTAAAGTTATGGTAGAAGACCCTTGGAAAGCCTATGCCATGACTGCCAAAATGGGATGTTAACATGAAAATAGCTTAAAATGCCAGATACATAATTCATAACAAGTATTATGTTATATTCTTTGGGGTTTTGTTTAAATGTCTTCTCTGCTTTGAGAACTTCAAGCAACACTCTTCAATATACATTGTCCTACTGATTTTTAAATGGGACCCTTTCTAATGTCTGTGTTGTTTTTCAAAGACTCTAAATATTGTCTGTTTTAAAAGTTTTGTCAAGTAATCTTAATTAGGAAAATGTAGTATTTGGTCTTTATGCTCTAGATGGATCATGAGAGATAGTTGCATAGATAGTTATAGCTAGGAAGGACCATTCTGGTCTAGTCCAACTTTATGCATTCCTTTAAACACAGAATTTCACCTGATAATCCCTAAAGCAGAAGGAATTCTTTTTCCTTGCTAAATTAGCAAACCTTATTAGCCCTAAGAACCACTGGTAGAATCTGAGCATATCTTTATGAAAGGCTTTGTATCTTAAGGATGAGGATGCATTCCTGGTGCCAGCCTATCCCAATGCTGCAGGCAGCAGAGCAGTGGCCACGTAGGATAATTAGCAGAAAATACAAAGGTCCGTTCTCTTCTATGCCACATCTCTACTGGAAGCTCAAAATCACATAGAAATATGCCCTTTTCTTTGTCTGTCTTGCCTATTTCCTTTCTTTAAAATGTCATTAATATGAATATGCAATTTTTCCTTGTTCACTGCACTTGAAATGCCAGTTGTGCCATTGCCCTCTTGCCACTCCATGCTCTTCACTAAAATCCCCCCTTGTTCCTTCTGCTTGCAGCCCCTGTAAGCCCAGCACAGCAGAGGAATACATCCAGGTGTATGGACACCCAGGACATGACGGGGTCCTCTGCCACTCCCTGACCTTGCTGCTGTGCTGGGGACTGGACACAGAAACATTTTTGTGCACTGCTGATGCTGTGTTAGGCCACATCTGGAGTGCCAGTGGGAGCATGTTGGCCCTGGGGCCAGGCACCTCAAGGCAGTGATTTGCTCACTGGCAGATGATGAGCTAATGAAGCTTCAGTGACACTAAATCAGACTTTGGAGCATTTAAAGCAAGGAGGTAAGGTGTCACACAGTCACACTTGGGGGAGGGGAGAAAAAACCTTTAAAGGATCCCAGATTAGCAAAGGAATTGCTGAATTAAAAGTGTGGCTTTAAAATGCCCCTTTGTGTGCTGCAGGCAGGAAGCTGTGTCCTGCTCTCCCATCCATTTTATAGAACAATAATCCCATTGACTTTGCTATAGTTTTTCCTGATTTACACTCATCTGAGATAAACACAAAGCCCAATGTCTTTCCAAGCCATCCATCTTTGTTTGTGGAGAAGTAGTAGTGAGAGAAACAGTTCAGCCATGCGTAAGGGGAAGTCATAATCTGACTGTGTGATCTGCAGTAGCACATTGTATTATTAGCTCCTGAGTACTCTGTTTTATGGCACAAGTGGACTGAAACATGCCTTTTTTTTCCCCCAGCTTCAGAGAAACTATTTTTTAATGCAGATCAAACCACGTCAATAACCTAGCATACTAGTTTTTCTATTTTGTTCCTATTTGTGCTGCCCTGGTATATTTTCTGCAGTGAATTTGAGCTTGTTAAAATTGGAAAATACATTCCAAAGACGTGAAGCTCTCTTTCTAGAGACCTTGATTTTTATTCCTTTCCCAAGATTCTGGAGTAGATTATAGCCTTCACTGCCTGCAAGACCTACTGTGTAAATTGTGAGCTCTTTAAGACCAGCATCTGGTTTTAGTGAATCACATTTTCTTCTTTGGTGTGTTTCTTTTGCTTCCATTTGCAAACACAGGAGGAATGTAAAATTATACATCCTATGAATGCACAGTTCTAAATTGATGCTGGTTTAGGACGCACTCAAAAATAATGTTTTTCCTGCTGTACACAATGAGTGTGCAGAGCTGCACACACACAAAAATGAGATTAAAATAATGTAGATTTCTTCTTTATTATTCTAGTGTACTTTAGGTGGTGATTGCATAATGAGATGAAAAAGATATTACGTATAATTTTATTTTAATTCAAATTATTTTTTGTACACTTGCCATCAGAAAAAGTAGAAAAATATGCATATTCCAGTGTTCTTTGAAAAGCTGTATATTATCTTTTTCTTTACATGGACATTTTTGGTTAAAGGGGGTGATCTGCACTGTAGTTGCACAGCCTCTCCTAATTCCTGAAATCAGAGTATTTTCTGATTGCTCAACACTTACTGCAGAGAGCACACTGGGAACATTGTTGACTATGTATTTTCTCATGGAACTTTGATCTGTGTGATGTATTCTCCCACTGAGTTCCTGTTGTCCTTTTCTTCACTCTGTAGTCATGCTGGATTCATAGCTGAGCATACTCCAAGGCAGTGACTTCTTCTCTTGTCTTACCCATGCTTTGGTACAGTTCTTCTATGTTATCATCATATCCATAGTGAAATATATGTAGCTATGTATAGAAAGTATGAGGGACTAGCTTTACTTTAGACAGTTAATTTGTCCTTGTACACTCACTTTGCATTTCCCCTCTGAAGGAAGTTTCATGCCACTGCTTGTAGGAGTTGTGTTGGAAAGCTGTGCTAATAGCAGTGGTGTCCACCTTCTGACTAACTGATGTCTGTTATGGCTTTAAAGGTTGCAACACTCCAATGTCAGCTCAGTTTTCATAAAGTTTATACTTTTATGAAGAACCTTTGTGAATGTCTATAATTTTGAGGATTTGCTTTGTAATTATTTTCAGTTACAAATAAGCTGAGAAACTGAGCAAAATAATGCTTCAAAGTAGGTAACACTGCAGTGAAATACAGGGTACAGTTCACCTTCCTTGATATTACTGAATATGTTAATTTATACTGTATACATTTTTATTTTCAGAAATTACCTTTCTTAAAAAAAAAAAAAAACTGAAGTAAAAGATACCAAAACATTCTGACCATTCAGTAATAAATATTTTTAATTAAATATCAGTAATCCTTCCTGAATGAACCTGTAATTTTTACATATACTAAATTTCTTCCAATTCAGGAGTTGGAAAATGCTCAGAATTCTAGAAAAATGTGAATACAAACTAAGATGCCTTCCTTTAGGAGCTTACTTTTGAAAAATATGGCCACCATATGTAAATACTGGTCATCAGTATGGTACAGAGACCATATCAGCATTGTTATATTTCCTTTACTGGCTTTAGAGCACGCTCTATATTTCTCTTTAAGTGCCACTGCTGGTGTGTTGTAATGGTAAGGCTAATTATAATAATAGATGCAGTAGTGACTTTTCAGCCGTGGATGGATTTTTCAGTAACTTATTGAGGTCACTAATTCCTTTCATGCAGGCTATGAATAGAAGTGATTTTCCAGCACTACCCTAGAAGAAAAATACTCTGTGATCTGTTATCAATTCATAAATCTATGTCTCCTAGTTCTTACAAAGTGACAGATAGTCTATTAAAAAAAAAAAATGAAAAAAGTGATGTACTGCATACAGTATCAAAGGTGTAGGTTATATTTATACTTCATAATAGAACATTCTGTACACTAAAAGTAGTGCTAATGATTCCCCTGTTATAATTTCCAGCTGCAGAAACTGCAAAGATATGTGTTTTATTTAAAACATATTATGCACAGAAGAAGACTCTAATCAGAGTGCATTCGCTTTTGAAAAAACAAAATTAGTGGTAGTACAGACTTCTGAAAGCTTCTCTGATGGTTCAGTGCCAGCCTGTAGCTCATTTTGGTGCAGCTGGAGCTGTCTGTGTCTATTTGAGTAGGTGCTGCTGTGGGTGTGCCAGAGGATAGGAGTATATGTGCATGACTTTGGTATGTGTGTGACAGTCAGTATTTGGTATCCTAAAGGGACCAGAAGCTGCATAACATGACGATTTCACAAAGAAAAAAAAAAAAAAAAAAAAAAAAAAAAACCAAAAAAACAAACACAACCTCACCCCCCCCCCCAAAAACACCCCAAATGCCTATCTGTTACAACCAGTTGGACTATAACTAGAAGCACAACCTCAAGATTTAGATGTAACTGGCAGGGTGCCAGTTTGACACCTGCATGTTGTCTGCCTTTTCTGCTATCTTCCCTTTTCAATGAGAAATCTTAAGACACCTGAGAAGAGATGTATTTCATGTGTTATAGTTGTGGTGACTGACTAGGCAGCACATTCCAAACCAAAGGACATTATGGCTAAGAAAAGGTCTTTCTTGTAAATCTAGGCAAATGTGACCATATCTATTTGATTTCAGAGATTTCACTGAAAAATACCTTAGACAGAGAGAAAAAAAGTGAAGAAAAAAAAAAGTATTAGGAAGCGTATCTGTAATCCTTCTTCACAGGAATCTCTAGAGTTTGTTAAAGGTAAGATTTTATCTATGGGAAAGATTGATCCCTGTGCTGTCTGGTGACCATTGTTCTTCAGTCACACTGTCTGTGATTAAAGGGAATAATAAAGAGCGTTTTGGTAATAGTAATACTTCTAATATCAGTAAGGACTATATAAACAGGGAATATGGGCTATTAACATGTGCCTGAACTGCCTTTTGGAGGGTGTATTAAAACTGTGCTAAAAACTGGTTTTTCTGTCCATTTACATCGCCAGTTAGCTGATAGATACAGTTTTGGATTATTTTCAGAAGAAAATGTGCTTGGTCATCACCAGCAGGAAAATCTGGCAGCAGGACACTATTTAGGTGGCTTAGTGTGTGTATGCAGGTGGAGCAGTAAATGACACTGCAATCCACTTGTCTTTCTCTTCATCCAAGTTCTTGAAAGTTCAAGTAATAAAGGTGCAATATAATCACTGGATGACACTTTAAATGCTAGTTTTAAAAGGTAACTTGTGGGTTGTTTAATATAAAGAAATCAAGGGCAATTAATTTTCAATAAAAAATAAATCTAAAATTCAAGTTCAACATTTGCAATGCACATAGTATGGTACTGCTTGTCTTCTGAACAAAGTCATAATTCATTTCTATTGAGACACTAAAAATAGCTGGGGCTGTAATATATGTCATGAGTCATAAATCAATAAGAATGTTCTGCAAGACAGTCTATTGATTTAGTGCAATTAAAGTAAAACCTATTTTGGACTTCTTGGGTGCGTGAAAAGGGTAGTGCTTTTGTCAATGGCTTGTCTCTTGGATAAAAGGTTTGCTCAGTTCTTGGCTGGTATTATTAAAGAAGGATATTTGTTGTTTTGCATGTTTGCCTTAGGAAATAAGGAGATTTGGTTAAGAGGAAGGCACTAAAGAGAAGTGTTTTAGTCACTAAAGGGAAGTGTTTAGTCAAACACATAACAACAAATTCTTCATTTAAAGTGCAAACATGACCATTTTTAAGGTGCATGGCATCAGTGATGAAATATTTACACAATCAATATACAATTGAAAATGTGATACCATAGATGAGTTTGGAAATATATTACTACAACTTCTACTTTTCAAAAAAGTGAGAGGAGCCACTGACACCATGTGGAAAGCTTGGAAAGTGCCTGTGACAAAATGATTTCCAACTTGGTAGCATGTTCTAGCTTTCTTTCTGACTGTTAATAAGACAGGGTGAAGAAGGAATGGTTTTCCATCAGTCTGTAGTCTTTTAAAGGTGAAAATGCTCTTCCTTGTGCTTAAGGCCACGTCCATCACAAAAACCCATGGAGTAGGGATGGCTTAGTTGGATTAAAAGAATTAATGTCAACAAAATCGTACTGTGTGGTTCACAAACCTGAGAGTCAGGGGAGGCTGTGAACAGCAGAATACACAGTGCTTTGGGGATAAAGGTGGGCAGAGTATGCCTGCATGCATTCTGTATCTGATCATACAGCTATTGTGTCTCTTTGTGGCCAGGGCCTCCACTGTAAATAGAGACAAAAATGTTCCTTATCTTTTGGGGAGTCAAGGAAAAAAAAAAATGTAGTATAATCTTCTGTTTCAATATATATTTTTCTGTCTAATGATAATGTTTCTGAGAATAAATCTTCCTCCTCACCAAATTTTGCAGCAGTATTTGGATCATCACATTATGTAAAACATAATTTAGTATTACCTTCAGAAAGAGAATCTTATCAGGTGGGAAATGAACAGGCAAGCTACAGGAGAGAAAAACGCTCTTTCAGAATTAAACCTTTTTATTCAATATTCCTAGAGATTAAAATGTCCCAAATAATGTACTAGGAGAGGCAAGAAGCATAAATACACACAAGGAAAATGACTCAGACATTGTTTTGTCTAAATAGAATGGTTTGAAACTGCAGAAACAGTAAGAGCTTTCTAATGGTACAGGTTCTCAAGAAAGATATTCACCATAGCCATCAAGAATGAAACTTTTGTTCCTTCTCTTTCTGAAGGATATGTTTAACAGAGTTATGATGTACCATTCCTATTTGTGACAAAAACATCTGAATGGATATGTGAAATATTTGTTAAGACATTCAGTTCAGCTGCAAAAGGAAAAGCTGTATTAAAAATTATTTTACTTCATTCAGCTTTTCTTCACTGAAGTGCTTCTGGTTTTCTCCAGTGTGCGTGGTGTGTGCTTTAAAATTAGGATTTCATTCATTTTCTATGTAATTATTTAATTGTCTGCTTTTAATTTTTAACTGATTCATTTTTAAGTGAGGCCCATTAGGGTCTTCTACAGGCCTGTTGTTAGCAAATCTGGATTGTTGGATCCCATTTCTGCAATTAATTTCTTACTATATTTTTTTTTGTGTCCTATGCTTTATTTGGAATTATTATTATTATTTTTCTTTTAAAAGTGTTTAATTAATAAAATATATTATGAATTACCAAACATTCTTTCAGATATATTGACCCATTCTCATAATTTCCATTTTCTTTTTCAGTAAGTTTTTGTTCTCATAGGAAATCTATTTATTACCTCACACATTATTTAAATAAAGATGCTAATTGATGAGGGAACCTGATAACTTTTAGAAAGAAACACTGAGAAATAAATTTGACGTTTAGGTCAGCATTGCACAAGTAGATCAGCAGAAACCAATAATGATAGTTGCTTATACACTTAAAATATGCAATCACACATTGAATAGTGGCACACAGACTTCCAGTATCTAATGTGAGATGATTCAACGTCTCTATGTAAACTTAATATCTAATCAGTCTCAATGTTTTTGGTGTTTATAGCTATTAAGTGTATCTTTTACTTATTTAAAATATGTTCTGTCAGTCTGTTTGTGCTCAGGTGCATGTAGCATGAAATCATCGTAGTCTCAATAAGCCTGTGATTGAAGAACCCATGTAATAAAATAGTATCTTGATTTTTAGATTGTATTTTTGTGTAGCAGCAATGAAAGTACTGATAGAGTATTCTTACAGCATTTTGACATTCACACTATTTTCAGTGGTTGTGGTTTTGTTCCCATTTGTGCTTCAGTCTTCCAAGTGATGGTTGTTTGGAAGAACACCTATACCTAATCAGATCCCTTTTTAAAAGATTTTAAGGAGTCCTCACAGGTCCAGAAACCTCTCCAGCTGTGGGCAAATGAGGAACCAGGGCCTTGTTGAACAAACCCAGGACTTAAATGAACACCAGTAATTTTTATTGTATTTACTTTAACAAATTGAAGATTTTCTAACTGCATCTATTTGTGGCATTTGGAGTTGAGAAACTAAGGAGGAGACTGTCTTCATTTTGCTGCACACAATTGTTATTTATAATTATTTTGGTATATCATCTGCTTTACATTCTCTGTCTTTAGAAAGTTTTTTTTTCAAGAAAATTTCCTATTGTGGGTCTGATTATCAAAATATCACCTACTTCTCATTTTTCCTATAGTTTTAACTTACATGGTGTGTTTACAGTGCTGTTAAAACACAACTTCATAGTATATCAGAAAATGATACTGCAGTTGTTATTGAGTCCTTAGAAACATTTCCTCTGTAACCTGTAAGATATGAAAATTCTAATGACCTGGATAAGTACTTCAGTAATACCACCATTAAAGGACTCTGAAGATCTGAAGGTCTACTTGGAGTCCTACCATTTATTTGTCTTTATTACTGCTACATAAGAAGTTTATTCCTTGCTCTTCATTAGTTACTTAGGGAACTTGGGCTTTTATTCTAGAAACAACTAAAATGTGAGCAGGTAACCAAATGCTATGACTACACAGAGGATCTTATGTGTTGGTATGAAAAAATTTATGCTGAATTACTGAGGATCATAACTCCAATACCATAGCATAATATTTAAGATATTACTTGTATATGAAAAAGTAATACAGTCTCAAATATTTTAAAAAACAAAAAAAAATCAGAGCTTTTTCCTCTTCCTACATCAGTTGGAGCAGCGTGTTTAGAAACATGAAGTGACTTTAAAAAAAAAACACAGGCAAAGGGTATGAAAGAGGTTCCACATATCACCGATATTATTTCCAGTGAAATATACTTGATTAAATAGTAGGCACATAGTGTTTGGAAAAATCTGACAATTTTTGTGTCAGTTGCATGAGTTAGAGTTAGAAGATTTATGTAACTTTGTACAAAACAAATAGTGACATAAAGTTTATCTGTGCCCTTTGACCAGTTACCTTTCAGCTTCCCAGCATAAACCATTTCCTACATGCCCATTGCAAGCTCCAGACTTCACTATCCTGATCTTCAGATGCCTATAAAGCAAAACTTTGATATTTTCTTCCTTGTGTTAGCTGCCTGTGTTGGACAGAAGGGTAACTATTTTTTGCGTTTTTAGCCCACAGTTCCTTTTCTTCAGCAGCTGTGCTGGGCTGACCTTGCCTGGATTCCAGATGCCAAAGTTTGATACTTGGGAGTGACTGTGGCTGCTCTGTCTTGGTGGCTGCAGGGCTTGAGCTACACAGATCTCAAACATTCTTCCAGAGCTTTCTGCATCTGTGTTGATGTGCACAGAATTACACCCTAACCCAGGCTTTAGACACACCCTGGCTTTAGGTAGGTCTGGGTTTCAATGCACCGCTTTGTATGTCAGCCCTGATAAATCAATTCCAAAGAACAGATAGCTTCTGCAGCCCAAGAGTTCTTGGAAGGTTGCTAAGGAATGTGAAAAGCATCTTAGGAAGGAGATAACTTCTTGGCATGCTAATATTTGACCTGGACGTTGGTATCAAGTTACTATTCTTTATACTGAATCTAAAAAAGACATTTACAAATAAACCCAAGAAAATTGCATTAGAAAAATATGCTGAAAAGGTTTCTGCACATCTGCTTTCACTAGTGACTGATTTCGGTAATTAGCAGCTAACATGCAGATCCATATTTGTGGCTTCAGATATCCATGTTTAACCAAGTATAAATTAATTAAAAATGAACATAGTTTATCGTGTTGATTGTCAGCAATATTCTCCTTATCGCATTGGTATGAAATGGGTAAAACCTGAAATGGGAATGGAAACTCCAAGACTTTTTTATGCTAATGAACTTCATTTTAAAATCACTAGTACCAAAATTTTGAGACATTGGAAAAACTGAGTCTGAGTTATTATAAGTGCACTGAAATCAAGGCTAAGTTTAGTATTCCTGCATACAGTTTCAGGTATCTGAAAACCTAATTTTGTATTTAAATACAAATTTAAATGGCCAAATCTGTTATAATCTGAAAAAGTTTCCATATCCCATTTTTTGCCAATCATGCAGAATTGGTGACACTTTTTGTAAATGATGGTTTAAACTAATCATTGAAAATACTTTTTCTTTGTGGGATCATTTTAAAGCTGTACATTGTTTATGCAGTGAGACCTCAACCTGCTGGTACTTGGTGTCAGTAACTCAGCAGAGATGATTGGGATGGCTCAAATCCACAGCTTAGGCTGGTTCAGAAGGGCTTTCAAGGAAGAGTCACTTGCTTCCTGCTGTCAGATTTGTGCTTTCTCAGGTCATTTGACAACTCATATTTGATTCACAGGATCTACACAACTGCATTTATGCTGATTTAGCAAGAGCAAAAACTATTGAGTTTATGCTGCTTTTAAAACAGGTTAGACTTTCAAAAACCACCTGGACTGCCAATGCCCAACCTGGGGGGAAAAAAAGCATTTCCCATTATAATTAAGCTATCAAAAATATTTTGACATGTGTGAAATGAAAATGTGTGTTAGAACAGGATTGGTTCTCTCTGTAATAAGGTTATGGCATCTTTAATATGGTACTAGGAACCCTAAAGCTGGATTTGCTTTATCACTGAACCTCATCTGGGAGTCAGCAGAACCAACCACATGGGAGTTTTCTGTTTGAAAACCCAGACAAAGACACTGACATCTGTTTTTTTCCTGCTTGTAATGCCACCAACCTTTATTTTCTAATAGCTGATTTTAACACATTTATACAGTAAGTAAAGACATTTATAGAACCTATATTTATCATATATTAAACTGAACTGAACTGAGATCCAGCAGCCTAGAATTGCTGCAAGTCATTCCAGTGCATTGGATAAGTACATAATTACTTACATTATTTAGGAGACAGAGATAAACATATACTAGAGGTATCAGTGAGGAAGGTCTTTAGCTGCTGTAAATTTTTACAAATTTTTATAGAGAACATTTATAGTAGCTTAAGTTTTAATCAATATTATGCATGTATTTATGGTCTAGGCTGTTGTACTACTTATGTTAAATGACTAATAATGCCATTAAGAAAAATACTAAAGAGGAAATTAATTTTTTTGTGGGAAGAGCAGATCTTTACCTATACTTAATACTATTGATTTTAGTGAGAATATATATTAATTCAGTTATTCTCTTCCTTAAATGTTTGTCAGAACATAATTTATTAGATGCAACCTAAAGGAGAGATTGTGTAAGCTGTATGAAAGGCATTTTTTTTGTCAAGTTTTGTTGTAATTCTGAGAGTTTTTAGTTTCTACACTTAAAAATCATCATTCTTTCCTCTTGGTGCATATTTATTATGCAAAAATAATGATATTCAGCTAGTCCTATTCATTCTCAATAGAGTTAAGAAGACTTAGTGAGTCAAGTAACTCATTCTTTGATATGATGCTCATTAAACATGAAATCCAACAAAGTTAAAATAGACATTGCTGACCATGGGTGAGATATACCTGTGAGCCATAGTCTTCCAAATTCTTTTTCTCCTCCTGGATTCTTTTTCAGAGTTCTTGAGGCAGTTTGTGTTACCTACTGTGACCTGCAGTTTCTAGAATCAGAAATGAGTTAATGGCATTGCATTATCTCCTGATGACAAATCCATTAGAATATGTCACTGCTCTCACTTAAAATTCTGGTCTCTGCTTGTTTGGTGTTCATTGCAGAGGAAAACGTGCAAGGTTTTATACTTCCATTTCTTTACAAATGTTATGCATAGCTTTATAAGGCTGAGCAATACAATCAAATGAAGGGCTAATTTGTATGTTGTAATAGCTTTACATAGATTTGTTGTCTTAAATTATTTAAAATCCTCTTTGTCAACTGGAATGACCTACAGTATATAATTCATAATTGTATTAATTATGAATAGCATGGGTTATTTTACTCTACTAAAATGAAATATTTAGATGACTATTTTATGCTCTTCTTGAATAATCTGCTTTGCAGCAACTGTATGCAGCATACAGAGGCAAGTTTTTATTGTGTTTTACTCTGTGTTAAAAGATTTGGGGTGGCAGAAAGAAGCCTTCTTGGTCCCCATCTTTACTGACCTTCCTGGGACAGGGATCAAGTCAGGGCAGCACTGCAGAGTCTGGGAACAGCAGTGCATTCCTGCATTCCCTAGCATTTGATGAGATGGATGAAGTTGGCCCTTTGGGGTGGTGTCACTTATGGAAAGTACTGTTCAAACACAGGGCAGCACTGAGCTGGGAAGCAGCACAATGGTTGGCAGACACCATAACCTGTCTAGCTGTTGGGGTTTAATTCTGTTCTTTTCCTCCTGAGTTCAGTGCAATAGGCATGAAAGAATTGTACTAAGAATTAGGAGAGAGATTTGTCTGACTTTGGTGAGACAAGAGTGAGAAGTGAGGGAGGGCAGGAAATGTGTTCAGTGCATAATAGTTGGGAAAAAGCAAAGGGAAGATAAAGTGGGAGAAATGAAGTCAGAAATGGATAGATAACTGTCCTGGGTGGAGGCAATAATGAAACATTGATCTTTTGAAGTGAATATCAGGAATCTGTAAGAAGCCATAGGTGGGGAAGAAGTTATTATGGTCAGAGAGTCAGTTAAAGTAGGGGACATAACTATTGCATCAGCTCAAGAGCAGGGTATAATTGCCTTGTCAGAATACCAGTCAGTGAAAATAACTATATAATATTGCATTAAATTTATAATATAAATTGCTTGAATAGCACACTTAAATAATATCTTTAAACCAAGTACATCAGTGGACAAGGGAAGATCTGTGTGTTCTGTGTGGACTTCTGTAAGACCTTTGACACAGTCCTCCACATCCTTCTCTCTAAATTGATAAGTTCAGTGGAAATGGTTGGATGGTTGTATCTAGTGGGTAGTGGTCAATGTCTCCATGTCCCAGTGGGCATCGGTGACAAGTGGTGTCTCTCAGGAGTCCATACTGGGACCAATACATTTAATATCTTCATCAGTGAAATAGACATTTGCAAATGACACCAAATAAGAGGTACAGTTGACAAGCCTGAAGGAAGGGATGACATTCAGAGGCACCTGGAAAAGCTTGAGAAATAGCCCATGGGAACTTTGTGGTGTTGAACAAGGCTGAGTGCTGGTGCTGCACCTGAGTCAGGGCAACTGCTGGTACCGATACAGGGTGGGGATGAAGGGATTGAGAGCAGCCCTATAGGGAAGGACTTGGGAGTGCTGGTGGATGGGCCACAAAAGGGATCAGGGGTCTGGAGCAGCTCTCCTATGATTGACGCTGTTGTGGCTGATTCCCCTGGAGAAGAGAAGGCTCCAGGGAGACTTTATTGTGCCATTTCAACACTGAAGTCTTCATTTTGGGTGGAATAGTTAATTTTCTGCCTTGTATCTGTCACAGTGGTGTGTTTTACATTTAGTATAATTTTGATAACACATTGATGGTTTAGTTGTTGCTCAGTACTGTTTGTTCTAAGTCAGGGACTATCCAATTTCTCAGGCTGTGCCTGTTTGCAGATGCACAAGAAGCCCAGGAGCATGGCCAGGACAGCTGACCCCAACTGGCCAAAGAGATGTTCTATACCACAGAACTACACCATACCATACCATGCTCAGTATATAAACTGTGTGGAATTGGCTGGAAGGGGATGATCACATCTGTGTGTCACTTGTTTTTCTCAGGTTTTGTTCTTCTCTCTGTTTTTGTTATCTCCCTTCTCATTACTATTGACACTTTTATTATCATATTTTATTTCAGTTATTAAACTATTCTGTCTCAACTCATGGGTTTTACCTTTTTCTGGTTCTCATCCCCATCCCTGTGGGGGCTGGGGGGGAGTGAATGAATAGCTGTGTGGTACTTAGTTGCCATCTGGGGTGAAACCATGACATGGAAGCCTACTATAAGGATGGGGATAGACATTTTAGCAGAGCCTGTTGTGATAGGGTTAATGATTCTAAACTGAAATAAGGTAGAATCAGATTTGAGAAAAGGAAGAACTGTTTTACAGTGAGGGTGGTGAAATGCTGGCTCAATTTGCCTTAGAGATGGTAGATGTCCCACTGCTGGAAACATTCCAGGCCAAGTTGGATGGGGCTTGGAGCAACCTGATCTAGTTGGAGATATCCCTGGTTATTGGGCAGAGGACTAGATGACCTTTAAACATTCCTTCTGACCCAAACTATTGTATGAGACTGTGAAGATCAGTGTTTTTTTTATAACAAGATATTTATTTTTTATTTTTAACTTGACATGTTTTGAAATCTGAAGTAATATGGCCTATATTCACTCTGTCTATCTTTAAGCATTTAACTGGTGCATTAAGTTAGGTCAAATACCAAAGTTAAATAATGAACTGGTATTTAATAAAGCATTATATTCCAGGAAGTGCCTAAACTCCTTAAAAGTATCCAAGAAATGAATGTTCTCACAGGAAGAATTTTCCCTTCTAGCATATGTACTTCATTTTTATTGTCTTCCTAGGTATTCATAGTCTATAAATTTGTCTTTTCATTATATGAATTCTTACTGAGTATTTCCTGTTTTAGAAGATTCATTGCTAAAGTTATGGCCCCATATATGTTAAATACCTACCAGCACAGAAGTTCAGCTCGTTTAGCCAGCTTTAGCTGTCAAATTCTAATTTACACAGCTTCAAAATTTAGCACATGCATTCAAAGTTCTTTCCTTCCCCAGTAAAGGCCTTCGGGCAGAGAGAATACAGCAGTGGGGACATTTTATTCACCCATTATGCACCCATTGTTCCTTGCATTATTCCTTTATGCTTTTCTTTTTCCACTCTAGTTCTCTTTCTCTTATTTTACAATGGGAACTGATGAGGATTCTCCACTTTAGGGAATCACAGCATGTTTTTTCAAGGCTGACCATGCAGTGCTTAAATTAATTGGCAATGGTTTATGATCTACCTTTTTCAGTTGGGTTAAAGCAATCAGCACTGCTCAGTGTTATTATATAGGGCAAACCCAGCACCACAAAAAGTAAAAAAAAAATGCAAAATGGCTTTAGACTGCAGACATAAAGAAGAGCAAGTTTCTATGTGTCTACCTCAATTCCTTCAAACATTTAAATTTCTCATGGTTTTATTTTGACCTTTGAGCCACAGGTTGGCTATTTTTAATTTGTTCTGTTAAGTTTGCATTAAATTTATTATTACAGTTTTCTTATTATGCATTCAAAATATTAGCTGCTTAAGAAATAAATTGTTATTAAATATTCTACAGATATAGAATGAGTAATTAGGCTTTCCTAGAAGTACTTAACAAAGGAAGAAAGTCCTCACTGCCACCATTTTATGTAGAGACTGACCAAGGCAGAAAGGTGAGTAAGTTACCTGCTACTTCCATTTTTCCAGGTTGGGGCCTTTTACATAGAACCAAAGTAACATTTTACTGCCTCAAATTTTGAGAATCTTCTGAAGAAATCTGGGAATCTTCTAATTCCATATAAAACAAGGTTATGTACCCTTGGTCTTGCACAGTCTGAGCAAACTCTTCATTCACTGACTTTGGTAGCTGAGAGCACTCAACATTTATTAAATGAAATCCTTTCTAATTATAAATGGGGAATGAGTCAGGCTGTTCCAGTCATGATAAATGAACCTGATTAAACATTTTGTGTCAAATATAGCACAGTGGAAAGGAAAGTTAGGAGTGAGTGGATTGAAGGGCTGCATAATTACCAGGAGCAGAGCTCATTCATTTCAGGGAGGCAGCGCAGTGCAGCGGCGTCAGCGCTGCAAGGTTTGGGGAAGAATTACAGGAAATACAGGTTTTCTGCTAGAAATCAGGCTGGAAGATGTGTATTTAGTTTTCGGGCCTCCAGACACCTTTTGAGCTTTTTGTGGGTTTGCTTCACATGCCTCAGACTTTAAAGGTGAACTGAATGACTGCCAGTGACCAGCCCAAACCTTGACTAGAGGTTCATGAAACTTCTGCTGGAAATGCCAATGAGGTGCTTATGCAGGCATCTGAGCAAAAGCCAGCTGAAGCAGATAAAGAAGAAAAGTAAATTATCAATAATCAAAAACAATTAAATCTGTTCTATATTATGCCATATTTATACTGTATTTTAATTGATTATGAATCTTAAATGTCTGCTTTTATAATTGCTGATACTTAATAGGGGAATTTTAAAAATCTAAATAATTTCTACTTGTATTTCTGCCTGTGAAGGGCTGTTTTATAGTATTTCTCTTGATTAAGAAGATGAAATTGTTTGCTTTTAAGTTTAGCAGGGAATTCTAATATATAGTATCAAATGAATGGAAGAGTAAAAGAAAGAACAGATAAGTAATGGTTTAGTGTTCTGTTGAGATTTAATAAGTAGAGGAATTTTTTTTACCTAGACTAAAATTTATAGAGGTGCTAGACAATGTTTGCTGCACAGGACTGGAATTTTAATTCCTTGCTGGGATTGTTTGCTGTAAGGTTTTTTTCCATAGCTACATTACAAGTTCAAATATGCAAACTAATATTAGTATGGCCACCCTGGGAACACTGTAAAGCTGGCAGTTTATATCTCCCATGCTTCAGATGAAATATCAATAGCACAAAAATATGCAATCCCACAAGGATCCTTCCATGAGCTTGACTCTACATACACCATTAAAGTATTCCAGGGCTGCAGAATTAAGCATTTGCGTCAGGATCAAATATGGGAGAAGGCACGAAAGCCTCTGACATTTTGCCAGTCATGGGCACTGCAGGAATCAGTGGCAGACTTCTGTTTCAAAGCACAGCTGCATTTCTCAGAACAAATGCAAACTTGTCATCAAATTTGTATCATGAAAATGAGGATATGGCAAATCTCACCCTGGTTTTCTTTTTCATTTTCAAAATGTCTTGTTTTGTAGTTATTTTGGTTTGCATGTGGAGTTCTTGGGGTATACAGTAGAAATGTCTCTCTTGTGGTTTATTAAAATCTCACAAATTCAGTAAGCTGAGAACAAATAGTACTGGAAACATCAGGCATAGTTTCAGCAGAAGTAATTCAGTCTTAATTTTTATGAGAAGAAATGACACACAAAGATATAGAATCTTTGATTAGTTTTTAAAATTATCAATTTCTACCTCCTGATCACATTTCAAGGACACATTTTTTAATGATACCCATTCCACTAAATTGCAAAGACTTCATGTACTCTTCTATAACATAGAAGACTACACTCCATGTACTTTCTGAAGGATACTATAGGTACAAGATAAATTAAAGAGGGATCAATTTTCTATAGAATAAAAAGCAAACACAAAACAACAACTTGCTTTTTCTCTTACAGAATAAATTCAAGGACGATATTTTTGGAGAAATTAAATAATCCGATTCCATATCTCTCTGGACATACATGAACATTTTTATTTCAGAATTACAAGCAATAATGAAAAAAATGAATGTCATATTCTCCCTTCTTCAGAGCTCTATGATTTAGTATGATCTTTTTTAAGCTCTATTCATAAAACATCTTGTATGAGCAGAATCTGTGTGCTGATACAGACTCTTGCACAAGGTATTGTCATTACATCCTATTTAAGTACTGAATGTGTTATTAAAAACTAATTATTTCTTCTTCATCATTAGTGATTTTTTTGTTTGATTTACTGTCAATAAAGTCATGCAGAGCTTGAACATTTAAAGATTACATTTCTTTGTAGTAGTAACTCAGTTAAGATCTTTCAGTTCCTGTTGCCATCTAATGATTTTCTAAAACAATGAGAATTATCTTCTATGTGTTGCAGTGCTCCTTTACTCAAGACTCTGATCACATTTGCCATATGTCCCCCACCCTTCTTGGGCTTTGTCTCTTGATGTCTTCCTGGATTTAGTGCCTAAATCCTCAAAAACTCATTAATAAAAGGCATGGAAAGTATAGCCCTTGGAATATTCTGGACCATGATGGCAAACTATGGTGCCATCTGAAACAAAGAAAAGCAAACAGTACATATTGTCATTAATATCCAGTAATCATTGTTCAAAGACAAGTCAACCTTCCAGTTTATTGACAGGAGTACATTAATAAAATTGTGCTTATAAAATTAACGGGCTGTAAAGGAGAAGACTGAGTGAATTGGGGAAGACAGGTTTTATAAGTAGCAGAAAATGAGCCAGAGTAGTTTATAGTATAAAATAGTATTTTAGTGTAGTATAGTATAGTATAGAATGGTATTTGGTGAACACCTATGGCATAGATTATCCCCCACTAGCTAGTATGTCCTTAAAGCAGAGGAAATACTCCAGCTTTACTCTCATCAAGATTTTTTTTTTGGCTCATCTAAGCACCGATCAGCAGTTGCTGCTGACACTTATGAAGAATGAAATTTAATCAGAGAATTAAAAGGATTAGAAGGTGGTTTTAATTATTCAAAGAATGAGAATACAAAATGAGTTTCCAATATAAGGGTCAAGAAATTGCTTGTTTTCATCTGAAGGCTTGATCACTTGGTGTTCAGGGTTATTTGGCAGGGTGAATTCCAGCAGGAGGCAACTGGATTTGAGGACATAAGCAGTTTCTCTTTTGGTAGGTATTGGTCTGACTGAAGGCTTTCTTCTCTTGAAGAAACTCTGGAGTTCTTGCACTAGGAAATATATAGTAGAAAAATTCTGTCATGATCCTTTCCCTGTGGCTACTTGAGAGAACCACCCGAGATACAGTCACACTGGCAACAATAAAGCCTCCAGGCAATAGGCACATTTTGGTATAAAATTCCTGCCTCCCCCTGGAGTTAGAATTCTGTCACCAAATCAAGAAAAGGTACCATTAATTACTGAGGTTTGTCTGTCTTTCTCAAACATGTACCATGACTGGTTTTGGACACCTCCAAATCTTTCCTGGTTCTTTGTAAAGATGTAGCAAGATTTTCAGTCTCTTATAGTGGAGGAAATTAGGCGAAGAGATTTTTCAGTAGGATTTAATGCACTGCCTTTTGTCCTGGTAAGAAAGGATTTTTGCCCTGATAAATAAACCCTGTCTCCAGGAACAGCCAGAGTGGCAGAACTCTGCTCTGTGATAGGTATTATCTGTGGTAGCTACACCACAGTTGCTCTTGTCAGAGGTAGTTTTGCAGAGCAGTGCATTTTTTCAATGGACATACCCAACTTTCTTGCCCAATTGCCATTATCTTTTTTGAGTCCCCAGGTCACTGCCTCATTTCAGATTTGTACCTGTGCTGTGACTATACTGAGACATTTTGCAAACATATGCCCTGAAAGCAGTGGAGAAACTGCCAGTGATTACATGGCTTCCTTAGTTAATGAAAAAATGGTGAAAAGTAACTGAGACTCCCATCAGCTGTGATTGTCAACACCTCCTTCAATGCTGGCAACCTACTGGCAATGCTAAAACATTCTGTAATCTGGCCATGACTCAAGAAAATATCACTCTAAACTAGTAGTCTTGCCAACTGTTATCCTAGTTCTGATATTTTCTACTTCAGTAAGGTACCCGCCTCACTTTTACCTCAAAAACTCAAGAACCTTTTGAATAAATTTAAATTAGACCAATGCATATTCTTTTAGCAGTTAAGGACAAATATACACACTTTTAGGTCTATAGCAGATTCCACTGTGGTTCATCAAGAGATGTTAATATACTTAGAGGAGCTAGCAAACAAAGCTAAATTGAGCTGATTCTGTTATCTCTTCTTATTGAGATGAGTGGTTGTTTCCTCTTGCTAGGAATTCTCGTGTCAGTGTCCCTTTACCAGGTCCTATTTTTCTTCAGTTTTCATCTCTTGTAACAAAATCCTACCCTGAAATAGAAACCCAGGCAGCATTACTAGAAAAAAAAGTTCATTCTTCTTAAGCAACATTCACCTGCAAATTTGGAACCATGGTTGTTTACCATTTTTTGTATAAATAACTTCATGAATATATATGTGTCTGAATAATGTCTGTCTCTATTTCTCTGTATCAGATGTGGGGATATAACTTCTGATTGCTTTCCTATTTTCTCCTCAGTGGTTTTCCCTCTTCACCCTTGTATCTCAGTACCTAAATAATTGCAACTTCCTCATAAAATCTAGTTCTGTCATCATAATTAAAATGATGAAAAAAAATACCTCATCACTACATGCTTTGGTTTTGTCTTCACTGATTGAAATATGATTATTTCTGCCAGGTGCATTCAAATTCTCTAACTTTCCTTCCCTCCTGGAATCCCTCAGTGCGAAAGAATAGGGAAGGATGTCTCCATTGTCTCTTTTTTATCTGTGGTGCACAGCCCTGCTGTTCTAATGTAAGTGTGAAGGCACCATGAAGAATCTCCACACATTCTTGTTCAAAGTAAATTCAGGAACAGTTTGATTTATGCACATCCAAATGTCATGGAATTTTATGGAAAATGTCAGCAAAGTCAGGAAACTTGCTATGTGCTGAAAAATTCTACATGAGGAAACTGAGCTCTGAGAGATGAGGGGGTTTAAATTTAGGAGACATAAAATAAGATGTTTCTATCTTTAATTTCTGCCCACAACTTTGTTAGCGGCTATAGTTCCAGCAGCAACTGAAGCAATTGAGCAGTATTCTTGTGCTGATTCCTCAGTTGCTGCTATTCATAGTCCAATTGTCTTAAAGCACCTTAAGCTGAAATTTATGTTAATACCACTCTGTGAGTGGCAGTGCCTGGGAAACTGGTATGTGTTTCTTCTGACATGACAATTTTGAGACGAGTAATTGCTTTCAGAGCACAAAGTGGACTCAAAGTACTGGTATCACCTTACTCTGTCTCAGCTCTATCCAAGACAGACTGTCAGTGTCCAGCTGCAGTCTTTAAAAGTCAAAACAGAACTAATGAGAACTTAAGAAGTCTTCTGTTTGGCTTGAATATATTTAAACTAGCTTTATTAGTCCCATAATATGTTGTTCTCCACAAATTAGTTTTCAATGCATGTGACCATGCTACCTCCATATCATCAGAAGGATGGTATACCAGCTCCACATTACCCAGTACAAATGTCACTCAGATTGTTTTCTGATGTTTCTGTTGCTTTCTGTATTGTTATGACCACTAAGAACCATCATACATAGAAAAAAAAATAGTTTAAATTATGGGATTTTTGCTTTGTTCTATTCAAACTGCACCAATTTGTTTTACCAGCCAGGGGTGTCACTGTGTTGTTCCCCTTAATTACCCTGCCTGGAGAAGTTGAATCACGTGCTAAAGGTCTGGTTCCTTATTGTTACATATGTGTGAACAGCTTGAAATGAATACAAATACTAAAGGATTTCACGTAGCTCCTGTTTCCAAAGAAACCAGTTTCCTGATGTCTGGGCATGTTCAAAGAGGGTAGGTTAACTGTAAGACCAGCATAAACCTTGCTGTGATGTCATGCTGAGAAAACAAACAAGTAAAAAAACCCAAATTATGATAGAAAAGCTTATTGTAATTAGCAAAGCATTAAAGAAAATTCTTTCAACACTTGGATGGATGAGTGGCTGAGAAGGTGTCTCCAGGCATAAAAGCAGAAGCTTATGGGAATGTCCTTGCTTTTCTGAGTTTCTTTCATTAATTCTCTCCCCTTAGTTTCTTCCCTTTTCTGTCCTCTACACAGCAATTTGAATTAGACCATGGGAAGGGGAGCTGAGGCAGGGGGAGTTATGTCTTGGGAACTTTAATATTTACATGTAGCTCCTTTTTCCATACTTTTGTTATGGGAGACAGCATTTTAAAAACCTTTTCTGGCATGTGTATTTTTCTCTGAGATTTAGATTTACTTTTATCAGCATTATCTTGCTTTACCCACATACCAAAATACCTTAACCACCTAAAATCCTGGGGTTCAGATCTCTCCATTCTGCCCCCAGATCAGCCAGACATTGCATCCACATTCTAACAAGGACAGCAGTGACCAAGGCCACATTTGAGATGCACATTAGAACTGTTAAATGGCAGGCTCTAAGCAAGGGCAATGAAGTGTTAAAGAAATTACTGATCTCTAAAGCTTTTCCTTTACTTCAGTGGGTTCAATACAACAGTCTACACTGCAGTATTGGCTAACAGGTACTGCCATTAAGAGTTATTCTTAGCTCCAAGGCACAACCATCAGGAAATATTAGTTCTTATGGGGAATTAGCATGGGTCAGTACATATCTCTGCTGACTAGGAGAAAAGAAATAAACAAGTTTTTCAACTGGGAGACAGAGTATAAAAATCTTATTTGATCTGGATATTTATCCAGGATTCCCACTCAGAGTACCCCAGATACAGACACCCTTGTCTCCTTTAGTCCACATTCACTCTTTCAATGCCATTAGTTCTTCCTGCCCCCAGATTGGGTATCACACCCCAGTGTAATTTCCAGTGCACTCTTTCCTTTCCTGGTGATGGGAAACCAATGTGAGCCTTTCCCTTGGAAGCATTTCCATTTGGGCTGAGTAAGGAAATCTCTTTAAATCTGTCTGTAATGACTGGGTAGTACTGACAGAGCAAAAAATCTATGAGGAGACTTTACTGTATCAGAATTTGGGAGTCCTCTAGAGGTTATGTGATCCAACCCCTCTGCTCAAGCAGGACCAGCCAAGTTGTCCAGGAGCATGGCCAGATGCTTTTGGCTTTCTCCAAGGATGGAGACTCCACAGCCTCCCTGGGCCCCCTGTGCTGGTGCTCAAACATTGTCTGCAGGGAGAACTGCAGCAGCTGGTCATCCCAGTCCAAACCAGAATTTTTAAGGTATTATTCTGATCACAGTAAACTGTAAATCTGTTGAAGTCAAGGAAGTGACACTTCATTTATACTGGTGTTAGTAACCTCAAAATCTGCCCTGAGGCTCTTATTCTTATATAGATGACTTGCAGGGAATTATGTGCTCTTTAAATAGCCAAAATATTGATTTTTTTTTTGTTGTTGTTGTGCTTTGGTAGGGCAATAGGGGGTAGAGAAATGTAGAAAAGGTTATTTAGAATAAAAAAACAGCAGTAATGTACTGATCCAGCAGATATTTCTTTTCCAGATATAAAAAATAATCTTAGCAACAGGCTCCCAACCTATTTTTCTTCTATTGAGAAACATGAGTCACTAATAGAAAGACTTAATATATCTAAATAAGAGTTCAAAAGTTGTTTTCAAGTCAGCATTTATTAATCATTGTTTTGCGGGGGGGGGGGGGGGGGAAGCAAACACCAAACCAACAAAAAACAGAGTATCCAAAGTTGCTGTAATAATTGAGTGGAAATTTTTTTACTGAAAAAAAAAAAATGACTCTATTTGGTGAGGCATACTGTTTGCTGATCTGTTTTGGTTGGCCAGATAAATGTCTTAGCAATTATGAAATTGTTGTACTGCTGATCAATTCCTTATCAGTACACACTTTCCTCTTGAGAATAATCTCATGACCTTGGTGACATTTGCAAAATACAAAGGAGTGCACTGAAAATTAGTAACATTCAATGCTAGTATGAAAATTCCAATATACCAAGAAATATAAGCTGTATATTTTACTTGGTATAAGTGGTATCTCAGACCCAAGACTGAATGATGTGATCTCACCGACTCATTTTTATACCCCTTCATTTGTGATGTCTGAAATAATAAGAGACATTCTGAATATATTTGCTATATGACAATCTCCCAAAATAGACCTCAGCTACTTCAAGAAATATTCCTGAAAACCTGCTATTGCTCACATTTCCTTATCATCCTTAAAATTTAGATTCTGTACTTAGCTTATTTCTATTTAATATTTAAACCACTGCATGGTGGACTGGTAAACCCAAATTTCTCTGGAAAATCTAGCTAAAATACAAAATACAGAAAGAGGTGCCAGTGAAGTTTGCAAGGCGTTTTCTTTCTTTTCTCTTCTCTTTTCTTCTCTTTTCTTTTCTTTTCTTTTCTTTTCTTTTCTTTTCTTTTCTTTTCTTTTCTTTTCTTTTCTTTTCTTTTCTTTTCTTTTCTTTTCTTTTCTTTTCTTTTCTTTTCTTTTCTTTTCTTTTCTTTTCTTTTCTTTTCTTTTCTTTTCTTTTCTTTTCTTTTCTCTTCTCTTCTCTTCTCTTCTCTTCTCTTCTCTTCTCTTCTTTTCTCTTCTTTTCTCTTCTTTTCTCTTCTCTTCTCTGATAAATGGAAACAGGAAGTTCTCTCTCTGAAGATCTTTGTAAGAGGTTGAGGACTGGAGTGACAGGCATGTATGGAACTGTCATTTCTTTCTAGAAAATTTGTAAGTGATAGTGTATACATCATCAGGCACATAATTTGCCAGGACCCTTCCCTTTCTTCCTCCCTTCTATTTGTCTATATTAAGATCAATAAGGCCATAGGATTTCCAAGTAGAATTTTCTCCTAGAAATAGAGTATTCTCCTTGTCTGGAGTGGTGGGCAGGAGGACACATCCTTGGGGGTCTCAGTATGGAGGGCACTGTACCCACATCAGTTTCCCCCAGGAGAAAGTCTGAATCTTCTTCCTGAGTGGACCTCAAAGACCAGGTGAAGGGACAAGGTATACATTTCTCTCTTCCATATACTCATTTTTCAGCTGATTTACCTGACAAAGATTCCATAAAATTTTAACATTCTGTTTAATTGCAAGGTTTAGCAGCACAATCTTATGTTATTTTTCACTACACTCCATAATAAGCCCTATCCAATTCAGGAAAGTCTTTCTTAAGAAATAGCTTCTAAAGAGTCCTTGAAAAACATCTGCAGAGAGTCAGGATAGCTTTTTGTTGAAAACAAGACATCTTGCAGTTATTTTGGCTAGATGATTCTCTTTCAGGCTGATGTACTGTAGGATGCAGTGTGGCAGATGACAATTTAGGACACAGGCTTTCTGAGCAGAACAAAAGTAGCTTATTTGCAGTCACTATCTATTTTTTTTTCAGAAATATGCTCATTGAAAACAAAATTATTTGAGACTATGGTTCAAAACAGTAATTTAGTATTTAGTATGTCCAATTGTAACAGTCCACACTTTAATGCATTCTGTATGAGAAGAATCTAGTGAAATGACACTACAGTATCAGTATAAAAAGGATCTAAGTTGAAGTGTCACAAGCTTATTTGTTCAGTTGAAATGATGTTTTCAGCAAAGATAAATTAGCCCATCAAACAGCAACCTTCCTTCACTGACTTCAATGAGAGTTTAATAAGAAATCTCTTTTTTTTTTCAGAAAAGAGAGAAAAATTCAAGCTTCTTCTGAAACTCATGATACTTTGTAGTCACTTTGTACTGTTTATTTGATATTGCTTTCTTTATAATATTCTTTGAAAATATGACTATTTCCTATACCAGTATTGTTTAGAGATGCCCACACACATCAGAATATTATTATACTTACAGTAGTTGCTCTGGAAAGTACATATATATGGAGAGAAAATTCCTACTATTTTTAGGGAAAAAAAGTAAACACAGTCAGATAAGGACCCGGACACAGAGCAGAAGTTCTCTGCCAGCCATATGGAAGTGAAAAGTGGAACAATTTTGGTCACAATAGGGTTAATTTCCAGCTATAGCATGTCCCTAGTAACAGAAATTAACTCCAGTTATACCCCTTTTGTCACCAAATAGTCCACAACCCATGAAGAAGTTATTGTCTTTGAACTTACTTTAAGCAAAATATTACAGAATTTCTTATAGAAAACAGACTGAATCTTCATGGCTTTATTCAGTTTAACTTGAATGGAAGAATAAACAAAGGTCTGCAGTTAAACACTAATTTTGAATAGGGAAGACTGAGAGATTAATAAAACTAATTAGTGCAGTCAACTGGAATGAAGAGCTAGGAATTTTAATATAGACAAGACCTGGAATGTAGAGGAAGCTGACCTAGAGTGCATGCAAAAACTATGAACACATTTTGAAAATAAAGAATAATTAGGGATATAGTAGTTAAATGAGAAATGCATCCTGGGTTTACCCATGTTGATCATGCTAAGGTTGTCTTTTTCTAATATAAGTGGTATTTCTGAAAAAAAAAAAAAAGCAAATAACTTACTACAAAGTTAAATTTAATCTGTCAGGATCTCAGAAAAGCATTTAATATGGTGTCACATAGGTAATTATTAGGTAAATTATAAAATGCAAATTAATAAAAGAATTATGTGCAGTGGACCATATAAGAATCTAGCTAACAACAGCAGGCTTTGCTTAAAAGCCACTATTGGTCTGAAAGGGATTTTATAAATAGAACTAACAAGGATCATTATTAGAACAAATGGTATGTAATGATTCCTTCAGTGATGTTAGTGTAAAATTCAGAATAGAAATGAATTTTCAGTACAAAGGATGAATGGAATATCATAGAAGAGTACAAGTAAAATGAAACCTAACAATATTTTATTAAAAAATTGCATAGCTTTGCACTAAATATTTCTGCTATAATTTGGAGACTCATCAACATGAAATGTTGCTGGAGATAAAACAGCATGGATTAAACAGCACAGACTATTTAAATTGATGTGACCATGTCTAGAATTTTATGCATAGTTGTGGCTATGAATATTTGAAAAGACAAATTGGAATTGTGTTGGGAACAGAAAAGGATATTGTTCCACCAGTTGTAATGAGAGACTGTTTCATGACAGGAAAGAGAAAGAGCTTGAAACAAAGAAAAAAATGTGTGCTGATAAATGATCACTTTGTTCCAAGGTACAAACACAAAGGTGGTAAAAGGTGCTTTACTGAAAGTGCAATTTTGGCACAAGGATAAATGAGAATAAATTGGCCATGAACAGATGTGGGCTGAAAATTGGAAGATGTGCCTTATTACTCAAAGGTGCCAGACCAGTTTTTCTGAGGTAAGTGTAAGGGTAAAATCTTAGTTTGAAATAAAGCTGGTAGAATTATGAAAGTAAAAATAGGACCTGTCTTCCAGGAAGAGTGGTATGGATTTGGTAACTCTTTCAGTTATTTCTCTTGTTTTACATATGCAACCATAAATGCAGATAGATACTGTCTGTCTTGATTGTATGTCTTGCCAGTGTTTTTATTCCAAATTGTCTTGAACTTGGCAAAGCAGAAGTATTACATTATTCCTTTAAATTATTTATGCATAGTAGCTATATAATACTTGGGTTTTCAAAGTATTCTGTTGGCATGTCTGACATTTTGACAGGTACCCAAACACACTAGCTTGCTCAAAGTTATACTACAAGCCAGTGGCAAAGATCACATTGGAGGTCCATTAGATAGAAATGGCTATTTTTAGTTCTAAACCCTAAAGTACAGTGTCATTACTTTTCAGCACAGGGTATGAAGGGTTAAGAAAGAGGTTGGCATGAACTCTTTTTTCCTAATTGGAGGTTCTCTAAAACAAGATTATTTCACTTGTAGTCCTTTTGTTCATTCTGTATCAGTATTACCCAAGCATTGCTCATTGTTATGCTTAGAAGGTAAGACTAAAGAGTCTATGGATAGGTAAGTAGGCAACACTAATTCCAAATAGTAATAAAATTATAGGTACGTAAACCCAAGATGATCTCATTAAAGTAATAAACTCAGAAGGATATTGAAGACCAGATGGAACTCCAAATAGGAAAATCTATAATGGGACATAAGGATGCAAATTACCCAGAGCAGAGTTTTTCCACATTTGAATGTAGTTCCTTATGTCATAAAAAGATATATACATAAAATACAATCTGTTAAAGTATTTGTATTGAAAGCACAATTTCTAAATAGATACACTTCAAAGGCTTCTGAATTAATGAATATGTATGGAAATGTTTACTTTCATGCAAAGGCTCAGTAGAAAATGTCAAACTTGGTATGATGTGTGGAATCAAAATTTCACATTTACCATGTCTGCAGCTTCTCAGAGGCTCTATACCTATTTACGTATATGCACTTGAAAGTATTTTAATGAACAGTTAATCTAGAATATTAAAGAGCTTATGGCTAACTATGGATCAGTTGGAGATTTCTTGTTTAGCCAGTGACCATTATTCTCCCTTTATCTGTCTCTATCGAGCTTTGGTAGTAGGAACCATGCCAAAAGGATATGATCTGGCCAGAATCTGGGCAGTGAAGTGCAGAAAGAGCCATCATACTGGTTTTAGAAATCCATCTGTTCTTCTTATGCAAATAATATTGCAGTACTGGAAAAACTGACTACTTTGAACATCCCTTTATGACTATCATAGATCATGCTTAATTAGTATTTTAGGATGACTATCAGAATATCTCAGTGTTGGAAAATGTCCTGTATATCTCTCCCCAAAGGCTGGTAGTGTCTTTGTGTCAAATTTGAGAGTGGTGTCCTACAGCCATATTGCCAGTCCCTCTCCAGCAGTCCATTCTGGCTTGGTGGGTTTTTATTTGTCTTTTCTGTGGAAAACACATTTGGCGTGGAAACTTATAAAGCATAGTGGAGAATGGAATAAATGGATTAGGATGTCCATGTAGAAACAATCATTGTCTCTGAATATCATACACAGACAATATGTAAGAATTAGGCACAACAAGGTGTTTGCTGTGCTTTAACCCTTTGTATCCATGAAAGGGTATGTGCAGCTTCACTCTTAACTGCAGTGAATCAAAGGAAATAAGCACTATAAATTGTTTTTCACTCAGTGGATACTGTGTGTAGTATCATTCTGTGCAAGGCTCCGGGGAAAGCAGGCCTTGTTTATGTTGTGTGTTTTTTCAATAAAATATTGAAACTTCTAAAAGTGACTACTGTTGAAACGTCTATCAGTCAAAATATTGATTTCTAACAGTGCAGAGACAGTGTTCAGCACTTGTTTCAGTTATTAGTATGACCGAAAAATGGAGCATTTAACAATGGCCCAGGTTCTTGCAGTATGGTAGCACTTGCTGTGACTCTGTTTCCCAGACAAGCTCGCTAGTCCTGGGCTGGATATCACCCTCAATAGCACTTTTGCAGCAAAAAGGGAATAAATGATGTATCATAGAAATGTCCGGTGCAAATCTTTTTATGCTTCCTTCCCTCCTGCTACTTCTTTCCCTTAGTTACTAGTTTTAAAGAAGGCTCCTGTGGGGATCTGGCACAAGTCAAAATAGAGCAGCTGGTAAACCCTAAACAGAACCATGCTTGTAGTTCTTTTGCATTACTTGATCTTAAGTCATTCTTTAAACTACATTGCTTTACACTTAGGTGAGTGTGGTTTTCGGTCAGTTTGTAAATTATGGTGGCAACTAGGTGTTTTGCAATCAGCTTGATCTGTTGCTGTAACCTGATCTTGTTTTAGTGATAGGTGGAGGTGAGGAGCTGCTTCACTGTAAAATAATAGTGAGACTACATGAAAAGGCTTGGCAACATAGTTCTTATGGAGTGCATAATGGTAATTTAAATGAATATTTGGGATTATTATTCTGGGTGGCAAGTGTTCAAAAACACCTTTAAGCCTCACTTCAAATCTTAAGTCTGAAGGTACAAACCAGGTCCATCTCAAAGCTTACAGTAGACGGACTGTGTGTATTTTGTACTAGACACTGCTGTCCATATTACAGTAGGGTTACTTTTAGAAAGCAGTCAGCATGTGATGTGGACTGCATTCAATGATGAACTGCCAGATTCTGACCTCACCCTGGTTTCACTCCAGCAGGAAACTCCAGTAGAGTTAGAATAAGTCAATGGGCCTATTTGAAATTTACACCAGAGGATATTAGTTTGGAATTTTGCCCATGCCTAAGTAGCATCTTCTGAAGCAATGTTCCATTTGAAGTCGGTCTTCTTCTGGTTATTGGAGTTAGAAGATTACCCTAACTTTATTTGAGCAAAAAGTGGTTATCCAGTAAAAATGGAGCATTGAGTAGTAATAACACTTTACCCATTTTCAAATTTCACATACTGGACCCTTCTCTTAAGCAACAGTGATTTGGAATCCTGTTTCAGCTTCTGAACATAGAACAGACTAATGCCAGAATAGGGAATGATATATAATCAGTATCAAAACAATTTAAAGCAATATAGAGTCTAGTTTTTGTGAAAGTATGGACTAGACAAAAACACTAATATATAAAACTTGTTAATTCTAAAAATGTTTTAGCATTAATTTCATTAACTGCTTTGAATAAGGAATTTTAGTCCGTTATTTCACATTACTTTTTCCAGACTAAACAGATGGTCAAATACATATTTCCTTGAATTTTAAATTCAAAGAATATGCTAAATAGCACTTCTTTTCCCCAGGTCCCGTGATTTAGGCAAATGTGACTTTATCCTATTTTTCATCACTATTCATAAATTTAGATTATGAGGAAAGATTGATAATTCTCCTTATGTAGCAAAAATGAAGATTTTTACATTTCAAAGTCTAAAAGGCAAGCCAAAGTGTTGTGCATTTATTTTTTTAAATGTCATTTTTTAAAAATACTTTTCCGAGTTTGTGAACTTAGGGACTGGTGAAGCCTGAGAAGAGGCAGGGTAGTGTCTGATGGTGTGAGGTCCCCAAGTAACCAAAACTCTTCTCTGTACAAACACCTTGTGTTACAGACTCATCAGGGTATTGATTCTTCTGGGAGAGAAAACCATGCCTGAGAGTAAATTGTGAGAATTAGTCACTTTTCAGAACTCGAAAGAGCATGTTACACACTTAAAGAGTAGAAAGTTTTTCTTTATACCTTTTCGAGTCTTTCAGTGCAGAATCATAGGAGTGTGAATTCATATTTGCCATCAAGGATGTAAGTGGATATTTTAGACTACATGTCATTTATTTGCAGAGTTAAACTTTCCTAAGAGTCACTGGTGGCACTTCAGAACAGATTAGCCTCACAATGAGGTTTTAAAATCTGCTTTAAACCAGTTTCTTTAATCTCTATCTTTCTCCATTTACCTTCAGAATCCATTTACAGCACATGTAGACAAAACTATTATTTTCTGCCTTTGAAAAATAAATAGAGCTGGGATAATTTAAGTAATTGGTTGGGTTGCTTGTAATAGCTCTTTATAGAGAGAAAGCATTCATCTGAATATTGTGCTAGGATTTTATACTTCCTTGCTGAGCCACACAGTCCACTGGATACATGGATGAAACTTCTAAACAAAGTCAAGATAGGGAAATATATATCTAATTGCACTCTTACGTATTCAGTCTCCCAATTTTTTGTGGCTGTTCTGACATGCAAAATTACCAACTCAATTAAAGTGTGTAGAATATATGTCTTCTTAGTTTCTACACACCCCAGTGTGATTCCCCTGACTGAATAGTAACAAAATGCTCAGGGTTTTCTCTGACACCTCCCAGATGTGATGTCAAACTTAGTGTGTGACGGGATGTAGCAGAGGTGTAAGGTCCTAGTTTCCCAGAGTTGAAATTGAATAATTTTTTTTTCTGAAAATATAGGATTTTTGTGGAGGGAGGACAAGCTTTCCTGAAGTAGTTCAGAAAACCTGTATCTTTCTTTAATAATACTGTTGATATTTCTTCCCTGTGTAAGATCTATTTTTAATGTCTAAGGTCAGACTGAAGGTGGGAATGAGAATGAGAGTTCTTAGAATATATTGATTCAATTTTACTTTAAATGATGCCACATCAAGATCAGTAATTCTGTCCCTTTCTCCCTTCTCCAAACCATGGTAAAGTCTAATAATTGCACAGATTTTAGACTGCTTAGAATGGTGACCTTTAAGCAAAAAATTATTTTCAGTCCTAGTTAGAGAGAAGACTTTACTTTGCTATAATAATTAAGGGAACCAGGATATTAAAGTAAGTTTAAAGTGTATTCATGGCAATTAAATGCATTATTATTAGAATTTAATTATGATGCAAGAGTGTGAGAAATTTCATATGTGGGAGGAAATAAATGTCACTCATCAGTACTGAGCACACCAGTGGCTTAAGTTAACCCCTCTTATCTGCACTGCAACAAGCTGGGAGCCCCCAGATGTTCAGCTTCTGCATGTCATCCAAGCACTGGCAGTTTTCAGCTAAAAGCTGTTAATTTCTTAAGATGAGCTAACTCTGCTCCTTGAAGCCATGAAAGCAGAACCTGTTGGATAAATTGCACACAATTGCATGTTTTACCCTTTGTTACTCAAGGAGAAGCAATGGCATTTTGGAAATAAGGAACAGAAGTGAGCATGTAACATCAACTCAAAGTTAAAATTGAGTAACTCAACTAGTTCCTGGAACTTTGAAATTTTCTATCCTGTAGTTCCTTCAACACTGGAAGAAATAACATTAGTGCTTAACAATGCTATTGAATATGAAAAAGATAATTTGACATTATAGAAAAATGGTGAGGGTGGGTTTGGTTTGGTTTGGTTTGGTTTGGTTTGGTTTGGTTTGGCTTGGTTTGGTTTGGTTTGGTTTGGTTTGGTTTGGTTTGGTTTGGTTTGGTTTGGTTTGGTTTGGTTTGGTCTGGTTTGGTTTGAAGAGTCTGAAATATTTGACATATCTGATACTTAAGATATTGCAGACAGGCAGTGGCAGTCCTTGTCATTCATGCTTGTTGGATACTCTGTTGGATCTTTTTCTGTGATTAAGTCCATTTGCTACAAATTTTCATAGACTCTCTCTTCACTGATCTGCGAACTGTTAGTGGTCATTTTAATCATCTGTCATGTCTGACTACATGACACAAAACCCAGACTTCTACAAATGTTTCTTGCCTGAACCTCTCATATTCTCATAGGTATTACACCTGAATTTCATTTTAAAGGCTTCATATTAGAGAAAGTCTCTGGCATTAAACTTCGCCTCTCTGCCCTGGATTTTTGATTATTCACCCTTGTAGTACATTTAAACTAATGCTGCACATTTACTGACTTTTGCCGATTTCATTTATAACAAATATACTAAGCTAATTTGTCACAAAAAAATGCCATTAGTGGAGGAATATTGAAGTGAGTTGTTTCTTGAAGGAAAAAGTCTGTTAGAGCCTATTGAAGACAGAAATTAGTTATGTGATGCCATCTTTTCCTGCAATACCAGGCTATTTAAATTTTCATTCAAGTCTACTGAAATTGATGTGACGGTGATAAATCATAGAATGAAGCTCTCAGTTATTAGCTGAAGCCCTAAAGCAAGACCTGCAGATGTGAGGTCCATATACCCTGGTTCTGTGCAGGCTGAACTGGTCCTGCCTATGCACTTGTATTTTATTAGCACCTGGCTGAGCTTTCAAGCTTTGCTTTTGGGATTTTTTCTCCTGAATAACTGTAACCTCAGCCTGTTAACTGCCCCCAAAGTTGCTCAGTGACCACAGAAGAGATTGCTGGAGGGACACTGTTTCAGATGACAGTAGCACCCAACCACATATGTGCTCAGATCTGCAGGTTGAGCCAAATATTTCCCCCCAGATTTGACTACTTTCCTCCTTCAGTCCTTCTCTCCTCCAATCTCACTCAGAGCAAACTAATGAAAAAACCAATGACTCACAAAATAAAAACCTGAGACTGTAAGAAGGGAACAGGTCCAGCAGAGGTTTTCCAAGACTTCTATAATTTTCCTTTTGCAAATAGTTTTGCTGTTTTCAGTTTATGGTTCTTGTGGTTTGAAGATTTTGGTCAATAATCCTTGTGGTTTTTAGCCTGGCTGAGTAAGACTAAGATCGTGCTACAGCTACAATAAACATCTCAGCTAACCCAATTAGTCTCAGTAATACTAGATGATTTATGCATTGGTTTGTTGATTCTGAAATTATTCATCCTTGCAGTGCACATAGAAGTTGATCAACTTCTATTGAAAACTTCTTTCACATGGGACTTTATACATAAAATTGCTTTTCACTTTACTGCTTAGAAAAAATATTGAAAAAAAAATTTTAAATGTGCTAAGAAAATTATGTAACTTTAAAAAAAACAGAATGCTGTCCTTGGAAATGCTGCTAACACATTCAGAGAAATTTAGAAAGCCACACAATAATTATATTTAAAATCTCTAGCTCTTCATCAGATTTGCTCAGACAATTCTCCACAGAAAGGAAATCAAAACACATTGTTTAGTAGTGCTTCTGAAGCTGCCTTGGGCATTGCAGGTCTTGCTTTGGCAGTTCTCACACATGCTAGACAGCACAGAGGAAAAGGGTGCAGCAAACTCTGAAAAATAGTTTGGAATGGATTTTTCTTTTTCTCCTTTCTTTTCTTTCACCTTTCTGGCTTTCTTTGCTCTCCTTTCCCCTTTTTCTTCTTTTTCTTTCATCCCTTATTTTTCTTTCCATCTCTCTTACTTTCACTATTTCATTTGCTTTCTCTTTCTCTGTGTTGGTTGGTGGGTTGGTTTTACCTGTCCTATGGCTTAGTTCTACATCGAAAGCTTCCTCTTACATTGAAACTGGCTGTTGATAAAATGACATGGAAAGCTTTTAGCCTAAGAGGAGAAAAAATCAACATTTTTAACTGAAATATTTGAAGGATTCTATTCCAAAATTATGCTTATACTGAAAGGTAAAACAAAAGTTAATCACAGTGTTATTTTTTTAAACTATTATAAGCTTAGAAGGCAGAATTATATATTTAATTTTGATTAACAATAAGTATTTGATCCACACAATGTTAAATGGATTGTTTTACATTTATTTTTAAAATTCACCCATGAAAAGTCAATTTATTTTCATAGCTCTAATCAGAATTCTATCTATGCTTCCTTTCTCGTCTTCCCATCCTTCCTTTCCTTCCTCCCAGAGAACTGTGCTACAGTTTTGTTGTACATCAATTGATCTTTAAACATTTTTTGTTGCTGGCTCTGTGTGCTCTGTTATGTTTCCAGTTATAAAAAAAAAATATAACTTTTAATCCAAATTCTGAAGGTCACTAATTAGCTCATTTCTGTTCCATAACAAGAGAAAGAACGTTAACTTCCGTAGCATCTAAGCTGAATATAAATGCCTCATTTATCTTAGACATATGAAGGCAAGTATCCCAGGATGGATGTCAGTGTAGAAAAATAGCCCTGGAGAGGAAGACACAGAAAGATCAGACAGTATTTATTGCCATAAAGACATTCTTATGTGCTCCATAGACTGAGTGATGTCAGGGCACAATGCAAGGTTCTGAAGAAGTAAAGATTCTATTGAGAAAAACATTGTTTGCAAATTGTGAAGTTGATTTCAGGTTCAAGAATTCCTGCCTAAGCCACGCCAGAAGCTCTCACAGGGCAATACTCAGCACGTTATTAGTTTTTAAAGAAAATAGTGGTAGTTAATATCTTCAGTCAACAGAAAGCCTTCTTCAGGGACAGGGCACTTCCACTTTGTGGCCATTTATTTTATTGCTCTCTTCTCACAGCCTTTTTGGGAATGCATTGGGAAGCCTGCTCAAAGTCCTGCTGGACTCAAAGCAGGGCCCTGAATCAGAATTTGTGCAAACACCAAGCCACCATCATATGGTGGGAGCAATCTGCAGGTTGTACAGTGTTCATTTAAAGGAATTAAAATAATCAGTGGATCATTTGGACTTCACATAATCATATAAATTGGAGATGAAAACATATTCATTAAAATTGAGAGCTAATTATCTCTTAGTGGTAGTGCACAGCAAGTCACAGAAGTTTTCATATGTAATGATATCTTCATTCATTCCAGTTGGACTTAGTCAAAGTTGATGGGTATGTGGGTTGTATTTGAGAGTATTTCAATAGCAAATATACAATATTAAGTACATAAAATAATATAATGCATAAGCCAAAATGAATAAGGATTAAAAAGTAAATTCTTAATCTCTCATTTCCACACATTTGTTACAATTTCATAAATTGACATGTTCTGAAAATACACTTTGATTATAATAAAGCTGTCTTTCCAGTTGAAGAACCTTCCACTGTAGTAATTAAGATTCTCTTAATTTTCCAGAGAATTGTTTATTCTTTCAGTGTTTCTTTTTCAAGAAAAGCAAAACAACCCCCCCAAAAAAACAAACAAACAACAAAAATCCCACTAACAGTTTTTTTAAAAAACAGTTTGTCTCTGTTCAGTCTAGCTTGGGATAAGTCATTCTTTCATGAAATAAGGATGACTTTGTAATGGCCCTTAGCAGAAGAAAAAAACAAACCCCCAAGCATACAAAACCAAAACATAACAAACTATTCTTACCTTATCAATATTTTTCCAGAAATATTATGGGAGCATGTGAGAAACTTGAGACTGGAGAGATTTGTGGTTGAGATTTTTTAAGGAAAATTTTAAACATAATCTTAAAAGCTTTATATACTTTATTCAAACATCTGGCTATGAAATTATTTGCCATTCATACATTAGTGGCTGTAGCTGTGAAAATTTGCAAACTATGACATTCTGACTTACCCTTGTCCATGCTTCTTTTCTAATAAGATTTTTTTTTAATAACAGAGAACTAGAAATATTGAAAATAGATGAAACTGAGTATCACCACTTAAACTGAAGGAACCAAATCTTACTTATTCACTGGTTTTAACTAATTTTTCACCCTGGAAATGGAATTATAATTATTCTCTTAATAGAACTTCAAGAGACAATGTTAATATTTTCTTTTCCCTTATTAGTGTTCCTGGTAAAATCTCACAAAGGAGATTAAAATATGATTTCTTCTTCAATATTAAAAGGCAGAGCTGTGTCTCAGTGCTTCCTTTTTTGTTTGTGTAAAAGTTTTATTTGATCATTGAAAGTTTAATTTGAAGCACCATCATTTGGATTTAAGAGAACTAACCTGTTTGTAGGAGATTATACAAAAAAATGCATGAGATAGCTTACAAATTAGAAGATTCTTTTATTCCACTTATATTTTTGCTTCCACAAAAAGAAATACAGTGTGTGAGAATAGGCAGCATTCTCAGATTTTGTTTTACTAAGAAAGCCGTAAAATGACAGTTGCTTAAATGAAATTGAGGAAATCTAAAAAAAAAAAAAAGAAAAGAAAAATGAGGGAATCTCTGACCTTCTCTATAAACAATAGCCTTTGTTACATCATCATATTGTAATTAGATTTATTACAGCTGTATGCTCATAGTTTGAATAAGTGGAAAATGTGATGTGAGTTTAATTGGCTTATTTGTCGTGCTGAGTTCACTAGTGCATTAGATCCTGCCTTGTCCTGCTGCTAATTGAAACATCTCTTTAAAAATCAGCCATTCCATCGCAATCTTTCAGAAATATTCCACTGCAGCCAATGCCAACTTAACTTAATGACTTAACCCATCAACAAAGTAGCTGTTACCTCCTGTTCTTCCCCTCCTTCTCATCATAACTGAGAAACCTCTGTCCTTCCAGTTCCGGTGCAAAACCCACTCATCAAAAGCCAAATTCTCTTTTTATTTCTGCCATGGGCTTCAGACTATTTCTAGCTGCTGAGAGAATGAATAACACTGGACAGCTCATTTCATCTGTCTGTGTCTTGATACAGCAGTTCTGTGAACAGAAGGAAGAGACCTTAACCCACCTCAGAAACTGCTGAATGGGAGATAGAGGAAGAGCGTAGATTGTAATTAATGTTATGGATACTCAGAAATAATCATATGGAGTATTGGAATAATATAATTGCCTGTATTTTAGGTCTTCTTTCCTGTACATTATTCCAACCATATCAAGGTGAACTATGTTGAGGGAATTAGAATCTACAATTCAATGGACTGAATTTGTTTCTCTTTTCCATTTACTTACAAAAAACAATTGTGAGGTCTATTTTAATGTCAGTAACAGTAAGGATCAAACCTAAATGAGATTTAAATGAAAACAGGTATAAATAGGGAGAAATTAATTTAAACTCAGTTCAAAGAAAATGTTCATATCCAGTTCAAGATGTTATGGAGACTGAAGCCCTCTGATAAATTGTATGATTTAATTTGAGGAATCTGTTACTATTAATACCATGTATTCGCTGCATTTCTGTGCAGACTTTTTACAAACTTCTCTTATTTATATTACATTATCTGTGCATTTTTTTTTCCACAAATCGGGAAGAGTACATCATAAACGTAAAAATGTACATTCATATATTTAGTATCTAAATTATTAGTGAAAAACAATTTTTTTAAACCTGGCCTTGCTTTTTAGAGAGACAATGGCAATTTTCTAGTTGCAGCCTCAGTTGGTATTGTACATGGATTTTATTGTCTTGATATCTTAGGATGGAGGGTGACCCTGCATTTCAATCATCCAACAATAATTAGGAAATAAATAAATAACATCTGAATATTTGTCAGAATCTGTGAGTAATCTAGACTGAGCCATGGTCTGACATCCTGTCTGGTCAGATGAGATCATTTGAGTTGTCTTTGTGCATCCTGAGTTCAAATTTCCCTTTTGTTTGGAATCAGTAGGCTTGCATGACTAGTAAAGTCCTGTCTGCTCCCTTAGGACATCCATTATATTGAGGACT
This sequence comes from Taeniopygia guttata, assembly GCF_048771995.1. Taxonomy (NCBI): domain Eukaryota; kingdom Metazoa; phylum Chordata; class Aves; order Passeriformes; family Estrildidae; genus Taeniopygia; species Taeniopygia guttata. Next base: position 11,470,798 of record NC_133025.1, read on the forward strand.
TTAAAAACAAACAGAAGTTAAATCTTCACTTTTGCCAGGTTACTTTATGATTGTGCAACAGTTCTCTTTGTTTCTTCCTTTTTGTAGGAAGATTATTCAGTTCTGGCATCAATGAGACATAGTTTTAGCTGGGCTTTTTGTTACAGGATTTATAAAAATAGATACATGTGCGTGAAGCAGATATGTTTGAAACTGCCATCCTAATCAATTATTTAATTAAGCCCACAAAATAACATGTAGAAGTCTTTATTTTACAAACTCTATAAAATGTACATAAATCAAGACCTGAAATAAAATGCAGAAATTAGTATAACCTGTTTAAAATACTATTCTTTGCATATAACTCTCTTTATTACTATTTTGACTAATAGTATTTGTTGGATTTTTTCAAAAATATAGTTTGAATATTTTTGAATATACTTTAAATCTACTTCAGAAATATACCTCATATCAAAGTCTTTGATGTATGATGATTTGTAGTTTTCCCTTGTCTTCTTTCTGGGTGGTATCATATAATATTATTTACTTCCAAAAATATAAAATTTAGTAACAGAAATCTACTCTTTACTTTGCTGTTACATGGTTTTGGGCAAAAGGTGAATTATGTTTTCAAACAGAGAGAAATGTGTGCACAAACTGTGTATTTGTTTTGCTGAGCTCTGTGATTTTAAAGATATATTAGAAATTGGATATTAAAACCAAGTTATGTATGGTGCAATCAGCAATTGCAGATTTTGTTTGAAATTACTCTGCTGAGTGTTGCAAATCACGTTTTGATCCTGAACTGCTGTAATCATAGGAACTTTATCATTGTGTTCAGTCTAAAAGAAGAGGGTGCAAGAGGATAAGTTAGAAAAGCATTGTATAAAATAATGGATTTGAAAAGTAGGAACTAACAAGGATGGTTATAGATCTGGCCATGTTCAGTGGAGGAAAATGTGGAGGAGAAGCTTAAAAAGTATCTACCAATATATAAAAATACTATAAAGAGTGATTGATTACTTTTCTTAATTAATAAACACATAACTAGGAGTAACAGGCTTAGTCTTTTAAGCTTAAATGGTAGAAATAAATTTCATAGAACACAATTACACAATGAAATATTCTGCCAATGGAAATTGTGTAATTACTGGTACAGGATGTATTTAGAGCTGAGCCTTGTAACACATGTGTAGAAGAAGCTTCATCATGACAAGACATATGCAGCTTTGAAAATTGCAAGTATAGCAACACAAATCTAGCCAGAGGTAACAGCTGTAAAAGAGTCATGTAAACTCTAGCAGTGGCTCAGCCAGCAGTCCCAGGGGCCAGAGTCCTCATTCAGCATGCACTCTCACTGAGCTGCTGGGTGATCTCCTTTTGCACAGGAGGAATGGTGGTATTTTCTTCCAGCCTACATTCCAGTTGTTAGCCCTGGCCATTGTAACGTGTATTAAGTGTGCAGGATAAAGAGAAAAAAATATAGAAGGACACAGAAGAAAGGTGTGTCATTCATTTCCTGAATTGCTGTAGTCTTAACTTTTTCTTTCATGGAAACAAATGTAAGCAAGTCCCAGCATTTGGGGCATAACAACAAGGGCTGAGGTCCAAGAGGGGAATCTGTTCAGTTCCCTTCCTGCTTTCTGCTTCCTGCACTCTCTGCTCTGTGCTTCAGGGATCTGACCCACAGTGACCAATATCAATATGGATCTCTCATTCAGAGAAGGTGAAAGTACCCGGTTAAGTACTGCTGCTAACCTTGGTAGTCACCGCACAGCTCAACAGAATCACTCACTCCTTCAGAAACCTTTTCAGAGATAGTTTCCCAAACCACAAGTTGCACAGACAAGTGCAAGTGGACACAAGTGCTCCAAAGCTTCTCAGACCAGACAATCACAGAGCCCAGACTGGGTCACCAGTGTCTGGGATGGTCTCTTTTTGGGAGATGGAGAAGTCAAGCCTGCCCCAAAGGATCTGTGATATTGGGATCTCCTCTTCTGCTCTGGGTTATACATAATTTTTTCTGCTTTTCTGAGCAGAATAGCACTGGTTTTGCTTGAGAATAAAACCTAAAGATGTACATGCACCTGTTTGGGAAAACGTTGTTTTGAAGGTTTTTGTTGTCACGTCTCCTGGTGAGGTCTGCAGATGCAGTCTGTAATTAATGTAAAATATTCTCAGGTGTTTGCAACTATACATTTCCATCTGTGAAAATCTGGCCTGCCCTGAATCTCAGTGACAGGCAAATGTTTTTGAAAGCACTGAGCTGAACCCGCAGGAAGACTTGCTGCAGTTGTTTGAAATGTGAAATGTAATTTATATTTTAGGAAAGCAGGATTCGTGGACTAAAAAGTTTTTGTTGTTTTGGACCTAATGGATTTACATTAGGAGTGGATTTGGCCTTTATACATTATCATTTAGAAGCTGTCACAGCTCTCAGATTCTTCTTACAGAGCAATAGGTTCCCACAAACCATGTAATCTCTTCCATACCAGACTGTGAGTTTGATTTCCTGCCTCTTCAGGAAATAAAAAACTGATGTCTGTTATGTAGGATAAGGCAAATATATGAAGGCATGAATCAGCACTTCAGTACATCTAGGAAAATGTGTTTGGTTCTTCAGGGGGAATGCCATTATTGTTACTTTCTTCTTTTTAGCAAGTAGATTAAATAGATTTGTAAATTCCTCAGTCAGTAGTAAATAAGTGGAAATAGCATCTCAAGATAGGAAACCAGCAAAAGCGCTGAGCTCCTGCAAGTCTCTAAAATGGTTCTGAGACTGCCAATGTAAAGGATGCTTACCAAGAAATCTGAGCCACTGTGAGTGATATTTGTATCTCAGAGACTCTATTAAGGGATCAGAGACAGCAATGGAAAGGATGCAGCTGAATATGGGCCTGCTCAGTTAATTTTAATGTAAATGTTCTAGGTACTGCTCTTAGCAGAATCATATTAGCCTTTACTGAGTTGCTATTCTACAGTAATCCATCAATGTTTTACAATTATTCATCCCCTGAAGACTGTTTATGAAATGTTTGTGTGCTTTTAGGGTTACAGAATGAGGGCTTCAAAATATGTGCAAATTTTGTAAGAAGTCATGTAAGTGTAAAACACAACAAAGTCATTGATGGTTTTTATTGCACACTATTTACGCAGATACTTTACAAATTAAAATAATAAGGCCATAATAATTAAGTGAGAAGGAAAAGGGAGGAGGGGGATTGTGAAGAAATGGGGTAAGTGGTAGCAAAATGTATTTTCAGGTGGGATTGTGATAAGTGAAAGAGAGTTGCTGAAACAGAGACTTAACAAGAGTCTAACCCAGACAACATGATCTGCAGGGACTTAATTGTCAATTTAGAGAGGAATTTTGTGTATTGCCATTTCTTTAGTGCTGTTTGCCCAAGTATATTAGAACAGGTAGCACAAAATTTAGGACCGAGGCAGTTGTAATAGTCTCTGGATACCTGGAGACATCTCAAACACTAAAATGTTACTTTATGCAAATAAGCAGGATGAAAGTAGTCAGGATTCTGCCCAAGCTGCACCTTTGCAGCCATTTTCTGGCTAGTCTGTCAATGATCTGAGTGATAACAGAGGATGAGGACCCTGTAAATGTGCACAGTCTGTCTTGTTATTGTTATTTTTACTGTCCCATGCTTGTCTGATATCTCTAGGTAGAAATGTTTCTGAGTTTGGCCTCAGTACATTTTCTGCAGAAAAAGATAATGTCAGTGTTTTAAATTTCTCTTTTCTATGAGCTGGAGAATGTGCAAGCATGTATATCTTTAATTCCTTCAGAAGAAAGAGGTCATAGACAGGAGGTGAAGCAGCACTGCCTTAAAAATTACAGCAATGACAGTAAATGTCTGCAGAACTACACTACAGGAAAGACAACTCTTTCTTCTGTACAGCATGATCAAGACCCCCATCCTCAGGAGTTTGAGCTATTTTTGCCTATAAATTGGTGTATTTATTGCTGTTCTAACTGGCCATAGACATGGAATCTGAAATTAGTCCTCTTTCTATTCCGTAGTAGGTGGAATTTTTTTCAGAGCAGTCAAAGCCTTTTAAAGTCTCAGGAGAAATATTTTTACATGGCCGATGAAGAGTCCCTAGATGGAATTGCCTTCAGGGCAATTCATGTATGTTTCAATTGATTAAATATTTAAAATCCAACCTGATGAAAGCAGACAATCATGTACACAGCAGTAAAAGTTCAGGAAAAATCGCAGAATTTATGTTTTAAATCAAATCAAGAATAAGTAAAGATTGTTATATGTTACAGGCATCCTTTTATAACATACATATTTAGTATATAGTCATATGTGTGTGCACATATGCATATATATATTTCAGAAAAATCTGTCATGTAATATCAGCAATAATGTGCAAAATGCAAACACAGCTATTTCACCAGACCCTGTAATGTTCAGCTTGATGATAATGAATGAAAAAAATCTGTATACATCTTTGCAAAGGGTGATAGAAGTAGCAATGTTCTTCCAAACTGTCTCTTTAAATTATCCTTAATGAATTAATGTGCTACTGTGAGCACACGATGCTGAGGTGTCTTGGGGATGAGATACATACTCCCAACTATTGAGCTTTACAAAATTACTTGAGCCTTTCTTCTGTTTTTTCTGAAAAATTGCCCAAAAATAATAGTTGCACCCTGTCCACCTCTTGGCATTTTATTTAGAACATTGTTAGCCTGTCTTGTGGACATTGCATTTGTCCTTAATGTACATTTTTCACTCTGCTGTCAGACCTCGTGGTTATTCTGAGCTCATTTTATTTCTCCCATAGTCTTGGGGAAAGTAATCTGAACAAAAGTTAGCCAGCCTCAAATTATTTGCACAGTTCAGCATCAGGTAGTACTTAATCTGTCACATTACTATGAGCAGAGTCTCTACAGACAATTAATAAAGATTAATTTCTTAAATGCTGGGCACAGACTGGGCGCCACAATGCATATAATACATTTCTTAAATATTGGGCACAGTGCATATAATCATATGAGAATGCTTCTGGAACTGAAAGAGTGGTTTTTGTGATCTTACTCATGATGAAACTCCACCTCCTGTATTTGCTACCTCACCCATTATTTCTTTAACACTGCATGATAGCATGAAGATATCAAGAATGCATTACTGTTAATTTTTAGCTTGAATAATTTTTCCATCTATCTTAGCACTTTCATGCTGTGGGAATAAGTACTGAGTTATTAAATTTGCCACTGTTACTGACATAGTATAATGATGAACAAAACTAGAGTAGAATACAATAGAACAGAACTAAGTTTCAAAAGATTTTTCAGATGTGAGGGTCCTAAATCCTAAACATTACCTGAAATATTAACTTTGTTTATTCAAATTGTGGGGCAATATACCAGTTTGAGTTTGAAGTTTTGCTGTATTTGTGCTACACTTGCATATTAGGTCCCTAATATGCAAATATTATGTTATGGATTGTATTTTCAAAATAGAACTTTAAGGATTTCTGAGGACTTTGTTTCAGACTTTATCCTGTTTCTCAGACTCAGCTGAAATCTGCAGTGGTGGCTCTAGGTGGCACATTCTAACTGTTTCACTAATCCAAAATGAGGATGTCACCTCTGGGGCAGCACTTCACTAAGAGGGGGAGACACGGTGAATGTACATTGGATAAATATGGGTGAGCTCATTCCAGTACCTGTTGGATGGACACAGAGCATCACATTTGGAGCAACAAATCCATATATTAATATTAAATGAGAGAGGACACTGAATTCTCTTCCTATGTGAAGACTTGGTTCTTTCAAGGACATGTGAGCAGAAAGCCACAATACATTTCTTCTTCTGCAGTTTTCTTGTTTTCTTATGTGTAGAAGAGAATTGCATTTATAATTTTCAGAACAGGTATTAAATAAGGAGAGATTTTTATAAGAAAACAGAGTGAAAATAGACAATAATTTCATAACAGGGGCAGTATGTGCATCATTTTCTACCTTGCATTTATTTCAGGTCAAGGTTTGTATGTCAAACTGCACTGTAGGATGAGTTTTTAAGAACACTTTTGTACTCTTAATTGAAGGTATTTGTACCCAGTATTTTTATATTATAGCAAGGTATTGTAAAAAAATAAAAATTGAAGCATTAGAAGTGAAATTTCAATTTTCTTTTTATCATAAATTATATTTAAAATAAACTAGATTAAAAGCTGGATTTAATTTTACCTCTTTTTGTATATTTCTAAGGAATCTGAAGTCTGGAATAGTCTTGATTCCATGGCATAAATTGGTGTAATAGAACATTTTATTGCATGAAGGTGCAATGATTTCCCTTCATGCTGTGAACCAAATATAGGAGATCATATTGGAACTGGCCTAGAAAATTTATACGATGAATAGTTATTATGTTTCTGAAGGAATGAATATTAAGGGGAAAAATACTCAAGATGAAAAAGCCCAGTATATCAAGGAAGGACACTGTGTACCTGTAAACACAGTAGAGGACAACTTTTTAGTTCAGGCATAATGTGGCATTTTACTGTAAACCTTTCAAGGCTAGAAAACTTCTACAACTTTAACTACGCTCCTCTGGACTCTGGAGTTTTAATGTTTTAGGTGTTACATTTAAAATAACTTACTTCTTACATTTAGTATTGCATTGCTAAAAACACAGAATTATTTGTACTGCCCATATTTTATATGAACTATCACCTCCACTGGAACTTCTGTTTTCAATTTCATGCCATTTTCTGCTTTCTGATTTTACTGGTAGTTTTTTGCTATGTACTTTGCATGATTTCTATTCTCTCCTTATTGCTTATATTTAACTTTAAAAGTTACAAACAGGGTCTATATAAAATTAATCTCAGGTGTGGTGAAACATCAACTCATGATTATTAATTACATTTTTGCCTGCTGTTCATGTGACAAAAAAATGTGAATTAAAACCATTATATAGGACTATGTGTCATAAAGCTAAAAACTCCAGAGTGTAAAATGTAAAGATGAAATTAAAAAGATCTTCATTTCCTAAGTAGAATGTAATTCCCAATCACAAGAGAAATAGTACACTTACTAGTAGCCAATCTATAAAAATCATTCAACAAATAAATATAATATGACATTAAGTTTTATAGGGTTAGACATACTATATTTATTTTACTTTGGTACAAAATGTCAGCAAAAATATTATGACTTCCAAAGATAAAATAGCCATGTATTAGAATTAAAAAAAAAAAAAAAAAAAAAAGTTGTGCACCTGAAAAGTACCTCTTCATGTATGGGTCATGTTTTTATGCAAAAGCAGCTCATTAGAAGTTTGTTATAAGTAACATAATAATGGGTGTCTCATTCAAAACCTTTTAACAGAAATGTAGTTTTCTCAGTAATTACCTTTAGAAACCTTCTTAAGTTCTTCATCAAAATATCTTGTTAAATAAGCTGCAGAATCAAAAAGTCCATGGAGAATGAAAAGTTAATTTCAAATCTGTTAATTAAAGCAAAGTAAAAAAGTGTGTTGCCAATGGGAAAATCTGTCTCCTTCACATCTGTACCATCATGCAGGTTAAGGAAATAGAGGAATTACAATTTCCCTCTAAGGTCTTTTCATGCTAATGTGCTGTAGTGCCATATGAGGTAAACATAAATCCAGCCATTAGTTTTCTTTGACAGCATAAAATAATTTTACTAAAAAGAAAAAATAAATCATAGTATTTCAATAAAGCTGCTTATGTTATTTCTGTATTCCCTGATCAACAAAACTGAATCATTATGACACAGCAGAAGGAAGATGGCTTTACAGGGTAAGATTTCAGGTTCACCTGTGTCCTCTTCCGTGTTATGAGTATCATGTAACATCACTGTTCCTCGGAAAACATGGAGCTGTACAATTGTGTACAGCCTGTTGTGTTGGTAACATCCCTTCTGTTAGTGCCAATTAACAAGGATGAGTTCCTTCAGAGCTCCTGTGGGGCTTTAGAGATGGACTGCTGAATATCTTATGTTTCTTTGTTTAATAAACATTACGACCATTACTTTTATGTAACATTTCGCTTTTTATTATAGCACTACATCTGTTAGCAGAAGGCAAATAGAGATTGTTTTTCATAAAGAACCAGATCATACTTTAAAATGTAAAAAACTGAATTTCCCTTTTTAAATTCCAAGTGACTGGCTTACTGTAATAAAATAAAATTTATTCCGTGGCTTCATTTTTACATCAGGTAACACTTTCTTAAGTACTCCTGTTTGCAGGCCAGCTGAGGACAAGAAAGCAGAGGTGGAATTGAACATTCAGGATGGACTCTAGGGCACATGACGTAGTTAGTTAATAGTTACAACTGCTACGTGTTTGAGAGTTGTGTTAGACACTCTTAAGTTTTGAACTGAAGGTCATAGGAAAGTTCCCTCCTAAATGCAGGTTTTATTCTAGATTCAAAGGCACAAAACAAATCTCAAGCAAAGCCTGGTGCTGCTGGTGCATTTGAACTTGACTTTCAGAAAGGCAGCCCTCTCCTGGGCATTTTTAGTTGAGTAGTGGCCACTTCTTTTACTGGTAAACTTCATTACCACAGGATCATCTCATAATTAATGTGGAAAGTCTCTCTGGAGATCATTTGGTCCAACATTCCACTCACAGCAGAAATAACTGCAAAGTTATAACAATCTTGGATAGTAGATCATGTTGCTCAAGACTTTGTTAAGCTAACTTTGAGAATCTACAGTGATATGCAGTCTTTCTGGAATAGCTATTCTAGTGCTTGATTACTTCTGATGTAATTTTTTTTCCCATCCTAATATTTTAATTTATAGTGTTTGCTACTTTTTCTTTCTGTGTATTTGGAATAATTTGGGGAGAATTTGGGCTGAGAAAACTATCATTCTTGGATATTTCTTAATAGAACCACTGTATTAGTAGTGGTTTGGAAGCAGTGGATATTTTTTTCAGTGAAGGAAGAGTGACAGCTAGAAATCTTCCTGTGTAAAATATTTGAGATTGGTCACCAATTCTTGATGAGCACTGAGAAAGTTTTAAACTCTGGGACTGGAAATCCCTAAGATCTAAGTAAGTGAGATAAGTGTCATATCTCTTCCAGAGACTATCATTTATCCCTGGATGGATGGAGGTATGCTATCCATATTATTGGAAGCTGGTGCTTCTGTGTCTGTCTCATCCACTTACCTGCCTTTGATGAGAGGCAGCTTGAGGAAGAGTAGCAGTACACTACCCAAAATGAATGTGCTAATACTTCTATGGCTAAAACCATCACTAGCTTCATGCTGAATTCATAGAGTCGTAAGTTCTACAGCCAGAGGGAATCATTATGTTCACCTTGTCTGACCTATGTTATATAAAGGGTAGAGTTCCTCAACCATTTTTAACAATTAAGACAATTCCTGTGAAAATAACCTTAAAGATACACAAAATTTACTACTTGACAATATTTCAAATTGCTAATTAGCCTCAATATTAAAAACATACACCTTTTTCTAATCTCTCTGCATGAACTGTCACCTTCTAGACTAGATAGATCATGATACTAAACATTTTATGAAGTACATAATTATTCATTAAACCAAATTCGTGCTTTAAATATATTGTATAATTGGAGACATCAATCATTCTTCCATAATGTAAAATTTGAAATATTAATTAAATCCTTCCATTGTGAGTTCCTAGAACATACTTGCTTTGGACCTGCATCTGCTTTCACTCATCTTCCTGTTATCTCTTTATACTCTAGTTGCTGTAACAGAGTTCATTTGATTTATGTGTGTTTAAATATGTTCCTACTATAGCACAAAATCTTCAGGGACTGTGGGATCATTTGGATAAAAAAGGTATATGTAATTCATGCATTTTTCTTTCTGTTCTCTAATGGCTAGTACATTTATTTCTTGTATATAATTATTAATTGGGATTTACTGTACCTGTGTTGTTATTACCAAAATGCAGTTAGAAAATTTTAAGTATGACTGACATACATTTCAACTTTTGCAACATTGTGACTTTCAGTTCTTTCAAGGAAAAAAAAAAAAAAAAAAGAAGGAATTTATGTCACTCAGTTGTATTTTCTTAGATGGACAGTCATAATTACTGTTAAAATGTCCAATAGTATAAACTCAAGACTGTAATCAAAAACAACAGCACATCTACATATCAACATCCACGGTTAGAAAACCAGAGAATGAAGATATATCCACGTTGCTATAAACAAGGTTTTCTGGGATATTGAAGCATGGGGTGAAAGCACAGGACTTGATGCTGTACATTTTTCTCCATTCTTGTATCTTCCTGTAAGAGTACTTTGAAATAGCTTAGGATCCATTACATTTCACCTTAAGAGATTTTCTTTCAGCTTCTCCTTTACTGGGAGAAATGAGTTTGCTGTCAGTGAAACATATTTTCTATTGAGATGGCCAATTTCTTCTGCAATACTAGTTGCTTTATCTTCCTACCATTTTTCCTGTGAAATCGCCTGCTTCTTCCAAACTTTGCAATATGTCAAGACTTTGTCTTGTCTAAATTTTAGTTAGAGAGCACATTTATGGATCTCATGTATTTTACCTATTCTTTTTTAAATAACAACAGCACAAAAAACTCCACACAAGAATCCATGGAGGATTAACAGGTGATAGTGGTGCTCTGTGATATTAGAGAACTAATTCACCTGCATTGAATTCCTTGACTTTATTGGATTCTAGGATAGAAAAAGCAGCAGTAACAGAGAGATTTTATTTATTGCAAAATTTTAGATTTAAATTCATATTAAAGTATGAGGAAATTGTAATGTGTAATTTATAAGCTCGATTTCAATTACAGTAAATTTTTTAAAGGCACAGAACAGCACCTTGGCTGGTATAAATCAATGAAATTGCTGTTATTTATGCTAGTTGCAGGTATGATTATATATTGTTAGTTTCTTCATAAGTCTGTTCTTTCCTTCAGGTATATTTCACAAGAAAAGCTCCACAATCATACTTCAGAATGTCAGGAACTGTAGAATTGATTCTTATGGGGGATTTGCATCAGCTGAACCCACTTAACTTGATCGTTCTTTATTTGTAGCTGATCAAAAATTCAACAGCCTGCATTGTGCCTTTACCTTCTTATCTAGTGGCAGTTTGGGACTGCTCTGAAAAGAGATAGGTGTGTATTTATTTAAAACTTGGTTTATATTACAGGAAAAAAAAGTGAAAGAGATACAGATTTAACGTAGCTGATAAATTATTTCAGATAGAAATACAGCATGCTCCCTCGAGTGATTAATAGATCATTTCCAAAATCTTCATAAGTTTATATGACTTATTCAAAATGTTGTTGACTACTAAAATTTGTAAGCAATCTTTTACGTTCTGGTGGTACATGGCATGAATATGCTTTACTGCGTACATATTTTGAATAATATCTCAACAAGTTGAAATGTTTCATTAGATGTATTTGAATGCAAGATTTCTGGACATACATCATCATCATTAGTTCCATTTTTTTTTTTTTTAAAGCTCTGGTAAATCACAGAACCTGTCAGTGGTGAATTAATTTTCTCTATGCAGATAAAAATAAAGAACAACTGTGAGTTAAATAATAAATAGGCCAATTTGCACTCATAATTCTTACATCTTAAATCTTCATAAAGTGTCATTAAAATTCAATGTTCCTTATACAGATTGATGTGCAAGCAATACATATTGCAAAAAATTATATTCAGTGAGTATGCAAAGGGGTGGGTTTATGCAGTAATTATATCATTACTTAATCTATAATTATTATCTTTATTAGATGTAATTTAGCCAACCAATATAATTTAGATACACAAATTCATCTACTACTTTAATAAAATATGCTTGCTGCCCTTGACAGCTTATGCCTTAAGCAAACACAGTTGTACTGAAAACTCTATTTTTCTTTTATGTTTTCTTCCTGTGGAGCTCAGCAAACAGTAAATTCTGTTATTGCTGCCATTGTTTTATTCTTTCAGAAGCTATTTACTATAGCTAAAATAAAAAAGGCCTTAGTTCTCATAATTTTTCTTCCTCAAGGTCAACTGATGTAGCTGCTAGTTCTTGACTAGGTTTTCAATACCTAAAAATACTTATTAGATTTATTATTATTTTAATTCAGAGAGCCTTTTATACTGCAATTCAAATTAAATTTTTTTTAAACACAGTCTTTTAAAACAAAAATAGAATCAAGCAAACATTTTAAAAGCAAGCAAAATAGTTAATAAATCAATGAACTTAGTGTTAAACTGTGGGAATTAGACATTAAAGTCACGGCTTTATGTGAAGTGTATTTACTTGGGCACTGAAGACACTACAGTATTTTTGTCAAATGGTTGACAAAGATGCTCCACCAGTGGTACATCTATGTTTCCTGTGGGCTAATAGTTTTGTCTGCATCATTTCTTGAGTTCCATGCCTGTTTGTGGTAAACTAGTCCTGCAAAGTGGGAGTTGAAGTTCAATCTGGTAAACCGACAGAGAAAGTTCATGACTTGAATGTTACTCCCTGTGAGCTGGTTCTTACAGCATTCCTACTGAGTGGCAAACCTGAGTCTTCTTGGTAAATGAGAAGAAAATTTGCTTCCTGTGGTGTAAATGACTCCTTCCTTCTGCTGAGCATGGTGGCACAAGGGTTCTTTTTGGTAGTATTGATGTGTTTACGTGTTGCTGTTCCCATAAAAACTTCAGCAATGACTTGTCCATCCAGAGCTCACTGTTGTTCTCCCCTGGAGAAATAATTGTAGCAGCAGAATTAGCTGAGGTTTGGCAAGTCTGAATGCAGCAGTATATCCTGGCTAGTACCAAGTGAGCACAGCAGTGCTCATGTTTGAACAGCTTAGTGACAAATGCCATGTGCTGCAAAAACACAAGGAAGGAGCCTGAGCCAAAATAAGCCAAAATAAGCTCCGTGTCTTGATGTCTTGGTGTTCTCCACCACAATACCCATGGTAGGAGGGCAGCCCTGCAGTGTAAGTGTGGGGACACCACCTTTTCCTAGAAAGGTGCCCCAAAGGAGAAAGCTCTCCCCTACACATTATTTCAGATAAAAACCTGTTCAGCTAGAGAGATTGACCACTGCTCAGATAAGGAGAAGCTTGGCTGGTGTGATGATTCCTAGAACTGAAGTGTCTGAACTCGAGCCATACTTGATGACAAGCACATCTTTGTGGATTTGACAAGCACAGAGCAAGCCATGGAGCCAGCAATGTATGTATGCTAGGGACACCACTTGAAATAAATCGACAAGTTATAAATTAAACTCATATTTTACAGCTCTTGAATGCAGGGGCACTTTTACATACTGGGATGAAATGATCACTGTATGAATGGCATGTGGTGCCAGAAAAGAAACCCCATCCAAACAAAACTCAACCCACAACAGGTCAGGGTTTGGATCAGAGTAATGGTTAATGTGAAAAAGCAATAGTGATACTTTGAATAGGTACACAGGGCTCTTGAACTTTGAAGAAGCAGAAATCCTAACACGCTTGAAAGAAAGAGTATCACTAAAAATACAGAATATGCATGTTCTCTCATAGTTGGGGAGCTAGAATAATTGACCCACACTTTTCAGGAAATTTGGTTTCCTAATATTAATTATTAGAACACAAATTCCTAAATAATAATTAATTGCATATATAAGAATAAGAAGATAATTAGATCTAGCTCCGTTTGAGGCAGGTACTTTTAATTTGCTCAGTTATCATCAGTAAGAACAGATGCTAGTTTTTGCTAACTGTGTGGAGCTAAAATAACTGCTCTCTAGTGACTACTGAATTGAATGTTGCAAGGTTGATTATTAGAACTCATCATATCAGAAAAGGAAGCCTCACTGTATATAAAAAGCATCAATTTTTGTTGTCCAATCATAGAAACACTTGCTACTCACCAGCAACTTTTCTTTAACTTTTCTTTGTCAAATACAAGAAAACTATCAAGGTCACACCTGGGACTGAAGTCCTTCAGATTGTTCCAAGCCCTTCTTCACTCAGACATAACATTTATGTTTTTATGGAATAAGGATTTTATCCATTAGTTGGATCACGTAGTCCTCATGAAACAACCTTCACCATTACTACAGCTACACCTCAGAAATAATTCCTGTTGGAGATAAGAATAGCAATGGGCTTCCCGCATTCAGAATTATGTGGAATTTATTTCCTCAATTTCACTGTATTTTACTCCTTTGAAGTTAAAGCTCACCTTTTTTTTTTTTTTGTCTACCTTCAAAAGAAAAATGAGCAAGGTTTTAAATTTTTTTTTCTAAATTGAAGGCAGTAGTAATATTTAAGTTTACATCACACACTTTTGATTTTGTGAATATGCTATAAAATAATGACTTCTATATAAATAATTTATTCAACATGTTATCGAGGAATGTTTTTTGGTTTTTTTTTACATAATGTGTGTTAAACTGAAAATAGTTTTTTTTTCCTAAAAACACATGGGAAGTAATCTGTTTCAAATACTTGCGTTTTATGGGAAGTAATATTTTGAGGGAAAGTAATTTAATATAAAAACTAAGATGGTTTCAAAAGAATAGATTTCTTTTCTGAATACTGTGGTAGAAATGTTCCATGATGCATTCATCGATGTGAAAGAAGAATAGATTTTCTCTCTGCTAGTATTTTAAACTGGACTTAGTAGAACAGAAAAATAAAACACTGTATTTCCTGGAATTTACTGCATAAGGTCTTAGTTCAATGAAAACTTTATTCTCTGTGAGGAACAGTGGAAGAAAAAGAGAAACAGAAATGGTTTTTTAGGTGGTGTTACCCAGATGACATTGGTAAAACATGTTCTTCTTAATAGATCCCTTGGGGTGCATTAGAGTGAAATGACACTGAATGATCTGTGTTTATATATATATATATATATATATATTTTAGAACATTTTGGTTGTGTTTGGTTGCGCAGGAAAGCACATAGGTAGCCATTTTGGCTATTATTGTCTATAGTAATAAAGCAATATGAAAGCATAAAAATATCACCTATGAAAATATATAAGGGAAAAGAAAGAGAAAGATAACTACCCACAGAGCTCACTATGAGACTTGTTTGTTGCAATGTAGTTTACCATTGGTCAAAGTGATGGTCTTGATCCATAGGGGGTGGGGGGAGACACCCCTGAAACACAAAGTCCCATGCGTTTAAATAGGCTCAGGATGGGTGGGGACACCCTGGTACCTTCTCCATGGGGAGAGGAAGTTTTACACTGTCTCTTGCAACACACCCTGTATCTGTTGCAGCACTTTTAGATCATGTTCAGTCATCTGGAGGGAGGCTTCAGGAATGGGTCTGCGGGCACTTCACAATTTTTGATGATTTGTGACTCCTTCTAAGATACAACAGCCGCCTCTCAGCACAGTGGAGGCAGTAATGCCCTGTCAGACCTTCCATGGGGGAGCAGGGGCAGTTTTACCCCTAAACAGAGGACAATGGCCATGAGAAAGAGAAGCATGCAGGACTGCAGGGTTTGAGCCTCCCCCTCATGGGTGCAAACCTGGCCTCAGCAAATGAGTCTGTGGGCTTTGGCATCCCCCTGCTTAAGCCAACCAGAGCTTGTTTTCAACATAGCTACTGAGAAAGGCTTCCTTTGTGGGTACATTCTTCTCCCTCCAGGCTTTTTTACTTCTCCTTAGACTTTAAATAACTGGACAATAGGACCAGATTTGTCTTCTCTCAAGTTCCCATCAGGTGGCTTAACTCACAGCCCATTTCCAGGCAGGAGATGTGTTCTGGGAGGCTTCAGTGGTCACAGACGAGCAGTTTGCTACCATGGACAGAGGTCCATCCTTTGGTGATTTTAACAATGTTTAAGTTGTAAACCCTAACATTTCAGTCTCACAGGGGTGCACACTATTATTGTGTATATCCTACTTTTGCTCTTTGTACTAAGATAGCAAGAGGAGGAAAGAGGGAACAAGATTTTTTTGTCTTACTCTAGAAGCAGACAAGAAAATATGTGTTTGTTCTGCCAGTGTGCCTGAGAGGCGCAGCCTTCAACCGTCTGTAGCCTTCAGATGAGAAATGTGCTTCCACAGGGACAGAGCAGTGCTGCCATGGGCAGCAGTCCCACAGCGTGACTTCTCCTTCTGCTCAAAGCCCTCCACGGCATGTGGTGGCATCCCACAGTAAGAAATCCTGTCTAGCACTGCTGGGATCCCTGCTGAGGGACGAGCATTCCCTGTGTCTCAGCAGAGCATTTGCTCTGCTGTCTGGATAGCAGTTGGCCACCAGGGATTTCAGCTGGGAATCTACTAGAAGTGTCGCACACAGAACTGCACAGCCACTCATTCTCTTCTTTGAACTTGTTAAGTAAAAATGACTGCAGCAGTATCTGCTGTTACATCTGAGTATCTTTTAGTCACCAACTCAAAGTCTAGTCTGGTGTCTGGTAAATGGGACAGTTTTGGCTGTGTATATCAACTTTAGGGCTGAAAACCAAGGAATACAACTATTGGAACCAGCTACAAACAGCAAGATATGAAGCCCAAGTAACATGTAACTCTCTTCTACCATTCATACATCATCCATTGTAGTTTTTGAAAGTACTTTTTGATTCAGAAGAAGTGCTCTGGATTCGGTCTTGCTGGCATGTCTTGCAGACAGATACTGTTCAGAGGTGCATCAGAACATAAATCTGAAGACTATGGAGAGAGAACAGACATATCTGAAGGCTACCACATTTTAAATACTTTTTTTTTTTATATTCACACATACTAATTAGTTGCCTATTTTAAGCATAAAAACTCCCCTCATTTTTCTGTTAGTCATCTGTCTTGATACTCTTAAAATACTTTCATTACTTCATCTTATTTATTCACTATTAATTGTTCAGTATTATTGACACAAATTTAAACAGCTGAAGTAAGTTTGGTTAAGAATACATGTGTGGATGGTTTCTATGGTAGCCTATTTCACAGTCCTTTTATGCCTCTCAAAGTAAGACTGTAGATTTAGAAAATCCATTTTTAAATATTTCCTGAGATTTAGTAGCAACAGCTAAAAACTTCACAAATCCTTTTAAAATGTTCAATTAAATAGACATTATACAGAGTGGCTGGCTTCCTATGTTTGAATAAAATATAAAAAGCATATAAGAGTATTAGTGGTTTTCGAGTTGAAAAGTTACAATTGCAGGCATTGCAGAACCTTTCAAAGTACTCTATGATGTGTTTACAACTTAAGATAGTTCTTCAGCTCTGTGTGACAATAAGTACAAGCTGCATAACAGAAGTCATCCATAACAGTTAATTTATAATGTTAATAAAATCAAGTGGTAAGAAAGCAGTATCTTGTTGATAGTAGAAATGTTGTCCTTTACACTAGAAGTGGTGTGCTTCCAGGATTTCTGGAGGTATATTTGAATTATGCACAGTACAAACAGATGTTTTGGCATCACAATTAAACAAATCATCCGAAATCTCACTTAATAATATTTCCACTGATAATGCAATTCATTGAACCATCCGCAGGAATAAGAAATTTGCTGATACTGGACAAAAATTCATCTGTAATGTCTCACTGTTTGTCGGAATCTGTGGTATTGATGATTCCGAGATTGTAAAAAGTCTCTGCCGTTCTACCCCGTTGCCAAAGAAGAAGCCATACTTCATCTGTGCTGGTTTTCAAGGTTGTTTATTCCTGATTATTTATAACATGTTCTGCTGCTCTGCCGCAGGTCTGTCCTGCAGGGCAGCGTGTGGGGCTCTGCCCTCAGTGGGATGTTACAAACATTATATACCAGAAACTACCTGTGCTATATTTACAATAATGTACCAATATCAATCATCTACATTGAACAGTGTGTCCCCAGCCTAAACCAATAGAAAAATGCCAACACTACAGTGAAACATGGAGGGCATGAAAGAGAATAAAAAGGACAAGACACACCCAATTTCCTCCATCTTGTCCCGTTTGGACCCCGAATCTAGAATCCTAAAATTTTACTTTTGCACCCGTGCCACACTTAATCATTACTCATATCAAACATTCAGAGCTTGTAATTCATCCTGTAAGATTGAAAACTCTTTTCCATGGACAGAGATCAGAGACAGTGTCTCTCGGGGCTCTGTACAGGGGGGTTCCTGACCCCCTGCCAGGGTTCCAGACCTTCCAGGGCAGCCAGAGGGAAGCTCTGGATTCCCACAACTGTTCAGCAGATATACCCATGCCAACTGACTACTATTCAAATAGTTCCCTAACTATATTATCTATGTTCTTGAAGAGCTGCAAAAATGAGACATTTCCCAGAAAAGACTGTTCATCTAAAGACCATAAGAAATTATTTTGTAATTAAGCTTTTCTAGTAGTAGAAAGCATTTTGCATGTAAATACATGAGCTTTTTATTTTATTAGTGACATCAAAAGTTTCTGTCTGGATCTCATTTGCTGGTGACTTTTATAAATCTGTGTGGAAACATAAATGTTCATGCACACATGAGTCTCTCAACATGGTGCCCTTATGTATGTCTTCATTTTTCAGAGCGTTCTCTTGTGCACATATATTCATTTTCATGTAAAACCTATTCTTTATAGATATAAAAAAGATCTATGGGGGTGGAAACAACTATGTGCCATAGTTGGGCCCTATTAATTATTTATTAGGTCAACAAGTTCCTAGTTAACCAAAATAAAACCCGAGACTTTGTACGCCACAATCCGCCACTCATTAATCATCAGATTTTCAAAGTTTTGTTCACAAATGTTTCTTTATGGCAGTTTAATGCTTTTTTTCAAATATGGATTTGGAATTTTCATTTTTTAAAAAGTATCAAAAATATTGGGATATATTGCTGGGGTATTTGCTAAGACATTAACATGTTTTATGACTAAAGTCCTAGTGTCTTCTGGAGCTTTCTGGCTGGTACTAATTTTTGCCTTTAAAAAAATACAACCTACCAACCAGTTAAACAAAACACAAAAACCTCTTGAGGCAATAATGGGGAATCTAAGATTTTTCATACCTGATTTTCCTTCTTTTAATATTTTCCGCTTTTTGAGCATTGAAAATCAGGTTCCTTTAGGGATTTGGCTAACCCCTGTAAGGTCTATGCTTCCAAATACTAGAACAGCCAAATTCACAATTTGCCATTTTCCAGGAATTATGAAGATTAAAATTTAAGTGTTTAAGATACCTGCATTAGCAACAGCTTTTTGGATTTTTTTTATTTACAAGTATTTCCTGCAGTCACCCATGCCTAACTTTACACAAAGCATTCACACTTCTCTGTTATTAGATATTATCTATGCAGTTTATTGTTAACATTTTGAAAAGTACTATTGGCAAAGATAATCAAAAATAAGTTACTTTATTGGCGATGAAACTTGGATATCTGGCTTAATACTGGGTCAGAGTTCTCAAAAGAAAGTAGCCTGCAACTTAATAAGAATTCATAAAGTGCAGGAAAGTGACTCAACTGATGCCACAATAACCAGCAATGTCACGTAACACACAGTGTAGCAGTGCCTAACAAAGGACAAGAGCTCAAAGTGCAATATTCAAATCCTTGCACTGTGTAAGGGTAAATCTGGATATGCCACAGTTTGAAGAAAATTCTCCAAGTATCTGTTTCAGTGCACAGCTCTTGTGCTGCATTTCTTCTCTGGGCTCTTCTTGCTGGTTCCAGCGGTCCTCTCACAAGTATCCAAATAAATAAACAAATATATAATGTTCCTACCCACAGTCTTTAGCTAGAACTACTGTCATTTGCATCTCTCAGTTTTACTTTAATGTTCAGCTCCAATATGACTTTATTTTACAGTGCATAAATTATCTTAGGGCTGTTCACTGTCTGTCACATTGCACAAAACCTAGAGAACAAATAGAAAACCCAGGCTCTGTTTAATCAGAGGCTCCTGACTGCATATTGAATCTAAAAATAATTTTTAAAAAGGTATTTGAAAGGTTGCATGCATCTGGAGTCTAATAATCCTGCTAACCACCAGGCAGGATCTTATCTAGCTTGTCTAATGCATATGTCTCAAGTTTGGAAATAATGAAGATCTAAAGAATCATTCAAAGAATGCATATTCCATAAGACACTCTTATCTGCTCCTATGTGCATTATAAATCTCAAACTCAGGAATTTGTTGTTTCTGTTCTACACCATAAAATATATTTGTCCTAAGAATTATGTGGTGTTGTGGAATGTGTGCACTACAACCCAGTGCGCAGTCCCTTAAGAATGCTTTTAAGTCTTATGTTCTGCTTCTTCAGCAAAAATCAAAACATATCCAACAATGTCATGAATCCCAAATTGTAATACAAACTGTGAAAACCATGGATGAGGTTTTTATTTTCTTTTTAAAGGTTTATTTTGATATGAATCAAATTCTCCACATAACTTCAGTGGACAGTAGATTGAGCCATGTGGTCCATCTGTTACTTCTGCTACTCTCAGTGAATGCTCATTATGTACAGGGATTGCAAAACTTCTTTTTTAGTTCACATGAATTAAGCACCTAGACATGAAGCTTTTAGTTCTGTGATGAAGTATGGCTAAGTGCTTTTCACTTTCTACCAGAACTTGATCAGAAAATCCAGGCAGTAGTAAAAACACACTGCTTCTTCAAAATAGCATCTGATTTTTCACTCAGTGCACACGTAACTTTGCAAGTAATGCTGCAGTCTCAGAGCTCAGTAGCTGCTAAATGCCTGCTTTCAGAATGATTGAGGTTGGGAGGGACCTCTGGAGATCATCTTGTCCAACCTCTACTAAAGCAGATTCACCTACACCAGGTTGCACATCCTTGTGTCCAGGCAGGTTTTGAGTATCTTCAGAGGAGACTCCACAACCTCTCTGGACAGCCTGGTCCACTGCTCTGTCTCCCACACAGTAAAGAAGTTTTTCTTCATAACCAGATGGAACTTCCTGAGTTTCAGTCTGTGCCCATTGACTCTTGCTCTGTCACTGAACAGCACTAAGAATCTGACCCCACCGTCTTAAAGACAGCCCTTAAGATATTTTTATGTATTGATGAGATCCTCTCTCAGCTGTGCCTCACTGTCAGCATTCAGCGTCTTTGCTAAATTTGAATTTATTAACATCCAGATCTTCTTCAGGAACACATTTACCAATTGTTAATGCAGTTTGAAACTATTACCCCTGAAAAACATTTTCAGGAATCTGGAATTCATTCCTTTACTTCTGCAGCTAAGGATTACATCAAATTCCTAATATTGCACACTTGGAAAGGGGAAACACTTTTATTCTTCATGACCATTAGCAAGAATGGACTTATGCCATTGTGGTTTATGTTTTTGTTATGAGAATTGTCATAAACACTTGGAGCTTCTGGCTTTGTAATATGCCTAAAATCACTTTACATGAAAATTATGTTTATTATTCTCTTCAGCTGGAAATTCAGTAGATCAAGACAAATGTGGTGCTTCTCTGCTAAATGCACTTAGTAATTTGACAAGATAGGTATAATTTCCCATACATTGCAATTCCTCACAGTAATAGTGTTCCAGAGTAGTATGGCAAACAAACAAAAGACCTAATTAAGTATTGTTGAATTTTTCTAAGGCAAAGTGTATACAAGGTCACACCAAGGGCTCAGCTGAAGTTTATTAAAGATTAGCAGTCTGTTTCTTCAGGAGGGATCCCTCCAGCTACTGTAATGTATGACAGCCTGGCAGACCATGTTTCACAACAGGCTGTTGAACAGAGCTGAGTTACAGAACAAATGCTTTGTAGAATGTCTAATAAAAGGGCTTCATATATATTAAAGACATTTTTCTTTTTTCCTTTTAGTTACATTTTGAACAGGTAAGCAAAACAAAACATTATTCGCTTCCATATATTTGGAAAATTACTCTAGAAGTAGGTCACTGTGCAAAAAGGACGAGGTTATTCCCCTGCTCTTCATTTACACTGTAAATCCTTGTGGCAAAAACACACCTTTGCTTTTGAAATTACATCATGCAGTAGGAACCAATCTGTGAATCCAAATATAAATCAGCTAAATATGTGTGAAGATGTTTGGATAGTGGTGTGCCAGGTTTGCCCTTAACTTACTAAAAAAAAAAAAAAAAAAAGTCATAATTGAAATATTTATAACATGCCTGTAAGCTTGAAACATTGAAACCTATGAGCCTGGTCTGAGTTGGTATGGGACCGTGCAGGGACGTAAGGCCTTTACTTTACTTCTACTCTCCTGACCATCATATAGACTCTACAAGGACACAACTAGTACAATACTAATCTTGAGATGCTGCTAAAGACTCTAAAATACAGATTTACTGCAAGGATAAAGTATTCTTTAAAATATGTCTAAAGTACTGAGTGAATATTTCCTGTCATAGTTCAAGAGTTTTAACTAATATTCACATTCCTATGCTGACAAATAAATAAATTTGCCTCTATTTCTTTTCCATAAATACATGGGGTGAGCAAAAAAAAAAAAAATTGAGGGAGCCCCTTTCCTGTTTTTGAATGTAGCAGAGCTGGGCAGAGATTCTGAAGACTCAATGCATCTAAGTAGTAGAAATATGTTCAAAGTCAGGCTGTGCACTTTGCTCCCAAATAAGCACTAAAATATAATTATGTAATTTAATACTGAGATTAAAAACAGACATGAATTCCTAGTTGATCTCCTGACTCCACAAGCTGGTGCAGAGTTTTCCAACCCTGGAACTCTTCTAAAATCAATAATTCTATCTTTTTTTACTAATAAAGGCAATCTGGACTGAACACTACATGAACTGACCATTTTTCCAGTCTGCACTAGAAGTCAACATAAAAGTTCCATTTATTTATTGTTCCCCAAGCTCATAAAGGCAGTATTTCAAAAATAGTTTATTGCTATTAAATTAACACACTTCTTTCTTTTTTTTTTTTTTTTTTTTTTTCTATAGAAGTAAAGATTTCTTATATGTCTAAGCACCTGCCCTCAGGTGCCTTAAGCTCATTTAAAAGAAAAATGCTCTTTCAGATGCTATTTATGTAAATAGCACTTAATACCTCTCCTGGATATAGCAGCATTCTACAACACACCTGAGCATGGAAAGCCTGGACTAAAGTATAGCAAATCACCATAATTCCTCTGTAGAAGAGAAGAAACCAACTACAAAGGCAAAGGATCTTTTAAAAACATAATAATAATAAGAAGAAGATATATCACACACCTAAAATATCTCTAAATTGTACCGACTATACATTTTGATAAATCCAAACAAAATAGTTGCTCACTGAATGACCTTAATATTGGATTTGAGAGCAGATTGGTGAATGATGCAAGAAGTGGTCATGCAATCAAGGAAGGTCAATACCAGTCTAGATTTTGTAGACCAAAGTCCTGCAATTTCTAAGGTTTTGTGACAGCACTTGCATTACTGGATTGGTCATGGTTACTTGAGATATTCTCATTTTGTGTCTTCAACTGCACCAATAAATTGCATTTGTCAAAAATATGCATAGTGCAAATGCCTCTTGTTGGTTTTGGTCCTGAAATATCTAAAAGTATAATATTCTTTCATTATGGAATTCAGATATAATTTTTTCATCGGTTACCTTGGTAACAAAATTGCAACTGAGTTCTTTTTTCCATTTTGCATTAATAAAGGGCTAAATATTATAAGTAGTAGCACTGTGTCCTATTAAGTCTTAGTGCTGCATAACAAAAGATGTGTTTCTGTAGGAATTTGAGGCTTGGAAGTAGTCCTTTGTTTTAAGTCTTGAATCTCCATGAGTTTTAGGCTGGTTTATCTGTCTATATGAATGCAGTTAAAGACAAAATCTATTAAGAAGTGTAGCTCTAGGTTAAAGGCAAGGAAGGAATTTGCTTGTGGTCTGTAAGATTCCTGTATATAGATCTCATGTTCAGACCTTGATGGGAGTTTAAGATGCTCCAGCAACTATGTCCAACTCGTAAATATGCACATTACTAAGTCCGTGGTGCTTACAGAAAACTATAAAGGATGGCAGAAATATTATTAGCAACAACTCAGTTCCTCCAGGGGTGAAAGAGTAAAAGAGGCAATAACCACTGATTATTTCATCAGCCAGGGAGTTGCTTTAACCATTTCCAAGACCTCAGGTCCTTCAGCCCGAGGCAATGAGAACAGATGCAGGAGGGAAAGGGACTCAGCAAGATTTTACCAAGAGCAATAAAGTTCTGCTGGGGATGGCAGCTGCTGTATCAGGGGTAGAGTCACCCTGAATTCAAGCAGCTATTGATGATGGTTTGCCCCTTTCTCCATTTTTTTTGGTGGGAAGTGATTACTTGATCTTTTCTAGGTCTGCAGTCCTCAGCACACAGTGCAGTGCAGGGCTCTTGGAGCTGGCTAGATGTCTAGTAAAAGAGAATGGAACCATCCAAGCGACAGTGTGCCCTGGGGTGACTTTATGATGTTTGTATCCCCATTCATCTGTTCTGTTTATTCTAGATGTTAAGTTTTGCAACTTTAAGAGTAGTTCCAAGAGCAAAGGGGGAGAGAAGTGCAGAATTTGTTATCAGAAAACCCTAAACCAGGACACAGTGTTATCTCCTGCTGTTGTCTAATCAGATTAGACAGAATATTTAGTTAATAGTTAATTAATGCGAGATATGCAAAAGGTATTATAATATCTGTACTATATCTGAAAAAAAACTGAGTAACTAATATAAGGGCAGAAAGACTAGGTCTTAACCTTCCAGCTTAAGAGGGGGATTCAGAATATGAAATTTAGTCCATTACAGTTTTCTACATGAGTTGAACAAAGACTGAGACCAAAGTAGAGAAACACAGGAATAACCTGTGAGACTTTGCCATCCTCCGTCATGAATGGTTGCTGAATATCCAGGTGTTTAAAACAAACCAGGGTGTATTAACACTAAATAGTATAAAATAATTAAAAACTTCAATTGTGAGGGAGCTCTTTATATCATCTGGTCCAAATTTTCACTCAAAGTAGGGCTAACATTTTATTTAACTCATATTTTTACTTGATTGATAAAGTAGTAATCCAAGCTTGTCTACATAAAAAAAAAAAAATTTAAGACACAAGCAAGCTAGAGATACTCATCTAATATGTGAACTTCCTCCCTGTGCTATATCTGGGAATAGCCTTGATTTGCCAGAGTGGTTTATGAGGAAGATACAGTTTCTGTCAATATTCTTTGATAGTGAAAAGTTTCTCAGGAGAGAGCATGCAGAACAAACATCTGATGACTGTGCTGTTAGCAGAGCTCCCTGGAGCTCCGGGGCACACCAGAATCCCTGTGCTCCAGCATAGTTCTCACTAAGGGCTGGAGATCTTTAGGGGTACTGCTGCATTCCCAGACATCAGATAACCCATGGGAAATAAATTCAGCATACTTATGGACAATCCAAGTGTCTGATGGCTTTAACAATCTCCAAAACACAAGAGTAATCACAAAATCAAAGAGTGGGTCAGCTTGGAAGCGACCACAGTGAGGCATGTGTTCCAACCTCCCTGCTCTAGCAGGGTCATCCCAGAGCACATGGCCCAGGATTGCATCCAAATGGTTCTGAAATATCTCCCAGGAGGGAGACTCCCCTCCCTCTCTGGGCAACCCATTCCATTTCTTGGCCACTGCAGGCTTAAGTTCTTCCAAATATTCAGATGGAACTTCCTGTGCATCAGACACTGCCTCATGTCCTAGTGGTTGGCACCACTGAGCAGAGCCTGGCTTTGTCCTTTTGGCATCCCCTCTTTAGATGATTATATACATTGATGAGGACCCCTCTCAGCCATCTTCTCTCAAGGCTGAACAGGCACAACTCCCTCAGCCTTTACTCATCAGAGAGATTCTCAAGTCCCCCAACCATCCTTGACACCCTCCATTGTATCCACTTC
Organism: Taeniopygia guttata; assembly: GCF_048771995.1. NCBI lineage: Eukaryota > Metazoa > Chordata > Aves > Passeriformes > Estrildidae > Taeniopygia > Taeniopygia guttata. The sequence goes on from NC_133025.1 coordinate 11,496,579, forward strand.
AAGGGCTCACATCTCCCTTGTACTGAGGAGCCCAGAGCTGCACACAGTACTCCAGATGGACAGAGTACTCTAGATAATAGTATCAGAATTCCCAGAAATTAACAGCCAGTTGTAGTTGTAAATGTTGAGATGAGAAGGGAATTGGAATCAGAGAAAATTAGGGAAGGCTCTTATAGATTTATCAAAATATATTCCTCATGTTAAGTACTGAAATACTGTCTCAACAGTCTCTTTCAGTCTTTGCTATAGACTTCAGGGTGTGTCTGAGGAGAAAAAGGTCTCTATGACAGGCAATTGAGCAAACCTAACACTTTTATGTCTCTGTGTCTTCAAGTAACAGAAAGGAGGTTGGACAGGCTTCTAGCCACTTCCCAGTGTCAACAGTCTTTAAATGTGATATAATCAGTACAGTATTGATAAAGAATTGATTAAGATGTTTCAAACACTCTGAGACTGAGGAGAACCAAAGATACACCCATTTCCAAATGGAATTTTGAGACTTAATTGGTGGTTTCAAATCAGGGATAGCCTGACCACAATAAACTGGACCATTAGGAAATCAGGTTAGTTTCAGACTCTTCCCTGCTAACATCCCAACTTCTGCTAGCTAAGTTAAGTCACTTGTCAGGCTGTGTGTAATATTATCTGTCAGCTTTTACAGAGTTCTGTCATCCAGAGATGACAATAGAGGCAATAACTAAATATAAACACCTGTGCAGTTTGACAGCATGGTTAGCAGGTGATTTTAATCCCACAGGCTCTAAAGCCTAACCGTTTGTCAAGTCCACTTATGGCACTGAAACAAGCAATGTGAATATAACCCTCACAGATGTACTTCCAGAACTAGTTTTTTGTGTTCTAAATAAATGATTAAAATATCACAAAGCAGATTAATTGTAGAAAAGACTTTGTTTGGTGTTACCTCTGAATTCCTGATGTCACTAAGGGTCTTTCTAGTAATGTAAAAAGAACAGCATGATAGTTTTTCATTAGTGAGAATAAATATGGGTCCAAATAATATCTGGCATGATGATAAGCATACATCTCATATACCTCTGTCAGCTTCAGCAGATATAGCTAGGTTGCTGTGAAAGGCATCTTCACAAGGAAGATGTGCCTTGTAAGATGTTGTGTAAGTGGTTTACTCTGTGGCTTTTCCAAAGCTTTCAAAAAGATCATTCTGCATTTAGGCCATATGCTTGACAGTGTGTCTTTCATCTTATTAATAGGCACCACAAGGCCACATAAGGAGGGGGAAGTCCCTGGTGTGGACTATATTTTCATCACTGTTGAAGATTTTATGGAATTGGAAAAAAGTGGTGCTCTCCTAGAAAGTGGAACATATGAAGGTAAGCACACTTTTACTGCTAAATTTGTATCATGTTTCCATTGTACTATTTTCCCATTTGATTGAATTGCTCTGATATATCCTGTTACAAATATGTCATTGCTACTGTTACCAGAAATTTCTGAAGAGCCATATGGCCATTATGAAAATATTTTCATATGTAAAAGCTAAATGCAGATGAGTTCATTGTAATTTTAGTACATTATAGTGGTTAAGAGAAACACAGTACTACAATACATTTACAGGACAGAAAGACCAGTCCTTTACACCAAATACTCAAGGACATTTCCACAGAATTTCAGGAAACAGCTGCTTTTCTAACATAGTATAAACACATTCTACAACAGAAATCAAGTGTAAGGCTGACACTTTTCCTTTGCATGTGGGATCCTGCAATCATCCATCTATGTCAGAAGTTGAAACCTCACTACTTAAGTAACAGAGGAAGAATTTGCTATGTCATGTCTTATGGGCTTTGTAAAGTTATTGAAAAGAACTCATTAATTTTGTAATATGGCAGAGGGATAGGGGCTGTCCTAATGGCTATATTAGAAATGCCTGCCTATGGGGCAGAGAGCCAGCAGCTTACTGCATGGCTCTGCTTCCCAGGAGAACCAGTGATTCATCTGATTTTAAACCTTTTCCAAAACACAGCTGCCCTGAAAGTGAAACTGTTTTAAAGAGGTGGAAAGTTACATTGCAGGGTATTTTAATAAAACCAGAATAATGATACAGTATTTTAAACCAGATGTTTCTTGCAAATATACTAGTATTTAAAGTAACTGGGTAATGGATAGTGGGTTTTTTACTGCAATGTTCAGAGGAAACACCGTTTATAGGAAAAATATGATCCATATATATGGGAATACCTGGGCAAGTAGAGCACAGGTATTTAATGGAAATCAGTCCCATATTTTCACCTTGTAGCACAAAAAGCAATAAAGACCATTTTGTCCTTGCTTCGACCCTGCCAAGAAAAGCATCTGAAGATAAATAAGAAGCCATTCACCCCAAAAAAATCATTAGCTGTGTTATAAATAGCAGCAAAGAAGGCAATTTTTTCCCACCTAATCAGCACAAAGTACCCATTGTCCAGTAAATAAATTTTCATTAAGACTTATATCAATACAGAACTTGTAACAAAGATTTCCATTAAAGAAGGTCAAATAAAGGAAAGTATGTCATCTTTCAGGTTTCTACTTTTTTCACCACTGTCTGACATGTAATGGTACAAGTTACCTAAACATTAATAAAAGACCACAATTTTATCACAGGTTAATTTAATAGCAAGCCTTTCTTGAAGTGTCTTTTTGTTACCTTAGGTGTTTGAAAGTAACATTAGAGAAGCTTAAATGGAGCACAAGTCTGTCATTGCTTGACCATGTAATTTCATTAGTTTGCTGCAAGTTTGTAGAGATTGAACTGCTATGTTAAATTAATTCACAGTGCTCTCCTGTCCCTCAAGGGATACTGAGATGTGTCTTTTAATACCAGCTACCAGAGCTGAGTGGACAGCAAGGTGAAATATTGGTTGAGGAAGTCTGCATAACTCCTCAAACCAGATGAGGACCCAGCTGAAGAGAGGTCCAAAGTCGTGACTGTACAACATCTGTCACGTCATTTGCTTATCATGGGTGACAAGTTCACTGAAGCCAAGAAATCAGAAACTAAACATACAGCTAACTAAAGTAAACAGACCAATTCTGCCTAAATCCTGTCTTTGATTCCTAGGTTTTCTGATCACCAGATGCACATTCTGACAAAGAACAGATAATATATTATCTGCCTATGCCTTGTGGCAAAAAATAGGTAACACGTGAGAAATTATAGCTATTTTACAGATCCTGTTTCTCTTGTTCCCATGCAAAATCTTTTGGATGTGACCATACAAATTTACACCTCTAGTTTCCTGGTTAATTCTCGACTTTAACGCCTTCTCTGGGGAAGAATTTTACTAATCATGTGGTCACAAGATTTCCTGAGCACATTAGAACTTCAATGATTAAGTTTACTGATAAAAATTGTACCAACCAGAGCAAAGTAATTTTCAATTTCCCTCATCAGGAAATGATTTTTGAATTCTTGGATAGATCAAGCAACTTATTTGAGTATACTTACCCTGGGAGATAAATTTTTCTCTCCTTATCAACATTGGTTATTAGATTTATTAAACAAATCAGCCTTCTTTTTAATTGTTCTCAGTATTAATAGACTGGTTTGAATTTTTTTTTTTTATTTTAAGAAAATCATTCTATGTTTAGCTAAGTTTCTGTGTAGAGTAGCTGAGTCAGTCTATGCTGATTATCTAACCACAACCACTATGAACCAGTTCATCTCTACCAGAAAAATGTTTAAAAAAGGGATTTCTCATTCAGTTGAGATAAAAATTCAGACTGTATACCTGTGTTGTTTTTCATCACTTTTTGACTAGAAGGTTTGTTTCATTCAATTTACATTCTACTGTGTGAATTCCAAAGAGAATCAGGAGCATCCAGGTAAGCCAGAGGAGAAGGAGGTCAAGTGCAGACTTACCTGACACTGGGTGTTTGTATTGTTCATGGTAGTATCTGGTATTGTTGGGAGGGAGATATTTTCTTGTAGTAATGACAAAACTAGTAAAACAATCAGAAATGTTTTGTTCTATTGCAGTAAGAGTTGTGATTCCAACTTGGACAGGATAAAATCTAAAAGTGAAAGCAACATATATTCTTAGAAAGGTAGAGTTGTATAGTTATTTTTATTTTTTCTTTGAAGCACACCTTTTTCTTTTTCTTTTTTTTTTTTTTTTTTTTTTTTTTTTTTGGTTTTCAAATAGATTTTTAAGTTATAAATTCTTTAGAATTAAAAATAGGATACTCGGTGACCTCCTTACTGCTTTGGGCTTTGGATACATCTTTCATTGTCTACCACTTTTGTGACTACTGTAAATGACTGTAGTATTCCAAAGTGCTGTAGAAAAGCAGTAGTATGTTCAGGATAAAAACTCTACAAATCTCTTTTATTACCAGTTTTGCAAATATGAAAACAGTTTTTTACCAGTTTTGCAAACACTTCAGTAGGACTAAGAGTGTTATTATTTTGATCTTTTCTACTTATGTCTTTTTGAGCAACCACTGATAAGAAAGCTATTTTTATAGATATTAATTATTTTAAGCATACATAATGTTACATAAACAGTTGCTATGTTTTGCAACTTACCTGTGGCTAAATTCCCTGTCAACCTAGGTAATATTACTCAATGCAGAACAAGAGAAAGAATACAAGAGGCAGTTCCATTCTCACTCAGATTAACAGTCGACGTCAGATTAACTTCAGTGACATTGTTATTGAGTTTTGAATTTGTAATGAAATTGCACATTTTATTATTCACATTTATCTAAAATTAAAAATTTATTATACACCAGCACCTTGCTATTTCAGGCAGGGGCTGTTTGCCTGAAGCACATCAAGCATTTATATAAAGGTTTTGTATAATAACACAACCAAAACCTAAAGGTTTCACTTTGTTTGCTTTTTTGTAGAATTTCAATGTATTGTACTGATTAAAGAAATTCTGAATTGGCTCAAAATGATAACTTCATTATCTTACATACATATTTAGGTGACATAACTGTGGTTCTGTAACCAGAGGAGGAGGTGTTCCTGTGCAGAATGAAAGCCACTGCCATGTGGGGTCATGTAGCACAGGAAGACATGTTTCAGCAAAACAACCCACATTGCTTTCCTTATTTCTGGCATGAAGATCAAAGGTGGTCCTTGAATTGACCGAATGTGTCAATCTATAATATGCAGAATAGCAAAATCTGTGATGAGCAGACAAATTGTGTGTCTGTGTGTGTGTACAGGCTTTTACAAGTTCTCTGTAGGAGGTTTGGCCCAGCACACTGTCATCCTTCCAATATGTCAAAACTTACATGGAGACTTCATGAGTCACTGGAATCAAATGTTGCTCCCATCTCCTTATTAGATCAGCAAAATTCTTAGCCAGTGCAGCATAGCAGTAGAATTAAAATGTATTTGAACTGTATTTTGCTTAAGAATGTAAACACTCATTAACAGGACTGTAACAGCTTCAATATTTCCAAAACCCAGATATGTTAAGGCACATGATTGAATGTTATAGTAAGACATTATTATGAAGTGTTAAAAATGTAAGAGTTTAATTGCTATGTATGGTATGGATAGAATTGCCTCTTAAAAGTGACATATGTAGTGGCAGTACCAGAAATAAGAGATGTTCAGTGTATAAATACTGTAAGGAAAAGAAACATGCTTGTTTGCAATCCATAAGGAGAGAACTGTATTTCAAATGCATTAAAGCAAGAGGTATGTTAGCAATGTGGGTCTCTATAACAAATGAAAACCTGAAAAAGCCTGTTCATAACCATTAGATGTGGCAAAAATAAGAACATAAACTAATTTGACCAGTACACTTACCAATAATGCACTAAGTAGAATTCTTTTTTGTTATCAAACTTTTGTTTTCCTCAGAAAATCTCCATAATAGTTGTTTTGTAAAAGACATCTTATTTGCTTTTAATATAATAATCTTTAATTTCTTCCACAAAAAGTAATGATTTTAGTTAATGTGCCATAATTTTGTCAAAAATCCACTTTTATTATTTGTTTGATTGCTTGGAATTGTCTCAAATTCATTCACTGGTGAAAATTCCAAGACCACTGAAGCTATTTAACTACTTTCACGATCATGGGCTTTCTTTTGCCCCACTGAATTCCATGGTAAATTTCCAGCTGGCTTAAATGAAAACAGAATTTCACCTCTGTTTTTTTCACTAATGGACTATTATTTGGCAGAAGGGTGAGAGTTAGCTGGGATTTGCCTAACAATCCAGAAATCTGTAATTATTAAGTCTTTAAAAAACTGGTTGAATACATCCCACAGGTGAAACCTTAGTGTTTTACATTGCTTGATTATTCAAGGAGAAAACTTCCCGTTGTTGTAGGCACAGGTTTAAGGGGTCAGCATTAGAATGAGCTCCACTGGGGAAGAGAATGTGGGTCACAGCCAATGTCTTGCCTGTTCCTCTTCCAACAGCTGTCACATAAGCAACACTGGGAGGTGCTCTGATTCCATTCATCTGGAGACAGTCCCCATATTGTCTTCTTAAGACATTAAATTTTACATAGGCTTTCATTTCTTTTCTCAAGCCAAATTTAGCCTAAATGATCAAAACCCTTCTGTTCAGCTTATGCATTTTCAATTAACATTTCATTTTAATATCTGTAAATTTAAAAAAATGAGCTAAGGACTGTTCCACGTAGGCAATGGAGATTTTAATTAATGTACTGTGGTGATAATGGTTTTATAAAGTGTTGGTGTTTGATTCCAGTAGTTTTGATTCCATTCTTCCTTGTAAAAATTGTAAGGTATTCAAAATTCCACCCACTTACTGTGCGCACTGTTCCCTTGTGTGCAGGACATCCTGAGCCCTCCACAGCAGATGGATACAAAAGAAAATTAATCAACATAAAGATAAAATGCTACCCTCCTAAGACCTAAGCACAGTAGTTAATGAAATATTCTGATTTTGAATGAAAAACAAAACACTAATGAGGATAGATGCATAGAGATAAAAATAGTAGTCCTTCAAAAACCATGTCTTTTAAGAGTAGAAAGTCTTTTCAAGGGTACAGAAGAATGAGAAGAGATACTTGATAGTAAAAATCATATTCCTGTTGAAAGTGCCTCTTAAAGAGGTAGATCTCATATTAATATGATGTCAGCATTTCACCCCCACATTCAGAGAACAAGTAACTTTGGATATTTCAACTTTTAGGTCAGCAAGTAGGAGAAGAAATCTTGGACTTCTTGATCAGTGACTTCTTGATCTGATTGGGTTTTTGCACCTGATCTTTATTAGTAAAATTTTATGGGCTTTGTTGTGTTTCCTCTCTTACTTTTAGGCCAGAGGCAGGAGTTGGATTTCATAAATAAATATGAAATGCAAAGAATGTAAATGTTCAGAAGCGCCAAAATGTAATGTCAGTGAATATATCAACATGTATGATACTTTTAAATTCATTTTAAGTCAGAAAACATCACATTTACTTCTTTTTTTAAATTTTATTTAAGTATTTTGTTATTTTCTCAGGAAGGTGATAAGGAGGGAATCAAAATTGAATACATATTATTTCCTTTTTGCATGAAAAAACAGCTGCTTTTAAAAATTATACTTTTGCATTGTAAAGGGCGACTTTCAAAATTTCTACAGTGCCTTTTTAAACTCTGAAAGATGGGAGTAGGGTTGCAGAATGTATACTTTGTGCCTGTTCTGAGGCTGCATAAATGCTCATCATTTTGATAATTCATATTCCTGTTGTGTGGTTAGCAACAAGGTTTATGGTTAGAAGGTCCTGCCCAGTGTGGGGCCAAGGCAGGTTATCATCCTCCACAGCACTGGTGCCATTGCTGGGAAGCTTACAGATCCCTGAGCCTGCAGATCATGTCAATAGACAAATATTATTATTTCATAAAAGTTTAAGATATGTTCAGTTTTGATCTACTGCAAGAATGCAACCAATAAGAAAAGATAACATCCGGGTGTACATCATAATGTAGCATTAAAAAATGTCACCTGGGGACTCCCTGTGTCAGTATAGGTGAAGCCCATTCCCACAGGCATCCAGGAAATAGAAGCTGAAGGACTATGGTTTTTTGCATGAAATTCAGAGATTGGGGCCATTCAGCCTTTAAACAAGCAGCATCTTCATCCAAAGATTTGACAGCTCCTTCCTCCTGTGTATTTCCAAAGGAATCCAAGAAATCACTGGGTTCCCCACAGCTTCGAAAAGGGTTTAACTGAAAGAAAACCAACAGTCATTGGAATTATCTCTGTCTCCAGGAGCATCTGTCAGCTCATCTGCCCAGCAGATAGTCATGGACACACTTGATCTGTGTGTGAGTTCAGAAGGCTGAGTGGGATGTACTTGTCTGAGCCAGGGTGCAGTCAGCATCTCAACTGAGCTCCCTGCCTGGCCTGTCAGACAGCTGGGCTGCCAAGGCAGAGGGTTCCAGGAGGCCAGAGCACTTTCTGGCTATACCAGGGTGCTGGCAGGTGCTCCTCCTGAGTCAGTGTCCAACGCTCCTTCAAATCATGTGTCAGGCACAAGGTACCAGAATAAGCCACTGTCATCTGCTGGCTGGGGCTGTGTAGTTCAACAGAGGCTGCATGGACATTCACTTCATCTGATTTGGGATTTGTTCAGATTCTGTGACTGCTTCAAATGTTATTGGCTGGTAATTTTCCCAAGAAAAACAGAAGGATGCATGTTCACCAAGCAGACGACAGTCTTCTTTATTCATGTGTGTTCCCAGGAGGTAGAGCATGACCAGGTACAACAAGAACACAAATTATAGGGTTCTGAGTGCTCCAGAAACCTGGTCTGCTTGAACAGGCTCGCTGAAACAACTGTCAATATACTTTACTTTGTATCAAACAAACCTAGATAAGCACCAAGAGGATCTCACTTGCAGGGAAATCGAGAAAGAAATTTTGTCTTCATGCCTTTTCCCCAGCTGGGTTGACCATGTATCAGCTCAGCCCAAGACCTCAGCCCTAATCTTTAGAATTCCATACAGTTACTACCAGAAAAGTATTAACAAACTGAAGTGTCCAGGCAAAAGTAATGCAAATTACCAGGAGAGCTGTAGGGAATAAATTTAGAGAACTCATCAGATAGGGCTTTGTTGAGTAATGATTGAGAAGCTCAGAGAATTTAAAATGTGTGAACCCAATGGATGAAAAAAAATAATTCAAAGTTGGGCAAATAAGTTACCAGGGCTAATGTGATGAAGCTGGAAAAGATTAACATTTCAGTTTAATAGTGGGGAAAAAATACTCATACTAATGTGATTTAAAAGCTAAAATAACCTCCAGAGGGGTAGATACCAGTTTAATCTCTTAGAAATTTTAAAAGTAGTTATTAGTAGAAATATTCCTGCACTAGTAGAAGGATTAATTAAAGGCTGTAGTATAGTATTGTATGCTTCAGCATAGTATATATTAATGCTGTCTGTGTGACATATTATGTTTTGATTGTGGTTTTTTTTTTATAAAACAGGTCACAACCAGTTCATGTTTTCATTTGAGTTACATTTCTAAGTGAATTTTGCCTGCAGTACATATTGTGTAGCTTTAGTTTAAATGCAAACAGGGTTAAAAAAACCCCATCAAACTGTACAGCCTGACTTACCAGGCTATCACACTGATAAACCCCATATACCTGTAGGTATTACAAAAGATGTGAAAGAATTTAACATTCAAATTGCAAATCATTATGATGTGCTCTGTGGAAATTTTTATATATATTGCTCAGTTACAGAGATCTCCATTTTTCAGTGCATTACTGGAAAGAAACAATATTTGTTATATCCAATTTACATGCATTTCTCATGCTGTTATGTTTCTGTGAAGCTGCTCTAGATTTTATATCCTCTTGGATACTCCACATTCATATTTATGATATTCCTCAATATTAAGCATCATATCACCTTCCTGTATCAAATAGTTCTGCTTAATACCATCAATTGCATCCAAGAGGTGTTTGGAATATTCTTCTGAAAACAAATTGATAAAATGCCCTTTCTGTTTCTCACAGACTCAGAATTTTCAAAAAATATTGAAAACATTATATTTTCTAAACTCAAGCTGTATACTGAAGCTTCCACAATACATTTCCATTAACAACTTTCTATGAATCAAAAGATTATTTTTTTTCTGAGTACATTCCCTAAATCCTTCTTTCCTGTTTTGAAGACTAAAAAGTGGATTCTCTAGTTTTTACTCTCTTGATCACAATTTTTCAAACATGATAGAGAATGGTCCCGAAACAACCACAAGACAGATTCCCGGCATTTTCAGGTGCATCCTATCCGGTCCTATGGACTCACACATGTTTTGCATTTTAGCTGACCTAATTAGTACCTAATTTGATCCATGTGTACCATGGTAGTATCTGTTTGTGCCATGCTTTGGTCCTAAGCAAAAACCTGAGCAGCCTGGGAGTGAGCATCAAACTTTGCCAGTAAAGGCTGAGGAAATGAAGGTATTGAGTCTTTCACACTTCCCTGCTATAGGTTATTCTTTATTACACTCTCCATCTCCTGGTTGCCTATCCCACTGTCCCATGTTCTTCTCAGTCTTCCTTTAGTTGCTGCTGTGGCTGTAGGAACCTCTCCTGATGTTCTCAATGTGCTGCAGCAATCTCAACTCCACCTTTTCTTTGGCCTTCCTGATTCTGCCCTGTGTATCCAGGAAACCCTTCTCTATTTCTTGGTTGCCTGTTCATGCTTCTGCCTTCCTGACACACCTGCAGTGAGGAGTTTCCTGGGAGCAAAACTTACCCTTAGAGTCTTCCCTTGTTTGCACAATGTTCTATAAAATCAGTGTAAGGCCTCTGTATAACAGCAAGGATTGCAGTTTCTGTGTTTCTAATCTTTCAGCAGAAATTGCTTTGCAGCAAGACACACACAAAAAAAAAAAAAAAAAATCCATTTTATGGCCTTGGAAGGAATTGCGTTTTTTTTTTTTAAATCTCACTTTCATTACTCTGTTTCAATAGCAAGGTATGGTAAGACATTGCAGTCCTGCATGCAACCCTGGTTGCTATAGTGGACTCCAGACAGGTGAAAAAAAGTGTGCATCTTTCTATCTGCTGGCACAAAATAAAACAGGAAGCATCCTGGCAGGATGACCTTAAAATAATGGAGGACTTTGAGAGAAGTAGGTTGTGCCAAGTGCAAAATAATGCAGTATGAGTGTGGGAAGAAGGCCTGGATTTGTATGGTTAATTGAAAAGAAGGATTCAGCTACTGATACAGCTTTTTGTGCAATAGTGTTACATTACTTCCCAAGTGAGCTAATTAAAGCAAGATAAAAGACCAAAAAAACACAAGCACTAAAAGAAGTGTTTGTGTTTCAAAGCCAGGAGTTTCTGATTAAAAACAAAACAAAAAAACCCTGAAGATATTAAAAAAAAAATTAGCAAAACCTTTCAAGTGTAGGGAAATCTGTATATTTGGTTTACACTGTTTTCAAAAATAATGGCTCTATGTTTTACCTTGTGTAAATGAAAGCATAAACAGAACTCCAGTTGAAGGTTCTCTTGAATCATGGAGAAGCAATCAGAAATCAAGGTTAAATATGCTCCTAGAGAATTAAATATAAAGCACAGGTGATGACCTACATTTATAGTTATTTTATTTTGTGCATAGAGGAAAAAATAGCCAAGAATATAGAGTAAGTTTTAAAATCTACTGCTGATGTAGTAGAAAACTATGCCTGCATAAGTAAAGTTCACCAGCACTGAAAGTGATGCAGGAGAGGTGCCACAGTCTGCAAAAGGAGTGGCTCTTCAGAGATTTGTGTTTCCAAACTCAGTTAAGGGTAAGTCTAATCTGCTTCAGTCATCACCAGGAAGAGATAGGATGCAGGATAGCCATGACAATGGCAGGTTGATATCTGATGTAGTTTAGAGCATCCTTAAGGCTGCTGAAGATCAGAGGAATGCAAAAACAAAAATCTTGCTTTGATCTAAGTTCAGCACCACATTTTGTTACATACTCTATCAATGAATTTGGGACTATGGGAGAGAAAAATCTACAATTTAAAAAAAAATCCTGAAGGCCTTCTGAATTGCATAATGATATGCCTGATAAGAATACTAAACTTCCAAATGGGTGACTGGGAATCAAATACTTTTACTGTCCATGGGTGGATACATTTGTGGTGTCTTCCACAGACATTGAGGTTGTTTTTAGGGAAATGATATTGTTCTTCCTTCATGTCTTGTGCCATGAATGCTTTTCCCTAATAAGGTTTTAGGAGCTTCAGATGAAAGAATTGTTGCTATTTGTATTTATGTGGTGTCAGACAACCCCAGGCATAGACTGGGAACCATTGCCTAGGTACTGCATAGGCAGAGAAAAAAGCAGAGAAAGCACTTTCTTTTGTGAATTTATAAGTATATTGTAACATAAAGGACGGTAGATTAAAGCAGTCAGTAGGGAAAGCAACTGAATGCCAAGCAGTGGATGTCCATAAACCAGTGTCTTGACTGCTTTCACAGCTTTACATTGGAACATTAGAGATGAAAGAAGTGAGAAAGAGGTAAATAGAGGTATTGAAGTGGTCATGGGCACAAACATGGATATCATAAAACGCTTTTTACTGTGAAAGTGTCCAAGTGCTGGCACACGTTGCCCAAGGAGGTTGTGGAGTCTCCATCTTTGGAGACATTCAAAAGCCACCTGGCCATGGGCACCCTGCTCCAAGTGACCCTCCTTAAACAGTGGGGTTGGACAAAATTATCTCTGCAAGTCCCTTCCAACTTCATCTGCCTGAAGTTTGTGACATCATAATGTGCCTATAAATAATTCTTCCTGAGGGCATGTCAAGAGCAGCAGGAGATACAAAGAGATTTTATAAGAGCAGGTGCTTAAAGAACAGAAAGTGTAAAGCAAATGCTGAGTTGAGTAAAGAGTTATGCAAGTGGTAAAATATTGTTGGTATGGAAAATAAGTGAGGAAGGGAAAGAGATTGGGTGCTGTGATCAACAAAAGGCTGCTGGTAAATTATTCAAAAGTGGCAAAGTGTTTAAAAGGCAGGTAAATAACAGTGGGGATTGAACAGCTCTTGCAGCTAGGAGTGCAGTGTTCACTCACTCTGAGGAGTTGGAAGATCCCACCACTGGGAAGATCTGGAACTGGCGTAGCTCACAGCTGCTTTCTTGCTCAATTTAATAAGAAATATGTTCTATTAGTTTAATAACTACATACTAAAATGAGAGCAGCTGAATGATTTCATCACTTAAAGCTTCACTAGGAAAGTAAATTCACAACTAAAAAACCTTAAAGCATAGGTGAATGAAAGCATGAACAATATTATTGTCAACATTTTTAATACATTCTGTTAAAGAGAATTCTATTCAGTGTGGTTAATAATAACTCCAAAGGATTTATCCAAAGCAAGTTGGTTTCCCATTTTCTACTACAGTAACCAGGATAAGGCTGCATGCTATCACAAGATATCCCATTAAGTCTTTTATGGTAAAGCTTTGAAAGGCACAGTGACAAAGGAGAAGGTGCAAGTCTTTCCTCCTCCCTTGCCCAGGCCTGTTAGAGACTTCACAGCAGAGGGTACAGGCTCTGGAGCAGATCCTGCACTATCACTGGTTTGAGGAGCACTTCATTTGCTATGGATAGCCTGAGTGTGAGAAGGGAAAGAGCATCTTCCTCAGCAAGCTGGCACTTGGGATATGTCAGACATGAGTTTTTCCTTACGAGCTGGGCTTAACCGAAAGCTGTTGGCTGTTGTAACTTCATAATTGAGAGTCCTTTGAGAAAAATTCTATCTTGCTTCCCTGTAGAGATTTTGGTTGCAGGTACTTGTGTTGGTAATCCCTAGCACACATTTTGTTGTTGTATTGTTCCCAGCTGTATTTGGTTACTAGTCTGCTGAGCATAAAAACTTCACAGCTAAAAGAAATAGAAATAAAATCTTCTGCAGGCTACTGAAACTGTTATTATCTCTGGAAAACCTCTACCCCTCTGTCTGAGACAGTATAAAAATCTCTTGATCAATGAAAATTTAAATGAAAATTCTGATTGACTCAGCTGTAAAAAATATTAAAGAGGACAGATGGTATGAAGACTTGCATGATTGTATGCTCAGTGGCAAAATTTAGCTGGAAAGAGAAAGGAAGGAAATCAAAAGGAAGGAATCAAAAGAAACGAAGGAGCTGCCCTTATGGCACTATTTAACAATTTCCCTTCATAATTTCACCTGGCAGTGCCTTCACAGTTTCAGCTCCCAGCCTTTGGTGCCTCATTGCAATCCCCACATTAAGGGTTACCATCAGTGCTAGGGATTGTTCTACCTAAAAGAACAATCTTGACACAAAGGCAAATATGCTTGAAGAAGTTTGGTTTGCCACCCATAGGAGGGGTAGTGCTTTTGTCTTTTCCTTACTGGCATTGTACTGGAGGGTGAGGTAGAAACCACTAACAGGAATGCAGTCAACAGGAGGTGCTTTGTGAGGAGGCTGAGCTGACCACAGCAAATTAACCTTCTTGCCTCACCTTTAATGTGAGCTCAGAGAAAAATATTCTTAGGGACTGTGAGGTGAAAATTTGGTATTATCTCCTATGTTGAGGCTTAGGTTGATTCAACTGGAGCAGAGCCTGCATCTATGACCTGCCAGACTTTAAGCAGTTTTTACCTAAATCTGTATGCTTTTTCAGTTTTATCAGTTATGAGTAATTTCCTGCATCCCAAACTATTTTTTGACCTTTGGTACTGCTGCTTTTGTCAGTGGAAATCACATGGGGAGGAAAAAAGAAAATCATTCCAAGCTAAAGATTAAAGGACAATGTCTTCTCCTAAGGAAAATCATTTTGGTTTTTGAAAGTTTCATCATTTCTCCTCATTGTACATATATAGTGTGTTTGGAGTGTTTGTCTTAATGGTACATGGCTTGTTAAGAGCCTAATTTTTACATGTGTCTTCAAATGGTGAAACAGCTAATATGAACTCAAGAAACCTTTTTTTTTGGAGTGTGGCAATCCAATTAGATAAGCAAGATTTGAGAATAAACATGTATCACATGGACAGTAAATTTTCTGAGAGAGGCTTTTTCTCCATATAAATGCATTGTCCTGTCAAAATGCTCTTAATGTAGGGCAGGAAGGGGGTTGTTTTTTGCTTGAATGACAGGTTGCAATTTCCACTGTTTTCAGCACTGTCATAACTTTTCAGTTTATAATCTCTATTTGTAAAAAAAAGGGTTGGGCAAAGCATAGTGATATATGTTATAGTAGTCTTCATGCAGCTGACCTGCAATCTACGAAAAAATTACTTTACTGTGCTGCTTAATCTCATTCTTTCCATTCCTCATTCCAAAGATGCTCAGAAATACATTGGTTTGTGAGGCAGCATTTACTTTCAGAAGTGACATTCCAGGTAAATCATCAAGGCAGAAGAAGGTAAAACAAACCAGCTACTTCAGATGCTGTCTCTGTATTTTTTAATTAGGTATTGAAAAAGTTCTTCACAGCATCTCAACTTTATCAACTGCAAAAGTTTGCATGATACATGTTATGAAGACACACAGTGTTCAGATAAAATAAATATTGAATATCCTTCTTTCATTTCATTCTGTACATTTTCATTGTATGAATGAGTCAGGAATTCACAGAAAAAATTGCATTTGACTGAGAGGTAACTGAGGGGTTATTTACATATTTATGTAACTTAAAGTCTTTAACTTTAGTGCTCCTAATCATCCCCTAGAGGAATTCGATTCTCTTCATTCTCTGTATTGAGAATGTCAGTGCTTAACTTTGGCACACTAAATTACAGGGCACTTGCTGAAGGAGTTAAGTAGATGAGGTGAGCACTCCTACACAGCTGAAGACCTGTTTAAGATCCCAGAAGAGGCCCTTAGCAAAACAGGGACTGTATTCCAGGGCTGATGATCAAACAGAGGACAGGAAAACACATCAGTGTTTCGATATGTTGGGTACAGATGCAGAGATGGCCTATCATTTCTATCAATAGCCTTGATGAGCATAAATTCAGGGGAAGTCAGTTCTAACATTCCCTAGGATTGAAAAAGCATCCTGACAGGCGTGGGTCGGGTTCCAGGTTTACTCATATCAGTAAACTGATATTACCAAGTGCCAAGCAGTTTGGCGCTGCAGTGGCTATCTGAGATCTGACACACAGACTGCCACGGTCTGTCTGCTCTTCCTGTCTGGCATACACAAATGGTCACCCTCAAGATCACAGGCTCACGGAATTGCTTAGGCTGGACTGTGCCTCTTCAGGTCATCTAGTGACCGTCTTTGTGAATGAAGAGGGGCAGCAAATATTTCCTACCTGGGCTTTAACAAAACTTTTGACACTGTTTCCAACAACGCTCTCATGGACAAGCTGGCAAAATATGGACAAGAGAGCAGTATGATGGATTGAAAACTGGCTGAACAGCTAGGTTCAGAGGGTTGAGATGGGTGGTATGAAGTCAGGTTGGAGGTAAGACACTGGTGGTGTTATGCCAGGGATTGATCCTGGGGCCAATACTCTTCCTCAAACATCTTCATTAATGATTCAGAAAATAGGACAGTGTACCCTCTGCAAGTCTGTGGGTGGTACAAAACTGGGAGTGACTGATATGGGCATGGTGGTGCTACCATTCCAATGGACTTGAACAGGCTGGGGAATTAAGCTGAGAGTATATGAAGTTCAACAAAACTGGGGAACAATAACGAATGCACCAGTACATCATCCCCAGGCAGAGTTCCAGGCAGTCCAGCTGCAATCTCACAAAAAGTCACCTCGCCTTCCCAGCCTCTTTCCAAAAGAGTCTGGACCCAACCATTTCAGAAATTTAGTTGCTGTGACATTACCTGTCCATTAGCTCAATGACTGTAATTGCATGTGGATTTCTGATTCCTCCTGTTGTTATCCTGGTTTTGAGAACACTGAACTTTTTTTTACCATTCTTTCTCCCCCACATTCTGCAGTGTATAATTACAGATATGTTAATTCCTTTTCAATCATGGAAAATAACTGTAAATAATATTAAAGAGGAGAGTGAAGTAAACTTCAGTATCAGAAGTGGATTAAGAATCAATTAATAATTTTTTTCTGTGTTCTTTTCTTGTAAATTTCCCCAAAGCTGAAGGTTAAATCTTCTCCTTTCTCTGTTAAACCATGGTGGCTGGAATTGGAGAAAAAAAAAAAAAGCAAATGAGGTATTCAGTCCTCTGAAATGCATGCTGAAAAACTCAGGGGAGCAAATTTGGAATGCCTTGCTGCTCAGACATGAATGTTTTCTTATCAGCACTGTCTTCTGCTGCTACCATTTTTGCTTTGGCATTCTTAAGAACTGTCTGAAAAGGTAGATATTTCAAGCAGTAGGAGTCCAAAAATAAATGCTCTAACCATAATCATCCCAGGTATAACTAAATCTTGTTTATGTATTTGATTACCCCTGGCTGGCTCGCCTTCTGGCGAGGAAAATTTGTCATTTCGGTAGGGGGGAGAGGGGGAAGGTTTTAAAATAACTTCCTAAATAATAACGCAAACTAGAGCTAGTCATTAGATTTACCTATCAGATGTCTGAATATTTATGACAATTTATGTATTTTTCATTTGTAATCAGTCACTTGAGGAAACGAATACATGAGTGCTACACAGAATGCTATTTTTTCTCATTTTTCTTAATATGAATAGACTAAAATTAAATGAAATGACAGAAAGGAGAGCTGGTTAAGTCTTGTCAGGTCATTGAGGTTGTCTGCCTGCCAACAAAGCTATGTTGCCTGAGGTATATGCAGGTGCTTTGTTTCAGCCTAATTTTGTATGACTCATATGGTGAAGCTCCTTGCACCACCTCCCTTGGGAGACAGCTCTGTGATCTGACATCCTAACAGGGAGAAAATGCCTCTTGATCCTTGGCTGGAGGTTTTATTGTGCACAGGTTTAATCCACTGTTCCTATTTATGTTCATCGAGGACATTCAAAATAATTTTTCTTTTTACTCTGGGTTTGACCCTCCTAAGAGAGTAATGATCTCATTTCCCCCTCATTTTTGCCCACACTGTATTCTGACTTGTAATTAGTTCACTCTAACTAAACTATTCCTAAATACAGTCTAAGTATTCTTAGAACCATTCCATATACTCTGATGCTATTCTTTCATGTAATTTTTTTTCCCACTTGTTTTTTGGCACTGAAATGCTTCAAATTCTGGATCCAAGGTATAAGTTATCAACATATCACTTCACTGCAGCTCCTTCAGTCAGTGCTCACTGTTGTTTCTCCACCAGCTTCACTGCTTTAGCACTCTCCTGAATAGCACTTGGATGGGTTTGGCATGTGTAACCTGGGACCTCATCACAGAGCATCTCAGGAAGGGAGAAGAGGAATCAAGCTGAAAGTGGAAAGTCTGAAAGAAATGAGTATTTACAGATTAAATTATAGGGTGTGAGGTGGTATTAAAATTAAATATCCTTTAGTTGTGATGGGAAATTGCAGGGTGTTAGCCTGAAGGAAACTGAAATTTGAGGTACCACAAATTTATACAGAATGACTGGAAGGCAAGTATAATATAAGGGGTAAAAAAGTAAAATCTGGACAATTCTTATTACAGCAAAAATTAGTTTTTGTTTAAAGAAAAATGCACAGAAAGCATCTATGCTTTAGTTCACTAGAATTGGTTTAGAAAAGCATCATGTTCTGTGGTACAGAGGAAAATCAAGTTAATGGGCTCTGGTCCCTGTGGCCTCTTCACCCAGACCTGCTGCTCAGAGGAATGGGGTCCTGCAGCAACACTTCCAGTCCTTCCCTTCAAAAAGGCTGGAGGAAGAACTCCCTGCCCTTAGAGACAGCCTGGAAACTTCATGCTCTCCACTAGGACCTCCTTGTTCCTCTAGTGGGGCTTCTGTACCAGCTATCATTACTTATTAATAATTTTGCTTTATGCCAGAAATTTTCCCCTGATACATTGTATTTGCAAGTCAGATCAAGCACAGCATATGTCCTTTCTCTCTTAGCTAGAATTAGTTCATTTTGTCCTTCACTGATGAGTTCTTTTTCCTTAATGCCTTCACTGACTTGTGGCTCTTTCCTAGACATGTTATTGTTCTTCTTTTCATGGCAGCAAATATAAGTTGCTCCTGAAGGAGCTTTCTTATCTTTTTTTTAGTCCCTCTGGTATGATGCTTGCTGCTGCCCAGTACCTATTTGCAACTTTTAAGCTTCCCCAGCATTATTTGGGGTAAAGGGTTTCAGAGGTGCCTTGTGGAGAACCATCAGGAACTTCAATCACCAAAGAATTTATTTTTCAACAGTTAATGTTTTTGCTTTCATGGAAACCATTTGTTAATAAATACAATCAAATGCTCATCATCATCTTCACCAAATATTCTGGTGTTCATCAGGTCGTTGACTATTTCATAGTTTATAATAAGACATATATTAATTTCTTGCACTCATTATTATTTGTAATTTCTAGACTCTGGAAGTTATATTGTGTAATGATAACTTTTGTTCTAGAAAACGTATAAGTGTTTTTGAAGATCTATGTTTAAGGTGTGTTTTTACACAGCAGATACATTCCTGAATGGTCCCACATGAACACTGAGTAAATAACTGAAACTGAATATCTTTTGCCTATAATTGGAAAGCAAGGATGGCAATTGCATTGAACTATGATAGCAATAAGTTTAGAAAAATAGACATCCATGAGGCTGAGATAATATTGCTTCTGAAACACAGCAGTAAAATTAGATTTCAAACATATGTGTGAAAAGGGAACTATATCTGATCACTTTGTCTCTGGATATCCAAGGGTATCCATTTAGGTAAATCAAAATTACCTTAGTAGGAAAACATACTTCTGTTTTCCCCTCAAGCAATATAATGTTTTTAAGCTAAAATGACATTAGTAGAATGAAAGACAAATAATGCAGTAACTAAAGACAGCAAGGAAGATGTATAGAAATGACCTAGAAGATTTAAAAAGGTCTAGTGAGGAATTTCAATATTAGAGAAATCATCTTCTAAAAACGACAAGATAAAAAATACTGGATCTCAGAATTCTAAGATGCATAAAATACCTTTGCAAATGTCAGGAATGTGACAAAAACTTTTTCTGAATAGGAGGTAAAATTTTCCTATTTTCCAGTAAAATTTTCCAGTAAAAGCATTAAGGCTTGAGTAGTATTAATATGTAATTGAATTTAAGACTTCTTACACCAAGACATATTTGCTGATATATTCACATCAGTAAAACATTCTTGAGAAAATGTGCCTTATGTTAGCAAGAGAGGTTTTATAAGGATAGAACTCCCACTGGTTCCTTGAATAAGATAAAGTATCCCAACAAGAGGCGTTCTTTGCTAGTATAAATATGTCCACTCTAAGGCTTTTGCCTGTTAGTTGAGGAGGTTGTGAGGGATATTTTTTCACACTTCCAATGAAATTACTGTGACAAAAATCCTGATTAGTCCTCAGTCAGTTCAGAATTAAGGAAAAATTTGGAACTCCAGATGATATTCCCATGTCTGCTGTAAGGAGAGCATAGAGGCATCGCTGGTGTTTTGGATCATTCGGAAGAATGGAGTGCAACATCTAAAGCTAGAAAAATTGTGCATTGCCTTTCATAATTTCGTTGTCAACAGTTTCAATAAATTGACTAAAATCCTGGCTAATTAAAAGGCCTTTTTATTAAAAAAAACATATTTTATGAATCAGCAAGAAATTAATTTGTGATAGTAAAGACAACTGGATCACTGAGTGGTCAAGTGGGATTTGGTCCTCAGGAGATCACAGTCTCACTCAGATGATGCATATTCAAAGTTTCATGTCTGACTTGTAATGTGTAGTTGCATCACCTGTATAGTAAGGTTTCCCAGTTGTCTCTTACTGTTTTATTATTGGGCAAAGTTATCACACAACATTTAGCCAATCCTTTCTCTGAAAAAAGAAATTGGAAATCATACTGAGGTAATTTACATTTGTTTTGCTATATATGTTTAAAATATTAATTCCAAACCCAATACTTACTTTTTTTTTATGTTGCCCTATGCTTAAGTTGCACATTCCAACAAGGAAAGGATTGAGTGTTTAAAAATCAGATCATGGGATATATATTTGGTGAACATACCATGACACTATAAAATTAAATTTTGTAAACTGTGAGACAGCTTACTATTTTGAGAAATGTACCTGAATGCAGTCTACATTAAATAATGTGAAAAATGTAGGACTAGAAGCATCTTATTGCCAGTAGGCAATCATAGGGCTAAGAAGGTAGTTAAGCATGAAAATTACTTATTAGATAGGTATAGAAGTTTGGGAGTTGAGTATTATAAGCCTTAATTTTCTCATATTAAAGTCACTTATAAATTACCATCCTATCCAAATGTAAAGTTAGGTTGTATTCCTCCAGGTCAGTTGGTGAAGCTGGAAAAGCCAAAATCTAAAAATCCTGATTTGTGTTCCATTATCAGTAAAATTATGTTTTCACTGCTAGTTCTCAAAAATTGTCTTAATGCGTATTATTTAGTCTGTGGGTTTGAGATGAGTGGTGTTAAGAAATGAAAATGCAGTAAATAGTATGATATCTTTCAGTGTTTATTACCTTGCTAGTTGAAATACCCCTTCACTCTAGTACACTACTTGTTTCTACTCTCATTTTACTGATTCTGTGATAGCTTTTTTGAATCTAAGCAGATACATCAATAATCATTGTGAATATTTGTTGCAATGTTCCCATAAACATGCTGTTTCATGACTGTTCTCCATTTAGGATTTTTATATTAGTATTCATGTGAAAACCAAAAACATGTGACTTCTCTGTTCCAATCAAATTACTAATTAAAGCTCACAATTTTAATAATCCTTGGAATGAACTATCCACAAACTAGTTACCTACAGAGAGAGCTCAAGCAATAAGAATGAATAAATTTGAGAAACTGTAAAATGAAAACGACACCTCTTTATAGTCACATTTCTAGTTTATTTTACTTCACATGCATATGGACTATTAGTAGAGTGAGTAAAAAAAAACTTTCCACAAATTCTTAGGAGAAAGTCTTTATTGTTTATGGAAAATAATTAATGGGGCTCATAAATTTTCTCATTTAATTTCATATCTTCAGAGTTTTTCATTATTACAGGAACCTGTAAAAACAGGCTCCTGTATTGGGAGTCACGTCTTCGGTATTAAGCAGTTTTGTCATCAATTATCCCAGCATTAGCTAAAATAATGATATAATTTCTGAAGATTTTTCTAACTTTTGAATCCAGTTAATTTAGGTTGAAAATTATGTAAGATGGTTGAAAATACTTGTGGCAAAAAATCCTAGAAGTGCCAAGGTGAGTTAGGTGTTTAAGGTGTGTTGAATGCCATTTAAAGTTTGCACTCCAGGTAAGGTAATAGGTAACTATTTGGGAAAAAAAAAATAGACAAAAAAGTAAGCTGTAAATAATAGTGTGGATAAAGTAGATTTAGAATTTTTTACCTGATTACTCAGGGTATTTATGTATTTATTCAATTTAATTTTTTATCAAGCACAGAGAGACCAGAATAATGAGAAGATTAAATGATTTATATAACTACAGTGAAAAAATGATTGCAAAACACGATTTCAAATATTTGAAATGTGTAAATGTCAGCAAGGAGGAGAGATTATTTAGGATGTGTGAGCAGTATTAGTAAAATAGCCAGATTAAATTTAAAAAGAAAGGATTTAATCCAGCTCTCAGGGTTAATTTCTGACAGCAAAATTTTTTTTGTTATAAAATGTTTTTGAAAAGAAGGAGCAGCAAAGTTCTCTTTTAGGAAATTAACAGTAAACTAAAGCACAGACTGAGAAAATTATTTGGGGAAATTATTATCCTAAATGTCCCTGGAATCCAGCTTTAAGAACAAAATAAATCTTTCCCATCTGTACTTTTGAGCAAAAATGCTAATTTTTATATGTTTATTTTCCAAGACTCATCTTAGTATTCACATGGTGAATAAGTGTTGTTTGCTTACATTTTTTAAAAGATTGGAGCAGCTTTTGATTAGTGCTATGAATTAAAATTCCTATTTAAAGCTAAAAGGAAAATTCACAGCAGAAACTAACATCTGTCCACAGATAACAGAAATTTGGTTTTCACAGGCAGTAGCCTGCCCCCATGCCTCTTGCTTAATATATTAATTGTAATTTGCTTTCTATTAATTGAAGATTTTAGTAGTGCTTGACTTTTAGGTTTTCCTTTGATGTTCAGTGTAGAGGTTTTGAAGGATATTGGATAGGGACAAGAGCATCAAAGGGCTCTGCTTGCCTGCCAGATTCCAACCATTGCCAGCAGAGGATGGGTCTGCAGAGAAGCTGAATTTCCTAGGTAACAAAACTATAGTCCCTAAAAGATGTTGTGATGCTGACACAAATGGTGGGAATCAGTTCCATGCTAAGACACTCATGTCCAGGGTTCTGATGTCACACTGTTCTCTGTTAATGAGATCCAGTTAATTAGCCAAAGGAAGTCTGGGGAGGGACTCAGCAATCAGCTGCTGCATGTCGGCTTCAGACTGGACTGAACTATTCTTTCCAATGTCAGGTCAGGAGATTTCAGCTCCTTAAAACTGTCCTTCAGTATAATTTGGGAAAATGTAGCCTGCCTTTGCACTGGAAGGTGGTATGGGAATGCAGGAGCAGCTCTGCAAGGAGATCCATTCACATGCTCTGGTCCCAGCTGTCACTTCAAACTAAGGTAGAACCTAACCCACTGTGGGTTAGGTTCTTGCAGGTTGAACACACTTCAGGGGCAGAGGACATCATCTGTGTTACTTGCACCAAAAAATCGTGCAGCTTGTGGCTCTGAGATGGCTCCACATGCACAGCGATGCGTGGGAAATAGGGACAATGGGGGGTTGTGTCACATGTGCACTTCTGATCCAAACTTAAATGCCCACATGTAGGTACAGATTTGGTATATCTCACTGGACCTTCAGCTGCTGTTCCAGAAGGGCACGAGTCTCCCCAGTAGACTGTTTCAAGTCCACTAGTCATGTGTGAATGCCCCAGACATCTTACTGGCTCCAGAGCTGCAGAAGGTACTTGTACTTAGTCAGCTGCCCAGGAATACGGATCTCCACTTCATATCATGGAAGATTATACACTGAAAATGGACATGTGGGTTCAGGATTTGTTATCAATTGCCCAGTTCCATACAGTGAAATAGACTGAAGTTACAAAATTCAGTCTCTGCTAATGTTAACAATAAACTTTCAATTGCAGCAGCTGAATCTTTCTTTTTTTTCCCCCATGTTTCTGGTATTGCTAATTGTTTCTAGGTTCACTTCATGCTCTAGTTTCATATACTTCATTTTTCATTTATATTCATGTTTGAGTAATGTAATATTTATACATTTGGTCTTGGCATCCAGTGAATACAAATGGCAGTTAGACATTCTCTCAGTCCCAGAAGAACCAGCAAAGAATTTTGTAAATTACACATCGCTTATCACATAAAATCTCAGACAAGTATTTGGCTGTGTGTCAAATGCCTCTAGATCACAACTGTAGAATTAAACCATGGAAATTTTGGAGGTGCTCTGTTTTCTGCTTTATTGTAGACCTATATTTCCAGGTTTCTTAGCTAGTAAACTTATGCTCGTTGTTGTATTCAGAATTTAGTAGCCACAGTCTGGAGCGAACTTTGTTAGTCATGGCTGGAGTATGGGAAAGTTTCCCTTATACACACTATAGTATTCTTTTTCTCTTTAGTTGGATGTTCTAAAAAGAATGATGAAAAACAGATTGCTGTAGAAAAAGCTTTGTAGACAAGACCACATCCACTGTTAGCCTGTTAGCACCCCCAGTCTGGTACATATCCCCCCAGAAATATGGGGAAGAAAAGGTCCTTACCTATACTTACATCAAAGATATATATATATAAAACTGTATAGGATAAGCCATCTTATAAATAGTGACACTAATCTGTAAATACTGAATAGATGGCGTGAACACTACCTGAAAAAAGAAGGCTGATAATGATTCCTTCCAAACAATTACAGTTTGGTTTTCTCCTTTTATTTCCCTTTTATTTTCCACGGCTTTCACTGGATGGTAAAAATCCACTTGCTGATGAATGACTATTGCAGGGTGAGCTGAAGTGTGGTTGAAACTGTGCCATGTTCTAGTTGATATGGCGGTGTTCAGTCATAGGTTGGACTCAGTTGTGTCAGAAGTTTTTTTCCATCCTGATTGTGTAATTCTGGGATGGGTAACAGATCTGGGGAGAATTTAGTTCAAGGTTAAGCAATCACAAACTGATTTAAACCTTCTGCAGAGCATTGGGTCCAGATGACCACTCCATTCTATGGTCTGTTAAGTTAACTGCTGTTTTTTCTCCATCTCCTGAGCTTATTGAAGGTATAACCCCTGCTTCTCTTAATCTCCAATATATTATAGCCATCAGATCAAACTGCTGGTAAAAATGAAGTGTAAGGATATTTTCCATGTAAAAATTAAGTGTATGGATATTTTGCACATAGCCTGACACACTAAAGTATCTCATTAAATGACTCACTGAATATAAAATGAATTATTCCAAATACTAGTGAAGCTGAGTCAGCTGATCCAGTAGTGTATAAATAGCACAAATACCTTTGCCTGCTTTCATGCTGTCTCTATCTATTACAGTTCATTAAGATCAGATGCATGTTGCTTTTCTCTGCTATTTGGATTACTCAATCCATTAAGGCACAGGAGTGAGAGAGAAAATCATGGGAACTTTTGTGTTGATATTGTTGCCAGGGAACCACTTTTTATTTCAGTGCATGGGACGCTGGTGTCACTTTAAGTATGCGCTGCAGAAAGACAATTACAGAAAAAAAGATTAGGGATGTAAAACAGAATCAAGAAAATCCTAAACTTTCATTTTAAAGAGAAAAGGAGTTATTCTTGCAGAAGAATCCTGAATGGCCTGAAAGTTTGGGGGTTTTATTATAAATCTGACTGGAGTTTTGAAGGGAATGTTAATGACAGATAGGAGAGACTTCTTGGTCGTTCTAGACATGTCTTAGCTAATATTCCATGCCTTTTTCTGTCCATGCACCATTGTGGTGCATCACCATTTAAGCAGAATGGTGAATATCTGTCTGGAATGACAAGGAATATTTCAGTCTTTCCAGAGCTGTCCTCTGCTCACAGGTATCTGTACAAACTCATTTGTACCCCCATATGCCTCTAAGGGTTTTCTGATTTAATCTAAACAGACTTTAACCATTCTATCATTTAAACAGCTTTATAGGCCACATTTCTTTTAAAAAAATCTGTATATGTAGTTTCTGAAGCACAATAATTATGAACTTTAAAATAAAAACTAGAACAAATGCAAATACTGTCTGTAGCTATGAAGTCTATATAATATAAGAAATTTCATTACTGGATTGTCTTATGTCATTTAAAACTCATTTGACACTTTTGTTTTGATCAGATCTTCCTGATGATTAAACTATACATAAAAGGAAATTGCAGAAGCACTAGTAAAAATATTCTGAAACTAACTTTTTTCTTCATTCTTTAAGGGAAGGAAGTATTGATGGCAAAGAACCATTGCAACAACAAAGTTGCAACATCCCCCAACCTCCTATGAGGAATTGGAATATTCAGCTGGTGATTGGATAAATAATTTGTAAACTGCTCTTTTCAAATTACATACTTGTGAGATTCTGATTTCTTTTTTCTCCACAGAATTTATCTTAACTTTATGCTTTTCTTATTTGGAAGGCATTGGATTAAAATAGGGAATTCATTAAGATTTATTTTATACCTTAATAATATTTAAAATAGACTCAGAAAAGCAATATAACTTCAGGGCAAGGAAAAGATCTATGCTGGTAGACACTGAAATAGATAACACTATGTGTTTTTTCTGCCACTCATTTGAGATGTTCTAGTCATTAAAGCACCTGGGAGATGAATGGTACTAAATAAATAATAAGTTGTGAGTGATCTTACGGAACACTAAAAATCACAAAACTTTTTAGATAGAGTGAGATTTGCAATGAATCCTAAATAAAACTAAATAGGTTCCTAACATCAAAGATTGCTGTCTTCACATTAGTTTTATCTCCTTAAATTTCTTATTTCTGTTTCCCACTCATGAGAAGTGGAAGCCAGTTTTTCATGGATGAGTATCAGAATCAGGTTACAGTCTGAGAAAATATAATATATTCAGGTTTTTTCAGTCATTTTGAGCAAACTGCCATTTTTCAGTTATATTTGTTGATGTATGTTTGACACAGAGTGTTTTAAGCATAATCTAGGAGGATGTCTTCCTTAACCAGTCATATTAAACAGATAAAAAACTGTACGTCAGTGTAGCTTGCAGCAGGTCAAGAGGATTAAAATTCCAATTCCAATCTTTCTTGCACCACAGCACACACTATAGCTGTAACCAAATGTCTAAGTATATTATGACCTGGATGAATATGCAACTAGATGAGTGGATACTAGATATAATTTATTATATAACTTATGGATAGATACATAATTTGTATTAGTTTATTTAAATAAATGGGGTACATTAATCAGCTAATTGTTTTGGTAACCTAACTAGGGGTCAAAATATCTAGGCAGCTTCTGTAATGTGGAATATTACTTGAAGTCTTAATAAGAATATGCCTCTTGCTTGAATACTTGAAAAAAGTTTGTTAAAGTGAGGGTGAAGAACCTTATTTACATTAGTTAAAATTCAGATAAGTTGAAATTTGACTTTGCACTTGCTTGGTCAAGGCTACAGTGTTTCAGTGGTCTGTGATGTATTCCTATATAGTATACCATTTATTCTGTTCCAAACCTGTAGAGGCAACTAATATAATCTCATCTATCATTTTTGCTCCAGCAGTTTGTCCTGCAGTTTCTGTCAATAACTGGATGGAATCCATCCCTTAATACATACACACATTTCTTTGCTTCCTAAGGTTTTGATACAGGTCATCCTGTTATGTAAACTTTATATCTACCTCTCTTGAAGGCTTCTCAGTCATAAAAACTTATTAGTGAGCAAAATATTTCAAGAAAGTATTTGTCTGTCTACGTTAGCTTGTCACTTTAAAGCTTAATTCATTTTGTTCTCACAGCTTCTTCTGTGCAAGAGCCCCACAGACATCTTTCTTATGCCTCAGTAGGTATAAAATTTTATATAAAAATTGTTTTTCTGGTAGGTAGACACCATAGCTTTCAGTGTGGTTGTCTTATAAACAAAACACTGTCTTATAGACCAAAACCCAAATGTGAGAAGAGATGTTTTACTGAGTGGGGAGCTGGTTGCTAAAAGGCAGATGACCAGTTCTGTGTTAGAAGAGCTCAGTAAATTATGGTAGGTTCTAAGCATGAAGCTTTTTTATGGAGGGATTATTAGTCTGGGACACATTTATACAGGTCATGATATTTTTTCTCATCATTGGTGGTAGTTAAAGAGCATAGGAAACCACATTAAATGTGTGTCAGCTCCTGCTATGGTGTCAGGGCAGAGATACGGTGTCTTTTGGCTTGTAGAACCTGAGAGGTTACATCATCTTTATGTATGGAGCTGCTTGAAGCTCTCCTGGCTGTCTCTGCCCAGTTGTGGTGCATGCAGTGCAGCCAGGAAGATGACAATTTGGAGAGGAATTCTTAAGAAATATTGTAGTCAGACTTGAATCTGTTTGGTTTAGCACCATAAAGATGAAGAGGCGACTGTCACATTTTTCAAGTATTTCTGCAGTGTTTGTAGAAATATACACCAGGTAATTGTTCTTCAGTCTTGCAGCCAAAGTGTAATACAATCCCCTGGCTGTAACTTGAACCTGTTCAGATTAGACATGAAGCACATGTCTAATTTTTAACAATGTCATATTTTTACAGTGGAGGCAAGTGAGACACCCAGGGTTACCATGTATTAAATTTTTAAAAGGAAAGTTATTTTTTTCAGTCAGCAATTCAAATACCAATTAATTCAGGGATGGATGTGTTCACAAGGGTACCATGATATGTTAGAGTCTGAGAACCTGTTTTACAAACTAATAAGGTTCCTGTAGGGAAGAAGAGAGGTGGTTTGGTTTGGATCACTAGCTCGTGCAGAATGCTGCTACAAGAGTCTGTTGCTACATTCCCAACGGAGACAAATGCCAACAGGCTGGAGAGGTCAGACAGAGTTGGAGTCACCCTGAGGCAGGAGTCCTTCTTCTGCCTGTGCTCAGGCCACAGGTTGAGCCTTTCCTAGTGCAGTGCTGCTGCATAGCATCACAGGTGAATCTATTTGTGGCATCCTCTGCATTCACAGCAGATGGGGCCATCCAATAGTTTTGGCATTCCCAGAGCTCCACTGCTGCCAGTGGGACGCTATGAGGGAGGCAGATCTGTGCACAGAGGATTGTGTGGCTAGTGGTATTGCCAGAAGGCACTTTGTGAGGTGCAGGCGTGGCCCCTGCAGCCCAGCCAGCTTTTGGGAGCACTGCTGTGTGCCAGGAGCCATGCAGGTGTCTTTGCAGCCAGGTCTGATGCAGCCGCTCTGTTTGAGCATCTCACTGCACGTGGGCCTTGTGCACGTGAGGCTCTGGCTGCTTAGCAACTGCATCGTAGGGCTGTCCCAGAATACTCTGTTTAGTCTATAAATGTAAAATATCCATTTTAAATCTGCACAGTGCATCCTAAAGAACGCTGGAGCACTCTCTGTTTTTATAATGCCAGGGGTATTTGGCATTGTCAGAGCAGCACCTCCTCAACACAGCAGGGATGCCAGAGGTGTCTGTCAGACTGTGACTGCTCAATGCATTGACTCCTTCATCCAGTGAAAGCTCCCTCTGATTTTCCTCCTGTCCTGATTCGCTCTGTAGCCATTATCAACCAGGAAATTGTTTCATTTTCAGTCAGTTTAATTAATATCAATGGTTTGGAAACTAAAAATTTACAGTGTGTATAAGAAAAAAGTGTAAGTTCCAAAGCTTGCACAGGCAACGCAGTTCTTAAAAATAAATTTCTTAATCTCAGATGTCTTCTTTTGTAATACATTTACTAAGAAGCTGTAATCCAAATTAGACTGACAAAATACCAGAATGCAAGTATATGAAATCATAGGGATAGCTTTGCTCAACAGTTCACATTTCTGTTTTTTTATTCCTTCAAAAAAACTATTTTTAGTTCAACAATTTTTTCTTGACTTAAAATGTAATCAGCTGAATGACAAACACCTAGGTTTTCTAAGAGTAAATAGTTAAGCTTGTTAGCTTTTCAGTTTGATCTAATGAAATGGTATGTCAGGAGTAGTAAGAAAAGGGAAATTAATGTATGGTTATGTCTGCTTTTCAGTCAGTGACTGATATCTACATTGGGAGTAGATAGGTTAAATTTAGCTGCAAAACTTCCATGAAGAGCATTCTTATTCAAGGAAAAAACCAAACAACAACAAAAAGTAAATGCAAGGAAAAATAACTTTAAAGTAATTAATTATCTTCATTTTTCCTGAAAAAGAGAGTCAAGTGATTAATCAGCACAATAATTTAAAAAACATGTCCCTTAGGTAGAAAAAGCATCCATATTCATGGCCATCCATACATTGCTTTCTTCAAATAAAGTCTGTGAATAGATTTTGTTCAAGGGTTTCTAACCACCAGGTAATTATGTTTTAAAACTGTCTCCCATAAACAGTCCTGCTGTTTTGTAAACAGACATACCGACCTATGAGCAGTCAAGCCCGAAAACTCTTTCCAAGTTGCAGGGATACTTGCAGAGTTAAGCAGTTCTGATTGTTTTGCTTTCACATGTACCCAATACAACTTCACATACACTTACTAGCATTCAGGCTTCTTGATTTCCAGTTAGTAATTTCTCCACTGCACTAAGTGTAGAATAGTCTTTGTTTTACAGGTATCTGAGGGACACAGAGTTCTGCATCTGGAAATCTTTTTTGATTCCTAAACTGAAATACCCAGTATTTAATTTGAATTAAATACCCAGTATTTAATCCAGGCTTGCATAAACTAAACGAGATTTAGAGACAGAACACCAGAGAGTTGGATATTAAGTAAATGCTTGGGCTAAAAAAGGTTTTTTAATGGGCTAAAAGATCCTTATATCCTTTACTGTCCAGTGCTTGAGTTGGATTCATTACGTCAGTATGACAGCTGGATTTCACTCCTTTGTTGGGCCATTGACAGACATCCCACCCAGCACCAGCTGGTGGAGAACTGGCCAATGTGGCTGTTCACAGTTGCTTTCTCCCATCCCTCTCTTTCCTGTAGTTCCCATTTATCTGCCAGAAGAGCAGGTTGTACTCAACAGCCCTCTGGTCTGCTTCAGACAAAGTCATCTAGGAGCACTAGAGTGAACTATCAGTAAGGATGATGGTCCAAAACAGAGCAATGATTAGGGGGATCAGGTATAGCTTTCACAAGTCTTAGATTTATTCTAGCTTCCAACATGGCTGTACTGTAAAAGCTATTTTGAGAACTTCACACAAAAATAGGTCTTTCTTAGCAAGGTCAGTGAATATAGTGACAATGACATCATTAGTTCTTCTGGACAGAAAATGTGCACAGAAATTCAGCATTTCAAAATGTTATTTGTTCCAATTTTGTTACACAAAACTTTGTACTAGAGAGGCACTGTTAATGTTAACACAGCATTTGAACTAATGGCACACAGCAGCAAGTTTTAAGATCATTCTAAATTACATTTTTAATGTGGAACATCCAGCTTAAAAATCAGAACTGACAGTAGCTCTGTAAGTTTTTCCTTGCAGCCTGCTCAGTGATCATCTAATCTTGCCTTCTGTCTGAGAATTCTTGTGCATTCTCCATGCCTGGGTCACCTTTGATCTTCTGACACTGTGAACCATTAATAGCAAGGCTTACACTGTTGACTTCCTTTCTAGTGGTGACTACTTATTTCTCTGATTTAATATAAATTTTGGTTATAATATATAGTTTACCAAACCTGTAGTACCCTAACCAGGAGAATGTCTGCATGACCTTGTCATTGCAGTGATGTAGCTTCAACCTGGCAAATTTGCAGTTCTTTAAACTTTGCTCTTTAGATGTACTGAGTCAAGTTCAGCAGTATCAGCTGGCCACAATACCATCAAAACTCTTTAGAACTAAGGAGATTTTGATAAAATTAGTAATTTTGCAATTTTAGCCTGCTATAATGGTCTTTGGTATGAACAAGTTGGACCAAGTGTTAACTATGTACAAGGACTATACTGTTTTCAGACATATGGAAGAATTATTATTATTAAGCTTTAGTTTGCTTGGCTTGCATTTATAGGATTAAAAACACTGATTTTAGCAATGCTGTTCTGGGTCTACATCAGAGTAAGACAGTTCCTTGTGTTTAATCTTAGGAAGGGATTGCTGGTATAGTCCAAATAAATTGTTCTTTGAGGGCATATTCTGCATATTCCCACTGGTAACTCCTAGTGATCTAGTTAGGGTCAAGCTAAGATATGACTCTCTCTCATATGAGTGTATGAGAAACCTTGCCTGAGCATGATGTTACTACTGTGTGCATGTAAATGTATATTCTTGTGCACATCTCTGGCTGCACAAGCTGCCATCTTTACAGATGCTAAGAGGCAATATAGGTTGCTCCATGGAGTGTCATTTTCTATCTGCCAGTTATTACTTTCTGTAGAGGAATGTACCTCATGATTCTGCACACATCATTTGCCCACAAGCTCGTAGACTGGCACTAGAGTCCAGAAGGAACTTGTACCCAGCCAAACTTGCTGAAGACTGATGCCCATGTCTACTTCCAGTTATATCTGTTCCTTCTTATTCTTTTGGGGACAGGAATGTGAAATGTGGATCTCAGAACCTGCAGAAACATAGTACTTCAGAGGCTCTGAGAACATGAAGTTCAGCCTTTACATTCTGCTGCTTTGGCATGTGAAGTAACCATGTAACTGCAGCCCCTTTTTGAGTCAAGACCATCCTTGGACACTAACTGCTGTAAGAGCTTATGCCCAGTGCATGCAGATGCACGGCCAGATTTAAGAAATATTGCCAGCAATTAACTCCTAAGACTCCAACCTATTCTGCAGTAATGTATCCCAACGTTAAGGAAGGAAAGTTGGCAGCGCACTTGTGAAAGTCCATAAGGCTTTGCCAGTCAGTCTAGGGTGATGAGGAGAAATGTTTTCTGCCCTGAGATTGCAGTCATGTGTTCCTTGCTCTGTGTCCTCAGCCTACAGTTTTTTGCTGGTTGTCTGTCCCTGCTGTGATGTGTGCAGGTTGGGATCAGAAGCTTTGCTGTGGAGCTCAGGTCAGCACCAGGCAGAGCACTGGGCACTCCTGTTGCTAAGAGCAGCCTGTCCTCTGAGTGTGCCTCGACAGGGTCAGAGCACAATTGAAGAGTGAGAGATGCACAAAAACAGAGAAGGCTTGAAATTAAATAGTCTTTGAAGTTTTTCTTAACTAGTCTCACTCTGGCACAGATCCCCTGCCTTAGGGAGGTGATCCAGTGGAATAGCAATGACCTAAAGCTACTGATCGACCTCCTGAAACATGCAGGGAGGAAAATTTGTCTCAAAAATGATGATATGAGAATATCTGGACTGCCAATAAATGTTTGTAAAATATCTACATTAACATTATAATAATGAGGACTTGAATTTTTTTCTAAAACTGGAGCTTTTTTCTGAAACAAAAAAGTAGAAAAATCCTGGTGGGTGAGACCTTCATCTCTCCCCTCATTTATTACTAGTACCAATGGAGTAGCTGTCCTAGTTAAAAAGAACTCGCCCTTCCAAACAGAGGAGCTGAATTCTGATCCAAATGGCCTTGTAGAAAAGAAAGTGGTGAATGAAGTCATTACTCCAATTAACATTTATGCTCCTGATGTTAGCAATGTACTTGTAAAAGGAACCAGTAGCATAGATATTACTCTTTAAACCATCTAATGGTCTGGCATGGGTACTGATTTTAATTGCCCTTTGGTTATCAGTTTAGACAGATCTACCAGGGTAATTGCATTGTAAATAAGATATCTCAAGAAATTCACTAATGAGCTAATGAACGACAGTTATTTGTGAGATGAAGCTGATAATGCTTATTTAGACAAATGGTGTACTTATGTGTTCTGTGTTCCACACATGACCCTTCAACAGTAACTAGGTTACAGTGTCTTGGCTGTTACTCAATCTACTCCAGAGTTTTATCTTCCATTTTCCAGGAAGTCCCTGGAAGGCTCTTTCTGTGATTTGTAACTCACAGAACTGTAGTTTGGAGCCCTGCATTTCTATTTGACTTTGTTTATATATTTCTTGTCTCCCTTAGCATAAATCATAATGACAGCCTAATTGGTTTACATTTCTGAAGAAGTTTGAAATGTGAAGTGTTGCATAAGTGTTCAAGGTTGTTATTGCTTTGTGACTCTTCCCAACCATTTTCTGTCCAGAATGAAAATTAGAGAGAAATTATTTGCCATTTACAATAAATATTGTCATAAGTAATCATTCTAAGATCACCAAAAAAAAAAAACCCCTTTGTTTCACAGAATTGCACTTTTTAAATGCTTGAACTTTGCATTTCCTTCATAACACAGTAAGTCCATTAGCTTGAGTGGATATATTTGATTTACTGTCACACAAAAGGAGAATCACATCCTTGATATCTCTGAGATGGTAGCTTCATGGTGGAGTGAAGGTTTTGGAAAGCACAGTCTTCTCTGATGATTTAGCTATAATTAAAACACTGGGACATTTGATAAACTTAGAATTTGAGATCATGACATGTTTATTTCACAGGAGGGATTTGCATAGTTGTACCAGAATTTTACAGACTGGAAGATTCCTATCATTCACAGATGCATAGTTTACCTAAATAATTTACATATACCAAAACTGATTTTTCTTTTTCCATAGAGCACTAACCCTTTAGCTTTTTCATAGGACCAGACCAGTGCTTAGTTTTACCAGAGAATTTTTATTAGGTGCAGTTTTCAAAAAAATAAATTCAAAAACAAGACAGATGCATTTAATTTTCTTTGTTGCTTCCGCTGGCTCACAGGGCAGAGTCGAGGTATCCATGACAAAGTAGAGAAGTCTCTTACCCCAGAACGGGAATTTAGGATCAGAAATAAAGCAGGCAGGCAAAACAAGGACAGCCAACAAAAGGTAGCCTGGGGCAACACAGTGTGTCAATGAGAAAGAGAGCGATAAGAAACACTTGGACAGTTGTGCATGTTGGCTTCAATCTGTAATGACTGTGCAGACCACACATCAAAAACATTTGGCTGTCCTTGACAGAGAATGAAAAGAGCACAGCTTTTTCAGCTACCTCTTTTTTTTTTTCCCCCCCACAGTCAACCAGGTGAATAGCAACTCATTTACTTCTGTTTTTAATTATTTGTCTAATAGCCTTCAGGCAGTTATTAGATAGCATCTTTCAGAGACAAAATGAAAACTCTTCATCTTTTTACAACAGCTCTTTTTGCTGTTGGTCAGATGGATCTACAAATCTCACTGTTTTAAATAACATTTCTATTGTATCTTTCTAGTATAAATTAAGGCCAACATTGCCACCATCAACTCCAATAACACTTAATTCAGTCAGCACTGGCAGCTGCTGCATTTCTGCAGTACTGAGCATGCAGAGACCTCCATGACCTTGGCACCAAAGTTTCAATTGGTACCTAAATTCTGTCAGAGTCAGCAAATGAGTGGAAAGCACCTATTTCAACCCCACTTCTCCAGCAGTCCTATCCACACTCAGAGATTGAGCAATACAAGTTGGCCAAATGGAAAAATGTCCAGGCTCTGATGGTGGCTATGACACTTTCTTAGCAACCTCTGGCCACTTTCTTGTTTGTCTCATGTTGAAAGAAAATAATCAGTGGAAGGTCAGAGTTTATTTAATGTCCCATTTTGCCCTCCCAGTGAGTGGCTTAGCTCCTGAATGAAGGCGACTCTCCATTCCTTCTTTTGGGAGAATGATATTGTGAAGTTTGTAATTTGTGGGGCCTGAAGAAGAGCGTTCCAGAATGCCTCATTATACAGCTTAGAAGCAAGAACTAGGAGAAAAGACTCATAAAGCATGATCAAACTTTTTTATTACAAACTTTAGACCTTTTTCTTTCCCTGTTTTTTTTTTTTTTTTTTTTTTTCCTACTAATATGTGATAAACTCACCCCAGGCAATATCAATTACTTCATTCTTCAATATCTTTTAGCTGGTTTCTAATCAGAAATTTTCTGAATTATTCAAAAAATAATTAGTTTTAAAACCTTCTTTTTTCTTCCCAGCTTAAAGTTGTGTTTTAACACTGGTAGTTTGTGTGGTTTTAGGACAGGTTCTTGGGGCTGTGAATTGCCTCATCATAGATCCTTATGTAGTAACTGAGCTCTGGAGGAACTAAAATGTCTTTTTGTAGCACAAGACCTCATTGGCAGTAATGTTATGGATTAAAACTCACTTGAGAAAGGTAAAGCTCTATATCTCGGTCATCACAGGAGCAACATGGTAGACAGAAGAGTGAGGTAAAAAATACCACTTTAGAGAGAGTTATCCCACTGGCTTTAAGGAAAACAGGGAATACAGAGTCCCCTATAAGTGTTAGTCATGTCTTAGTAATTTGGCTTTATAATTCCAAATTACATTAAAAAACACCTGATGATGCACACTAATATGGGCAAAATAACAATCTGTTGATGAAACCCAAATTTACGTTGTTTTTTTCTTTTCTCTGGGTTCTTTTTTCCTTTTTTTGGAAGTTGTTTGGTTTATTTTTTGTACCTGGAATCTCTGTAAGTCTCTGAGAAGTGTTTTTATTTATTCTGACAACTCCTTAAGGAAAGACCAATAGGGGACATCTGATTTATTCATGTTGTGCAATATGACTATCCAGTACAATCTGCAGATGCCTTTTTAGGCACAAAAGGAAAGGATTCCCTACATACCTTCCAATTGGCAAGATAACTTTCTCTGGTAGCAGCTTGAATAAATGAATACAAAAACTGATTGACTACAGGGAACTCTTTTCTTCCTCAGGTTTGAAGAAACTGTCAAATGAAATTAGCAGTCTAGAGTATCTTCACAAAGTTGTCAAGGCAGTTGGAGACAGATTTCCAACTATAACACAGAGAAAATGCCACTCTGAAAATGTGTAAGGTGTCTTTAAACACAGCTTTTAAAATAAGCTTAAAATGGTATAAAAAAAAAAGAAAAAGGAGACACAGCTCAAACCAGGGGTGGGGGCATTTATCCAGCTTCTTGTGTCAGGCAAAAGACAGATCAGACAATTCTCATGACTGTAAGACCCCTGCAGTTTCATTTTTGTATAAACTTCACCTGGCCCTACACATGGCATTTTCAGATAGATCTTAGCAACTATGGATTGATTTAACATATGGGTAATCTCTCAGAAACTTCTGGTGTAGTAACTCTATGTTCTTGAAATTCATTCCCATTTTTCAACCAAGACTTCATCTGAAAAACTTGGCATGTCCTTTTCTTCATACCACCTTCTACAGAAATATAGCCAATTTCTGCAACTGAAATGCATTTATTTTTATTAAAGGATGCTCAAACTTGACTTGTTTTTATTAGAACACTTTTTTTTTATCTGTAACTTTTTTTCCCTAAAAAAAGTCTGAGCCAATGCTGCATGCAATGAAGCTCTTAACCACATGATGAGTACTGCATGACCTTTGATTCCTTCAGTTCAATTAATGATTCTGGCTTTGCTTATTATTTAGCAGAAGGAAGCTGCTACTGTAAAATGAGATATCTGCAATAATGACACTCTCACTCTAGAAAGAATAGTAATTTGCAACAAAATGGCTCTCTGGTTTGCATTAATCAGTAATAAATTTCATCTAACATGATAAGTTCCCCTAGACTTATATTTTTATACTTTTTTAGGCCTTCTGAATCTTCAGAAACATTCATTTCTGTGGCCCAGACTGAACTAGATAAAATGTTGTCTAGAAATGTTCTTAGACTTTTCTCATCTTTCCAGATAATTTGTGAAGGTGTAAAACCATGTAGGCACTACTGTCAAAAGGGAGGGACTCTGCTGCAAGCTGTTCTCTAATATAGCAAAGGATTTTTACTTCTACAAGAATCTTAGCCATAATATATAAAATATACAAAGGGAAGAAGAAAATCTTATCATTTGCTTAGCCTAAATCTTTAAATGAAGGAAGAAAGTAATAGCATGATTTAGTGTGTTGGGACCTTTACCATAAAGGGTCTGAATAATGTCCTCTAACATTAGTAAGCTTAAAGGTGTCTGGACCTTCTTGTAAGTAACAACCAAAACCCAAGTACACTTCCAGAGGTCAATTAGTCTCATCTAAGATCACTACCAGGGCAGATAGGGGGGAGAGATCATTATTTTAGATACTGAACTTCTAAGCAGGAAAAGTGAAATTAGCTAAAAACCCATTCTGTATATCACTTAGGGGTCATACACATTTAGGGACAGGTGATGATTCAAGGGTCCCATCCAGACAACGTCAGCCAGCTCACAATAAAAAAGATAAATGTGGTGGGAATAAATATATTGATATCTGTGCTTAACTGCAGCAAAGAACACACTGTTTAGGAATTGAACTATGTTTATTTTCCAGAAAAGCAGAAGTTTCAGATTATACTACTGCTTTTTAGAAGATGCAGTCAGACAACAGAATGCTTTAAAGTGTTCAGAACACTATAAAACAATTAATAATGGATTTATGAAGCTGTATTGTTGTGTAGTCTTGTTCCAATAGCCTGCATTCATACCTTTGTGATTCCTACTTTTGAAGTCCAAATTCCATTTTGTATTAATTATTCAATCCTTCCCCTTTGTCCATGATTTTCCTTAAATATGTAAGAGTAGCCTTTTCAAGAGGTCTGTCTATATTTTTCAGTTCTGGTACACTGCTCAGTGGAAGATCAAATTATGAAAGTTAAAGGTCATTTCATATTTGCTGGTGGCTGGGAGATGTGTGATGATGTGCAGTGTGTGGAGCACTTTGCTGCATCTGATAGGCAGATCTCTCTCTTCTAGGCCATTATCTAAAACTCATATGTTCTGCTTCTCAGAAACTTGAAGAATATTTGGGAGAAATAAAATCAGGACCTTAATCTTAGAGGAATCTTAAAGCAAGACAGTTCCCTCTGTGTAACCACCTCCACCTGGACTTAACACAGGATGGTTTGTAGTTACTTTATGTGAAAGGTATTTACACCTTCAACCCATGAGATTCCCACATCTGACAGGAGAACTGTTATTTCCCAACTGTGAGAGATTTACTGCTCAAGAGGATTGTATCTGTTCACATGGTTTGGTCTTGGTAGAAATTAAAGGGATGATGAAAATAGTTCGGGCCGTACCTGATTTTGTAAAGGTGAAATTGTTGTCTACTTTCTTCTTGTACTCTTACTCAGAGCTTTAGGGATTAGTCTTGCATATGTGCCAAAGTTTGTAGATAGGCAATCAGCTAAAAGATTAATTAGCAAAATCTAAGGAATGCAGAGTATTTATAGAATAAAGCCACTCTAGTACTTAAAAAGGTGGGAGAAAAAAAAAAAGAATAATTAAAAGGTAAAGCAGCTATGTAAAAAAGCAGCTATGTAAAATGGAAGTATGGGAACAGTGATGAAGATCATTTAGAAGTACACTAAAGTGTGAAGTGATGTCTCTGAGGAAAATACATTTTAAAAAATGAGAACTAGCTTATATATGCCTTAATTTGGGAGTCTTCAAAATTTTCAAAATCAGACCATGCCCTATGCATATCTGGTGTACTCTATCACCACCTTATTACAAAAATTCCTTTTGTTATTGATATTTATCTTGAAAAATGCCAATTAAGAAATAAAAACCAAACTTGTATATCCTTACTTATAAAGTCTGTCCCAGTCTGTATGGATGGAAAAGAGATGCTTTTATTGGGGGCAGTTGGTGTCCCCAACAGGAAGAGAACAGCAGTTTTGTCATGTTGGAAGGTTTGACAGCCCATCTTGTCTCCATCTCTGTATTTGTGCATTTAGAAACTTCCTCTGCTATTCCATTCATTGGGGGCCAGAACACTCTTGGGCAAAAATCCACAGCTATAATTAGTGACTTAATTTTAATGTAGATGAATAGACAATCCTGAAGCCAGTTATTAAAATGTCATATTTGCCTAATGTCTGTCACCAGAAGCTGCAGAGACCAGCCCAAGTAAGAATTCAGCAACACAAGGCATCAAATGTCCTCTTGACCCTGGGAAAAAGCTGGACAGCCCCTGCCAGAAAATGGGGTGAAGTGTTTCTTGGGAATGCACAGGCAATAACTCTGACCTGTCTGTTCTGGGATGTCCGGAAAGTATTTATTTCAAGTAAATTGATTTATAGCTGAATCCCAATGCAGTTAGGAAATAGAAAGAAGAGAAAAAACAGACTTTGTAACAAGTAGCCCTGGGGATGTCGATATCCAGCAAGTATGGAATTAGTTCTGTGTATGATGTGTGACTCATTCAGACAGCACTCCCAAAGTAAATAAATTTTAATCTTTATTTTTAATTCAGATTTTAATTTAACATCAAGGCTCAGAGAACTAAGAAATCTGAATTCAAAGGCTTAGTAAAAGAAGAGCAAAGATATTTCTGGGACCTTCAGTCTTCTGTATAAAAGAAACTAAAAGTAGCCACAAAGATCATAGTAAAAGTACAACATTTCTTGTGAATATTTCAGAGAACACAGAAGAAGTTAAAAGCTGCTGTTTAAAAACATAATTGTGAGTCTATATTTAG
Source organism: Taeniopygia guttata (assembly GCF_048771995.1). NCBI lineage: Eukaryota > Metazoa > Chordata > Aves > Passeriformes > Estrildidae > Taeniopygia > Taeniopygia guttata. The sequence goes on from NC_133025.1 coordinate 11,537,213, forward strand.
TAACCTTTTTTTTCCCTCTAAATTCTGGGAGATCTGAACTGCAACCTTTCCTATTTCTTTGCCATTTTAATGACACAAGTCCATAAACAAAAACAATACCAATGTAAATCTAAAATCAATCACTTCAGAAGGCTTCATTTTTTAGTCCCACTTTCTTTAGAGTCACAGTAAGAGTTTTGCAACTTCAATCTATCAAGCAGCTTTGCAAAACCGTCATGAAAATGTATGAACCCAAGAACAAAATCTACTCACCCAACCTTACAGCAGTGATTAAAAAAAGCCCTAATTATAGTATAGTCACCCGTCAAAATAAATTACTCAGGGTGAGTGGGTGAAAAGAAGTTTGCTAGACTTCCTTAAGGAGGTGGTAATTGTCTTTAATTTTGTTAAAATACATCACTAATTATATTTTAACAAAGTCTATGTCTCTTTTCCTCTTTAGGAATTTTATAAGATGGTTGTAAGAATGCAGAGATGTGGATTTTTAAGTTTTAGAATATTCTATACTTGTGTGTTTTTACTGCAAAGCAAAACAGGCATACAGAAAATTGTCTAAATTACATATACAGCTGATCAGAACTGTTAGAATAGATTTCACAAGAAGATGGCAATTGTTTGGACATACTTCTATGGCAAAGTGATGTGTGTGCACAGTGAAGTGTAAGCACAGTGATACCACATCCTTGGTTCATGGAAGACCATAGAGCATGCATTTAAGAATTCCTTCCTGTCTTTGACATCCATTGCACACAAATGGTGCTCAGGAAAGTTTTGAATCACCATCTCTGAAAATGTTTAATTAACTTGTAGTTGTGGCACTTAGGGACTTGGTAAGAGGTGAACATGGCAATGCTGTGTTAACAATTATATTGATGATCTTAGAGGTCTTTTCCAGTCTTAACAATTCCATCGTTTTAATACTAAATCCTTCAAAGAAGATGTCTGCAACATACATTCCTGGGATATGTTGTCCAGGAAAACTTCACACAATATTTGAAAGACTACCAACTTCATATGGTCTTACCCTGCTAGTTATACTGCCAGTGTGTTGGGCCTGCCCTAAACAATACCAAAACCTTGAGCTTGTTTTCTTGCTGTCTTCTGGAGGTTAACAGAAAGCTACACTTAAACTTACATGCCAAGAATGCACAGAGTGTGGACAGCAGCAGACATCAGCTTGATGTCCCAGGGTTTGCAGGCTGGGGGTCATTATAGGAGGAGGTTCTTTTTAGGCACTTCCTGGAAGATGATTGCAATACTTAATTCCAGCTGAGCACTCCATCAGTTAAACACTTAGAGCCAGGTAGAGTGAATATAGACCATAATAGTTCATTTGCAGACTCCAAAGCAGGTTAAGTTAAAAAATAAATATCTTGTTATGAAAAGATCATTGATTTTCATAGAATTGCAGAATAGTTTTAGTTGGACAGGACCTTTAATGGTCCAACTCCCTTAGTCCAACCTCTTTCAATGAGCAGGGACATCTTCAGCTAGATCAGGTTCCTCACAGCCTTGTCCAAGTTGACCTTAAGTGTTTCCAGGTATGGGACATTTATTACCTCCCTGGAAAACTTCCAGTGTTTCTACATCCTTAAAATAAGAAAATGTTTTCCTTATTATCAAGTCTGAATCTACCCTCTTTTACTTTAAAACCATTATCCCTTGTCCTACTACAACAGGTTTTTCTGAAAAGTCATCCTTTTAAGCCTCCTTTAGGTACTGACTGGCCACAATAAGGTCTCCCTGGAGCACTCTCTTTTCCAGGCTGAATAAACCCAACTCTCAGCCTATCCTCACAGGAATATTGCATCATTTTGGTGTCTCTCCTCTGGACTTGCTCTAATGGGGCCATGTCTTTTTTGTGCCAAGAATCCCAGAGGTGGAAGCAGCACTGCAGGTCTCATCTCAGGAGAGCAGAGGGGCAGAATCCCCTCCCTTGCCCTGCTGGCCACGCTGCTTTGGATGCAGCCCAGGATACAGTTGGTTTTCTGAGCTGTGAGTGCTCATTGCCAGGTCCTGTCCAGATTTTCTCCCTCCAGCACCTCCAAGTCCTTCTTGGCAGGGCTGCTCTTGATCTGCTCATCCCCAGCCTGTGCTGACACTGGGGTTGTCCCACCCCAGGTGCAGCACCTTGCAGCTGGTTTTGCTAAACCTTGTGAGATTCCCATGGTCCCAGTTCTGGAGCTTGTCCAGGTCCCTTTGGATGGCATCCTGTTCTTCAGATGTACCAACCAAACCACTCAGCTTGGTGTCGTCTGCAAACATGCTGAGAGTACACACAGACCCACTGGTCTTCACTGAGGAAAATATTAAACACTATTTTTCCCGGTATGGACCCCTGAGGGACACCAGTTGTCACCAATCTTCATCTGGATGCTGATTATAAACAGACATAAATCATGAACAGATGCTTCTTGCTGTATGCAGTTGGTTTCTAGTAAAAAATAAATTCAGCCATTCATATTTGTTCACATTGTTATTTTATAGAAAATTAAGCTAATTTCTGCCTACCTAAAACTCTATACCATTGTAATCTATTAAATTTCCATATGTATTTGTTTGTGAACTGTTAAAATATCAAATGTAACTCAAATCTAGGCAACGATTCGACTTCAGAGTACTTCCCCTTAGTTTATTATCAGTAGTCAGCGATCACAAAAGCAAATATGTAGAGGTTTAACATTCATCATAACATTTTCAGTTGTTCTCATAACTGAAAAATAAGGTTTGTCTTTCATTTCCTAGAGTTGTGGCTGACTCACAAAATTTTGACTGATACTTCAGCAATTCAAAATTGTATAAACAAAAAAGACAGATCAATCTAAATGGGGCTGCTGAATAAGCAAAGGCAGGTGTGTATTTGTAGCTGGGTATTGTTTCATCTCACTCTAAAAATAAGTGTGAAAAGGAATGTATCTCTGCTCTGGGCTGAGAATGTGACTCATACCATAGCTGGAAGTATTCATCCTAAAAGCTTCTAGCTCTGGCACACCTCTTGTTTTCTGTCTGGTTGTTCATTTTTACTATAGTTTTCTAATTCCTCATCACTGTTTTAACTTTTCATAACACATTTTTAAACTAGAGTTTTTAATTTCTGATGTGAGATTAGTGGAGCTTCAGGAGGAAAGGGTGCTCTCAGCAATGGTCCCCTTTCTCCACAACCTGATGGCTCAGGCTGGCCTGGCCCAAGAGAAAAAAGGAGCCCCACCTCCTCTGCAGCCTGGAGTGCAGACCTGGCACAAAGCCCTTCCTCTCCCTTCTCTGTCCAGAAGGATGGCAAGGGGAGATGTCCAGTTTATGCTTCATTTTAGATCTTTCCTCACAGAAAGGGAGAGGGACTGGGAAGGCCAGGCAGAGAAAAATGCGTGTAGGTCAGTTCCAGCAATGGAGCAGAAAGCAGAGCACAACAGGGAGACGCATTTCTAACTGTGCTCAGTAACTGGGGTCACTGGGTGTTGAGCACACCAGTATAGGCACTGTCAGTATATCTGAGTCTTGTTATCATTTCAAGAAGAGGATTTTTCTGCTTCTTTACTACCACCCAAGTGTTCTTTTTTTCTTCCTCAAAGGTTTACCTTTTCTCAGGAAGCAAGTTAGGATATTGCTTCCTCATCAAACACTTTATCGATAAAATAAAAGTCTTACTGTATCCTGACATAGGTGAACTAAATTTAAGAAAAAAAAAAAAAGCTGTTTCCTCCTCCTTATTTCTTCATTTTTCTCCTTCTTCTGACTTTCTGACTTCCTGATCTGGTTTCTGTCATCAGAGCAAGCCTACCCATTAGTTTGTCTGACTCTTCCTTGTAGAATCGGGTGCTGATCGGGGTTCATGCAGCTCAGGGGTCACAAGGGACACTTGGTAATTGTCACTGTGCCATGGCTTCTGAGCCACTTGGCAGCCAAGTCACATAGGTTAGGCCAGACCATCTTCAGTGTTCAGCTGCACTCAGAACCAGCTGGAAGCACTGGAGCAATCAGGAGCAGCAGCCAGATGGATTCAGCAGAGGTGCTTTTTCTGCACTGCCTGTCTGCACAGAGGCTTTGATTCAGGCCCAGCACAAAGAACTTCACTTAGGCTTAAACTGACCTCTTGACTGTGCAGGGGTGGCAGGAAAGTACACAGACATTTTTTTGAGTACAGCAAGAAGGAACCTGAGTAATAGAGCAGCTGCACTTAGTCAAATGGAGGGAAAATTTTCCACCTACTGCCCCTTGGTAGATCACAGAATCACTAAGATTGGAAGAGACCTGTAAGATATTAAGGCATACAACACAGTAACAGGGAAGGCATGTAGAGTTACATTCTGCACTCTACCAATCTGATTGTATGGAACTCCTGATTCAGAATTTGTACCTTTAAATTTAATAGGCTTTCATGGTCTTCTTTTCTTCTATGACTTTGTATAATTGCTTTTTGACTGCATTTGCGATACTGGCAGCATCTGACAGTGAATGCCACTATTCTCTTGCTATGTAAAAAAAACCCAAACACTTCTTTTGCTTGTCTTAAACCTGTTAATTTCATTGGGCATCCTCTTATTCTCAAGTAGTGGGAAGTTAAGCATCCATTCATCGATTTTCTAGGCACTTTCCCAGGGTTGTCCTGTTTTTATATATGTCTGCCATATTCCCTTTGAGTTGTCCCATTTCCAAGCTGAAAACTCAAAATCAATTTAAGCAGTTCCAAGCTTTACTTTCCCTTCTTTAGTTCCCCCATGTAATTTTTGAGAGGCAAGTACCAGAACAGCAGGCAGTATACAAAAGAGAGAGTAGTATGTTGTTTTGTGTAGTGCTATAAATGTGTTGTCTGTTTTTTGCTCCATTAATTCTTTTAAAAAAACTCCTAACTGCTGGTTTTCTGACTGCCAGTGAGCATGGGATTTATATTTTCTAATACACTTTCTTCTTTTTCTTTTTTTTTTCTTTTTCATCTTTTTTTTTTCCTTTTTAAAAATTGACTACAGTTGGAATTGTTTATTTAATGTTCCCTTTTTTTACCTACAGGAAAATGAATTCCAGTACCTTATGATTAGTGCTTCAACAGTAACCTATTGAACCATTCCCCTTGCTCAGGGAAGATGAAAAAGAGATCAGAGATTTTCAAAATTTAATGGCAACAAAAGTTATGGTTTTTAAACATTTAGTCTCTACATTATGCCTAGATATGACATTTGACATAAGAGTCTCCCAGCATCTCTAGTCTCCCAATAATAAGTAAGGAATTTCAAGACACTGAGAATCTCTTCCTGATAAAAGATACAGTTTACATTTATTTAATTTTTTTGTAACCGAGCATTGCTCCTTCATTGAAATGGCTGGATCTCTCTGTATATTTTTTTCCATTGGAGTTTAGCTAATTTTTAAATGACACACTGATTGTATCAGTATGCGTATAGTTTCTTATTTTTATTTGCATTGTTTATGCATATTTTTGAATTAAAGGTACAGATCACAGATCAATAAGTAGCTAGCAATAATAATTTAAAAATCACTTTTAAATCAATGATTACTGGATCATAAGGCACATAAAGTTTTGTGTTGTAGGACAGAAGTGGAAATTATACATTATTTTCCGTTTGAAATTGAATGTGTTAAATCCACTTTGGCCCCTAATCTTATATGTGCAATTTTTTCTTTTATTTTTATATATGTGAGATTCATAGATTTTTTTTTTCTGTGTGTGAATTTTGTTTCTCACTAATGCATACAGTCAGTCAAAGTGAAAAAGTGTCTAATATTTTTAAAATAACATGAGAGTGTCCTTCAGTTAAAACACCTCATCTGCTATTAAGGATATTAGCATTACTGCTAATTATCACTGCACTCAATTTTGTATGACAATGAGAGAACTAAGAACAAAGGAAAAAAAGCCAAGGTACTGCACTTTAGTTTCACAGTTTGTGTCACACTAGTACAATATCCCTGGTACAGTAGTACAATATTTTCTGATATTTATGGAATCAGTGGAAATCTGATAGTGGAAATCAGTGCATATTTGGTAAGTTTTGTCAAGCTTAAGGCCTCTGAGGCACTGATTGAAACTGGTAAAATGGTTTAGGCCAGGGAGCTTTTTTAATTGAGGAATCCTATTTTCAAAGTATGTGATATTAAAGACACACAATCTCACCAATAAAGGTAACATGACCTTAGAGCAATACAAAAGTAGACTTCCAACTGAGCACTGTGGGTTTTCAGATGCTCTCAAAACTCTGTACTGTCAGAGCATAGAAATTTTGACTGCAAACAGATCTGGTCTTGACATTTTTTGGAGGCACAGCTCTGCGAGTGGATCAATGTAGATTTCCTTTTTCCTCTTTAGATCTCAAATCCTCCTCCCCTACTTTAACTCTGGCAGTCAGAGATCTCCCACAGTCACCCCTGCAGAGCCACATCTCATTGCCCTGCTGGCTGGGGCTCTTGGTTAAACCTGCTGCCTTCTCTCAAAATCCTAAGAAAATCTGCAATGGGTCAAAGTTTAATTCAGTTCAGAGTGACTATGAGTGTCATAAAAAGTACATTTTTACTGTGTATTAAAATTACAGAAACATCTGTTATTAATATTGTTTTGCTAAACTGCTGTGAAAAATTCATTGAGTATTCAGTAGTTGCAAGGCTGTCCAGTTACTTACCTGTATTGAAGTGGTCATGTGGCTGAACATCGTACATCCTTGGAAACACACAGAAATACAAGTGCCTGTAATAATTTTTACTCTGCCTGCAAAATGTATTTTATGATGGTTTACTGTGCATGTATAATATATGCATTTATTTTTGTCATGCCTATGTGTGTGGTTACAATAATATTGCCATAATATTGCCATACTATTTATGTTTCTTTCTAGGAAGCACATGTTTTTAAAAATATTATTAACTTTGTTCCAATCTCTTTTTAACCATATTTTTTATTAAAAAATTGTCGTATCAGCAAGACACTAATTTTGAGATCAGATGTGCTAGAAATGCAAACATACAGATATTGTTAGATAAGAATGGGACTGTGGTCCATCTAATTTAATAATCCTTCTGACAGAAAGTAGATGACTCAGAGGAAGTTACCAGAAATTTCAGAAGACACATATAGAGGGTAATCTGTCAGCCACCCTAAGTCTTCTCAGAATTCCTTAGTACTTTGAGATAATGCTAAGCCCTAAAGCATAAGGTTTCAATCTTATTTTCAAAGGTTTTTTTGAAAATATATTAGCATTAACTATGACAAATTTTGAAGTCATGAACAAATGAGCAAAAATTTGACAAATATGGAAAAATAAGATCATGAAAGTGTTACTGAAAGCTGCAAATCTCTGAATCATTGGATGAATACTTGCTTTCTAAGCAGGTGAGATAATTTGAGGGAGTGAATATTACAAATTACATAACATGATAAATAATAAATATTCTTATAACAACTTTGATCCTTAAGAAACTCTTGTTTTGTGGCATAAATTTTGCAAAACTAATTTGTCCTAACTAATGATTTGAAATAAGAGAACAGCTCTGGTATGCTACTAGTGGGTCAGGTATTTGGATGAGAGAAATGTAAACTTAACCTGTTATAGTTTCAGAAATTTTAATGAGATACATGTTTGTGAGCACGATTGGATAACTTGTGCTACCACAAAGAAAATTAATTGCCATTTCAGGAAAAGTAAACATTCAATTTTGCAGAAAACATTTTGAACTATTCTTTACTTCAGCTGATGAGCCAGATCCTACCTCACATATCCATTAATCTAAAACAAAAGAAGAAGCAGCAGCCTGTGTATTACTGCAATCTTAGGTGTTATTCCTTTTCTTTTCTTTCCAGACAACTATTACGGCACTCCAAAGCCTCCAGCAGAACCGGCTCCGTTGCTGTTAAATGTGACAGACCAGATCCTCCCAGGCGCCACTCCCGGGGCTGAAGGCAAACGTAAAAGGAATAAGTCTGTGAGCAATATGGAGAAGACAGGCATTGAACCACCAGAGGAAGAAGAGGAAGAAAGACCTGTGGTCAATGGAAATGACGTGACAGTAACACCAGGTCTGTTCTTCCTTCTTACTTTGCAGTGAGTTTCTGTTATTCAGAGTCCTCAGTAACCTCCTTCTGCAGTGAGAATATGCATGTTCAGGTAAGGATGTTCTTGCAAGAGGGAAAGGCAGGAATCCTGAATATTAGGATTTCTCTGAAGCCTGAAATAATTATTTAACCTCTCTTTTGGGGAGTCATCTCACTTGCCTCAGCTACTGTAAACATTTCCGTCTCTGAACTGGTTTCCTTGAACCCTCTTCATAGACCAAAGAGGAAAAAACCTTCTTTCTGAGCATGGATTGTAACCTGGTTTATATTTCTATGTTAGGAAATCATTCACAAGAGCCTGTTCCTCTCCATAGACTATAGAGGGAGTCTAGAGAACTGTAATTTGTTCAGATAAATAGTCTCTGTGTGTTGAGTCTTCTTATTCTCAAATGGTGACATTCACAAGATTGTTCAGCAATTTATGAAATAAAATTTTGTAAATTGTCATGAAGACTTAGCAATATAATGGAAGACTAAAGTCACCATATTAACAAAGGTGTGGGAGTGCCTTTAAAACATACTTGGCAGTAAGGACACTGCCCAGTGGAGGACACTTTTCAGGAATGTTTCAGAGTCTGCGTAAAGCTGATAAAGGTTTCAGATGTCAAGTCCTAAAAGAAAATTGTTGTTTTACTTCTGGGATCACAGTGCTTCAGAAGAAAAAATGGGGTTCTGGTATCTTGTGTGAAAGCACTCCAGCCTATTCTGAAGGAGGTAATAAATTTACCTCTCCACCTCTCAGTAAGATGATTTTTTACAGAAGTTAATAATTCCTATCCTGAAATAGAATTTAAGAAATTATTTTGATGTTATTTATGTAGAAAATTAAAGAATTCAGATTTTTACATCTTGGAGAAATACTGCTGTGAATCCTTTTTTGTAAACTCAGAAACTCAGATTGTTGAAGTAGAAGTCTAGTGAAAATCACACAGATGAGAAGATAAAATGAAATTTTGCAAGTTCTCTAAATGCATAGGTTACTGTGAAACAAAAAAAATCTATTACCTAATCCTCTATCCTCTGTAGAAAGGTTTTCATATTGCAAAGTTTATATATACTCTTTCAATTCCTGCTTCATTACAAAGTATATTGAATTTGATATCATCCCATCCAGGATGATTTTGCCACATGCTTTACTTTAGCTGTTGCCTAACATTACATATAAGGGAAAATTCCTGTGCAGAATAAATCCCCATAGCAGGGCTGTCCAGGAGCAGTGGGGTGAGAGTGGGTCTGGTTCTTTGTCTTGGCTCTCCAAGGGGCTGCAGTATTGCTCCCTTGCCACTGCCACCACATGCTGCACAAGCCTTGCTCATCCCTTCCACACAAGACTGCATCTGTTGGCATTGCTCTGGCGCTTAGTGCCCTTCCTGCACAGCTAAGCAGGAAGGGATGGAGCCCAGAGATCCTGACAGCAGCACTGCCGCTGTTGCCAGGATACTTCCACAGTGAAAGAGGCAAAGGCAGGATTTGGTCTCAGATGTGTATTGCAGAAATCGCTAGAAAGATCATTCTTTGTAGTTATTCGAAATGTGCCACATAAGAGACCATTGCTGATGAGCAATTTCCAGGACAATATGTTTCATCTCCAAGTGGATCAAGAGGCAGTATTTACCTGCATTTTTCCTGGAAGTCTATGCCTATAATATGCTTCTCCCAGGCAAATTCTGTGTGAACAATGACTAGGCAGCGCACAAGAAGCAGGCGCTGGCATGTGCTGTGTAACAAAATGAAATACACGAGCATGGGTGTAAGGCAGCCCATCCCCTCTTCCCCCTCCTCTCCCCGCCAAAGTAAATCCTATTGGTGTGGCCAGCAGAACAAGCAGTGCCTGTGTTGGCTCTCATGGTTTTATAAGCAGTGTTTTGTTGTTCAGTTACACTGATTGAGGACTTTGGGGATTGTAGCAAAGCAGCTCTGTACATACATGCTGTGTTGCCTTTGTTGGGCAGTGTGACTCCCACAGACCCTGTTACTGCAGTCATTTTCTCTGTGAGCTGACAGAGGCTTAGTCACCTCTAAAATGTCAGTGCATTCACAGTTTGTGTCTTTAAACAATCAGGAAAACCAGAATATTTTAATTAATTTATTTATTTTTAAACTCCTAGTAGAGTGAGCATTTTAGTTTTTATAAAGAATCAACAAAGGTAGGACATTTGTTATTGCCAATTCTTTTAGAAAGTGTGTTCTATTTTAAATACTTCACTTCCAGGATAAGGCTTTTATTAATTATAAGTCTCCTGGGACATCTGAAACGTTGATTCATTTTTTATAAATGCTCAGCAATTTAATGGCTTATTAACTGCATATCCAAGCCTGTCAACTCAAGTACCTCTCTAACACATAGTACCACGAGGTTGAAATAGTAACAGATCTAAGACGATTCTGAAGAAAAGAAACCCATCTTCATCAGACCAGTTAAGTGATATCTGTGGTTACAGAGATCTTTGTGCTTTTGGTCTGAATTTTCAGGCAGCTTTTCAATGTCTGTTGGAATAATGTGTGAGTGTTGAGCTTTAGGAATTTTTCATTAATACCTTCCATATGCCTTGCTTCATGTTCATCAGATTTCCCTGAGACAGTTGTATATGGACAAAGTGACCATAATTGTCTGCCCAATATTTTTATTCTTTCTTATTTGTGTCACCTGTCCTCAGGGCAGAAGCCACCAGGAATCCTTCTCAGTTCTTCTGTATGCGGCTTTTGGCCCTTTTAGGATGGAGCACTCTCAGCCCTTCATCCTGGATCAAGTTCTCTCAGGACAATATCATATGATTTGGGAGATAGGATTTATCTCATCCAGCTTTAGTAAATTTTATGCTTAAATGTCTTTTTGTTTGAGCTATTTGTCTCTGCTCATATTTTCTTGATATAAAATAAGAAGAAAAAAATAAATTTTGAAGTGTAAGAGAACATAGCTGTTTTAGATACACATTTTAGGGGATCACCTCCACAAATTAGAATGATTAATTCAGCCTACAGATAGAGATGAGCTTAAATGGCTAAATTTAAATTAAGAACCTTACTATTTGCCAAGAAACATATGCGAGACACAATCTATAGATTAACTGTTAAGATGGGCTAGTCTAGACTTAGTATTGGGTGTCTTACGCTTTTTGCAATTGTCCACATTACTGGGTGAGATATATTGCAGCTGAGAAGACTTAAAAATCAATAATCAAAAGTAATGATTTTTGCAAAATTAATGCTTTGACCAAAGAGGTAAAAAGAGTCTTGATCAAATAGTAAGCAGAAACTTGTCAAGACATTCAGCAGTTTTTACTGCTGTCACTGTTAATGTCTGCAATGGATTGAGTCAGTCTCCTACAACCAGCATCAGTATTTGACACTGTGTTGGTCATGTCACATTTGCTTTCCACTGCTGACTGATGAAGTTTATCATCCAAACTCCAGAAGAATCACTTTAGCATTGAAAGCATGCTTATGTATGTGCATTATTCTGACAGTACTTGAGCAATGATAAGCTGCACCCAGAGAATGAAGTTCTGTCAGGCTCAAATTAATTGAGGCATAAGATATGATATAAAGTTTCAAAATTATCATTCCAGGCCTTAGGAATCGACAAAAGACCAGAGTCCCAGTGCCATCAATCACCATGCAAGTTGCACTAGACACAGGCAACATGTTGAGTTTATTGTTTTGTTATTACACAACAAAGACAGCCAGAGGCATGAAAACCACATACAAAGCTTCCAAACACACACACATTTAAAATACGCACAAAATTTAAAACCACACAAAAGTTGGTATCCATTGATTGTTCTAGGTCCTTTAAACTCAATTTATCACAACTAAATCACATCCTGTGACCCACAGAATACCCTGTGCTCTCCATGACTCCTGCTTTCCTTGCCCAGGTCGGCTCCTGGGCTCCTGGTTCTCACTGAGTCGGGAGTCACCGGGAGCGGTGCCTCCCTGCAAAAGCACCAAGACCTGAAATGGCTCCAGCTCTGTGGGAAAGGGAGGAACTCCAAGGCTGCCAAGTTATGTCTCTACAAGAAAATACATACACATGTATTGGCAAACATGAGTTAAGCTACTCTTGTATCCAACAGTTCTTTTAAAACCATGGACTCTTTCTTGTAAAGAATTTAAGAAATTAACCATTTGATACAATAAAGGTATTAAAATATAAAATATTTTTATTCAGAACTGCTAAAAACACCCCATAAATAACTATTTAATTTTTTTTTTCTTTGCCAATATTACTTGGGTCACATTAATTGGTTCTTTTGGATGAAGACACTAAGTTTTTAAAATTCTCTGCATGAATAATCTGCAGCATTAAAATAAAGGAATAAAGTGACAAGGTCCTCTTACATGTTTAGGTGGCAAGTTGCAAGAATTAGACTGTAAATGATAGAAACAATTTTTACTTTTTTTTTCTGTCATCATTATAGCTGGGATTTGTTAATATAGTTATTGAAAATCATGAATCTGACCCCTTCAGACCTGTTGAAAATATGATCTTGAGGAAGAACACATATTAGAGATATGGTAAAATCCCAGGAATGACACAGCAGTGTCACCACATCTGTGCTCTATCAGACACATTGGCTGATCAATAGTCATTGCGTGTAATGTATCTCTGGCCCAAATTAGTTTGTTCTACTCTGCTCATATCTGTCTTGTGACTTTGTCTTTTATTCAGTTTCATCTCCATGTCTTCCTTCCTGTGGTAGAGATGCGGTCAAGGCTGCAGCCAGCCTCAGTAAAACAACTCACAGATCTGTAATAATGCCTGAAGTAGATGAGGACTTTTGTTTTGCAGAGATAAGAACAAAACACCCCAAAAATTATTCAGCAATTATTACATTGTCCTATTCTCAGGGGAAGTGGTGACCATACATCATCTCTGCTTTGCAGGAAGCTTTTACATATCTGAAAATGCTAAATACAGATTCATGTTTCCAAACAGCATAAATGATTGTAATTCTGCATAGTTCAAGCATGAGTTAGGATTTAGCAACATGAGCTGCATGTGGATGTAGAGATGTAGATGATTACCCTTTCCAAGGTTGAATCTGGTTTTCTTTTTCATGCTATTCTGAAGAGTTGATATGTCAGTGTCAAAAGTATTTTTAAGATCATGAAAACTGCATATACCATTTATGCTGAAGAAGCAACACTTTTTACTATGTCATATAAAGAAAAAAAAGATTCATTTGACACAATTTCTTCCTGAAAAGTCTTGACAAATATTTATGACCTCTGAAGAGTTTACATGTAGGTGGTTTGATTCTTACTTCCAATCCTGGGAATAAAAAAGAGAAAGATGTGCAGTTACAGTTTCATGGGTCTTCCTCCTCCTTTTTTTCCAAAAGGATAAAATGGCCTAATTGAGCAAATCATTTCAGAAGAAACTTAAGGCACTCGGATTTAAGAATATAAAACTATCTAAAAACATAAATCTTATATATTTTGCTGAAACCAAGGTTGTGTTTGTCCTTTCCAAGTTTCTTTAACCCATGAAGTCTGGAATGGAATTGCCATTATTTGCTATGAGTCTGCATATGTGGTACTCTGTGTACCCTAGGCTGCATTTCATCCAGCTCTGCCAGTTCAGAGCAGCTGGGTCATCTGAGATTCACCTGACCTGTTCTCTGCCCACTGCACCTTCTTTAGCCCTATTGCTGATATTAATTATGTTAGTCATTTAATCACAGGTGATTATTTTTGTGGTAGTAGGGGCTGAGGCAAAAAGAGCATTAATTGCTTCGGCGTTTTTATGCATCATAAACTATTAGCTTTCCTTCCTTCCCATATAGGAGAAAGAATCTGCTTTTGGTGGTATTATTATTATATTGCACTTACAGAAAGTTTTCTTGTTAGCCCTAATGTCCTGACCCTATCAGACTTTCTAGACTAACTTATATTTTGCTGTTAGATTCCCATGTTATTTTTCTGTGTTCATCCTTAGCTGTTTAGTCTACTTTTCACCTTTTGTACAATTCTGTCTCAAGTAGCAGCTCATTGCAAATTCATGACTTAATTAAAATTGTCTTTGATTATACTTACTATTTTTGTTTTTCATTAAAAATTTGTACTTGCATTCTGAGCATTGCTTATTCAATCTTTACTAGTTCTCCTAAACTTTTTATCTCTTACCATTGCTTGCCATAATAGCACGTTTATTGATTCTGTAAGTTAATTAAAATCTAGGCCTTTATAAACAGCTTTTTGTTAATTTTTTGTTGCTCTTCTTTCTTGCTGTTGTAAGCATCATTAATTAGAACATTTCACCCAAGCTGTCTTCCACCTTCCTACATGTTTCACACAGGTCTCTGCCTATTTCCTTGTTCTGGGTGCACTGTTAGATCATTTAATAAATTGTCATCTTCTTGAACTTTCCTGTAGACTACAATGTTAACATGTTGAAGCATTTGTTATTGGCTGTGGGAAGCTAAGCTTCCTACAGGTGGCATCAACAATGAAATCACAACCACCTTCTATATGGTTAATATATTGCTATGAGTTGATGGATGTCAGTGGTTTATTTGATATATGGATACACATAAAGCAATTAGTGAACATGCATTTTTACATGAAAATGGTCTGTAGTAACACAGTGGGGCAGTTGTTTTATGGGTATATATATGTGTTTATGGGTATAGCTTGAAAAGTTAAGACATGAGACAGTAGAGCTGCTGGATATGAAGCTGCCTTCTGCTCAGAGCTTACTGCTAGTCTGGAAGGACTCCTGGGACAGAATGAGCCAGAACTCTTTATTAGTCCCTTGTTTCATTTTGGTTTTATTCCTTTATTTTCTTTAATTGTGTTCCAAAGAAAATGCATCATCAGAGGAGCCTTTGTGTAAACCAAACAGAATTTTTCTCTTTATTTCAAGACTTGCAGTTCACAGACACTTGCACCCAGTAAATTCTTCACCATTAACTTGGATATCCAAAACCTGTAATTGTTCTTCTCTTGTAGAATCGAGTGAACATGAAGAGAAGAGTACAGCTGTCTCGGGTGAGGCATCTACCACCCAGCCTTGTCCTGCACCAGGATATGGTCAGCCTGAAGAAGCAAAGGAGGATATGGATGTAACAAAACAGACTAAACCTGAAGAGAATGATGACTTGGGCCCACTGCCTGATAACTGGGAAATGGCTTATACAGAAAAGGGGGAAGTCTACTTTATTGAGTAAGTCTTATTTCTTCTATTTTTAATAGCTGTATTGTATTTAACTGGGTGGGAAAATGGCTTGTATGGTGAAGTGGAGCATTGTACTCCTCCTCATTAAAACAGCAGGAATGTTCTGGCTGTCAGGGCTCCTGAGGGCTGGTGGCAATTCCTGCATTAGTGATTTAGATGGAAGCCTGCTGGGTTTTAAGATAGGTAACTGGTCTGCTTCCTTTGATGGTAGGAATTAAAGCTTTTGTTTCTTCTGTTAAAAGCAAAGCCTTTCTGCTCTTCCAGTGCTTTCTGCTGGGAAAGTAACACAATCACTGTTTTTTTTCCTTTCTTATGTGGACAGAGGTGGAGAGCATGAAGCTTTTTTCCAGTTAAAAGAAAGGAAAATGAATGGACTAAAAACTAGCTAATGAACAGTAGAGGGAGACCATGCTGTATATAGAAATAGTAAAATAAATAAGCGGACTATAAGGAGAATTAGTTATGTGTAGAAACTTCTCCCTGTTGGTAGACTATAGATACCTGTTACTAATTAGTAAACTCATTGAAGTAATGAATATGAAAGTTCTTTATGCTCTATGTGCTCTCATTAAGCTATTAGACAGCTTTCACAGGAGGGCCAGGAGAATGGTGAAGGGTCTGGAGGTTATGAGGTGCAGCTGAGGCCACTTGGTTTGTTCAGCCTAGGGAAGAGGATGCTGGGGGAAGAACACATTGCAGTCTTCAGCTTCCTCATAAGGGGAAGAGGAGGGGTAGACACTGATTTCACTCTTGTGACCAGGGACGGGATTGAAGGAAATGGCCTGAGTCAGGGACGTTTAGACTGGATACCAGGAAAAGGTTTTTCACCACAGAGGGTGGTTGGGCACTGGAACAGGTTCCCCAGGAAAGTGCTTACATCACCTGGCCTGACAAAATTAAAAGGATTTGGACAATGCTCTTGGGCACATGGTGTGATTGGAGTGTCCTGCACAGGGCTGGGAGTTGGACTTGATGATCTTGATGGATCCTTTCCAAATCAGTACATTCTATGTTTCTGTGATTATTGTACATTGCCAGAGTAAAAATACAGCAAGTTTTTGAGTTGGTACAACATTGTGCTCCTGAAAAGAAGAAATAAAATTGAAAAACCAACATTTTCATTAATAGAACTCTACTACAGAGGTAGAAGGAGCCTTTATGTTTGCTTTAAGGAACTGCCTCAGTTTGGAGCATTATCTGTTATTCTGCTTATTAGTAGGTAAAAATAACATTTGGTGGTGTCAATTATGCTTTAAATCCTGTATTTAATTTAAAATGTTGTGACTATCACATGAAGTGTAAACAAATGTTAAGAATAAAGTTTGTGGATGTGACTTTTTAATGAATACTGGCATGACCAACTATAGCTTCTGGCATATACAAGGCTGAAAATAGCAGTAACTATTAAAACATAAGTGTGTTTGCTGAAAAGGGCAAAAATATGCTTATTCTAGAAAAAGAATAATTATAATAGCTTTGTCCAAGCAAGCAGAGAAGAGATAGGATAACCTCAGGGCTAGTGGAAACCCTTGTTTCCTTCTTACTTTACTCCCAAATTTAATTTTTCCATACATATTGAATGATCTGACAGAAAACAAACTGAATTATATGGCACTTTTGTTTTACTTGTAACAAAAACCTGTGGTACATTTTGGGGACAGGGGAAAGGATAATGAGTAGATCACTAACACACCAAACTGAGAGAGTAGTAAATACTGCAGGAGGTAATTTAATAGAAAATAAATATATATTTTGTAACAAATACAGTGAATGCAAATAGCCCTGATGCTCTACAGAGCAGCCATTGCACTCCTCAAATTCCTTTAATGTTACAGCTTGCTTCCTTTCCTTGAAATGCTCTGGTTTACACTGCAGTTCTGACAATGCTCATCATTCACTTCCACTAAATGAATGTTATGTAAAGCAAAGAAATCAATCAGAGGTGCAGGCTGGATAGAAGGGTTGTTGTAAAGGCTTCTTGCTTTTGGGATTATATTCTTGAACAATGTGTTTGCAAAAAAAGTGCAATTACATGTCTGTAAAAATACTAGTTTATTTGCCAGAATCCTAGCAAAAGGAACAACTCTCTGATCATTTGAGTTTTCACACTGCACAGTCTTTTCAGGGTTAAGTAGGAATGTAATGCTGTGGGGATGCTGTTAAATTGCCTCTTTGTTTACAAGTCACTTTGGTTAATGGCATGAAGAGACTCCATTTGCTTTCACAAAAAAACGGAAAGATAAAAAGACAACAAAAACCTATTTGTCTAACAACATCTCCCTGAACAGTAGTAAAGATTGTACTAGATTATTAAATAATAGATGAAAAACAAACATTTTTAAAGTGTACATCACAATAAGTGGGGGAAAAAAAAGCCACACTAGGCAGCATCTTTTATTGCTTTATTTCAGGCTCATGTGAATTGTGCCTTTAAACGCTAAAGCCTTCCAGCAGCAAACTATCTCAAGTTCCAGGTTGTCACAGGTATACCCAAAGGTCTTAGATTTCATGACAGCATTTTCTTTCATTCATTCACCTCAAACTAACCTCTAAAATTCAGATGTGATCTCACTTATCAAAACTGCTATCAGAATAGTGTGGTGTGGCAGATTTACAGTGAGAGAGGAAGTGACTTCATAAGGGGAAAGATAATTGTCTATAGACAGGATTATTTATTTGTTAATCATTAATGGTTCAGTTAACTTTTTGTAAAGCACAGTGGAAGGAACTTCCTCTGCCTCAAGGACTACAAAGACAAAAAAAAAATATCATCTACCAGAGTCACTGAATGATTCAGAGGATGGTTGTATTTTAGAGCATGTCTTGGTCTGTTTCTTTCTTTTGTTCCCTTTTTGACATAGATGCATGACCTTATGTTTACCTATTTTAGCATTCACAGACAGAACATGAGCATCTCTTCTTGCAACATAATTCTTACCAGTGTTTTTCAGGAAGAGCTACTTAAGTACATTTCTTGGGCTGTTTCCAGCCTCCCTTACATATGAATCTGAATTTCCAAATGCAGGCACACACTACACAAATAGGACTTCATCTCTTACATTTGGTTTCACTCAGAACATATGCTAATGAGAATATGCAATAATTAAAGACTGTATATAAATCGGAATGCCATCAAAAAATGCTCCAGTTTTGCTCCTTCTTTCATGCTTTAAATATGGCTGATAAGTGCGGCATATTTTGGCATACTTAAATAAATCATTGTCGTCACTGATTTTCAGCTTTTCCCTCTCCAAGGGCTAAGGAAAGGCTGTGATTCCGCATAGCCTCCAGACCTTGCCTTGCCAACATCTCTCAAACCACATACTAGGGACCCAAATTTATGTTGTTCCCACAAAGTCAGCAGATCTGGTTGTTAGATCCCAAGCAATCAGTCTTTGCTGTGTTGGTCCAGTGCAATGCCAAAGCAAAGAAAGGACCAGGATTCTAGGTGCATGTGCAGTCAGCCTGAAATGTGGCCCTCACCCAACTATCCAGCTTCAACCATTATTACATCGTAGACTGTCCTGTATAGTTGGCTGTACAATTTAATACTCTTCTAGAAAAGGCAGAATTGGTTTTCTCTCTCTGCAGCCTTCTCTCCACACATAGGCAGAAGAACTCTGAAAGGGCTGCAGGGACAGTAGGAGATGAAACCTAAAGCTATTTGACTCTATACTGTTCTAAAGCATCTATGGTTTCCTTTGCTTATACTACATTAATTGTTTTCTTAGTGGAGAAAAGTCTAGAATAAATGCAAACCACAATAGAACATCTTTAAAGGATTTTTGTTTTACTTGTGTTGATGAATTTTAGAAGAATGTGGCCACACAAGGTTTAACAAACCACTTTTCCAGTACATCTTGCAGACATTTAGCCTCTTACTACTTCAACACCTGCTTCTTAAAACAGCATAGTCAGCATTGCTTTTTGGACCTGTTGCAGTATCTTTTCTAGTTGCTAAATTTTTTTTTCTTTATGAAAGTATCATAAAAGACTGAAAAACAGCTACAAAATAGTCTTTTGCCAAGGACTCTCCTTTTCACTGTGAAAAACAGCCATTAAGTTTTTTAATACAGCTGGTGCAATTTCAGGTGATATCTGAAGACTACAGCTACCAGAATATTGCAATGGACTTCACTGGGATCAGTTTTTCTTCATAGTAGTTTTTTTTCTTTCCTTAGGGCAGGAAAGTTTTTTGACTGCAGGAATAACATTTATCACAACATCTTGTTTACCTGAAGAACCATGATATATTTAGTTGTTCCTGATTGCTCCATCAGTTCACCATCACAAAGCAGGATATTTTAGTTAAGCCTGGATACACCATTGCTATATTTTATGCTAGAAGATAATAAAAGTACTGGGTAGAAGTATACCCTTCTACCTGCTCAAGCTTACTTTTATAACCTGTAGTAACTATGGGAACTTTTATAAGTTAGTTCAGCACTTCTGTGAGTATGTTACATCATCAGGGTATCAGTCTATAGCACTGAAATATTTTGCTTGTCTGGATATTTCTGCTACTTGAATTAAGTAGCAATTAGGATGCAGATTTTTTTTTCGTATATGGCTATAAAATTCGCTTCTGATGGGATTTTTCTTTGGGAAACAAACCATCTTGTATCAGTATGATACATTGTATAGATAATTCTGATCCATCAGGGGTCTTGTGAACATCATTATAATTGTATGTATTTGGTTTTCTATGTTTATATGTTGGATTGGATCTGTCAGTTTTGGTCAGCATAACAAATCAGATTTCTAATGCACTTTGGACTTCAACATGACATACGGCAGGACAGGCAGCTAAAAGAAACCAAGAGGGATCTTTTCTCCTGAGATCACTTCCCTGCCTCATGACAAGTTAATTAGAAACATGAAGAAGGTAGAACTGGAAAGAATTTGTGGAATGCAGAATTCTTTTTTTTTCCCTCTTGTCTGTTGATGTTATGAAGACATTATCAGTCTGTACTAGTGGTGTGCTGTCCCTTGCTCTCACTTGCTGTTTTTATCTCTGCTGACATCCAGGTCAAACTGCCAGCTTAACTTGTCTTGTCTTTCCTTACTTTCTTATTTCTAGTCTTTTCCCCAAAGGTCTCTGCTGCTGTGCTCTGCAGAATTAATCTTCCAGCACATTTCCTCTGATATTTGTAGTGTTGTTATAACTTTTCTCCTTTGTATTAATTGAACTAGAAGAATCAGCTCACCTGGCTTGCCATATAGCATTAGATATCTCATGTAAACCAGTTGTCAAGCCTCTTTCTGTGGTCAATGGAGAGAGATAATTACCTCTAGAGGCTGATTCATCCTGTCCATATATAAGGGCAGAATTAATTTGCCAAAATACAGCTGCTTCAACCAGTAAATATGTCTCCAGATATCCAAAACTATGTCTGCAGTAGTATGTAATTTGTGTCAGGAGTAGGCTTTTGAAGGAAATCTTTTTGTTTTCATACACTACGATTTGGCTCACATTTCAGTGTACCCACACTGGATTCCTTTCAGATTAAATGGAAAAGAAAGTTGATCTCTGGGAGTGCCTCTACAGCCTCTGGACCCTGAACTTCATCCATGAGACCAGATTTGAGTTAAAACCAGTCTGAGCTCCTTCTGACTGAAACCATTTCCATATCTAAATTAGCAATACCAGAAGACTGCAGAGTGAAACTCTTGGTGCTGATGACCCAGCAGCCACAGCTTCTCGATCTTTTCAGGTGCCATGGGCTGCATGCCTGTGAATGTAGTACATAGGTGACTCCTGCTGTGCAGCTTTTGGTTTAAATTCAAGTGAAGAGCTTACAAGAGTGGAGAACACTTAGTGTGAAAAAGAAGATAACTGAGAGAGATTAATTGGAAAAGTGACCTCCTGATCCAAGGTAAAGCACCACTGTAGAGGCACAGTAACAGCCCAAGACCTCTCCATTATCGTGACAGATATGACATAGAACTTGTCAAAACCAAGTTCTTCTTCTGGAGGACAGCCAGAGGGCATTGGAGAGATGATATGACCAGCATTATGTCACTTAAGAGCATATGGTTAGGTGGTTCTGCTGGATGATATGTAAGATAAATTATTCTGTATAGGTGTCTCTCCCTTGAAGAGAGATGAATCCTACACAATTAGCTAGATAATTTTTGTAGTCACATGAGATGAAGCCCATTCTTTGTCAGAAATTAAACTGCTTCAGTCAAAGAGAATTGCTTCAACAGCAGAAATTACCATAGGAAACTTTAGGCATTTATATCTTCCCCAAAAAGTCATGCAAAAGCATCTTCTGCTGCTGTGAATGCCTAGAGGCAGTGCCACTGTCTCTAGGCTGAGTGCATAAGTGCTTATCTACTGCCCAAGGCCATCTAAGATTCACAGGATGGGAACTCCCAAACCTGGGTCTCTTAAGGGCCCAGAACTCTGAGCACATGGTGAAATGCAAGGCAAGCTGGCAGTCACAGCTGCTGCCATGCAAACCACTGCCATACGACAACTTCCTTTTGTCTCTGTTCCTACAAATGTGCAAGGGATTTAGGCAGAATCCCACATGGATGGGTTGCAAAATTGCTGGTTTCCTATCTGTGTCACTCCACACAAAAATTACTTGAAGATCATTATTGTGCCACTTGAAAATCTCTGCAGATAAGCAATGCTTCAGCCTAAAGAAAAAGGTGTGAGGAGTTAGCATTACTGAAATTAGGATATTACAGTGTATTGTGGTTTTCTTCTTGTATGCTCCCCTTTGCTCAAGTTATTAGATCAAGGACGAGTTTAAATGTAATGTGTTCACAATAAAAACCCAAACAAACCCATATGTGCTGCCCCAAACACACTGAACCAATGCCCATTTTGAAATGCTTTCCACAATAAGATGCCAGTTACATACCTTGTAAGATGCACAATTTAGACTAGGTTTGCAGTGCTTTTAAAAGACATTAAGGCTATTCCTGTCAGTAAGTACTTTCTGTATTTCCTTCAAAAATGTTTCAAGAGATTGCCTGCAGGCTTTGTTAGTACAAGAAGCTTTATCTGTCCAAGTGCTTTAAACTGACAGTTTGTTAACACAAATCTATTATATTAAAATCTTAAGTAAAATCATATACTGTCTAACAAATAATTATAATAAAAAGATAAGACTTTGTTAGATAAGAAAAGCCACACTCCTAGTGTTTTTTTACTTCCTAAAGATATTGAGTAGTATCCAGTGAGATTCCCAGAAAACCTCTGGTCCTGGTACCCAGCTCCAGAGCTATTAACAGGGAACAGAGCTATTTAAACAGTCTATGTGAAGTCTTAAAAGCAGACCTACAAAGAAATTCTGGAGAAGAACATGAGTCAAGGCTTCTGGGAAGTATTCTGTGCTTTCTTTCACTCCTTGTTTCACTCTTCACCCAGTCAAAGAACATTTTTTCCACATATATTTAAAATTGTATGCAACTAATACCAGATTACTCTGATTATAATAAAGTGCTAGGTGCAAATACTTGGAAAAGAGTGAGGATTTAAGTTCGTTTAGCAGTAGTTATTTTATTGACTTTTGGCTAAAATATTAAGCTTCACTGCTTTACTGAATGACCTTAAAAAAAAAAAAATCAACAACTGCAATGCACTTCAGGCCTATAAGCCTATAAGCCGTTTCTATTTTGTACATAGGGAACACATTTGGATGAATTTTAAAAAGTTATAACCTTTCCATGCTTTAGCTGCTTGAAGCAGGACCAAAGGGATCCATTTGTAAAGGAAATTTTGCTTTCAAATTTCAAGAATTAGGATTGTACTGTTGATTTTTAGAGAGATTCTAAGACACGCATTGTTGATTTGCCAGCACTTATCTCAATAGTCCTAACTAGTAATCAAAATCATTGAAATTATGGGCTTTCTAGACATGTTTTTAATGATAAGGTATAGTTATTGCCAAGTAATGAAGCATTGGTCGGTGTAAGATGTTGCTGGAGCCACAGCTGTATTTCTCACGGGATGCTTTTGTGCATCACTTTGTTCTTGTTCCATCACTGACGACTCCAAATGCCTGTTTGAGAGAACTGCTGCGGAAATTCGTCTGCTGTTTATCCATAACTAATCTTTAAACCCCCAGCCCCTTTTCCTTCTGGTCTGTCTACAAGACTTCCCAAGTGGACACACATGATTATACCTAGTGATAAGGTAGGCAAGTTATGCCCTTTACAAGGTTTTTTTAGTGCTTAAGCATTCAGTGTTCACAGCCTATGCAGCAGATTTGTGTTAATGTTATTTTTGCCATTAATGTTAATTTGACAAATTTATTTTTCTTTCTGTCTCTTCTCCCATGGTTGAAGCTTTCCTATCAAGACTTCCTTTAAATTTTATTAAAAACAGTTTAGAAGATAAAGGTTGTCTCCCTTTAGCTTTTACACATCCTAGTCCTTTGCAGAGCTGAAGAGGGAATAGCTGACACAAGGGAGACTGGAAGAATACCCTGCCAAGTAAACCTCCTATGCAGGACAGAAGTAGAGATGCATAAAAACCACAATGCTGTACTCCAGGGCTACTCATTTCCCTCTTTTACTGAAAGCAATGTATATCCTCCTTGAAGGAGTGTTTGTGTGCTGTATACCTGGCTGCTTAAGATGATCCAAGCAAACACTAGGAAGACACTGGTGGTACTGTGGAGGTGTTAGAAGTCAGGTGGGGTTGATTCTGCCTTCTTTGAAGTCCTGCTTTCAGAGCAGGAAAGAATTTTTTACCCACTAGAGTACTTGTCTAGAAGCCTTTGAAGTCCCATTGCTAGAGTTGTTTAGTCCCACTGCATTGAATGTTTAGTACAGATTCTAAAGTGGAGAGGCAGGGCAAAAGAAAAGGCACAGCAAGGAAAAGAGAGATGAATTTCAAAAGGTTATTTGCTCCTGCAATTATTTGTTACAGACAAAAGTTCTTGTGGATGAGTTTTGCTTTTTCTAAGTAGCTGAACGGGTTTAACAGATATCACCTAGAAGAGGATATTGAGTGCTCTAAGAACTGATCTAAATGAAATATCATCTCCATTCTATGAAATCTCACTGCAGACTGAAGGATCACTCTTCTATTGGAAGAGCTGTTGATTTTTTAGGTTTTTTATGGTTTTATTTAAAGTGACCATCTTGCACAAAACTGGGACATCAGTCCTGCTGGGTTTGTGGAAGCCCCATTTATGCTAAAGGGAAAACTGCTTTCTGTTCTCAGTTTCAACTAAAGCCTTGAAGGTTGTAATTCAACTAATTCACATTTTTAAATATCAGTATTGAATTGGGCTTGTTTCCAGCTTGGCACCTGTCTTTGCAGATACTTGAAAACTCTTTCTAAAAATATTATAGGGGGTTTTCAGGGCTGGTGAACCTGCCTGGTCTGATGGGTGCACATTGGCCAGTTGACTTGCAACAGAGCTGGCTTTTAGTATTGCTGCTGTCAGTGGCTTGTTTGGTGGCTCTGGACAGTAATTTCATGACTCTGTGATTCCATTTTCTTGCCTCTAAAACAGGGATGGTTATTTTTATTTCCTTTGCAAAATGCTTTGAGATTTGCTCTATACCACAGCAAACATTGCTAATAGTAATCATGTACATTGCTATTTTAAAGTCATAGGAAACTATCTGTGATCTAATTTGGTCCCTGCAGTCAGTGGGGGTCCCTAAAATAATTCAGAATTAAGATCTGGGAGAGAGTGGCTGTTGTCCAGACATGCCCACACTCCAGAGATGCAGCTGCAGCTCCCACAGGAGTGTCCAAGCTCGCTCTGAGCTCTGGCACTGCTAGCAGGGTATCCTTGGTGGTGTGGAGCTCAGCATGGGCTGCTGGATGCACCCAAGGAGCTCAGTGGATGGGTGCTGGGGTGATGAGCCCACGCTGAGCTCCATCCTGCAGCACTGACACTGCTGGAGCATCTCCCCCACTTAAAGCTAGCTCAAGTATGTCTGCACAAGCTGTGGTTGGGCTGTGACTGCAGCATAAAAATGCACCCTACAGGAGACCACAGGCAGCCAGAGCTTCTGAGAAAGTGTCTGAGTTACATTTGCAATCAAGCACAGGCTGCTGGCATAATTTCAAATTCATCTTACCTTTGGCTCATCATTCTTCGTACTCTGCAAATATAGCTCAGCTCTCAAAGGGAAGGGTTTGTTTATCATCTTCACCTGTCATGAATGGTATTCTAGACTAGATAATGCTTTTAAGAAAAAATCATTTAAATGCCTCAATTTTCTTTTTCGTTGCCATTTTATCCATACATAACTCTGCTGTACCTTCTTTCCCATTCAAAATGTGGAGGAAGCTTTAACATGGTGACAGTTCTGCTGAGAAGTAGGTACTGTCACTGTTTTGAGAGAGAGAGAGAGAGAGAGAGAGAAATTGAGGCAGCGGAAAATTTATCTGCCATGGAAGACAAGGTGGGAGAAGGAATTGGTTCTATTTATTTATTTTTCCCTAAAAAAACAGTGTTGGGATCACATGGACTGTAGCAGTAACTAACAAACTCACAATTACATCCTAATCATTTTTTTGCTAGGTCCCCTGTTTTTGTACACCTTATACCAATGCTTATAAGAGAAGTCATAAGCACACTTTAAAATGACACAGCAACTTAATAGTAAACAAAATAATTCAGTATTGTATGGAATGAGCTACCTCCTAGGATGTCTCAGATAAATAAAACATGGGTTAGAAGTGTCTCTGAATGATGGTATTGTAGGAAAGGCATCTCAAAAAATCACAGAGTAATGATCACATAATTTTCTGCTTTATAGTCTTCTTTAATATATTTACAATATTTGGCTCCAAATTTCATTGCTTATGGTAAGGTATACATTGAAAGGATCTGGCTTTAAGTCTCATTAGCTGTGCTAAGTATCAATTCATTTGGCAAAATAATCTCCCAGAAAACAATTTTTGCCAGTTCAGTACTCTTTGATGGCTGATTTCTCAAAGATCTATTCTGAGTATAGAAAGGAGCCACATGATTCATTCAGCTTGTGCATATCTATTTTATCTCTATAGGAGGATTATATATGGAGAGATAAAGGTTCGTTAAACAAAGTATCATTAATCACCCTGTCCGGAAATGTAGACTTTGCAGGAGCATGCTGTAATTTGCATCACTTTTGCTGTGCCTTGTCACTGCTGCTGGAGAGAAATAACAAACCTGTATTTATGAAAAGGACAGGTTTAAGATGAAAATAATTCTATCCGAAAACTGTGAGAATGGTACAAAATCCTGTCGCCTGCACTCGATCAACGGGAGAACACTGTATTTGTAATAAATTCCTTTTGCTCTGGATGAGTTCTGCATTTTCAATGAGGTTAACTTGGCAACATTCTAGTTGATTTTAATAAAAATAGCTGCTTTGAGGACAGGGAGCTGAGGTTGCCAAATTTACAACTGCCTTGCACAATTACTCTTACACCTCCTTCAGGGCTACTTAGAACCAGTAAGCAAATTAAGTGTATCGATTGCAATTTTGTTGGACTAACCCTTTTTTCTTAAGGAATAAACTTGATTCCTTTCAGTATGTGTCTGCTCAGAGTGATCTCTTTTCTTTTCAGCCATAACACAAAGACAACATCATGGCTGGATCCACGACTTGCGAAAAAGGCTAAACCTCCAGAAGAGTGCAAAGAAAATGGTAGGTGATTAAGTTTTCCTTGCTGCTCAGAGGGGATTTTCCTTTGTGTGTGTGTGTCTCTTTCAGTTCTTACAAAAATCAGGCATTTGGGGGAATGATGAAAGGTGTTTAATTGCTGCTTTGGTTAGAAGCCATAAGTGATACCAGTTCTCAGTGTGCCATGTGTTTCTGCTTTTTATTCCCCTTTCTGATGCTATCCAAAGCTGAGGATCACAAGTGTGTTTTCTGCCTGTTGTGTGTGTGACTCCGGGACTGACCCTCTCCCTCATCTCCTACAGAGAACTTTGGTCTGCAGAACAGAATCCTTTTCAGATTCTGAGCTTTTAATCTACAGGCGATTCAATGCATAAGGGAAACTAGCAGCACCGTGGGAATATGAATATTGTTTGATTTGTATTTAAAGGTACAGTGCTATGCTATTTAATAGCCAATTTAAACAAAATAGTGTCTGATAAAACAGGGTGTGGGAGGGAGAAAAGAGATCAGCGTCTGTCAGAGTTCAAGGCTGGATTTGGGGGGTACTACTTTGCTAATGCTTTAAAATTTAAAAGCATACATACTGCTGAGGATGCTTAAAGGAGCTGTAGCTGCTTTGCAGGAGAGATTATTATATTGACAGATTCAGAGATTTGAAATAATACAAATCATATCAGTATAATTTATATTTTTTCTCTGGTAAAGTTTATCAGTATTTAAAAGCATTTAATAAAATCAAGACAAGAATGTGTTGTAATCAATCTGTTTCTGATAAAGATTTTTTTCATTGTTTTATATTTCCATGTCAGTTCGATTATCAGTTAAGATGTTATGAGCTCTAAAGACTGCTACTTATTTTATTGTTGTGAGATACAGAGCATTAAATGCATGCATTCTACATGCATTAATTCAAAGCATTTTTAAATATTTTAGATGTATTTATAAGCTTTCATGTACCGCATCTGATTTATTTTAAATTTTACAAAATACATTCATTTGGTTAATATAAATATGGTAAACAGAAAAGAAATTCAAGGCTGATTAGGAGATCACTGAGGAGTCACTGGCTGTATGAATTGCAGGGTCAGTGATTTGGTAAAAAATGTTCCTGGGTTGGATTTTTTTGTAAATGGCTTTCTTTTGAAAGATTGCTATACTCCAAAAATAGCTTCCTTATTTCAGCAGCAATTCTGACGTTCTCTTCTGACATCAGAAATTACATGTCTGAATGATTTTGTGATGCTTATTCTAGCACGGACAGCACGAGCTCCCAGACTAAATTCTACAGTGATTACAATAGAGGTCTGATACTGAAACAAAACAAGGGCACAGGAGCTTTGCTTTCTAAATCTCTCACATTACTTATATGAACCTATATCTTAACCTGCTCCTTAGATAATATTAATGGAAAAAGCAGGGAAGAAAATTACCAATATCCGTGGAGTAACATTGCACAGAGTTACTTGGAGTAAATATGTGTTGTTTGGGTTTTTTTTCCCTTTTTCTGTTAAATGTATACTGAGATCAGAACAGCACCGAGATATGAAAAAAATACCTAAGTTTCTGAAACAATTTAAAATTAAGATCAGTGCATTAAAGAAAAAACATTATTTTATAGGTATTTGACTACTGAATTACTGAATCACTATAGTATGCTGCTGGGTCATGTTGCTCTTTTAAGGTTGTTCAGCTCATTAATGCAAAGTACTTGGAGTGATGCATAAACGACTTTAGGAAGAGATTTTCTGTTCTTAAAATGATTGTTCTTCCAACATCCTATCTTTTCTAAGGTTCTTCTGTTTTTCAAAAGTGTCATTCTTTTTTTTTTTTTTTTTTTTTTTTTTTTTTTAAATCTAATACCTGCAGAGGAAAAAGTTCTTCAGAATCACTTACATGCTTTAGAATGA
Source organism: Taeniopygia guttata (assembly GCF_048771995.1). Taxonomy (NCBI): domain Eukaryota; kingdom Metazoa; phylum Chordata; class Aves; order Passeriformes; family Estrildidae; genus Taeniopygia; species Taeniopygia guttata. The sequence continues at coordinate 11,565,951 of NC_133025.1, forward strand.
CTGTACCTTGCCATGCATGTCCAACACAAGGAACTTCATTATAGCACACAGGGATTTGTAATTTTTGTTTAAATTTAATCTAACTTCAATAATTAATTTCAGCTATGGCTTGGTAGACTTTTTTATGCCAAACGTCTTTTCTGTTACACTTTGTGATTTATTCTGGCATATTTTACTCAAAGAAATAAAATTTAAGAAAGACATCAGTGTTTAGATAGGAAATGATACCTACCTTAATGCTTTATCACTACATGCATAACTCTTGCTTTTCATTGACATTCATTTTGCCACATCTGAAACTTGTATTGATTCTCTGAGATACATTGTGATGTCTTTATCATCGACCAGATTCTGCTATCAGGTTTTGATTGTGAAGAACCCAACTTTTGTGTTCCCCTTTCAGTGCAAATCCTGACAAATCCTCCTTCTTCATTCTGCCCCCAGCATACAGTTTCCACAGCAGACAATGTCCAAGCAGAGCACGATATCAGAGTCCTGATGTTCTGGGCTGGTGGCATTGAGGGCCCCTCTGCTCCAGGCATTTCTTCTCTTCCACTTTCTGCTCTTCAATGCTCCTTTGACAAATATGATTTCTTCATTATCTCTGGCTTTGTAGCTGCAAATCCCAGAGCTTGCTCATTTCCTTTCACAAAATCTGAATCAGCCTTCCAGCACATCCCTCCTCTTAAAAAATTTTCACATGCTTTTGCCAAGAGATTGACAAGCTCTACCAAGTTAAGCTTTCTTCACCTACATGCTGTGGACTCATTCTGTTTTTCTTTAATGATACCTGCTGCTCTAAATCCCTTTGTAGGTCAGGAGATTTTAATGATTTTTGATGATCTTTATTTCTGTATCTCTGTTGTGAATTTCTGTGTGAGTTTCAGCAAATTACTTAGACTTTTGCTCTATCAGACCTACTTAGATGGCAGGACTTTGAAGCAAGAACTGCCTCTTATGCTCTGTTCTTATGGTGCCAATCTGAGTTTCATAATAGCAATAAGCTGAAATAACTTCTACAATAACAGCTGCAATTTTGTACACATTGCTGATTTTCTCCAGAAAATCTTGACCTTAATAGAAATAATTGTTTGTTACCTGCTGAAAATATAAGTTAAATATTTTTTGTTTTCTGAATTTAAATACTACTTTTACTTTTTTTTCACATCAAAATTGGTTAAACAATTATGATGTGTAGAGTAATAGAGAAGTTATAGTTCTGCCCCCTTTGCATCTGTGAGCTAGATTCCTTCATTGCTAAATTTCTGTAAAGTCATAAAAGTCATATAACATAGCAGATTCACAGGCTTTGCATGATTACAGGTATGTTATGTGAGCGGTCTTCTAATTGAGTCTGTTCTTCAGCAGAGAATATGGAAAAGAATGATGAGTCCATAAGGCATTAAGAAACATAGTTTTATATTGAAAGGCAACTCATCTGTAATGACATGAAATATCACAGGTTTTAGAAAGTTCATTTTTAATTAAGAAATGTAGCAAGTAATTTTTTCAAATTATTTAATTCATTTTAGGGAACTTTTATTCTGGAGAAAAATCAACAATTTCTCCTGAATCCAATTTGGGAAATTTCCTGGGATCAAATATGTAAAGTTTCACTTATTTCCTGTAAAAAGTTCACTCATTTCATTAGTAATCTATCCCAAGCCATAGTTTCTATCACTCTTAACCCTCTCTTTCTTTTTATGTCTACCCCCTATCCCCTAGTTTTCAAATATGAGTAGGCCTACAACTGTAAATAAAACTTTGATTTCACCTAGCATTCATCCATCATCTGTCTTTCCATCTCCTCTACACCCACCAACTTGACTGCAAAATATAGATATTTATGTAGGGTGAGCCGAGTTGCCTTTATACTTCATTGACTGCTAATGTCAGCTCTGCTTTGGCACTTGGAGGACACAGACACCTGATTCACCTGTGAAAACACCTGTATGCAGACAGGCTGCTGCTTTCAGTGTCTTCATGTTGAACTGAACCCCACCCCATCCCATTTTGTTGGGTTGTGTATTCCCCATTCCTGCAGTCGCAGGTGGTACCTTTGATGCCCCACACAGCTCTTCCTCAGAATTCCTCATTGGTTACCTGATTCCTTACTGTGCTGCAGTAAGATGTACCAAACTTTCATATTGTTGTTTTACAGATGCATTTGGGCATAGGCATGCTGGTTTTATGGCTAAGGCATTACTTCTTGATTCCCTTGCACACATTTCTTGCTGGAAGCCGTGTAGAGAACTTTTATCTTACACGGATACTGTTTGTGTTTTCTGATACCTATAACTTGTAGAGGATAAATACTTTCCTACAAATAGTTTTTTATTTGGATGTTTTTACTTAGAACTCACTTTTGCAGATTATTAACCCCATTTGAAGTATTATTTAATCAGTTTTGTAATGGAGCTGGCATTACTTGTAATAATATTGATCACAATTAATTTTTTTCTGTCATTTTTTGACATATTGAGCATGATTTTCTCTGCTTGCATTTTCAATTTGCATTAATTAAATCATAACAAAATATCTTGAACTGTTATGACCTTTGGAAGGGCATTTCATGCTGGCAACACCATCTGGGCATTCATTGACCAAAACATTCTTCCATGCCAAACTTATAATAATGCTAATAAAAATAAGAAAAGGGTCACCTCATTCCTGGGAGTTCAGAAGACACTTCTCTGGACAGCCTGGTTCTGTGACACAGCTTATAAGAGTAATTCTTCATCCTTGGATAAGTTTTAAGACAAAATAGCTGTCCACATGTACATACCTTGTCTGGCTGTGTCCCGGGCAGCATTCTGGTGTCTCCCTGGGAGAGGTCTTGCTGCAGTGAAGCTTCCTTGGAGGACACTTACCAGTGTGAGAGATAAGTCCTTTGAGCTGTAATGGACTACTGATCATTAATTACTTTGCCTTCAGAACCATTACAGTTTCTCACAGTCTTCAGCCATACAAATCCCTCTAGAGTGCTAACAGTAATCTTAAATAGAATTGGTAATTACAAGGACAAGGAGTAAAAGTAGAGAAAAAAAAAATCCTATTTTCCTTGATTATTTAGTGAGTATTTGGCTCTCTTGTACTCACTGCTCCCACTGCTCACCCAGATAGTGCATTTGAATAGGGAGATGCCAGGGACCCAGAGGCATCCCACAGCTGCACAGCACACAGACTGCAAGGATCCCTGTTTTTGGAGGTAGTGTCAACCTATAGTAACTCTTCCAGCAATCTGAGGATGTTACACGTTGCTAAACGCAGGTTGAGGAAGCTGCTGTCTTGTCCCATGGTCTTCCATGAGGAAAAGCACAGGCTTTCATTCCAATGCTTCATGATGATATGAAAACAAATCACTTCAAATTTCTGAGTTTTATGAAAGAGGGTTATTTAAACACACCTTTCATGTGCCTTTAAAGATTATTTGCCTGTAAAGTGGACTGAGATTCACAGCTGAAAAGGTTCATAGAGATATGAAATATTGTTTTTGCTAATGGCCCTTTATGTGTAAAGTATTATAACATGTATAACAAATGCCCCCTGTAAGGAACACAGCATATTCATCAGTGGTGTAAGATACAGTGAATAATGCATTTTCCAACAGCAATAAAAGTTTACTATTGTTTTTAAGACCTTTTTAAATTATAATTTAATTTCAGAATAAATAAACACATTCACCAGTGACATACCCCAAAACAAAGCCAGCACACTGGAGCTAAATGATAGTACAGTTTAAACTGCTACTGAGAGGTGGTCCAAGGCTACATGAGCACTACAGAATGACTATGGTAGCTCGAGTTCCTGCTGGAGCTGCTGAAGCTACTCACATCCAGTTTCTGAGAGAATCTCTTTTTCATTTTGTTGCCAAGTTAAATGGCTAAGCTTAAGTAGTTTTCAGCTAGAATGTGTAATGAAATTTAGAAAGGGAGGGAGAGAGAATTTGTAAACTCATCAGGAGAAAGAGCACCAGAGTTTTAACAATTCACATCTTTAATGAGCTATAAATTGGATTCTACTCACCACTGAATCAAGTAGCAAAATTCTCATTGTCAGCACGAGGTTGGTTTTTGCCACTAAAATGCAAACAACATGTGGTATGAGAATAGAGGTGTCCTGAAATATTCCTATAAGGACTGTTGAAAGAAATGGTCCTGTCTTTTCACACAGAAAAGAATTCACACCACCACATTATGCAAAGATAAAGGCCTTAATGCCAGTAAAGAACAAAAGGTTGTAATTCCTTCTGAAACATGCACCTTGTTTAATCATAGGTAGAAATCAACGTACATGATTTTTTATCCTATTCTCTCTATAGCCTTAATACTTAAGTCTCTGACTTCTAAATGGCAATGAAGCATGATAGATTTAACAAGGAGGGGCTTGTGAGATTATATTCATTACAATATGGCCAGTTACCTTTGCCTTTATTATTTCTTCTCTCTCTGATTTTTTATGAAAGCTCTCATTTTGAACAGAGATCATTAATGAAAAATGAATGTCAATCTTCTCCTTTTTAAAATTATTCTTCATAATCATCTCATTTTGAATTTCACCAAGAAAGTCAGCAATTTTATTAAATTTAGAAGCCAAATTTTGGTGTTCTTTGATGGAAATTTTGACTTGTTGCAAAAAGTGGTTGGCTATTTCCTGGCAATCATTTTGAAGTCCATTGCTGCCAAATAAGAAATACAATGACTTGCTAAAATCCCTAGTAACACTTGTTATTTTGAAGATAGCTTTAAAGATACAGTATTTGTCATTAATTCGAAACATTCCTTGACTGCTGTTCGCTTATAATGCATTACAATTAAGGAGATGTATCCAAATCTTTCTGTTCCATTAGCGGTTGATCTTCACAAATACAATTACCTCAGGGTTTTGTCTTAATATTTAGTGAATTCATTGTATTTATGGTATTTATGGTTTCCATTTCTTTTTCTTTTTTTTTTTTTTTTTTTTTTCAGTATACTTTAAAAAAGGTCTCAATTATTTTGCTTTTGTGACTGACACCTGGTCTTTGATTCCAGCCTAAAATCCTCAAAGTGCGTTCTGGAGTCCCTGTTAAATAGAACTGGGAAATCCTGTCTTTGCACAGATAGCCTGTATTTAAGATTTGACAGATAATGCAGCACTTTAAAAAGCCTCTGTCTTTCATGACTAATACCCTCAAAGACCCAGTGGCAGATAATCACTGTAGGACAGGGGAAAAAAAACGTGGTAACATTTCAAGTTTTTAGAGAACTGTATCTGCCTGAGTGGGAGGAAGGCTCAGGCACTTAGTGTGTGGATGGTGGATATTGCAGCGTTGTCGTGAAGGGAGGAACTGCAGAATTCATAGTAGAAAGCTTTGGAATAGAATAAGTGGCTATAAAAGGTAGAAAGTATAAAAAGCAAAGATGTAGAGAAAGTGTTGCTGGCTATATAAAAAGATATTTGGATTTGTCATGTCTTTAAGCATTAGAAGTATTTTAGTATAGAAACATGAAGAGGAAAACGTATCTCTGGATATGAGGAAGAGACCTGGTAAAAGGACTGATAAGGCAAACAGGCAGGATTTTGGAATCCTGACAAGAAATGTTAGAATTTGTTTCCCTTAAACATCAAACCTTTATATGTAATTACATTCTACAGAACACAGTCTAATGTTTCATCAAAATAATAATTTCTGATTACACATTCTGGTGAAGCATTGAATCTTTTTGTCTATGCAACTGTAAAAGTAAAAAGGCCATAGAAATGCAGAATGATTCCAGATGAATGTAGTCACTTGCTATAAACACAAATGAGCCTTACTCCCATATCAATAGGTGCATATTTCTGTAGACATGCAGGCCAGATTCTAGGGACTCCTGGGACTGGGAGGTTTCCCAGGGACCTTCCCGCACAAAGATGAAGAACCCAACTCTTCTGTTGGATCCTCTTCCTTCTGGTGCATGAAGGAGGGGAAAAGATTCATATGAGGGGAAAAAAGTAATATCTTACTATAAAAAACATTAACAACTCAAACTAGTAATTTTGTCTGAGAAATTATCTAGTTTGTATAACATCTCACTACTGATGACCTACATCTTTCCTACACTGGCACTGCAGTGATAACATTGCTCTGCTTCACTGGAGGTAACGGAAACTACAACTTCTTTTTTCTGCATACTTAAATGTACTAGACATTGGACTTTGTTTCAGTGTACTTTTGCTCAAATAGACTAAAACATTTTAAAAATGTTTTAATTATAGAAATTTTTATTTAATCTTTCAGCTCTGACACCACCATGAAAGACACGAATTGCTGTGAAAGTTTTGTTGTTTTGAAAGGAGGGAGCAAAGGTTAAAGGAGAGTTGAATTTATATTTTTAAAATACTTTTTCCTCTTTCAATCCCAGCCGAATTTCTCTTATCTATTTTCTTTTAAGTATTCTGTGAGTTTTCTTTTTTACAAGAAAAATCTTTGCCTAGAGAACTTATAGTTTACCTTCTCTATAACAGAATATTTACTGGAGGCAGCAAGGTTTTTCCTTACAGAGGAACACAGTTCTCACAATTTTCATTCCTTTGACAAAATTTCAGTCATTCAATTTTTCCAATGACAGAAATAGAAACATTGGATCCACATCTGAAATTCCTGGTCTTTCTGTTCAAAAAAGAAGGAATAAGTCTGTATCTGGAATAAATGTATATCACTTTCATAATTAAACAATTTAATACTTCAGCACTCATTGTGGTCATGTGCAACTACTGAATCTGAAAGTGTCTGCCAACTGCTCTCACAGGATTCACAGGATAGACCCCATGCTTTTCGTACTGTGGCTTTTGCTTGACCATCACCTTATCTTCAAAATAGGTATTTTTTTATAAATTTTCACTCTTGGACACAGAGTGGACAAAGTCAGCTTTAGCTATTTTGGGACTGTTATATTTTTTATATTCAGACATTTATTCACCTTTTAAGGGTTTCTGTCTTCAATTGTTCCTCTACTTTCTTCCACTGGACTAGAGGAATCATTGAATTTCTTTCGGCTATGGAAGCGAGGAAGGACTGCCCTCATTGGTGGTTTGGGGACAGATGTTTTTTGTAGACTTTTCAGTCTCATCCTTGTTTATTCAGTGGGTTTAGTGGGGACCATTAGATTGTTGACAGTTGTAGCTCCATTAATATTCATTAAACTTTTTCTGATGGTCCACTTTGTTCAAAGATACAGATAATTTCATATTTTCCACCCTTCAATTCTCTATGGTCACTTTTTGTACAATGATATTTCTGCTTATGCCTTGTGTCCTCACCACAATCTGACTTACTTGGTCTCTTCATAACCGAAGAATACGCCTGTATTTGCAAGTTCCACATTAATATACAAGATCATAAAATGTTGCTCTGATGAGTACTGGAAAATGGTATGGAAAGACATTAGAGTGTGTGTCTTCCAAACTATTAAACACATGCCATATAATGCCTGTTCACAACATAGGTGACTCAAAATTCTTTGAACTTTCTGAGGTTAGTCCCCTTCCTGTCTCTTTTTTTTCAAATCTTGGAGGATTTTATCACCTCCAGTTTTTTCTCACCATCCTTTTGTTCTCACACTTCCCTACACTGTCTGGTCTCATACTGTCATATTTAACATCTCCTGAGTAGTTTAGATTATTCATTAAATGTGGGTGGTAATTATTGAAAAGTTAAATTGTAGTTTTGGCCTTTTGTTGGTCTAGTGAAAAGATCATGGCAAGTATAACAGTATTGCTTGCTATACTGATTGCTGGAGTTTGCACAACAGTTTTTCTTTATAAAATTCCTAGTTGTAACTAGAAGATATTTATTAACATGTAAGTTTCTATAAATAAAATGAACAGGTAATGCTGGATAGAAAAATATAGTCTTAGATCTATTTCAGTAAATAGTATTTCATTAAAATTTCATTATGTCCAGCCTAAAATCTATATTGTTTCAATAACTGAACCTAAAACATGGTTTAAAAAGTAGAATTTTGTCTAACAAGGAGTAAAAGCAGATAATCTTTCCCTCCTAATATTAATCCTGCAAGAAATACAGTTCTGAGATTAAGGAACATTGCCTTAGTAAGAACTGAAGAATTTTTTTCTACCTGCACTAACACTAGGTAGGAAAAAGCAGAATTAGAATAAATTGTTATGGATATAGAACATTAGTAAACAAACTTTAATCTCTTACTTAAGCACAAAATGATAAGTGACACTGCTAGAAGAGAAGAAGGCAGAAAATCCTGTCATTGCTTATTTTTTTTAGATTGATTTTGAAAGAGCGCTACTGATTTATTTTATTTTTAGAGAAGCCCAAACAAACTCTCAGTTAGTGAAGGGTGATAGGGCACTTCTTCAAAATCCACTGAATGGCTTCTGTTTAAGAGCCTTGGATTAGGTGGAAAGATAATACAACTGTAAGGGGGATTTTCTTTTTTCTCAGTGTAAGCTTCCTTCATTGATTGACTTGAAGGGTTCCCTATTCAGATGAGGAGTGTGCTTTTTGAGATTTTGTTTATGCAACACCAAATATTGTAATTATGTCCTCATGAATATTCTTTCCAGAGAGAACAATGTGCATCCTTGTGGTAGTGAAATCCCTATTAAAAATGTGTGTGCCAGCCGTGGCTATTCTGGATTGTTTATGCCTTTGTGATACACTTTCCTTCTCTCACTTCTAATTGTTTTTGAATGACTGTGGCATGGTCAACGACAATTAAGGGCTGATGGGCAAATTGCAGGAGTCCTGGCTTTGTTCCCATGATTACTGGGACAAAACTAAAATTAACACCACCCTCACCCCCCACGCTTCCCTGCCAGCCATCATCTCTGAGTTACTGATCTGCTCGTGTTTCCTTCACTCGTTCTTGAGGTTCAAAAAAATGTGATAAATTTTCTCTCCTTGGAATAATTTTTAGTAATGATCAGATTGATAGAGAGCCCAGCTAGAATATTTAATGTGTCAGAGTATTTTTTTTTGTTGCATAGCTCTTAATCTAAGAAAGATACATAATAGCAGATACTTATTCCTTTTTTGGGATAGTAAATGTGCCCGATTATTGCCACAGTAATTAAGCCAGGCATTGTTGTTACAATAGAGCAGGCTTTGAAAAATCAATAAGAAAACCTTTTAAATGTTTGTCTGGTGGAAAGGTGGAGCTGCTATTTATATAATGTCCTTCTTTGCAAAATGAAACCTGTGTTCCTAGGAAGGTTAACTGTGCTTTATATTCCTGTTGCATGTGCAATGTTACACAGAGGTGGTGAATTTGCACAAACTTCAGAGTGCATTCACTGTTGTTGGTGTTATTCATTTAATACTTATGGTTTGAGCAATAGGGAGGGCATACTCATCTCATCCTCTCGACCTAATCTAGCTCTGCCTACCATTCTAATCACCATAACTTCTGAGCTGCAGGTTCTCTGTTTTGCTACCTTGCTCTCTTTATGTATACAGATCTCCCACTGATGTTGCTGTAGGGAGCTATATAAGATAAGAGGAATATTGATATTCATTAGTATCATGGGCAACTGAGAGGTGATTTTGAACTGGGAATATTGCCCTTCAGCTTTTGCTGTTGTACATTGCATTTCACATGACTGAGTGCCCATCAGCTGAGATGTCACAGAGACTTGAATTTGAGGTTGAAATAATGACACTGTGGATTTGATTCTTATGAGAACTGAGCCACAGCTTTTATTTTTCAAACATTCTGTGTAGCCAAATTCCATTTCAGCTTTGCATATATTCATACACACAGATTTTGCAACACCAAGCAAAGCAAGATAAGCTTTAAACTGGTTGGAAGAATTTTGGATTTCTGCTTGGAATTTCTCCTTCTGTGTAATGTATTTCCAGCACTGTAAGTCTTTGAGTTTAATGCCAGAGATGTATTTTCTCCAGTAAATTTAAACATTGCCTTTGGGAATTGCTCATCAAAGGAGTTAAACTAAAAGGATAACTGTGCTCAGGTGTTCATAGGCTGCTTAGTTCATACAATGGGGATTTTTGTCATGCTGTCATGAGAGTCCTTGATGAGAGATGAGAAATATCTTGCTACCGTTAAAATTAAAATCACCTATGGCTACCTCAGCTTGAATTTTATAGAGTGTTGTTTTCATATTGGGCTTTAACAACATTTTAATTTTTTTGTTTGTTTGTTTTTTGGGGTTTTTTGTTTTGTTTTGTTTTGTTTTGTTTTTTTGGTGAAGTGTTTCAAAATAATTTTTTTTTAAGATACAGGAAAACAACTCCCTCAAAACTTCCACACCAGAATAGTACACTGGGGTTGTCTAAAAATTCTAGACATTGCAGTTCTTTCAAGCATATTCATTGTTGGTATTTTTCGAGAACTGTAGCCAGAACTGGGAAAGTATAGTTCTACAAAAAGTTTTGCTAAATATCTGGATTATGAGCTGTAGAAGTCTTTCTGGTCTAAACTTATGTGTGATATTTGACCATAAAAACTAGACACACCTGTTGTTTGAAAGCAATTTTTTATTCCTGGAAAAGTTAAACGTAGTTTTCTTCTATTTTAGCACCTGTTTAAGTTGTTTTGAAAAAAAAAATTCATTATTAAGGACTATTTGTTAAGGACTATAATAATACATTATTAGGAGTATTTGTTTATATTAGCATGTTAGATTTAGAAACTGGAGTCCTTTATTGTGATTCTGTAGCTGAAGTAAAGTTGAATCTTATGTAGAATAAATTCCTACTTTACACGTAGTGAGGAAAATATAGTAAAAGCACAAAATCTGTTTTACTGGCTCAGAATAGCTTTCTGTCTAACATGTATCCTGTCTCTAAGTACTGCTTGGAGCAAATGGTTGAGAAAAGCCTACAAGAAACAAAGCAGGCATAATCCCCCTCTTGCACCTTCCTACTTTTTATCTCTCACTGTATTACAGAATCTCTGAGCTGGTCATGGTCTCAGGATCACTGTGCTCTAACTGTCCTTTATAAATGTGTCTAATTCCTTTTTAGAGCTATTTAAACTTTTCCACCCTCTGGGAAAGGTTTCATATACCATTATCATATTCCTTTATGTGATATTTCTCCAGCAGGAGAACCCTAGCCCACAAAATCTCACATTGGCAAATGAGGTCTTCCAAATCTCTGACAGCATTAACTACCTCCTCCTACACCTCTGCAGGCTCTGCTACCTGTTTTTTGGTTGAATGACCAAATGTACTACACACAGTACTCAGGGTGTAATTGCACTACGGATGGCATAATGCTGTTTCTTGTTTTAGCTTCAGTTCCCTTCTTGACATTGCTGACATTATGTTTGCTTTTTGATTCCCCATGGGCTTAAGCTGGTGTCATGAAGATCTTTTCTCTGAGTGTTAATATTCACTTTAGAGCCCATCACTATGTATGAGTGTATGCATAGTTAGCATTCTTTTTTCCCTTTCTGCATGTCTTTGCATTTATGGAGATAAAATTAATCGTCCATTTTAACACAGTGTTATGAGACTGTTCTTCAGGTTCTCACAAGCAGTTTTAATTTGATTATCTGGAATAAGCTTTCTGAGTCTTTCATCAATATCTCAGAATCAGGAAAGTGATTTAAGAATCAAAAGATCCTGAGAAAGAACTCATGGCAATTTTTATTTACCTTCTTTATGCTTGATCCCTGAAGATGATTATTTGCATAATTTTATTCACCAGTAAAAAGGACTAAATCTGTGCTAAAAGAGCCAGAAAGAGAGTTAATACAATCATCTTATTTCTGAAACGAAGGCTTTAAGAATGCATGGTAACAGCAGCTCCATTTAATTAGCTGAATTTAATTACTCCACAGAAATGAAACCAGCTGGCCCAACTTAGCCATGGAAGAGTGGGGTATTGAAATCCAAAGCTGGACAGCAGGGACCCTTTGTATCTGTACACACCTCCAAAGGGTGTTTCACCCCACCCTCAGCTTTTGTGCTAAATGAGATGGATTTTCCTTCTGACACCCCAGGTCTAGCAAGGTGGATCTAAAGGGAATCAGCGGGGATCAACTGATCGATGGGTGAGAATAGCATGGAGGTTTTTGGAGTACATGAGATGCTTTTCACTTCAGTCTTGGCACACTCTAGGAAAAGCCTTCCCCTTTATAGATCCTGAGGCAACTAGTTTGGGGGATTGACAGAGAAGTTTATTTCGTGTGGGATCTCCAGCAAAATTGGTCTGACAAAGCAGCAACAGCAGGCATTACCTTTCTTTTTTCTGTAAGGCACATCAAGCCTTTTACACTTGTCCTTTATTCCTGTGAGACTCCTGCTCATGCTGTGCCACTGAAGAGCTGTGTAAGAGGAGAACAGCAGCCAGATCTGGCTTCACTTTGTTGCTTTGAGAATGTTTTCTAGAATGCACTAGGTGTTTTCTTCTTAAAAGAAATACAGGTATTCTTGGATAGAGTCAGGACTGTTTTTGATTAAAAACTGCAGGTAAAGGGGAAATTTTGTAATATATATATATGCACACAAAATTTTTAGTTTTAAAAATTATTTTCTCTGGAATTATCTATCCATCTAAAGGCTTGGAAAAACTTGAAAAGATAAAAATTTGAGGCTGAGTTTATATTCTCTTAATCCAAATTTGAAATGTGACACATCACATCAATACTGTAGTATCATTAAAAATGTTACACAGTTTTTCGAGAGTATTCATTTTAAGAATTTCAGGAAATAAAACTTGTGGCTTTAGAAAATTTTGCTGCTGTGTTATATCTATTAAGTAACCTTAAATAGCACAGAGAATAGGAAAAAGAGAACTTTGCATTATGGGAACTTTCTGAGAAATAATGCTAATGTTTAATTACAACTTGGTGACCCAGTACCCAAGTTGTTTTGGCTTACTAAGAGTATATAATTACTCAGAAATTCATATTCATTTGTGATATACCAGCCTCACAGTTTAGTGAAACTCTCCTATAGCTTGGTAAACTGCAGGACACTGAATCTGGGAGTTTCTGAATAATTTATCTGAAGTAACGAGTATCATCATGTGATGCTGTATCAAAGCAACTGCTCAAGTGAAAGCCAGCTGGGTACAGCCGTTGTATATCAAATAGCTGCTTGAGCTGTCTCTCTGGAAAAATTAGAGAACATAATGAGCAAAATTAGAAAACCTGGGGAGCAGCCTCCATGGATACCTATTAGCAAGAAGTAATTTAATTAGTGTGAAATCTGTGAAAGTTTGTTATTTACAAAGCTTTGTAGTGTTATAAGAGAAATACATGTCTACATACACACATCTATTTATACAGCATGGACATAAATATATATAAAGTATGAGATGAGTACTTATTTTGCTGTGTCAGTTTTATGAAACACTAATAGAATATTGGCTCAAAATCTAAGGACTCATTTTGTGCCCAACAGAAACTTCTGGGTTGCTTCCCAAAAGGCTTTATACAGTCTCACTAAAAGTAAATGCTTCAAACACCAGATCCAGGAGAGGTTGAAAAGAGATTTGCTAAGGAAAGATGCACAGCTCTGTTAAGTATCAGATTGATGCTTTTATGAGGCAGGTCTATTGAGAGTGCCATTTGTGCCACTCTGCCTGATGCTGACTAGGAATGCAGAAACGTGAAGTGCAGAACTGACGGAGAGAAGGACAGACCTGCCGAATTTTCAGCAGTCAGTGGATGATGCAGCTGGTCTGCATCTCTCAGGATCAAGCCCTGCTATAAACATTATAACTGCTTTTACTAACTTGTCTCCTGGTCTTTTAGTAAATCTAAGGTCAGAGTGGTTTAACAGTGAAGTAATTTATAACACTTTTTGGATCCACAGTTTTAAATCACAAAACCAATTTGAAGATCTATTTGTGTCAATGGCTTTTGTAGCTATGGCTAATTGTTTTTATCTGAGAGACATGGGAGAAATACTGCTTCATAAGGTTGTCATTAGCCTGGGAAAAAAGAGGCCATTGATTAGAGGCATGAATAGAATGGCTTGTAAGCCAAATTACCAGTTGGGAATTCCCGAATGGCCAAGGGCAGAGCCTGTCTGAACTTAGCAAAACTCTGCATTGCAGTGGGGAACTCTCTAAGGGATGCATTATCTTGTGATGTTGACCTTCAATCAAGTCTTTTTTGGAGGAAATAAACCAAAAGGCTTTTATTTTCAATAACAGATTTGTAATATACTTATTCAAATATGATCCAACACCAGAAAAATTCTATAGCAATTCACAGTGACAGGCATAGTTTTTATATATATTTAAGTACATATCTGCAGTATATGAAAGCAAGAAAAGGATCCTTCTATAGTACATGAAATGTGAATATTGCATCATTATTACACAGGAATTTGAAAGGGGAGGGCTTCACAACAATTCTCTTACGTATACTAACATAAAACAATGACACTCCTAAATTGTAAAAATAACCAGGAGAAAAGATACGTACATTTAGACAGTGCTTTTGTTTCTTTTCATTGAAAGATACTTTATAAAAATATTCTTTCCAAATGATAGTGTTGTTTAAAAGACATTAATAATGACAAAGTGGAATCCTTGGGTATCCAAAGACTTACTGATAGTCTGTTAAAATTCAATTTGCTAAAAACATCATACAAACATTAAATGTGCATTGGAATATTCTTATGATTTATTGAATTTTGCTAGCTAAAATGTTTCTAAAGGAATAAATACTAGTAAGTTCCCTAACCTTAATGTGAAATGAAGTGGTCCATTCCACATGTGTGTACAGAAGTGTGAATCATCAGTACATCAGCTTGTTTACAATTTAATGGTGAAAGGTAAAATTAAAAGAAAATTAATTCATAAAAGCAATTTATGATATTTACGGGCTGAACAGGCTGAATGAAGTATTTTACTTTTTTTTTTCTTTTTTTTTTCTTTTTTTTTTTTTTTTGGCATAAAGGGTAACTTGAGTCAAAATGGAATGGACAAAGCCAGTCTCTTTTACAAAATCTAATTTGACCTACAGGTTTTGGACCATTACAGGAACACATATACTTGTAGTGAAGTCCACACTATTGTGATATCTAGAATGTCATCTTTTTAATGATTCTAGTTAAATTGCTAAATCTGTGATGAGAAAAAACAGAACTTTCATTTAGCCTTGTGACTCTCATCCATTAGCCTTTTAAGAGAGCTTACATCAGCTAGCCATCAGTAGCACATTGTGGCACACAAATCTTAAAATTCATTTGTCAAATTACAGTTAGCATCGATGGACAAAGCTCAATAACACATTTTGAAAAAATAGTTTTTACTGGAGCTTTAAGCACACTGTCCCAAGAACCACAGTGTGTCCTGCCAATTTCCCTTTTGTGGAAGATGAGGTTGGTGAGTGGTTCTGCACCTCTGTTAGAGCTCACTCTCTGTTCTGCAGAGAACTGCTGTAGTGATAGCTGTTTGAGGAGCTTTTACCTGTTTTGTTTTCCTCCTGGATCCCACCATTGGCACTGTTCTCTTTTGCCAGTAATTGGATTCTGAGTATTCTCTGATTTCCACTCCCTCCCCTGGAAAAGCGAGGCAAAACAAAGATGCAACATCAGTCTACTGCCTACTGGAATTATTAGTGTTTAAATGCTCTATCACCACTGGGCTGAAAATTGAGTTGTTTATTATCAATTTGAATGCCATTCTGGAGATCCACTACAGTTAGCACTGCATTACTTTCATTATAAAATCAATTTCCTGGAGATTCCTATCTCCTTTGGTTTAATATATACCACATTGAAAACTGGCGTAGAGAAGCTGGTGCTCTTCCAAGGTAGAAGTATTGACTGCTGAAGAGGAGATGTAGTTAGAATAGGAAAAAGCAATAGATTTCCCATGTTTCAGATTGGCTGATGCTCTCTAAGCCTAAAGGACACATCTTAGTGATTTTTTACTTTAAAGTCCCCATTCCCACTTCAGCCTTGTGGGGAACAGCTCCCATTCTATCCCGTCTTTCAAGAAGTTCCTCCTGATTAATCCCAGCTGTCCTTTTCCTCTCACCTCTCAGCTGTCCTTCAGTGAGTATTTCCCAGGGATGTACTCTAGACTCCAGCCTCGGTACCCTCCACTCCTGCCCCACAGAGAGCAGGGAGGTCGGAGCTCCTTCTGGGATGGCAGGTGGGGCTGCCTGCCCTGAGGGACCCTTGTGTTCCTGGAGGCTCTGGCATGGTGGGCACTGCCCTGCAGAAGGGATCTGCTGTGCCCAGCTCTGAGCAGCCAGGCTTGTGCTCTGCCAGCTGAGCACAGCAGCCTCAGCCACCCCGTGCTCAAAACCAGCTCGCCTGATCCCGCAGATCTCAGACTGGGAAATCCCCTCGGCAACAAGGGAATGTAAAATGTATTCAACGTGGAGAAGTTTATAGCTGCCTTTGCTTATGCTCTGCCAATGTCACTGCAATCACAAGGTTACAGGAACAACAAGGACACTACATCATGCTATTAATACGTCTGGTTTGGGGCTTTTTTAAGAGGATTTTGCAGCTTTAACAGTTTTATGTGCCTACAGATACTCTTAGTCATGGATTTATTAGGATATTTTTTCTCTTTAAGTATTATTAGATATATCTTCAGAAACAGGGTTTAAACCTGTCTCTTTTGAGGTAATTTAATGTGTAGAAAAAGCTCAACTTTTCTTACTTTAGACTAGAGGGCACTTCAACTCTTAAACTTTTTATCATCCTCATAACCTTTCTTTACCTCATTTCTATTCATCCTATTTACTTTTCCATCTCTCTTCTCCTCCTCACCCTCCAAGCAATCTTAGCAGATGCTAAAGATGTCAGGCTGATAGCTCTGCAGATACAGACTCTTTATCAGATTTTAAAGATGTTGTTAATTCAGGAGTAAGCAATGTTAGTCCTGTATCACAGATTATCTGTCATGGACTTAACCCAGGCCCCTATTTAGAGAAGGAAAATCTATACACCATGGTCTTTATCTTCCTCAGTGGTGACTGCTGAAATATTTGCAGATTGACCACTGATGATGAATTAGTATGTAACAGGTGTATGCTACTCTGCATTGTGGCATTGTGTCAGAAGCTCCATGTTTGATGGCATTTGGGCTGTTAACCAATTATAATCATGGTTATTTAGTATTTGCACCACATAATGCCCCAGATAACCCACTGTAAATGAATCACTAAAAGCACAAAACTGAAAGCCACGAGTGCTGAGCTAATTAGAAAAATACTAGACAGAATGAAAAAAAGAAGGAAACTTGTTTTTTTAATATAATTTATTAAATTCTCCTCTAATCCTCTCTTTTTATAGCAGTTTACCATTTACATATTTTCCTTTTTCTGTGTATCATAAACAAGGCCTATTTTCTACTGCATTTTTTCTTTTTAATCACTTTTGTCTGTTTCCTTAATTTTTTTTAATTGGTAAATTCTCCTTTTCTGCTTGTGTGTCTTTTAATTAGACATTTGCCCATCATCCCTCTTTCTGTAGAGTTTATCCAAACTCTAAAGCCCTATTTCTGTAGCCTGCCCTTGGATTTCTGCCTTAGCCCAGGCACAGACCAGTGAGGTACAAGGAATTGCAGATGTCATTATTCTGCAATTATTTTGTGTGAATGTAAATTGTTTTGTTTTCTCTGTAATTACTTTTTTTCCCTTAGATCCTGGTTGGGGTTTTTTTCTTTATGAAGTTCCTCAGACAGAGGATGTCTTCTTCACTAGACAGGCAGCCATAAAATCCTTCTGTAGGGAAGGAGGCTGTTTACAGTGATGGTTATGCAGAGTAGATTTCCACTGAGTGGATCTAATTAAAACCTAAAGGATGATTTTAGCTCTGATAGCTTCCCAGTCCATCATCTCAAGCTAATGTTTTGTATTAGGGTGTATAAAACTAACAAAAACTTTACCATTGTTTATCAAGCTAACATGCTCTCATTTCAGGATTATCACCTTCCAAGAAAAGAAAACCTATAGTCTTGTTCTAAAAAAAGATAGATGAATGCTTACTTCATGAAGATAATCCTTACCAGTACCTTTTTTTTTTTAATGCCTGTCGAAAATCATAACTACAAAAAAGGCACATTTCAGCCTAGAAGTCTGAAATATCAGTTCAGAAATCCACCATCTTATTAAAATCAACTTTTCAGGCACTTAAGATATTACTGTACAAAATAAACAATACAAATTTAAAATTAGAGCTTGGCAGTTGGCAAAAGAGAGTCACCTGCTTGGCTGTTATGTAATGACATGTCCAAAGTTATTGAGCTGCTAAATTAAACCTTTCCTGTTACAGTGCTGATAATCAATACACTAATATTTGTGTAAATTTGCTGTGCAATTTACAGCAAATCGGGGTGGGGAAGGGGGGAAGTGATGTCTGTATTATATTTTTTGCTTTTAAATTTGTTATTTTGCATCAATTTTATTCTGAAAGCATTCTCATCTTTTACTGGAAAGATTTCCTTTACTGTCTGTCCTGAACTCTAGCTAGCCCTAACCATCTAGTCCTTCCTTAAGCTCATGTGTCAGTTCAGTTCTTAACATGAACTTCCTCACACCCAAGGAGCAGTCTGAACCCACACATGCTTTTGTCCTTGCTATTCCAAAATTCATCTTGTGGCTATTGTCAGATTTCAGGGGAATTTATCAGTAGAAAGCTGCTCCAAAATCTTTCTGATACTACAAAAAGATGGTGAAAGTTAACTTGTTAAACTTTGCACCTGTATAAGGGAAACTGTTATCTGGCAAAATCGTGTCTGAAGCTGGTGCACAAGCAAAGATTTGAATGTACCTTGAGTTTCTTCTTAGCTCTCCAGGAGTGCCCAGTGCTTTATTTTCTACAGAGAATCTAAAAATACAGTTAGGCAGGGTGTCACCTTCCTGAGAGAAAAGACTTCATCAGATGATTGATAAAGGCATCCTGGCATAGGGAAACAGCTTTATTAAGTGTACAGATAGGACATGTTTTGTTGGCTGTCACCTAAACCTGCAGCACAGACCTGTCCTTCGAACTTCTGACAGGGAAGTACAGAGACTTTTGAAAACCAGGCCTTTTGTACCAGGTTCTTTACCACAAGGAACTCTAATGCAGTAACTTAGTGTTCATCTGAATGCATACTACAATGAATAGTCAATAATTTTTCATTTAATAATATAATGTAGTTTTTCCCATTTGCCACTTGCAGCTGGCATTTTTGCAATGCATTTTATTTTTCAGACATCTTCTAGTGAATCACCAGATAGAGCAGCTGTGACAGCTATCCATTAATTATATCTCTGTATTAAAGTCTAAGGAAAATATGACTTTCAAGGGAAAGTCTCCAGTAGTGCCCAAGTAGCAGCAGTTAAACCAGCACTATCTGGTAGTTGAATTGGTGGTTGATTAAATATTTGTATAGAGATTCACATAGCTGTATTAACCTCAAATATTATTTATGAACAATTTGCCTTTGGGATTAGAATGAAGAATAGCAAAAGACTTTTAATGTCTCAGTAGTAATTAGTATTGCCTTGATGCACATTTGCAGTATGCCAATCACAGGCAATCCAAAGTCACCCACATGTGTGTCATGGCCTTTCCCTTGATTTAGGCCAAGCAGAGCTTCTGTATTTCAGATACAGGAAAGTAGATAAACTGCCTTATTCTATCTACTTCAATTTATAAAAAGTGAAAACAAAATAGACAGCAAGGGTTTAGAGGTCTTTTAAGATATTAAAAAGTGAGTGATGTGCAAGATGGAAGCAGCTATGTGGCTTCACTGGAAGCAGAAAGTGAAATCAGAAGGCAATACATAAATGCATTCCTACTATTGTATCACAGCTCTCCCTGCTCTTGTGACTCTCCAGTCAGTACCTGACTTGTGTGAAGTGAGACAGGATCAGCCAGGGGACATGTTTTTAACCCAAAGGGCAGACTCGCCCTGTGGGCTGGGGCTGGAGAGACCCCACAAGCTGCAGCCATCCGAGGGGGGCAGAAATGAGGGGAGCTGAATTATGCAGACACCTGCATAAGGAATGCTCGGGTCCTGGATGGGTTCCCAGGAGGACACAGAAAAGCCCATTCAGTAGGTTTCTATTACAATAACATTCAAAAGTCCATAGACTGAAGCTTATGCTAGGGAGGAAGACCTGTTTCATTGATTGCTAGAACTTTCTCATCGTCTGTTTTGTATGATTCTGACCTTTTCCTAAATGAAATGGAAACTTTTCAATTTTCTCATTGAAAATAGATGCAAGTACTGTCAGCAGGAACCACAGACATACCATTTCTGCCAACTTTGTGATTTTCCTGTCAGTTTTTTCTTCTTGTTACTGGTATGCCATAATGCTGACAGCTTTTATTCTTTGAACAAAGCCTAGCAAGGAAGTTTCTGTTGGAATGTGATTATTCCTTTTACTGACATAGATGGGGACGGTTCCCACATCTGATTCTGTAACTGTGCTCCTGAAACTGTCACCCTTCACCTTGCTGGGTGTTTTCAGATGCCAAATATTTTCTAGGGTCTGGCAGAATTCCAGAGAAAGCGGTGCTGTTCCTGCTGAAATCATCATCAGATGTGATGATGAATACAGTCCTGTGTATTTCAGTTGCAATGCATTCAGGCATAGATTTTTACTCACCACAAATGCAGAATATTGCTTCACTTTGAAGTAATTTTTTCTTCATAAGCCACAAAAATGAGGTTCACTGTGGCTACATTTAGAACGCATTTCTCTTTAAATGCTAGCCTTTTCCTGTTTCTCAGAGTGGGAAATGGTGGAATTACATAGCACAGATTTATTGCCACCAAATTTAACACTCCACAAGAAATAATATGTCTATTAGTTCTTCTCTTAGAAGGTTTCATTATGTCCCCAAGTCTAAACCACTTAAAATTTATCTCATCCATTATATGGTACCCACTGCATCTTTGATACAGCAGAATTAAGCCTTCAACAGAGAGAGGTATGAACCTCAGTTTTCACCCTGGCCTGACTGGATGTGCATGAGCTTATCTCTCTGTTCTCTTCTGTGAACTTGAATTTGTCATTGGCTGCCTGGTTGCATTTACATGGTGGGGAAAAAACATCCATAGAGTTTCTGGCCATCTAAATGGATCCTGCCTGCTTTCTATATGTGGACTGCAAAGAAAATCCCAAGATCAGTCATATGGTGCATTTCTCTCCCTGTCACTTACCTCAATAAAGATCAAGGAATCCTGATGGAAATACATCTGAAACAATTGTTTATTAATAAATATAAACTAAGATATATTTCCTCATACACTTGACAAATAATTCCACTCTTCTTTTAAGGAAAATGGGGTGGAGGAAAACAAGATGGAGGAAAATGGGACGGAGAGGTGGCTAAACAAACTTAGAGGGACCTGTCCAAAGGAAGGAAGGGAATGCAGATAAGCAGAGCATAATAGTGGGACTTAAGGCCTTGTTTTGGGAAATAGTCACATCTGTAAGAAAGGAGGCATGAAACTTTCCCTTAAAGAGGAGGTGACACAGAAAGTTTTGTTGCTGTTGTTGTTATGATTACTTGTAAAATGCTGGCTGTTTAGTGGCAGATGAATGCTTTAGAAATATAATGACAAAAAATAAGCGTATAGGTCAGCTGAAGTACCTCTTACCCCAAATCTTCCAACAACTGGGAAAAGGAACATGCATTTTAACTCCCTCATCCTTGATCAATCCCCAGTAAACCCAAATGCTTACTTTGTGTATGGAACATATCTTGTCTGATATGTTAATGCAGTCTACTCCACAAAAAAAAATAATAATCACTGCTGTTAAATTTACTGCACCTGTTTGCCCCTAACCCTGCTGCTAGCACCCCACAGAGCATTAGCCCCCCCGCTTCTGCTACTGAAACCCAGCTTTTCAATGGAGATGTGTACCTTTCCCTCTAATCTTTGAGAATAATCAGACATTTCATCCAGCAAGATCATGTCAATATATGCCAGCTTGTTCTAAATGACCTCTGGACCAGCTGATATTTTATACTACCCAGTCACCCAATATTTGGAATTGCTCTAAATTTTTTCCACTAGGTTTTAACACTGTAGGAAACACAACTTCATTGAAGCAGTCTATTTCACATATGAACATGGGCATTAGAAGGATATGATTTGTATCTCATTTGCCCCTAATATACAGCCAATAATTTATGCCAAGATTGTAATTAATAATGATCAGACAATCACCATGGTGATTACATGTGGCAAATACTGTTTCTTGCTACTAGATTTCAGAAAATACATATACATAGTGTAGTCATAGTCTTTCCAGTTGACTTCACTGGGTTTATAAATAATCTCTAGGCTTCTTTGAATATTTTTAGTATTTAGAATCTTAACTTCTTACACTGCTCCTTTAGATTTCATCTTCATCAAATAAGCATTTATGAGGATAAGGTACCCCTTCACAATTCCCTTCATGTTCTTTAGCTTAGGTGAGACAAAATTATTCTGTAATAAAAGACAATAGAGAAAAATTACAAAGTGTTTCTACCACTGTCAATGGTGTTAAAATAGGAAAGTAGCATTATTCTTAAAATTAGTTTTTTCTTGTTCACTACTCTTTGTGCTTCCTCTGTCTAAAGAATTAATCCATTCCTCTGTATAGTTGACGTTGAACTGTGGACAGCATTCTGCAGTCAGCTTTGTTAACATTAAAACACATGTTACATAGGCTGTCTGGAGGTGATAGATGTCCTTTTCCTCTGCAGTCTCAGAACCCCAAATCTAATCAAGTCGTGGAAGTCCTGGGGAAAAGGCCAGGATCCAGTAGTGCTAGGGAAGATGATGGACAGCAACTGTGTAAAGGACAGTTTATTAGCTAAAAAGAACTCCTGTCTTCTTTTTTAATAGTTTCAAGAAGAAAATTAGAGCAAAAACATTGAAGGACTTACTACAGTTCAGAAAAATTAAAGCAGACTTTCCAATATGATTCTTCTAGTGCTCATTTTAGATTTTGAAATTTGAAATCTATAGAATCTGCAAGGTAGTAAAAAAGACTTCATAACTTCTCTGTAGATCAGTTCAAAATGTAGTGATTCAAACTACTGAAGGAAAAAAATATACTTACAAAATAATACATAAATAGAAACAGAATATTTATGTTTATGTATAACAAACAAAATATCAAGTTATTTGTCCAATTGTAAAGGAAAAGTTTTCTTTTGAATAAAATAAGCAGAAAAAAATTTTTTTTTCCTTTTTTTTTCTTTTAAAAGTTAAAAAATACTTATTTTTAGTTTATAAAACCAAGGCAATACTTTTAATAGCTTATTTTTTGTTCCTGATCTTATTGTTGAAAATGCTGATTTTATAGAAAATGTATTATAATTTACCTTTTGCTGTAGGTTTAAAAATTAGTGTGTTTAAAGTTTTATGTTTAGTTGGAAATGTGATAATGTCTTTATATGCGCTAGTTTAATTCTGTATGCACATTCAGTTTTTTAGACACTGTTATAGTTCTACTGTCCTGAGCAGTACAGAGAAGGCAGACAGCTGGTAGTTTGTGCTGTTTGGATTTTCTCTCTGGGGCAGAGCACCTTGGAATGCCCAGTGAACATTGAGTACAGAAATATTGAAAGTGCCACATTGTGAATTCTGCTCTAAGCACTGTATGCACAATATCAGATTCTGTAGCCCTGAACAACATGTTTTCTTAAATCCTGCTTTATGGACCTAGCTCTCCATGCCTGGGCATATGGGATATTTCATAACCAATGCTTTTAGGTTAGTTACACATCACAACAAAACAGAATTCTTCTGGCATTATAAACAGCTCTGGTTTAAGCAGATATCAAATCCAGAAAGTTTTCTATTTGAAAAGCACACACGGTGGACTTCTCGGTGAAGAATTCACCGTGTTTAAAAAGACTGTGTATTTGTTAAAAACACTGGAGGTAGAGTCTTCCTTAAGAAATAAATAACTGAAAATATCTGGAAATTGAAAGCAAATCCTGTCAAGTAATTTTAGCGCTTGGTGGTATGCCATATTGTCAATAATAGAGAAAAAACCCATTTAAGTAAATGCATTATAAGCATTACTATTACGCTTTGGTAAACTTGCTGTATCAAGTTTTGCAGTCTTTGTTAATACACTTCACAGAAGATAATGGTAATATGCTGTCTGAACTTGTCACTTAGGAGACTAAAACTAGTTAATAGAGCAAATAAGAATTACAGTTTTCCCTAAGTGATACATGCCAATATTTCTGCATTATTAACTAGTCCACTGAGCAATAGAAGCTACCTTTCCTGACAAAAAATCTTGTCTTTGAGGAAATATTACTGATTTACTGTTCCAAACAGTAAAAACTAAATAAAGAAAAATGCTGTACGGAATTTTTGGATAAATGTGAGTTAAAAAGGGGATGAACAAAAATAAGAACATTATGAAGTACATGCACCTTGATTAGAGTTGTTGTGGAGCTGTTTGGCTGTGCAGCCTTACAGATGTGTAAGTCTAGGCTCCCCACATTCGCTATATAAAATAGGTCAGTGAGGGGTTTTTAATCTCAGTGTGAAAGGTGGTCCTAATGATTTGTTGGAGGACACATGATTTTTTCAGGCACTCCTGACTCAGTGATAATTTCTGCGGAGATTATGAAAGAGACATGAGACTCACCTTGAATCCCATAACATTTATGGCATAAGTGGAGGCACACCAGTACTCAAAGCCTACCCATTCCAGTACACAGGCTGAAGTGGTGAGTTTGAAAGAGTTCTCCACCCATTACAACATCTTCAGTGCTCCAGTTCCTCCCTTAAAATTGGGATTTACTCAGAAGTGGCTGCAAAGAGAGTAGAATGACTGATGGACATCACTAGCTCCTTGTCTGTGTTGGGCCCTCATTCCTCCAGACTCCAAGGAGTGAATTTTAGAGAGCTGAGGAAAGCAGTGCTCTGCTCTAAGGATCCACATTTGCCTTTCTGGACTTCTTCCCATCATGTCCTGTACGCCTGCCTCACCCCAGACTGAAATATTGATGGCTCAACTGTATGGCAATGAGAAAGCACCTTGTGTGTCAGGGGACAACCCAATTCACTCAGCAAACTAGATAAGGTTTATGGTAATGTTGTTCAGTGTTTTAACAGTCTCTGCAACTCAGCCACAGCAGGAGCCTCTGTCACTGTACAGTAAACAAGAGCTGATTGATTTTGTAATCTCGAGAGGGACACCTGCCTTCCCGTTTGACTAAAGCTCTCATTTCTTTTGCTCTAGTAAATCCTACAAGCTAGAGAACAAACAGCACTCTAGTACTTCATACATTTAAAAAAAGGAAAATCCATTTCCATCTTCCAGAAGACAGAATTGTAGGTGCAGAAGGTCAGCAGTGCAAGTTCTCAGGCACTCTGTAGCACCATGCTCTTGAAAAAGAGCTTTTTCTTTTTGATACAGCTGAGACAATTTTAGCATCTGTGTAGTATGAACTGTGTCTTCCTCAATGCATGCATGTTCATTTTATATAAATTCTATTTATACAAACAATAAGAAATAATTTTTGTAAAACCAAATAAAAAAGGAGAAAATCAATCTATAGGTGTTAGAGAGTAGTGAAAAATTTATGCATTTAAAAGAAAGGCAAGTTTTCCATAAATCATTCTTCATGTATTTAGAGCCTTCTCATGTTGCTTTCTCCTCTGATTTTTTGAATTTTTTTGTTGTGACATACTAATTTTGAGAGGCATCCCTGAAGTTATTTAAGGACACGTAGATGTGGCACTTAGAGACACACTTTAGTGGTGGACTTGGCAGTGCAGAGGTAATGCTTGGACTTGATTACTTTAAAGGTCTTTCCCAACTTATTGGAAAGTTAGAAATTGTATGATTCTATGGTTCTATATGCCTCTTGAGGCCAATAAAGCTGCCTCTCATGGCATGTGCCCAGATTTTAGAAAGGCCACTCCTGTTTTCATCATGCCTTTTTAATGCTTTGTAATTATCAGATGTTTGGGGTCTCTTTGCAGTGCTGTGCTCTCTTATAATCTAGAAATGTATTTTTTCCATTATTTACTGAGACTTTAAAGACAATTATAAATCTTTAGAAAGACTACAAAGAGTAACTTTACAGTAATTCTAATTCTAGGGGGAAAGTATCTGTTTCATTTTCACATTGAGGGTGCACCTTTTTTTATTTCTAAGGAGCTGAGAGCTGTCCCAGGAGTTGTGGTGTTGGATGGGAGCTCCCAGCACGTTCCTGAGCCCACAGGCACGGAGGCAGCTGGATGCCACTGAAACCCCACACACTCCTTGGGAAACTCTGCTGGGGGGGAGAAGCCAATCTGCACAAGCCAGTTTTCTTTAAATTCAATGGGCTCTACCCCTTCACAAAATTCAAAACTACTCATAAGCCTGGTTCAGTTCTCCAGGCCCTTTGCTGTCTATTTGGAGTGAAATCCCGGGGCATGTTCTGCACACCATGTATCCCAACATTCATTTCAGTTCCTTGTAGAATTCAGGTGGAAGATGAGTCTCTGAAAGCTCTTAGTAAACTTATACAGCTCTTAAATTCACAATTGTGCCCAAGATAAATTCAATCAAATATCAAGAGGGTTTTTTTTCAACATTAAGCATCCACGGATGAGGAAAGAGCAAAATTTAGATGGTATTACCCACTCTAATCCAATCCTTTTTGTGTGAATCAATATATGTGTTAACTGCATGAGTTTATTAAGAAGAATTCCTGGTCTCATTTAGTATGGCAGACACCCAGCACATAAGTTTTATGTTAAGTGGTTAAAGATTTAAAAATCCTTAAGCAATTAAAGTTTATTTAAAAATGGGATGTCTTAAGCTCAGTAACTGTGCTTTGTGCTATCACCTGCTCAGCCCACTTCTTTACCCATAGTCTTCCTTCAAATTTAAATTCTACTAGCTTCAAGTGACCACTAAAATTGTGATTTAACATGATAAATAATGCTATTAACAAATACATATGTGTGTATTTTAATATGTCCCAAGTTCTTTGAAAGAAAATTTGTTTTCTAACAGCATTTCCTCTAAGATGGGAACAAGTTTTGCTTATTTTGAAGAAAGAAAAAATTCTCATTGTGAAGAGCAATAACTAAATATTCCAAGTTAATTTGAAGATCATAGACCTTGAGTTAATTTACAGCTGAGCTGTGGTCAAAGGAAAGTAGTTTTTCTTCAGCATCTAACCAAACTTCCACAGCAGCAATTGTGTTGAAAGATAATATTAAATTCTTTAAACTTCTAGTCAGCCTATCAGAAATTCAAAGCACTACTAAAATGGAGTTCTAGCAATTGAGGAGCACCTTCTCAGGTACTGTGTACCCCATCTTTCTGGTGCCACTGGGAAGCATGATATTTTTGAAAACACTTAACTGCAATTTCTCATAGAACTGAAGTGCCTTCACTAGTATTTTGTCTTCATATAGCAATTATTTGCATAGAAAAAGAAAGTGGTAATATGAGGAAGAAAATGAAATATCCTAAGTGAGAATGTATTTTCCAAGTGTGTAAAACAAAAACTTAATATGTAAGTATGTAAATACTAAATAAAACCAGTTCTGGTTGGGTTTGTTTGGTGGGGGGAGGGTGGTGGTTGTTAATGCCTTTTGAAGTCACTGTCAGTTTCAAAACTGTAAGAGAAGAGATGAAAAATCATCAAGTAGTGCAATGTCCTTAATCTTCAGGTTTTACTCCTCCAGGCTGTCATTACTCATCGATAGTCTGACTGATGTGAGCTGGACAACTTTTGTGTTATTCTGAAATACCCATTTTGACAAGGCAAAATTAGTAACATTTTGCAGAGTTATTAGCAAATATAAGTTATATTGACAGGCAGCATTTAT
Source organism: Taeniopygia guttata (assembly GCF_048771995.1). Classification (NCBI taxonomy): domain Eukaryota; kingdom Metazoa; phylum Chordata; class Aves; order Passeriformes; family Estrildidae; genus Taeniopygia; species Taeniopygia guttata. The sequence goes on from NC_133025.1 coordinate 11,593,690, forward strand.
TTCTTCAGCCTGGAAGTCCTGGAATTGAGGGTGCAGGATCCCAAGGGACAAAAATTCCCTTCAGAGATAAGTTCATGCCAGCTTTCCCTTCTGAGAGGTGGGTGAATTTTAATTAGGTGCATCTGGGATTTCTCCCATTTCCCAAGCCTCCCCACTGCCTTCCAGCTCAAGCAGGGTCATGTCTCCCCAGCTCCTGAGTTGCATTTGATCCTTTGAGAAAGTCTCAGTTGAGATTTAATAAATATAGCTCCAGAAAATGTGCCTCCATCTCCATATTTACAGCTTGAACAAAGCCACATCAGAAGCACCAATATAAAACACACCAGCTATGAAATGGAGAAAGGGAGCGTTATGCAACCCTTTATCTATTGAGGTTAGATAGCCAAAAATAAAATCACATTATAAAACTTGCAAAATTACAGAGAAAATTATTTGATCCACTTTTTTTGTGCTATACATACCCAGAAAGGGTTGCAAAAAGATTTACTAGAATCAGATCCCTTGGGCATCCCTACCCCACACTATCCCCCTATTCCAGTCCCTGGTAAGCTCTATCCCATGTTCTCCAAACCCATAAATCAGATACTTCCTGCGTAAAGATATTTATACCTGTCAGTGAATCCAACTTCACTGGAAGCTGTTTCTCTATCACATATTTTGTATGTGTAGAGTACCTGTGGTCCATACTCCTTTCCATGGAGCTGTTAGTGTTTAGGGAAGGTTACATTAATTATTTGAAAAATGTATCATTGCTTTTGTTTATAATAAAAGCAAGGGACTGGTTTTCTTTGAAAATAAGGCAATGCTAGTAATGCTAGTTAATGTATACTTCTGGTTACCCCTGAAAAGGAAAAATTCTTCAAAGCTTGTGATCCTTTATAGCAGTAAAATTTGATCTCATCTCTTTGCCCTTCAGACAGCCTCGCATCACTCCTCTAATACATTAGTAACCTTCCCCACCCAGATCTCAGTGAAATGTCAATAATTATCTGCCATCTAGAAACCCAGTACCCCACAGAAGGCTCATGTCACCTCTGAGAGTGTGTCTGGGTGAGGAAGGAAAGCAGAATCGTGTCTGACTGTTTGCCAAGAATGCAGAGGAAAGTAATACCACCACCAAGAGCTCAGTTTAGTGAGGCTGGAGGGCATGAAATGACTGGACAGTTTAGGTTCTTTGCGCTGAAGTCAAGGGCAAGCTGAAGGCAACATCAGAATTAGTTCTTTTGCCCTGATGGGGTTTTGCTGTTCTTTCAGTTCATATTTTTTAAGAGAAATATATCAACAGATGGAAATGCTGAGCCACACATCAAAGTCAGTTGCTACCTTAAAATATGTACCTTGGAATATATAATCAACATGCTCTGTCTCTTCTCTGATATCTTCCTTTCTGACTAGCTGGAAAGACATTTAGGAAAAATCACCATGCCTAGAAGTTAGGGATATCATCAAAAGGGTACAAGTGAAAAAGATGATGTGAGAAATGCAAATTGGTATGTACAGTATAGAAGTTCAACCTGTATAAGGCTGCAAAATGCTGAAGTTTTGTAATGGACATCTAATTAATATTCGTTGTTCTTGATGTTTGAAAGGTCTGTCTTGGCACTGGATGTTCGTATTTCCCTGTCTAGCTTCATCAGATCTCTGTCTCTGATCAGATCTCTGGTGAGACAGACTTTGATAGAAACCCACTAAGTTATTCCACCACATGAAAGTCTGTGTCTTGGTAATATATGTTTTTAATTGGTCAGAGCTGTTGTTTATGCTGTACCAGACGGTTCCTTTACAGTCTCATTTTTATCATTTAATAGACTATCAGGAAGCAATTATCAGGTTTGTTTCACTTTGTCAAACTGGCTGTAGTGTACTTCTATTAAGGATTCAAATAAGTGTGGAGTTCTGTTTACTGCCTGGTTTTCAACTGGTGAATGTACACACTAGTAGAACATGCAGAAGAGAAGTATCTGTTTGTTCAGGGTACTGAGTAGCTTAATTCTTAGATGATTCCTTACTTCTTTTCATTTATACGTGAACATAAAGTAACTCATTTACTTAAGCATTGTGGTGTGTCATTAATTCTGTGTAGAGTCTGTAACTACTGTGCTGTTCTTATCTATAATTTAAATGAGGCTTTGCACTCAATCTAACTGAACAGAGGAGACAGGTACCATAATAGCTTGCAATAATTGACCTGGCAGAGCCATTTTGGAATAATTTGAGAGTAATATGCTTGACCCTGCAACCTTTCCTCCCACAGACTGTCTACTTTCAATCTTACAGTTCCAACAGAGGCTATTAGCATGGCATCATCTCTGATTCATGGGGATGTGAAGAATGAATGCATTATAAATGGAAAAAAAAACCATTTTGGTCTCTCGGCCATAGTAGGATGTTGGAATTGAGAAGGATCAAAACACACTGTTTGAATCTTGCAGCTGAGATGATGGTGGTGATCAACACAGGCCCGCAGACAGGATGGATGCCAATAGGTTTCCCTGCTACAAGCTGGAAAATTTAAATGTCTTGCCATTGAGTTGGTCTGTCTGAGAATGAACCTTTTCTGTGAGGGGGAAATTCTGCTCTGACTGGGGAACATGGTCCTTTACTCTCCTTTATTCACCTGGGGGGTGAAGTTTCGGGTATGACCACTGTTCTCAGAGGAAGCCAAGTTTGTGACTTGTTGCATTCTCTGTCCTCTTCAGCAAGAATTTTAGAAGCAGCAGAAGAAGCAGAGCTGGAGTCAGAGATGTGAACAACCATGGGATGGTTTTGGTGGGGTACCTAAAGGACAGAGTATATTTGGTAACAGACTAAATGACTTGGGCAGGAATAAAGGAAGTAATGATTTGTTACAGTCAGAGCTGGGCTCTCCTGACTCCCCTTGCTGTTCTCAGCTGTGGTGAAGGTATGCAGGGTGTTCCTGCTTGTGTGTGCACAGGCATTTGCTGAGGTTAAATGTGGGGAACAAGACATGGACTTCCATATGAAATTGCATCATATGGACAAAAGGAGCAGAGCTTATGAATGAAAGGGTGAGATTTACCTCACTGCAGCTGGAATGTCACAGAGTAAAATCACACTGGCCAGCCCTTCCCCACAGTCACCCCACACCTGGCCTTGCTGTGTCCCCTGTGTGCATTGCATGTGGCTGGGTGTCCTTGTGAATTGAAGAGCTCCCAGGAGAGAAATCATTTAGGGTGGACCACTCTCTGGCTTTGGCATTCCTCATACTGAGGGCTAAAGGAGTTGAAAAGGCATTATCCCTCTTAATAATTGTGTGGGCCTTCTGTGACCAGGGCCAACAGTTCCCAGGAAGGGCAGCAAACATGTGCAGCAGCTGGAAGCTGTATGGGACTAAAAATATATAGACTGAGGATTGCTGAGGCAGTCTGTGAGTTAGGCAGGCAAAACAAACTGAGCATGAGAAGCAGCATTGCCATGGAAGCTCCAGACACTTCAGGTGGTCAGAAGGAGTGTCAGGCCAGCCCTGCAGATCCCACACATGGGCTGGTGGGACTTTTTGGAGGTTTGGTGGGGAAAATAAGGCTCATTCCCAGAGGATGCCAGGGTGCCAAAGACTTTTTTGACTGAACTTCATGGAGGGGAGTAGGCAGAGAGGCTTTGGACCTCAGCTTCTGATTAAGTGATGCTTCCTTAACATCATTTAAGTGGGAGGAATTAGCCCCCATAGATAATATCTGAGGCTTCAAACGCATTTCTCTTGTCAGAGTCAAAACCAATAATCCCTGATCCTGCAGGAAAGGTACTCGTGTTTCAGGCCTGTGGGGCACAGCAGGGCAGGTACTTCTCTGAGAACTCTTGTGCTTTTAAGTGGCTCCAGTTATTTTTGAACAACTAAGTAGAGTGCTCATTATGCATTTCCCTTAAATGAAAATAATGACCTACAAGGTCATGTTAATTAAGAAGCACAGTAAGTAAGTGAGAAGAGGTTCAGTTAGTACAAACAGTGGGCCCAATGCTGCATCACACCATGCTCACAATCAGTCTGGGTTTGTGTATGTCTTTACAATATTAAGAATTTGTAGAATAGGATCATTGCACAAATAAAAATTGCTGGAGATCAGTTCAATCTGTCAGCAGCCACTGGCTCATTATGTGGCCATGAGCAGTATCTTCTTTTAGATCATACTGACCAGAGTGCTCTGGCTTACTGTGACCAGGAGCAGTGCCAATTTACCCTATTGAGAAGAAAACTTGACATATTCCAAAACTTTTACTCGCTTTTCAGAGTTTGTCATTTGGACTGGTATGGTGCAGGATCATACTCAGTGATGGAATTTCACAGTTGAATCATCATATTTCAGCTACAAGTCCCATTAGCTGCAGGAAGCTCAGGCTGTCAGGCACCCAGTGACTCCAATTAGAGCAGCACAGCCCAGGCTGGGCATGGGTTTCTCCTCTGTGAACAGCTTTAGATGTGCTGAGCCTCACATGTTCTTGCCACACATTTACAAACCCTCAGCTCCTCTCTCTGCCTGTCTCAGCTCAGCCCCACCATGTTCCCATGGGAAACCCACCCAAGTGCTGGATCTGGGATCCACAAGGCCCCAGCACAGGGGAAGGCTGTAGAGATGCTCTGTAGCCAGGGGTTCAGAGTCACACGTGCTGCCATGAGTCTTCCTGGGCAATATTTTGGTGAGCAGGCACAGCTGCATCCTTTTCTCTTTACACAACAAACCCCTCACAGGACCAGTATTCTGTGTCCATGTACCCCCTTATCTAACATCAGGAGCCTGGGAAATGCACAGGATATGGCACTTAGCATCCCAAATATTTGTTCTTTGGGAAGATGAAGCATGCATGCTGCTACCAGGATGACAAAAACTTAGAATCAAGACCCCTCTCAGAGGGTATATAGGATTCTTATAGTTGACAGACCCCCATGAATATCGAGGAAAATACGTATTTGACCCTAAAATTTCAGAAAATTAGCTTTTAAATTTAGGTCTTACTTTGGAAAGGAATTAAAAGGCTCATTTTGTAAATGCCTGCCCACACCTGTACATTCCACTAGAAAGGTATCAATGGTGGAATACTCTTGTACATCCATGTGTAGTAAAACTGGTTTTCTTCTGATTATTAATACCACTTTGTAACAGCAGAGGAGTGACACTGGGTTTAATGCATTTATATCCTAAAGTCTTTGCTTTTTCCAGCCAAACAACGAGTTATTAATTAAAATCAACATGTTAAAAAAATAAAAATTGAAAAGCAGGAATTAAAAAGTCTGGCATTTGACTGGGCAAATCGAGTTACCTAATGAAATATTAAGATGTTGTGGTGGAATTTTGTCCCTCGTGTTACAGTATTGTGCCTTTTACCATTGTTTTGAAGTCGCATACATGGATGGGTATCTGCTTTTTTGTGTGCAGTAGTCAGTGGCATATCTCTTCTCATGTGAACTGTGACAGCTCTGTTGAAGCCAGCAGAGCTCAGGCAATGCACACCAGCTAAGATCTGCCCCTTACTATTCACCCCCGTCTGCTGTGTGACTCAGTCATACCAGAACTGCTGAGCACCTGCCTGCCTGATGTTTTTTTAATGAGTTGAACTCTTCATGTTGGGTTTGTGTCTCTGCCAGGTTCCAGTTTAATCACATATAATTTTTAGTGTGAAGTTTCACCTTGGGCTTTGAACTCATAGGCACAGAACAAAAAGTCCTGTTTCTAGTGGAACTTGCATAAGTAGTAGTAATAATAATAAAAGCTAGGATACAAGGCAAGTATTTTAATTCATAGGTTATGACATTCTGCTTTTATGAACTGGAAGAGGAATTATCCTCAGTAGACAGGAAATAATGAGGTTGACCCATATTCCGTAATAGTGTATGAAAATTAACTAAAGATTTGTGTAGCTAAGATAATGAGCACTTATATTTCAAGTTATAGCCTGGCCTAATTGCATAAAAGTTTGTGGGAGAAGATGTGTGTGTACACTAATAGATTAGTGGCTGTCTCTGGAGTTTCTACTCAGCTCCTCTAAAGCAGTTCAGCATGTAATAAGTCACACTCAAATGGCTTGCTTGTAAAATGTTTGGCTAAAAGTATCCTCAGATGCATGAGCCCTGCTTTCCGAAGAATGGGATGTTCTTTTTTAACTTTCATATTAGATTCAATACAAGATGTGTGTTGTGCAGTTAGTTAAGGAATAAAATGTACTTATTTATCAGGAAGTAAAACTGTCACTAAGGAAAAAATCCCCAAAACCTAGTTCTGACAGCCTGCAACCATGAACATCAGCTTGTAGTGAGCTGTTTCAAAAATATGAATACTAATATATAATGGGATTTGCAAATTTCTTGATTTGTCCTTATAGAAGAAATTATTTTAATCTTTAACATCCTGATTTTGGAAAAACATTGTAAAGGAGAAAATAAACAGGCACACACAAACTTCTTAGTGTAAGTGGTTTGTGAATTTGTTAGTTGTCATAACTACAGAATTTAATAGGTACTAATAATATTATGTTTCTTGTTTTGTTACACCATTTATCTGGGAATCTGAGTGGTTTATGTATTTTACCAGTGAATAATAAAACATAAGAGATTTTCAGGCTGGTTGAATATTGGAAGCTAAAGTATCTTACATTAGAGTATCTTAATAAGATGAAATGTTAATAAAGAAACATTTTATAATAGGAAGTGAGAAGAATAATGCTAATCTACTGAAATGGTAGGAGGAATTTGGGGTAACAGTGAGTTTTCCCTTTGCCAAAGTAGGAATTCCACTGAATAATATGCATTCATGTTGTCATAAGAATACAAGTAGCTATTCTCCAGTGACTGAAATATTATACATAAATTTTGTTTGAAGAAAATGATTCTGGAATGTAGTTTCTCTCACTTGCAAAGGACAGCCATCAGGAAGCAACTTCAATGTGATTATTTCAAAATTGCATACACAACAAATACTCAGCTATAGAACCCTTTAAACTCCATGTCCTGGTTTGTCTAATTTATTCTGAAAATTAAAGGATGATTTCCAGTGCACTGTTGCTGTTAAGAACAGTCATTTGGGACAATCTGAGGAAAACGTATCAAAGCAACTCAGCCCACAATTCTGTCTTTCATTTTATTTGAAGGGATGCATCCTGTCTCCCTGTCTGCTGCCTGTCTGTTTTTCCCACTTGCTGTGACTGGTAGGGTGATACTGGTGGATATTCTTTTTGCAGCCTGGAAGGGATAGTCCATCAGCAAAAGTCTGATACAGATAATCCACAACATGCTGCCAAATCACAGAGTTACACACAATTTTCTTAGTGGCTATTTCTTGCAGTAGAAATTACAGCACTTGTACAGAAATCTGTGGAGGGTTTAGGTTAGTGGTCTTGCTTTGCAGAATGTTATGAGTGTAGCCACTCCTGTTGTTGATCAACACTAACAATGTCAGGTGCTTCAGAGAAAAGCACAGGAAGCCCAGGAGTGGCAATTAAAGTTTAATTTTAATTTGAGGAAGTTTCCTCTTAACCTTCATGAGCTTGTGATAGACTTCACTCTGAAGGATATTTTTCCTTCAGTTATTATCCCAAATATTCCTTATATTTACAAATTATTAAACCTGTTTTAAATCCTGCTAAGGCTTGGTGCTGAGTGATTCGGGTCTTATAGAAAAAATTTATTTGCATTACTTAAATTCACTGGCTTTAGATTTTCTATTTAAATGTGCAGAATATAACCATGTTCAATTTATTTTCTGTATATCCATCTATAAAATAAAACCATTTAAAACAGTTCTGATCTCTTGAACCTGCCTTCACGTAGAATTAATTTGCATCTGCCTTTTTATTTCATAATAACTAAATTTCCTAGCATGAGAATCAATGGCCTTGTCCACATCTGGTCTGCATTACTGCCCTGGACTGTAGGCAGACTTTCAGGTTATTTCTACACCCACTGCATTGTGTAGGAAGAAATGTTTGCCCATTTAATCTCCTTCAATACACAGAAATTGGAAGAAACTACTGTGAAAGCTTTTTCTCTCCTCTACCTGCCACCTGGGTTTGCAGTGGTTCATTGATGGGCTTGAGTGTTCCAGGGGCAGGGGACCAAGACTGACTCCCAGTCCAGCTTCTCAGGATGTTTCCAGGAGGATGTCCAATGCTGGGAGGAAGGCTGGGAGCAGGCACCTGCAGCAGTGGTGTTTCCTCAGGGTAAGTGCCCTTCCAGAGCAGAGGGGCAGTCAGTGCCTCCCAGGAGAGCTTTATTTACCCAGATGGAAAGGAATAGTGGTGCTGGGCTCCCAGTTTCATGTGTGCACAGGAGAGAGGCAGCAGCGTGGGTCTCAGATTCAGTCAAAGAGAGAAACTGAGAGTTTCTAGCCAGGCAGAAGCCGGGGAAAGAGTTGGAAAAGAATGTAAATAATTCTTTATCTCTCTTGTTGTTCACATTGTTTATAGTTAAGTTCTATCACTGTGCATCAAGCACTTTGCACCAATGCTGTGGATTGTTTTCACTTCAGGACCAAAGGAGTTGGTCCTCACAAAGCTCAGTATAAAAGAGCAGTGTATTTTGAATAAACCGGAGTTTTACACTCAGCAGCCTTCTGGTCAGAGTCTCTTCATTCCCATCCTGCTTCGACAGCGACACAGCAGGAATGGGATAGGAAGAGGGAGGTTTTACTGGGTCAGATATTCCCAGGGCAGACAGCGTGCAGCGCCCAGACTGGCACGGACTGCAGGGGAATGGCTCTGCTCCTGAGCGGCTGGAGACCCCCTGAACCTGTTCTTAAATCTTCTTCCTAAGGGTTACAACATCAGTTCAAAAGCACAAGATGTATCTAAAGCTCCCACTTAGAGCAGTAACACCTGAGCTGCCTCAGAGCAGTCATTTAGAGCATTTCCAAAGGCAAGAACATGGCTGGCTGGTGGATTCAGTCTCAGGCCTTGCCTGGAGCACGCTCTTACACTACATTGTAAGTACAAGTGGTATGGGTTTGAGAATATTACATTTTGCCTAAGCCAGATTTCCTAGTAACTTTTGTTACAGAAAAGTTCTATGAAGCTTTCACTGAAATTCTGATCAACTTCCAAAACCAAGTAAATGTGCCAATGACCACAAGTTCTCCTGCATTGTGGGTAGCTCTTTTCCATGGCCTAGATAAGACAGCAAGAAAAACCTTTTATTGTCCAAAGCATTTGGTATTTTGATTTTCTTCATAGTGATTTTCATAACCTCTGCAAAATATAAACTAAAACTCCTTCTATAACATTCTAAAATGAAATTAACCACAAATATTACTACCACAGCTCAAGGGAAACTGTCTCATTAATGCTGTGGAAGCTGTTATAACTGTATACTTTTACACCTTTCCAGCTGAGAAGTAAATGCAATATCAAGAAGACAATTTTATTAGCTAACTGTACTGTGAAATCACTATTTCAGCCTGCTACATAGTAGCAGAAGAGCACTTGGAATAGTATTAAGAATTAAAATAATTGATGGCTGGAGCTACTTTTACACTAAAGTTGCTAACTATACTAATATTGTTGAATGCTAGCTGCTATGTAACTGCTAAGCATATTGCTGAATGAGATTAATTAACAGTATTCCTACTCACAGGTCAGATCACCTTTTGTGGATATCAGGCAATAGAATCAGCAAAACCTTGTCATTTAGCTGTTGGGTTTATTGTAAGATGGAATCTCTAGAATTATAATGCACAGTCTGCTTTTTGATTTTATTTACCTGTTTCAACTACTCTGTAGTCGTGTGGTAGTTAAAATTGGTTTAAACCTGTTTAAACCTCAATTGCCAGTTTTAATATACACATACAAGGGATTAAGTTGTCCAGTTTCCTTTTCTGTCACTGCGCACAGGAATGTACAGCTGTTTTTGTTTTGTGACTCCATATTCTAGTCCCTTTAGAGATCCTTCAGGTCTCCTAGGTACCTTGAAAACTTGGTCCTTGCTCAGACTAATGTTACTTGCATCTTGCTGTATACATATTAATTAATTTACAGCATTATCCTTATGCCACCAGGTAATCAAAACCAGAAACTAAAATGTTAATGTCACTCTGCATTCCGTTTGAGTTTTGAAGAAAACTTGGATTTTTATAAGTAGGTTGGTTTTTCTGTGATCACACCAGTATGAAATGTATATTGAAATAAACCTCAGGTATAAAAAAATTGCCATGTGGTAATTGTTTCCCTGAATCTTATTATACATGTGGAGACAGAACAAAACTTTGGCCTAGATAATATATTTCAATACATGAACACACACAAAGAAAAGGAGACAATTAAATAGTGCTGCTAAGATGATAGAAAAAAGATGATAGTCCTGAAAATCCAAACACATTAAAATTCAGGTTTCTTGTGTGATTTCAGTTTGGCTTTGGTTTTTTTTTCATATAGACTGTGGTATTGTCCTTTTTCTTATGTGAGTATGAGTATCTTTCAATTAGTCTCTTTCTTCCTTGAGTACAAAGGACAGAACTTTGTGTTCTCTGGCATGGCTCAGAGTAGAAGAGACTTGTGGCTGTGGGATGTTTTTGCTTCTTTTGCAAAATGCTTGATGCAAGGAATTGCAGGAGGAAATGGCCAAGTGGGGCAGTTTGAACCTTGATTTAACTTGCTCCTGCTGAATCTAGCTCTGAAGACCTGCATTCTTACACTGCAGTTTGGTGGTGTTCATTATTTGGGTGGTGGGTTTAAGACTCTGGAACTCATCTTAAATTTTCAGTTTTAATATAAAAGTTTAGTATTAATTTCCATATATTTTATTGAAATTTTTTTTTAAAAGCCGGGGGGGGGGGGGGGGGAATGACACTGAAATATTTATGTTCATGTGGTTTATCTGCAACTTTGCAAAGAGCAGCTTCAATAACAGACCTTCCTTCGTGTGAAAAAACAGCAGAATGGATGGGTTGTGGCTGCAGACTGCTCTGTAAGGTCTCTAGGGCCTTCTGCTAGCAGGGGGCTGGATAGTCTACAGCACAGCAGTGCTCCCAGCAGACAAGGAATGGTGAAATTCAAGTACCTTGGATTACATAATCTTGGAAAGAACAAGTACTTACAAAGTCTGATATTGTCACTTGTCCCGCTGTTATCTCATGCAGATATGTTTGTAGTACAATTGTGATAAGAAGGTGCACATTTCTGTCTCATCAGTTTACATATTTATGCATGCCCAGAATGGACAGGATCTTCAGAAATTTTACCTGACCAGGTTTTGAAACAGTGATTTTTTTTTTTTGAGTCTATAAAAGGCCCTGCTTGATGTAAAAACATTCTCTTGAAGTTCTGTTCCCAAGCAGAAACTTTCTTATAGCATTTCAGAATCAAGATCTATTGAATTTTTTTATCACTGTTCAAATACATTTTTATGAGCCTTTTCTAGGAAATAGGTGGACCACTTTCATTTCAAATTTCTATCAGAAGTTCAAAGCAAGTAGAAGGTTATAAGGGGAGTTTTCCAGCAGCCTGGTGACAGTCATTGTGGATAGCTCTGCCCACAACACAAGGGCCCTGCTCTGAAGCCACTAAGAAACAGCTCCATGGGCATTTCCTCTTCCAGGCTGGTGTCCTACCCAGGAGTGTTCTGTTTGCCTGCACCACAGCCAGGAGAACCACCTGGGCTCTGGGCACACATTTTAATAATCACAATTGCTACACAATCACTGGCTAGTTGCTTTAAAAAACAATTACCACCTGTGTGAGTGTGAACGTGGCCTTGGTAAAATGGGCATATTTCTTTGACAAGTTTTCTGGACAGTTTCTCTTTTCCTTTGCTTGATCAGAGAGTGATGCTACAGTACTTGGTTAGATCTGAGACTCCCCAGACCTGGCTGTAAGCAGGAGGTACCATCCCTGCTTTCATTCATGTGATCATTCATACTTAACTTTCCTCCACTCCAGAATATCATGGGCTGGAACACCCATTTTATAACTGTGATTTTCTGCATTGCAGTTTCTCTTTTCTTTTTTTTTTTTTTTCCTCCAAGACCAATTATTTCTCCTAGATCCTAAATTGAAGTGAGTCACACTAAAGCCTTTAAATATATTTGAGGAAATCCAGATGAATTTAGTTTAAAGAGACAAATCAGGTAGATTTCTGTCTTCTGAGAAACTGAATTATAGAGATGTTAGCATCAGATACCCTGGCAGGATTTTATTTCTTTTGTTGGCTTTTTCTATTTTCTTTTATCAAAGAAGTTTAAAACTATTGAGTTCAAGCACTTTAAATCAGATTGTTTTCTAGCATGGTTTCTCATTAAAAAAAAAAGACTGCAAAAAGTGAAGTGCTGTTTCTAGCTGAGGTTATTTAAGGTTTTAAAGATGTTATTGCAATGTTGCACCTTTAACTTTAATATATTCTTCAGTAAGAGAGTACAGACTCAGTCACTGCCTTACAAAGATTTTTTTTTTCTTTCGGTTTGGCTTTCCATTTGTTTTAGAGCCATTCTCTGCTAGCTTGTTATTTCCACAGGAGGAAAAAACTATGTCAGGGTTAAAAAGATAATACTGTGAAACCATCCACTGAATTATGAAATCATGCTTCATATGTCTAAATGTTCCAGAGTGAGCCCTCCAAAGCAGTGTGTGCCTGCAGATGTACAAAACTGGATGTGTGTGTGTTTGGGTGCCTGCTCTGCTCAGACCCCAGCCTGGCAGCTCTTCAGTCTGCTCCTGGAGCTGTAACAGCATTAGTGGGGCAGTGAGCCCAGCTTAATACACCATCACTTGGGTCTGAAAATGTTGGGGGGGTTTGTCCCATATTTAACATGCTGCACTAACAATCCAAGTGCCTGTACAGTTTCCAAAGCCCTTTGAGAGACAAATTTATTATAATGCTGTTGTCATAGTTTCCTTGGTCACCTGCCATTCACCAAAATCTCTGCTGTTTGTTGACTGGTGCTTTATTACGTCATTTTGATACTGAAAAGAAGTGAAATACCATATTTATACTATGATTTCAAGGCATCCACCATGACTGCTGGTTTGGAACATTCTGTGAGGCTGTGTATTTATGATGCCTGTGAGCCAGGAATAGAACATTTCAACAGTTAAGGGTTACAGATGAGCTAAAAAAATTTGTCACAAAGGCATTGCTGTCTGTTGCATCATTCTGTGTTTTCAGATGTTGATGTGCAAGAGGCCATTAAATATGCTGGTCAGCTTTGCTCAAATTTACAATTTTTATATCCAGCACACAAACAATGTTTTTTACTTCCACAAAGCACTCTGTATAGCATCAGTACATCTGTGATAGCATCAGTAAAAGATTTATGCTAGTCAGTATAAAAAGTGAATCACATTATATTTTACAGGGATTTTAGAAAGTAACATAGTGGTCATAATACTTTGGGGAAAGGGTGAAGAAGGAAATTTGAACAATTATAAATCTTGGTTGAAACATTTCCACAGTAAGGATTTTGCCTACCATTTTCTTCAAAATAGGAAAATGAACTTACAGATCAGAATTTGTCTTTTCAAAGTGTCAGTTCTAAATATTGGAAGTTTTCAGATATTTTAGCATCAAAATCAATACAATATATCACTTACTCTTTGAAAGGTCTATTATAAAAGGATATAATTGTGGTCCCTTCACTTGCTTCCAATGTTCATTTGGACAAACAGATTGTAGTGTAATAAATTCAAACAATATACAGTAACTAGCACAGCGAAATTATTACCATATAGTCACAAAATATCTAATGATATTAGAGAAAATAATTGAACACTGATTTAGAAATTACATTTTGCTGCTTGCATAATGGCTATAAGCAGTTGATAATTTTTCACTTAACTAGTTATGCAAAATAATACTTTTTAAAATATTGTGATGCAGCACTTAGAAACTCACATTTTCTGTGGGAACATTTATTTCTGAGGTCAATTTTAAAATTTTGACATAGCACAAAAATTTGCCCAATTTTCAAATTTTTACTATAAATTTCTACTCTGTGATTGGAAAGAACAATGCAGTGACTCATTAAATTTTCACAATTACCTTTCTTCATATATTTTAACTCATCCTTATCATTCATAAAGGTGTTTGTGACTGCTAGTTCCTACAGTGAGAAAAGTAACAAAAAAGATGATGAGAGCATAGAAATGGCACATATTTATTTATCTACCTGTTCCAGTAAATCCTCAATACTGTAATGTAGGACACTAAACATAAAATGGATGTTTTGTTAATCATGTCCATTATAAGCATTAAAGTCTTGGTGTGGGCAGAGGTTTGCCAGTTACAGGTTTATGCACCAGACATTCATAGTCATTGCTTTCTTAATCCATCCTGTGATTATTCCCTTCCATTTTGTGCACAGGCAACCAGTAAAAAATACTGAGTATGGGTAATTTTTTAATCTAGTGAGAAGGATGCTCCTTTACAGGAAAATATGTGGACTCCAGGTTCTAGTCTGTTAAACAAATAATCACAAGAATTGGAAAAGCAAAAGCAAATGAAAACAGTTGCTTTTAGACTGAGAACATTGGTAAGACTGTACTTCTGGGAAATGGTGAATTTCCTTCAAATCTTCTCTGAACATGGCGGCCATATCTTGATGGGAAGTAATTGCACACTGCTTTTAAATTAAACAAGTATTATTCTTATGAATCTCATCCAGAAAAAATATCAGCAGCCATATCTATCCCGAATCTTATTCCCACTTTCTGAATAGTTATGGTTCTGTAGGTAAATTTACTTATCATCCAACTCCATATAGAATAAAAATTTTAAAGATTAATCTTTATTATATTTTGGTCTCTAGTTATGGATTTTTTTATTCTTGTAGCATCACTCCAACTTTCAGTGACAAAATTAATTCCATGTTAATTTCTCAATTTACAATACTATTGCCCACATTATTAATTGTAATTAGCATTATCTGATCCATAATCCATGTTTGGCTGAAACTCAAGGCTCTCAGAAGCAAATCCCAAAACATACTGTGAAGTCAAAACCCTGGGAAATAGGATGAGTGGAAAAAATTTTACTTAGAAGTACTGCATGTGAAATCCAGCTAAGAATCTTTTGCAAAATTATATTTTACAAAGCTGTCTTCTGAGACTCTTTAAATCATGCTGAGCAGTGTAGTCTAGTGGTTCACAGAGAATTAGCAGACCTGGACTCTGTCCCATGCACTGCCAGGGATTTAATGTGTGACTGTGAGAAATTGCATCCTTTTCTTTTTACTTCAGCATCCCCATCTGCAAAAAAATTAGCATAATATTATTTGCATCATTTATTTGATATTTGAAAACATTGGTATATTCTGAAGAAAAGACATTTTTCCCGAGGAAAAAAAATTTCCATCTTTTCCTTTGAGTATTTCTACCCCCCTGCATGAGCAAAACATGTCATTAAAGGGAGTTATTAAAGATAATTTCTTTAGGAGCAAAGGACTTGATATTGTGCATTTGAAAGTTTCCCTATTTCTGCATTACAGAAGTTCTTATGACAACCGTTGCTTCTGTAGGTAAAACAACCATGCATCTAGGAAACTAAGTAGACAATACATACAATTTTGCTAGCTCTAAATGTCATGAGTTCATTTCTGATTGATTTCAGTGCAAGCAAATCTCCTTTCTATTGACTTTAATGTGCGCTGGCCCAGGTCCAAGGGGTTCAGTACAAGCTGTAGCTACCAATCTCAAAGCAACTTTAACTATGCCACCAGTAATAACAGCTCCACATTCAGAAGCAGGTGCCATTATTTTGTCAGATTTAATCAGCTAATCTCTTGGTTTAAATGCTTCTTAACATAATGTTATTGTACTTGGTGGATATTTTGGAGTAGTGTGTAAGCATATATCAGTAGTCTTGTGAAAAAAGAAAGCTGAGCACAGAAACCAGATTCTGCTAAGCTGTTGGAGAATTAGTTATTCAACTACATATTGGGAAAGCAAGTATTGCTTTGAGCAAATAATTTAAAGAACAAACATAGAATACTTCAGTAGTGAGGATGATGCTGCTCAAAATCATGATTTACCTGAAGTCAGCACATAAACTCTTGACTATAAGGATCCTTGCATTTCAATAAATGCTGAGTTGTAACTAGAGGCAAATTCAGGCTTAATTGAATAGAAACATATCTGCATATTCTAGAAATCTCAGAAAAGTAAAAATGCTCAACAGTATGGCTCAGAAGCTGAAATGCCATCTATCCTATTTTATCAATTTCTCCATCTGCTTCCATCTCAGCCTGCTAAGAATACAGAATTCTTTTCTAAATTGCTGTTTATCATAGATAAAAACTTTTCATTATCTATCACAGATACAACTTTTTAACAGTCCTGTGTGTCTTTATTGTGTTTGCTTTTAAGTTTTACAGAATAAATAATTTTCTGTTACTCTGAAAACACTGTGTTTTGCCACTGCTTGACCTGTTGCTACTATAACTTTATGATTATTAATATGTACTGTCACATAGTATAAAAGAGAGCCTTTTTTTGAAGTTACCAAACAAATGGTAACTTAGGACATAATTTGGGCTGATATCAGCCCAAAATAATTTATAATCTAAGAAAACTCTTGACAACTCTAGTGCAGCAAACAAAGGATCAGCTTTCCAAACACGTTGAGGGGATGCCTGACTAGCTTTTAAAGGTCTTATTCTGCATGAGATAAATTTAGTTTTCTTGCAGCTCAGTGCTGCCAAATCTCTTGCTAGACTGTTTCTGGGCCCTAAATTGTGTAAATGTAGCTGCAGTCAGGGCTTGCACACTACAGACTGGGGACAACATTTAGTCCCTTTTCTTCCATGGAAATCCTGCAAGTACACCTCAGTTCACAGCGAGGAAGAAACTGAAGGCTTGCTTGGACCTGAGAAGAGAACTCAGATGAGAGAATTTAAATCAGCCGTTTTGCTTTTCTGAATTTTTCACCTTTTCACTAAACTGGGGAGGAGTGGGGGAATGTTTGTTCACATTCTGCTCCTTTCGTAAGTATAAGAACAGCTGTGTTTAATGAGCCAGAACTGAAATAGGTCAATAAAATGTTGCCTGTGTGATTAGAGAGAATTTACTGGAAATGTAAATATGATTAAAAGTTCTACAGCTTAGAGTTGAATGTGATAGCATGTACTATTAAGGATTAAGGGAATACTTTTGCGAAGCAGGAAAGCAAATTTCTTTAATATTCAATTAACTTCAATGAAAAGTACTTAGATTTAAAAGATCTAGGCAGTAAAAACAAACATTCAACAACACCTAAGCATTTCGAGAAGGTATGTGCCTCCTGAGTAGACTCTGTATTGAAACACATCTTGGAACCAGAATCAAAGGGTGAAGCTGAAATGGACAAAAGGAGAAAAAAATAGAGGCTAAATTTATTTCACCCATTATATACTATCGCACATTTGACTTTTTTTGTACACTTGCATTGTCTTTCTTTTAGATACTTTTGGCAAATAATTATGCAGTTATCTAGGCTACCTCAGATCTTGTAGATGCTGCCAGTGTTTTCTGCCCTTAAGAGAATCACAGAATGCTTAATGTAGGAGGGACCCCTGAATTCCACTAACTCATGGTCACTGCAGCCAAGGCTGCCTTTGACCTTCCCGTCCCCAACCAGTGAGTATGACATTCAGCAGATCACTTCTCCTCTTTGTCTTCACTTAGATGAGAAAGTTCCTGCTGCACTCCAGGAACCTCTGCTGTATTGTCCCTTCAGCAGCTTGAAGTACCTTCAATCTGTACCTGTCCCTTCAGGCTGGTTGAAGTACCCCATGGTGACCAGGGCCTCCAAATGTGGGGCTGCTTCTCTCTTTCTGTAGAGAGTTTAATCTGGTTCTGTTGCTGGGGGTCTAATACACTTGTCCTTCCTGGTCAGGCAGCCTATAGAAAACACAGACCAACCTTACCTCTCTTTGATCCTCATCCACAAGCTGTCAGTTTGCTCCTCATCCACCCCCAAGCAGAGCTCCATGCATTCCAGCTGTTCTATCACATAAAGGGCAACTTTCCCTCTTGTCTTCCCAGCCTGTGCTTCCTAAGGGGTCTGTAAGAAGTCCTCCTTCCTCACCTAGAATATGGTTTTGTCAGACCAGTCAGGTTTTGCACACTGCACTAGATCAGTTCATAGACCTTCACATGCTCTAAGATCATTATTATGGGGGAAGAATGCCATATAAATGACTAATATATTGTTAGACTTGTGTCTGCTTCAAAAAAAGTAGTGGCAATTACACCTTACTGTGTCAAGAAACCCACCTACACCATCATGAAGAACCAGTAGTCCTGAGAAAAGCCACTTTTTGACAAATTGTGTATAAGTCAGAGCACTTCTTAAGATTTCTGATTCATTTTGAAGGCTAATTCAGAATGAATCAACACAAATTATTAGCAACAACTTGTAGAAATAATTATTAAGAAAAGAAGGAACACATTTGTAAGAAGATATATGATAATGGAGCTGAGGTTCTGGAAGTATCTCTAAACAGTGACTGGAAGCTGTAGAGAGAAAAGAGGGGGTGGTAGAAGCAACAAAAGAATTAGCTTGTCTGTAGGAAAATTATCATTCCTGGAGACAAGTTGTCCACATTGCATGGCACCAATTATATCACAGAATGCTTTGTGTTGGAAGGGACCTTCAAAGATCATCTGGTCCAACCCTCCTTCCATGCACAGGGACATCTTTCACCAGACCAGGTTGCTCAAAGCCCTCCTAATTTCTCCTGAAGATTGCAATTCCATTGGAGTTTTTAATGTGATTATTAGCCCTTAGGTAATTATTCCTTCTTCTGAAGATAAAAGGGAAACTGAAGAATCACATAATCTATATACTTGGAAAGCTTAGCCATGAATACAGGGGGATTTTCCATTCTTTTTATATTTCCAACTCTATTCCTGTGTGAACATGACGTGTTCAGAACTCAGCTGAAGGTGAACCTAGTAAAAGATATCCTCAATCCAGAACAATACCTACACATAGCAATAATTATAGAAAAGCAAAGCACAGCCTACCTTAACCCTAATCTTCTTTCAAGGGGAAATAAATTTTGATGGGAAAAATAGGGTTGAAATGAGAAAATCTAGACTTGTATTAAAACACAAAACTAGACAAGTTACACGTTTCAACACGTTTCAAGTTTAAAAAAAATTGACAGAGCAGCATATATAACACTATGATTTGATGCTATGAAGACCACTAATGTGTGGGCTGAGATTTTTTGATATAACACATATAAGAAGCTTACATATTCTTAAGCTATTCAAGCTATAGTTCCTGGACGATTTAATTGTAAGAAAAAAATAAATGTGAAGCTACTGGTCAAAGATTACATTAAGATCTCTAATGATAGTGAGAGGAAGTACTGAAAGAACCTGTAACAATATTAATAATGGGAAGAAAAGAGAAAAAATAATAATAGGAATGTTGAAGAAAAAAATTGGGCTAAATTGGTTTATTTAATTTAAAACTGTTATCTTACCCATCTTTTAATTCTTTAGTAGAGTTTTAGGGTGCATTTATCTTTGCTGCCTTTTTATATGACAGTGATGGGGTGTTAGTGTACTATAATTTGCTTCTATACTGGAACATATGGCAACACTGTCTGGCTTTGTTATCTTCATCTTTTTCATCTTGCATCAACTGAATACAAATGGAGTTATGAGGTATTTTCTTTGGCAAATGTGAAAAATAATCTGTGGATGTTGTCAGTCTACTATATGGTTTGGAATGGACATCAAAAAAGAAACTATCCTTACTGAAAGTTGCACACTGACATTTTTGAAACCTGCTTATGCACATTTGTATTATTTCTCTTAATTTAATTAGATTATATCACTTCAAAAAGAAATGTTAAATGCCAGAAGTAGAAGCATTAGCAGAAATTCCCATTTTCAGGCCTCTAGATAACACAAAAGTTATCAAAAATAGCCATTAGGATGGAAAAAAAAGAAGAATAGGCAAAAACTTGTCTAGGAAAAAGATTAAGGGCCTTTGTGTGCTATCCTGAAGAGATCAAGGTATTTTTCTGGGAGAGAAGAGGAAAAGTTATGCAGTTGGTTCTGCTCTCCTTTCTTTCATACATTTTCATCTATTTAATAAGATTCGCATTAGACATGAGTTTAAATCAAAGACTGCAGACAAACACTTTTAGATGGATTAAAAATTGAATTTTGTATTCATATTTGGCATCTCAAGACAATTCATATTGCAGTAACTGAATGAATTTTCCCTTTCTTTAATCCAATATTTTGTTCTCACGGATCGAGTGCTGATGTCCTTGGTTTTGGTTTTTATTATGTTTCTTTTAGTTTTACTGTCACAGTCATTAATTGTCCTTAATATCAGGAATGTGTAGCAATTTATCAAAATTAGAACACAAGTGGCCTATGTATGAGGCAATAACAGTAGTTTCCTTTGAAGAGTCATCTCCCTCTGACTCTTAGATTAGCTAATACAACCAAAAAAAACCCTCCATAAATAGTTTCTGTTTTTTAAGATAAGACAGTGGGTAATGGACAGCTACCAGGGGTTAAACTCTGCTGCTTCCCATCAAGTGGTGACCCTGGTGCAGGTTTTTTGGGAGAGGAGCCCGCTGTGCCGCAGGGGACAATTCCCAGCAGGGCTAGGCAGCAGGTGAGCGCAAGGACACCCAGGGCTGGGATGCTGCTGCCAGTGGGAGATGTAAATTCATGTGTCCATGCACAGAAATGTTCCTACTGCAGCTACCCCTACCTACTGCAGAAATGTTCCTACTTCCATATTATTTGTCTATTTCCTCGGTCCCTTTGCCCTGCTAAATATCCCTTCCTTCTCATTGCTATAAAATTACCCAGATTACCTCAGGTTTGCACAGTGTCATGAAAGAAAGGTTTTGGCTTATTTGTGTATCCTTGAGTTGTAGAAGACTTTAAAAGTATCTGTATCACAGTTGTGTGCTCTGCATCACAATTTAAGTCCTTTATTGAGAGATCCTCCTCATGAGAGACAAGTGTGATTACACAAAATAACAGAGTCATCAATAGACCCACAGAAAATTTCCAGTTCTTTAAAGGTTTTTTAATGTTTATTCTTGTAATAAAAAGAAATAAACCTATTGCTATTAGCAGTTAAGAGAAAGATCCCAAAAGGCTATGGGAAAACTTTCATAAGAAAGAGAACAATGTAGAATCATGAGAAGGGCTGAATATAATCTCCCATCAGTCAAGGATAATTGGATCTGTGAAATGGTTTAATTGTTGTCTGGTTGCAGTGAATTATTTTTGCTACAGCAAACAAGGTGCTGTTGCCTGCCATTTTTAGGGCAAAACAGCCTCCAGACTTCCAATTTTGCCGTGTGAACACACTGAATTGAGAACTGATGATTTCTGGGACCTTGATACTAATACGGTATTTTTCATTACTTTCATTGGCAATTTCAGTATGTTGCAACCAAGTGTGGGGGGGAATGTCTGTGATTGATTGTTATGAATTGCTGGTGTCTCAGTTGACTTTATTAAATTATTTCAGGACCTTGGTAATGTCCAGACAGCAAAAGCCTGACCTGCAAATCGAAGAGTGGGTAGAGTTTAGCTCAGAGACACTGACACCAGTTGCTTTTAACTGCCATGTTGTGAAGGGACATGAGAATGACCTTGATGTTTGTAGTATTGCAGTTGCTCGGGAGACCCCCAATTTTTCAGGTAATTAGATATCCTCACACCTAACACAAGAGTGCAGGATACTGGAAATTTGAGAAAACAGTGTGTATTGGGCTTGCATGGCCAGGTTTTGGTGGCAGATGGCTTCCCCCAAGCCCAATGGAGCCAATGCCAGATGGCTAAAAAATGGATCCACTGCTGGCCAAGGCCAAGACAGTAAGTGACAGTGGCATCACCTCTGGGATAGCATAGCTAAGAAGCAGGGTGGGAAAGGAAAAAAGTAACAGCTACATTGTCTAGAGAGAGAAGTGAAACGGCCCTGTCAGAGAAACAGCCCTGCAGACACCCAGGGCAGGGCAGAAGGAGGGGCAGGAGGTGCTCCAGGTGCTGGAGCAGATTCCCCTGGGGCAGCCCCTGGTGAGCAGCCGTGCCCCTGCAGCCCAGGGAGGTCCATGGGGAGAAGAGATCCACCTAGAAACCCTGGAGGACTCCATGCTTGAACAGGGGAAGACTTTTGTTATATTTTCTCTGCCCTATCCAGCAGAGAAGGAGACTGAGAGGGTGGATTTTGTGTGCCATCCAGTCAGGGTCATCCCACCACATAACAATTAAGTGTTGTGAACATCAGACATCTCTTTGGGACAGTATAAATCTGACAGGCCCTATACAGCCCATATCTATACTGTTTACAGTTGTAGTCCTAAAAAAACTGAATGACATTAATTACCTTTATTAATTACCTTTATTATAGGAAGACAAGGAAATGCAAATATTCTCAGGAGGACCTTAGACTGACATCTAAATGAGTTTTAATTTTATAAAATCCTTGGGATGTTAAGCACTCGCTGGTGAATTATATATTCATATCACTGGGGGCTTTGTGTTTAAAGGAATAGTCAGCACATGATTTTAAAATCATATTGTGCAGCCCCCCTTTTCTTTTACACTTTGTACAGATATGCAGACTCAGCTTCTGCAGACTCAGAAGTTGTAAATATAAACATTCTCTCTTCTTTAGGCTGTGCAGTACAAACTGTACGAACAGTTGTTCTTACTTTAACTTGCAGGAGTTGTTCTTACTTTAACTTGCACCATTGTCTTCTGTCACTTTTAGGTGACCAAAGGGTATCCTGCTTATTACTGACTCAAACAATTTCAAAAAATAAAAGGGGAAAAGAAGAAGTTAAAAAAAAAAAAAAAAGGAAAAATGGAGGAAATAGTACTGATAAAGGAGAAGAGATTGACAATTCAAGGAGAGACATAATATATGGAAGGAAATGAGCAATTCAGGGCAAGTCCAAGCAAGACTTTCCCAGCTATCATGCCAAGTCTTCCTCCTCTCACAGGCACATCATTGCTTTCTCTCAGTATTTCCACCAGTCTTCCTGCCCCTTAGTCCTTTCTCATCATCTAGTCATTTGAAAATGCTGAAAGGAAAAAAGAGATTAAGGACAAAAATGAGACAGTTGTGAAGCAACACCATGTTCCCTCCTTCCACTTAAACTCCTTCACTGTTAAACAGTACAGATTTTCCTGCAGCACCAGCTGCCTTGTGTATTTAGCACTGCAACTGAAAAGTGGAAAGCTAATATATTTTTATTATTTCACTGTGTACTAAAAGGCTGGCAGAGCCTGCCATTGCTACAGGTGTTAGAAGTGTTCCAACCCAACCAGTTTACAAACATGGCACTTGCACAACTATTTTTGTCAGTGGAGCAGAGACAAATATGCACCTAAAATGTATGTAGCTTTCAGTTCCTTGCCTTTTTAAGGCTTCTGATAAAAGATCGGAGGCTCATTTTTTTCTTTCCCATGGTACAGAAATTATTTTTTCCGTGAGCATAGAGCAGTGAACCAAATGTTCACTGCTGTGAAATTCAAACACCTAAATAAAGTTCGAGGAAGAAAGTAGACACTAGTTAAAATCCACAATTCCTCACTGTAGCTCAGACCAACAGGCAAACTTAGGAACTGGGCACACATATTCAGCAAGTATATAACATTTTGCTCAAAATAGTTAAAGTTTGCCAAGGAAAAACATAACTAGCTCTTGGTAGGTGCACATGGTGGATATATCATAAATTACACAGAAACTTAATTTTTTCCCATTCTCCTGCTTCTGAAAGCTATGGCTGATAATTTCAGCATTACTTTATATCTCAGGAGAGTGCCTATCAAGAGAGATGTAAAATCAAGTCCCTTCCAGCTCTCCTTGCCTTTAAGAGAGTAGTCTCTACACCTGTCCAATATAGAAGTCTCCATAAATTTTCATCTTCTGAGTTCTGTCTGCATATGGTCAGTACAGTTTATAAAGTTTCATGAAGACTGCAAATTAAATATAATCAGCCACAAAAAGCGGATCTGTTGTGTACTTAGTTGCTCTTCCCTGGTTATAATACAGCTATGCATAGTTACACACAATGACAACAAAATCAATCTTATAATTTCTTCTGCTTGCAATATCTGTAATTTATTTGTCTGCTGTACTCAGACTCTTTTCTAGTGATCTAGGGACAGCCTTGTTTGATCAGCAGTTTTTACATCATCTTTTGGGCCCTACAAATTATTTTTGTAAATAACTGAGGCTGTAGTCAGTAAGGTCATGCTGCTGCCTTTCTTACTGGGCTTTCTGAATGTGCTGACATTGAGGGGACCCAGCCTAATCACTCTGTCTGAATTTTTCTCCTGGGCAATAGGGACAAATTCGCTAAAAAATTTCAATCAATAGGTCAGTCTGTAAAAAATATGACTTTGTATGCCTCTGATTAATTCTAAACTGATTTACAGAAGAATTAGAAAGGCATAAAATAGGCAAAGCTAGGCTGAAGTGAAATACTGCAGTGAGAGATGTGTTTAATTTTTGTGTTTCGTGTTCCTATATTCTGTAGTAACTTTGTGGCAGACTATACATCTTTTGGGATAGTTGTAGCAGAAGCAGTCTGCTTATTTAAAGTACTTGTAGTGACCTTGATACTTAAGAAGCTGAAGGGACTGGAGTACAGTAAAGAGCAGAAATTAAAAGACTGGAAGAAAAAGAGGAAATCAAATTTAAATTTGTTTATTCTGCCACTGAGTTAGTACAGCTTCAATTTGGAAACTTTATTTCAACCATTAAGCACAAACGCAATTAAAAGTAATTAATTTAATTTAAATAACCAATTTGTATAATACCCATGCCAGGGCATACACTGGGGAAAAGGTTACTTTCTGTTGGAATTAAATAGATCAGTTGCTGATTCCAAAATTGCTTGTATCAGTATTGTGAAAGTCAGATGCCTCATCTCTCTGGGCTGATGTTTATGAAAAGGCAGCGATAACCTGAAATTCCCATGACATGCAAATTGTCTAGTGCTGCAATGCATGAAAAAAGTGAGCACTCTCTTCTTCCAAAAACTGTTTTTTCCATCTCTCTGTCCCGTTTCCATCTCCTTCCCACTAAGACAGTATCCTCTCAGTCCCCTCTCCAGTGATTAGGTTTCTATTCCATTCACTCTTAGGGAGGTTTTCCACTGAGAAGGGAGAGAGAAAAATAAAAGGAAGGCAAAGTAGTTCTTTTATCTGCTTCATATTAATAATTTTTTATTTTTATGTGGTGAAATGTCATAAAAAGTGACAATACACATATTTTGCATTCCCTTTGCCTTCCTTTTATTTTTCCTTCTTCCTATAACTTTTCTTCCATGTTAGGACATGCCAACATTAATGAACATTGAAACATGAAGAAAACATGGGTAGATCTTTCTTGTATTATTATCTCACACAGTTAAAAATGTTGAAGGAAAAGTGACTTAGAAACCTGATTAGTTTGTCATTGACACAAATAGATGTAATAATTCAACACTGAAATTGCAAAGTGTCCTTATGAAAGCAAGTACATTGTGTCTGGTACATTAACAAAGGACCACACACCTGTTTCTCCTGCAAAGTTCTTTTCTGATGCTGAAAGAATAATACTGAGAGTGAGTTTTGGCAGATGGCATTACAATTCAAATAAAGAAAAATAAGCTTGTGAGTTCATATATATTTCCTTGTCACTCAAATTCCAAGGGATTTTTTAGCATAATGTTTAAAGTATGGAGTGAGTGTCCCCATAAATATCACTAATGCATAATGATGAAAAAGTTATAACAAGAAGTTTCAGAAAGCAGTTTCGTGCAACCAAAGCAGATTTTTATTGATTTTACAGCAAAGCAAAAAGTAATAAAAAAGGTGCCTTTAAAGTATTCACCCTCAACAAGGCAATGAAACCACCAAGAAGTAAAAAACAGACTCTAATCTTATTTCACTAGTATAAATGAGGGGTTGCTGCTTCAGCAGGTGCAGTGTTAACATGAATTTTCCCCAGTGCAATGTAATCTCTCTCATCAATTGTATTGATTTATCTATTTCATCAAATACTATTTAAACCACTACTGTATCTGCATTATGTATATGCAGCCAAGTTCAGAACTGTAAAAATATGTTATTAAAAAGCATGGTAGTCATGGAAACAGATCATATAGAAAGTACCTTGAGGAGGATTCTGCTATCTGATTGTATAGAACTTCACTGGCCACTTTATAAAATACAGAAATGTAAGATGCCTTGTACTTGATCACAGCACTGGTTTATTTAACCTGCTCTCAGATTTTCATCCAAGGTCATCTGGTGATTCTGAGGCAGTTGCAACCCATCACAAATAAGTAATGTACCTTTGAAATCTTCCAGTCTGGGCAGGATAGTTTTTTATTTGTAGACCACCCACAGATACTCAGTTCATTGTAAGCATTCAAAGTAGTACTTGGCTATTTTTTTTTCTTTTTTACATTATCACTACAGATGCTACATTTTTCTGTCTCTTTTTATAATACATCTATCCATTTCCATCACTGGTCTGTCAAATAAAATCAAGTAATTACCATTTTTTGTAATAACAGGGCAGAAAAAAGCCACCAGAAAACCAGACAGCATTATTCTATGTGATTTATTTTGAAACATTGACTTGAGACTCCCAAGGCTCAGTGAGAAAAAGGCAGTCATGAAACAAATATTTTCTAATGTTGACTGAAATTTTAATTAAAGTTCAGTGTTGTTATTTTAAAAATCCTTCAGAAACAAGGCAAAATAACATGTTTGACCAGGAAAAATGGTTAGAGAAGATGAAAAAGAGGCTTCCTCCATGCACAGGAGCAGCATGGTTGTATGGAGCTGTCCTGAGCATCTGGCTGATGAAGAGTCTAGGTACAGTCTGAAAGAGGCATCAAATCCAGCTTTGCAGGTGTCCCCATGGGGACCCATCCAAATGGTCAAGGGCATGGCTGCACTGGGACCCAGCCAGGCTGCTGGACTGGCCCAGCAGAAACCCTGCGAATTTCAACAAGGACAAATGCAGAGTTCTACACTTGGGCATAAACAGTCTTGCAACAATACAGGCTGGGAACTGACTTGTTGGATTGCATCTGTAATGCTGAATCCAGTTTTTGGGCCCCATGATACACAGGAGTTCAGCAGAGGACAGCCAAGACAGGCAAGGGCAGGGGCACTTACCTTCTGAGCAAAGGCTGAGGGTATTCCTGTTTCCCACTTAATAAAGACACTGAAAATAGCACTGAAATGTGTCATTTGGGTTTGTTACAGAATAATAAACTTTTTCATTTGTAATACTAGAGGTTAAGAGGAGAATTGATAACTAAACTTGTTGAATTTGAGTGACAAAATACCTGGCAGTCTCCCATAAAATCTGGGAGTAGCTACATACCTACACTGTTAGTAGCTACATACTTTTATATGGATCTTTTAGGTCACTAACCAAATTTGAGGGTTTAGGTTTTATAATAACAGTAAATGCAGTAACTCCACAAATTCACAGGGTATGCGGATCAACATTTAACTACAAAGCAAAGAATATAAATAAAGTAAGAGACTGGAAAACAAATAGAAGTCTAACTTCATTACATCATGCATAGGTAGAAAACATTGGTTTGTATCAAGCTGAATTGATACAATCAGTAATGAGATACAAGCACTGAAAGATCTGAAAATCCAAAAGATCAAACAGAATGTTACTTTTCAGTCTTTTTTTTTCAGAGTCTAAAGAATATAGCATAAAACAGCTGTGGTAATAAAATCAGTTTCAAAGGCAGAATCTTCCACGTTGCAGCTCTACGTGGCATGAAGCAAATCTGCTGAAGCTCAGGAATAGAAATTGATAATGCAGGTACAATGAGTGGGCCAGTGCCAGATCATCTCATTGCAGTCCCCCTGCCACAGGGGTGCCTTTCACTAGCCCAGGTTGCTCCGAGCCCCATTCAGGCTGGCCTTTAGCACAGCCTGGCTGAGCCTTGGACCAGCCAGCGGGGCCACCGGGGCATGGAGCCCACCAGGGCACGGGTCAGGCTCCTCCAGAGAGTTGGCATCTGCAGAAATGTCCCTCAGCCTGAAGGGACTTCATTCCTTGCAGTGTCCATGTCAGCTTAAAGCTCTGGGCTGTGAGGGTGTTGCAGTACCTCTGTTTATGTGTACCCTTTGTTATATTAAAAATGAGAATGGCGTGTAATTTGACAGAGAATTCAGAAATTTTACCATGCTTTTCTTGGAAGCTAAGGCACATTACTGTTTTACTATTCCAAGGAAGCCTGGATGCATTCCTATCCAGGCTTCTGAGCAAGAACTTGTAGCTAAACTGTGAGATATCTCTGTTTCCCCAGCAACATGCTGGTCACTTTAGTGGGAACTTTGAGATCCACAAGGAGCTGGTTTAAGCTTCTCTCTCCACAGTAGTTCTATAATATGAACCAGGCTTCTGGTACAACTAATGCAGGAGTAAGGACAGAGAATAAGATAAAAGGATAACAAGATTTGATGGAAAAAAAATTTTAATGTTTTAATAATATTTTTTCAATATTTCTGCTTTCCTTAAATCTATTCTTTATAAATACATGGAAAACAGGATTTTGCAATTTGTTTGAAATCTTTTAACCGAAACTCTTGACTTTCTCTTGAAAAGGCCCATGGAAAGTACCTTTGACCAGCTTATTGCCCACTTACCTATTGAGCACCAAGTTCCTTATTAAACCTTTATTAAGGAAACCACCTCAGGCACTGTCTACAATAATCTAGCTAAGTTCACAACATGAAAGTTATTTCTTCCTTATTTATTTCTACTCGATTGGGGGTTTTAATTTTTATTTGACTGAAAAGGTAACAAGCCTTTTATAATTTTTTTTATTAAAAAAAATAAAAAACAAAACAAAAATACCAATAATACAGTTAAAACTTTGTCAGTGTATTAATGCAAATCTTAATTAGCATTGCACAGTTCTGCATGTCAGAGGAATCAAGTATACCTAATGTTAAAAAATATCCCAACTGCTACCATTTTTTACAGTATTTCATTTTTTAACACTGCTGGGAAAAAAATATCGAATTTATAGTAATATTAAGTAATCTATGTTCTACATAATTAAGGATGTAGCATGTCACAATAAGCTGCACAGAAGGAAGAAGATGCATTTATCAGATGTATTACTTACACATTTATTTCCATTGTGCAAGGAGAAATTTTGCATAATGACATTTTATTTGTGAGAATACATTGCACATGAATGCTTTTTGATTGCAGACAGAACATAAACAGTCACGATTCTGTGAAATTTGCTGCTATGAGAATGGCGGTTGGAGAACATGTGTTTCATTGAAATTGAACTTACATGGCTTGACTTGGAGGTGGTACATTCACTAGGTTTTCCAGATCTTCCATTAAAGGAATAGTCAATTTGGGGTTTTTTTGTGGAGGTGGAATTGTCAGTCCAAACTTTGTTGTTATTTTTACTGAGAGAGTGAACAATTCAACTACCATTTTTACCTATTTTTTTTCCCTCTCCCCACCCACTCAGTGTTACCATAGCATATACCTGTTGACTTGGTTCAGATTTTGAGCTCCAGATGGAATGCAGATAGGTGACCTAGAACAATTCACATAGGTACGGGGGTAATAGGTTAAGTCCTGATTTTCACTGGGTAGTGTTATCCTCTCTTTCCTCATGGCAACCCCATATCAGAGGTTTTTGGAGCAGCACCGCAACCACAGTATGTCCCATGTATCATCCAGACAATATGGACTTGCACAAACAAAAGCATCTAAACCAAATATCTCCAACCCTGAGCTCCTGAGGGAGCAGCACAGCATGTCTGGAGCAGCATCCACCCCCTGGGAGTCTGTGTGCTGTGCCTTATGGTGTTACAGCAATGGGGTTTTTTTGTAAGCTGTGCAGTGAGGAACACTGGTTTAGACTTAGAGATAAATATTTGCAAAGACTGTATCTCTTAGAGAAAAGACTGTGACACTGCATTGGACTGTGGAGCTGCACTGTTTTTAACTTTTAATCCAACACTTTTGATACCCTCTGCAGTAGGTAACTGACTTGAAAAGGCAAAACTGAATTTGAAACAGGGAGAACAAAAAGATAAGAGAGAAAGCAAGAGATGAAAAAATCACAGGCTTTTGAGTGGGAAGATACAGTATTTTTTCTGAAAAATGCCCTATATATGTTAGAAAACAATTCCTGGCCTGTGCCTGGGTGTTAACAAGGCAGGTGAACCAAACTTGTGTTGACCTCCACAGCTTCCACATGCTCATTGACAGTATTTTCAATAACAGCAGGGATTATATTATTTTCTCTCTCATGCTATATTCCTTTGAACTAAACAAATATTTTGATTTGCAGCTGAATCAGGAAATACGCCCTCATCTTTCTTTCTAGCATGTCAGTGGGGTAGTGACACAATGCTATGTGTTGTTCTGAAACCATGGAAAGTTTTTATGACTCTCTTTAACTCAGTGAATGATAAACTTCAGAAAAATTAATCTCTGGGCTTGGTAGTATGCTTTTTCATCTTGGAACATTAAGATCCAAAATGTACTCTTTCCTCCATCCCTAGAGAATGTTAAGTGGCACTATTAAAAATCATTCTAAAATGCAACAGCTTTCTGAAGGCAGAATAAGAGCATCGGCACCATTAGCATAAGCAGTCTGTGAGGAGAAGGCACTACAATTGATTATTAAAGCAACCTGCTCTAATTCATATTAGTCTTTCCTTTTTTTCCTTCTTTCTCTTTCTCTTTTCTCTTTCTTTTTTTTCCCCTATCCTTTCTTTCTTGCTTTCTTTTCTTCTGACTTTCATTGCCACTGGGCATTTAACTTTTAGAAAGGCAATTCTGAATTAAAAGCTCACCCAGATGGTTACTGAGCAAAGGTTGTTTTGGATGACTGGTGTTGGCTAGATGCTGCTTGTCTTGTAAAGAATAAAGCATGCATTGCAAAAACTGGAGGATATAAGCATACCATACAGACTATCCAGCACTCTTACATCCACTCATGGTGTCAGCATTGCCAACCACTGCACAAACTATTACTGATTTTTAAAAGGTGATTTTAAAAATATTCCTGAACAGCCCTGCACTGGATGATAGGAGGATGTTAGATATTTAAGGTTTAAAAATAAAAGGTAGAGTTTTAATTTTTTTCCTTCTCTAAGAGAAAGCCTTTAGCAATCTACAGACTTGGAGGACAAGGGTGGTATAAGTTTTGAGTTCCTAAGGATGAAGATGTCTGTCATAGCATAGTATGCATGAACCAGTGCTTGCAAAAATTGCACACAAATGAGCATGCTGATGCTACCAAATGAATATCAGCTGTAAGATACAGGTCCTTTCCCTATTCACATCCATTAGCAATCTCCTTCACTAGTGTTGTACAACAATTCTCTTTTACAAATATTTAATGTTCACTTTCATCCCTAATGATCATCCCTGGGTACAGTGAAATCAAAAGGAGAAACTGTAATGCCCTCACCCCTAATCTGGCAAATGCTAAGCTTCCTGTTTTATGAAGCAGTAAAGTATTTCTGTCCTTTAATCTTTCATTTCAAGAGTGAAAAATTGAATAGATGCCACAATTTAATGTAATGAAAAATAATCACAGTGCTCCTGAAAGCTAATGTAGTAGAAGATTCTTCTTAGAGAACCTCTGCAGTAAACTACACTCCGCTAATCTTATCTGCTGTTCTCAACAGGCGGGGGCCTGGGGTTTATGCTCTAGCAATTCTGTTTTACTGGTCAACACAGAATTTTAATTAAACATAGCTTATAGGCCGAATCTAAAATGGAATAGTAAAATCAGAGCATAACCTTACATGGAGTGTATTATGGTACACAAAGGTAATCTTGTTTTTCTTTCTTCTGAACCCATGGCTAACTTATGATTTTAAATAATCAGCTGTTCAATCCATGCATTTAAAAGTGTGTTCTTCTTAGTATGTCAAATACATTAAATTTTTACAGATTTTTACACTAGTAAATGGAATTTTTCTTTTTCCTTCTCAGTAGTTGTGCCAGTTCATAAGTACAATTAAGTATTACTTTAGGGAAAAAATAGGCCAATAGCTTAATAGTGAATCCTCAGTTATTTCAGATTTTTATGAATATGTAAAATTAAGTATGATATCTGCATCTATATACATAAAAATACCCACTTTCAAAATTGGACAAAATATCTGCTTATTTACTTATTTATTTCATACTTTGAAAAAATGCATCTACTAATGGACTTTGGGAGAGGAACTTGTGCACACCTGTGTGTGTATGTATATGGGGATGTGTGTGTGTTTGTGTGTACTTTTATGTACAGGTCTTACTGGTACCTGTCCGAGTTTTCATTAAAGAAATATAATTTTAGATGGACAGATATGAAAGCAACATGAAGTTAATTAGCCGAAAAAAAATTATGCAAGGTTACATGAAAATAAAATGTACTAATAATACATAAGCTAATATTTTATATTCATCCTGTATCATAGTGTTTGGTAAGAGCATAATTTTTCATAGAAGATTTTTGCCTTGCTTATCATGCATGAGTTGGCAATTAAACTTTCTGTAGGGGCAGTACAGGATTTGTGCATCAGCTGATTTCTTTTTTGAATATTTATGGATTACATTACACAGTCTTGTCCCAAGATACACAGCTGTTGTAGGGTGATTCACTTCATTTTACTCAAGTTCTGAGAAGGTCTGGGAAGAGCATCAACAGGGCTTTATAATGCTTAGAGCCTCAACATGTCAGTGA
This sequence comes from Taeniopygia guttata, assembly GCF_048771995.1. NCBI lineage: Eukaryota > Metazoa > Chordata > Aves > Passeriformes > Estrildidae > Taeniopygia > Taeniopygia guttata. The sequence continues at coordinate 11,626,347 of NC_133025.1, forward strand.
TGTGCCCCTGCAACAACGTGGGTCAGCAGCCTCCTGGGCTACATTGGCAGAGCATCACCAGATCAAGGGAATGATCCTGTCCTCCTGCTCAGCACAGCTGAGACACAGCTGGAGTGCTGGATCCAGGGCTCCCAGTACAGCAGAGACATGGACATAAAGACATTCCAGTGAATGGCCACTAAAACGATTAAGGGATGGAGCATCCTTCCTAGGAGGAAAGGATGAGAGACCTGGGACAGTTTAGCCTGAAGAAGTGAAGGTTCAAGGAAGATTTTGTCAATCTAAATAAATACATGAAGGGAGGTTCAAGGACAGAGCCAGGCTCTTTGCAGTGGTGTCTGGACAGGAGGCAAAAGGGCACAGGCTGAGTTACCCAGAAAGGTTGTGGAGTCTCCATCCTTGGATATATTCAAGCACTGACTGAAGATGGACCTGAACAATCTGATCTGGCTAACCCTGCCTTGAGCAGAGGGGTTGAGCTAGACAATCTCCAAAGTTCCCTTCCAACATCAACCATTCTGTAATTCTGAGACCAGCTTGAATACCTTATGTTGTCTTTATTCCTGTGAAAAGACAATAACAAAATAGCCCTGACAAAAGTAGTTCAGAATGTGGACTTAGGAAGATTTCAAAGCTAACAATATTCTAAGAATAGGAAAAATTGAGTATCAATATTAAGCCTTCTGCTACAAAAAAAAAAAAAAAAAAAAAAAAAAAGCAATGTGGCATTTCCTCATCTGCCTGGCTCTGGCAGAGGGTTTTATCCTTCACTGCAGGATTGGAATAGGCTAAGCAGGAACATCCCCTGGGGGCAATGTGACATGAAGATCACAGCAGTCTAAACGGGTTCACTCAAGAAAGGATCAGGCACTACAGATGCATTTAAAGGAGAAGTAACAAGCAGAGATTAACATGCTTTTCTTTTATCCCTTTTATCACTCAGGCTTTACTTTCCTATTTGCTCCTTTGAGCAAGTCAATAATTGTCCATTCATATTGTCAGTGGAAAAAAAAAAAACTCAAGTACTCCAGGAATACTTCTTTATGACTACTGTAATGACTGTTCAATATGATCTACATAATTTCTCTTTTGTCTAGTTCAGTACTCATTGTCTCCAAAAAGTTACTTTAAAGTAGTGCAACAGAGTTTAAAAAGAAAAAAAAAAAAATCTAAGATAAGGAATTCCAGAGTCAAATTTCCTTTTAGAATCTCAGTACCACTCCCCATACATTGTGTCATAGTCTTTGACTGCACAGAAATCAATACCTGTGCAAAATGGGAATGCCCATCCCTTTGTGAGTCTCCTCCATCCATGTCACCACTTGGTACTGAGGTTTTTACTCTGTCCATATCAACTGAAATACTTGTTGCCTCTGTCTGGTGCCTTTTAAACACAAGATGAAATTCTGTTGGCAGTATAATATTTTTTTAAGCATTCAGTGTTAATGATAATAAAATAAGTATCAATGTACATGTATAGATATGTGGCAGTTTGGTTATAAATGAATGATTTTCAAGATTGTTGAATTAATATTCACAACAGTTTCATTTTTAAGACCAGAATGTTTTAGGAATCTCTGTTTCTGAAAAATGTAGTTAGCTTTACGTCCAGAGGATGCTACAATATCTTATTTTGGTTTGTGCTTTCATGCACTGTTCTGTGCTCCTGTGTTCCTGATATATAACTTACCCATGGAACAGGATGCCTTTGGAGATTGTGGAATTGCCATCCCAGTAAGAATAAAAATGCAAACATTTCAGTATACTAACTGTACTTATATGGCAGGAGAGAAACTCTTTTCATTCCTTCTAGACCAACTTTTCCAGGATTCCTAAGAAAAAAAAAGCTCAAAAAGCAAATTCATTTTTTGTGTGTTTTCCTCATGAAAATAGAATGCCCTCACTTCCTCTGGTAGTGATGTCACACAAGATGTGCTACAGTTGTTGACTCATGCAACTGCTGGAACAATAAAGAAGTTCAATCAAAATGTGTTGCTCTAGAAACTAAGAGCTGGTTTTACATGCACATGTCCAGGTTACTACTACTTTTGGCTGCCATGGGGTGTGTTCAAGATTTGGCATTTGCTTTAGTCACTGTATCTAATTTCACTATTATTTCCCTCAACACCCAGCAAAGATCCACAATTTTGTTATTAGAAATCTTTGCATTCTGTACTGCATTTACTGAGAGGGATTAACTCTTTGTTTTTCAGAGCTTCCATATGGCTGGGAGAAAATTGATGATCCCATATATGGCACTTATTATGTTGAGTAAGTTCCCAAGTTCAATATTAAGTTGCTATTAATATGTCATGACCTAATACTGGTATCCTCTGCAATGCTCAGCCTGGCAAGGAATGGGGACAATTACTTGGCATGTTAAACTATGGGTATGGCAGGAATTCTCAGTCACCAAGGCAGTTAATGTATATTCAGAGTATATTTGAATATATAGGTATATTCAAAGTGTCCCAAATCAGTGACTCAGGCATTCAGTCACTCTCTTTATCCAGGGTCTGGTTCCATGGTACCATTCTAGCTGACACTTGTACAAAGAGCAATATCCATTAAAGAGATGTTGCATTTTCTATCTAAGCTTTGGATATTCAGCAAGGTATAAATCTTGTTAATCAATTAACAGAGCAAATCATAATAATTTCAGCTCAGTTAAAATCCATTTCTGGGTAATCCTCTCTTGCTGCAAATCAAGTGTTTATACTGGTTGTGCCAGAAGTCAAGGTTTTTATATGCTGTATATGAAATTTAATGGGTTTTTTTGAATTTAAAAGTGCAGCTGAAAACAATATAAATTCTATTTTCATAGCACAATGCTTGCTTTCATTTTCTTCGGGTTCTGTTTTAGTTATGAAACAAGAAAAAAGCTTCTTCCTCTGTGCAAAGGCCAACAAAATGCTTTTGTTTGAAGTAATGGTAGGACCTGGCCAGTTTGTACATAAAATAATTAAATCTGAGAGATTATGTCCTCTGCTTTTTAATTTAACATAACGAATGAGACTTATGAAAAATGAATCAAGAGTCAGATTGTGATACCTGTATGGAAGGGGCCAGTTCTCACTTTGCTCTCTACAGTCAGTATGCAAGAGAGGAGACTGAAAACCACTCCTGTCACTGTGCAGATAGCACTTGCAAGGTTGAGAAACAGCTATCCATTAGTGCCTTTTATTAAACAAGAGAGATATTCAGAGAATACTGTCCCTGTTGTCCCTGACCTAAAATCTTCATTTCAAATCTTGACACTCAAGCAATATGTTTATCTAGTTGTTTCATAGAAAATTGAAAATTTCCTTTGTGCATCACATTTTTCCCTTGGTCTCTTGAATCCATACCAACACACTGACTGCAGGATTGCCCTGGAAAGTATTGGAGATGCAGCTTTTCCTGACTTCAGGATATGCTGCTGTTATGCAAAGGTTCAGGTGTGCAGGGAGATCAAAAACTCATCTAATTGCTGGAAGTCTAGAAGATGTAAGATGCCCCTTTCCTACCTGCTGTCATAGCAGCAGCTTGTGAATGCCCATGCATGTTCCCCAGCCTTCTACAAAGCAAACAATTAACAGAAAATGGTGTTTGTTCCTTGCTTTGCTGATTCCTTCTGTCCCATTCTCCAAATGCCAGAGCACCTGCTCTCCCTCTTTGTCCCCAGCTTGCTTCCTGCCCTCAGGTGAGAGAGACAGCAACTCCATTTACCTTGCTGCTCAGCTCAAGTCACCTCAATCAGTCCAGATTCAAGCAAAAGGATAAGTTTTGAAGTGCCTAAGTAATACCTTTAAATTACTCCCCCTTCTGATGCCTGAGTTCTTTTATAATGTCCCCAGGTAGGCAGGGGCTGCAGTTCTCATAGAATTTTATACTTAACCCCTGCCAAAGATTTCTGCAGGTGCAATTATGCAGCTGCTGGGTCTAAGTAAAGCTTCTGCCCCAGTGGTTTTCAGTGTATTGTGGGGTGTAACAGGTGGTGTGCAATTTCTGTGCAGTAATCTCTTACTGAGGCTCCCTTGGTTGTTGGTGCAGCCCGAGGCATTCTGGCACCAGCAAGGCTCACACTCCACTGCAGAGTCAGAAAAGGAACAAGTATTTATCTGCATTTCATGTCCAACCACATTTAAACAGATGCAAGGCACCAAGCCCAGATGTTACTGTGCAATTACATATTTTAAGGATGTTAGTGCCAAATTTATTAATACTAGCACAGATAAGATTTGTGGACAAATACATCAAATCTACTGCAGTCTCTGAGGTTTTTAGAAGTGGAATGGATGCTCATGGAGTGGCATTAAAACTGCAGCCCTGCTAAATTCACATGGAGTTTTATAGTCAGTAAAAATGTAGCTGTAGTTTAATTTGCTGTCTGAGCTCAATAAGTTTGAAACAAAGATTTCTTTCCATTTTTTCTGCTACAATACATAACAGCCACAGCTTTTTTATTACCAGTGCTCAACAGATGAGTTCATTTTTAACTAGATAAAATCAGATTATAATACACTCTCTTAATTTTGTCATAAAAGTAGGAAAATAATGAAAAGCAAGATTACAAACTTCCACATATTTAGGTCTACTCCAAGTTTACATGCAAGCCTACAAAATCCTCATAAAAGCAGGGTTTGTACTCTGCTCACTGAGGAGCTTGTATGCCATGGGAAGTTTGTACAGTTCAACAGTGAGGCAGACAGACTCCATTTCACCTTACAAGGAGCAGCCATGTTCAGCTCAAATATTCTGAGACCAGAGAAAAAGCTAAAAGAGAAAACAAACCAAAACAAAGAAATGTAAACTTCTTGCTAGTTGAGTTCCTAAATACGAATCACAACCTATTTGCAAATTTTGCTAAAAAATTAGTCTCCAGTATCACTACATCTCTTAATCATGCATTAATGTAGGTGTGAGATATTAAAATTTTCATTTGCTTTGTTATGTAGGTCCAGGCTTCATTTATAATGCGACATGTGACATAAATGAGGTGTTTGCTATATGTTTGTTAACTTTCATGCAGTCTGGTAACTGTTAATCTGTAAACTAACAGCACTGAGCTGTGCAGGACTGTGAAGAGAAAGTAGTCTTTAGAGTGCTCGGGGTCTTTCCATTCTAATTGCCAAAAGATTGTTTCCCTCTTTAAGGATGACTAACTGCAACACAGAGCTCAGTTTTCAGACATGGCCTCTTTAATAGAACAGCTAAATTAGCTGTACAGGTATTTATCCTGGAGAAACATACCTCCTTGATTTACAACTTCTGAAAATGCTCTGTTACTACTCAAATAGAAGAAGTTATCTCAGGTCTTTTTGTCATTATACAGTGTTATCAACTGAAAAATGTGAATATAAAGAGTGGATAAGCTATACAAGATAGGCTATAAAATGCATACAAGTTATACATTAGAATATCCATTTTATAGGCATCCTAATCCTCAGAATTACTTTGTTGGGTAATAGGCAACAATTTCAAAAGCTATAAGAAAAAACTGCAAAAAAATCCAAACCAAAACCATCTCATATATTTAAGTAAATAAGAAAAGGAGATGGGTTAAAATCCTTCTACTGGTGCCCATGCTCTGACCTGCTGTCATTTTGTCAGAGCTCAGTGCCTTGACCATCAACTAAAGTCTGCAAATTAGGCACTACATCCTGCAAATCTCCTAAGGATGTGTTTCAGTTGTCTTAAGTGCATCTAACCTGAAATTCATCACAAAAACAGCTTAGCCTGGCCCCTCTGACTACTGAGAGGGCAGAATTGTGTGTGTTTTATGGGCTGGCTGGTGGTGATGGTACCTCCCCATCACACAGGGACAGTATTTTGACCTGACAAGTAAATGCAGCTCAAAAGAAAATCCTGATTCTGAGGGTGTGTCCCCAGTTGAGATACAGTGAGCTAACAGGGGCCAGCAGCACCAGCCACTCCTTCTTCTCTGCACAGCCACAGTGGCACTAGAAGAAATGAGTTGGATTCGATTTTGGATTACGATTTTTGATTTAATATATATTGTATAAAATAAAGGAAGAAAAGTTAGAATTGTTCACTGAATTAGATCCTATGAGAATGAGCAATACATTTTGGCTACCATCCAAAATATGGTTTAACCATAAAAGCACTTACTTGTAACCATCTCTAAAACTCACATTTGGCTTGTCTTATGAAGGCCTAGGCTAGTAATAAATCTTGTGCATGCTGTTGAAGTAGCTAGAGGAAAAGCTAGAATGCCCTTTCAAGAGAGCTACTTAGCTTAACAACTTGTTTCTCAAGTAAACTCAGCAGGAGTACTTTGTCTGATTTAGCCAAGAAACTGTATAGCATTTAAAATTGCATAAAAGAGATGTGTATCATTTACATTAATATAGGAACATAATGCAATATTACTGACTGCTAAAAATGACTGATTATAAATATAATTTTCTTTTCTTTGAGTCCTCTTGGACACAACATTTAATGCATTTTTTTTAATGAGTTGGAAATTTCGCATTGTGCTTTTGCGATTGCACACTACCAAAAACAGTCAAAATATGGGAATAAATTGGAACTTAGAATTATTAAAGTTGCACCAACAACATGAGGTGCTTCAAGAACCTGTGTTAGTCTTCCTATCTGATCTGATAGGACAAAATGTCATTTTCAAGCTGTTATCAAAGATATTTCTGTTTAAATAGACCAAAACACAACTTAAACTATACCTAGAAACTGTAGGTAGGCAGTAGAAAATGGATTCTAGCTGTGATGTCAGTACCATACAAATTAATCTTTCTTGAGCCATGAACACAGATTAGCTAAAATCCCCACTTCTCTTATATCACAGAACCACGTATAAGTTGAAGCTTAGGTCTGCAGGAGCCTTCCTGCAGCTCTGAGATGTGCCCTGCAACTGTAACATGAAACTGAGAATAATGCAAAGTCCTGAATGAAGATCTGAAGTGTAATCTTGGATATCCATTACATCTGCATGCCATGGCACAAAAGCATCAGGAAACCTCTGCTCTTGTGGAGGGCAGCTGGAGAACAGGGCAGGATCCTTCAGAGCCCCTAAAGTAAGAGATGATCCCTATGTTGAAGCAACTAACCAACATGTGTAGCAACCCTGGTTTAAAACTTATCAATTGCTAAAATAAAACAAGCTAGATATTGTACTCCATACCTCCTACTGGAAGCTGTTTTCTAACTTCACACTTCTCTTGTGAGAAGCCTACAGACTTCAAGTCTGAAATCCTGGCATCTTTAATACATTCTAGTATTTACTTCCAAATGTATTCATAGAATGCAATTATATAGCAGAATTAATTCTGCTTGAATAAAAAGCTAAAACTCCTTTGATCTTCTATAATAGAATACTCTATTTCACTGGTCTTCTTGTAAAACCTTTCGTAGAGATTCATTTTATTTGATCATGGGTGCTCAGAACTTAATGTAGTATTTGAGTTTCATCACTGTATTGTGTAAAGGCAAAAGCAGTATTTCCTTTACAACATGGAAATACATCCAATGATAAACACATAACCTAAGTATTTTTTAATGCCTATGTTAGTAGTTCAAAATTACCTTTTCTTAATGCACATAAGTCTTGCTTTCTCCATTTTTAATTAGTGAAGTTTTTCTCCCTTTCATCATAAGTTCCTAGGTTTGCAATAGAATAAGGTGCTGAAGACCCTGACAATTACTAGAAATAACAGAAAGCAAAAGTCTAGGAAAGGAACACCTACAATCTTAAACAGCCTGTCTAAAGAAAGAAAGAAATTAGAGGGATTTATCTGTCTGCAGCATAGAGCAAAATTTACTGAAAGCTATTAATGAAAATTTTAGAGTATGATAGTAAGCTAGCAGCCACTCGAATGAGTTATAGCCATGTGAACAAAGGAACAATTTAAGGATTTGTCACATTTACTTCATCTCATTAAATCAAATATTCTTTTACATGACTGAAAGTCTTTTCATTTCATTAGAACTGGCCACTAAATCCTATTTTGCAAGTGTATTGCACTCCCATGGGACTTCGCTGCCTTTCCTCTACCTCACTTCCTATGGCAATTCCACTTATCTTCTTTGAAGCTGTGGTAGGATCAAAATCTCAAAGGACCTGAAAGGTGCTTGATCTGGCACAAAAGGTCATTGCAATGTAAGAAAAGACCCTTTTAGGATCTTAGAGTTGTGAAAGTTACCAGGGAACCTGTCCAAGTGCTTAAAGCCCTGATTGGGGTTCGATTTGCAGAAGACCTCAGTAGGCAGTAACCCAGTGAGAACAAATAAGGAGTGACATAAGCCTGCCCTTCTGTACATATGTATTGGTTTTCCCAGAGCAGTGTTGGAAGCACAAGTCCCTTCTCTTTGTTGTGATTCTATTGTGATCCTATCTTGCAGCTATATTCCATGCAGCCTACTACATTGCTTTGCCTCCATCAGAAAACATGAAAAATATATCCCAGAACAGGACTGAAGGATATTTCAGTGCTTGATAATATGTGTGCTTTAAAGAATTAAAATCAAGGATATGGTGAGAGTAGTTGTAAAGTTCATAGTCCTAAGCACAGTGCAGAAGTGTAGTGGTATAATGCCAGAGATGAACTTAACGACTTGTAGTAGGAAATGTAAAACATAAAGAAAAAATGTGTATACTAACTTTTCTTATATTTCATATATGATCTATGTAGTTCTAATCTGCCATCTAATTTAGTTCTGCTTCTGATTTTTCTGTACAGCTGAGCAGATACACATTAAAAAGGAATAATCTTCAATTTATTACCCATTAGATTTATTTGTTAATTACCATCATAAAAGCACTCTGTTGTCTAGGCTTTTATTTTTCTGTTACTGAGTAAATTCACCTACAACTAATTGATAATAATGCACAAAACTGGTTGAGATCCTTTGAATCATACACAGAAGAGTGGTCATGCTGAAGACACGAAAACTGTTGCTATAGCATTTTTCAGCAGTGGTGCTGTTTAATATGTAGTCCCATAGATCAAAACCATTTGTATGTAGCAGGTTTAGCATATTGAAGTGATAGGATTCTGCTCAGTGCTGTTCATTACAGAGGGCACTGGTTTTATATCCTCATCCCCAACAAAATTGTGTGGAATGTAAGGGACATCAGGCCCATTGGGGGTTCCTCACAGTTCTGCTCTCTAATCACACACACCTTAGCCACATACTTAGCACCCTACTGTGAAAATTATCAGTTTACCCAACTGAACCTAGGTTGTAATCAAAACCAATTTTTTTTCCAGCCACATAAATAGAAGAACTCAATTTGAAAACCCTGTCCTAGAAGCAAAAAGGAAGCTACAGCAGCATAACATGCCCAACGCAGAACTTGGAACAAAGCCTATGCAGGCCCAAGGTTTCCGAGGTACAGTACCATGTCAGCTGTCTTGGTTAAGATGTTGCTTTCCTGCTTATGTGACAATGATTTTGTCATAGTCTGGTTAAAAGAATAATGTTGCCAATGCTCAAAAGGTTATCACCTATATCTTAGCAATTTTCTCCCTTAAATGTCCAGGTTCCAATAGTTGCAGGACTCACCAGCCAACTAAAACTTTCAGAGGCGCAGAGGAAAAACAGAACAGTTTAATCTAGTGTTTCCTAAAGGCTGAGAAGCTGAAAGCACAATAAGACTCCCAAAGTAATTTTCTAAATAAAATCATAAATTCTGTTCCTGGGAATGTACGACTCTCTCTTGAGCACCCGAGACTGGCAACACTGAAATACTTAATTGTACTTTCTCTAAATTACTCTTAATTGATGTTTGGTATGTTTCTAAGCTAGCTCATCTAGCAAGCATCAATTAAGTTAAAAGCCTCAAGCACAGTGTTATAGGAGTTTACAGGAATGCAGCCACTTGGTAACATAAAAATTAATGTGCTCAAAAGGAGCTGTATAAGCAGCAAACAATACTGGTATCGACAAATGAAATTTAACGTAAGGTTATAGTCAGAGAATGAGGCTTGTTCTCCTTTGCAACAGTAGAAAGCTCCTCATCAACCTTACCTAGACCCAAATTTGCCCGCCTGCGCCCCGCTCCCAGGAGGTCCCGCAGCGTGAGTGACCTGTCGCAGTGCCGGCGCGACCCCGCCGGGGCCAGTGGGCTCTATGGTATGTCCCCGCTGCCCGCCGGCCCTGGGGCCAGCTGGGGTCACAAACCCTGCACCTTCCCCAACCTCCCTCACTGAGCAGCATGGGAGAGCAGCACGGGGACCCCCGGCACCCACCCCGCACCCCGAGGCACTGGAGAGGGGACACCAAGTTTGCACAGCTGTCATGTGTGTCACTTGTTGGATGCCTGAACCCCGTGTGTTTGGAGAGAAAAGCTCATCTAGTGTTTACCTCCTCTAGGTAACAAATGGAATGAGACATTCACTGGGGATATTTTCCTCACTGTGGTTGGGAGGGAAATTATGAGGAATGTATTACTTTGTAGACAAAGCTGAATTTATAGGTTAGGAAAGAGGTTTTTAAATTACCTCACAGATCACTTTTATTGATGTAATTATTTTAGCTACGCAATATCCACTTCTAAATGGATTTCAAATATCAAAGGATATTTATATCTTTTCATTTATGGCTGATCTGCCATAGATTAGAAATATGTTTTAAGCTTTGTATTAGTACAAGAACCCACAAATATTTTTCCTGGAATGTCTGCACTCTTTATTTTCTTGCCTTTGATACACTGCCACTCGGTGTCAGCCAATATTGTTATGTGCTGTCCCTGCTATGTTGTGACTAGATCAGAACTTTTGTCTTTCTTGTTTGTGTTGACTGATGTAGAAAAACCACTCTTCACCCGTGATGCATCACAGCTGAAGGGGACTTTCCTCAGCACAACTCTTAAGAAAAGCAACATGGGTTTTGGATTTACCATCATTGGTGGGGATGAGCCGGATGAGTTTCTCCAGGTGAAGAGTGTAATTCCTGATGGGCCTGCAGCACAAGATGGGAAAATGGAAACAGGTAATTATGAAAGTTTCTCTGTTCTTTTATATGAGAAACAGAATGAGAAATAGATTTCTGAGTCTCACTCTCTCCATGAATGCATACATTTTCCATGTGACTTTCTCTATTAATATGTAGAAAAGGTAAGTTCCTTGGTAAAAAATTCTTGCTAATAAGTGCCAGGTAGCTTATTTTTCCTATTTCACAATATTTTAAGGGAGAAAAGATCTCTGCATTTCCCTACATAAAAATGGGTTATGGTCTATAGACTGTTTACTTAAGGGAAGTCTATGTGGAAAGAAAAGAGATAGAGAACACAGACTACTAAGTGCAAATTTATTTCTTTAGAAAGGATGGTTTTGCAGAATAATCAGTTGAGTCTCATCCAATACTGTTCTCATTAGAACCATCATAACAAGAGTTTTCAGTGTGGCATATGGACACACAGGCATTTGTGTCCTATTAAAAAAAGAATCTGTGAAAACTCATGAAATAAAAGAAACTGCTTCTGATGAGATTGAAAGCTGCTCTGAAGATCTGGACCACCACTGCAAACATTTTCATATTCACAGATTGATAAGGATTGCAAACTACTGTCTGAAAGGTCAGATCAGGTCTATGTATGGATGAAACTCTTTTTGGAGGGAGATAAATTCCGTTTCCAAGCAGTTACCATCTTCTTTAGGAAAAGACAGTCAGAGAATAATAGAATGATTTCAATTGGTGGTGATCTTCAGTCACTAGCCCCATACTTAAAATAAGGCTAAGTTTGTCCTTGGATCTGGTTTCTCAGGGTCTTAAGAAAATTTCATTAAGACACAGATTCCACAGCCTCTGTGGACTCCTGTCCCAGTGTTCCTCCACTCTCATGGTGAAGACTTTGGCCCAGAATTTGTGGATGCCTCATCCCTGAAAGTGTTGAAGGCCAGGTTGGACAGGGCCCTGGGTGGCAAGGGAAGTAGGTGATCTTAAAACTCCCTTTCAATACAAACCATTCTCTTGTTCTATGATTTTTGCTCTTTAGGTCCATTGGGGTTTCCACAGCTACAGCTGGTTACTAGGGACTGAAGTCGTGTGTTCCTGTGTTTCTGCAGCCCTGTCACTCTGTACCATCTCTCCCCAGCATAATTTATCCATTTTCATAATTTGTCTCACCAAGACATTGAAATAAAGAAATGCTAGTTTGGGATTGTTGTTGCCTCTGTAGAAAACCCATTTCATGGTGGCCAGAGTCACTGTGAAGATAATTTTCTAAATTTTGATAACAGATCATTGTGGATGGGTCACAGCAGCAGAGAAAGATCCTTTTGGTGTATTACAGTGCAAGGAGCAGACACAGAAATAAATGCAGGCACAAATGATGCGAGTGGAATAGTCTGAAGTGATTTTTCTGGAAATTTCATTTCATCTTTATTATAGTTGGGGTTTTTTTTATCAGAGTCACATTCATATATCAGAATAAATCACTCTGGATTCTAGTTTATTTTGTTGGACTCTCTAGGACTTGCCAAGTAGGAAGTGTAAAGGTTATGAAAAGTATTATTTAAAGAAAATACAAACAGGATTTGCTGCAGAGGTAATGTTATAGCTATCATGATGTTTCTAACACCAAAGAGATAAACAGAAAATTTATATGAAGAAACAAAATGTAAGAAAGAAGTAGAATATAAATTTTTAGTGCTGATTTTACAAAAAGCATTATTCTAACGGCTTTTTCATTCTCATATTTGTTGCCATTTTAACTTAATGCAGTATAGTTCCCAAATGCAAAATTTATTAAATTAGCTGATTAGGGGAACAAAGGATACAATAGACTTCCTGAGTTCAGAAGATTACAGTGACATAAACTTCATTTTTCCTTAATATTTTCATACTATCTAATACATGACATGAGAGCTTTTCCTTGTTTGTCATGGTTTAGCATTCTCAGATGCAGAACTCAAATATAGTTACTTGCTAATCCCTCTGAAGTGTGGATTGTTATTAGTGACATTGATCATGGAGTTATTTTCTCTAGAAAACAGGATATCCTTGCAACTTACTTGAATTTTTATGCTGAAACTGAATATGGGTTTCATAATACTGTTGATGGTCATTATTGTAGTCACGGATTGTACTGAGAACATGTAAGAAAAATGCTTGTTAAAATGCATAGAAATAGCATTGTTTTTTTCCTCAGGTAATTAATTCAACTACATTAGGAATGCAAAACAGAAATGTACATTCAAATATATAATCACTCTACAATTATGTGACCCCAAAACATATAAAATTTGGTCTCAGAACAAATTTTGGCCATAAATGTCTTTGTTTTTAAGAAGAGTGACAGATTGTGATGTAAAGTCATTGGAGAATCCCAGACTAATGATTCTGCCATCTAACATTGGTTCTTTGAATAAAGTAATTTTTAAATATGTTAATGGAAAACTGAAAAATATATTTAAAGTCAGAATGTTTATAAAAGCAGTGTTCAACAAAGTGGTTGCTTTTCTTGATATCAAATCCTATTCACGTTTCCTGAAATAGAGTTTCTCTCCCTATTGAGCTATTGTACAATATAATCAACTGGAGATATGAAAGCCTCCCAGCTTCCATCAATAGCTTTTTGTTCATAAAGCTGTTAATATCTCACCTTGGAAAACTACTTGAAATTACATCTGTTTCTTGTTGTTTGTTAGTTAGGCAGCATTGGATAATGAATAGAGCTTTTAAAATATTTTATTTATTCTTTTGATACTATGTGTCATTGTTCAATTTATGTGCACTCCATATATGATCAGAGTCATAGGAAGCTTTGATTATAGATCAAAACATCATATTGTGGCAGTGGGGCATCGCAGTAGAAAGTCTGAGGGCAGTGACAATGATCTGTGAAGCAACCTGTGTGTAAGGCATAACCACAGCACTGCTGCTCCCAGCTCTAATATGATTCTGGACCCTGTCCCTTGCAAAGTTCATACTATTTTTTGGCCAAGTGGTTATCAAAATCTTCATACTTCAGACCTGCATCAGACTTGGAGGAAATACAAAGAAAAAGCATCATCTCATTTATCGTACGTAAACTTTGGCCACAAGAGCTGTACTTCAAGATAATTGTTAAAGAAACAAGCTCATAGAAAACTGCTTTGGTTTATTTCTCCACCCAAAATCTAATATAGGTGTCAGAGACAAATGCTATTCAAAGAGTGAGTCTATGTAAGACATTGTCACCCTTAAATGTGATCATAACAACACAGTTTGACCTGAAGGTTTCAAAATGGAGCAATTTTAGATTTCATCCATTGGAGCCATAGAATGGTTTGAGTTGGAAAGGGACTTCAAGATCATCCAGTCCCACCTCCCATACCAGAAACAGGTGAATCTTCCACTAAACCAGGTGGAACTCCAGTGTGTGACCGCACAGCTTGATGTCATCAGCAAGTTTCTTGAGGGTACACTCAATCCCTGTGTCCAAATCACCAACAAAGATGTTAAATGGTGCCTGTCCCAGTACTGACCCCTGAGGAACCCTGCTGAAAACCTGGAAGCCACTGGGAACACGGAAGCAGCTGCCTGACAGTGGCTTGGCGTTGCTGTGAAAGAAAGCATTGAAGCAAACTGAGTGCACTGAGATGCAACAAGAGATATCAGAGGTCCTGACAAGCTATCAGAACCCCTTGGTGCCCAGTGCTGAGCACTAAGAGGTATTTATATTTGTCCTAGACCCACAATAAGCCTCACAAGTAGACTCAGAGGAACCACATCTCAGTGGATGAATCAAAAGCAACCAAAATTACATTCCTGATTCCACTTGCCAGATGTTTCAGAATTCATGGGGGCTATTATGCCCTCATGTAAATCTAGCATCTGTGCACTAATGGTTGTTAATAATCCTGAAAATGCCTTTCTAGGATATGTTTTAGCATTTGGAGCTCAATCAATCTGCTGGATATGGACATTACATTCCACAGCATCTCTGTCTATGTCAGGACAGCCTAGGAGCTGAGACCACATTATTTTCTGGGAGGTTACATTGCTTTGTCTTGTCTGAAACCTCATGCAGCCAACAGAAAACTGTATTTAAGATGCCCCTGCATTCGATTAAAATGCTGGTAAAAGACTGCATCTACATGAAAAGATTTTTATACAGTGAGTGATTTTGACTGACTGCTGTTCTAAGGCAAACAAAGATTTAGGCCTGCGGCTGAGTCAGATAAAAGCTCAAGCTGCAAAGGCAAAAACTCTACTACAATTCTCAAGGTTATTCAATGAACTGGATAAACTGAAACACTCCCACATAATCAAGCTTGGGGAAAGATTCTCACACTCCTCATTTCAGCAAGCTCCATTTCCTTTGGCAAAGGTTTCCAGGAAACAGCTCAAAGACATGGTGCAAAAGTGGTTCTTGAAGTCTGGTGATGACCCTTCTGACTTATGAATATCTTTGGTCAATGCAGGTTAAACTTTCCAGAAACATAAATCTGTGGGGAAATGTCATAGCTCAACAGTGTAAATCAAGAAAGGGGAAATATGTTCTTTCATTTCATTTGCCAAGATTGCACTTGGCCAGCTTTACGGTGCTAAATCATCTGTAAACAATGCAAACTCAGGCTTTTTTAGATGTTGTTCTGTCAGGAATGGTAGTTTCTCTACATCAGTTGATCTATTCTAGAGATAGAAATTCATAAATTAAAGAGAAGTTTCAGCTAACAGATATAGTTGTCTACAATTCAGATGTCTATACCTATCATATAAGCAGTCAACTATTATTTTTGTATGACTGTAATAGGGTGAAGCCTAGAGAAAAAAGCTAGAGATTGGTCCCACATCTACCACTCAGAATTTCTACTGCCCCCTAGAGATTACCAAAGGGAAAGAGTTGTTAGAAATGCTGGAAGGAGTGGCCCACTCCCTTGCTTCTGTCCATGGACCTATGTCAAGACCCGCATGCATAACAATCTTCTTCATATGATGAATTTTTCAAGAATCTGAGGTTACTTTAAATGTAAGAAAATTAGAGAAATCACACTTGTTGATCTATAAAACCACTAATGTTATTATTTAAGTGAATAAGAGCAAACCTAAAGCCATTATCAGGTGGTTGAGCCTACAATGTCACTAGGCTTAGGAAATAATTATCTAGCTTTGGTAATGCATATTTTTTCACAGTAAGGAAAATATCTTACAACCTTTATAAAAAGTGGAGTACTCAAGACAGAAGGAATTGGGGATGTCTACAAAAGGATGCATTTTTACAATTTAAAACAGATGCTTCATTCTGTTCCCTGTTTATCCATTGTCAGATCATGTGAACAAACCATCATCTCACCAAATATGAGCTCAACTGAGATGCAAGCTCTCTAGTTTGAGCAACAATAAAAAATTAACTACGTATTGACAAAGAAGGAAATGTGTTAAAATTAAAATCTATGTTTTGGCAGTCATCTGGAAATGTTAATACTTTCAAAACATCATTCAGTGTATCATGACCACATGCCTCAGCACCTATAGTCATTTTCAAAGAGGTCATGTCTTTCTGAAATGCTATCAGTCAAAACCTAGCCAGTAATTTTCTCTTTTACAACATTCCCTTCCCTTGGCAGCCAACTGTTTACCACAGTTGCCATCTCAAGAGGTGCACTGACCAGGAGCTTGATTTCCAGAGTACTGAAGCTGGCTGAAATTTAGTTATCTCACCTGCCTGACACCTTCTCATCCAGTACCTCCAGGAAAACTGGCTCCCAAAGTTAAGGCATGGTGTTAAGAAAATGAGAAACTGTGCTACTAGTGGGACCACTGAGGAAGGACTATCTTTTCATTGGTCTTATGCATCTCCAGGCTAAAAAATTATTTTATCATGGACCAAGGCCTCATGAAGTGTCAGTCTGCAGCTGCAAGCTGATGCCAGGTGAGGCAGGACTGTGAGAGCAGAGCAGCACATATAAAACCAGCTTGTATTATCTGCTTCCCTGGCTACCCCTGCTTTATTTGGAAACTAGGATGTTTCATCTGATGTT
Source organism: Taeniopygia guttata (assembly GCF_048771995.1). Taxonomy (NCBI): domain Eukaryota; kingdom Metazoa; phylum Chordata; class Aves; order Passeriformes; family Estrildidae; genus Taeniopygia; species Taeniopygia guttata. Next base: position 11,643,275 of record NC_133025.1, read on the forward strand.
TTAGTCTAGCTGAGACTGCACATCTTTCTCTGTCTCCATATGTTGCTAATCATCCCATGGAGTTCCGAGAAAGAAAATTACCTGTTTGGAAAGTAACTAACAGCAATAACTGAAATTACTTCAGGCATTTTGGAGAATGATTTCTCTCACCCACGTTAGGCCAGTCAGTGTGAATTTGTGTTATATTTACTGCTTGTACTCCAGCATCCTCCAGGCTGATGGTGAAATGGGGCAAAGCACAGCAGAAGCACTATATTTGCATCAGATACAACCAAAAACTGATAATTCCTTCCACTAGCAGTGCTGGTTACATTTTCTTGTTTGTGAGACATATGAAGAGTAACTATTTGTTAAAACCTCAGCCTGGCTTTGCAGTACCAGTTTTCTCTCATTTCATGAATTAATTTGGCTTTTTAGATCAAGGATTTTGTGAGGGTCTGGAGAGTGGAACCACAACATGAGTGCTGTGATCTTTGTAGCAGACATGAGGACAGAGTTAACAGATATTCTGCAAGCTCATAGCTAAGACAAACTGATATAACCTTTTTTTTTTTTCTTTTTGCAGTACACAGCATTCCATTTAATTTAATCCACTTTATATTTCTCACCGTAAAAACTTGCACATCATATAGCTAGTGCCAAAACTATGCAAGAAGTGTAGAGTTAAAATTAACCCTGTTTTAACAATCTACCCATTTGCTAAGTAACCAGAATTCTTTAAAGCAAAACTCTTAATTATTTTTTTTGTTCTTTAAAGGGGACTAAATCTGAATCTTATCTTAAATTTTACAGGATAAATCTTCTGTTCCCCTGTCACAGAGGAAAGTGCTGAAGTATTACAACATTGTATTTAAGGAATTTCAAACACAAAAGCAAAGGAAATAATGCCAGTTTAACTATTTATTTTATATCATATATTAAGACTCAGCTGGAGAAAGTGATATGACAGGTGGTTTTAAAAGTGTGATGGTGACAGTAAAACTAATACTTGGAATATTAATAGCAATTAAGAGACTCTTTTTCAGTCCCCTGTTCTTCCAAATTTTAAGGCAGACAGATCACTGAGCACTGTATGTAAATAGAAAGAAAAGAAAGTACTACTTAGGTTGCTAGAAATTTTTTGTACTTGTTCTACTTTCTTCTAAGATTAATTTTTTGTTTTATTTTTTATGTTTCTGTAGCTTTCAGATAACTTGGTACAGTAGTCACATTAATATCTTTCAATTTTTCTTATGTTGACCAAAGGACTAGGAAAGGTGTTTACTTTTGTCTCAAAGTTACTGAATTTTTAGTCTCTATAAGGTTCTTATTTTAGTGTTTTCTTCAAATTTAACTTCTTTTGATATTCATTATATTGTGAGGTGCTCACTGAATGATAAGCAGGACAGAGACGAGCCTAGACTAAAAAAAAGTATCCATATTTTGTATACCACACAGTATTGCTGTCTACATCTGAGGTCTTTGTGTGTACCTTGTCAGATTTTTCAGTTGGCTGGTGTGATATTCAATATCCTTTTGTTCTCTCCGAGTTGCAAAAAATCCATGTGTCGCTATCTGTTCTGCCTGAGAGGGATTTGGAGCTTGAGTCTTTGCTGCCCCTCCAAGCTACTGAGCATTCTTTAAGTAGTGCCTACAAATAGACATTCCTCGAGCTATGAAGAGAGCTTTTGATGCTTTTTAGCCCTGTCATTTGTCTATTCCCTTGAAGTCTTCAATTAAAATTACTGATGCAAACTGAAAGAGTAATTGTAGCATCTAAGTTGGATTTCAAATGCTTCTGAAAATGGACAGTGTGTTGTTTAAGTCACAGGAACAATTAAAAAAAAAATCTTAGGGACTCACTTCATGAGATGACTCTGGGCTCACATTATTGGTACAAATGGAACTCAGTGGTCTCTGACTCCATATCTTGGGGTTTAGCCCTAAAGTCTGCCATAACACAGAAATTTTGGGAATCTGCAAGTCACATACAAATATCTCAATTGCCAAAGGCTGTTGCAAATGACATTAGACACCTGCTAAAACAACCTCATTCCTCCTTCAACAAGGAGTGTGTTAATATACTCCTTTGGTTTCCCTTATCATCTCTTAGAGCAAAGAGTGATTGATTGATTAATTACTGTAATAATAATCCTTTTATGACAATTTTAAGGATGTTTGTTTCCTCTAGCCTAATTCAAAACTCACACTTTTGATTTTATGAATACTTAAAAAAAAGCAACAAACCCCCTTTTTAAATTAATAGGCTTAATTCTCTCTAATTTAACTGTTCAAATAACAACATTATAAGAAGTTTGATGATTGAGTTCAACCATATTACTGGGGACTTTAAATTCATTTTCACCTCCAGCACTTACAATATTTTGATTATATATTATTGATACCCATAAAGAAAATTACAATATTGGGATTGAATATTGTGTATGTAACTTGTTTTCTTTCCTATGGTGACTTTTCTTCAAAATTCATTTAGAAGTGAGTCACTTATTTTTTTCAAGTCCACATATTACACAGAAATTAAGGAGGAGTCTGAAAAGAGCACCAATCTTTCCTTTTGCTTTGATAAAATCCATATTTATACACAGGGAACAACTCACAATACTTATGGTTTATGGCACTTAATTTTGAAAGAAATCCACATTTGTTGACACTATATTTTGATCTATGATTATCAGTCCCAAGAATGATAATGTGTGCTTGTTACTTGAAACAATAAAATACTGAAGATGTAACTAAGTGAAATTCTAGGTTACATAAGTGTGCCACATGATCTTCTGCAGGAGAGAGTATATGAGCATGTCTGCTTATATGTGGTGTTTTCTAATATTTAAGCCATTAGAGATACTCTTCCAGCACCAACTATAGAAAGATAAGCCAATGATGAAGTAATTTGATGGGAAGAGAGGGTATAATGGAAATATGATCTATGATAATATAAAAATCTTGTCTCTTACGATAAATGCAACACAAACCATAAACACAAGGCATACACACCCTGTCTAACCTAAGACACCGGCCCCTTGTCTCTTCTAGAAAGAGTAAATGGAGACATTCTGGTGCTCAAAGGTGCTATATCTTTAGCAGAAAATGAGATCATACAGAAACCATGAAATATGGTAAAGTAAAATGTGAAAGAGTAAAGGTGAAAAAGTCAAGAGACTATCTGGACACAAATTATTCAAGTATGTGCAGTCTCATATTCCTATTAATCCAATGTCTGACCCCATGGAAAAATGGCCACAAAGGCCGAAAGCATAGACAAGGATACTAAAACTATAGTCATACTTATTTCAGTATGCAAAACACAAGGTCAGAAAAAAAGTTAAATTATTTATTCTGTCCACTATCACATCTTAATATACCTTTATCTGAGTGTTCATATTGAAATAAACACTTGTTTCGTGTATGTAAGTTCTAGGAAGCCCATAAATTCATTCTTCAATCTGAAGTTCACCATGCAAAATCTGCAGATTCTGCTACTAGGACATTTAACATAGACCAAGAGATGATAAATATATTGTCATAATCCTCACATTTATTAGGACAGTTTTTGTAAGTTTTGCATGTTGACACTTGAGTAAGCAGCATGCACTGAACTCAGTAGCTGCCAAAAATGCTGCAGTTGCAGAAATTACTTTTATTCTATCAACTTTAATTAACACATATCTCACATGATTTGGCTATTTGTATGAACAGACAAAAATATACATTGAAAATAATAGTCATCATCTTCTCATGTACTATTTTATTCAATAAATAATGGTGTTTTGTTTCTTTACAAGAGTGGTCTATGAGGGCAGAAAGAGATTCCCACTATATAAAAAGATGACAGGGAAAGTAAGATTTTCATATTGCATTATGAAAATAACCTAGACGTGTACTTTTAAATATTGTCAGCTATGCCACGTTTGATTTTCTTGTTTTTTGGCATATAGGGCTCTATTTTACCACTCAATTATCAAAACAAAAAGTAATTATTTAGCTGAGTTTCAGATTTTTATTTTATTTTGTATTTAAAAATTAATATATCAGTGTATGTTCACTTCTGCCTCCACACTTGTGCAACCAAATACAATTTGTACCTATATGAAAATCTGAGAGTTCAAAAATTTCACTAATTTTTTGCCTTTAACTACTTTTGAGAACAAGTTTTAAATTCTTTGCGAATTTAAGATTAAATTAAGTAATTAATTTTAAGATACAATTTCTGCTCTACATTTAGAATGGCAAATATCTGTCTTGACAGTTGACAATATTTTGTTTGAACATATTAATTTACATCAGGGTACCTGAATTTCTCCGTCCACAGGGAGAAATAGTCATTTTAGAACTTTAGTAAAGTCCAATAATTATTGAAGTTAACAACTCCCATCATAACTGCTAAAAACATAAGTGAAGAGAAGAATAATGGAGATCAGCTTAAGATATAAAGGACAAATACTGTCAAAGTCCAATTGTGCAATATATATTAAAAGAGGAATCTATGTTCAATCGCACATGGATCAATATTTTTGTCAGTGCTCTGAGTTGTATCATTTCATGCATGCCATGAGGTAAAACTATCCACAGTTGCATCAGAGACGACAAAACATTTCCAGGCATATAAATCATATTTGAGGAGTTTAGTGAACCTTTAACTAATGGGGAGTTACAGAGACATTTTGAGCCCATTTTATTAGAAGTTCACTTCTAAAAGCATCTTTCACTGTCTGTTGCCAGAATCAGGATATTAGCACAGATGTACCTCTCATCTGACCCCGTTTAGCTGCTCACATGGCCTTTATAAGAAGAGCAAAGTTTATTCCAGCACTTACGTGACTGCCTCTTTGTAATTGATGACTCTGACATTTAAAAAATTGCTTGTTTGCTTCAAGACCTGTAATGAAAATTTCTCAATGACATAAGGAGCACTTTTCCAACCAGGAGGCGGGCATGAAGTGACTCCTGATGGAAAGCGAGAAGCCCCTGGAGAAATCCTTCCAGCCTTTTCTCTCTCTGCCCCACAAAAGTCTTCTCCCCTCCAGCAATCACATAAATGTGATGCTGTCTCTGAGTCGGTGGATGGAGGTGGAACTCGAGGTGCCCTGCTGCTCCCAAAAGTTCTGTGTGTGCAGCAGTGGGAGCTGCCTGGGCACCACTGGCAGGTACCAGAGGGAAGCTGTGCCAGGGTGCCCTAAACACTGCTCTGCTTCCATGCCCAGATAAGTGAGGGCTGTGTGCAGGAGTATAGAGAAATTCTTGGTGTCTGGATCTTTAGTGTTTTGCCAGGTCTTGGCTATCAGCCTCAGGGCGTGACTGGCTGGTAGACAGGGGAGAAGAGGGTCCAGTCTCCAGAGGCTGGGTGCAGAACAGGGAGAAATCTGACTGGAATAGGATGTGCTGGAGCTGAAGATGACATAATTTGTTTTTGTTCTGCAGGGAGGCAGGGAGAAAAGGCAGTAATTTCATGCTAGAAATGGCTGAAGAGTGGGTGTTTCTATGCATGTGTGAATATGTAGGAGGCAGGAGGGGGAGGGCAAGGTTCTAAGGAAAAGAAGAAAGGATCTCTGCAAGAAAGGTCTGAGAGCACTGATGTGAGTACAGATCTTTTAAACACTGGCAGTTTCACTCTTTTTGATGTATTGCTTTCTTCTTAGATCCAAATGGAAGTACATTAAAATTCTTTGTATTAAACTAATCTCTTCTGCTTTAAATTCAGCATCATTGTATGCAGTATTTCCTGAGACTTTCTTTGCCATACTGAACAGCACCTGTAGTACTGCTGGGGAGAAGTCAGATAATATTGGACACCCTGTCTTAATAGCTGTTGAGAATTCTTGAGAATTTGTTCACAGGCTAAAAGTCACTTATGAAGCATGTTGGACTATGCTGCTGCTCTGTTATTTGTGATCACTTCTAGTCCACCTTTACATAAACAAAATAGCAAGACTCAATAGCAAAGGCTATCTGCAGTTCATTATTGGCCTGAAATCTGCCTTTGAGTCCTGCAAACCCATCAGTTCTGAAGAAGCTGTAAGAGCTAAGCCTGTAACACAGTAAAGGGCTGAAAGAGCACTGAAAAAAAAATAATTGTTTTGCACTGGGGTGATGGAAAAAAAGACATCAGAAAGAGGTGAGAAACTGGAAAATGCAGAAATTGAGGTAATGATGAGAACCTGACAGTGCTTTCTTTTAAGAGGAAAGTGGAGAAACATTGTATGGGACAGAAAGACACAGATGTGTGGGGCAGCATTAATCATACCCCCCTCGCTAGCATGTTACCAGGATTATTCTCCTGATGTTGGGCAGAGCCTCAGCCAATGCTCTTTGTACTTGTTTGTTGGAGTCTGGTTGACTTTCTTGCACTGAAACTACCACAAAAGTTCATGTGCCACAGAGCAGCCTGGTGTTCTTGGCAGGTTTTCCTCAGGCAGCTGCAGAGGAGCACAGCCATCCAGAGCAAGGACACTGCCTCCTGTCAGAGCTGGTCACTGGCCCTGGAAACCACTCGTGTATCTAACCTCGTTTATTTGACAAGTGGGATTGAGGGTAGATTCCTCTGTCAAATTCCACAGGAAAGTCATGCAACATGGCAGTGCTACACATGGCATGAAAGGATTGATCACATTTATGTGTTTATACTTTGTTTTATTTTAATGGTTGTTTTATTTTAATGGGAGGGAGTTGTTCTAACACAGATGGGAGAAGTTGAAAACACTCATATCATCTCTGGTCATTTCCTAGACATGTCACAATGGCAGCATCCTTACTCAGAGTTCAAAAAAACTTCCTTTTTTTTAGCAGATTTTTTTTTAATCTCTTTAGTCTGTCTTGTTCCAATTATTTTCTGCATATCAGACATGAGTGTATTTTTTTAGGCCAAACTTGATTGCATCAAAAGAAAATGCCGTTGACTATTATATAAGAGATTCACCTGTTTCTAGCACAGTTGAAAAAGTAGTTCTGAATTGTTTGGGGAAATAGGAATAATAAGAAGACTTATACTTGAGCAATTGTTTTTGCCAAAAATTCCACTCCAGCCAAGATGCTGAGAGGATGGATTTTTATTTTAAACCATGCAGTGTTGTAAATACTATCTTTCAATACTCCGTTCAGTAGTGAAAGCAGGATTGTGATACTTTAATCTTTTTTTTTTTTTTTTTTTTGCTTCAATAGTAATGAATTCATCTTTGCTAGAGCATAATACTTGTAATCTCAAGTCAAGTGGAAGTAATATTTTTCAAAAAATGTTGGGGATAGTAAAAAACAAATCAAATTGAAAATATTATGAGCTTAAGAACATTCAGTGAAAAAACAAAATCATAGTATTTCTAAATTTTAGAGGGTTTTTTAATTTATCTATTCCACAAAAATTGCTACAGACCGAGAAAATCTTCTACCTAACCCCGAGCTAGGTGTGATCAGCCTGGTCCCAGCTATATAGGATTTCATCTTTTCCACATAAAAGTATAACCACACTTAGATGCTGGTGTCATTTTGTATGTGTGTGTCAGAATCAGGTGCTAATTTCTTCTGCAGTATGAATTCTGTGTCAAACATGCTTTACCACAGGCTGGCAGAAAAGCCAGGCTTTCTGAGTCTCCAGTTAAGTTGTGCAGTAATGGCAGTGGCCATAGCAAGCTCACCAGGCTGGTGCCGTCTCTGTCTCTCACATAACTGGGAAACAGCCAAGCCAAGTATGGGAAAAAGGAGGGCTAGAACAAAGACCCTATAGCAAAGAATAAAATACAAAATGTGATCTCAGAAAAGACTCTATCGAAATCTGTTTGCAATCAAACACAATCAAGACAATGTAGACAACCTTTAATCTATCATTTTCCAAAAGATCGTGCCAAATTTGGAGTAAATAATAGAAATCATAAAAGACACTTGAAGCAACCTCTCTCACAGTCAAGACTGGAGGGAGAAAGTCAGTGTGGTTAGTCCGTTTCTGACAGCCATCCCATGGCAATGCAAGCAGCTCTGTCCAGTTTACAAGCAGAGTGATGCATGATACCATATAATTGCATCCATTTTAACAGACTGCAGCAAGATTTTTACTCTTTCTTGCAGTCACAGCAAGTTCTTCTCTCAGATATTAGAAATTACATGAGATACAACTTTTTTTTGTGACCTGTTTGCATCCTGCAATTAGCAGGGTTTATGGACAGGCTAAATATCAAACTTACTCCTTCAGAATAATTTAAGGTTTTCATGCACCATAGCCTTACTATTTTATTGCTCTTAGTGATGGAGTTAGATATTCTTTTATATCTCATTTTATCTGTAAAAGAGAAAAATCACATTAAGCTCATATAATTGTTATTCCTTTTTCTTTCATTTCTTTGCATTTCAGTCAATTTAATGCAACAGTATTATCCTTCCATTAGATAAAGGCACACTTCATATTTTTTGTGTCTGAATTAGGCAGTGCATCTGTCTTTTAATGTGGGAGAGTGAGAGTTTTGAGGATGCTGGGGTAACTAATTTCTCTTTTAATGGCAACAGTTTTTAATCTCTTTCACTTGCCGTGTTGGTATCTAAGCACATCTGGGTCTTACTTAGGTATTCAAAGTCCTTGTTGTGCCCCAAGAGCATCGTTCCCAAAAGGATTCTATCTGTGCAAGTGAAAAAGAGGAATATATTATCATTCATCTTAAACAGTCTTGCTTTTGCAGATTCCCTTTTACTACACAAAAATAACCATACAGATAAGTACTCATCATGGCTGGGGGTGCTCAGGGGGCAAGCAAAAATCCTTCAACAGAAGAAATGTAGAGGTGGGTGGATCTGATCCAAAGAACCTGCATAGATTCCAGTGGAACAGAAGCACATCTGTCATGTACAAACAGTTCTTCCTTGTGCATGCAGAAGGCTTGCCATTGGACCTGAACCTCATGTGTGCTATTACTCATTTTAATGATGATATTTTTTCAAATGACAGGACAAAGCCATTAATAGGTTTGGGGAACGTGCTCTTTGCAAGATTATCTATGGACTAGCAAGGACTGTGCAAATACAGAAATGCCTTCTAGCTGCCTTGGCCAGCATGGGGGACAGGAGGCACTGTCAGAGTGATTTGTCTCACAATTTCTTCACATCATTATATTCCTCTTTCCATTGCTGCAACTATTTGTTTTTTCTCTATTTCCATCACTTAATTGACACCATCAGTTGCACTACTCCCTTGTGCTAGGCTGGCTTCGAGGGATCTCAGGGTGAAGGTGTCCTTGCCTTCTAGTCCAAATGAACATAGCTGGGAGAAAATGTGCCACTTCTGCTTGTAAGAAACTCTGCACCAGAGAAACAGCTATGCTTGCTGTCCTATAAATTCCAGATTACCTCAGAATACAAAACATGCTCTCCAGTTTTTAGAGTAGATGGACCACTTATTCTCCTTCTAAATCAGTACTGTTTTTGAAGCTAGCTGAAGATATATGAATAAGTGTGAAAATACGCATACTTCTGTTTTCAAAAAGTACCTTTTAGATTAATTCTACTAGGTGGATCTGTGGTATTCACCATTTACTTTGCAGCTCATTGCAATAAATCTGGGAGGACAGTGAAGTCAGAGAACGAAAATGTGGTCACTGATAATATCAGAGTTACTGTCCTCTCTTTTTATGGTGTCTGTCATATAACAAATAAGCACGCTGAGAAGCATTCACACCAGTTTTCCCAAGCATATTGAATAATTCATAGAAGTAGTGTTAGGAATTGTGCTGTAGGGACATTACCAACATGGTATCAAGTTTTTTTCTTCATAAACCTCTTCCACAGTCCCAGTTAATCAGAATACTCCTTGCCAAGGGAGTGCTGTTACAATAGTTTTGCCATAACAGATACAAATATATGTACTTTTGGAGGGATAGTGAAAAAACTGGATAGTTTCAATCTCAAAAAAAATAAAATTATGGAACTCTTCAGAATTTGTTTCTTCACAGTGTTTAATTGTAATTTTACTTACTCATTAATGCTGAAAGCCTTGAAAATGTTTCAAAAGCAGTTTACAGTATTACAGGCTCACTAGATATTTAATACATTGATTGATTGGTTCATCTTTATGTATGTAACATTTCTCAAGGCTAAACAATTTGGAGATTCTTTGCTGAGAACAGCTAAAGGACTGTCACTTTCAAAATTATGGAAAACATAATGTATCAACTATTAATGGAATAAAATTAGGGACAAATTCTATTTTGTAATTATATATTGTAATTATAACAGTATATTATAACAGTATATTACAACATTATATATTGTAATTATAACAGTACATTTTTATTAATTATTATAAAAGTTTGTTCTTTTTTATGAATTGGTTTATTGCTCTTTATTTTTTTTTTTTTTGTATTGAACTGGTATAAAATCTCTGTGGTATATCATCATAAAATCCATTAAATCAAAATACACTAGGTCAAACAAACACTGAATTCATTCGCCCAGCAATGTTTAACTTTGCTGTTAGGACAATATTATTTATGGTGATTTCTCTCTTGTTCGTGTCAGCATCCCCATCTTTGTTTTGAGTGATTTACAAACACAAGCTTGAGGTTTTTTTCTGAACTTGTCATTTGTAGTAAAAGCAGAGACAGCTGAAATAGACAAGAAGCTATACTTTCATTTTTATACCCAGAATTGTTTGCATTTTTTTAGTTTGATCTTAGGTACCTGAGTTTCCCTGATTATAATCCCCATTGGAAATAATGACTGTACAATTTCACTGTATTTCTAAGAATTGCAGTTGACATATTAAGCAGTTTACACCTGACTATGTTTTTTGTCTGGAAACCATTTTCAGGTTGTGCCTGTATGTGAACATTGCTTGCATAAAAGTCCGAAAAAATAATTATTTCATACTTAAAAATGCCATAAGAAGCAGAAAGAAGAAAAGAAGTTTTAAAGTAAATTGCCCTCCATTTTAAAAACATCAGCTTTTGGAGCAGGACTCACTAGTCTACTCCAGTCTGTGCCTTTCTGAAGCAGGACAGGGCAGGTAGACAGGCAGGCAGTTAGGGGATTTTTTAAGATGGGGAACAACAAAGCATTCAGTGCACAGCAATTGCTGCTTTCACTCTGCTGCTGGCATTCATGTCCCACATTCCTCCTGCTCCTTCCATTCCTGTACCCCACAGCACACACACTCATCCATTGCTCACCCTTGGTTATCCCCTGTGTGCTGCCTCCATAACAGAAGGCACTCTTGCCCTTCCTTGTGCACTTCTCATGCACCATTTCTTAGAAGGAAGTTTATGGCTGTCCCACCTCACACCATTTTTACAGGCTTTCCAAAGAGGAGGAAGTTGTGCATATAATATGCTTGAGAGAACTTTTCCAAGAATCACCTTCAAAGACTGTGGCTACCATCTCCAATGAGGTGCGAGGCTGCAACTTGATCTCAGTTTCTGATGGACACAGAAACAATAAACTCTCAGGACTGATGGTGCCACCTACTTTGTCAGGAGCAGGATAGAAATATTGTCTGGAAGCAAATGACATGAAGTGGTAGCCTTCTGAGGAAAAATCAGATACAAGGATAATTTTGGGAAAGGCTTTTTAATTACCATGGGATGATTCACAGGGAGCACTGGGAGATGGCAGACATAGTGTGAGACTGCTTTTTCATGGTCTGAACAAATAGTCTGATATAGCATCACAGTCATTTATAATAACACATTTTAATTTACTTTTATTCATTAGCTAATTAAAAAATTAATAAATATAGGCCTTCAGGAAATTAATTTTTTGCTAAAGGGGAAGGTATGGTTGTTCTCATACACAACAGTGTTAACGCTTCTTTATATATAAAATCTGAGATTTGACTACTGAATAGCAATTGATGTATCCATATTGCAGCAGTCTGTGGCAAGTTTTGGGATACAAACATTCAGCTAAACCCCTACATTGCAATGGAAAATGATGGGAGTATTTGCCCTGCAATGATGTTGTTGTTGGTTATGCATTTACTACAGTGGAAATTAAGTTCCAACAATATTGTGACTTCTCAGTGCTGTAAACCATACTAGAACACCAAAAAATCTCTTCTCTTTTAGAAACCAAAACAGAAAATAGATAAGGTGGATGAGACATAAAAGGAGGAAGAATAGCTAGTGAGAGATTGGATAATCCTCATAAAAGAGAAATGTCATTCTTAGCCATAAAGCTGCAAGGCTAGAAAGTTTTCCTAACTATTATAAGGATGGAGTTTTCTTTGTGTTATAATGCAGTTTTAAAGAAGGAGCTTGGTGGGATTTGTGTTAATGATTTTGCCTCCTTACAAAAAAATGTTATGCAAGCTGAATTTTGTATCTTATACTCAGTGTAGTATTCAGAAATGAGCTGAAAGTATAATTATTCCATGGTGAAGATGTTAAATTGTTTTGCAAAGAGTAAAAATATATTGTCCTTGAAAATGAGTGCTTGGCAGTGCAAGAGGCTCTAGAGATATTAAGGCAACCAATGTTTGCTTGGAAGGAAGGTCAGTTTGATAATACATTACCCTCTATTAACCTGGAAAAATACTGTAAAACCTTAGAGAACCTAAAGGAATTTAGGTTCTATTTATCTTTACCATGCAATTTTAAAGCAAGTAATACATTCATACATGCCTGAAAAGCCTATTGAGTAGATCCTTTGTTACAGAAATTATGTGAGAAGCTCTCTGAAGTTAAGGTAATTATTTTGTAGATAATGTAGATAATTTTACTATCAAAAAGAGAAAGAAAATGTAGGGGTAATAAGATAAGCGCATATAAACTAAAATGTGAATGGCCTTTATAAAACTTATGACTAGAAAATTACTTATATATTAGCTGTACATTTGTAAAAGCATTTTTTAATGAATCAGTAATCAAATATAGCTCCATTTCAAATGGCACTGAGGTATTTATATGTAGCAGACTATCAGTAAAAATCCCTTTATTTAGCTGGAAATTATTTCACTGTTTTGGTACATTTCATTTCCACTTGATAAAATGCTTTCTGTCTTTAATTTTGATTAAAAGCATTAATCTGTAGTGATCCAGACCTCTTTTGAAATGTCTGCCTCTGAAAGGTGCTGACCTTGTAAACTCAGTTGACTACTTTAAAGATAGAGCAAGATTTGAGGATTTATATATATCTACAGCAAGGAGTGCATGTATATATTCTGAATTTCTGGTTTGGCATGACAGGAGAAGCTCCAATAACTAGGGTGAAGCAGTGAATGAGCATTACAACTAATGGCATGATTAAGATGTTGATCACTCAGATTTTTTAGCATAAAGTTTGGTAGTTTGAGCAATGAATGCACAAAACATCCACAAATTATGTCTGGGAGTCTTAGCCTTAAATTAAATTAATAACCTGACTGACAGTCAAAACAGATTTGTTCTGGTCTCAGAGAATCAGCTGGGCCATTAGGCACCTGGATGGGCGCTGTGCGAGTGTAGCAGGAAAAACAAAATATTGATCAAACAATGATGAAAATTGTAGTTTTACCAAATAGATAACAGTTATAAAACTGACCCACTTCTGGCAGCAATGCCCACTGCAGTTACAAGGAATCTCCTTGGAAACCATAATATCTCAAAAATAGAAATGAATTTTCAAGTTGTACCTCTATAGATTTTTAAATAGAGATGAATCCTACTCATCTATCTTTGCACATATTTTTAAGTGTCCAAGAAGGTGCTGTTGCTTTCACAAATTACTAATTTAGTATGTGGCTAGTTATTCTTGTCCTCATGGTGCTAGCATTACTCAAAAGAAATAAAATAGCTCTGTTAACCATTTCAGTTCACATGACTGCCTATTACTAAAAATTCCCAGTAACATTTATATTTATATTTCAACATATGAAGGCATTTGTCACTGTGCTGCAGCATCTTTATAAATGCTTCATCTGATTCCTCACCTCATCCATCTCCCTTTTTCCTTCCTGGCAGTTTATGTCAGGAATCAGCAGTGGCAATGGTGTGCAGTTGACAATGCTGCTGAAAATGTCTTCCACTAGGGACAGGTGGCACATGGCCAGGATTCCCACTAGAGCACAGGGGCTGCTTGGTATTTACATCATGCTTTTCCATACCCCTCTGCCTTTAGGCTGCTAGGAGGCTGGCTGGGCTACTTTCCTCCTCCTGGGAGCCATTACCTAGATAAATGTGATGCGCTGCCTACAGAAATAAAATGTGCGTACAAAAGCAAATGTGTTGTAAATTTTGACCTCCTTTTTCTAAAGAAAAAGAAGGGTTTCATTTCTTCGTGAGCCTCTGCACACAGTGACACCTTCCAAAGTGATCCCAAATAGCTATGCAAACGTGGCATACATTTTTTATCTCGCTCTTCAGATCCACTGACGCTCTGTCACACAGTTCATTCACACCAGGCATTTCAGGATGCACAAGCAGCTCCTGCAAGCAAAGCTTAGACAGAACAAGCTTACATAATTTGTAAATAAAAGGCTACTTTGAAAATTGGACCCGTTTCTCTTTATGTGGTCTTGCCTCCAATATACTTACCATTTTTTAAGTAATTACTTTTTTGTAAAGTAGCAGTTTTAACATCCATGCTATGCTTTCACATGCTTGAAGAAGTAAAAAGTGTTTCTAGGAAGAAAATTTGCCTACTCTTTACTGCTTTATGACCAGCATTCATTTAAGTATGCTTTTGCTATTGCATTACTTACATTTTTTAATCTACAATGTTTCATGTTTACTAGACAGCAAATAATCAAGGTTTTAGATTTTTCTGGAATGTATTTTACTTCTCTCCCAAATAAATGCCTCTGTTTCAATAGCTTTTACCACTATATGCAAAATACAAAAAAATGGAAATAGTTTCTTCTACTAATCCACATCTGCCTGAGTGTAATTACATGACACATGCTGGTTAAGCATAAAAAATTTTAATAGACAGCTTTTTAATTAGGCATATGCATTGGGTCAGTAGAAATAAAATGGGTTCTAAAATATTGATTGTATAAAAATGGCACCTGCTTACTCAACAGATCTGAGTCTTGGGTAGAGTTGCAGACAAGTGTCTGTGTTGGCCCCTGAAGCAAAGTTCAGAACCATTGCTCAGTCCTTCATGATGGGAATTATGAAGTCCAATGATGAAAACAGATTTTAGCCCAAGTTATCACCCCTAAAATGCTGTTTTGTACAAGTACTGGCTCAAATCTGACAAACAGATGATTTATATTTGTTGCTCAGGTTTCAGAAAGAGGAAAATCTAAGCCTATTTTATGCCAGTTTGACTGCCTGAATGCCTAGGAGTACGTGTTGGATTGACTTCTTGTCCAATTTAAAGAAATAATAAATTATAATAATCACCATTAATGAATGATTAAATAAGTAATAATTTCTATTATTATAATATATTATTATCATTTATTATTATCATTTGTTATTATCATTTTTCCCCCCTGAAGCTCAGTTCCCAGAGTTCAGTGAGTGAAAGAAGGAGCTGTGGATAGTGGTTACCTGTCAGCTTTGCTAAGTTTGTCACACACGAGTGAAACTTTCTGTATGTGATGAAGACTGGGAAATGGGTCTTCCATGCCGGTGTGAGCAGTGATATTTAAATGGACTATTTAGTGTTCTTGCATACCAGCAAGTGGTCCCGAAACTATTTCTGAATGCAGGGGCAGCTGCCCATTATATCTCCCAGCAGCTCTTTTCATTTCACTGTGGCTGCTGCAGTACTGTGTATTAGAGAAAGTTGTTATAAAGCTGATAATAATGTGGCCAGTTTTAAATTTAGCCCTTTTGATCAGTAGCTGGAGTTCTTGAGTTATTGAATGCATGTACTTCTCCCCTGGTTGCCTTTTTGATATGTTTTAGCAGTTAATCTAATGTTCCTCTTTTGAAGAACTAAGTATTTTCTTGGCAGGTGTTTTAAGTATTTCAGTACTAATATGCAATAGTCATCTTACACTGCAATCTCCTTTAAGAAGTTGTTGTAATTACAAAAAATTTTATTTAAAAATAAGGGTAATTTTATACTGAGTATTAACAAAACTAGGGCCTTTTTCTTTCTTTTTTTTTTTTTTTCCTTTTTTTTTAATTTTAAGACTAATCAGGCTACCATGAACAACAGGACCCTAGGCTTTATCTTTTGCCTGTAAAAGTCAGGCCATCAGATCTCATCAGCCGGAGCTAGATAGGTTTTACAGGGTTCTATGGCAGGTCAGAGTACAAGAAATCAGAGAATTTCTGTTTATGCAGAACTTTCTGAAATCTTTTATAGCTAAAAAAATGCCTCTAGCCATTTGTAATGGAAGTTATTTATTCACACACTGGATCAACATCTATGGCAATTGGAGGGAAGTTGAGTTTCAACGTTTCAGAATGTAGTTGTCTGCTGCTGTTTAAATAAAGGATCCCTCACACACTAGTTCTCTGTACTGCTGCTTGTTAAGTGCACATGTGAATGTAAAAATGGCTAATTTCTTACAAATCTTTGCTTCTTTCATGACCATCAATCACATGCTGTTGTTATTAAAATTACCTCCATGTTTCATATTTTGATACCGGAAACGTGCTCTGAATTTATTATTAGCGGGCTCCTGTGCCAGCAATCTTGCAGCACTCTGCAGAAAAAGACAAGGTCACTGCTGAGAAGTGACAGAAGTATCTGGTAATGACAGTAGAAAGTGTGGGTGGGCAGGTGAAGGGAAAGCTTCAACGATGAAGTAATCATGTATTGCTAGTTCTGAAACTGATGCAAAGTATGCATATGCAGAATTTAGATTATATGGGTGAGAAATGCAAGTGGGGATAAGTAATGCTGGAGAAGTTAGCAGAGTTTATGTGGTCTATAAATGCAGCAAAAAATTATGAAGCCCAAGTCCTGCAGAGCTGGAGTGTCCTGTGCTGACTTGCCAAACCATGAGCTGGTTTTAGCACAGTTGCTATTGGCTTGTGCTGGCTGCAGGGGGGTAGCAGAGCTGTCTCCACCCCAAATCACAGCATTCTGTCATATTTTAAGCACATAAACCTAGCACTAAGAGCATCATCAAAAACCTGTCAGAAAGAATGGAGACATTTCTACTAAATTTCAATTGAAGCTCTAATCTGCACTTCTTTTCTCTGCATTCATACTTCAAAATTTAGTGAATTCTAATTAATAATAAGAATGGCAGTCCAGTAGGCAATTCAATTCACTGAAGTACAGCCAGAAACCTAAGTGCACAAGAAAAATAACCTGAAGAAATAGGCAAAATGTTTGTATACAGATAGTGGGAACATAGGTAAGAAAATGAAAAAACTTTACCTAGAAGTGTAAGATGTTTACACAGAGAATCTAGGAGTAACAAAAACCTATCAGAAACAATAACTGGAGTCAACTGAATAATACAGGTTTTTCAGAAAGGAGGTAGCTGAATCTATAAGATAATTTGTAATGAAACTAGTTATGTCAATAAAACAAATTCTGTTTGGATCAAGCACTTCAAGCATGAAAAAGGTTGGTTTTTTCAGAATTAATGCTTGTGGAAAATCCCCAAGGTGTCAGATTTAATTCTGCAACAGTATTGTAGAGAGAAATGTAAAACAGAATCTGTCATTAAAAGATGTTGAAGCTCAGAAATTTCTTCACCAGTTACTAATCCAACTAAAGATAATGACAGTATAGATCTGGTTTTTGCTTTGAAATATGTAGGTAACAAAACATAACCTCTAATCAAACATTCAGGCGCTGAGTCAATAAACATTACATGACAAAAAGTAATGATCAGCAGACTTTAATAAGCAAAACAAGCTAGTTAAATATATGAAATATTATGGGAGTTTGTGGTTTTTTTTCTGTGAAGAAGACATCAAATTTCATTGAGTGAAACATGCTGTGTTGTATCTGACAACAGAGAACTAGGTTCAGACAGCCAGGATATCCCCTCCAGACCCATTTTCCTAAATTTTTCAGTTAAATGCAAGAGCCTTAACTAAATCAGAGGTAACTTTAGGACAGTTTGACAAATTTGCTTGCTGTCAGTATTCTTTAAGATTCTTCAACTCAGTGCTGAATTTAGACATTGAAGAATCTGTTTTTGTGGCAGTGTAGATTTTTGAGATGTAGGCCGCAGTATCTGTTGTCTACTGGCTGTCTCTCAAACCTGCCAGTTCATCCAGAGTCTGATTCAGATGCCTTCTCCATAGATCACATCAGCCCTTCTGGGCTGCCTCATCCCTGAACAGTCTCCAGTAAGATCAGGTCAGTGTGGCACGTGTACAGTTTCTACAGACTAGTGAGGAAGATTAAATTGGAGAGCACCTGACAGAGGACGTTCACCCTGGAGAAGAGAAGGCTCAGGGGGATTTTATCAATCTACATAAATACCTGTACAAAGAAAATGGAGCCAAGTTCTTTCCAATGGCAAGAAAAGAGGCAATGGGCAAACAAACGCAGAAGTTCCCTTTGAGCAGCAGAAAACACTTTCCTGCTGGGAGGGTGACTGAGCACTGACACAGGTCACCCATAGAAGATGTGAAGTCTACCCCCTTGGAGGTTTTCAAAAGCCACCTGGACATGATCCTGGTCAATTGGTTCTAAGGGATTCTGATTGAGCAGGGTTTGGACAGTATGACTGCTAGAGATCCCTGCCTAGCTCAACCATTCTGTAAGCAAACTCCGGTCATTTTAGCAAATTTAATTCTAAAAGTCAGGCAAAGTTTGATGCTTAATATAAATGTACTGCACAACTTCAAAGATACCCACTCACTGTGAAACTGTGATTTCTGGAGGCAGACTATGGCTTGCTCAGAAAATCAGGCAGGAGTTATAAAGTGGATCACTATTCTGCTTGTCCATATGCACCCATTATTATTAGAAGCAGCAGAAGAGAACAGGCAGAAAAGATGCTACAGGAACCTTTAAAGGAGGTTTCCTAAAGAAGAGAGGTCTTGAACTTTGCATGAGCATGGCACTGGCTCTGTAATGCTCTTAACTTATTTCTCTCTTGCTACAAAATGCTGAGTACTTCTCTGTGTCAGCAATAAGGAAATCTCAGCCTGGAAAAATGAGTTAGGTTTGGAGAAATTACAGCTGAGAGATTAATTTGAAGGATTTCTGAAATTAACCCCTTTTTTCCTCCTTCCTGTCTCATGATCTGAAACTGTTTCTCCCCACTGCATCCCCACTCTAACTCCTTTCTTGGAGCTGAATTTATTACCTCATGCCCTTGTGTTTATCACACTTAACCTGTGGCTGTACATTCTCCATGTGACAGTACAGCAGGTGGGTCCCAAACAATTCAACTGTGGCTGAGTTACAGCTTCAGTGTCTGCCCATGTGTGCTATTCATGTTATACCTCAGAAACAACAAACACCTTTAAAGATATTGATTCAGGAAATGCTGAAGGATTTTCTGCTACCCTGTGAGGGATAATGGAAGGTTGTTATTTGGAGAAGTTTTTACCCAAGATCTTCTAAAGCTCAGTTTTGCCTGTTTAGTGACTGGGGAAAGGGACTACTTGGCATGTGTGTTTCCTGACTGCACTCCTTTTGCAAAAGCTCATTTCTTTTCATTACAGCTCTATATAATGTCAACTAGTTTATGTAATTTTCTGATATATCGAAACCATATTGATTTAAGTTTTATATCATAGCTAATCCTGTCCAAATACTTAAAGTGAGGGGCTGAAAACAAGCAATGATTTACTCGCCCAACACAAAAATTGCATTTTTCATTTTGCACTCTGCTAATGTATTGTAAGAGAGGATGAACAAACAGATTGGTCTCCTCCCACCACATAGCTGCATTGCCAGCACTCAGGGAAATAAAGACTGCATGGATTAAAAAGTGGCAAGGTTACTATTAAGGCATAGCTGCTGAAACAGGAGCATGCACTGAGGAGCTCTCAGTTCAACAGAAGCAATCTTGTTTGAGCAATGTCAGCCTCACTGCTAACAGGGGAGCCAGGGATGAGAATGCAGGTAAGATCTTTCTATACCAGGGCATGAGCAAATCGTGATGAATTGCAGCCATTGCCATAGTAATTTGTACGGTGCATATTTTCTTTTAAATTCTGACTTTTGGAAACTGCTTTATTTTCAGCTGCTTGAGACAAAAGCATTGGAGTTTTTTCATCACTGCCTATGAAGTGACATTATTGTTTGTGCTTGTTTTGGAATCTATTTATGGTGCACATTTAAGAAAGCATTTGCAGCTCCTAAGGTTTGTGTGGGTAATATTCACAATCATTTAAACAAACTTCCTTAGCATTTTTTCCCTAGGCAGCCTCTGAAGAAATCTTCCTCTGAATCACAGTTTGTGCATATGCAATTAATTACTGTCAGGCTGTTACACAGACTGATCATGTGGGAATTGACCATTTCATTTTCACATAGAAACAGCCTTTGCCTTTTGCTCTTGCTTAGAAACAGCCCTTGCTTTGGCATCTTGATGACGCTCTCATCCTCTGTTTCTGGATTAGATATTTTGATTGAAGTACTTGAAAGACATAATTTCATAAACACACATGAAGTAATCCCACCCAAACCACCTCATTCTCCCTAAGTCATTCTCATTATCTTGCTGAGTTTTCAGATACCTTTTAAAAGCTTTGTGTTGTGATGTGTAAATTTTTCAATTGTGTACCTTGTAGACATCTCATAGTATCCTGGTGGTTAATAATAGGATAATAAGTCAGTCTCCACTTAGAAAAATACTTTAACTTCTAGAGTTTTCTAACCAAATATCCTTTTCTTTTCCTATAAAGATGTCAACTTTTTTACGAAAGTGAAAACTGACTGTGGGTCATCAAACTATTCTGAATATTGTTTGCAATGAGAACTCATTTTTATTTTAATATGCTCCTTAACAGTATGTTATGCAGTTATTTATGGCCATAAATATATAGATCTATTCTAACACCAAGAAGAATCTTGAACTTATTTCTGAGCATTTCAGTAACAATATATGGCTGGTGCATGGGCAATATGGAGACCCATAAATAGCATGTTGACTTAAAGAATTCTGCTTCTATATGCTCAGACTGGTCTCTATAT
Source organism: Taeniopygia guttata (assembly GCF_048771995.1). NCBI lineage: Eukaryota > Metazoa > Chordata > Aves > Passeriformes > Estrildidae > Taeniopygia > Taeniopygia guttata. The sequence continues at coordinate 11,664,239 of NC_133025.1, forward strand.
GCTCAGGTCTGCAATACATGAGACAAGATTTAAAAGTAAACCTAGCATCTTTGGGTTTATTTGTCTAGCTGCTTAGGTGAAAATATTAAACTTATTTTCATATATTTGCCTAGATTTTTCTAATGTAAAGCTATTGAACCTACCAAAAAATTTGGTGTGTCACTGTCCTTGAGCCTTTTGGCAGCAACAAAATGCCATGAAACATCTCTATATTATGTAAGATAGATAGTTCATGCCTCAACTAGGAAATGACAGTAGCAGTTCTGAATGGCTGATGGCAAGTAATCACATTTAACAGAAAAGTGTCAGTATCATGATCAATGCAAAAAACTGTTTCCTTATGCACATGCATACAGTCTTGAATTGCTATTCATTGATTCTAATGTCCGGGAACACTTACTTTTTTTATCTTGACAACACAGTCTCCAAATAATCGTTCATTTTACCTTATTTAAAAAGTAATATATAGAGACTGCACTGAAAGGAGTTGGAAAAATAGGGAGGAAATGCCAAGAAAAAGTGAATGTCTGGATCCATCTAAATTTTCCATCTGTGAGCTTATACAGAAAATAACTGGTATTGTCATTGTGTGTTTGTATTACATTTGCTGCCAGACAAACTTTACTTTTTTGTCTCTCCTATATGAGTCAGTATGTTGATTGAATTTATCATATTTTTTTTAGTAGACTTCTATCTCATTTTAAAAAAATGCACTGCATATACAGCAATTGAAGTTGTCTCATGTTGTCACTGTTTGTTCTTCTCGTTCTAGGTGATGTGATTGTCTATATTAATGAAGTTTGTGTCCTTGGACATACTCACGCAGATGTAGTCAAACTCTTCCAGTCTGTTCCTATTGGTCAGAGTGTCAACTTGGTGCTATGTCGTGGATACCCTTTGCCCTTTGATCCTGAAGATCCTGCCAACAGCATGGTGCCACCCCTTGCAGTAATGGAGAGGCCTCCGGTAGTGGTAAATGGAAGACATAACTATGAAACTTATTTGGAATACATTTCTAGGACTTCTCAGTCTGTTCCAGACGTAACAGATCGACCACCACACTCCTTGCACTCCATTCCAGCAGATAGTCAGCTTGATAGCACATTCCCACCACCTGCCCATGATGATAATGTATCAATGGCTTCTTCTGGGGCCACCCAAGCTGAACTCATGACCTTAACCATTGTGAAAGGGGCCCAGGGCTTTGGCTTCACTATAGCAGACAGTCCTACAGGACAGAGGGTGAAGCAAATTCTAGACATTCAGGGATGTCCTGGTTTGTGTGAAGGTGACCTCATTGTTGAGATCAACCAGCAGAATGTACAGAACCTGAGCCATGCAGAAGTAGTGGATATACTTAAAGAATGTCCTGTTGGAAGTGAAACTTCTTTGATTATCCATAGAGGAGGTAAGTTTGGAAAGTCTGTACAATTACAAAAATGTGTGTAAAAGGTTCTAAACCATAAGACATACATATACTCACTACATCCTTGTTTGCTAGATTGGAAATTAATTTCCATGTTGTGGGAAGTAACACCATTGGTTCTGGAAAAGTGTGTCTGTAATTAAGTATCCTAGGCAAAATCTTACAGTTTGTTGTACATTCCTTTATGTGTTTTGAGTGTCAATGGTCCCATCTCTGTATAAGGGTAAAGCTAGGCCAGTTCCAGACCTTTCACCCCATAATGGTTTGTGTGGTGTCTGCAGCAAACTCGCGTAATCCCAAAGCAGTGCTGCAAGCTTTAGATATAGTTGTATGTATTGACTCATTAATTTAGATCAAAATCAGAGCAACTTATTTTCCCTTTACAAGGTTACTGGTTTTCCTAAGCCATTTGGCCTCCTTTTCATTCATTGTAAAAATTTTGTACAACAGTTGTTTGGGTCATTTTCTTTCCTGGTAACAGAGATCCATTGTATATATTTCTCTGATTTAAAAAAAATAGCTTCTAGCGACTTGTTTTTTCTCACCAGCCTGACACAGTAAGTTTGAATGTTCACCATTGGAAGGAAAAAGTCAAGACATCCATAAAGAAGTAATAAGAACAGAAAAAGAGTTAAAACTTGACAGGGATTTCATAGCTTTTATTATTTTAGCCAAACAAAATTTCTTTGGTGGTTTCAGGTAAGCATCTATCCTAACTTATTGTTACCTGAAGTAAATCATGACTGGATTTTTTAAATTAAAAATCTTTTTTTCTTTAAAGGCATTCATATGTCACTCAATGTACATTACTCTGTGCTTCAAAAATAAAAAAAAAGATGCAAAAAGATGCAAAAATACTAACTACTTTCCTTCTGAAGAAGAGAAACTGGGAAGTGAAGCTTTAGTGTTGGCATATGCCAAATGTTTATCATTACAATACCTAAAAATCCTTAGAAATAAGGAATATAGTAACATTATATCAAATTGCAGAAGTAACAAAGGTGATTATAGGAGTCACATAGTCAATAATGGCACATAGTCAATAAAGTATTTTTCACATGTATATATATAAAAGAATTATTTACAAGAGAGAATCTGACAGAATTTCTTTGGAATGAAACAAAATTAGGATGATAATTAAATTGGACTCACTATAGTATGTGAACTTGAAGAAAGTTAATGGTTGTATTCATTGGTATTATACCTGGTTCTCCTTAATGGCCATTGAGAATCTTGAACAATGGAGTAAGAAATATTTTTTTATTAAGTTGGCAAATTAAGGAGAATTTCATAGCCAAAAAAGGGCATCAAGAGAATTAGAAGGGTTAGTGTAACCCCAAAAACGTGGCATTTTATTTTCAAAAAGGCAGGATAATCACCCTCTAGAGGAAAACAATTTAGGACACCAGTCTTCAGAGAGAAGTGGAGTGTGAAATCCAGCATGCTGAACAAGCCTGAGTAATAATAGGCAACAAAATAGATATTTCAGCAATCAGTACAGGACAATAGAAAAAAAAAACCTGAAGCAGCAACATATTCAAGCCCCTGAGGATAATTGCTCTCTCTGGGGAGAATTTCTTCTTAGATCATTGATTCATGATCAAAACATGATAGTTTAACACTGATGAACATGATAGTTTAACAAGTTCTGGTACATTAACTGAGCTGTGGTTATTTTCTACACATGGCTGTGACAGGTAGGAGATATTACACTGAGCTCAAGGCTCAGTGATAAAAGGACTGTGAGTTTACACCATCTGCTCTGCCTCAGGCCAAACTCTGAGGCAAACCCTGCCTCAGTGACACAACATACTAGGTCCAAATGCTGGGGCAGAAAGTGATTGGTTGCTTTAGAGAAAGCAAGGAAGAGAAAGAGAGCACGTTTTGTTCATGGTAGAGCAATGACCAAGACCAAAGCAAATGTTTGGAAATACTACAGTGTCATTAAACTTAATGGGATGGTACAGAACAAATGCAAATTTACTATCATAATTTTTTGTACATCAGAAATAATGACTATAACTCAAGACTGTGAGACTACAAAATTAAAAACTTTTAAAAGTTCATTTTTTGAGTGATTCAAAATAACTGAAAAAAATAGTGTATTAATCAAACCTACTCTACCTATGAGATGGCTAAATCATATCTTAACACAAATATGAGAACTGTTTTAAGATGAAAACCAGGGTTTGTTTCTTTTTTTTTTTTTTTCCATTTATTCATAGGAAAAGGGAATTTATGTGACTAACTACACACCTAGAATACAGATTAATATGTCTATGTTAGTCATCATATCTCCTTTTATAAAGTCCCTGGGCAGAAATTGACTTTTCTATGATGTAATTCATGTAATTCCACTGAAGATGATTCAAATAAGTCAGGTATATCTAAGTATACCTTAAAACTACATTTGCTGTTTGACTGATTACAAAGAGAGTAGAGGATGACTGATTCAGATGTATGTGTCTATCCTACAAGTTACGAATAATGAACATGTGATAAGATTTGGTCATGTGAGATAATCTAAACACAAAACCAAATATTTTCTTTGACTCTAAAACATTTAGGCAGTGACATCAGTAAAGCAAGGCATACTTTCTCATTACTCATGGATCCAAGTTTTAGTTTATTATCTTGGTGTGTAATGACACTTGAATTATGCCATCCTTTTCCATCATTACCCTATGCATCCTGTCTTTAATGTCTCATTTTTAAGATTAGGAGTGAAGGGCTGTTCCTGCCTGTGGAGGAAGGCTGTGTTTTCCATAGGGTTGTGTGTTGTCTTGTAATGTTTCCATCTCTGATATGAATATGGCCTGACTGCACACCTAATTGTGGCAAATCCATTTCTGTAAGTGACTTAATTTCTCTCTCATCCAGCAATCTTATCTACATTGCAGACAAGAAACAGATTGACATTGAGTGGTATTTATTCTCACTATAGGAACTAGTATCTCATACTGGAAAAAATACTCCCTTGGATGCACACAGTGTGCATGATACAGCATTTTAAAAACCATTGTCCTACAAGCTTAAAAGCTCAACAACCAGAGGATGCAGGAGAAGAAAAAGTCTTCATGTTTCAAAACAGTACTCAAATTTCAAGAGGCCACTAAAATCTCTCTCACCATCACCAAAGAGAGACTTGTCATGGGGTACAATCCAGCTGGAGCAAGTCCCACAGCTCAGTCAACTCATTTTAAGATTTCTAAAGCAGAAGTAGCAGTGTATCTTCTTGTTAAAACACAAAATGGTAATGGAAATAGTGTAATTGTCTATCAAAGGAAAGAATCTCTCTAGCACTGGCTAGATCTCTTATTGTCTTTTTCTTGTTTATTGGACAAGTTCTTTGCTAAGTAGATGCACCATAATAGTTCCATATCTTTACATTTGTTTTTGCTGATCGGTCATATTGTTTCCATTGATTACTATGAGCTTATGAGCTGACAGATGTGTTTGTACTGAAAAACAAAAACTAAAATTAATGGAAAAGTTAGTGGAATAGTGTTAACAAAAAAAAAAGAAAAAAGAAAAAAGAAAAAAAAAGGGGGGGGGTGGGAATTAATATAAAAGAAAGAAATTAACACCCAAAGAGATTTACTCCTTTCCAGCTTTGCTTCAGGCTTTACACTTTATCCTCAACTTCTGCAGCAGATTTGATTGAGTATAGGCTACTGAACTAGTGTGGAAGAGCTCTCAAAAATCTGTCTTTCTGAATGTAGATAGAACATAAATTCTGAATTAGTCCAGTACTACTGAAAAACAGTATGTGGTTTGTAGCAAATTTATGTAGAGCAAAATATTCAGTAATGAGAACTTCAAAAACTAGGTTTGGCATGTTCTACTAATTGAGCTATCCAAATATTTGACATATACCATCCCTTTTGAAAGCACCTTTGAAATACATGGACCTATAAACAGCAGCCCAGCTCCAGAAGTGTTCCTGTCTAAAAAAGAGCTGATAGATTCAAATCTAGATCCATCAAGACTATGTTTGAAATACTGTTGTTAAGGAAACCTTCAGACAAGCCAGGACTGATTCATTAAGTTATGGCAACTCATAACAGGTGTTGAGAGTGAAACATTAAATGCAAAAAGTGGGAGGCTGACAAAATTCCTACATCAGATGGCTATTTTATAATCATGGAATCAGAAAATGCTAGAATGCAAACTGGCTCTGAGAAAATGAGAATGTTGGTGAGAATGTTGGGCCACATGCAATGCACAGTCAAGGTGAGGAGGGAGAATTTAACTACATACTTGTAAATTGTGTGAATAAAAGGAATGCAAATTATCTTTCTCAGATACTGTATAAATCTTAGTAGAGTGAGTAACTCCTTAAAATCACTAACAGAAAACAGAAAACACACAGCACCAGCAATTTCAAAAACAGGCAGAAATTTCACCAAAAAAATCTCTGAATATTCTAATGAAAAACACTAACCCCTAAAAATAAGCAAACTTCAGTGGAAGGAACCCTCCATCCTCAGTACCCTTTCCATGGACTTATTTCAAATTTGCCAGTTTTGCCTTTCTCCTATAGAGGTGAGGGGCTTTTTTTGAGGTGGTTTTTTTTTGTTTGTTTGTTGGTTTTTTTTTTTTTTTTTTTTTTTGCCAGGATTGCTATGTGTTTCAATTCCTCTGATCAGGAAAGCTCATGCTTCTTTATCTCCAAGTTGTTGCCTTTTGGGAAAGCGGCAAAAGATAAAGCTGTGGCAGCACTAGTCTGGACCAGGAAATTCTGGTCTCTTTGTTCCATGACTTCAGCCCACTGCTGAGGTCTCTGTGGCTTTTGTTCTCATTCTGCAGTTTTTCATACAAAATATTAACAGAGCACCTGTGGCAAACTGGAGATCCTGCATCTCATGGCTTGCTCATCTCTTGTTGAGGACTTTCTAGTCAACAGTCCTGAGGATTTAAAGAAATTCAATTTAAAGAAATAAGTATGATGTAGGTTTTTTATTTGGGACTTACAGAGGTTTCCCATCATCCTACTGTCTCTACTGTTTTACATCCCTGAGTCATTGGCAAATTTTTCCTTTTCAGTCACTTCCTAAAGGAACCCAATCTGGTCTATTTGCATCCTGTGGGTAGTCTAAATTAACAGTAGTCTGTTCGTACTTGTCTTGCTCACAAAGTTCTGCTTCTTTCATTGTTTCTGAGAGGAGATTTTGGGACAGACAAGGTCTCACATCTCTTCCTGTTTCCTGATGTACTCTCCAGATGCTTACTTCAACTGTATATTTGCTTCTGATCCATTTCCTCCTATTTCCTGTACGCAGTCTAATGTTGAGAGGAAGATTTGGCAATATATACATTTTTAGCCCTCCTGTAGTCTTAAATGTCACATATAGATTTGTTTGTGACCTTAAGGGACATTTGATCACACAAAGGGAATGTGCACATGAACCTAACAGTGAACCACTGACCCATTTGAAGTGAACCATGTGATCCATTGGTACCTCGAAATTGGAGACAGAAATGCCTTCTGTCCAACATGCTGCTGACAGCATCCTCTTACAATTTTCTCTTTCTAATTTGCCACACCATTTTGCCTTGCCATCCTTCTAAGTTCTCTGTTGTTCCTGGATCCATATGCTTTAAAAATTATGGAAAGCAAAGGTTCGTAGCTGACCTTTTTCCTTTCCATCTCAAAATTATGAGCTTTTTTTTATGATATCATGAACTCAACAGTTTCCTCAGCATGATTTCTCTAAAAATATTCTTCTTGTGCTGGCTTTTGAGTTGTTTCCCTTTTTTTGTGCTCATTTTTGTTGCTATTTTTAGATAGTGAAGCAAAAAACATTTAGTGATCAAAAATATTGTGAGTCATGCTATATTGTCCACTTCACTGACTTTTATGTAAGATGTCATGTTGCCCTTTTCCCAGCCATGGACACTTGTCCCTTTCTTCTTTCTCTACATAGAAATCAGTATTTTGTACAAAATATTTTCCTAACAGCCTCGTGAGACAGACAGTTGTCTTTCCTTTGCTAATTCCAAAAATAAAATTTCTGAAAGATTTTTAGAAAATACCATTAATATGCAGAGAAAAAAAAAAAAAAGCTGCTGTTAAATTAACAAAAATCCTGAAGCACTGCTTTCCTGACTCATTTTTACAAGGTATGTCTCACCTTGCAGAGTATCATATTTTTAACTGTGAGATATGTACTCTCCTAGTAACCTTTTAATTATTTGCATCCTTTTTGCCCTACACATTGAGACTGTTTTATACTTTGGATTCACTTGAAATACTTTTTAAGCACCTTGTTGCAATTATCTGGTATAAAATCTATTTCAATAAATATTACACATTATAGCAGGTAAACAAAAAATAAGTTACATATAGAGCCTTGTTTATGAAGGGATTCAATCTATTTACTGAGAAAAGTTGTAACCTTTCAGTAACACAAGGAATGACAAATTTGAACAGGAGGAGTTAGGGCAGGAGACCAGTTAGCCTAAAATTTGCACTAATGAAACTTTCATATCTTTTCTTGTATAGCTCTGATTAGCTGTGAAACAGTGTGCAATGCTTCCATATTTCTGAATAAAAGACAAAGAAACCATAGACAACCTTAAAGAATATGGATTCCTGAAAAAATAGACATTAAGAATAGTTAGTAGCTGTTGCACTGTATTACTGGAAGTAGTATTAATTCCATTTCATTTCAAAGTGGTAGTGTTATGGTTTTGTTTCTTCTTTCTTATTAATGTTTGTGAACTGTGTGGCACATTTGTGGATAATTTTGCAAAGCATTAGGTAAACCCTTTTTCCATATATTACACAGAAGGTTTTTAATGACTATTAGAAAGCGTTTTGTTTCAAAAGTGCTTTTATCACTGGTAAAACTGTTTTCTAATGTAGGCTTATATGGTCTGTGTGATATTTGAATAGTGCTTCTATTAAAACCTGGGGACACTTCTCCTAGGGATGTGTGTCACTAACTCTTGCTGAAATTGGGAGGAATTAGTTTGCACACAGGAGAAATAAGTTTCTATAGAAAACATTTTAGCAAAAAGAAACACAAGTGTATGGGCATAAATTGTCATCATTGCTTGCCATAAAGAGGTAACTACCATTGCTCCAGTGGCTATTCTGCCATGAAATTCTTATACCCAAGAGGCTACAAACAGCGAGCAGTTTGGCATTAGAGTTATTAGGACTACAAAGAGACTTACTGTGCACACAGGATTTGTGCAGAGCTGCAGGAACTCGACCTTCAGGACAGGCAACTGCTTGTCTCTCTTGAGGAGTACAGGGTATGTTATTGTCTGATAGCTACAGCCCATGTCACTCTAGAACCCAAGAGCTCCACTGGCAGTACTGCAGACTGGTTTCAATCTTACTGCTATTAATGATTTAACACAAATTGAAGAACAGTTTGTTTGAGAAAACAGATTTTTTGGCTTGTCTACCTTGGAATCTGGCCAGGACAGAGAAGTTTCTCCCATGCACTTGCAAGCAGTATTAGGAGAAATCTTAATGGTATTATCTTGGACTGTGCATCTCAGTGAATGATGGCATCTTTTGAAGCCAAATACCTCCCAAGCATGGTACATGGGAGAGCCTACTGCAATACTGAGGGATGAAGAAAAATGGGGGTTTTTCCCAGCCACCCATAGTCTAGTTTCTAAGTGCATCTCACCTTCTTCAGAGGAGATTTGGGAAATCTCAGCCTAAGGATGGAGAGCTACAGAACTGGACTCTAAAAAAAGTACCATACAACCTGTGCTTGTGTACTGAGGCATGTCTGAAGTTTAGTCTAAATGTGTTGAACAATGTTTTTGTTGGTTCAGTATAATGTAATGTCCTATTAAACAGCATTTGTTGTCAAAGTACGTTGTGTAGACCTTGTGATGTGGTGATTTGTAAAATAGTGCAATATTTTATAGTAATAAAGTAAGCTAATACACTTAAAACAAGTGACTACATTATCTATTGTGCTACAGACTTGAGACACAGCACTGGGGAGATGGGAAGGTGTGCTTTTCAGGCACTTCCTAAGCCACAAAACTCTCTTGGCCCCTATGGTTTGCATATCCAGTTAAAATGCAGAAACTAAATTAGTCTGTTAAATGAGATTTTAATACCTGTACAATTATTGGAGCAATTTTCATTTGCATTCTTAAAAAGGGAAGGAAGGCTTTAATAATGGCTATGCTTGCCCTTTATGATTCATGCTGAACTTTTTTTTTTTAATAAACCAAGATTATAGTATTTATTAAATACAACACTGACTTCTCAGGAAGCCTTTGGCTGACCCATAATTCAAAGACAATCAAAATCAGCACCAGGATACATACCGCTTTATTGTGTCACCTTCAGTTTACAGTCAAAAAGAAAGGACATGGAAGCCAAAACTGCCAAGTACAAATTCTGAAAGTTGACTCCCATGTCCAAACAGATTTCTAAAGGAAATAAATTGCTTTCCAAAGCCAAATGTTTCATAAGTTGGAACAATATTTCAGCACAGAAGAAACATACTGTGCAGTGTTCCTGTTTGGTAAATGAGAGAAATATTGACTTTTATTTCTTTGGTACCTTTTAATACTAAGCTAAAAGAAGGCAAACTTTCTTTACACACATTCCCAGGGTCACCTTATTTTTAGTGTGTATTTCAGATTCGTGCAAATTATACTCAATGGACTTTTTAGAATATTTTTTCTATAATGTCAGAATTTTTTAATTGTATTTCATGTGTTCTAGATCGAGCACATCTAAAATTTCTCGGATAATTAGAAAAATACTCTGTATGCATGAATACCAGCACAGATGTAAAATCTTTGAATGAGAAAATATTTTAATGACCTTTACATCTAATCTATCAATTAATTTCCATTTCTATAATTAGGGTTTTCTCATAGCAGAAAATTTTATAATATTTTAATTTAATAAATGATGATGACGATAGCAATAGTAGTAGTAATAATATTAATAATAATGCCATTTTTCTTAAAGAATTTGTTTAAATTATTAAGTAATACTTCAGGGATTATTTGACATCATAGAAAAGGTTTGCTGATTGTGGGAATATCACAGTATTATCTATATTTTAATAGTTTCACTATATTCACTCATCAATATAAAGCCAATATCTTTTTCTTACAACCCCTCATAACTTCTGTATTTTAACTTGTTCTCAATAAATATGATTATTTTAAGCATCTGGGGCCAAGCAGTACCTCTCTACTGCAATATCAAATCTCTGAAGTACAGCAAAAGATGCCTTAACCTGTTCCTTAAGGGGAAAAAAAAAATGAATAGTTGAGGAACTGTAAATACGATCCTAGTGGAGTAGTGTACCAGAAGACCCAGGTTCTCTTTTACATCACTCTCTGCATCCTCACACAATTTAATATCTTGTGTTCTCTGGAATAAGCATGAGGAAGTATTTAGTGAAAATGGAAAGATTCTGGCAGATTATTCAGTTGTTTAGCCAAAATGTAGGATGATTACATTGATGGAAGGTCCTAGAGCAGCCCAGAGAGAATTCTGGGACAAGTCCACAGGGCTTAGATCTGTGGCCAGTGAGAGCCAACAAATGTGGCAGAGTCAAAGACAGTCATCTCCATCCAGTTTCTGCCATTCTTCACCAGCTTTTTCTGTGTTTTAATCAGTCCTTTCTCACTCTGCATGTTTATTGCTTGTCATTCTGGCTCCATTTTCCTTCATTTGGCAACTCAGAGAAGATGCCATTCTTGAATGTCAGCCCAGCCTTTGAGCTTAGCCTTGCTTTGAGCAAGAGATTGGCCTAGCTGAACTCCAACTGTCCCTTCCAATATAAACACTTAGAATATTCCATGGTTCGCCATACTTCTCACATTTAGGCCAAGGGTGTTAAAAGCGACCATCTCTGAACAAATAATCATCTGGATAATTTTAAACTTCTTCCACTGTAATTCTCACAGAGAAAGAGAAGCTTTTTAATCTTGTCTCCTTATTACACCGTTCTGAATATATATTTCTTTATATATGAAAGTTATTTAAAAGTCAATGGAAGCAGGAAGAATGGTGACATGCTTTTTGATTTCAGCTTGCCAGATGTGTTCCTTGTGATTAAATAAACAACAAACTATTCTCCCACTGTAATTGAAAAATAATGCAATGTTTATTTACTTTTTTGATAGCATCTCTGAGAGATCTCAGTGGCTTGTGGGGTTGGCTCTAAAATACAAACATTTGGAGAGTCTGATGTAGCTGATATTCACTGCATGACCAACTGGAATGATTATTTTACTAAAGTTAATAATGAATTAGCAAGAGCTCTCTCTTGTAATTTGTTCATTGCATATCAAACTTTTAACTTTATCAAGTTCTTTATCCCAATAGCATCACATTAGGATGTGATGTGTTAAAAAAAGAGCCACCTATATACATCTTCAGTCATAATGGTCTTTTTTAAGCATTCATCTCATAGTGATTAATTGATCCTATGTTTTTTTCACATGTTCCTAAAGGCAGATAAGCTGAAAATCTTTTACATGCAACATCCTTCAGCCTGACTTCCCAGTCTTGCCTTGCAACACATATTGCCACGTTCTCCTCAGCACTTGTTATCAGGGATCCTGTGTAGGCAGCTACAGTGACTCCTTCCTCATCTGCTCTGAGAAGCAAGCAGGGATTCTTTGTGGTGAGGGAAACAGGCATCTCTATCATTCAGCTTCTGTAAATATCTAAAGTAGCTGAAATCAATAATATTCTAAAACAATCTATTCTTCCCTGTTGATTATTAAAATTTTAGAAACTCACCTACCAACATTTCAAATTTAAATTTCTACTCACTTTTGGTCAGAGGAATACCAACTTAACTGTAAAACAGTTTGATTTCTAGTCTACATGAGTCAAAATATTTACCCCTACAGCCAGTGGTGGAAAATAGCCAGCGGTGGAAGATGACTTAAATAATTTTATTCAGTCGCTGTCTAGGCAGCTTGTTCTCTGGTTTGCCCATTATGCTCCAAAGATTGGACAGAAGAGTGGATGAGAACCTTAGGTTAACTGACAAGTTATCTGACAAGCCAGATGAACAAGGGTGCACAGAATGAGTCCTGCCCACACATCAGAGGCAAGCATAGGTAATAAAGTTATTAAAACCCCCTGCACTATTGCAAAAGCTGAAAGCTATCTCATGCAGTAAGGCTAAATCTGGAATCCCATTCATGCTACTGTAGAAAATAATCTGGATATCTTTATGAAAGTGAAGTTAGAAATGTAGAGTAAATAAAATATTTTTATTAAATATAAATTAATATCTTTATTAATATTTCCAATTTTGTTATAAAATTTAATTGGTTTTATATAATGGACTTTTGTAAGTCTTTACATGGAACAGTTCCACTTCTTATCTAAAAATGGAAACAAGTAAAATTAATATTGCTTACATTAGATTGAAAGATTGCTTCACTTACCAATCTTTTAACATAATTATAAGTAGGAAATCAGTGAGGGGATTTATTTTTAATGAACTATCTCTAGGAAAAGTTCTTGGATTCTGACTAAATGCACTTTCTTTGCATGTCCTGTAGAAAACATAAATTCAATACTGGTAAACTTTGCAGTTGGCAGGGAGTTTGGTCCATGTCATTGAGTAGATAAGACATTACTGATAAAGAGTAATGTGGAATGCTTAATAAACTAAGCATCAGCAAGCAGGAAGTATTTTTATCCAGTCATTGCAAATTAATTCCTGGAAGAGAGTAAGGAATGCAACCCAAACCTGTAAAGGTGCTTTTTAAACATTATTTCTGATCACAACATCACAATGAAAAAAGGCAGACTCAGCAAAACTTCTTAAACGAAAGGTTTTGTTTATATTTTTCTTAGTAAGATGTCATTGGTAAACCACTTTATTGCACTTATTATTAATGTTAAGAATATCAGTGAGTTCCTGTTCCAGATTGTCTTTCCCTGCTTCTTCATAGCTGTCCTTCCATTTTATTTTTCCTTTTTTTTTTCCTATTTACTTCCAAACTACTATGTGACACTTCCAGATACTATGCAAAGCATCTTGTAGATGTCTTATCTTTTACTAAAGTTTCTTTTTTTTTTTTTTTCTTTTTTTTTTTTTTTTTTTGGTTACACCTGAAAAATGGGATTTCTATTGGATTTTCCTTGCAATTCTTCATTAGCAAAAGTAATGGCTGATTCAATTGTCCACGTGCAAGGTAGATGGAAAGATGTTTCCATACTGCCTAGCTCTTATAATAGATCTCATTTCCTGTGCAGACAACTAGGCACGTAATTTCAGGATTGATTTCCTGTGCGGAATCTTCCAAGGAGCTTGTAAAAATTAAAGAAAAGGACTTTGCTTGGGAAAAGTAGTCTAAAACAGAGCTGAAAGGATAGAAACCAGCTAGTGAAGAATGAAACATTCAGAAAAGATGTTTTGGGTCACATAAAGAGTACTGGTAGGAGCCGTGTTTTTTCAGCAGATGGGAGGCACAGTCCCTGACCTACAGCTCTGAGTATCAGACTCCATTAGCTATAAAACTGCTGCAGAGACATTTGAGGTTACCATGAGTAAATATTTACCTGAAACAGCTGCAGCCATCTTCTGTGACAAATAGGTAACAGCAGTCTGATGGAGAGATCTCTGGTTTCTTCCAAGTGTGTAGGCTTCGTTCCTCTGTGAAGTGCCTGAGTTAGGCAGGTCCTTCTGCAGTGAGGACCTTTCTGAGGTCCTGATGGAGAGACATTTGCAGGGGCGGTGGGTTCTGAGCAAGTGAAGAAGGCTCAGGGCAGAAAGCTGGAGATCTACAGCCCAATCCAGCAGCCTGCTGAGAGGAGCCAAGCACAGACACGAGGGCTGCCAATGGAATGGGATGAAAATCTGGGGACTAGCAGGGACTAGCCAGAGCTTTTTAAAGCTCAGGGAGTCACTGATTTCACTGGAAACAAGGACCTCTAATGTAGGGACATGGTCAGCAGGACATGCTGTTCCGAAGTTTCTTTGGTTTCTATGTTCTCCAGTCAATAATTTTACATCTTCCCTATTTGAAAACATAATTATTTAGTTCTGTTATGATAAAGCTCAGTGGTTTGGGTTTTTGTTTGGTTATATGTATAATCAAGCCTTTGGAGATGTTATAAGGAGTATAGGTAGTTCTAGATAAAATCATTGGCCAGTCTGGGATCAAGATTATGTGGAAAGAAAACACCAAAGTAAAACCTGTTATATTGCCACAAAATAGAAAGTAATTTCTTCACCAGTTTGGTATATCCTTTACCTTGCAGATTAAAGGCTTGATTTCTGGAACTAAGAACTGAAGCTGCTTTTTCTTCTGAACTGAGAGTAATTTCTGTAGCTATTTAATTGTGAGTCACTAATGAAGAAACAAAAATCACACTGAAATTCTAGGGTTTTTTACAGGGAAGGAAAGTTCTACAATTTGGGGTGACAAAGACAAAAAAAATGCATTATTATAATTATGAAGTCAGAATAAAAGAGACTCAAACTAAAATATACTTCTATCACTTTCTCTTTTGCAACTTAAAGCTATGAAATTTATATTTAAAAAAAAAAACACAGACATCAAAGAAATAAAAAATAATATTGGTTTAGAATTCAATATAATAAATAAGACAATAATAATTTCATTTATTGAAAATAATGTTGCAAATTTTAAAAAAACACTAATTTAGGAAAGAAAAATTAATGCCTTTGAAATTTTGCATGTGGGAGATCAGGCCTAGTCTCTAGAGAGTGAGTGTTAATTCTGAAGTACTCAAAAGCTTTTTCATTTTTGCTCTTCTCTGGTGTCTGAAAGATAAATTGCAGTGTAACAACATATATACTTTTGTCACTAAATTTAAATGCATCTATTGCAGATTACTGGTGTAGAATTGAAATTCAGTTACATTTCTAACTTTTTCCTAGTAGGAAATGGGATGAATAAAAATTCATGAGTTGTGTTTCTACAGAGCTACCCATTTTTTATTCAGCAATATGTGATAGCTACTTGCACACTGGTTTGTTTTTTTTTTTTTTCTATTTGCATCAAGAATATATAAACTTTACCAGATTTGCCATGGGTAAATTATGGGTATTTGCCATGTCTCCCATTTGAGGTCTCTTTGTATGGCAGAACACACTACTTTCAGAACATTCTTCAGAGAAAAAATTGTCCTGTGGAGAGTCTGAAAACAACTTTTTTTTTTGCTTTCTCTTGCATAATGATTTTATTTTCAAATTTCAGCAATTATTTCTGCATTACTAACTTCTGAGTAGATGGCAATATAATTTTTTTTATTAGAATGGATTTGTAATTTGTTTCTTCTATCCTAAGAGTCCTAAAGCTTTTTTAAAAATTCACCAAAGAGAACATCTACTGAGAAGTAAAGAAACTTAATCTAGAACTGTTGGTTGCCTGATAGATCAAAAACTTTTTGATGGTATGAAAAACAAATGCCTGCTTATAACAGAGTAAATTACTTCAGGTTCCATGTTATGAGGGACATCTAATATTTAGTGCTTGCTAAATATCGAATGATCCTGCTAAATGTTAGATGGTCAGAAGGTATTTTGTCTTGAACCTAAATAGAAATTTCATCTGAGACCTGATTAATTCTGTTACTTTGCACATTAAATGTTCAATACATTCTGGAAATGCATCTGCTTTTCAAAGAAATGGTATTAGAGAATTACCATTAATCAGTGAAAACTCCCTTTGACAAAATGCTCTAATTTGAATTTAAATTCTTCTTTCCTTTCCTCTGAAGTAGATTCTTTTTTGTTGATCCCTGTGACATAAATTATACTCTTTAAGTTTGCCTGTTAGAGTTAAAAAAATATAATTTTTTTTAAAAGAGCACCAGGGGAAATTTCCTCTACAAACTATTTCCTATCCTATCATATTGGGATTATACACCAGTAAGCCTGTAGGGTGGCTGGGTAAAGAGCATACACATCTACCTTTAGTGTCATTTTCTTTCTCTGTTGTTTGGGGAAACCCAAGGAGAAACCATCACAGATTAACTGTGCTATTCATCCAGATTCCTCCAGCCAGCTATTTATGCCTCCAGTTCTTCAGGCATAAATTCAGTTTTTGTCTTGTCATCAACTGGGGATACTGAGGTATGAGGGTAGACTGAAGAAGAAGATGGTTTATGGATCGAAAGACTACGTACAAGTTTGTTTTCTTATGCAGTAAGTTCTGATTTTAAATAAGGAGGGACATACATGCAATGTATCCCAGCATGTCTTTCTAAAAATTCTAATTTTTAAGGTCCACAAAGTGCTTCACGGTTGTCAGCACCATAATCTCCTCTGTTTAACTTGTCATGTTTACGTACTGTTCCAATTTTCTTGGTATTGAGGGGTTTATTTTCCATTATGTTGGACATGTCATCTAACTCAAGTCTGAAACCAATTTGTGTTCCTCTGAGAGACACAGCAATGTCACAGAGAAAAAAAAAGAATCAACCTATTCACAGTTTTTCTTCATTTTCCTTGTAATACATTCATTTAATACTTATCAGTTCCCAACTATCTTGTCAGGATCCTTTTTCAGCATCATTTTTTAGTGTTCTGTTCATTAACTTTTAAAGTCCTGCGCAGGACTATGTGTGACCAGCACATAATCTAAACATCATAAAATTCACATCAATACTGTTCCTCTCTCATTAGACTTCAGGACACAGCTGTTCTTTATGTTAATTGCTCAACTCCAAACTCTCAGGAATTCATAAAAAATTGACATTCCTTAACGGGTTTTTTTGCAAGTCAGGTCAGCTTGGTCGATTCATCATGCTTTATACTCTTCAGTGTTCTATACTGCAATAATATCATGTCCATCGATCATTACTCTCTCATTTTTTTCTTTCAGGCTCCTGTGGTCCTATGCTAAACCATCTAAACTTCATGTCATTTTAACCAGTATAATTTAAATCACTGAAATGATCAGCAAAGCTTTTACTAATTAAGTTTTGTTTGTCTTGATAAGTTGTGTACTAAGAATTACCTCCTGAGTGGGAATGTGAAAGCAAAGACATTTATCTCTACTAGGTACATGTCAGAGTGGACAATATCAAATCTTCAGTAGCTCAAAGCAAAGCATCTTAGCTGGAGGTTCAACCAGGGGACTGCAAATTTAGAACTTCACTGTTCTTTTCACACTTTTGTTACCCTTTGTACATGGGCCTTCCACTAATAGCCCTTGCTAGATATTCTGCTTTCCAACACTAAATGTTGTATTTTCACATCTAAGAGTTAGCCATGTAAACCTTGGTCTTGTGGTAAGTTTTTCTTCTCCAGTTGGTCTTCTCCTTCACAGTCTCCAACTATTTGTCAATCTTTCTGTTCTAACTGAATCCCCATAGCCAGGAATAAGCTCATCTGTCAAGCTAGTGTGAAGGAGCAGGAAATTGGAAATTAATTATTCCTTTGAATAACAGCTGGATCCAAAGCATCAAATAATCATGCTATTTCTTATCCCCAACTTTCACCACTGTGGCCAAGCGGCATGATTACCTTTTTATGATGTTGCCATTGAGTGTTTGTCATTCCACCATGTGGTATTAAAATGAGTCGATTATGATTAATACACCTGAGCTCCTGACACTATCCATTTCCACAGAACAGATTTCAAAATCAAATTAATAAAATTTAGAACCATGCAGACAGCTTGATGCCTATTAAACACTAAATACTGAAGTTACTGCTATGTAATTTAATAATGACAAGCAATCAGAGGAAACAAGAAGGTTCTCTAAGTCTCATAATTACACTTATTTGTTGCTTTATGCTGAACTTTTGTCCACTGCTCCCAAATCTCAGAGAAATCAGGAGGAGGGAGACTCTGAGCTCATTAGCAATGTCCAGGGGCATCTGAAATGCACTGGCATACCAAGAAATCTTCACTGGAATGGCAGAGTAAGATGACAACTGAAGCTCTGAAGTCTTCCACAGATTCTGTGTCACACCTGCCAGTCTAGGATTTCTGAATAACATTAGGTATGGCACCCTGGATACAAGACCTGTGTTTCTGCATCTGTGTTAAGGTCCAAATTCACAGACTATGACATGAAAATTTACTTGTCTGAATATCAATATCTAAATCTGGAATAAGTGTTTGTGTGTCTGTTATAACTGATGGCATGTAGGCATCCTATTCTATTGAGATGGCACTGGATATTCCATCTCACTTCCCACCAAAGATCCTTTTGTCACAGTTGACAACACTAGGAAGATACACATGCAAGCAAAAAATGGATTTTTTTAATGTTTTTCCCCACACCTGAAGTAATTTTGTGAATGTATTTTCATGAAGAGGACTTTAGGACACTTTATTAAAACAACTTATGCGCCATCTACATTTTAACAGAAAATATTTGGAACATGCCTTGATATTTATCAATGTGACATACTATAATGCACTGTGAGATTTCTTTATTTGGCTTAGAAAGTGTTAAAGCTTAAATGGGAGCAGAATCTAAACACATGAAAAGGCAGAGAGAGTGATATAGTTAGGCAGAGTTTCTGACTGTCAGAGAGCTCCAAAAATATGATGCAGTATTCCTGAAAAGTTTTTGAGGCTTAAATTAGTTTTCACTAAAGCCAGGCTGAGTTGTCAGACATGTTCTTAGCAAGCATGCAGTCTTTATGGGTATGGCAGCACTTGCAGACCCTTCTAGAATCAACAGCCACAAGCTGTCAGGGTTCTGAAGTCTCAATTTATATTCCAAATGATGTTGCTGGTTCTGTGTGTATGACACATACCAGGCTTTTCACCTTGCCATGTTTGCTCTGCTCGGGGGAGTTGCACTCAATAATATATTTTGCCTGAGACAAGGCACTGCTTTCATTACCAATTCTTACAGCATTAGAGCGGTACAGTCAAGAGTGTAATTACTAGTCTGGAAAGAGAACCAGTGACATTGGTTTTAGCAGCAGTCATTGGACAACAGACATGAGCAAACCTGGAGATTCTCCGGGGAAAATTTCCCTTCAGGCAAACAAAAGGTTCTTTTTCATGTCTGTAAGAAAAATATACCCTTGACCTTTTCAAAATGTAGATAGAATCAACAACCTGTGAGCAAACATCTGAGATGTCTTGTTCATCATGTATGGGTACCTATACATGCAGACTTTTCCTAATTGAGTTAGTATTTAAATAAAAATACATATTCTTAAACTTCAGAGAGGAAAATAACAGTTCACAGAATACTACCTGCATGTCCAAAACAAAAACTAGGATAAGAACCTAAGGATTTGAACTTTTAGTAGAAACTTCTGTCATAAAAAGAGACAAGGTTCTTCCTCAATTCCATAAGATAACTTTTTCTACTCCAGGTCAAGTTTTCCCAGTAAAATCTGTTCTGCAGCAGCATTTTCTCTATTCCAAAACATGACTGTCCTTCAGATAATATAGTTTGCTATCAGCAAGGAAATAAATCTGTAGCAGAATCACACTGTTCTGGTAATCGGTGTCTGAAAAGAGAAGACAATTTGTGTAAAAATGAGACATTCTATAGGTGTTTAGTATCTAACTTTGTCCTTGGAAAATAATTCATTCTTGTTGACCACATAAAAAGCTTGTCGAAAAAATGTATTTTTCATTTCCACAACTTGAGATTTTTATTATTTTTTCAACCTCTAATATATTTATGCATCAGAAACTGTCACTAACTGTTGCATTTGCATTATTTTAGATATGATGCAAAATTTCTCTGCCTCACATCCAGATTAATTAGAAGGACATGGTACTTGTTGGGTTTTTTTCCTCGTTTCATAAATTATTTTAAATCTCTGACTGATAAGCAATTCACAGAGCTGTAGCAGCTAAGGAAAATAAATACCTGTATGTCCATTAGAATGTAAATTAACTCATTACTATGCCTGCTCCTGACCTTTTCTGATGGCTGTATTCTTGCTAACAAAGACTCTTTGCTATTCATGAAAGTGAAATTTAATGGTTGCTTGAGATTCTCTGGTGTATTTTAGATTACATTCTGATAGACTCAGGTGACCAGTGAATGTTCCAGCTTGAACAGCAAATACTTCTAGCATTCATGACTTTGAATAGCTATCCTTTTTCTAATTATTTGTGAAGATTTGAATATTGTTGAAAATTTGTTGCTTAAGCAGGCAAGGTCAGTGAAACTTCATGAACTGCACAAAAAGGGCTCTTATGTTTAAAAAGTTGAATATTGATAGTACCTGATCTCACAGTCATTTAAGATTTTGTATCAGCTCTATAAACAGAGAAACTTAGAATCACAGAATTATAAAAAGGTTTAGATTGAAAATACCTTAAGATCATCAAGGTCAACCATTAACCCAGCACTGCAAAGTCCATCATTAAACCATGTCCTGAAGTACCACATTTACACATCTTCTAAATGCCTCCAGGGATAGTGACTCCACAAACTCCCTGGGCAGCATGTGCCTCTGCTTGGCATTCTTTAGGTGGAGAAATTCCAAATATATAATCCATATTTGTGTAACTTTAGGCCATTTTCTCTTGTCAGAACTCCTGTTACTTGGGAAAAGAGACCATCACCTCACCACAACCTCCTACCTGAAATGTGTAGAGCAAAAAGGTCCCCCCTGACCCTCGCTGCCTCCAGGTTCAACACCCCCACCTCCCTCAGCTCCTCATCAGACTTGTACTTTCAAATCCTTCACTGGCCCTATGCAAGACCTTCTCTGGATCCATTCCAGTACCTCAATGTTTTTCTTGTCCTGAGAGGTCCAAAATTGATTCAAGGTATGGCCTCACCCTTGCTGAGTAGAGGGGAGTGATCATTGCCCTGGGCCTGCTGGCCACACTATTGCTGATACAAGTCAGGATGCTAACGTCTTCATCCTGGTTGGGTGGTCTAGAAAAGATTCCCACCATGTTGTATCTAGTTGGCCTTACCCCTGATTCTTAAACATTCAACTGTGTCATCATATCACTCTGGACAGTCAAGACAGCCCCAAACATACAGAGCTGCCCCTTCCTTGCCTGTCTCTTCTGGAAAGTTTGCAATCCATTGCAGCAGTCCTGCAGTACCAAGAACTGTGCTTCCAGCTCTTCCACACTGTGCTGTGTGCAGTGGTGTAGCCATTCTCCAGCTGGGCTATTGATCCTGCCACCTTTTTGGGGGGAGAAGCCCTAATTCATGTGTGACCACTGTCATCTGCTTCCGTGGTTTCTAGCACATTAATAACCCTCATGTCTCTGCTGCTGCATGGATCCATCCCCTACCTCCACAGAGACAGCAGACCAGAGGACATCGCTAGCACGCTGTCCCTCAGTGGCATGCAGCATCCAGGGTTATGCCTAGCAAGCCTGGTTTCATGCCTTACCCCTTTCAAATCCAGTTTAAATCTCTTTCAAAGAGTCCTGCTATCTGTTCTCTGAAGTCCTGGTGTTCTCCAAACTAACCCATGATCAAAAAAACAAAACCCACATTTGTGCTGGTGACACCAGGCTCAGAGCCGAGGATTGATCTGCTGGTTCTTCCTGTTTCTTCTGTAATAATCTTCTGCAAATGTACAAATACATTAGAACACTACCTGTGCTTCTGATCCTGTAACCACTGATCCCAAGGTCCTGAAGTCTTTATTTCCCTCTAACCTCTTGTTGCAGCTTCATCACTGCCTACCTGAGAAATGAATATTAGGGCTGTGTCAGGGTAGGAAGCTTTCACTTCATATCCTTAACCAAGGCTGCAGGGAGGCAACAGGCTTCCATAAGAAGTGGGTCTGGGTGGATATGACAGTCTGGTCAGAGAGAGAGAAAGCCAGATAAGCTTTTCCATTAATTGGTCTGGGAACTTTAGGGGGGCTGGAGAGAAAGAATTGTAAACAATCTGCAGGTGGTGTTTTTAGTGTGATTGTTTTCCTCATAATTTGTTTACCCCAAAGGGTGTCCTCTTAATTAGCCAGTCATGTGAAATGTGTTGATTAAATGACCAATCAGGTCCACCTGTAACAGACCAGGGTATAAAAGAAGAGGTCTGAATAAACTGGCTGCTTTTTAGTCTCTTAGCTTCCTCATCTGAGTCTGTGTCCTTTCTGACTCAATGGGACGCAGGTCTGGGCTCCATATTCTGTTACCTTCAGAAGAGAGTTTCCTGTGATGATGACCCATCTTTGTTTTGGGAGGTAGTCTGGGCACAGGGAGCAGGCCAACTCGACAACAGTGTCATGCCCATGCTGGATGAAGCACCAGCCTTGTTATGTTTGGTTCCACTTGCAGAGCCTCATACCTGCTATGCCTGGATACCTGGAGAGATGAGGGAGTGCCAGAGGAGACATGCACTTGGCAGGCACACAATGCCTTAAGTCACTGTGTTCAGCCAGGGGGAGAAGATAACAAATTCTCTCTATCATGTGTCTTGTCTGTCAGGGGAGCCTGTCCCTGGAAATACAGGGAGTGAAGGTAAGAGCACAGTGCTAATAACACCATGGTCATGAGTTCAGTCCCTGGACGGGCCATTCACTTAGAGTTGGACTTGATGATCCCTGTGTGTCTGTTTCAACTCAGCGTATTCTGAGATTCCAGTAGTCCGATACTCTTACACTCCCCTTGATTCCTCAGCATATTCACTTCCTCATGGAGGTGTTACTGAGCTCCTCACTGTGCCAACAGTCCTGGCACTGGGGTGGTAGTATGCTCCCACTGGAGTTCTACCTGGGCAGCTGTGTTCCTCATGCTGGGTGCAGACTTAGAGAGGCCATCTCTTTCTTCTTGTAGCTGACAGTGTTTCAGCACCATTCCCGTGTGCCCTCCTGTGCCAGCTGCCACCAGACTGTCACATCACGCCCTTGGTGCCACACCATGCTCTGTGTGACCACCCTGCTGATGGTGCTTCTGGCCCCCAGAGATCCCTGTGGGTTTCTCTTATCCTTTGGAGGAAGTCTTGGCGTGGTGCTCCTGGTCCTGTCAGCCATGGCATGAGCTGCAGGCTGCTGTTGGCCCTCCTCCGAGCTTCCCAAGCTCAGACAATGCCCCCGTGCACCTCACTGGAGCACTCCAGAGGCGATCGTGTCAGCACCAGAGCCACTTGCCTCAGCAACTTCACTAGGATGAGATCGGGTACATTTTCCTAAAGTACTCCTCTACTTCTACATCATTTCTGAGAAACTTCTGTCTCACATTTTGTGCTATGTGTCAAGAAGTCTGCAATTCTGAAGAGTTGAAATAAAGACTTGGACTCGTGATGCCCCCAAGTCATCTGGAGTAGAGATAAGCCAGAGAGGGTGGTACCTTGATGGGATAAAGATCTAGTTGACCTTCCTTTGAACAGTTCCTGCTTTTTGCTCATACCTTCATAAATTGTCTGAGGAATGCATTCATTCTTTGGGATCACTTTTCATAGGTGTAGTAGGCCAAAGAGTGAAAAAAAGTGATGATTTAAACTGGAGCACTACTTCTGCTGCATTTTCACCTGGGTTGAGAACAGGAGCAACTAAGTAGTGGAGCATAAAGCAAAATACCAGCACAAGCAACTACTGAGAATCAGTTTGTACTATTGTGAGTCTTTTTTCAGTAAAAACTGGGTTAATAACATCTGAGTATATGTATATAGCCATAAAGAAGACAGAGGTATTTCTCAGTTTATTAATGTGAACCTGCATTTGTTACAACCAATGACTGTAACCCACCTTCGTGCTACTGCTACACAGTGCTCTGCCAGTTACTTGCCATGCTGCTGGTGTGTAGCCTACTGCAAGGGAAAAGGCACTGGCTCTAAACACATGGAATGTTGTGGCCTGGTCAAAGGTAGTGGGTCATTCATCCCACTCTGATGTGGGATGTGTTGATTTTTGACCCATTGCATCAGGTGCCATCCCAGCTAAAGACCAAATGGATCCTCCACAGCATGGCACCATGTCTCTGAAGGACAGCTGACAGCAGGAGTAGCTAACTATGCTTGAAGAGCTAGAGCTTGCAGTCTTCTTACACCTACTCTTTATTTCAAGGTAAATCAACTTTTTGTTGTTGCTAGAGTAAGAGCTCAATATTTAGAGCCGTTTGAAAAAGATAGATCTTTGAAAAATATTATGTAATAATGATTGATTTTATTAGAAATGGAACTAATTTCCATTCCCTATACATCATCTGATACTTTAAATATGACATGCTCAGCTGAAACTTTTTGTCACCTGCTTGTTTTCATAAGTATTATTTCTATTTATTTTCATTCATTGTCTCCTTTTAGATTTTGTTTACTACAGTATATAAATTAATTGAATGTACTACGTCTCATTGATCATATTCTTTTCCTTAAAAGGGGAAAATATTTGAAGAGTAATTGAATTAATGGTATATATTTGTGCTATATACACACAAAAAATTACCTCTCCCACAAGTAGTCTCAGAATTTTAGCTGTACGATATTTTAGATCTTAATGAGTTAACTCAATGGTAGCATTAGCTCTGTGCACCCAATCTGACCACACCTAATATAGTTCAACAAAAGGCAAACATACAGAGGGAGAAAACAGGTGTAATGTGAATGGTAAGAAAGTTCCTTTAACCCTGCTAAAGGTGAACACCTGAGTCTGAACTCTCAGTGTTCTTGCCTGTCACATCCATTTGAAGTTTATGATTATTTGATACCTTTGGAAATCAGGCCCATGTAGACAAGTGATAGACATCTCAGGGATTCCAGTAAGAGAAGGAAAAAAGCACAGAAAATAAATCTAGTGTTACAGTAAATTCATCCAGTAACTTTTCTAGAAAGAAAACTTTTGCTTGAAGTGTTGTCACATGGATGTTGATAAGATGCCCATGGAGTCAGTTAATGCTCTGGGAGTGCTCATCAGCCATCTGTTCAGTGACTTCCAAGCATCTTGGAAGGAGAAAGGTCTGTTCAGTGCTTAAGACAGCTTTGCTCAGAAAGCCATATGCAACAAGGATATTAAAGCACAAAAAACTCCCAAGAAGCCCAGTGAATGCTAGTGGGCTTTCACCCATTAAAAGTGAAAGTGTGACAAGTGATGTGGAGGGATGTTGACTCACCCTGAATGTTGCTTTAGATTAAAAGGCTTTGTGTTGCTGTTGAGTTCCTCCCTGCAGCACACGCCGTCACTGCAGAAATCAAACTGTTCCCAGGCTTCAGTTTAATTATCCATACACATCTGCCACAGAGGTGAACATTGTTAAAAATCCTGTGACTTAGCAATAGCTGTGTTAGTTACTTACGATTCTACAGGGTATGAAGAACTTCTCCAGGAAACAATGCAAAATAGTGAAAATAATGAAGATGGAAATGAAGCACAAATCATCCCCATGGGAGCAGACTAATACCCGAGGGCTGGTTTTGTACTACTGACTTTACAGAATTTGCCAAAAACACGAAAAGGAAACTAATCAAAACTCTGTCTTGCAAATGCTCTAAGTCCTGCCTGATAAGCTGCTTTTAGAAAACTAAACTTTTCAACAGTAAATCCTTGCTAAAGTGTAAAGCACATGATATCTGTAAGAATATTTTACAACAAAAGCATACTTAAATTTGGCTATAAGAGGAAATAGATACAATGAGTGTGATGTGATTTGTCTTTTGTTACAGGATATCTTCATCAAAAAGGAGAAGTACAGTAAACTGAAGCTGGAATTTTCCTTGATCTGAAAAAAAAAAAAAAAAAAAAAAAAGAAAAAAGTTTTTCTTCCTGCTACATTTGAATCCAAAATCTGTTTTCAGTTCACAGTGTTTTTTAGTTAAGTTACAACATAGAAACCATAACAGCTCTGATTTCCAGGGAAGCTCATTTTGGAAGGTGGTAAATACAACTTAAAAAGTAATCTCAAAAATAATTTTTGTAACACTGCTTTATGAGAAACTGTAAGTCTGGTTTTTAGAAGACATGGGGTTGTTACTGTACCTCAGCTTATTTTTTTGAAATTAAACAATTAAAATGTTCATATGTGTTGGCACAGCTGCTGTACCTTATTACAGTTTAAACAGCCAACCTGGAATAAGAAATCATTCTCAATGCAACTAATTTTGCAGAAGCATATGAGGTTATGTATTTTTATTGTTGCACACTTCCATGTAACCACAGTATTTTCCTGCTAGCACCTGGCTGAATGGTGGTGGTTGCTCTTTAACAAAAGCCAGTAACCCCACTCTCATTTCCAAAACTGATGCAGACCTGTACTGCCTGTCATTACAAGGAGTGTTAATAAAAAAGATAAAGGAATCTTCAAGAAATGGGCTACAGCTTTTGTGGTGAGGTGACCACACAATGTAGGGGTGCCTGCAAGGCATAAGGGTGTGCCAAAAGCCACTTATGGTAAGAACAAACTGCATTAAATATTTTCAGGTGGAATCTAAGTGGACTTATGCTATTTCAAATTTTAGACATGTATGTGGATGCAGAGGTGAGAGGTGTTCATATGTAAATGTACAAAATATTTTCAGTTACTCAAGTTTTTTTGAAGATATCGCAAGTTGGACAGCAGGGAGCTGGGAGTGTGGGGAGGGAGAAGCAGAAACCTGGAAGTGGAATGAGATTATAAGAGGTTATCCAGTATATGTTTCTAGTTGGATGTGAGTTATCAGAAGGTTGGGCAGTATTAGTATTGTATTAGTACTCAAAATAAGTTGAAAGCTGCATTTTTTGGAGAACAAATTTCAGCCCTGTTGATAAATCAGTATCTGCATATGAACTGTTGCCAGTCTGCTGGTGGCTGTCATTCAGGTGGGATCCCGCTCTCCCTGGTGGGGAGTGCTCACATGGCATGTAAGGAGCACCAGAAATTCAAGGGAAAATGTGGTGTGAAGTGAGGTCAAACTAAATGAAAGTCCACTTCTCATTGCCCTGTAGATGTGGCTACACACAGCCAACACTGCTGAGTGGACACTGAATATACATTATTGAGGTATATTTTTCTGGTGAGATTTTTAAGGTTCAGTTTTCTACATGCAGAGGATTTGTTCCTGTACTCATACAGAGTACTATTTAAAAGTGAAAATTAGAAGGAGGGTTGCAGCTTGCCCAAGAAAGTGCATTTGGCTTTTATGTCTCTTAATCTGAACTTTCATTTTCTCTTGCAGTGTGCTACATATGCAATATTCTCTTGAATTCTTGAATTTACAGCATTTGTTGCACGTGTTTAAATACTGGCGATAATTCTGGATGCTTGGTACACAACAATTATCCATGATCAGTCTTATATTGAATAACTGATAATGCCATATATTCTATAAAAATCAGTTTTGTTTACGTTGGGAAAAGGATGTTTAGTTCAGTTGTGAATGTAGCTCTTATGTGAGACAATATTAAAATTGTCAAGAAATATGTAAAAGAGGTAATGTAAAGTTCCTTTATGGAACTAGGTCTTCGCCCCTTTAGCCTAGCACCTAATCTGTGACAGAGGTGAGAGATTATGTAATTTTACATGAGGTCAAGGTGTAACAGATGAAATTAAATCAGAATAATGGATTTTACTATTAGTCCCAAGGTTTGTTACCTTTAAAGATGGTTGCTTCTATAGCATCCTTTTGAACACATATGGATCTCAATTTTTTTTATTTTCCTTTGGATCTTTTACTTCTCTGGCATCCTATATCTGTTAGTTTTCTTAACATAATTTCATGCTGTGTGAATAAATATTGCCTTTTATTTTTTGAGTGTAGATGTTGTCATTTGTATGTTGCAGTCTGTGCCCATAATCACCAAGCTAAATATAGGTTTATATTATCTTTGTTTAAATGAATAATTGAATTTTTTTTAAATTGAGGGACTTTTTAAAATAATCTTGACTTGATGTATATGACATTGTTTATTTGATTTTTAAACACTTATTATATTTTTAATTGATAGTAAAATTTTTATGGTATCTCCAGCAAAACTTATTTTTAGGTGGAGATAGTAAATAAATAGAGAAAAAAGATCTTTCCATTTAATCAGGAGTAATTTTTCATGACAGTAGGTTGTGGGAGGTGCACCACTATCAATGGGTAAGGAGTGTTTCCTCTACCAATATTTTCTGAACAACTAATCAGGGTAGTAAGTTGATTTGGGCAAGTTTCTAGTCTAATCTTTAGCTCAGAGGGGAAAAGTACTTTTTAATTTTCACTCTTATTAACAGTACAGAAGAATAGTGGGTAATAAAAAGGTAGCCATCTGCCATGCAATAAGTTATTTAATAAGTTTCTGCTACAGAATCCTTAATACTGAAACTGATTAAAGAAAGTGATGTACAAGTCAGATCTATCAAGGATGGCTGTTATCTCAGCTTGAGTTTGCAGATGGAAAGAAATCTGTCCACTTGTTAATAAAGCAGTTTTTATCCTGTAGAGTCAGTAAACATAAACCTTTCCAGGATTAGTTTTTTTCAATAGACCTTTTTTTAAAATAAAGCACATCAGCATTACTAAATAGCCAGTGTCTCACTACAAATGGCTCAAGTGCTTTTATACTGCAAGATATTTCAGTCAAAATTAATTAAGTATCAGGGCGAAAAAATTACCTCATTATCACTGAATTCTACAAATTTTAAATATATGTGCAAATATAATTCCTGTTGTGATTTTTCTGTAGAAAGATACTATGCTAATGCTCTCATAATTTTAATTTTCTTTTTAGACTTACTTTAGAAAAAAGAAATAATGAAGTCAGTGCTACTCTTTCAGCTGAATTCATTTTTTGAATGAAAGAGCAGACCTCCTATTAGATATCTCACTTTAAGCACCATTTCTGTTTCTGACAAAACAAATAAACTCTGTTATTCGCTTTTAATCTTACCTAGGAAGGTCCACAGACTTTCTTTTTTTTTAACTTGCTATTAAACTGAGAATGAATTTTTTAATGAAAGCTGTGTTGAAAGCTGGTATTTTAAAAAACATGAGCTAATATTCTTTGTAAGGCTTCTTTTTATTTAATACTTTGTAAAGATTTTTACCATTTTACTGCATAAGATAGGAACAGTGTTTTCAATGAGTGTTTCAAACCATTTCCTTTTATGAAAAAGACATATCTGGAGTTTTAAACATTTGTAAGCTACAAGAGTTGAAATTTAGGAGAGTCACTGAAGCAAGTTATCAATCGGTTAATAACTAAGGAAAAGGAGCTAAGTACTTGTGTAAAAGAGGTAGTCATGCATGACTTCTTGCTAAGACCAAATCCAGGACAATATCAAAATAAGCAATCCTCTTGAGACTTGGCCACCTTATCTAGACTAATAAAACAGTTATTTTTCTTCAGGCTTTTCTTCTAAAAAAATCTCTTGTATTATTAGGTTTTGTTGATGGGATGTTCTGAATGCTTCTTCCTAAAGGTGCGACTGCATTTGACACATCAATACCAGGTCATTTGGTGTCTTATCCAATGTCCACCAAGACATTTGGAAATCCTTTTGATTAGTTCTTTTAATTTCAACCTAATCCCATGCTGTTTGTTAAGTATGGCAATGATCTCAATAGCTCCACTTGCATACATATATATATGTATATATATATATATATATATGTATGTGTGTATATATATATATATATGTATATATATTTCTATCTATTTTTCTTAGAAATTATCCCTCGTGTTTTGTGTTTCCACCCCTTGTGTGTAGAGAATTTTCATATCTATCAATATTATCTGCAGACCTGAATGAGAATGGGAGCGTAGACACCACTTAGCCTCCATTCTTTGTGCATCAGAAAAAAAACTGCTAACATTATTTTTTGTTTATTTCAGGTTTCTTTTCTCCATGGAAAACTCCAAAGCCTGTAAGTTCCCTTTCAAAATTGTATGCATTGAGTTCATAAGATGGCTGTCATGCAAAGCAAATTTCTGTAGACTTTCATCTGCCCATCCTGTTCCCAGCTCATGGGACACCTCTCAGCAGTGCCCCAGCTCCAAGTGACACAACACCAGGGGTGGCCTCCCTGATAAGCTCTGAAGATCTGTTGACTCAGAGTCTCTGCCAGAAGTGGTCTGGAAAAAGGAAAACCATCATGTTAAGATAGGTGGCAAGAACCGGAAGTGTAGTGGCTTAAAAATAAGAGGTCTGGAGAAGAAGACAGCAGAAATGAGTCCTGTCTAGTCTTATAGCTGGCGAATTCTTTGTAATTAACAACATGCACTTTTTCTGGTTTACAAGTGGTTTGAGTTTAACATCCTCAGAAAGATTGTTATTCTTTCTTACATTAGGAGATCTAGAGCTGCAATAGTCACACTTCAAATAAGAGCTTGGGCAAA
Source organism: Taeniopygia guttata (assembly GCF_048771995.1). Classification (NCBI taxonomy): domain Eukaryota; kingdom Metazoa; phylum Chordata; class Aves; order Passeriformes; family Estrildidae; genus Taeniopygia; species Taeniopygia guttata. The sequence goes on from NC_133025.1 coordinate 11,694,803, forward strand.
ATAACTGAGGTGCCTTTTAATCTACTTTCCTGTGTTTCTGTGATTTTGACAGTAAAACCCAAGGTGTAAAGACTTCCCACTCTAAGACTGGAAGCAATGACTGTGTTTATTCTGCTGACACCACATTATATAATATTTTGAATTTGTGACAACATTCATAGTATAAAAAGAATTCATAAGCTACTATTTTTGGGTGTCTGGATTGTTTTATTGTTAGAGGGGGTTGTTTTGTCTTTTGTTTGGGTTTGGTTTTTTTTAATTTGGCTTTTTAATTGACATTTTACAGACAGAGTAATTCTTAATTCTCCACAAGGGTGTGTAGAGGAAATAGATCCTGAAGATTCCTAAGAGCAATGGGAATAACAATAGCAATACCTTTTAAAGGACTTAGAGCCTTCTTACTGAGGAAGTGCATTTCATCTGAAAAACTTTACATATTCTCATATTGGAACATGGCATGCTTACATTTTGCCAAAATAATTTTTCTACCCTGTCAAGTACAAATAGCAATTAATCAGCTGATGCAACTTTGTCAGACTGCTTCAGTTTATGGTGGTTTTGCTGTAAAAGGATAGTCTGTATCCAATATATTGGAATAAGTATTGCAAAAGTTGCTTTGTTTAACTATGTAGCAGGACACTTGTGAGAATAAATCAGATTATTAAAGGCTGGCTTGCTCGCACCAGTTTAATAATCCTGAATGGCTGGGATGTTCAATTCTTAATCTCAGATAAAAATTGAGGAAATAGATAGCTTGGTGCTCACTTGTTAAAAATCCATATTGGAAGACCTCTTCCTGTCCATACTTAGCCTTTCTATGTACACATCAAATATATAAATATCAGTGTATTTATTGTTGATGATTTTCTGAAACATTTCATTATATGAGCAGTATGGTAGTTCATGTTCAATGAACTTGCCAATAATCAGGAGCTAGAAAAACAGCCTGAGTTGATGCAATTTTTCATGCAACGGTGTGAGGAAAACCAGGGCTCGCAGAATAATATAGCACCATTTGTGCTGTTCCTGCAGGCAGACTGAAGGCCCACAGATACTCTATTTTGGAGTAATCTCAGCAAGAGATTTCACTAACGATTAACCAAGTTAAGATAGTGTGAATGCCTCTGTTTGTCACCACTTTTAACTAGATAAATAGTCAGACATAAATTTCTCATGTCCAAGGCCTGAAGATAAGATTGAACCAAGGTTTAGAAAGCCTCCCCAACACCTCAGCACAGCCTGTATCTGTGTGACAGCAAAGGAAAACGAAGTAACCTGGAGTAACAGATCTTTCCAATGTATATCATGTATATCTTATATCTGTATATCATGTATAATATTAGTGCAAAATGACCATGAGCAATGTCACCAAACCATTGCCCCAATTTGGATTTGATGTCCTGCACTCACTACTGTCCTTACTTTCAAGAGTGCTTTCTTTTCTGATAACTTCCATTACTGAACACTAGTCAACTATTTAATTAGTTGATATGGGTTTGGGAGATATAATTCCCCTTCTGTTTATCTGCTTATTTAGCTGATTGAACTTCACACTTGAAGATTTAGAGCTAACCAGCAAGCAAGAGTTAGACATATGGGAGGGACGCAGTAGGGTTTTGTCAATTGATCTTCAGTTTCCTGTCCTTTCTCCAGGGTAACATTTGCTCATCAAAGATAATTGTATTTTCTTCTTTTTTTAAATCTTTCTTTGAGTATTTTAATTTTGTCCGGTTTCACATTTTGAAAGAGGTAAGTGATCTATTTCCCCAGAACTTTCCAAGAAATTAGGCATCTTTCACTTCTAGACAAACATGACCTGGCATGTCTTTCATCTTCATAATGACAAGATAGTTTGGTTTCACTGGCTTGTGTTCTTCTTTTAGATTCCTAAGGGAAGGTAAAGCCTATAGATATTTTTCTGGTAATTTCCTTCATCATAAGGAGCTTGAATTGAGCTTAGTTCTTCTTTCCTATTTAGACATAGGGGTCATAATCAGGTGTGTTTCTAGAGACCTTTGAATTTACAGTTCCATAATGCAATTATATAATGTATGTGTGTTTGTAGCTACTGGAGGTAATTTCTCTAGGGCTGTCAGAAGTAGTGCTGTGCTATTCATGTGACTTACCATACAGGCTAATTTACCTAAAGGACTATTATTTGCAGAAGATAAATTTATCTTGGTGCAAGGAGTGCCTGAAGGTACCCAAGGTAAATTCAGGTATTTCCATATCCCATTGTATTGCACAGAATGTATATACTTATAGCTTTGAATGAGCCAGCCCTACTTACTGCTGAAATTCTGACAGGAACACATCTTGAGTTATGATAATACTTTGTAAAATAATTAGGCCAATATCTATAATCAATTTTTCTTAAGAGCCTAAGAAGGTCAGATCACCTGGGATATGCAGCAGGATAGTTATTCAGCATATTCACCAGGAGGACACTAAAACATCCATATTCCACACATACCTGGTGTGAAAAAAGTGTGATGCAATTAATCATCAGAACAGAGAGTAAAGCCTACCTGCTGACCCAAACACCTTCTGAAACCAAGGAACTAAAGACAAACGAGAGTCACAGAATTTGTAGAGCAAGCTCACTGTAAACCTGCAATCATCTTTGATAAAACTTCGCTGATACAACAATATAAGTCAGTGGAATTTAATTACAGATCCGCTTGTTTCCAAGAGGCATTTTTTTTCTGTAATTGCCATTGTTGGTTTCTGTGTGAGAACACACTGTTCCAGAGGCTTTACCACCCTTGTCCTCAGGAGGGGTTATAGGAATAGCTAAGTACTCATTTCCTGAGATAAACATTTGTGTTTTGTTTAATTTAGCCTCTTCAAAGAAATTTGCTAATGCAATTTGATTAGTAGCCAACTTCTTCAAAAAATAAAAAAGCAGATCCTCAAGCCTTCTTTTGCACAGCCTATTATATCTTCAAGCTTGATGTACATGTAAGACTGCTAAAGACAGTCTTGAAGAAAGCGTGAACTGAGGTGTCTTTCATGCATAGACAATAGGCTGTTGTAGGCTTTCCTGTAAATGGCCTGGAAGAGTTGAAAGCCTTATCCTGTGCTTGGTTGTGTAATGCCACTTTAGTGGGTTTTTTGGAACACTAGATGCTTGAATACATGCTGTAATAATTTTCTCTTCGGTTTTGATTTGTTTTGATTTTCTTTTGATTTTTTTTTTTTTAATCTTCAGCTGGAGCTGTAAATTCTGCTCCCAATTACAGTTATCTCATTCTCCCTGGGCAGCTAGTTATTTTCATGTATTCTCAGAAGATACAGCATTGAGGTCATTCACTTGCTACACAGTCTGTCCCTTTTTTGTTAAGCACTACCTTCATGTATGTTATGTATTTTGATGAATCTAAAAATTGTGTCTTTACAAACTCGCAGATTCTACCTTTAGCAATTTCTACCTTTAGCAAATAATTTCCAGTAGCTCAGCACATTCTGTAAGAGGCAATCCACATGCTTCAGAGGTAATGCTGGACCTAATCTTACCTGAGAAAGGTTGCATCTTGCCATGAGCAACAAATTAAGAAGTAAATTTAACCAAGTCACTTTATAAACAGCACAACACACACCTTTCATTCAAAAGGCAGCAAATAGATTTAATAATTTTACAAAAAACATCCTCAACAAAAATCACTGCCTTTGATCTCATTGTGGAAGCCACAGTTTTTGCAAAACTTCATTTTTATTCTCTCTATGTTTTTATTCCAGATGATGGAACGATGGGAGAATCAAGGCAGCCCTCAAACAAGTGTGTCTGCTCCAGCTATGCCACAGAATATTCCCTATCCACCCACTCTTCACAGGAGTTCATTTCCTGATTCAACAGAGGCCTTTGATCCACGAAAACCTGACCCGTATGAGCTGTATGAGAAATCAAGAGCTATTTATGAAAGTAGGCGTAAGTGAAAGCTCTCTTAACCCTGCTGGCCATTTGGTATTTGAAATTTTGCCTTTGAATGTGTCACTGTTTACATGATTTTCTGTAATTATCTTTTGTAGTTTAAAGAAACTACATTTCTTTCCAGTAAATAGAGGCTATTGTAAATGTTTCAAAAACTGTACACTTGCATATTTTCTTAGATCTTACGTAGATTCTCATATTTGACTTTCATAGGTGTTTTTTCCTTTATTTTTAATCTTCCCAGTTTGACTGTTATGTCCTTGGTGAAGCACAGTATATGTCCCACCACATTTTACTGTGGTTTTTTTTCCTTCATAGTCAACCAAAATGAAGATGGGAATTTATCAATAAAAAAAAAAAAAGAGTTTCACCTACTTTCACTTCAAAGTGACATTTTTTTTAAGAAATTTCAAATGTATTTGTTTTTATAAAAACATCTTTAATAAGTTTTCACATTGCCCTTGGTAGTTAGAAAGTAACCCATAACATGAAGTACTATTTGAAGGTCTATACAAAACAGTACTGACCCATTGAGATGCTCGTCTTGATTTAATTTCTCATGTTTTTGAAAATATAGCCCATATTTTTGACAGTAAGAATAAAAGGGCTTAGACTTATTTACTCTTTTTGTAAAGAACACTTTAGCTAAAAATATTGTTCTAAATTGTCTTCAGCATTTGGACTTAAGATAAAATTTTTAAATTATTTTTTAATTTACATTTTTACTGAAAGCTTCCATTCCAAAGCTTCCACTGCCATTGCTTGCATATGCCACTTTTCAATTAATTCTGTGGAACACTTGAGCCTATAGACCATGCTATAAATGACACATAAAATATTGGAGCTGATTCAGACCAGTCCATTAATATTCATTAGGCCCAGAGACCTGGAATATTCACATTTCTTCAGCATGCAAAGGGATAGTCTGAAGGAAATACATTATGGTCCCAAACACTGGGTTAATGCCATTCTTACTTGCCTTGGCCTATACATCAGTTGCAGCATCAGCATCTCCTCTTTGGCTTTGGTATTCCCAGTCCCCACAAGAATGGATATTCTGGAGGAACACCAGAGTTCATTTTACATCAACTCCAAGTAAAACCTGATCTATTCTCAAAGCTGCATGTCATATTCCTCAGTTCTTTGCCACTGTGCCCAGTGCCACCATTTTCTGCCACACTGATCCTATTAAGAGAACACTTTTCAATATAGATTGTCACCCTAAAACTCACTTTCCATAATACAGATTTTTTTTTTTTGAGGGAGACGGTTGTTGATGTTTTATTTAACTCTATGTACTTAAATAAATTGCTGACTTTTTTGAGGAATATCAGGTATCTTACTTGCCCTAAATATGGATTTGAGATCTTACTTAGACCCCTGTTAAAAAGTATTTACTCTTCAATTATAAACTGTTAGGCATAGAAACTAAACTTTCTAGTATATTTACAAACACCATGTAGTCCATGTTGGCTGGTATTCCCAAGACGATGTACAAAAAAGAGACTATAATTTTTGAAATTTTAAATCTCACTGAAGTATGGATCAGGATACTGTGTGGAATAGGCCAAATAGGTTTGAAAGACGTAGGACTAGTTTTGAGCAAAGATTGGAAATAGTTTTCAGACATCTCCCCTCTTTCACTTTCTCTTGTGCATTAAGGGCTAGACTAGTATATAAATAAAAAACATTTGCTTGAACTGCAATATTATTCCCCAAAGTGATAGAATTGGCTATATGATAAATCAAAAGGAAAAGAATTCATTCCATAGTTAGAAATTATTTTATGTAGTTCGGCACCTCTACTGAAAAAACTCTTAGCTTTGTATAGAGGTCTAACAAACAGAAAACCCTTTGCAAATAATCATTTCCCATATCAATTACTTTTAGAAGTTATGTAGTTTAACAAAAATCTTTCCACTCAACAGTCAGAACCATCTTCTGTAGTTAAAGTCATTAGGCCAAGAGTGCAGACTTCCTACATTGAAACAAATATCTTTGTGAGACAATTAGGAAAATATTATAAATGCCATATGGATATATGACATAAATATTTATATGGCATTTTCTTTCAGCCTGGTCCCAAATCTACACTTGATCCATGTGTACCCTTCATGAAACTGTGGGAATATAGATCTGATGTCAACTACAAAGATTAGCTTACCTGCCAGAAGTTTATATACTACATTACAGGATATATTACATCAATCAGTATTCATGGGTGCTTTCTTCAAGTTTTCTGAGTACTTCTTTGACCAGCATGAACTCTTGTCTTTTACTTATATGATCTACTGTGTTGTATATGCTTTACAATAGGAAGAGCATCTAAGAGCATCTGTGTTTTAATGTATAATTGCATTTGAGTTCTGTCCAAAAGGCAACTGGAAACTGTATGTGAGATGTTTCCAGCTAGCTGCCTAGAAAAGCAAATAATTAAAAACAGTGAAGCTGCTAGGCCCAAAACAAGAAAGAGATGAAAAGCAAGACTGCAGTAACTTTATCCTCAGTTTTGATCAGTGTCCCATCTTTCAGTTAATCCTGGAAACTTAAATTTCTTATCTTCTTTCTCCACTATCCCCTCAACATTTTCTCTAAGATTTGATTCGACCAGTTTCCAGCCAGATCTTGTCTACATTCATATCCCTTATTTATAAATAGCTGCCTCAGAAGATCTCTATTCTCCCTGACATTTTTTTTTTCATTAATTCCATAAGCACACATTTTAGCAAATTTAATTTGTCAAGCCTTAGCACCACGTAGTTGTCCTGCTTCCTGAAGCTGGGAACAGCAGGAAGGAAACCCATTACTGAGTCGAGTAATTCTCATCTAACTTGAGTATATAGGAGGGAGAGTTTCAAGACAACACTGTTTCCTTCCATATGGCAGTGTCAGGTTGGTAATCTTTGGGAAGAACATGCCCTAAAAGTGCACAGGAAAAGTTCAACTATTTCAGTTTTTTAAGTATTTATCTCAAAGCAAGTTTGTCTTATCTCCTGGCAAGACCTTCTTTTCATCTTCATCTTCTAAAAATAGGGCAGAGAAGTGAACAATCATGACCTGGAAAATTCAAAAATAAAGAGATAGTGCTAAATTTTTGTTTCTCTCACTGTGAGACTGTGTTACTAAACAGTTGATTTTTGTACTTCTATAGCTCTGAATTTCTACAGAGCCTTTATCATAGGGTTTCCCCACACTCAACACTCACCAAGGCCTCCTGCTTCCCAGTCAGAGAGGGAGTGAAGCAAGTTATGAAAAACAAGGTAGTTCAGTGAGGAGCACAAGGAACATGACTCAAAGCAGGGCAAGAATGAGACCAATGTGTTGCCTCTATCTCATCCCTACCTAATGGTAGCAAGAACAGGGTTGCAAGCAGGAAGTCTCAATGAGAAACTATGATTTTCATTCTACAGAAATGTTTTTCTACTTAAGGGACTTGAAGAACCTGCAAGACCCTGTGTGATGGGAAGATTTCAGTTTGTAATGGTTACATATGAATTGCAAAGCACTACCACTTCTGTATGGGAAATAGTTTCATAGAGGCCATCAAATGATGCATTAGTACAAAAACAGAGTGCAACTCTATTTTGGAAGTCATAGTACCTTTGAAAATTATTTGTCATGAGTCAGCTGTTAACCTGTCAGCTCTTCTGTCTTAGCTGTCACCCACCTCTGCTGTCACCTATCACTTATGCTCAAAGCTCCAAGTAAATAAAGGAACATAAGGGGTTTCCACTGAGGAGGACTACCACATCATCTAAAACAACTGCTTAAGAGCAAAGATGGGAAATTTGTTCATGCTTACTTTCTTTACTTTGTCTCTCTGGTTTTTGGTTTGGTTTTGGGGGTTTGGTTTTTTTTTTTTGGTTTGGTTTGGTTTGGTTTGGTTTTTTTTTTGTTTGGTTTGGGGTTTTTTTGTTTGGGTTTTTTTTTTTCGTTTGAGTTTCAGGTATTTTTTGTTTACTCTCTTCCCCCATCTCTTCTTATTTATTCTGCATGATGAAGATACCTAACTTTCTGCTGTGACATAATTTTCTCAACTGGATACTTTTTCATTTATTCTGTTCTACTATTAATTCAAAGCAAAACCTTTATCTCCTTTTTTCTTATGGAAACTATTCAATTGTAAGTAGAAGTGTGACTCTCCTGATGACCAGTTTAGGTACAGAAGGTAGAAAATGGAATATCAGATCAGGAATTTCCGATTAATGAAAAAATTATGACTTCATATGCACCAGATTATTACAGTTGTAACTGGAGCCCTTGAGTTATCATTAGACCTCATTCACCTGAATTTTAATTTTTTTATTTATAAATTCTCCTTATTGTGTCTTATATTTTATATTGAACTCTGTTTATTGTAAATCCACAGTTTATAAAAACTTTGTTCAGACACCCCGGTAGGCAGACGTTAGTCAACCAGGAGTCAAAAAGCTGTTGGGAATCATAATGCCATAATATTTCTCTAGTTATAATAGAAATTTGAGTTTATGTTCCTCTAAGGAAAGAGGCAAAATTAAACATTTTTTATGTTGATTGGGTTACATTTGTCCTTCCATTAGTGGGGTAGCCAAGGCTGATTATGTGACACAGAAATGCCAGTAGGAAGAATGAGATAAGCCAGTGATAAGCTCTCATTAAAAGTGAAATCTGAACAATTACAGTTCCACCTTTAGCTGGAAGAACAAAGGTTACTTTCTTCAAAATCTCCCATGTTATTTTCTCCTCTGACAACAGTACTTTGAATTTCTCAAGTCCCTTTCAAATCTATCAGCTGTTTTATGCAATGCATTATTTTTACTGATAGAGATTTTAAAAAATTGGAAAATAACTAAAAAGCAAAGTTCACCAGCATCTGTGAAGTACGTAAATCGCAAATGTGTTTGAATAATTAGCCTCCACATAATAAGGTATATTCTTTGGTAGACTTATAGATACCTTTCTGTAAGGGTCACAGACAAACACTTCAATTCATATTCACGGGCTACGTTTCTTCTGGAACATCACTCCAGGTTTTCAGCACAGATATGCATTAAAGTAGGAAAGATTTGTCAGACAGCATTATACTCATCCATAATGTGTAACCACAAAAATACCAGTCTTGCAGAAAAATACTAAGGCAATCAGAGTTTCCTAAATTCGATACTCATGGAATATAAAAAAAAAATATTATGTCTAGCACTGAATGCATGACCACCTGAGGGGTTTTATGGCATAGTCTACAGCTAAGCAGAATTTCCCTGCCAGTGCTTGTTGGCTAAAGAGCTACAGTTAAAAATTAAAGATTGAAAATATTAAAAATTGAAGGAAATTTCTCACATAATTAGTACTCCCACTTTTTTTTCAGATAGTGTTTTCCTGACAAAAGAAAATTTGCCTCTAACATTTTTTCCTATTTTTGCTCATTTTTAGTTTAAAAATAAACCACATTTTAGTTACGGTGCTTTAACATATCTGTGCATACACATCTGTGCACAGTTGCATATATATGCAGAAGTATGATAGTACTAAATACATAATATTCTGAAGTATTATATAAAGGGGGTTTTGTATAGGTGAAGGGTTTGGGACTGTAAACTAAAAAATCAGGTTCTATTTTCAAATCTTCCATGCACTCAGTTTACCATATCTTTCAATATTTCTGTTCACCAGTTAGTGCCCTTTATGTCAATAGGAAGAGAATTTCTCAAAGCAATTTCCAAACAGTCTGTGTTGGTGTTTTCCTTGCATCTATTGCTACCCTAAGCAACAGCTTGGAGATGGTCTAAGAACTTATATTATTAAATTAATATAACCCTTTTTAATAAAAGATGATATACAATAAAAGGAGAGGAAATTTAGCAGACTAATGGCAAATGGTTTTGTATTGTTCATTACTGCAGCAAGAATTACTCACCATGACAAAATGGATTTGTTGCTTATATGAACTGACAGTGAAACCAAAAGCACTTTCAAATGGAATTATGAGTGTATAATCATCAGAGTACCATGGAAGTAAAATTATTTTGATTGCTGGATTGCAAAGTAGGTCCCTAATGACCTCTGCTAATATGAAGTGCCAGTTTTACAGCTGATGGCAGTGTTGAAGATGCAGTATTTCTTTCTCTTTAACAATTTACACTTTACAAAAAGGTATACAAATAGATTTTGATCTGCAAAGTACTTAAGAGTCAAAGTAAAAATTTAAGAGAACTGACTTGTAGGCATAGGGGAGTGGGCCACAGGTGCATGGCACAAGTGTGTGCTGCATTGCCTATGAGCTGTGGCAAACTGCTGCTTGTAAAGCTTTGGAAAGGACATTGCAGCATAATCACACTCGTTCTCACTCGTGAAACTCCTATTTACTTGAAGCATGGCTAGTACAGAGATGCTGAAATACAGATGTTGCCTTGTGCTAGTTTTGTTCCATGTATTTAGCATTCAACAAAGACTGATCCAGAAAACAGCAGAATATAGAAAAAATATTATCAAATATCAGCATAATTCTTTTTCCAGAGAATACCAATGGCTCCATTGGTGTAAATAAAAATACCCATGTGTCATGCTGTGGGTGAATTTGGCTCCTGTGGCTGTATCTTGGCAGCAAAGAATCCTGCTATTTTCACCATTGATTTCATATAAATCAGGATTATGTCCCAGGTCTTGTTTATTGCTTGCCTGTTTTCACAAATATTTTACAGTTTTCAGTTTAAAATGAATGAGTGAAAATGAAATAAATCTATTAGGGTAATTTATTTTAGACTAAACAAGAAGGCAGGTATGCAAGATTTTTACTGTTCTATCTTGTAATAGCAAAGTTAATCTTGACTTTGCATTCATCTGGTATGCATAGAATCATAGAATGATTGCCATAGAATGGTTTGGGTGGAAGGAATCTATTTTCAACCCTCAAATCTTGATGTATGGCAAGACTTCTCAAAATGCACAACTGCATCCCCATTCTCCAGAGCACAGGGAGTCATCACCATGGTGGAGATTTTTTTTAATATATACAAACAGCAGTTCAAAAGATTTCTTAGTTTTACTTTCCTGATTCTTGTTTCTAGGACAGGTTAGCTGAACTAATAATTAAATCAGTGAATTTAACAAGTATTTTATAATACCTTCAAGCGCTACTTTGTAAGCACTTCATTCCTATTTCACATGAAAGACTACAAATACTCATGGCAATGCAGCTGCAGAAGTTCAACCAAAAAGGCATCATAGGGAGAATACAGAAATCTTATGTCATCATTTTAAAACTTTCAGCATTATGAATGCCTCTTCCTGGTGCCAGTGTTGGGTAGACTTGTCTCTTTGTCCTGACCTCTCCAAAATTTCATTCTTCTACCTTATTTTCTATGAGGTGGAGGCAGGATATCTAACATATTAAAATGGAAAGTTGCAAATTGCCTTGTGTAATGATAGTTTCCTATAAACCTAATTAACAGATTTCTATAAAACAAAGATCACTAGAGTCTCACAGTATTCTGGTAAAAGCACCAGCTCAATTTATCCTTAGCAGATAGAAGGCACCAGGATGTGCACAAATGACATGCATTCTGCTCAGCTGAGGACCAGGCCCAGCTGGTCCTTTTTATTAAAAAGTCCTTCCTCCTCTGTTGGAAGTTGCTTTTCTGTAGGGTCTCTGAGAACAGAATTAGGTGAGTTTTGAAAAAAAACTACTTATGCCTGCATTTGACAGATGGAGACAGTGCTAATTCAGTCCCTTCCCCTCTGTTAAAGGTTCTTTGAAGTTTTCTAGTATTTGCTAACAGTTTGCTTGTCTCATGAGCACAGCTATTTTGAGAATATATTTGCTTTCCAAAGTGTCAGTGACATTATCACAATTACATGTACTGCACAGAGATCCATACTGCTGACAGCAGATTCTTCTTAATATGAACATTGCTTTGCTAGGGTTACCAAAACCACAAATCTGCACCTAGGTTTATCCTTCTGGTGATCAGACATTTAAAAACTTTAGGGCTTGGCTCAGCATCTTCAGCATAGCACAGTTCCCATTTTCATGTGTGTGAATTCCTAAACTACAGTGGAAGCACATGCTAGGTGCTGAATGGTTGATTACAAGATGATTAGCACTGTGATAATCTACATGGAGTTCTGCAAGGCAAAGGAACAAAAGCCATATCAGACTTCATGAGGTTAGCTTTGAAGGAAACCACCTCATTGACAGGCACTTTGGCTTGACCACAAATAAGTTCCCAAAAAAGGACACTGCTAACTTACTTAAAATATGTGGCTGTCTGTCTCAACACAGCAAGTTGTTCCCTAATCGGTCACAGTTTGAGAATGGTGGTGATTCCTTCACTTTGCTGCTTGAGGCCAGTTCTGGGTGATATTAGAGTGACTGCAAGTAGAAAGGGAAACAGAATGAACCAATCTTACAGCAGCTCCAAAGAGCAATTCTAGCTAAGTGACCAAGAGAAAAAGCTTGTGTACCTTCAGACCTAAAAGTTTATTAAGACTATCAAGATGAAATTGCTTTCTCTACATTAAAATAATTTTGTCTCTTTTAAGAGTTCTATTAAAATCTTGAAAGCCTGTGAATAAAAAAATCATTTCTCCAAGTTTGCAGTGGATCAGCATCAGTTTCAAAGATTTTGGTTTTCAAGAGCTGTGCTGGTGCAATATTTTACATCTAGATAACATGCCTCCCAAACCACTGTACAAAATCTGTAGTGCATGAAGGAATTGTCTCCTTTAACCATCAAAGTAAAGGCATGCAGCCACCTCTAAAGTCAAACAGCATTGCCCACATGACACAACTCAACATAGACAGTAAACAGAAATGCAACAGGAGCACCAATCCAAACTGATGTCCTCATTCAGTTGACCTGGATTTAGACAGGTCAAGGCTGTTATCTAAATATCCTTGTTAAAAATTTTTAAGACATCTCCATTCTTGGGAGCCGCCTTTTGGAAAATACCTTTGCCCTCCAACAACCAGTTCAGTTTTATCTCAAGAGAGCTCTAATTCACTCAGCTGCTGCCATTGGAGCCTATGCTGCCTTTAGGAGGCAGTCCACCAGAAGGCAGGTGGCTTTAGTCTAAACTCTTTCAAAGCTTCCCACAGAAGCAATGCTGTATTATGTCTTTTACCACACCCTTCTGTCTTAGGAAGATGATAAATACTCGTAGGTTGCATTACTGTTCTACAAATGCTGTTGTGAAAGACCTTACCTCCTTTAGAGTATGAAACATGCATGGCATGATATTCATGTTTAGAGTCACATAAAGGGGATACCTGATTTGCCCTTTTGTTGTGTATAGGCCAGTAGAAATCCCCTTTGGCTTGGAATGTTTTGCAATTCACTCTGGGTGCTGCCAAAATAATAAAACAGAAATTCTTGTTGAGAATATTTCAAAATTAGCAAAAGAACCATGACCAAATTCAGCTGTGGACTCATCCAGATTCCTCTAATGCAAGCAAAGTAGTTTTATATGAGAACAAGACAGTTAATTGCTGCACTTCATATAGTGAAATACAAATACTTTGAAACTACCTGCATGTAAAGTACGTTAAAGGGATTTACATTCATTTCCCTTCATCTACAATCAGTTTTCTTATTGGCAACATACATCTTTCTGGAAAAATCTTCCTCATCTTGATGATAAAAGAGACTTTGCAATGGAGTTGTATAAAAGCAAGGGTCAAGCCATCTGAGTTCAAGTCATCCAAACACACCATTAAACTTCCCCTTTTATTGCTGTACTTGAATAAGCACAAATATTGTCACTATTTTTCACAGTTTTAAACAAACTAAAAATTTTATCTTCATCAGAACATACATTGTGTTAGAGAAACATTACCACGTCACCATCTTTCTCCCTTTGCAGAGAAATGGCCAGGGAGGTCTCAATCTAGCAGGAATATGTACATGTACCACATGGAAAGTAAAGAAGGAGGGGAGGAGAAAACAAAATTTCAAGAAAAAATAGAAAATGCATTTTAATAATTCAAAACATAGCAGAGAAATTGATGCTGCATCTTTAAATAACTTGAGAAATGTATTTCACCTTTAATTCCCCATTTTCCTATTCAGAACAAGTGCTGCCCAGGACTGGTTTTCGAGCGGATTCCTCTGGCAAGTATTCTTCAGCCTTTGTTTTCTGTAAACTAGTTGTCCTTCATTTTATGTTTTAGCTATTCTTCTTTTTTTTAATCATTTCTCAAGATGATGGACAGTCATGACTGCCCAGTCACCATTTTGTTGTGTATGATCTTTGTGGGGTTGTAGAATGCTTATGCCAAATCTTCTTATGATAGATTTGCATTTTGAGCAAGGAAAGGTATTTATTTTTCTTCAGACAGTTTTTGTTTATGTTTTACTGTGTTTTATGTGTACTTTCATATTAGTGTTCACTCTTTAGCATAAAAGTGTATCTCTAGAGCTCATGCCCAAATCTAAGCCAAATAATTTTTTTATATCTGAATTTAATTCTGTCTTAATTCTATCACTAATTCCTTGCTCTCATACTTATATTTTGTGCTGTAAAAATTAAAAGAAAAAGCTTTCAAAATCAAGAGATTTTTGGGGTGTTTGAGTCAACACTGATCTTATAAAATGGCAATGGACTTTTTTAAAAAACATCAATATTTGATTTCCCGGTGTTATCATGCTGAGTTAAAACAGGCATCCCATACCAAAAAAAAAAAAAAAAAGGCTGTTTTGACAATCCTATCAAAGTTTTTTTAGTCCTACACAAGCTGGACAGAGATCTTAAATTAAATATAACATTGGACTGGTTTTGCATAACACAGTAGGGTTTATACATTGAATTACTCTGTCAGCATACCAGTTCTTTTTTCTTTTCTTTGATGATTTTCGTACTGAATTTTTTATTTGCCAGCATTCCTCTCTATAAATATCAAGAGAGAATATGTATGCTTTTTAAAAAAGCTACTTGCATTGCAGAGCAGCAGATCCATGACTGTTTTCAAGATTTTCACATCTTTCAAGAGTATCTGAAACTCAGATGAAGTTATTGTAGTTTTGTGTCGATCCCAATTTACAATTTATAATTGTATGAAACAAAAATCTTAGCCATCTTCAGCAAAGGAGTCCAAATTAGTTTTTCTTTTCAGTAGGTAGCTGAATACACCCAGAAAGACTGTAAAATTATTACAGCAAAGCACTTCATCTTTCCTTTAATTACAATATAGAAGAGATTTAATAAAAATTTTATATCAACATTTATAGGATCATCCCAAATACCAGGTTTATCACTGTAAAATCACATAGCACTTGTTCAATGTGTCTCACACAGAAAATTAATTGAGCATTTTCAGGTGTATATTTTCTCAACCTTTAAGAAACAGCTGCGTGCATGCATCTCAGTGTGTTGTCCCCACACAGAGATTCAGATGAGTGCAGGGCAGAAGGGCAGCTGGGGGTCCATAATCACATCTTCACCCGTGAGATCTCATATTGTTCAGTAACAATCTATTCTGGTACCATTACATTTAAAGCAAATCCCCCATCACTCAGGAACCAGGAAGAATTTCCCAACGCTCTTTACCGTCCTCACTGTGCAGCAATGATCAGATCACAGCTTGTCCAATACCATTCTCAAATTCATGGGGGACCCAGCTGGTTTTATAGCCCAGCAAAGTGGATTGGTGTGATTTTTTTTTTTTTCTTCCAGGCCAAATGAACTGTTAAAAAAGTTTTCCTTCATACAAAAAGAAGAAAAAAAGTGGTAAAACCACTGTAAAAAAAAAAGAGCATTAAGTTACTATCAGGCAAAGTTAAAGTTTTTTTTCTAATATAAATGTGTAGAGAGGCAAGGAAGGACAGGGAGCATTGTCATTCTGGCAGAGGGTACCCATATTACATGAGCAAAAATACTGACTTTAAGGTGAAACTCTCAGTAAAACTGGAAGGAGACAAGTCATTAAGGTACATTAAGCTGACTGGAAGGAAAAGACAGTGTTAATTCAGTAGTGGCTTGTCTGCAAGCCTATTCATTACTTCTTACTTGGCATGAACCACAAGGTGCTAATCTAGGTTAGCAAGAGAAAACAAAAAGACACATTTTCCATAATGAAGTTATATTAACCAACAGTTTGTAGTATATTGCAAGGCACAGGAGTGTCATTTTCTGTAAGTACAGGTAATTTTCTCTGTATGATCAACTGAAAATCTGTTCCAGTAAGAAAACACAAAATTTAGTCTATCTGAAAATCCCTTGTGAGGAACAAAAAGTACAAGAGTCCTGGAGAAGCAAGCACTAGAGGAATATCAGATGAAATGTAATCATTTAAATGGGTAAGAATACTTAATCAATGTATATTCAGGAATATTGAAACTGCTGCCACAAAATCATAGGGGATTTTAGTAAATCTATCAAATGTGCTCCTATGAAAAAGCACAAATTAGTGAACAACTTACTTGTTTTTCAAAAACAAGGAAAAAAGGATCTCAGCAGCAGCAAGGCTTTAGAACATGTTTCTGATCAAAGACTAACTGCCAATATAGAGATAAATGAGAGCTATGCAAAGGGAGTTTAGCAAAAGTTGGTTGGACAGACTAACCTGGTAACTGATTTTTTTACACCGAACAAGTGGTATGTGCTTAATTAATCTATACTTTCCATTTTCCAAAATGCCAGTTATAATTGTAATACTTCCATGTTAGCCTGGAAAAGACAGTGCTTAGCATGAAATGTAAAGACAAATGGCTAGAAAGCAGCTAAGCAATTCTACTAGAAGAATCTGGACTGAAAGATGAATATTATTGGAGAGCCTTGCAATAGGTCTGTCTTATTTCATGCATCAGTTAAGCACATAAACCAGGGTTAGAAGTCAGGTCCACTTTCAGAGATGTAAGTTCAGGAACCTATGGTGTAGCTGTCTCCAGAGCAGTGGAAACATGATCAGTGCAGTCGTATCACACCCACCATGAAAGCTGAAACAGCATGCAGGTTTGTGTACCAGTCAGTCACTGGAGATACTTTGATATTTTGGTACTTTGATATTACTGCAAGGTGGGTGACCTAGTGACAAAGGCCACAAACAAGCTCAGTTGCCAGGGTCTTCCTTGCCTGTGTCTTTACTGGTAAGGTCTGTGTGCTGTTTGCTTGCAGAGGTTTTTAATAACAGGAAGCTAGACTTGATGAACCAGGGATCCTTTCCAGTGTTTTACTCCCCTAGTGGGATAGAAAAGAACATTATTTTTTAAAAGCAGTTTTCAGTGGCCTGTTGGCAGACAATGGACTCCACAGAATTCCAAGTCTTTGGGAAGGAGCATTGTAGCCCACTCAATTGATCCAAAGGCTTCTAAACTGTGTTAGAACTCATAGGAAAGTATGCCCCTATACAGCATTTTTCAGCCTAAAGTTTTTCATGGTCAAGCTGGTTTGTCTATTCCACTCTAAATGGGGTAGAAAAACAGCATCTTTTAACAAATAAATAATGCCTCTGGTTTTAGAGTCTGTTGCCAACACTGGTTTGGCTCAGCTTTGTCTATGTATCTGAGCGACATTTTCATCTCAGTTTGCCAGAGCAAGTATTCTTCACAACTTAACATTCTTTGATTTTCTTATTGTATTCCCAACTGTGTATATTCATTCACTTGTACACAATAAAGGCAGTGCTCGTGTTGTGACAGAGTGCTGGAGACAGTGCCTTTGAGTGTTAAACCTGGGTTACCAAAGGTGTCTATCTACAAAAGCATCTCTCTGGTACTAAGCCCTGTCCTTGTAGGCACAGCAAACCAGGTAAAGTACTGCTTTCATCTGAAATTCCTTTGCCTCTCACAACTTTTAAATGATTTGTATTAAGCTAACATACTGTACACACACAGAATTCATTTGCTCCTTAGTGTTGAGACATATCAAATAAATGGAAAAAGATGGTATAATAAGCTGCTTGGTTCTGTTTGGGTTTGTCTTCTCAATATATGAGAAGAAACTTGGTAGGAAAAGGTAATACTTTTCTTTTACCAATTGAAACATTTGTGATTCAGTCTCACTTTCACCAATACTGATTGTTGAAATAATGCACTGTGCTGCTGTTTACAGAGGATTTTTTATTGCACAGTCATAGTATAGAGCCAGTGCATGTCGTTCTACATGTGTCTTTGCAATAATACCTGAAACAAATCAGGATTTAATCCCACACTACACATGGCACTTGCCAAATTCCACAGTTTATGAGGTGCCCACTGATGGCTCTGAGGGGAGATCTGTAAGTGAGAGCTGCTGAGGTACCATATTTCAGCCATCTGTAATTCCTCCCATCCTAAGGGAACAAGGCAGAACTGGAGGCACTAATGAGCAGTTTGCTGAAATAAACTTTGTCATCCCTTTTTTCTGTTGGGGTCAGCAGCAAGCTGACACTGACCAAAAGCTTTTGTGTCACAATGTATAGACCAGAAAGACCACTCCTGTCAATCACTGCTTTAGGTGATGAGTCTAAAGCATCTCCAGCATGCAGACAGTGATAGTCACAAGAGACAACTTCTTAGTCTTCTAAATGCTTATGGTTTCACTTTATAATATTTGAAATTACTATTAATATTATTAATATTATTATTATTATCCCAGAACACTGTGTTCTTTCAAGTGAAGCTAAAGACACTTTAATAAGAAACTAACTTTTAAAATACTCTATATTTCTCAACTGATCTATTACAGGGCATAATATATGTCTAAAGACGGGTTAGGCAGCCATATGGAAATGCAACCTTATTGATTCACAAAGCTGTTGAGACTTTAATTGAGTAGCATTAAGGAGTTCAAGTTAATGAATGTTAGCTTTCAATTTAAACTCTGAGACTGAGAGGTTTATAATGATCATTTTCATCAAAACTCCTTATTGAGGGTATTACCTGGAAGTGAAATACTTAAAAGCTACATTATATAAAAAGACATATATATATATATCTGTATTTGGAGCGTAAATGGCATGTAGTAATTTTCATATTTTGTGAGTTGGACTGGTGTATCTGTCTCCCATTTCAGTTTATTCTTTGTAGGATTTAATGAACTGCAAGGAAAAGACAAAGACCAGAGGTGGATGAACATTAATCCATACAGTCAGTTTTAAGAAGAAGACACATTTTTGACCTCTGTTTTGGACAGACTTTTCCATACTGTTCTTCTGTGAATGTATTCTAGTTTGGTTTAGTGTATTCTACTGAACATAACCACCCTCTAAGAGACATTTTCAGTTCTCCTCCTTGTGTGTGGCCCATTTGTTTCCGCCAGCTCCAGCCAGGATGCCATTAGTCACGTGCAATAAACACCAGGTGGGAGGGGTTGGTGCAAATTCTCAAGATAAGACCAAAATGCTTTGCTCAATGGGATTTCTCTTTAAACCAGGTCCCGATTACAAGGAGCTGGATGTTCACCTTCGGAGAATGGAGTCTGGGTTTGGCTTCAGGATCCTGGGAGGAGATGAGCCTGGGCAGCCTGTGAGTTATTTCTTCCTGATTTTACTTTTCCTTCCACATTCTATAATCTCTGTAAAGGTCAGAAAAATATTACTACACAACTGAACCCAAATGAACACCATGTTAAGGCTACAAGTAAAATTGCTTTTATTCATCCACAAAAAAAAAACACAGAACTCTCAGGTTTTTCACATCTGAGAATTAAGTTAGAATAAGAAGGCATAAAGGTGGATACAATATCATTCATCCCATTACTGTGGAGTGTGACCTGGCATCTCCTAATCTGGACTTTTCAAAATAAAGTTTAAGCAGAAGATTCCAAAAATCCAATTATGTAAGACTATCCATAACCATGTTCAGAGTAGACAACTTGTATGCAAAATGTATGCTTGTGGTTAAGACACAGTCAGCACTGCAGTTTATTTCCAGAAACAGAAGACCTTACCAGGGAGTGATAGTCCAAGTTAAATGACATCATGTGAGGCAATAGGCATAACAAAATGAACATAGATGGTTTGCTAATAAAATATAATATAAAATATATCATATGCACAATATTTAAAAGAAACAGTATAGAACCCCAAAAATAAGGGTCCAATGTGCATGACTTACCACAAATGTGTAAATATTTTTATAAATTACTGATCTATCTAAATACTACAGTTTTGAGAGCAGGCAGAATTAGTACTCTTACAGAAAAATTCAATGGTGTAACTATAGTCTGACAGCTAGAACTAATCTCAAGTCAATAATGATAGTGCTTTCCTATCATAATTTTAAGCAGTCTGAGTCTTTTGTTACCACATTTCTGAGGTAATGTATAATTAATTATTAGATTTTTATATTCCCTAGTCAATAATTTATGTATTCCAGATTCAAAATAATACAAAATAGTACATTTTTCATTCAAGCCTTGAGGTTAACCAGCACATGGCTTTGAGAAATAAAGCTCTTATATTTTTGAAATTGTCAACATCTGTCAAAGTACTAATAAATCTTAACAGTTTACTGATGTCTCCCATAAAAAGAAAAGAATGCAGTGTATTCTAAAAAAGATGCTTCAAGTGCTGTTTGAAATTCAGTCTAGTTTAGAATAAGTGATTTCAATGGTTTTTCAAATATAAAGTATAGCTGCTCAGAAGAACTCCAAGACGACACTGCTTCATCCTCTACACTTGCAGTGTGCCTGAAGCCCCTCTGATGTGTGACTTCCTTCTGTGGAGCATGTCCCAGTGCACATAAAATGTGGCCACTGAGCCATCATCTGCACATTCTCCAACTGAGCATTTTTCCTGTCCCTTCTGGATGGGCCAGCCAGTATAAGTTGTCAAAGCACACATACTGGGTGAAGCCAAAAAGGAAATCTGTGAGGTGTTAGTGGAAATTGTATCTTTTTAGACTGTTAGGAAATGGCACTAGAAAGGCACTACCTTTAAGACCAGGTTGGGTGGAGCTTTGAGCAACATGGTGTAGTGGAAGGTGTCTGCCCATGGCATGGCAGGGAGATCGGAGTTAGATGATTTTTAATGTCCTTTCCAACCCAAACCATTCTATGTTCTAGGAAATCTAGATTTCTTGGAAATCTACTTCTACCTGCTCTGGACAGTGATGTCTAATGGCATTTACTATCTCCCAGGAAAGTGTCCCTGGCTACAGGGCTGCTCAATATTATGTGAGAGGCTCTCTTGGTGTCTCCTTTAGTGCTTTTTTTCATTACAAATGGATAATTAAGCAGTCACAGACTAGGCATCTGACTGGCTCTGCTTGTTGGAGCTTTATGACAATCTCATGTGGCTCAAACGCCTTATCTCAAAGATGATTATTTATATAAAACTGAGTTATTTCAACCCATAGGACTAAGAGAAAACTCATGGAGAATATCTGATATTCTGGTAGTTCATATCCATAATACATACTGGAGTTGTGAGAGACTCGAGTCTCTCAGTCTGCTCAGCAGTCCAGTAGAAAAGAAATTTTGAAGCAAGCCTTTTGCCCTGCAGCTACATGCATTATGCACTGAAGTATTACAGAGGATCAGCTCTTTCTAGTGTCTCTTCAGCAGAGGACTGACCTGACTTTACTGTCTGAAGTCAAAGAGCCATAGCTGGATATCAAGGGCAGAGATAAGCACCTTGCTATTTTTGGAGAGCAGGACCAAAAAACACTGCCCTTTGTGAACCACCCTCTAACACATTTCACTGTCCTGTAGAACAATTGCTCTCAGCCTGCCCTTAGCCTCAAGGTTGCTATCTCTATTCCATTTGCACATACAAAAGTATTTTTCCCCAAGACTTATCAATCCAATGGGCTTTATGTGTCTTTTCAAATATTTCTCAAAGTCCCCAGGAGTTAAAAAGAGCCTAATCTTGAAGCTGAGGATTGTACAAGGTAAAAAGACACCTTCCTAGAATTAAGTGTTGCAGTGCTGAGGTTTTCAATTCTCACTCCCTTGTGGTTGCCCATCTTGTTTTCACTGCTCAAATTTAACACCAATAAACACAACAGATGTACTCTTTTGGGCGTTCTTCTATTTCATATTCAAAGTACAAGACTTCTTAACTCTATTCTCTCTCCATCACTGCTTTCCTGCCCCCCCATGGACAGCCCACCTGCAGCCTCCCATTTCTTTCACCTCCAGAAAAGCAGAAGCGGTTTTTGCCTGTTCTCCAGACCCCTGCTTTTCCTATGAAACAAGAACTGAGATCCTTTGGAAATTTTATTTCAGCTCTCCTGCTGTGCAGTCAGGTAACACAGAACAAAAGGAAGGTTTTGTCTTTGTGGTTTGATTTCTAAAAAGGAATATGAATTCTTCACCATAAGGCAATAATTTTTCAAAGAAGGAGAATCCAAATAAAGTTACTTTAGAAGGATAATACTGACACTATAGAGGGACTGTAGCTTAGTTTCCTTCTAGTTATATCAGCTACCTGGCACCTTAGAAGGAGAAAAGACTGGTGTACTACTCCACTTTTAATATTTGTAAGCATAAAAATGCTTTTAAAGGAAATACTTATATTTATTGAGAAATTTCAAATATCAAGACTGTGAGTTGTACCAGTTCAAATCAACTCTTAAATCTTATAATATTGCACTACAACAGCTATTTATCACATCTCCCAGTAACTTGAGGATTTAGGGATAATCTGACTCTGTTATGGTGAATTATAATATTACTGAAACGTTGCAAAAACACAGAAATTGGAACTTTCCTGAAGTTGCAAATTGCTGTCCCAGAGGGGAGATCTATTTTGCATCCATCTGTGCAGCTCAAATTCAGTATCACAGGAACATATACATAATTTCTCTAAGAGTTTTACCTTTTCAGCATGGACACACTGGGATTTTTCTCAAAAATATCCTCAAGATATATGTTTGTATTTTTTTTATTATCAGTGCCAAGATATAGTCTAAGTATCTTTCTACATTTCTAAGGCATAGATGTCCATAGAGCAAAATGTTAGGACAAGGCCATGCCTTGGGAAGCCCTATTTCAACAGTGATTAGACAGAGTTCAGGTAATTATCTTAGATTTAGACATCACTGACACTTAAAATTAGTGAATCACCCTTTTTGTGTATATACTTGAATTTTTCTATGTGCCTGTGAGGCTACTGTGTTATATTCAGAGAAAGTAAAATACAAATTCAGATGATTACCAAGAATCACAAAGAAAGTCAGTATCAAAGCAGATTAACCTGTATAAATTAATAGACACAGGCTTTAATTTCGCATTAGGTTTTGCCACAATCATCCTAATCCCAGAATTTGTCCTGTTTAATCTCAAACAATAGGAGAAACTTTTCTCTTTATTCTACAACACACTCTTTATTGCTTACATGCCATCATCCTTCTCCTCATGCATTCAAAGCAATCTCATGCCAGTATGAAACTGCATTTCAGAGGTAATATAGTCCTGATATATATTTTTCCGATTTGTGCTTTACATGTAGAATTGATAACTATTATGGCAACTTCTCAGCCATGAAACAAGAGCAGATACTGCATAAGAAATAAATTCTTAGACACAGAAAATAAAAAGTAGGAAAATTAAGTTATTCTTGCTATTAAATATACCAAATAATAGATACGGTAGCCATCATCTTGACAAACACACCTAGCTGAAGTGTTTAACGTATGAAGTATCTGCTGCTTATTTAGGAATCTGACACTGAGATGAGTAACACAATCACATTACATGGTGAACATGTGAAAAATCATCAATAATTACTTATGACTAAAAAGAGTTTTTCTACTTGTCTGTGTATACTGATGACCTACCATGCTATGATCTGCATTTTGTTTATACAAGGGTTAAAGGTGCTCAAGTTGTTTAATATTTTGTCAGAAAATTATGAAAAAACTGCAAATGTTCAACAAAACCAAAGGAGGAAGCCAATCCCTACAATCTCCCAAGCTGCAGAGGGAGATATCTTCTCAAAATAACTAGGAAGAAATTCTTACTCATGTGAGATGCCTAATTCTCAAATGTTTTGAGACTACTTTGTGGATATCTAGCTAAATGTAGCCTCGGAGAGTTTTTCTTCTTTCCAGTAAAGGAGCATAAATTCATATTTTGTGGTTGAATTTTGCACAAAGTATTTTCCAAAGCTTTTTTAATATTTTTTCACCATTTGAAGAACAGAATGGAGAACCTGAAACAGCCTCTCTAACCACTCAGCTTGGCACTGTTTAACAGGAGACCAGGAACACCAGAAAGCAGGGAAAAGCCACATCATGTTCTCTCTTTGCTAAGTTTTGAAAGCAAAAGTGAGCCAAAGGGAGGTGGAAAACTGTGGAAAATTCTCCAGGCTCCACAGGGGATTTCATTTAAACACTATGCTGAGATACTTGCAACTCTGCAGCTAAGACCAAAAAAAAAAACACAGGCCCACCTGTGTGACTACCACATGTAGCCTTTGCAATTCATGATGAAAAGCAATGCTTCACAACTTTTACATTTTATTATTTAAAGCACATTGTCACATGGCATGTCATATCCATCATTTTGCACTCACTCTCAGACTGAAAAAGAGAACGGAAAATTTGAAACACTGTCTCTGAATGCTTTAATATTCTTTCAAAGAAAGCAGGTTTTGTTTGAATCAATCTCAAATTATTCTACCAGTTATTCCATGGGGAAAATATATACATCTTCTTCCAAGAAATTATGTGAAATTATCTGCATAGAAGGTGGAGAAAGTCATTACAAGGTTTTGGACAGATGTTTTACTAGTTTATATGTCCCATACAAACTACATCTAAATGTTGATTTGGGAAAACAACATCTGCCCAGAACAAGCTGACATTTTTTCCTCTGTTTTCCATTTTAACCAAGCACTGCCTGAGCAATCATTCATTAGGAGTAATAACATTTAATATAGTACTTCTTTTCCCCTAAAGAGTCCCAAAGCAAAGTCTGTGTAGTGGGGTCACTTCCACTGCTCACCTCAGGTATACAACTCCAAGTGCTTAAATCACACAGCAGTGAAGAAACTTCAACAAGAAATACACAGACTTGATAATTTTAAATTAAAATGATCCTTACATGGAATTAATCTTTTTAAGTCTTAGTTATAACTTAGTCTGTAGAAACTCAACGCTCCTTAGAAACAGATTATCTTGATTTGGACATATCAAGCAGAACTCAGATTAGAAATCTCTGGTGTATCTCTCCTGTGCAGGTAGAAAACACCTTACCTTCTTACCAAAGGCGAGAAAGCATCCTCAGTCATACCCATGAGAGGACAAGCACAGCTTTCAGTCACACATAGACCTCTTCACCTGTGCTAAATCACTAGCTCAATTTCAGAAGAAAGAGAAAATCACTGCAATATTCATGTCACTAAATTGGAGGCTTGGTGTAATGTATGACAGGATTTTGTTTCTTTGCTGCCTAGATTCTCATCGGAGCAGTAATTGCCATGGGCTCAGCAGACCGAGATGGTCGTCTCCATCCTGGGGATGAGCTGGTGTACGTAGATGGGATCCCAGTGGCCGGCAAAACCCACCGATATGTGATTGATCTTATGCATAACGCTGCCCGAAACGGGCAGGTGAATCTTACTGTGAGGAGAAAGGTGCTACCCACAGGTGAGTGAAGGCTGGGAAAGATGAAAGGAAAAACAGATCCCAGTGCTGGCAGCACAAACCGGTGCTGTTTAAAAAAGAAATAGAGGAAATCAAAGTGAATGTTTGTGTCATTTTGAGGAAAGAATTATTGTAAATATGTGTCCCTTGTTGCTCTGACAAAAATACTACAACTGAGTGTTGTCTCCTTCAGAAGTGGAAACATACTGGCAACCCTGGTGTGATCCTCATAAGTGCTCTGGGCTTGTTCCATGCTGTCTTGGTCTGTGCTGTCTCCTTTTGTCCCCTTTTGGGACTGAACATTCACCTAAGTTAAAGCCATCTGAGCTGACTATGTCAATAAGAGAAAGGCTCAAAGACTGTTAACTGTTTTAGGGCAGGAACTCATTCCACTCTTATATGTGTTAAAAGCCCATTTCTGGTCTCACTGATGTCATCTGGAATTTCCCACTGAACTGCAATGCAAGCTGGCGGAAAATCTTCTGTAGGGCATGAGGGACGAATTCTTCTGTCAAGCAGACACATTCAGAAAATGAACCTAAACCACTATGAAATATTTGTAGTAAATTAGATGTTTAAACTAGCTCAGTCTCAATTGCCGAAAAACGTCAGAACCTTAAAAATTGCGTGTGGCAGCATCTATTAAAGCTTTAATGGGAGAATTTGATGACCTTCCATTAGAACCATTGCTTACTTGAGGAAAGAAGTTTATTTAAGAACTTCTAAAACATTTTTGGTGAGTACACTTGTCTGAGGTACCAGAAATGAGCAAAACCACATTCCCAGCCTGTCCTGTCTTCTGCCTGCCCGTGCCCTAGATCCACTGTCACTGCCTGCGCCGTTCCCCTTCGCTCCTGTGCCAAAAAGCCGCCCTCCCACTCACCTTCGTCTTCGCAGTCCCCCTCCCACTGCGGCACCGCAGCTCCCTGCCAGCCGTGCTCCTGCAGGACTGACTTTCTTCTGTTACTGACTCCAGAGTCCTCCAGCCAGAAAGGTGCCCCCGCGCCCGGTGCGACGCCCCCTCGCAGCTCCCCCAGCGCGAGGAAAATGGCCAATAACCAAGGTAATAACGCCAAGCCCTCGCTGCCAGCACCGCTCCCGCGTCAGCCGCCGCACACACGGCAGGCAAAGCTGGCACACAGCGGGTGCCAGCCTTCGCTGCTGCTCTTTCAATATTAAAGGCTCTACTAGCCACTCTGGGCTCCTGGTGCCCACAGTAAGCAAGCTGGTAAAACACCTGGAGTTATTCTTGGGCCTTGAGAGTGCCACTAGAGGGAATGTGGCGTATCATCATTAATGTTTAAGCGTTTCAGGAGCTGAACAGGATTTTAATGTGGTGTGTTACAGCATAAGCTTTATGAAAAAATTTAAAACAATTGATGTTGGGTGTGACTGAAAAAATGCCATGATAATACATCAGGCCAATTGATCTCATGGGAACTTCTCACTAGCATGAATGTATACAACAGAGGGATCTGGGAGTTTTCCTTAACTGTCTGTAGCTGAGAAATGTATCTTAGCCCTCACCTGGAATTACCATTTTGTACATATACTTACCCAGATCTGGAACAGAAAATCACAATTCACAAGATCTGGAAAACAATTTGATTAGGAAAATGTGATTTTTGGATTGAAATGCCATTTTTTCACAGGCAGGAGCAAAATGTATTTTTTCCTGATGAGTATCTATTGCACAGTTGACAGTCAAATAGCCATTAAAGCCATTCCTTTATCATTCTTTTCCTGTATTTAGTGGCATTCAATTGCATTCTTTCATGGCCAAGTCAGGTCTTGGTTATTCTACAGAGTAAGAGAATTTCCTTTCTGTTGCAGCCCTACTGACATAAACAATATTCAACTTTCTGAAACACGACAGCCAGAAAATGAGAACTCTCTTGTCACTGACTATGTCATTTAGTTGCAGATTTGGTTCAATAACTCTTAGAGATTTTCAGGAGGTATAATAATTGTTTGTTTTTCTTTCTCTTTATACTCTTTAATTACTTTATTTCATAGTTGCAGAAGGACTGCTAAAGGACACACCTGACTGAGAAAACAACAGCTTGTCCTTGGATGCTGTTTATTTTATTAATATATACACACACTGGAGATCTAATTTGCAAACTCTCTACCTAGGATGTATGTGTATATGTGGGAGCTCCTCACGTGTTCAGTAAAATTACTCTGCCACTTTTGTTGTTCCAAACAGACAACATAATACATTTATCTGAAGTTTCTGTATTAAAACTGTCAATAAATGCTGATTTGTGTAAACAACTTAGATCTACAAAGAATATAAATCTCTTTTTTTGCCATCTGGAACTATAAATTTGCTGTTTTCAATTGCCAAAATGCTCACACTAAAAATGTGTAATCCCACAAGTTGTAACTCATTTCCTGTTCTTGTTACTATAAAGCAATACTAAAGTGTACATGGACTCAATTTTCACTTCTGTCCTTTTGAACTTGCTAAACAAGAGCATCTCAAAACCTTTAAATGACCACTGCTTCTGCCATGACACCCACAGAAAAACTGCTTGTGGTGATTTTTCGTTGTATAACAGCTCTGCTCTTTGAACATTTTTTGAACAAGCTAATCAACTTGTAAGAAGAACATTATGCAGCTAATCCTAATTACTCTGTTAGCTCCCTGCTTAAATTCTTGTAATCCAAACACAAATAATTTTTTATTGAATTAGACGGTCACATTTTCCTCTTGATGACAGACCTACCAGCAGACAAGGGAATAGCGCTTGGTAATCTTTTTGCAATCCAGATAGACGCTGTTTCTTACTTTCCTCTCTTGTAGCTAGCCTGGCAGTCAGTGTTCATGCTTGCTTTATCTGATTGCCCTTGAATGTTCTGCATAACTGTGTAGATTCCTGTCTCCCTGAATCTATTACAGCTCCTAGTTTAATATTCGGGTAGTCTGGTCCGTAGACAGCCAGCTGTGTTCGCGTTGCATTAGCAAATGTACCGTAAGTCACAGAGCCACTGAGCGAGTCCGCCCGTGACACTGGTGTGATTTATGTTGTAGGAGAACCCTGCCCAGAGAATGGCAGAAGCCCAGGCTCGGTGTCTACACACCACAGCTCTCCAAGAAGTGACTACACGACCTATGCCAACAGCAATCACGCGGCCTCCGGCAGCAGCGCCACTCCCCCGGAGGGCTTCGCGTCGCACAGCCTGCAAACCAGCGACGTGGTCATCCACCGCAAGGAGAACGAAGGCTTCGGCTTCGTCATCATCAGCTCCCTCAACAGGCCCGAGTCTGGCTCCACAATAAGTGAGTAAATCATGGTTTTCAGTTCATATTTCTCTGAGTTTGCCCCAAATAAAAAAAAAAAATTTAAACCGCCAATAGTTAATTTAAACCTATCTGCTAATAATTTATCACTGCAGAGATTTTAACTGCAGATGCTCTCAATGTTTATTCAGAGGCACTGCTTGTTTTGTCTTCAACAAAACCAAAGGTTATTCTGGCCTCTCGAGCCTTGTGCTTCCCACACTTCTTTGACTATCTGAGTAATAGAGGATTCTAAGTAAATTTTCTCTGCCACTATGTCTCAAAGGGACACTGTAAGTAACAAGTAGGGTTATATGAATAAATTATTCTCTTACACGCAACTGAATTAGACTTTTTTTTAATAATCAAAATGAAGTTCAGCAAGTTGAAAAAAGCTTAGATCATAGCAAACCCTATGACAACAGCTATCCAATTATGGGACTGCAGAAGCAACTAGAAGTTGGGAGAACTTGTTAGATGAAGCTGCAGAGAGGCTGACGTAACTGGGTGGAGTACAGACAGCATAAAAATTACAGCTGAGTATGGGGGATAGGTGTATCTCTCTGTACTCAGTAGTACTCAGGTGGCAAGATCTGCCCTTAATAATTATAGCTCACTTTCTGTTCAGAAAACTAATTTTTTCTGTGGATCGTTTTTATTGCTTTAATAAAGACATCTGGTGCCACTTGAGCCATCCTGGGTACATCTAGGGAGAGGTCAGATAGGTGTGACATAGGACCTACAGAAGACTCAAACCCAGGTATTGGCAGCTGGAGCCACAGGGACACCTTTAGGTATTTCCATGACATTTAATGCAGTTGAGCCCTCTGGAAGATGGAAGCAAAAAAGGCTTTATATTGAGAGACGCCCCACAATGTAATGCTAACCACAACTGAAAAACCAAGAGAAGTGAGAACATTTATCATTTTGCAAGCTGAAGCCTAATACAATGCTTTCCCTGAACTAAAATATGTTTTGAAGGAACTGTTCTTTTGCCTAAAACTGGTTCCTGGCAAAATAAAATCACAATTTCAACTTCAAGGCCAAATATCACACTTCTAAATTCATACCTGAAAAGCAGCTAAGAGAGTACTGGGAAAAACTTATCTCACAATAGCAAGTTACCTCAGAAAACTTTCTGAGTATTTCATGATCATGCAGTTATTAAAAGAGTTGCTTTTCATGCTACCTCAGCTGAATTTTAAAATTCCATGGTTTCTGGAACTAATACTGTAACAAAATCATAACTAATTAGCCTCTTGGGACTCTGAGTTTTCATATTACTGAGTGTAATACCCAAAGAATTGGAAGCTCTTTGCGGAAGATCAGAAAAGAAAAAAATAATCAATTGTGCTACATACATGTTAATCAGTTAAGTCAGTCATGATTTTTTTCAAGAAAATTATTTTCTAGAGAGAATTTCTGGTTGGGGCAGTTGGAGAGGGAAAGGGGAGAGGAAGAGAAAAAGAAAATGCTCAATCAACCAAAAATTCTGTGACTGGAATAGTCTCTTGAAGACTACAGACCCAGGTTCAAGGTCCTGCTTTGCCTCCTACCCTCCAACATGTTCTTTCAGTACTTTTCTTTCTCTACAAGTAACTGTGTAAGTAGTCATTTTTGATGTTCAGCTGAACATCTCCAATAGTAAAGGGAAATGACAGCCTGCTGTGGAAGTGACAAGAGAATTTAATCAAACAATGGCTGCATTGAATTTCAGTAATCCCCAAAAGTACCAAATCCCAAGTTTACAAGAACAGTGAACAAAAAATTACATTTGCTGTAGACAGTGATAGAAAAGACAAGAAAATACCCTTTCTATATAAATTCTAGTACAAAACTGTAGAAAAAATATCCTGAAAATTACATCATCTGTCATCAGTAATTAAAATAATCTAAAAATTATTGACTCTTTCTAGAGGTTATTTTCTTTACTTAATATTTATTTGGCTGAAGTAATTTGAGCTTTATTAACAGAAGCAGAGCCAGTAGATTGAAGGAAATTATTATCCCCTTCTACTCAGCACTCACTGGCATCCATTCAGAATACAGCATCAGAATAAAGCATTTGGTAGAACAGGGAAACTCTCCTGAGGTACCTTCTATCTTTAAATAACACAAATCCTTTTATTGAAATTCACAAACAAGGGTAGAAAGCACACCAATGGTAGGAAAATATCAAATGGATACAGGAAGTGCAATGTCCAAAATATATGGTACATCACTATCAAAATGTGAACCTGCATAGCACCATGCTAACACCTTGGTGGGTACTCCTCATAGCAGCAGTATGTTACTTGAGTGAAATATTGTGCTCTGGTTCCAGTGTGCCTTGTTTCAGAGGCAGTGCACTTGTTGCCAGCTCCTGGATCCCCATGTGGAGCAGAATGATGTTATGAAGGCATGCATGCACAGAGTAATGTTAATGTTGTAATTGCAAAGCAATTCTGAAAAATTCAAAATGGTCAAAATAAGTCAAAAAAGGGAGCATTGTGTAGTGCCAGACATTTTTAGAAGGAGCAGCACCCAGGAAGTTCTCTCACTGGGAGCATCCTCAGGGTAAAGTGAAGAAGCATTCCTTTGATTTAAGAATGTTTATTTTAGTAACTCTATTGCCTCCTTTACTTTCTTGCAAAAACAAGACTTGAGGTCTTGGAAGAATACATATCATCACCACTTTTACTCAGAAAGGCAATTAATTATGCACTGAAAGTATTTTCCTTGTTGTTAAAATCACATTTACAAACTGTATTTTACAGTCCAACAGATTACTCTTGTGGAGTTCAGGAGCAAGCACTTTGTGTCACTAGGTGCATGTGCTTCAAGTACTGCTAAAATTGAAGCAGTCATTCCAGCAAGGTTGCTCCTGGCTACAGAGATGCAGGTTCATTAGTTTGCTGCTTTGCAGTTGGCCTGAAGCTGAAGGGGTTGCACAAAGCTGACCTTCTGTTTGCCAGGAGAGTTTGCTCTGCCTGTGCAGCTGTAGGACCATCCCATGAAGTTACAGGGCAGTGCTCCAGCTGAGTCTCAAATCCCTTTTCCACCCTCTGGTGGGGTGTGGGCTGTACTGCTCTCACACAGCCTCTTAGTGCTTCATGCCCCTTCTGACCTGAGACTGAGCCATGAAAGGCTCAGGAGCTCCCAGAACTAGAGATGAAACTCTTTTTCCAAGAGGTTTCGGGTCCTGGTCAGCTGGTTTGTTGTTACAGTTGGTTTATTGGCCTGCCTTTGCCGTATAGAAATTTTCAAAATATTAAATGCTGGTTTTATACTATTGATAGACATAGAGTGAGGGCAGACTACAGCCATAATTAGGAAACACACTATTTTTTCACATTTTGTGATGGGCAGCACTGTCATATCTGTCAGTTTGATAAATTAACATTAAGTACTTTGGAGCCAACCTTTAGATATGAATGTCATTTTTCCTTACTGGTACTTGCTTAAACATCCAATTCTTGTGGCAAACTTATTTTCCTGTGTCTATAATGGTAGAAATTTTGTTTCCCCTTTGTCAAAGCATTGCTTGGGATGTTCTCTAATCCAGCACAGGGGATTATCTTGAACTGAACTACAGTTCTGATGTGGAGAGATCAGGAGTGGAAAACGAATGACAAGGATTGAATGAAGAGATTTTACAGGGCAAAGCAGGGGCAGAGAAAAGGTCAGCCATGCTTCAAAACTGTATCAGTAAAGGGAGATAAAGAGGATAAATAAAGAGCTGTGCTTGAGTGGTATATCCAGGAGCAAGTCATTTTGCCTAGTGCAGCACGCAGAGGATCTTGGAGTGCTAAGAGATTAAGAAAAGAAAATACACCTGTCCAGGCTCCTGACCTGTTTCTAACGAAAGGATTAACTTCCACTGCCTCTAAAATATACTATTGTGCCTTCCCCCAGATCCTGTTCCAACATTAAAGGGGAATGTGGCTCTCATCCCTTCTCCACACATGAGAAATTACAGCTAAAATATTTAAATTTAACAAATTAATCTACACTTTGCATTACATTTAGGGAAGTATTTTTAGGGTAACAAGATAATTTCAATATCTGCGCCCTATGGAAAAGCACTTACAGACTTCAGGAGGTGACCAGAATGGGATTTCTGTCTGAGTTTTATGGAGTAAACTTGTCTCTGCCTACTTCATATCTTCCTGATATTTTTCCTTTTTGTGTTTGGCATGCAGCTTCATCTAAAATAAGTACTAAAATAAGTGATCCTCTGTAAATCTCTTTTTACATCATAATTTTTTTAGAAAGAAGGCATAAGTTGTAAATGGACCTTGTTAACTCACAACGTCCAATTAAGTTGGAAAATTGCAATATTTCCAGGAATTTTACTGTATCAGGTACTGTCAATTAGCACAGTTATAAAGTGTAAACAACCTGAAAATACAGAACAACCTGAAAATACACGCTTAATCAATAAAAAATTTTCCAAAAATTAAAGATTCTGCATACTTGTTATGATCTTCCTCCTGGTTCACAAAAGAGGAGTTGTTGATTTAATTTGCCCCTACACTGCATGTGCCAGTGCTTGCTGGATTTTGAAAACATGATAAAACAGAGTCTAATGAAAGAAGTTTCTTTCATTTCTCAAAACATGTAGTCTTACTAAGAAACATAAATCCAAGATAAGCCTCTGCTGACTGCAGAAAACAGCATTCTGAATAAGTCCCATTCAGCCCAGAGTTTCTTTAAACTCCTTATGGTTTAAAGATAAAAACCAGTTTATCAATCAGTGATAACTGTGTGATCTGAGTTGTTTGTGCAGCAGTTTCACCTATGCTTTTCCTGGGTAAGATGGTGGTTAGGGACATTATTTTATGTGACCAATATTCAAATTCTAAAGGATACAGAGCTTTGGAAACTAGGATGTCTGTCTACCCCTCCTAGGATATTTTTGGAGCATAACAGTGAAAACCCACCTACAGTGTGCATCCCCCATGCAAGATATTTGCAATCTGTGGGCAAGGAATCTGGATTCTCATTTCTATGCAGCTGTGATGCTCAGGTTTGAGCTGTTCTGCCTCTTCAGCTACAAAATCATACTTTCTAAGTATGTTTAAGAGATAGTAAAGCTTGCAGCTGAAAGAAATTTCTATGTGATTTAATTTCTCAAATCAACATAAGCAATTATCATAGTGAAATAACCTTAGGAGGTCAAAGAGGGTTTTAATATCATCAAAATACCTTGCTGGAGTTTGCAGGCATGAAATATTCAATTGTCTATTTGATATTTTTTGGAGATAAATAATGGAGGATCTTAACTGCATTACTCCCCTCTCTAGATTATTTCTGTCCTCCAGCGTATTTCTGAATACATCATTTGGACCTACAGGTGTTGCTTATGTACTTTCAAATAACAAACACTGAGTTTTATTAGCACAAACCTATCAAGTCAACCAAGGTTTTTCTAATTCCACAGGACCCACTTTGCTTTCATTAGAAGCATGAATTAAAATCTATAATTCCATTATTTTTTTCTTAGATCTTCAGCTTTTTAAGGCATATGGACTCCTTCCCACTTAGCTTCTTATGCCTGTGCTATGCAAGCAAATATGCTCCATGTCAGCACAAAATGGGATGTTTCCATTCCTGGATTCATTAATCTTATAAAGAAAAGGGATTATTTTCACATGCAAGTATGCAGCATGCCACAGATTTCCATTTTCCAAATAAGTGTCACATAAAATATCCTATCAATATCAGGAAAATATTTTTTAGCCCTGATGGAAAGTCCACCATATTCAAGTTTTCCAAAATTTAGATTTTTCCATAGCCATGAAATTACAGGTGTTTATATTTCATATATTCTTCCAATTAAAATCTGATATGCTGGAGCCTGCCAGTTGAATGAAAACTCGTTCATGTTTAGAGAATTGAAAATATCATAAATATTCATTTGATCACTGTGTAACATTGAAAAGGACAGCTGGCTCAGGGAGGCTCATTTACTTGGCTTACTGTCTATATCTGTTAACATTAGAAAACAGTGCAAGAATTTATCTGCCAGAGGGTTTTAATAGATAAAGCAGAGGTTAGATTTTTTTCCCTTAACTGATACTTTTTGATATTTAGGTACTATATAGAGGGGAAATCTGGAAACTTGCTGTCTAAAAAACATAGTCTCAACATTTGTATCTAGAAGGACTGAATAGATGTAAAAAAAATACTGGTGTAAATCAGAAAAGCCTTATATATGGTAATGTTTTATTAGAATCCACTCTTTTTAGCTTGTGGGTCTTTCAAATGAGGAGAAATTATTTTCATATTAAAAAAGCAAGAGGCTGAGAGATATATCAGTCTTGTTGAACTTATTCATCAATGATCTGCATGAAAGGACAGAGTGTACCTTCAGCAAGTTAGCTGATGTTACAAAACTGAAAGCTCTGCTGGCCAGACCTGGGCAGTCAGGAGAGTTGTGGGGAAGGAGCTTAATGAAGTTCAAACAGGCAAATGCAAGATTCTGCATTAAGGGAGAAATAAACTCAGGCACCAGCACAAGCTGGGGTTGACTTGTAGAAAGCAGCTCTGTGGAGATGGACCTGGGGGTCCTGCTGGACAACAAGCTGCCCATGAGCTGGCACTGTGTCCTTGTGGCCAGGAAAGATAGTGGTGTCCTGGGGGCATTAGGAAGAGCATTGCCAGGAGGTTGAGGGAGGTGATCCTGTCCCTCTACTCAACCCTAGCGAGGCCACATCTGGGGTGCTGTGTCCAGTTCTGGGCTCCTCAGCCATGAAGACATGAAATGATGGGGAGGCCCCAGTGAAGCACTAAGAGGGAGGTTAGGGACAGGAACATCTCTCTTATGGGAAAGGCTGAGAGAGCTGGGCCTGTTCTGCCTCTTAAGGGTGGTTGTCAAGAGAGTAGAACCAAACAATGGGTATTTGGAACAGACTGAAACATAGAAAATCCATTCTGAAAATCTTCTTTCCTCTGAGGGTGACTGTGCAATGGACCAGGCCCCTAAAAGGTGGTGAAGTCTCCTTCTCTGGAGATACTCGAAACCCATATGATTCAATCCTGTGCAATTTGGTCTGAGTGAACCTGCTTTAGCAGGAGGTTGAACTATCTCCAGAGGTCCCTTCAAGCAACCTCTTGTGTTTCTGTGATATATGGTGCTAGAAGCAGTATCTGTATTCAGCAACTGCTCTGGGTTTGGGTACAGCTGACCCAAGCATATGGACACTCAGGTATAATGACACAAAAATTTGTTCTCTGTTCTGGTGGTAAGGACATGCAGATGTGGCAAGGATATTAAATTGAATCATGGAGAGCAAAAGTGGGTGATTTTTATCAAATAAAAATATTAATATAGATAAAAATGTAAATTTCTGAAAGGAGACCTTATCCACTTTCTAAATGCAAATATTTCCTTTGAATCATTTTGTCTTTTATTTTTTTAATTTAATTTCTCTTTAATGAGCTAAGAGCTGACCATTGCATGATTAAATACAAACTGGGAAAGCCTCAGCTGCTACATGCCAACCCTGGGTCAGTTTCTGTTGTAATGCTGTAAATACCTGAGCGAGATTTAGGAGGAAGATTAATGACTTCAAATATCATAGAAACATTGGTGCCCTCAGGATTCAAATCTTCCCCAAGTCATGAAGTTTTGAAAAATACACTGCAGAAAATTTACATTCCATTGTAAGATCTTTTGTTAGATAAGGTTTCTGCAGCATTGCTACTCTCTGCTAGATTATTTTGGGTCTAGGATTATGCCTTCTGTCTTGGAAGGATTTCTTTTATCTTAAGGTAGATATCCAACTATATCACTCCTGAGTATCACATTTTGCATGACTTGATAGTGCTGGAAGAAAAGACCCTCTATGTCTATTTTAAAGTCCTGTGTGGTTTGCATACATATAAATTCATTCTTACTAATTTTCCATATTTTCAACAGTTAAAAATATATATTAATACAGAACCTAACCCTAACCCTAATCCTTGTTTACAGTCATTTTTCCCTTGCAGTCTCATTCATTGTGTAGTCTGAGAGAAACAAGAAATGAATTGTTCTGCAAAATGGCTACTTGTTTTCTACATTCACTTTTAGCAAAATCAATGGGTTTCTTTAAAAAAAAAAGTCACAAATCCAAGTCTTTCAGTATAGCCTGCAGCTAATATTAACTGTTGCTCAGGTAACTCAGTGTATTGAAATAAGTGAATCTGATTCTCTGTGAAGTCTCATCCAGGCACATGTTGCCACTCTTCAATATGTACATATGTTTGGAGGACAGCTTGTGGTGAAATGTTAAAAGAGGCATAAATAGTTTAGTAAAAATTTTTAAGGATGATAGGAAACATTTATCACTAGTCTGGTGAATTTGGGATTTCCTTTAAAAGGTTACATCATTAAATGCTCTGCTCAGATAAAAATAAGACACCGACAATGCAATTTAAGAAAAAAAAAAGGATTGTAAGTTAACAAAACACTAATTAAATGCCAGACATGGGAGATTTCTTTCCAAGAAGAGAGCTGCCTTGGTCTCTCCTGCTGGGAAAGACCAAGTAGCCACACAGCTCCTTGCTGTCCCTTTGCTGTGACGAGCAGCAGAGAGGACAGCACCTCTACAGCAGACAAGACCTTTCTCAGGCATTGTGTCATCTTTCACAGCCAAGGTATTCTGATTTAATCAGCAATGTGTCCACCCCCATTAAATGATCTAATTCCTATTTGAATCCTCTTATTCTTTTGCCCCTCTGGAAGGTTGCCCCAGATTCTCTTTTGCAAGGTGTAGACAATGAGCTCATGGGCAACTCCTTTGAGTAGAGGCTGTTTTCTGCTTCTGACTTCCATGCTTCCCTTCTCTGAATATTTGTGAGTTCATTGGTACGATTTTTGAGATGAGGATACTGAAACAATCAGCAATACTCAGACTTTCGGTGCATAGCAGTAGCTAGCAATAGTTTGTTTCACTTTTACAACTCTTAATGTCATATTGACTGTTTTAATGAGTTTATGTTTTTAGAGAAGTAGGCACACATTTCAAGGTCTCTTGAGTGATAATAATTAATTTAGGGCTCATCTCTGCTTAATCTTAGGTAGGGTTATTTTTTCCTTTCTTGCATCATCTTGCATTTTTTTTCATGAGAACCTGTCTGCCACTTCAGTCAACCCACTCCCTACTGACAGTTTACAGATCTTCCACACTTGTTTTAGATGTGAGCATTCTAAACAATAAAAATTTCCATTATGGAAATTCACAGTTAATTTCTACCTTTACTCCTTAGCTTTTACCTAATTAACCCCCTATGAGAGTAGCTCCTTCTTATCCCTTCAAATTAAGTATTTCACCACCAAAGGCTCTCTCTAAAAATTGAAAGTTTTCTAACATATTTTAACATGGTTGTTTTTTGCAAACAACCTACACATCAGATAATCTGCATCCCTTAGAAGAATTCATGCTTGTAAAAAAAGCCCTAAATAAATCCTCCCTTCTCAAGGAAGCATTTGGGACCATGGCAGCCAGGCTATTGTGGCTTAGGAGGGCTCTCAGGCAGAGTTCCACTGGGAAGAGAAGCAAAGAACAGAAACTCCTCAGGATAACATTACTGGGAGGGAAGGAGCCAGGAGATAAACATCTCTTCATATTTTCTAGAAATGTGCGTGAACCAGTTTCTGCTGCTGTGGTCATGAGCTCCTCTAGTAAGTCCCTAGATTTGCTCATAAAACCCTATAGAGCGTAACAGTGTAACCTTGAAGCCAACAGAGATTCAGATTCCTTCTGCAAAATTTTCCTTCATCCTACTTTGCAGTCAGATCAAGTGGCAACGTATGGCACCAATACAACCTGAGATGAGGAGCATTAAATCCTCAAATAGCCAAGTGGAGTAGAAAAGGTACCTTGACAGATACAAGGTTTTTTTCTGGTCACCTACTGTTGATCTTTTTGTAACACAAAAGAATGAAGGGAATTCAGGGATACCAAAATATTTAGAGTAGATATCTTTATCAGGAAGCTGAGTACCATTAGGATTAAAGGGAAGAAGAAAAGAGCACCATGTTCCTCCTCTTTCTCCCTCCCTTCCCTTGTCTCAGGATTTGGATCTGAACGAGACTCTCCCACCTCCAGCTTCAATTTCAGCAGACATCTCAAACATGCAGACATCTGCTCTATTCACTTGTCAGGTACAAGAAGTCCAACAAAAAAATTTTCTGCCTAATTAATAGGACTTCCCACCCCCCATCCTCCCACACCCCTTACTACTGAAATGATGTCTCTGCTTAAATATTTAGGCTAGCAAAAACATCTTTAGGTTTAGAAATGGTAAGCATTGAAATTTTAGTTGTGCTGTCTCTACCATATTTCCTCTTCATTCTTACTACAAAAATTCTTACTTTTTTACATAAGACATTCTCATTTTCAGATCTCCACTAATATATAGTAAAGACATGACAATTTCAGACAGGTCTTTTATTACATGTGCCAGAAACATGCACATTTTAGTATTAGTTTGAGTGATTCTTGGTGATGCTTTAATAACAGATTTGATGAAAAAACTCTTTGTAAACATAAACTGTTTAAGGGTCAAGTTACTCTTTTATTTGTTTGCTTACTGAAATGTATGCATAGCAGTTATATGTCTGCATTAAGGGCAAAACAAACACAATTTTTTGTAGAAAGTGTGGCTATACATATTTAGTATATTTAAAAAGATCAAACTGTTTAGACATTGTGACATAAACTAGGTGCTTATTTCCGAAGCAACAATGCCTTTCTGAAGTACATTGGTTGTGTCTGTATTAGTAAAGTTCTGTTTTAATTTATATTCATGTCTGAACCATAGTGGTAAAGAAGCATGCAGTTTGATTATGGCTTGCACTTCAGAGTACTCACTTACAATGTCAGTGTTCCAAAAATTAGTTTTTAAGACTGTAAACACCACTTACATCAATACTAGAAACAAAAGTAACTTTGAGGTATGTCTACTGTGACTTTATATCAGATGTGTAGCCTGTGTAAGTCACCAAAACCTTCAGTAAATGTTATCAGGGTGCTGAGAAATTTCCTCTGCAGCGATGTATTCTGAAGACATCTCCTATTAGAGCTTTGGTTTATATGAGCATTGATAGCCTAGATATTTCCCAAAAAGTGCTTGAACCATCTTTTCTTTCATTTTTCCAAGTTCTCTGTAGGTA
Source organism: Taeniopygia guttata (assembly GCF_048771995.1). NCBI lineage: Eukaryota > Metazoa > Chordata > Aves > Passeriformes > Estrildidae > Taeniopygia > Taeniopygia guttata. Next base: position 11,734,645 of record NC_133025.1, read on the forward strand.
ATTAAATGTTAAGATTATATTACTTTTGAAAAAGGAAACACACTGGTTTTAAACACCGGTTTAAAAGTGGATATTGAGGCAGAGCAGCTTTGTGCCATTATCCAGGACTGAAGTGTAGGACTGCAGAGGAATACTCAAACACCATTAGGATATTAATAGACTATATAGTCATTTAATTGTGATAAGCATATTTATGAGTAGTTGAGAGAAAAAAATAATAGCATGCTCTTTGGGGAGACTGGAGAAAATATTCAGCTATCGCATATGCATTTAGCTAAAAACCAGAAGATAATAGAGTAGGAACACTGGTCCAAAAATAAAAAATAATATTTATAAATTTCAATGGAAAATGAGGGAAGAGATAGAACAAGAGCATAGATGGAGTAAACAGAAAGGTGAAGAACCACAAAGAAGAGCAAAAGGAGAAGCTTTATTCTGCAATGTTTTGAGGAGAGGGCTGAGATGTTTTGATGTAGTACATGTCTATGTACTCATAGCTAACTGTCAATTAAATTCTATTTATTTATTATTAATACCTAATTAGCTGCACATCTCAATAAATCTTCAGTATTATTTCTACTTATCAAAAACACATTTGAATGGAGGAGAAAAATGTCACGTACCCTGGGCATTTTCAGTAACAATTTTTTGTATATACAATAAATAATATTTTTGGTGCTTCTATTGCAACATACAAATAAAGAAATTCTGTAAACTACGAGGTGGGAGACAATTTATGATTGCTACTTATTGTATAAATTTATACCCTTTCCCTGTTTTCATGCCTTATTGTTTTCCTGATCTGCTTATTAGGTTGTTTCATGCCAGGTTTGAAAAATAGGTGAATTATAAACTTATTTTGGACTTAATATGTATAGGCCATCTATACATATGTATATGCATATGGATTCTGAATTTTTAGTAAAATAACATAGCACTATGTTACTTCAAATTACATTGCATAAGAATTTATATTCTTATATGCTTTTACACAAGCTGCTTTTTAATTCATATAGAACTTCCTTCTAAAATGAAGTCATTTTCTTTCATTTGTGAACATCACCACTTGTTTCAGCACATGTTAACTGTGTCTATTGTCTCTTGTCTAGCTGTACCCCATAAAATAGGGCGGATAATTGATGGAAGCCCTGCGGATCGCTGTGCAAAACTTAAAGTTGGAGACCGGATCTTAGCTGTGAATGGCCAGTCTATTATTAACATGCCTCATGCAGATATTGTGAAGCTAATTAAAGATGCAGGTCTCAGTGTAACTCTTCGCATCATTCCTCAGGAGGGTAAGTCAATGGCCCTTAAAGACAGGAAGAAAATTTTAAGTAGCCTCCAATTAGCTTAAATTATGTCACCACTTGAAAGAGCATCTTTTGTTCTCCTTCCTCCGCTGTAACGTGCAGCACACCAGAATTATGAGCTTAGAAGTAGCTCAGATAGGATCTGAATTCTTGAAAAGGTTTCAGGTTATGAAAGGGGTATTTAAAGCAAACCTGGAGAAACCCGAGAGAGAGAGAAAGAGGATGTTAAGGTCTTTTGCAAGAATTGTCTTCTACATGGAAAAGCACTCTACAAGAGAGCCAAGTTTTGAGTTCGTTCCCTTATATCTTGCTATAAGCCAAGCCAAAGTTTGACAAAGTGATTCACAAGAGACTGCAATGGCTGTCACCAGGCATGTTCAGCTACCAGCTACGTTTGACAAAAAGTGATGTGAAGGAAGAATTCAGATTTGGCAGTTTCCTCCATCACTATCACATAGTGATACATCACTGTAAATGCACAAGGCAGGAAATAACTGAACCCTGAATTATCTCATTTCTAGGGTGAGAATAATGGGATAGACTCATTATTCTGGTCATTGCTCCACATCTAATCAGTGTAGATCTTTTGATGTTGGTTCCTTGAGGTTTGGGGTTGATTTTTTTAAGTTTAACAATGTGCTGCACTGCTGCATGAATTGTACCACATTAATGAGACTATGTCTTTATATTTCAGCAACAAATACCAGTAGAGCTGGGAATGACACACAGAAAGTAATGGAATTACTTAATGATCCATGGCCCAGTTAGATGACCTTCACCTTATGCTGCTGCATCCAGAAGGGGACAGGGAAATAGCCTGACACTGGTCACAGACTGCAACTGAGGGAACTCATCTACTTTGTTAAATGAATTCAGTGAAGGGAAAAACACAAACATACGCAAATTTAGAATTCATATCAATTAGCACTTGTGTAATTACTGGGGGTCAGCTTTACTGGAGGCATCTAAAACAAGTGTGATACTTCCTACAGTCCGTTAAGTTTGTTTAAGCCTCTCTGGTATCCAGGTTAAATAACATCATTAATAGTTTAGTGTTAGAGATGGATACATCAAATTATAAAAATAGAAGAGATGCAGCTGAGTTGCAGTACTACAAGAAGTTCTCAGGTGCTAGTGGTGAGAAATTATCTGTGCCAAGACACAGCTTCCCTGTGTGACTGTGTGACACTGGACACCTCATTTGCCTTCTGATATTAGCTTCTCAACTTAGAAAAATTGGTAAAAAATCTAATACCTCTGTAATATACTTTCAGGTAAAAAATGCCATATAAATGCAAAGCAGTTTTAGAAGCAGCTCATGATTTGACCAGTTCATCCATAGTTATGAGAGTAATGTAGAAATGAGGCACAACATTTCCAATCTTCCTCTCCAAAATTTGCAATACAAAAGAGACTCACAGATGCAAAATGGGCAAATGCAGCCTTAAGCACAGTAATTACACAGACAAGTATTGCTTATGCCTGTATGAGGAGTGTTTTAAGTGCAAATATACAAGCTTTTTTTGACAATTAATCCTAAATTGAACATATTTTCAATAAAGTAGCCAAAATTTTTATAATAATTGTGAGCATAAATTTGATAAGTAGAGAATATGCACCATAGGGGAAAACTCACACATTTAAAGTTTAAAAATAAACCACATAAAAATTAAAACTAGATTCAAATGTAAAAATCCAAATGTAGAAAAGATCTGTATCATGTGTTGCTAGTGCTGTTAGGGATGCTCAGCCATAATTCTGTCCATTTTGTTTGTTTTGCACCATGCCACACTGGCCTCACTCCTTCTGTTGCAAGCAGGAATAGAAAAAACATATTTGCCTTTGCTGTTGATAATGCACGAACTTCTGCAGTGCTCTGTCCTGCTCTAGGCAGAGTCTCTCTCATTTATGAATCCTAACAGTTAAATGGTGAACAGGACTGTGCTAGTGTGTTGGAAGAAATATATTTGATATGAGCTCAGTACCAGATGTGTCTCCCCCAAAGTCCAGCAGGAAGCCTGAATGAAGATTGGCATCTTTTATTTATAGCAAAGCAACAAAACCATATTTCCTATGCCAATCTCTATGTCTTTTTGAATTTTGTTTTGCTTGGAAGGAATTATTCTGTTTTTCTGCACTGTTCCTATGTGGAACCTTAGTCATTTGACATAATACAGTGAAATAAAACCTCAGTTTAAATGGTTAGTCAGAATTTATTGAGATTGGGTTTACTGTTCACAGTCCTCAAAAATTTAAAGACAGGAAACTCTTGATGAGCTGAAAGACAGGAGGAACTAATGTAAGGACACTGGTGTTTTAGCTTTTGTGACAGGACTGTCATCCAAACAATGGAGAAAGCAGTAAAATGTTCATTCTCTCAATTTTTATTTTTTTTTTCTAAATGGGAAGCATTTGAAATATCTTGTAGCTGTGTTAAGGCACATGAAGGACAGGGAGGTGATTCAGGACACCCAGCACAGCTTTACCACGAATGAGTCCAGCCTGACTAACCTAGTGGCCTACAATGGAGTAACTACATCAGTGGACAACAATGCACGAAGGATGAGCTGTAGATCTCACCTATCTGGACCTCTGTAAAGCATTTGACATGGTACCCCACAGCATCCTTCTCTCTAAACTGCAGAGAGATGAATTTGATGAACAGGTTGAGGGAGGTGATTCTGCCCCTCTACTGCACTCCCATGAGAACGCCTGGCATTCTGAATCCAGCTGTGGGGTCCTCTGGACCTGTTGGAAGCAGTCCAAAGGAGGGTCATGAAGATGATCAGAGGGCTGGAGTGTCTCTACTATGAGGAGGGGCTGGGTGAATTGGTGTTGTCCAGCCTGGAGAAGACAAGGCTCCAAGGAGACCTTATTCGGACCTTCCAGTACTTAAAGGGGGCTTATAAGAAATATGGACATAGACTTTTTATCAGGGCCTGTTGCGACAGGACAAGTGATCTTATAGCTTTGAACTAAAAAAGGGTAGATTTAGACAGATATAAAAAAGAGATTTTTCTTTTTTTATGATGAGGGTAACGTAACACTAGAACAAGGTGCCCAGAGAGGTGGTAGGTGCCTCGTCCTGGCATTTCTGTCAAAATTGAAGGCCAGGTTGGGCAGGGCTCTGAGCAGCTTGGTCTGTTAAAAATATCCCTGTTAATTTCAGGGGAGTTGGACTAAACAGTCTTTAAGTGTCATTCCAACCCAAGCTATACTGTGACTCTATCACATTCCATCATTCTATGATCAGTAATTCTATGCTTTAAAAAAATATGTGAAACATGGAAGCAATTTTCCTTGTTCAGTTGTGTTTTAAATAATGACAGTGTCAACCAGAATTAGAGAAGTCACCAAGATTTCAGATCCCACAGACTATCAAAAGAAGACCATTAGGTTCAAATGTCTTAAAATCTAATTATAACCTGAGAGAGTAAAAGCGACAAAGCATAAATTTGCAGACATAGTGTGTGACCAAAGATTATGATTGCATACCTTTGCCCTTTATTAAATGCTGCACTGTGACAGGTCTTTAATCTCTATCTCCCCATTGTGCAGAGCTGAACAGCCCAGCCTCGGCCCCCAGCTCGGAGAAGCAGAGCCCCATGGCCCAGCAGCACAGCCCCATGGCCCAGCAGAGTCCCCTGGCGCAGCAGAGCCCCGTCGCCCAGCACAGCCCCGTGGCCCAGCCGCCGCCTCCACAGCCCCTCCAGCCCCAGGGACACGAGAACAGGTTTTGTATTTTCTCAATGGTCTGTTTTTTTTTTTTTCCCTTGCATGTTAGTCTGGAGTCAGGAAGTTATTTTTTATGGTGTGTTTAATCTCTGGTGTATCATTTACCAGCCAATTTCTTATGTGTAATTTATGCATATACATTAGCAAATTTATCTATAATGGAAATCAAATGGTTGGGGGACAGAAATTTTCTAGCCAGATGTATTAAATGCTGTTTATATAAAAAGCACACACAGGCTGTGGGATGATACAAGTTTCTGTGACCTCCAATCAACACTATTTAGTCTTTGTATTATTTTTTAGCGTGTTAAACGAGGCTGATTACACTGACTGTCTTTATGCTAATCTTCAGTAAACAACACATATCATCAAGATCCTCTTCCCCAGACAATGCTAGCTACAGGATTGTAACTTTTCTCTTCTGGAAATACTTGAGTTGACTTGTGATTCAGACACTACATCCTCTAATTCTCCTTGCTTAACAGATGTAGTACTTTCACTTGCCCAGAAGTATTTTCTTTCAATAGTCATACTAGGAAAATTACTTTGCCTTATATTTCATTGATTACTTTCTCCAAAAGTGATCACCTCCTAGAAGACATATATTGCTGACAATATTCAATACAAAGTTTCACAAAAGTAATTTTGTGCTGTTGAAAGTCAGTATTAAATATCTGTTAAATTGGGAATTTTTAGATGGAAGCAGAAAACTTTATTAATTAAAGTTCCAGAAAGAAATTCTGTAATAATTTTACTGAAAGTGTAAGCTCTAGTTGCTCATGTCACCATTTACATATTCAGCAAAAATTACAGTACCTCCATCTGTGAATGAAAACATCATCTGCTGATATGCAGCTGTGGCCATATATTGGGAACCTGCCTAAAGATGACTCTTATTTCAGAAAAAGGTCAACTCTTTCTAGTTCATACAGTATTATTTTTCACTAGATTTCATAAGCTAGATTACAGCTTGTTTGTATAGCCACATACATTGCTTCTTTACCAAAATAAGATTTTAAAACTCTTAGGAATATTAACTAGGTTGTTTTTTTACTTCCAATATTAAGGTTCAGTATCACAGTAAGCCTCACAGTAAGTTTGTCCTCTATCTTCTTTTTACAGGATCATGATACTGAGTAAAAAAGTAAGAGGCTTGCATGTATGCATGCAGGTCTTACTAATTGTGGCATCAGTCTATTTTAATCTCGGAAAAGTCAATGGGAAATAGTTTTGATTTTTTTTGTGTCTGGTTAGACATTCAGATTATTAAAGCTATTGTATAGGAAGATTAGCCATAATTTCACTTTAACTATATTAATAAATTAATGAAATTTTGAAACATTTCAGACAACTTTAAACATTTAGATTCAGATTACATTTTATATATAAATCAACATAATCAAAAGCAATGCTGTCATTTTTTCAGAGTGTAATTTTTGTAATCAATAAGTACATTTCAAAATCACTTTCAAAGTCTATATACATCTCTGTATCTGTATGTATCCATGAATGAACATGGTCACTTGGTTGACTGAAAACATCCAGTCCATTATTAAAGCATAATTTGAAATGTCTATTTCCTGTACAGGAAAGAAATATTTCCTTTGGCACCTAGGGAAGAGTGTAAGAACATCCACTCTGTGAACATTTTTGTTAAAATATAACCTTAAACTACTATTACAGAATTACCTTGCTAAAAGTGTTCAGGACTTTCTTTGTACCTCTTTAGCACACCACATGGCTGAGGTAGGGAACCTTATTGCCATAAGGAATGTTCTTTACTTCACTCTGAAGTGCTATTATGTGCTGATTTCAATGTGCTGAGGGAAATTCCCATCTGAATAAAGTAAATAACTAGGCACTGTATCTCAGAAAGTCACATTTTCTTTTAAATTTTAGGACTTAATTCCCTGTAACCACTTTCCAGCTAAAGTAATATTTTCCTTGTTATTAGTTCCTCATAACCAAATTTATTTTCTTTTCACCTTGTGTTATTTCTGTGCATAACTACTGACATGAATTTACTGACATAGCTTTTAGACAGATAGCATCATAGGGAGTGTATAATAAAAATAATACACACTATATTAACAGATGTTATATCAAAGAATACCTTTCATTAAAAAGGTAACAGTTAAGACGAAGAATTTATCCTTTTTTAACCTTAAGTAGATCACAATAATATTTTATGTAAATGAAAGGCAATATACACTGCACTGATATTCCACTTATTCTATAGAAGTATTAATAATAAAAAAAAAAACTTTAGAAACTCAGTGAATTATTTTGTAGTGAGTATAATGGGTGTTTTCACATGCAGTTTCATCTTCATTATAGGCAAAGTGGGAATCAACAAGATGCTTTTTCTGTTCCTGTCCCTTTGAGTCTACTCCTGATGTCACTGATACAAGCTGGAAAATTGCATTGTATGACCTGAGGGAAAATTGCTTATGCCCATGTTTCAAAAGCACTCGCTGTTTTCAGATGCCTTGACTATTTACCCTTGAGAGTTTTGCTTCTCTGTGAACATTTGTTCCGTGCAATTTTGCAGCCAAGCAGCTGGCTTTCACTCCTCAGTGCCACACACAGTGCATATTCCTAATGATCTGCTTCTGTCTGAAATGGAGCCATTGTGCCTTCCTCAGTTACAGGTCAGAAGTAAAAGCCAGGCAGGATGTGAAGCCTGACATCCGGCAACCCCCGTTTACAGACTACAGGCAATCCTCCACGGACTACCGGCAGCCCCCGCTGGACTACCGGCACCCGCCGGTGATGGATTACCAGCAGCCACCGCCGCTGGACTACAGGCAGCCCCCGCTGATGGACTACAGGCAGCACTCCCCTGACACCAGGCAGTTCCCCCTGTCCGAGTACAGGCAGCCCCAGGTACGAGCAGACGCGCCCAGAGCGCTCCTTTCTACACAGAAGGCAGCAGGGTCAGTGGGACAGGTCATGGATGTTGGTAAGGAAGACGCCACTATGGAAGGAAAAGACACGTTAAAAGGGTTTTACTCTGAGTTGCTACTTCTCTGTAGAGGAAATTACTTCCAAGTCGTTAATATTAATGTATCACCGTGTGATCTTTAAATTAACATTATGTTTATAATTGTGTGGCTGTAATATTAAATGAATGCCATTTTTAAGGTACTGGAGAGTTGAAACAAAAATTCTAACATAAAAAGCCTTTTCATCAGCAGAGTTTTTTTTCATTCTTGGGACATATTCATCGAACCGTAGGTGTTCTTAGGTCAGACTGCATTTCTACAGCATTCTTAAAAATTAATATTTTATCTAATCAGAATAAATAAATAAAGGAATGAAAATCCTTACTGATAAAATTAAATTTCTATTGGTAATAGTTTGGACAAGTAGAAACTAGCCCATGCAACTAGTTTCTTTGACATCAAGCATGATCTGACAAATTCAAAGAGATGATGAGTTAGATGAAGAGTTATGTTACCTTGGACAAGATTCCTCTGGTGACAGATATTTACTGACAGCTTTGAAGGTTGAGGATTTAGCTGAAAGTTCAGACTTTGAAAAAGACCTTCCTTTCTCCTTACATAAAGGCAGGAAAAACAGAGGTCAAAAAGTATTAAATAGGAGACTGTAAACTTCTGGACACTATATGCTGGAACCATGGTGGTTTGTATGTCCATATTTTCAAAACCAGACACATAAACCGTATCAAGAAAAATACTGAAATTCCTAAATGGGATCCAGAGAACCTTATGAAAATATTGTGCATTTCAGTATCTAAATAGCAAATCTCTACCCCCATGTGCATACCTTGTAAGATGCTTCTTAGCATCTAGAGAAATACTTGGGTTGGCTGTTTCCTAGGACCTCCAGTTTAATTCTCTAATCAATAGATTGCACAACCCAAGCTTTCTCTTTATTTTCTCCTGCTCCCATGGACCTTGCACACTTGGCTGACAATGGATCAGAAGCTACATCACAATTTCCCTCCCAAACCTCTCTATGGACCTTTGCTTATATCAAGTGGATCAATAAATATTTGAAGAGATCAATTTTAACATTTTCTTGAATACCACAATGCCCATATGGTTAATTGTCTTTCATTTTGTATTTGTTTGTACAGGACTTTGATTATTTCACTGTTGATTTGGAGAAAGGAGCCAAAGGATTTGGGTTTAGTATCCGAGGAGGAAGGGAGTACAAAATGGATTTGTATGTGTTGAGGTTAGCAGAAGATGGACCAGCAGTAAGAAATGGAAGGATGAGGGTGAGTAAAATACATTGCGACATTTTGTTTTTGACATTTACAGATATGTTTGGTGATGGGGTCAAAGAGAAAGTGCTTTTTTCACCTCTGATCAGATTTTTAAAAATAATGCCAAATACCTCTTATAAAACAAGCTCATTCTGTTCAATTAGTTGATACACGTAGTTGATCCCTGTAGTTTCTTCACAAATAAATGTATTACTTCTGGCTAATAATACCTTTTATCATGTTATAAATGTTTGTCATTATTATTTTAACTCTTATCTAAGCAACTTAAAAATCTCAGACAAAGTTTGGTGTTTCTTAGATAATAATGACATAATTAACTTTTGGGTCTCTAATCACAAAAGCAAAGTGATCACTGTAGGACATATATTAGATAATTATGAAGCCTAAGCCATCATCTGTGTTGTTTTACTAATTTAAGCAAGTCGCCTTTGTACTGTTTGCTAAATTTGTTTATTGATCTTAATCTTGTTTGTAGGGATCATGGTTTAAAAAAAGCACAAACACACAGTCTATAGGAAAAATAACCTAATCAAAAATAGAGACTTCAGTCTGTCCATTTGTGATAAAGACAAGGTATAAATTCATCCAGGCCTGCTGATACTTTGCAGAATTGTGAGTACTGAAAAAGGAGAAGGAAAAAACATAGGCAAGACTACCAAGAGTCAACATAAAAAGTTGTTTATGTATCTAATTAGTGCAGTCATGTTCAACCAATATATAATTTCAAAGATGGGCAATGAAAATTGTGTTCTGTACAGTGGTAACAACAGATTTTACAAATGTCATGGTTGTTGCACTTATTCTGTTTCACAGCCTAAACAATCTGGTCAAATTTGATGTCTTCCTAGAAGAGCACTGTCTTTTTGTGTACAGCTCAGGAGTTTTGGTGTGCTTCAAATGACTCTTAACTTGGCCACTTGGCAGAATTACAAAATTTAGTTAGCCCATAGTTGTATCGTGGAGTGCAAGCCCCTGGCACTGGCAGAATCAGCAAACGAAGTCCCCATATCAGGAAGGCCAGCGGGGCAGTCAGGCAGCTGGTAATGGAGATATACTCCCACTGCATTTTTTGTGTGAAATACAGGTGATTTTGTGCTGCAGCTGGAACTTTAGCTTTAGAATATCTTCTCTGGTCTTCATTCTTTCCTTTATTTTAGTATTATCATTGTCTGTTGCTCTTAATGAGAAGCCATATGCAAGATGTACATTAGTAGCTATAATGTGATTAAAGATGGAGAAAAAGCTGTGCTTTTAATAAGCTCTGGAATCACATATTTGGAAACATATGGCTAAGAATACAGAAAAAACAAAATAACACTTTTGAAGAGGGTTCATTTCAAATAATAGCCTGTATTAGGTAGGAATTGAACATTCAAATCTGTGCACCATTTAAACAAACTAGTACTAAGGAATGAAGTTAGATTAGGAATAGCCAAAATATAGAAAGTATTTAACATGAATATGGGTTGTATTTTTTTCAATTGCATTAGGAAAAGTTCTGTATGTGTTAATGAATACTGCTAATACAGTTCCTAAAATATCTTGGTTTAAAGCTTTTTCATTGTAGTGGCCACAACATAGAGCCTAGCATAATAAGTGTTATTCTGACCAGACAGCTGTAATTGGGGATTTTTCTCCCTTTTAAAAGCATCATTCTTTAGAACCAGTTCTCCCATGCATCCTTGTCACTGAGCATTATCTTTTAGTCTCCTGCCTCACAGACATTTTAACCTGACAAATGGGTTGGGAACATGAAAGATTTTTATATTCAGTGACCTGTGGCTGATGGACAGCAGAAGCTCAAGAAACAGAGTCAAAACAAAAATAGAAAAAATAGAAGCAAAAGAAAAAGAAATATTGTTGAAAGAAATATATTACATAGGAAGGTGGACAAAGGAAGCAGATTTCCTTTCCTAAATTTGCATCAGCTGTTAACAATGCAGGTTCATTCATACTTCTTGGCTGGTTGTTGCATCTCTGTATCTCTCTGTTTCACAGGTGCATCTCTACAGCAAAACATGCAAAAATCAGGTCAATGCTTCTTGCTTTAGATACCATTGTCCTTAAAGACATGATTCCCTGATCCTAGGCTTTCAGCACTGAGGATAGCAAACCGTGCTTTTGTGGTAGGATCTTATCAGAACACTTTCCAGCTAAGAGTCATTCTGGTGACCTACTTGTCTCCATTATTGTTTTCCTTGCTGTTTCCTCCTCCTTGAACAGCCTTCTTTAATTTAACAGAAACTTTACAGAGAAGCATTGAAGCATCTACACAAGGTGCGAGTCATGCATATAAAAGGAAATAACACACATAACTCCAGCCCTATTCCCAGTCACAAAACCAAGAAAAGAAAAATAAAACCAGATGAGTTGATCTGGTTTTAGATAGATCATATGATGAAACGTTACCTGTAGGGCACTTAGATGTAATAAGCAAACATATTCCACAAATAACATTTTGTATTCAATCTACATATAGCCAGCAAAAGCCCTGATAGAGACTCAGTCATACTGATATAAAGCTCCCTACTTTACAAAAATAAAAATAATTACCTTAAAGTAATAGAGCTGAAGCTATACTAGTGGTTTTATAAAATTTTATAATTGAAGAAATGAAATCTCAAACTGAAAACAGCTCTGGGTGAGGAAGTCAAAATTGGTAGGTTTACTTTATTAGTGGGCACTGCAAAACCACAGTGTTGGAATGAGTCCCAACAGCTATATGCTACTTGGTCATGTGTTAAAAAAATCTGAGTCCACCACCATACATTCAAAATATTCTAAGGTCTAAATACATGTAAATGTGTTAGGCATTACAGAGGTAGAGGATATTAGAGTAAGACCTAGATTATGGGAAAACAGATGTAAAGAATTGGAATGGAGCTATGTCTTGTAAAAGAAAAAAAGTAGATCCATTATTGAGGAAGGTAGCTATGGAAGGAGTACAATATGCTGATAATAGCAAAAAGAAATTAAACAAGAAAGCAATGATAAAACAAGATGAAGAAAGTGACATCAAAATCAGGACATCCTTATGAAAATTTCAGTTTTATCTTCAGGCTTTTATGAACTTTGGTGAGACTTGTGAGCAGACAGAGAGCAGAATCATAGAACAAGCCCAAGAAGCAACGATCTTCCACTGGCCCTGCCAAAACTCTCTGGATTTGTAAATATTGGTGTAAGAATGAAAAAGATTTTATGAAGTTCATTATTACCATTTCCAGTCATAATTGGATTATTATTCTGGTCCCCTTCCTACTGGGGATGCCATGCTAGGCACGTTGTGTTTTTACTGGGAACAAATTCACCAAAGAACACCCCATTTTAGGATTATAAGATCTAAAATAGTCTTTAATTGCACTTTATGACAAATGAAGTTTTCTATTCTGAATTTCTGCAGAATTGTTGTGGGAACTGGAAAAGTGGAAGAGCACTGAATTGATGTCATACAAAGTTCATCAGTTTTCCAATCCTGTTGCTCTTCTACTCAGGGATCCCTTTCTGCCAGCCTAGATAGACGCATCATTAAATCATGAGGTTCAACAAATTATTCCCTTAAAAGTAGGTTTAAATTTTCATGTTCTTGTCATGGCACCTTCACATGCACTGAGACTTTTATTTGAGCCCATAGACTCTGCAGAAGGCCCAAGCAGATATCTTAGTTTAACCTGGATTCCTCTATCCCTGGATATGGGCAGGAAATGCCCATCAAAGGACCCAGTGGCCTACAGGAAACTGATTCTTTGCATGCATCCTCTGCCCACATGGTTGTTAAACTGTTCTCAACCAGTACTGGAGACCCACAGCCTTAAGGGCAGCTTCATATAAAATCATATGTTAGGCCATACACCACAATTAACTGTGGCAAGACTTTACTGCAATTTATGGATAAAATACATGGCAGCTCCTCATAGGAGACTGCTGTAAGGGAGGACCTCCTCACTACGCTGGAATTAAATACTGACAGTGTATTTTACATAGATATATCTAATATATGTAAATACTGACATAATTCTGACAGCTGAGCAGAGAGCAAGCTACAATGGCAAATTCTGAAAAACCTATCTATCTATGTCTGTGTTCCATAAGACAAGGATGTATTAAAACAACCATGAAAAAAGTTTGGAGAACTATTAGTGCCTTTGTTATCTTTTCCCAGACTGACAGACATCTCAGAACATCAGGATTCCATTTCTGAAGCAATCCTAATATCATGGAAAAACACTGAAACTAGTTGGTGATGGCAATATTAGGAATAAAGCTGCAAGGCCCATTCTCAGCATAGGGCAAGACAGTCATATTGAGTTGAATCTGTCACCAGAGACAAGGGACATAACACAGACAATGTGGAGCAAAGTCCCCACAGCCTTTGGAGACGCAGACACTACTGGAAGCTATTTTACAGGTCTATTTAGATAAGGTTCATGCTAATTTATGTTTTATTATTGCCTTATGCTGAGGACAATGACTGGCAGAGCTCTGCTTGCAGATCTCTATCCCTTCCTGTCTTAGAAGGAAGGGATAAGTTCCTTACTGCTCTCAGGGGGATTGTTAAGCATGGTCATAGTGTTTGCTAGACGTGAGATAGGATCAACACATCTCTTATTGCCTTGAATGATATCTCCAGAAGCCAGCATGTTCACTGAAACCAGTGTCAAACAAAAAGCCTGTGGCTGAGGGCTGCAAAGGTACAGAATAACATTAAATTCTTGAAGAATGAGGGTGAAATGTGCCTTTTTTATAGACAGTGTACATCTGTGGCATTTTGTCACTTTGTGAGCTACATCCTTTTTTCACATCTTCCACAAAAGCCATACATCTAATCTCTGACATTTCTACTTTCATTGTCTTGTCAACTCATTTTTCTCAGTCCTCATGCACCATTTAGCCCTATCTCCAGCTTCCTCATCTCTCCTTATGCTACATTATTTTTCTCATTTTATTGCATATTTTTCTTATATTTTGGCAGGACAGACATCTGAAATCCAGGTACAGCAGAATTCTGCATCTTTCATGCTCTGCAGTTCTGCTTTGACCCTTCAGTCTTTTTTCCCATTTGTTGCATTGCTGTGGTTTGCATCCCTCTTTTGTTTCAGTTGTACACAGCTGGAGATAAAACCAGTCACAATGGACAGGAGGCTCCTACAGTGTCAATTATGAGATTCTGTGTTGTTGCATAAGAGTCTGTGTGGCCTTGCTTGGTTGTTCCAGCTTGCTGAGTGAGCAGCACAGTGATGCTCACACCAGTAACTAATCTAGGCTGTGGTCAGGTTCATGGCATTCTGCAAACCAGCACACTTAGTGCATTTAATAATTTCCCATAATAATAAAGTTCACACCAACCTTATTTGTGGTTATTCAGAAAGCTTCACCCATTCACACCAAGAATTATTCCTACCAAAAGGGGAGAGTTGGATATCCAAAAGCCAGGGTTCAAAAAAGTAAGAAGAAAGAGGGAGTTTGTCTCTTATTTGAAAGGAAACAGAACTAAAGTTTCAAATAATGGAGGAACATAAATATTAGATTTAAAACTGCTGTCAAAACCCATGTATGAGCATTCAGCAACATTCAAGACTGACATTTTCCTCTTTGTTTGCAAAAGAGTTACAGAGCTCCTATCAAACTCATAATCTGATATTAAAGCCCTCTCTTGAGCCATAAGAGAAATAACTTAAAGTCCCCTTTGAAAGATCTGGAGTCCAGGCTTCTGAACAGTAGGGTGGCATGTAATAGTTGGCTATAGCTAACTGTGTCTCACAGAATAAATTTGTTGCCATTAAGACTCTTCAGGCTTCTCAAAGGAACAGGTGGTATGTAGGCATCTGGGCTCTCTACATGCTGTATAACTGTGGAGTTTAACAACATAAACCTGTCTCCCTTCAATATGACATTTCCAAACATCTCAAGTCAGGGCGTCCTGAAATCACTTAAATTGTTCAGAGTTCAGTGAATATGTAGTCAGAGATGAGTTAATTAGGACCCTACAGTGCTTGGAAAGTCTTTTATACCATGCAAAACAGAAGTCTTCCTCTTGTTTCATTATGGTGTTTTTTTCCATTTCACATTTCTTTATTGCTAGATGTTGCACACATTTAGCTTGGTGTTTATCTAGTTACTTAATCACTGTATTCCTTTTTTTCAGCCCTTGATTTTTAGGTTCTTAGTAGATCAGTTGTCAGTTTCCACCAAATAAGGAATCATTCCCTTTCTGAGGCTCAGATGTAATACAGCTTCCATAGATACTTCTTATAAGTCCATCTTAACATGTGCAAAATATATTCTTTCTTTTTTAAAATTATTTTTCAGTTGCTGTTGTCTTGCATCTCAGAGATGACAAAATCCAACAGAAATGCCTGGGCTACCACATACCATTTGTCAGATTCTTACTGCACAACCAAATTTTTACCAGAAACCACATGCAGCTCATGTAGTTTCATACATAGGAACCTTCTAACATTTGTGGTTCTGGTGTCCATACATTGCTGTTGTATTTCTTCAGTCCATCCAGAACCAAGTCTTTGCAGGGTTATCTCAAGCTGTTTGTAATCCTGTTGCTAAAGGAATATGGAAAATGGGAAAATATGAAAAAAGCACTGATCATCAACAGGACTGATTGTTTTCTGTCAGTGACCATCAAATCAAATCAAATCAAATCAAAGCTTAAAAGGAAGGATGAACAATTTCTTACTCTACACTAAATGGAAATCCTTGACATCACTTTGCTATGCAGCTACCACAATCTGCACTGACTCCTTACTTGTGTAGAGCCTCTCTGAGATTTCTTGTTAATGAAGAACAAAGCATCTATTTGGGATGTTCCATCAGTGATTGGTCCCATATTAAAGGATGATTTCCTACAGTCTGAAGTGGAAAACACCTAAGATTGCAATCAGTAAGTACAGTTAGCAAGTAGCTCAGCTCAGCTTGAGAGTGACTAGAGCAAAAAGCATTAAAAATAGAGAGAAACAGTTGTCACACAGTAAAGAGATTAGGTGACAGATAGAGACATTTCTTTATCCAATCAATAAAGCTGCAGCAAGGAAACAGGAAGAATGAAGGAATAGCTTGCTCAGTCATGAGTTTTTGTAAACATTTAAGGCAATCCCAGCATCCAAAAATGAAGGATTTACCAGTTTAATCGTTAATTTCTGATATAGCATGCTTTGGAATCCTATTTTAGATTGAAAAGAAAGAACTGACATACTGCTGAGTGACTCATGAAAATCCTCAGGTTCTCCAGGTCCTAAAAAGCAGTGAAATCTTATATTCAGAATATTGGAGGAAAGTGGATGCTGCTGGAAAGGCTCTTTGCAAGTCTACTCTAACCACAGCAAGTACAAAGGTAGGAGGAGCAGTGATAGGTCCTAAGAGCTAGAAAGGTCTTTTCCACATGGTGTGCTGGCACAGCAGGGACTCAGCTGCTGAACCCTTGACGTGATTGAGGGCTTGAGAAGGCTGTCAGAAACCCCACTGAAAATTTGGAATGTATATAATACTAATATTTGGAATAATCCCACACATCAGGGACAGAAGTACACTCCAGGAAAATGCAGTGCTCCACCAGCAGCAGCTTGACTAAGGTTTTGTGCACACATCTGGAAGACAAATGCCCACAGAGTGATTCAAGCTAGTTAGGCAGCCCATCTTTTCTACATAAGTAGCACTTACTCTTAAAACCTGCAGCATACCTGGCTTACTTTCTGCAGTAATATAACTCTTACCTTCATAATAAGCATTCAGTGAATGTCAACACTGTCATTTCTATGGAACAAAAAGACAAAAATATTCTTAGTCCCATCCATTTATTCTGTGATCTGTGATCCATCTGAACAGTACAGGAAGATGTAAGCTGTGCTTTCCCACTGAACTGGATGTCCCTTTGGGGTAATCTAACTCACACTCCAATTCCCTACTACATACATCACTGCCCAGCCTCACTTGTGGAGAGACTAGGTGTGATTGATCTGAGCTCAGAGAATTCAACTGGGATACTCAAGCTGATGAGCTGGATGCCAGCCTGTGGCAAGGGGAGCTCAGTTCTGGGTTACTGTAATTGGCAGAACTCAAGGAAGAATATATTGACATGCAGACATAAAGCTGATCAGCATTCTACTGTTTGCACAACAAAGAAATGCAAACTGAGGCCCTCAGGGATCCTGAATATATTTTGACAGTATAAAAGCTTAATAAATCAAGAGCGAATTAGCTGTAGGTGAACTATTATTCAGCATTTCTCCAAAAATCTGGTTTTTTAAGAATTTGTTTGCAGAAAGGTAAGGATAAAGAGTATTCTTCTCACACACTTAATTAAAATCCTTCTTACAAAAATATATCCAGTCTGGCACATTCAAAGCATCCTTCTATAGCTATGCCTAGTAGCAAAATCTTTCAAGCCAGCTGTGAAAAAAAAAGAAGTTAATAATCACGATAAAAATAGTTAAGTATTAAATTTTAAGACTAAAATACTTAGTTGGCAGGCAGGCATCTTATTTAAATCTGGGTTTATGGAATATTTATGAAGGTTTTGAGGTCTAAAAAATTAATTAACCCTAACTTAAAAATTAAGAATCAAGTGTTAGAAAACAGATGAGCACACCACATGATGCTGCTCTGTTAATTAAAACAATTTGTCCAGCAACAGGAATGACATAGGCATTGACTTGTCTTCTCTATTTTTCCAAATCACGACAAGTGGAAACTGGGAGAGGTCATCTCTGAAGGCAAAAGGATAGATATAAGACCCATTGCTATGGCCCACCAGCCTAGTATCCTCATTCCAGCAAGGACAAGTAAAGGATGCTTAGAAAAGGAATTTAGGACAAGTATGAAATGATCCTTCATTGCATATAACATCCAAGATGCTGTCAGTCAGGAGTTTATATATTTTTCTATGCTAAGATTCAGCATTGGGACTATTTTTAACCACTTATTTGAATGTACTCATGCTTTTGACATTCCAGATATAATGTGTCAGTGGATTCCAAGTCAAAGTGCTTGCATTGGAAAAAAAAAAAAAACTCCTTTTTTTTGTTTGTAGTTACAATATAATAGCCTTACTTCATCATTCTGCATATCATTCTTTATTCTATTGATCTACATCATGTACTAAACGTGATCAGTCTATTTCACCTTGCATCAAAAGGGAGCTGCTCTTTGTTCCTGACCATCCTCACTGGCCTCCTCCAAACCATTTCTGAATGTATCACATTCATTTGGAGGTGGAAGCACCAGAACAATTTGCAGTTTTCAGGATATCGGTGCTCCTAAATGACACAGCAATGGCTTCTGCTTTACTCTCCATTTTCCCTCTAACAGTTGGTATTCTGTTTGGGTTTTTGGCTGTGCTGACATTTTCAGCTTAGTGAGCTAAGCACAAGGACAGTGTGTTTCAGCTGTGTTTTCAGTGGTGATGGCTGATTGAGAGTGATGGAGTACATCATTTTCCACATGTACTATACTTGGTGCTTAGCACACAGCACCACTGGACTTCACGTGCTACTTTAGCACACAGGACTGTGCCATCTTTTTTTAGTGCTTTTAAGTTTAGATATAAGAATACTGCATGGTAATGTGCTGTCTGCAAATCCTATCACCTCTTCCCCACACCATTTGCAAGTATGCTGAACAGAATAATCACTGTGGTAAAGTCTTTTGATTGTGAAAATTGACCACTTATTTAAAGCAATTTTTCCCTAGAATTTAATCTCCTGCTTAGAAGAGACGATTCTTTTTCATCCCACAGCAGGGCCTCTATTGAAGACTTTACTATTAAAAGCTTTGTGAAAATGTCAGTATACTAACCAGATCACATTAATCTATATAGTCATTGAGAGCTCCAGTGACCTGCAATAGATCTGTGAGGAATGGCTTCCCTCTACAATAGCCACACTGACCCTTTCCCACTGTATCATCATTATCCATGTGCCAGCTAAGCCTCACCATCCTTATTGCTTCCTTCTATCTGCTCAATTGAACATGAGACTCACTTGGTTACTTTCCAAGACCATTCTTAAAGACTGGTGTCACACTTGCCACTTCCCATTCCTTTGAAATTCAGCAATTTACTGACTTAAGCAGTAGATTATATCCTATAGCTACCAGTTGAACAGCTTCATATCCAAATTCCTTTAGAACTGAGGATAAAAGTCATCTGCTTCTGGTAGTGTCTCACTATCTGTTTCATCAGTCTGTTATAAAATCTTTGCCACGGACCCTGCTGTTGGAGTCAGTTTCTAACTCAACCCTGCAGTGAGCAGACCCTCTGCAGGAGTTTTGCTGCCCTCCTCTTCAGTGAAAATTGATGAAAAGAATTAATCTGTTTTCTGCAGTCTTTTCTACCTTGTGCCCAAACTATTTTTTGAGATCTGACAGACTCCATGCGTATGGTATGCTTGAAAATATCTTCTTAGATCTTATATTTCAGCATTTTTCCTCCTCAAAATCTTTTTGTGGTTTCATCTTCATCTTGTTGGAGTTTATGTTCTTTTCTCTTTTGTTGTGTGGATGCAGCTTTGGACGAAGGAATCTCCATTCTCAGGTTTCTCTGTAGGATCTATAAAATCGGCTTGTCAGACCTTGAATTTGCTTTGCTTTTGCCTGATAAGAGCTGCCTGAGACCATCAAGAAGATACCAGAAAATTTTCTTCTTTCTTTTCATAGTCTCTATTGGATCCCATCCCTGATTGTAATGGTGAAGTAGATGTTATTAATATTATGTTATGCTACAATGAGTTATCCTACCTCTGTTTTGAAAAAGTAATAGTGTATGAAATACAGTAGGGCAATGCATTTTCCTTTTACCTTTGACAGGTTTATTTCACACATACATGGATTATTTTGCAGCAATGTTGTGAAAAGCATCAAGTGTACTGTAGTACCAGAAATCCACTTTGCTGTCTCTTCAGCCCTCATGGCTGAAATCTCCATTTTTCCCTCTTGCACTCCCCACTCTTTGCAGACAATCGGGCATGACTATTTTCCGCTTTCTGAGCTCTCTTTCTCAGATAGCACTATTATTTCTTTCTCTCTCAGATAAAGGTGAAAAAGTAAAAAGAAAAAAGCTAGAGCTCCTGCTGAGGAGTGGTGTGAAGGCCTTTTCCTGCTCTGCACCATGTCCTGTGTCCCTTCTTTCCCCATTCTTTTGGGCAGGAGTCAAGACCATCTCTCTGTGGGAACAAAGGGCCTGGCATTTCCAGGTGTAAGAAGCCCCAGATGCTTAAAGTGCTCGTTGGTCACAGAAAAAAAGACTTTTTCACTCCAAATTTTAGGTGGTTATTTCAAAAGTAGCATGGGACATGTTATTGTAATTCCCCCAAAGAGAAATACCATGTCACCTGCTGAGACAGCCAAGCTCACATACCTAAAATGCACTGGAGGGAGTCCAAGTTTACCACAGCCCCACAGCTTTGCTCAGGCTGCCTATTGCACCTGGGATTTCCAGGCAGCACACATTCTCTGCTGTGAGGAGATTTGCACAGCACATATCCAGCGTGTGCCTAACTCCAGGCAATGATGCTAGAGCTTGACAGTACTTGGAAATTCACCAAAATAGATACTCTGGAATTGCCTTGTGGTCTCCAAGTACAGACAATTTTTCAGCCTTTTGGACCAACTGACAATAACAACTGCAACAAATAATATGTAAAAGTGTTTCAGTTATAAAAATAGAATGCCCATATAAAAATAATTAAATGTGATTTGTCTCGTTCCTGAGGTTTAATTATAAAATGCATTAATAAAATGACAGATAGCAATGCCCTCCACACAACTCACTTGAGGCTGCTTTTATCATTAGATCTAACATAGACTGAAAATGTGCATACACAATTAATTTTACTTCATGCAACTGGGAACCATACACCTGTTTAGAGACTGTTCCTTATGCTCCAACAGAGGCAAACGTACACAAGGCTCTCATCTGTAGTTTAAAAGCACACTCAAGCAAGGAAAAACCTCTTTAATACATTAAAACTATATATGCTTCCCTTCTGGTTCACCCTGTTTCTGAAACTCTGTTTGTGTGTATGGTTGGCTTTTTTTAACAAGACCAGTAATAATTGCTTTAAAATATGGCCAGAACAAAGGCTCTGCAGATAAACCCACATATACTTGAGGCACTTTATTCTAATGATTTGGAGAAGCTTTACAATTTTCTTTCTAATTAACCTATCAATAGTAATGTTACTTAAACATTCCTTAGGAATATTATCTTCTCATTATTGCCAGAAAACATGTTGCCCAATTTTATAGCTCAGTTGTTCTTACACATGGATGGAGCATCTGAATTAACTTGAACTGAAACAGATTTTGTAAAGAAACACTCTCCATACACACAAACTACTTTCATAATTTCATTTAAAAAGATTTCAAAACATTAAGGGGGTGAAGCATTCGGTGTTTACTTTGTGCTTGCACATCATAAGAATATAATAGAGGAGCGTTCTGCTTACCAAGTGGCATTGGGTGAGGAGGAGAACCAGTGTGTTTCAGTAGGTATTCTTCCCAAACAGCATGGAAACCCAGCAGTGGCCATGTTCTTCAGGAAGAAAGAAACACAGTGTAAAAGCACTGTGTATAAAATTTCCAGATTCATAGCTGCAAAGAACAGGTTTCTTCAGAATAAATACAGCTTGAGCATCAGCCAGGCAAGCGTCCCAGGCTGTCTTGCCAACACGAGTCACCCTTAAGCTGCTGAAAACGCCTGGAGGACATACAGGTAAATCACTCATGCTTTGTAGTCTTTGCTGAAGACCACCAGGAAGGTTAAAAACCAGAGCTGATGCCAGCCTGGGGAGTGTCCCACATGCAGGGCTTGCCTGTTAGGATGGGAGAGGATACATCCAGCTGTTTCACATGTTTAAAGGAACATGAAGAACCGGGAGAAAAGAGATCTACTGCCTGATGAGATGGCTGAAATAGTCAATGTTTTCTTTGTGTCAGTCTCCATTGAGATGTTCCCAAAAACATAAACAAAGAAATCAGTATAAATCAGATAAGGAGAAAACTGCTTAAAGCATACTTAGATTCAAGTTTGCAGAACTTGTTGATGTTCATGTATGCTAAATGACTAAAGTAAGTCAATTTATAGATTATTAGTAATTATGTCTAAGAATTCATGTAGGACAAGAAGGTTACACCAGAAAAAGTAAAACATATACCCCATTTTCAAAGTCAAATAAAGAAAATTTACTTTAATTTTTGTGCTCAGAAATAATCTGTGACAAGTTACCAAAAAGTTGAGAAAGTTCACTGGCATGTGAATTGTGGAAAGCAAATCTTGTCACACCAGACTAATTTTTCTTTCTTATTTTCTTTCTGATTTTCATTCATTTCTATGTGGAAAAAGAAGGAGGAGAATGTACAATCTTCCTTTAACCTGTCAACACTACCTTCTATGAAATTCACATTAAATGGTTAGGGCCCTAGGTGGAATCTCTTTTAACGTGAGAATCTCTTTTATACTGACAATAATTCCTCTCAAAGACTGCTCTGAATGATTTGCTCCTTAATAGTAATTACAAATGTAGTTCTGAGGTGTCTGGAATGAAACCAACTCAGTTCAATATTCCATTAATAATTGGAGACCTACTGATAAATAATAAAATAAAATTTGCTGATGCCAGTATGTCACTATTCATAGGGAGTTTTAAAAGACCTTGAGAAACAGACTGTTTCAAAATAAAAATTTCATACTAAAGCAGTCAATCTGATAAAAGTCACAGAGGTGTACAGTGCTCAGTTTAGGGCAGAGAAATCAGATGCACAATGATAAATGTGAGGTAACTGCTCAGAATCCAAACTGACCGCAGGTTGCAAATCTGATGTGTTACAAAAAGGCAAGAAATTTGTTCTGTGAACATTATTATTAGTAAATGTGGAAAAAATGTTATCATTTTGATCTGTTCTACCTTCATAATATCTTCAGTTTAGACGCTGTGAACAGACATGGAAGGATCCAGAAGAGAAGTGTAGAGAAATTCTGTGTGGCATAAACTGCAGGAATCATCTTTTGATACTAAAAAGAGAAATCAGGATTTCATGTAACAGACACTGATTTTATGCTTACAATTACCTCTGGCCTCACCTTGGTGTACCTTCAATATGTGCGTATATCTGAGACACTCTTTAAAAATCACTGGATTTAGAAAAGATAGAAATAGCTCCACAAATCTAAAAATGTATTCCACAATAGAAAAGTTGAGGGAGAAAGCATATTTGAATGCCTGGACAAAGAGAAAACATACAGCATGGTTTTGTCCCATATCAACCATAAGAAAATCTACATCATGGAGGGAAAGGAAGGTTATCAAGATTTAACTGAAGGAAAAAAACAAGAACTCTACCTTGCTGACACATGGGGAACCACTCCTCAGCCAAGGTTTTCTCTTTTGTATGAATTTCCATATATGAGTGCAAAGTCTAATTGAAGCTTTTCTTGAGGAAGGAGTATGGACAACTTTTCCTTGTTGTTTTCTCATCTAACCAGAGATGGATTTGTGCTGCAAAGGCAGTATAATTCAGCTGTATATTAGTCAGCCACAAGACACAAAAGCAAGGAACACAATTAACCCACTGCTCCTGCAACTATTCATTATACCTCTGGTTTCACCCTTTCTGCTGTAGATTTCAGAGCACCTAGTTTTTGCAAACTTGTTACTGTCCTCTCCTTCAGTCACATAACCAAGATGCTAGCCTTTTTTTAAAGCTTTCTCAAGTTATTTGCACATAATATTTTATAAGAAAATGAAATATCAAATCAACTACAATATTTTATAATGAAAGTAAATACCAAATGAGCTACATGCTGCCTACAGAGAAAAAAAAAAAAAGTGAATTCACAGAAATACAGAAAAGGTTACTTTAATACAAGATAGTTCCTACATATTGACCAGTGAAAACAGAAGGCAAACAGCAAGGGAAAAATGTGACATTAACTTAACCTTTTTACATATTAAACTGTATTAAAATCTTTCTGTCTGTCTGTTCTGGAGTGCAGAGGATTTTATTTGAAGGACTGTACATTCTCTATGCAGCTTTCAGTACTAATTTTAAAAGCTATTCATCAAGGAGTGTTACAAACACCTCTTTTATTTGATCTAATCTGGCACTTCTCTCAAGACATGCTAACAACATTTTAAATACCTTCTGCAAAATATGGTCTACCCAGGCAATGTACCACAAAAAGAAAGAACTGACATTTAGAAACAGGTTTTCCCAAAATCATTGAATTTTTTCTGTATTTGGCCTGATTAATATCCTTGTGGGGATGCTACAAATGCATCTTCTGTGTTACAGGAGTCGTAACACAGATTTTCTCTTTTTGCTCCAAGTGTGTGAGCCATCTGCATTCTCCAAAAGTCTGGGGGATGCAGAGAGCCCTGTATGGCCAGACCTGGGGGAGATCTCACCATGATCCAGAGAGCACCTGTGTTGTGTGTCAGTGTGACCTGAAGGCTATCAGAAATAGTTTAAATTTTGCACTGCATGGTACAACCAAATGCATTCTTCATAAGAGAGAAAATCAGCTGAGGAAGAAATTTGCACTGCAAAAATTATCCTGCACAAAATAATTCTGATTTTTTTCCCCCACTCTTAACACTGCAGCAATTACAAAGTGTAATAGCAAAGCTAATAGGGCTTATTTGGATCAATGGCTTTTTAGTTACACAGAGTATCAGCATAGATTGCATACAGGATCGTGGGACAATGCAGCTCCTATTGAAAAATATTAATTCTATTCATTCCTATTGAGAAACACTGCCATAGTACTTCTACTAGCATTCTTTCTGTCTCTGAGGAAAAGGATTAGATAACTTCTAAGTCCTTCTAAAAGTAAGGACCTAGACAAGTTCTTGACAACCTTTCCAGTTTTCTTTGATGCTAGGAGTTGTGTTGACATTTCATATTGTGCACATTTATTTGGTAAATGCTATATTTCAAACTCAGGCAAGAAGGAAAACCTCTGAAGGATTACACTTTGAGCTGACAGAAGTACAATTGTAGCAAAGAAAACATACAAAATAGAAGATATTTCAGTGTCCAACGCCAGCTGAGAGCTGGTTTTGTTGAGACAGTCTTGTAAGAGGGAAAGAAAGACCTTGAAGTCTGTATCCTTTCCTCTCTAGGATGTGTAGGCATTGTTTTAGCGTGGTGAAAACATCCTGTGAGGAAGCTGTAGGTGGAGAGTGAGGCAGGTAAGATCCTGCTGAACAAATGTGTTCCTCTGGCACTGACAAATGAGTGTGCTGACCCACTCACCTGAGACCCTCATGCCCTACTTTTGGCTGCCCATCACCTGGACCTGCACCACTACCAGCACCAGGAGATCATCCCTCCTTCTGGGTTTCACTAAGGGGGCTAGGAGGCTTCTGCAAGACACAAATTCCAAAGGCTGTGGTGCTGCTAACAGCAGGCTCACGTGTCACCTCACTGTGTTTCTTGTTCAAGGCTCTCACAAAGGGGCATCACAGCAGGCTGTGCAGTGCTGCTCCCTACATTGCTCTCAGCTGTGCTGACCAGGCACAGCAGAAAGCAACTGCTCCCCTACTGAAGGAGAAGGTTTCCAGCATGGAAAGCCAGCCAAAACCAAAACATGCAGGCTGGAGGCAAAGCCAAGGAAGTTGGGGTGGATGGAATGTGCAGACATCAGTGCCACATTTAACTGCTGTAGAAATAGAGCAGAAAAATAATAATGAAGCCAGCTCTAACTGGAAATCTGGCCAGGAGATGAGTGGCAGAAATCCATAATCAGAACCCTGGAGTTCAGCTGCTCTAACTAGACAGTTCAGCCACAGGCTGTGATTACTCCCAGCAGAAAGCTCCTGTGGTAAATAGTTCAAAGTATGCTCTTTGAACTCCAGCAAACCTGCTTGTCCTGTGTCATAGCACTAAACTTTCTTTGTTTAATATAAGGTGCTTCATAGCAACTCTTAATTTGGTGTGAAAATTTACTACCGAGGTTTGGAAATTCAAATGATGGAAGTTTCTATTTGTGCTTTGAACCTCTCTTTTCTCTATGAAAACAGCGAGTGCAACGAAGTTCTTCTCAGGCTCACGCAACACTGCGTGTAACAGAGTAGCGCAGATAAAGTTCCGGTGATTCTGCCATGTCAAGCAATTCAACAAAGCCTCTTATATGCAGAAGATGTGAGCAAGTTACAAAGGCATTACACTGATTTCAGCAGAAGACAAGCAGCATTTGATATACCATGTTCAGAATCCACTTTGGAGGTTATTTGATCTGCCAGTAATATTCCTCAGATAGACAGGAACAAATTTACCTTGATGTGTCTGCCTGTCATTCAAGTAACCTGTGATCCATTGAATATGTCTCTTCCTGAAACACTCATTTTACTGCAGTTCTGTCTGACTCAATATTCTTCTTACCTGACAGGTAGGAGATCAAATAATTGAAATCAATGGAGAAAGCACAAGGGACATGACACATGCCAGAGCAATAGAGCTAATCAAGTCTGGTGGCAGAAGAGTGCGACTGTTGTTGAAACGTGGAACAGGCCAGGTCCCAGAATATGGTGGGTTTTCATCTTTACATTTTTAAATGTGCATGACTCTATATAAATTAACTATATTGCTTTTGAATTAAGTAGCAGTTGCAGATATTTATATATTGTAATTTCCTGGAGCACATTAAGTATTTACGTGCTTAAGTGCTTACCTGTGTAGGGGTGGACTTACATTGTGTACATCGCTGTCATCTGCTGCCCTCCCAACACAGGCAGTGACTTCCAAGATGTGCATTGGAGGAAGCACTAAAAACCTCCTAGGGGACATCTCTGAGCGTGCTGGGAGTTGCTGATTTGCCCATAAACTCTCCTTTTCTTCCTTTATTGGAATTTCTTCCTTATTGGTACTTCTCTGCACATTTTGAGTCTCAGCAGATGATTTTGTTCCCATGCAATTGTGTGGCTCAGGTTGGAACTCTAAGCCTTGTCAAGAATGTACTCCTTTCTTTGACAACTTCATCCATTGTATTGTCCCTGACAAAATACATGTATGATCAATTAGAAGCCAGTTCTGAATTTAAAACATGAGATTTTGCTTGTTGTGGTGAGAAAACAGGATCCATTCTTCTTATATTTTGTTTCAGAGAGATTTCTGGGACTTTTTAAATATTTCAAAAAGCATGAGTCATTTAGACAATATAGAGACCTTATTTCATAACTGAAATGACAAAAATTAAAAATAAATTAACCAAAGGTAATTTCAAAGATGAAGAGTTTTGGGTTTTTTTTAACTGAAATCAGAGCTTACTGTATAGTATGGTGTAACAATTTCATATATTTACAGAAGTTCTGTGATGTGGACCTCTGGGCCTTAAATCTCTCAGGAAAAGGGCTACTTTTTAATGAAAAGTCATTAACTTCTTTATGCTATGAGGTCCAAAACTCTATTAAACTTTTTTACTTTTACTTTTGAAGTATGCCTTCCCATTAAAATCAGAAATTATAGTCACATAAAAACTTAAATACTTAGGCTTAAGTATAGGTTCAGGTGAGCCTTTGTTGCCAACATAAATTCAATACCTCTGTTAAAGTCAGCTACACTGAATGTCAATTCCTTCCCAGCTGTCAATACACATGATAATTGCACTGTTTTCTTCTCTAAACAGGAGCTAATTCTATGGCTAAACCAATACTCAGGACAGTGTATGCTGCATTTTTTGCAACTTTCAAGAGCTTCTGAATAAAGGCAGAAAAGATGGGCCATAGCCCACTCACCTTGTAATAAAGTTAGTGATTTATACTTTTGATGAGTAGAAACAAAGCCAAACCGGCTTTCAGGGCCTCTGATAAAATCATACTATGACATTTAATATCAATTTTAACTAGTGTGCAATCCTTTCAGAGAGACCTCAAACAGAAGTTCAGGTCACCTCCAAAACTGTCTAATGGGGAGAGGTGCATCATTTTTAATGAAAGAACAAACAAACGGCCAGGACTGATGCAGTGGTAGTGATCCTTCTCAAACCAGCAGTTCTCTGTTTCCTCAGAAAACAATTTAATCTAAGGTAGGTCCAGGAGGCTACAATGAGCAAAGAATCATTTGCAGTTCAGACCTATTCCAAATCTGAATTTCTTAAGGTCCCAGTTCCAAATGGCACTTAAATCCAAAATTAATTTCTGTTATTTATATAATCTTATAAAATTGTACATTATTCCACTAAAAAAGAAAAAATCTAAAAAAGACTCCACAAACATGAAAAAACTTTAGTGTAAGTATCATTGATTTAGGAAAACAAATCTTCCAAAATGTGCACAAGTCACGCCTTCCACAGAAGATGATGGGTAGAAAATACATATAAACCACTAGAAATCCAGAAACAGCTTTTAGTGATAAGAGAAAACAACAAGATGACTTCACAGTGTTGTTTAAAACCAAGCTTGCCATTTGGGAAGGCATTTGGAATACTGTAATATTACAATTAATACAATAATCTGTTTTTTTAAAAATGCAGATTGCTGAGAAATAAAAGCACTACAAAGAACTGCTTTTTAATCAGACCATTTTCCAAACTGCATCTCCAGGTTACAGCTCCACAAAGGAGGAGAGCTAAAAAAGCTCTCTTTTTCCTACTGTGCTGAAAAAGGAGTAAAAGTGTTCAGGAGTTACTTCATAGCATACACACAACCTGCAGAAAGCATCTGCAGCAAAGGATAACATCTGCACATCTGCAGTTCTTAATCTGTGCTTTATGCAGGCAGAGAAGTGTTAGAATTGTATCCAGTCTGGAGAGGGAATGGAAGCAAAATAAGAAGATGCCTGTTGAAATTAACTGAGATAATTAAAGCCCTCCCTAGGTCATTTCCCAAAGGTGCAAGAAGTAGTTCAAGAACAAACAGAAGGCACACCTAAATTCCAACAGCAGCCTGCCTGGGAAGTTAAAAACAGAAATTAACAAACAGAACCAATTAAAATGGGAGGTCACGTCTCAAGCAGGCCAGATCTCAAGGTTAAATCATCATGATGCGAAGAACATCTGTCAGAGATCCCCTGAAACATCTTTTCCAAATGTAAAAGTGAATGCAGAGAAGATTGTGACAGTAGGCTTGAGGACAAAATGGTCCTGAGGACAGCAGATAGTCAATATTTAGTAACTCCCTCTTCCTTCAACCAGAATTTCACAGCTGAGATGTTACAAGACTAATTGGAGCTCTTTTTACTGAAATAATCAGGTTTTTTTTAAGTAAGTCCACGTCAGAAATATTTCTTATACTCATCAGGGTCCAGCTGTGGAGAGTATCAGTGGGAAATAAGACTAAGTTGAGTATAAAAATGCAAGGCTGGAGAACAGAGCTGGTATTGGGACTGCAATGGTGGTGTGCAGCAGAAGCCTAGGGATAAATATAGCAATAGCACAAGTGTACCAGGGGTTTATCCTGGAAATTCTCTCTCAGTCCCTGATGGGCAAAATGGTCATGGACTTCCCAAGTCAGGTTTAATAATGCTGTGGTAAAACCTTTCCAACAGCAGCAACGCTCTGATTCACAGCACTAAAAAGGAGAAAACTTATCTAGAGCTACCTAAACCAACCAGCCAAGACTGTCACATGTGTCTTCTGCCTTCAATTTCTTGATTTTCCTTGTGTTTTAAACTCCAGTGCAATGTTTCTGTTAGTACAAAATATGGTGGTATGTACTTAAGTGCAAGAAATGTCAGTGTTTGAATGATTATGTGATTGACATCTGTAAAAGCAGTGTTAAGAAAAATTCATCAATAATAAGAAAGTGATTTGAGAAAGAAAAGAATGTGTACTGAAAAGAAGAAAGCACTTAGTGAAGAAACAAAGAGTGAGCTGCCGAGAGGGTGTAAATCTCCTGAATGAGTTATGTCAGTTTATACTGCCTGGAAATCTGTCCATTTCCATTCTTGGAAAATTCTGGCTGAGCTGAAGTACTCTTCAAACCTAGGGTAAGAAATAAAGTGTGCTGCAAATGCATAATTTACCTCCATTCAGCTGCTGATTTTGCTTGAAAACAAATGCCAAAGATCCCAGCCCATTTCAGAGGCAGAAATCCCCTTGTAGCAGGCATGCTACCATCAGAATGTAAGCAAAGGAGCTCAGACGTGAGTAATGCTCCAAAACCGAATTGATTTCACAGCAGGGTGCAACAAAAGAAGTGTTGAAAACAGATGTTTTATCACCCAGCATCTTAGAACATGTTTGCTGAGGATAAGGATAGCCAGAGGAACCGTGCTTCCATGGGAGGTGAATTATCACAGCTCATCCAAACCTGAAGAACATCAGAATCATGTTTCATAGGAAACAGTCTGCCAGCTGAGCGCTCCAGAGAACCAAGTCATAGTAAGAAATCATTTTAATGTGCAAGAAAGACTAGAAGTACTGCTGAGAATCCTGATCCCAAAAAGCACTTAGTGCCTGGGAAGTCTGGCTGCAGAGAGTGTGAGGTTTCATTCATGTCCCAGGACACAAAACCCAGAGTCATCACTGCAGAACTGAGCACTTCTCCCACCAGCATTAAAAACAATGTGAACAAAGTGATGGATCAAGACATTGCTTGCACTGGCTGCCTAATTTCCCATGTGTGCACCTACCTAAGGGTTTACTGACTTCAGCAGGAGCTACTGGGTGTGCAGCAGCTCTAAAAATCTGCCTGTTCACACTGTGGGAGCCTCATTACAGATCCTTATGTATTTCAGGCCTTAGCCATAGCTATAGAAACACCATGAGAAGGACATGTACTTAGCATGGCCAAACACTGGGATGAAGTATCATCCTCAAAGGCAAAATGCAGGAAAACTGTTCACAAAATCCCAAAATTGTAATGTTCAAGAGGAAGTAAAGCTGACAAATCAGTCCCTCCATCCAGCTGTGAGTTTTGCAAGAAGCAAGTTACATCTAACGATTGATCAGCCCCAGAAAATTACAGGTTTTTGTGGGAACACCTAGTCCTTCCTCTAGATGTCTTTGGAGGAAGTTCCCTAGGAAAGCCTGTGGTATTTCACTCTCAGTCCCAGCAGTCCTGGCAGCTTGTTTTTTCTGGCTTACTGCTCCTGGCCTTTCCTGACTGGAGATTTTATTACTCACAGTACATTAAAATATATAAGTTCCTAGAAGTTTCTAAAATCAATGAGTCTTATAATCAAATGACTGCCAACAGCATGTGAAGGCAGAGAAGGCTGAGGCAGGTCAGCACCTCTAGGTGGATTCCATCCCTCCAGCAAGGCATAACCCCCTGCCCCAGTTGTTTTCTGTCTAGTAGTGCAGAGGTAACAAAAACACTGAATTTCGCCTGTAAGGAACATCTAAACTAATAATAAATAAACTAATTTGTTTTCATTCCTACTTGTAGGACTACAAAATCATCTGTTTGATATAAGGTTTGATATAAGATTTCTATTAAGTTTCACTTTGTTTTAAGTTGCTTAAGAGCTCCTGCAGGAAGCTGTAAATTTCAGAGACTCCAGCCTATTTACACTGATATTCTAGAAAACTTTTCCATTCCCTTATCTTGGACATCTGGATCTGGCCCTGAGCATTCTAGGTCACACTGTGGTGTGACACTGACAGATACACAGAGCTGTGGGAGCTGGAATCACTGAGGTCTGGAGAGCAAGGGATCTGCATTGTGTGGTGATGGTTGGTGCTTTATGGATCTACACAGTGATGGTCCCTTTCCCTCTCTTCCCCTGCTATGTTTGGCTTTATTAGAAGACATGTCCTGGGGGTGCACTGAGTATTTTTGGAATCTCTGTTTCTTCACACAGTGCCAAATTGTGTACACCAAAAAGCTCACCCCACGAGTTCATTACACACGGGTGGTTTTACAGAACTAGAGTTTAGATTCAGTTTGGGCTGTTTAAGGGAGAAAGATTGAAGTGTCAGTATATGCAAATTGCTGGTTAAGAGCTAAAACTGACAAGTTATTCAGCAATAAGTCATTTCTGAAGAAACATCTCTTGCTTCAGCACCACCCCAGCAAAAAAAAAAACCCCAAAAAATGTCAGAGTTGATACCAATACAAGGATTTTTCTTACAAGTAAATTGGCACAGTTCTTAAATGCATTAAACCCTTTGCTTTTGATTTGTTATGACTCCTTCAGGAAGCACCTCAAGATGTACTCCATATCCATAGACCAGGTGAATCTATGTCCTGAATATATATGTACAGTAGTTTCAATAATCCACTAATATTTAGACTTACAGCATGCCTATTTGTCTTAGCTTTACAGAAATACTTCTTTCCTGTTACATATAAGCTTTTCTCTCAGTTGTTCTAAACTTACTAAGAAGTCTCTGCTCTAACAATAGTAAAAATGTCTGTATGTCACTGGTTCTGTTAATTCTAATGATTGGTCCTAGGCTGTTCCTCCCCTTCCTTTAGGAATGGTACCTTCCAGTCTCTCCATGTGCATGAAAAGTGACAAGCATGGGTCCCCATATTTCTACTTATTGGGCCACCCTAAAGACACGGTTTGTAAACTCTGCATGTATATTATCTTTCTAATACATTTTGTTTCTTATAACTGTTTAGAGAGTATTTTCCAACTTCTTCTTACATGCTAGCTCACTTAATAGTTTCTACAGTATTCAACTTTTCTTTCATGACTGATTGTCTAAGATATCACAGCAGCTATGCATTCTACAAATGTATTTTAATATCCTAAATTATAATGAGTTTTGCATGTTATACTGCTGCTAGTGCATAGGTCTGCTATATTTCCACTTTTTCTCACTACAAAAATTTATCTTCTGAATATGACTTTTCAAGTAGAAAATCTTGAACTTTGGGGTTTAAGCTGTAATTTTCCTCATTTTTATGGCACTTGGCTTGCAAAAATATTAACAATATGAAGGTGGAAGTTAGGTGCTGATCTCAAACAATATTTATATGCATCCTCTTAAAGATATAACAAATGTAAAATTGAACACATTTTGAAATGTGCTGTAAGGCAATAGTCATTTATTAAGCCCTGTGGTTATACTGAATTTACACAAAGCTCTTTGCTCTTGATTTCCAGCAATTTTCTTCAGAGAATCAGATCCAACTGCAGAGATTGTTCAGATACATATAATTTGTAATATAGAGTCAGGGCCCAGATATGATACTTGGAAAGCAAAGGAAAAGAAAAACTTGTTTTTTTCTTATTTTCCTATTGATTGCTGTCATCACAGAAAACACAGCAGTGTCCAGATGCATTCAGCTCTGCCTGCTGCTGACTTTGCACAGTGTAGTACAATTTGCTACAATTATAAGGACAGTCTCCCACACTGAAGTAGACAGATTGGAAATAGAAAGGGAGCAATATCCAGAGATGTTCTTCCAGCCTTTGAGCTTCAAGCAGCTCCTCCAGTGTGATGCTCACAGAATTTCTGCCCCCAGCAACCAGACACTAAACTGGGCTTAAGTTATCAGTTTTGTGCATGCAGATGCAGGTAATCTAACCAATATGTTTCCAGTTAATTTCCAGTCTGTGTTCATAAATAAGATTTTTTTTTTAACACAAATACATCCTTATGCTTTGCTGCTGCAGAGCTGGACACATCTAGAGGCTATTTGGAAATGTTCCTGTGTATTTCAAGTGTGTATGTCACCATCGGAGACGTCCTAGCTGAAAAGTTCCTGCATCATATAGAAATGTTAATTCCACCATTTCTTGTATTCTCACCTTATCTCTGCTTAGCTCTTCACTGAATGTAGCTCAGAGAGGTTAGAGGTTAGATACAAGTCCCAGTGTTCAGCTCAATGAATTGCAGTAACAACACAAATTGTACATATTTATACCCTCAACTTTCTGGGCATCATCTTTATTTTTCCTCCTAGAGAAAAACATAACATGAAATAAATATTTTTCCTGAAATAAGTAGAAATGTAAATACTCTATAAATATAGCTAAAGTTAGTTGTGCAGTCACCCAGCTGTGAATGGTTCTCATTTATTTGGCAGGAAGTGTCGCAACAGAATTTTTTTCTCAGTATAATATATCCAGAAAATCAAAAGAAATTCAGTTTTGGTCAACACTAAAACTGAAATACTTGCTTGATAAAAAAGCAATGTCATGTCAAGTGAAAATATGTTTGTTATAAAATGTCTCCATGTCAGATATTTTTAATGAAAGAGTTTGGAGGGGAAGAATTTTCCTAAAGAGCATGTTTTATGGGGCTTATCCAAACCAAAAATGTGGCTGTGCTACCATTCATTAGCGTATTAAGCAAGGAGTCAAATTTCCTGAAGCAGAACAGATGAACTGACCATTCTAGTAAGCCTTAGGAGAGGCCCTACTATAACATTAGAGAGCAGTCTGTTATAAGACCCCATCTCACCCAAAGGAATTGTTCCCTTTTGTATAAATAATCACTTCTGGAAGAGGATCAGCAGGCTTACTTGAACTTAGACATACCACAGGAGAGAGACAGGTGGTTTGAAAAGTACCTCCAGATCAAGTGATACATGCCTGGGCTTCCTTGCACCACGGGTTTGGTAGCCCTTACTAGTGACCACTCCATTTATGTTTGCAAAAAATAGAGTAAAAATTGGGAGCTTATACTGTGGGGTGATTCTTTGAAAACAGTTATATCCTTCAGAAGATGCCAGTTTGCAGTCTGCTACAAACTGATTTTTCTAGTTTCATTAGAATGCCTGAAGCTTTTACATTTGTCTAATAAATGGCTAAAGCACCTTGGCCTATACTTTGAAGCCAGATACTCCTATCTGTATGGAGTACTGATCAGATAATCCAGTTCATCTCATTTTTAATGCTCATTTTATAAATCTCCAGAGCTGAGATTGCGTGTTATTTGAAACTTGAACTACCCTATATATCATTTATCTGATGTGAGTGCAAAAATCAATAGTCATTTTGGAAAAGTGCCCTTTCTGCCTGTGACCACCTTGGTTGAACCGCAAACATTCATTCATATTCCTGCTGCATTTCCAATACCACCTCCTTATTTCTAGCAATACCAACTTAATTTCAGGAACCTGTGGTGTGTAAAAAGAAAAAAAAAATACTAACTAAATGAACCAATATACTGGTTAATAAAATTGGTCTAAAACCATAAGGCAATTTGAATATGGGCTCCCAAATGTTCTAGAATGTTTTATTGCTATGGGTAAAAACTATTCAAGGGCAAAAATTAATATTAAAACCTGCTTTAAAAACATGTCTTTAGTATTTAATAAATATGTAGCAGCTGGCAGAAAAGTAGAACATCTTCTATTAAATAACAGTGGATGTGTATGCATAAGTGGGTGCATATAGTTATTTCTGTCTTATAGAAAATTTCTGTTTCAAAAGAGATGCAGACATTTATCCCTTGATATAGAAATAGAAAACACAGTCTTGAAAGAAAGAGGGACACTTGAGATGACACTTTCAGTTTTCTGGCAATGACATTGAGCTTCCAGGAAGGCAATCCCTCACTTTTAAAATGCAAAAATACTGAGTCCTAAACATTGCTTTGGCAATTACACTCGCTGTGGATTCAGGCCAGTCTAGCTGAATAGTCTAACCCAGGCTTCCCCCATCTGTATAACAGGGATAGTAATATTTACTTGCCTATCTCATGGGAGTGTTATGGGGATTAATTATTTAATGCTTGAGAAGCACTTTAAAGATTAAAATTCCTAGTTGACTACTCAGTATTATTACTAAAGCAGAACCTTGCTAATCCACACCAAAATTGGCAGTGTCCCCCTCATATCTGAGCAAAGATTTATTAATAAGGTTGTTGAGCAAGTTCTCTTATAATTAAAGCTTCATTATTCTAATATAATATTCTGGAGTAGATTTACTAATATGGTGTAAAGTGTAGATAATTACTGCTAAACTACAGTGAATAAAACAGATGAACAAACATTATCCCGGTTTGGTTCACATAAACTGGCAAGCAGAGTTCCCAAAGAAGGGCAAAGTCCCACCCACAAATCTTCTAACACTTATTTTCATGGCTCCCTGTATTTCCATCCAGTTGATAATACTGGAAGTACCCAAAATACAGGACCTGAGAGAACACAGCCATACCTCTGTCTCCACAACATCAGTTTTTCCTTTCCTCATGTAATCCAGACAAGTAGGTAAAATAGGAATTCAGTAACACTTACTGTGTCTCTGCAGTTTGCCCCATAGGACTAAGTCCAGTCCTCTGCTGTTGCAGCACAATATCCTAGAAAATCCTTCTCCTGCTGCTCATCTCACATCTCTCCTTTGCCACAGGCCCCCAGTTAATAGCAAGACTGCATCACTGCAGCATGTTCTTACTCAGAGTTATCTTCCCCACGTGTCTGTGATGGTGTCCTTGCCACAGGGAGCTGTGGACCAAAGGGAACAGTGTGAAGGCACACAGAAATATTCCTGTATGATCCAATTCCTGTGCCAAAGAGCCTTGCCAGTGGCCTGACTCTGTGATGTTCAAGACTAAATTAAGCTAACAAGGCTTCTCATGGTTTCTCCTCATTGCCATCAGAAATATGATGACTCTAAATGCTCACACAGAGAGGGACACAAAAAAATGTTATTCCAGTCATTAGGGAGGCAAAGGCAAGCTCTGTCCATAGAGGGACTTGCAGGTTCTGCCCCTGTCCTCACTCCACCATCCCATGGTGCAGCTCCTGGCTGATGCTTTGTGGCCTGACCACAGGGAAAGGTTAGCAGAGGTCATGGCTTCTGTCAGATTTCTTAGAGCTCCTTATTCCAGCTTGGGACAAAAAAAAACCCCAGAAAATGAAATGTGGGGTTTCTTTTTTTTCCTTTTTACTTTGACAATATGAAGTAACTCTGACTCTCCAACCAATGCTTAACAAACATGACCATAGAGAGTGTTGAATTTTGTTGAGCAAGAGCAACACAGACATGCAACCCAGAATTTTGAACATTTTCTAACAACATGTAGTTTGTGTTTACTTACTAGGAGGTGAATATTACAGTGTAAAATTCATTTATTTGTGCACTTCCATCTCATCATAGAGTTTTGAGATAAATTTGTCTCAGCATTCCAAAGATACCAGATTCTACAACAGCCCTGTGGTCCCAGAGTAAGCTCTGCACCCTCAGTGCCTAAACACACCCAGTCTGAAAAGACTTTGCTGAAAAGACACTAAACTGCTTCTGCAGATTCTACCCTAAGCAGAGCAGTACTACAGGACTACTTATTCATGAGCTTTGTGACTGAGTTCAAACCAGTGTTTTACTTAGGATCCTGCTCTCACTCATAGTGTGAGAACCTCAGTGCCTACCAGAAACAACTTTCTAGGAGTATTTCATACATAGTCAAAATGCTCCTCACTTGTTAAGTAAATTTTATTTATTATCTTCATGCTTTTAATAATAACAGCTATTTGTTGACCTGACTGAATGTGATGCCTACTGTTAACACCCATTTTAGCTGTGATAATTCATAATTTTAATATTTAACTTTAATTAACGTGTGTAATATCCAACTCTTAAATTATTCAGTCTCTGCAGAATGTTTTTCATTAATACCACACATTTTATTAACATATTTATGAGCACCTTTTATGACTTAATATGGCTTAATTCTATTAATAAAAACTAATTTAAAAGTCATTATCTTTTTTAATTATACAGTAACTTCCAGTGTAGTTTCTCCAGCTCCAGCATAGCTGTGAGAAAGAACTGCTGAGGTTTCTCCAGTTCTACTCTGCTGCCTGATCATACAGGAAGAAATAAAACCTTCTCTATTGACAGGTTGAGTATTGCCTGAGTAGCTCTGATCTGGTAAATATGTGAGATGCTCAGTACTTCAAAAAGGGCACCAAACCACCTGGAGGACCTATTGAATAATAATGTGTGGTTAGAGCAGCATCACTCAAAACTGGTACTTAAGCTGTCCACACACTTAATATTGACATCAGAGAGTAGCTTCCTGTGGAGGGTAAAAGCCCCATGCAGGCTGCTACTCTTCACTTTGGCTCTTTCAGTATTAGTAATCCTGCAACATTTATGCAGATGGATTAAGCTGATTCGAGGAAAAATCTAATTTACCAAGTGTTACAACCTGTCCCTGGAGGCAAGGGTAACTGCAGTTCTTATTAATAGATCTCTTGGGAGGGGATTGGAGTGAAGGAACACTGAATAATCAGAATTTATAAATATATATATATATATATATATATATGGTTTATTTATATAAGTTTGTGCAGACCTGCTTTGCTCCTGGGCTGTGACCTTGCACATCCTCAGCAAAGCACCTGCTGCTTTTGGAAATGGACAATTGTTTGAGTCATTAACCATTACCATTCTAGTCTCTCACACCATGTTCACTCTGGTGATCACAATGATTTAAATATTTAATTGATAGGACTGTTTATTAAATCATTTCTATAGAATAAACTAAACTAGGTCTTGGAATGAGAGGTAAATCATCTGGCCTTAAGATTTACAGCCAGAAGACTATTACAGTAAATTACTAAAGGGATTTACCACATTAAATTACCTGTTTCTGAAATACAACCTGCTAGTAGGTGTGGCTCCTTATTTTTTCCCCTCTCCCATCCTGTGCTTTGGATAGCTTTTTCCTGCATAGAAAAATGATCCTTTATTATTCTTGCTATTGTAAGGGCAGTGTCAAAGTCTCAACCCAGTTACAAGGTATGGGTGATGTTGGAGAGAGCCAAATGCTGCAGAGCTTAGGCATTATTACAAAATCAGAATGAATTATTTATGGATGTGATTTATATTTAAGGGGTGAACAATGGCAGAGTAACCAGGAAAGGGCTAAAGCAGCACTCCAAGATATTCAAGACAATCCAGGCCACCTGCTCTCCATGGCAGAAAGTCTGTGTGTTTCTGAATTCATTAGTTATCTCCTGTGTCAACCTGAAAGGTCTCAGGCCACTTACTTGCAGTGGCCTGTGTTTTCTAAAAAGGACCTGATGTGGGGTGATGTTTTATCCACTCAGCTGTCATCCACAGCCCCCAAAAAGGTTTCCCATAAGGAACTCCCCAACTTTGGTTGTGTACATGTTCAACAGAAGAGCAGACATCTATTTCCAGAGGTCTTTTGAGACACCTCTCTCTCTGACTCTGTGAGGCAATTAAATTATTATCTCAAGTGGTAAGGACAGTAAAATGCTGGTGAAACAGTGCCATAATTAAAGAACTAACTCAGGGAAAGGGATTTACTGATAATTCCCTGGGTACAATAATGTAGGATCAAAACCAGTGCAGAATAATAATAGGAACCCTCCAAGTCAGAGGAGTTACTTCCCATGTCTCTTTGTTAACCATATTTAAAGACTACATTACATAAAAAATTGAAAAGTGCTTTCATACATAGTGCTTGCTACAGATTAAAGCACACACAAATCAATGTGTGGCTTTCTTGTTTCAAGAAAACATGCAGCATTTTTCTAAAGAATTTTAAAACTTTTTCCCCTTGCAATATACAGTTTTCCCCTCTTTTACCGAAGTTTAAATTTTTCCTTTCTCTCTGTTCTCTTAGCTCCAACACCAAGTAAGCTAAGCTCCAACACCTGAGCTTCTGTAGATTTGGTCTTCCAAGCATTACTAACAATCTGCTCTTTCTGAATTGTTGCAATAATTCTAAAATTAGCTCTCTGAACATGAAAGCACTTCTCTGAAAAATCCCTAAGCAGAGTACAGAAAAGGTGATGAAAGTGAATTTTACCTGAGATGAGATCATTCAGTCTCATTA
Source organism: Taeniopygia guttata (assembly GCF_048771995.1). Taxonomy (NCBI): domain Eukaryota; kingdom Metazoa; phylum Chordata; class Aves; order Passeriformes; family Estrildidae; genus Taeniopygia; species Taeniopygia guttata. Next base: position 11,774,600 of record NC_133025.1, read on the forward strand.
AATGGCCCTTGCAAGAACTTTATGAACACTGTGTCTGCTGCAAAAATATATAGGGCTTCTTCCATTTAATATCTAGGTAAAGTATATAATGGAAGATGGGTATACTGAACCCAAAGGAACTAAATATTTGCTCATCAGTAATGACCAGGAACATGAAAAGAAGTAGGGTATCTGAGTATCAATGACACTAGGAACTGAGCCAAGCAGGATGTAGAGCTGTTCTTCCCAGCATTGGAATAGGTCAGTGGCTGAATTTTCTGGATGTAAAATTAAACATTTCACGTTTACAGAGGAGACTGAAGTGTTCATCGCTTACACTACATTTACATTTATATCTCTTCAGTTCTTGTGAACATCTGCAGAAGCCATGCCACCAACAGCTCCATGTAATAAGAATAGTGGCCACTTTTTCCAGTATTAAACCAGTGACAAAAACAAAAATGCACAATGACTTTGAGGACAGAAAAGCTAGGTGTGGCATTGTTTCATACCACAAGTATCAGTCTTTCCTAATGAATCATTCTGCTCTTTTCAAAATGCTAAGTACAAAATATAGAAGTAAAAGATGTCAGGATTCAGATGCATGTTTGTTTTCCTGTAATCTTTTGTGACTTGTAAAGTAACTCTGATTACCCTGAGCAACCATCCTCAAACTTTGGAAAAACAAATGTGTGAAGCCAAAAGAACCAATTACTAAAAAGTAGAAAGATTCCATTCTTGAGCAAAGCAACATTTAAAGTTTAAAGTATTTATAAGGTACTCTAAACATTCAGAGTGATCATGACATTGTTGAGTACAAACAGGCAACTGGGTATAACAAATATGACTACATTAAGATAGCAAATTAGATTAGGTTTTCATTGTATCAGAAACAAGACTTCAAAATACTAAGCTGATCATTTAACTGCATGTGTGAGAAAGGAGAAGTAGTTCATATACTAAAATAACTGAACATAACCAGGGTTTATTTTTATAAATGAATATGGCATGTGTCTAATTCCTATACATAGAATTACCATTTTGCACCCATAGTATGCTGCCATCACACCTTTGTAAAGCATAAGAGCAGTACTAATGATGGAAAGGCTATCCCACCTGGATGTGCCCACAGTGACTGAGCAAAGGAAGTGCCACATCCCACCAGAGAGCTCCTAAACCCATTGGTGTTTGCTTCCAGGGCTACTGGTGTTCAGGGATCTGAATGTGGGTAATTTCAGTGCAAGGAGAGAAAAGCCAAGTGTAATTTTAAGCCAAGAAAAGTGCAATTTGTGAGAAAACCTTTGCATAGCATATTGAATAATTAACAGGAATTAGAATTACAGCTAGAAGTCGAGGCAAGCAGTAAGGTGGGGGCAGAGCCCATTGCCACTCACTTTCTGAGAGGGGCTGGGAGAAAGGGCAGCATATTGTCTCACATTTCCATAATGCTCATAGCTGAACAGAAAGTACCAAGAGCTTTTCTAACCATGAAATCTTCAGAGAATCATTTATTTCAGGAGACAAAGGGTGCTGTGTGTTTGGGCTGTGGAAGTGTCAGGATAAAAGATTAAAGATTCTTTATGTATTCTGAAATATCCCTCCTTAGAGAGTGTTAAAGAAAAGCTTCGGGAGACCAATGCAATCAGGAACATCAAAGACATGTCAAGCTATAATGAGAAAGACCCAAATGCACTCTTGGTGCAGCACTGCCAATATTAGTGGATATTCACCAGGGGACAATTTGTCCCATTTTTGTTATTAGCAGCATCTGTAAGAACTGCTTGCCACCTCCTGGCAATACATAATTGCAGATTAAAAAAATGGGGGAAAAAATAAAGTACCATATTTTTTATTCAATCAAACCCTTTTTGATTCCCTAGGAAAATAATTCTGGGAAGATATGAGAACAGCTGCTTAGACATTTCAGAAAATACTTCATTCAGGCTAATGAAACTGTTCAAAGTTTTAATATATTGTATATTATTCATATAATTTGAAAATTAAAAAGGCTTTGAGATTTTATTGTATTTAAGTAATAAAATGTGATGCAATTTCTACTCTTATTACTAAATATTCAATAAATTAATATTATTACTTTATAGACAATTATATCTGGTGAAAAACCACACATCCTTGATGAATTACTAAACAATTATCTAAAATATTTTGATGCTAAGGGAGAACTTAGCCACAAATCAGAGGTTCTTGGGCAGAGCTCTCCTCTCTATTAGGACTAAAGCCAGGGTTCTTTTTCTCATGACTCAGCCATCAGCAAGCATTGCATCCAGGTAGAACAGTTAAGACAGGAGCAAATATACTCATGAGAGTAGTACCCTCATTTCCACTCCATTGAACGTGTGAGAGCTGACAGAGCAAAACAAACAATTCATGTATGTGGCAGCTCTACCTCAAATAAAAAAACCTTTAGACAGCAAACTTCTGCTCCTGATGTTCTCCCTGTGTCACTCTTCCCCCAAATTGGTTGTGTTCATCTCCCACTTGTCCTCCCACATACTCAAGATCTTGTGTCTGTGGTGGCTCTTACTCAGTTAGCAATTTACTCCTTTGCCTGGGAGTTATGCGAAGCCGGTCGTAGGTGAGTCATTCTTACACATCCCATGGAGAAGTGCCACCAACTAACTTGTGTTACAGTAGCTTGTAGAAACTAAAAGCCACCCAGTAAACACCTACTAAATTACACCACCAAATGAAATGCCATCACAGTGACAGATTATCGTGCTGCTCCTAGCTCGTTTGTCTTGTCTAAATTAGTAGGTCAAGGGAGATTTTCTCCCTTCAAAGAAAGAAGGCAGGCATCTATTAGACTTCAGTGAGAGGTATACTTCTGAAAGCCAATTTCTCTCACAGTAAGGATGTTATCAATGGTGATAAAGTCAGAAACAAGTTCAAAACTATGTTGTCCCTAAATCTCTTCAGCAGTTGCAACTGAATGCAATATTCTACTCATCTGCTTGCAAGTTCTTTGGGCATTAGTAGTTCATGCTGTGTTAAACAAATATTTTTTTTCAGTTTCTCACAGAGGTGAAGGAAGAAAAAAGTAAAATCAGTGCTCTGTCTCTGGTTTAGTATGTTTACAAAATACTTTGAGATATGTTGGAATAACAGACTGTAAAAGTAGGTTATGTTCCCAACTAATTCAAAGGTTTTATAAAAAAGCCTTAGACCGACAGAATAAAAAATATTCAGAAATATTAATAACTCTCTCAAAAATGTAGCTAGAAACTGAATATAATCATGAAAATAAATTTAACTCATTTAACTGCTCTGCAGGATAAAATTTTACATTTTTCTCCTGTTTATATTTGTTATGGAGAAGCAATCATTTTAGTGCTGGTTGAGCAAGTCCAAATGAACCCTTATGGCTTGAAACAGCTCTTTAAAAGGATTTTTTTCTGAGCAACAAATTACTTGCATTCCTGCACTTTACTCTACTCTAGTAATTTCCATACTTTTCCATAATGTTCAAACATTAGAGGGAAGTTGGCTACAATACCCTCACATGAGTATTCTCCTCGCTAGCAAGTGACATATTGCAGCAATGGTTTGTTGACATAGCATCCACCAAGGCTGACTTTCTCTATAATGGCATTTCATTTGAAAGACAAGCAGGTTTGGTTGGCTTTGGCTGTCTCAGACTGATGGTACTTAAACCTTAAAGAAAGTAATTTTCTTCTTAATTGCAAGTGCTATATTACCAAAGAATAAAAATGATAGTTTTATTCCATGGCAACATTTTTCCATAACCACTGGAAATACACCTATAGGTGCCTTCCCAGCAAGTATTTTAAACAGTGCAGCCAGTGACCCACCTGGGATTGTCCCACAGCCAAACCTAAAATCTATATAATAAACCTAAAAAGCTGTGGCTACAAGTTTTCTTACTTAGTCGGCCAAGTTGTCTTTTACTTAGGCTTCTCTGGGGGAGAAATAAAATCCAGTAATGTGTATAAATATGGCATGTCTCAGCTTATGGACACCTATACTTATATATCAGTATATGTAAGAGATATGCTGATTCACTTTTGTTGCAGTACGTTCTAACCCATTATGATTTCTCACTACATTTGGTTGTTTTTTCATCCCCTTCAAAAAAGAAAGTAGAAGAAATGCTGTAATCTCCAGGCAATAAAGCATTAGGCCACTATCATCCAGGTGTCTTCTCCAAAGCATCCTACAAATAACTGCTACCATGTCATCCTTTGTGCCTCAGAGGAGCCACAAGATGTGTTTGCCACCTTGATTTTGAATAATGCCCCCTCAGTTTGTCCTCCTGGCGGAGAAGCAGCTGATTTGAGCATACTGGTACCTTTTCCACAGAGGCAGTCTTGTTACCTGAGAGCATCTTGCTGCCTCAGGCTATTTGGTGTTTTTATTGGTGTGCAGCAGTTCCCAAAGGAACCAGTTATTCCTGTAAACAGAAGCTCTCACAGGATAACATGAGATTGGATAACGGCCCAATGCTCTTCACTGACACTGAAAAAGTGTGAAAAACATCTCATGGACAACCAGGACAGAAGATTGTAGTTCAGACAAATACATTGGTCCAACCCTTGGCACCACCTCTACCCTGGGTATGAGTGACAAATGCCATGAAAATTATATACTTAATTTTCCAAAGCTCAGGGTGGCTTCTGCAGAGTTTCTCAGGTACCTTGCTGGTGCACATAGGCAGCTTTATGCTGAGTCCCACGAAAATTTTAGTGATTTGGACTCTGTGCATGGTCCCTGGCTCAGATATTAAACAAAATTACATCCCCTGGATTTCAGATTGAAGAAGAGCCAGGGTGGAATCTCTGTTTCCCCCATCAGGCACAGGCTGTGATCCTGTACCAGGTTGGAGGTGCAGAAGAACAGGAGTAAAGAACAAGTCCATCAAAGTCAATGCTTTTTGTGGGCAAACTCCTAGGAGCTGATCACTCTACATGCACGAGTCTTCCTCTTATTTTTTCTTGCTTGAGTGCCAAGCTGGGAGCAGATGGTACATTAGTCACCCTTAACTGGAGGGTAAGAAAGTGTGATTTCTTTTTTTCTAAATTCAGTTGAGACCCTCATCCCTTTTAGATTCCCAGCTCAATGTTTATTTGTCTTACACAGAACTTGTGCTTTCTACCCCTCTCAAATGCTAATCCTCTCCACACATATGCTCATTATGCAAAAGCATATGACAAACACCATCTGGGAAAATAAATAGCTCCTCAGCTAACTGTGCTGCTCCCTCCCTTTACGTCACCCACCTCACTATTGTCTCTCCTATTTTTATCTGCAAGACAGCAATCACTCAATCCAGCTATTAACTTAAAAGTGCTGTTTTAGTCAAGCAAGCTGCAGATCCCAGGCTAGGCAATAGAATCTATTCCCTTTTTCGAGATGATGTGCATCTCCATGATAATTTAAAAGCAGCCATAGCACTAAGAAAAATGCATGTTACTTTTTTAAATGGCAGTTGATATCACTGACAGATACTAGTCCTGACCTTAAGAAGTCCACGCTTGTTTTTTTAGCTAGAAGGTTACATTTTCTCCCCCATAAAATATGCAGCTCTTGCCACAAGTTCTACCTCGTTTCCATGGATTCCTGAGACAGTCCTTCATCTCTGACAGATTATTCCTCATACCATTCAAAGCTTAAGTAAAATGGTGCTAAATAGGGAATGACATTAGCCAAGTTCAGTGATTTCTCTAACCTCTAAGTAGACGGGTAAGAATAGGAGCCATTCTGTCATTAATCATCGTTGATTTGTTTTCTGCCAGAAAGTTAATCAAAAGAAATGAGGATATATACACAAGAGAAAGGCATTCCAGAATATTCTGGTTTGGATTAGGAAAATCATTGTGATTCAGCAAAGGAGATATTTATTTAGCTAAATTAAACAGGATCTGCATAAACCAACTGTATTGTGTTGAGGCTAAGTAAGCAAGAGAAATTTAGAATGTTTAACCAAGAGACTCAGCAGCTGATACTGTGATATAAAGGCAGAGCTGTGTAAGTACCCTGTAAGAATTGTGGGGCCATAAACACCGCAATACTATATCTGTTTAGAGAAAATATGAGACAGAATTCAATGATGACCTTATCTGAGATACAAATTCTTATCAATTATTATATGCTTGTAGGGGCATGTTTAATAGATGGCAGAAAGTCCTTCTCATTTGTCCTCAGAGACAGCACTGATATTGCCCAGCTAAGAAATCCATTATACAGCTACAAAAGAGGCTATTTGATTTCATGATCACGTGCCTTTATTATTTTAAGAATAATTTAACATAGGCAGAGGAAAGCAGAATCTGTATGAAAAAAAGACTTGGGGATTACAGCATTTGCAGTTACCAGCTTGAGCTTCTTGTTTCTACTGTATTTTTTAACCTTTTTTTTTTTTTTTTTTTTTTTTTTTTTTTTTTTTTGTGGAGAGATTATTTTTGGTTTTCTCCCTATTGGTTCCACAATTGAGGAACCAATTGAAGCAGAGGGGTTTAAGGCTGGTACATGGTTTGGGTATCAGTGTTGCTCAGAATGCATGTGCCTATGCAATTCACCCTGTGCTGCTGAATACGCCCTTAACTCTCTTCTCTTTGTTGTTAAAACAGACGAGCCAAACTCCTGGAGTGCTCCCTCTGCCACCGCCCCAGGTCTGCCGGAAGTAGCTCTTTCCCTCGACGACATAATCTCACCATTATCTTCATCACACATAGCCCCACCCTCTGACCCTTCTCACCAGATAAGCCCAGAACCAACATGGGATATCAAGAGGGAACACGATATAAGGAAACCAAAGGAGCTTTCGGTGAACGGTCACAAAAAGAAAAGGTTAGGAGAACAAAGAGAAAGGTCAGCAAGTCCTAAAAAGGTAGACAGGTCAAAGCACGAAGAGGCTTCTTGGAAAGGATATTCAGGAGGCAAAAGTAAGACCACTGATGGTGGCAGGCCCACCTCAGAAAGCAAAGCGGTGGGACACAGCGTTATGATCGAGGCTGGCGCAAGAGAGCACGTGTGTGCTGGAACCAGTGATGAACAGTTTGGGAGGCTGAGGAAGCCAGAAAGCAAGAGAGGAGGATCTCTTAGCAAAAAAGATCACAGATCCACAAACACCTGTGAGAAGTCAGCTGCAGCACCCGACCATGTCAAGACCGATACAGGAGCTACCAAGACTTATAGTAGCAACCGCTGCAGCTCGCCTGGAAGTGATATGGACCACAGCCAGAGGGACCCTGATGGGAAACCCAGCGAGTTCCCCAGGAAGGGACATCTCCACTCCATTAGCACTCGCAGCACCAACACCACAGTTCGAAAGGCAACGGTCTCTCCAGGGCCGTGGAAAATCCCTGGCTCAGATAAGCTACCAAGCGTCCTGAAGTCTGGTACTTCTGCCATGAGCAGATAAGCAAGGGACTGTTGCCCTCTAACTGTCTCAAACTGACGCAGAACATTCTTCTTAGTTTTTGTCTCACATTGGTTTGTTTTAATTTATTTTAACTATCACACATATACACAAAGCATTGAGGAATGAAAACATTAGTGTGTAATTCCATGACAATGTGCACAGTATCTAATAAGTTCAAAAGCATATAGTCAACACAGAGATTTAAAATCGACCCTAAAGTCCCAGTTCCATTTTAGGGACTTTGGCAGCTATGGAAGAAACCAAAACAATATGAAGGACAGTACATCAGAGAAGGATAGTGCAGTGTAGCTTTAGCATTTTTTTCCCACTGCATGAAGGACTTGGATTTCATTCAAACTTTATATCAAGAAACTGGAACAAGTTAGAGCAATCACAAACTGGAACATCGCCTTAAATAAAACTGCACGGAGCAAGCTGAAACCGAGAGAGGATCTTTTCATGGAGCTAAAATGTTGTAAATAAATTGTTCTCGACATATCTAGACAGGGGTTAAAGGGTTTCTTTAAAGCATCGTTCGGAACTGTACACCCATGACACGTCTCCACTGTTAACGCTTTGGGATAGTCCACGTGGTACCCTGTAGAATAGTTCACTGGGTGCTACGGGAGGAATGGGGAATCCAGTGGATAGTTTCTGTGATACCATTTCTACTGCCATTTTTGTGAACAAACCATGTTTCTGTACATTGGAAAGGAGTTAAGGTGGAGTTGTATTTGCAAATTATTCTCAAAAGTGATTTATTATAGGTTCCCCAAGTCCTGCGAGGTAGCACACAAACCAATTGGTCAGGCTCAAACCCCAGGCATCTGCAAGGCCCTTGCAATGAAAGGAAGAGTGCTACAGAGAAAAAGCTGCAGTTTCCTTAAGGAAAGGCCTTTCCTTCCTGCAGAAGATGACAGCATCACTTATCAACAGTGCTATGTTTCATACCCATCTGCATTTACTTAGGACACTTTCACCTCTCATCCCCTCAGTTTGGCAGAGCAGGTGCCTTTCAGGCACATGTCAACAATAATTAGACTGGTTTCTGAAATACAGTCGTCAGTGTCCTCATTCACTAAATTCAGTATTTTTCCATTTTTAAAATGGTTTCCATTTTATCATCTTTTCCCTATCTCCATTTTTTTCTACATTTTGTTTTTATCTTTCTTGCTTGTCTGTTTTGAATTTTAAGCCTTAAGTGCCAGGTAAACATTCCAGTCTGCCTTCACAGGAAATAACTCCGAGTTCAGTCAATTAGTCATTATCTTGTTTCAAACAGATGTGTGTGTGTCTGTGTAAGTGTGCGTATGCTTATTCGTCTGTCAAAATTAAAACAAAATCCTGGGCAATAATACATTGGTAATTAAAAAAAAAATCGTAAAAGCTAAGTACTGTCAAAGATTCATATTTAAAAATTACTGTTCACTAGCAATCTTAGTTCCTCACACGCTCTGCTGAAAAACTAGATTGAGATTGGCTTTGTTCCAAGAAATTAGCACATTACTGTATGTCTCAAACATTGCACTGGACTGCGAAATTTATAGACATGTTTCTTCCTGTCCAATTATTTGAAAAGCCTCAAGTCAAGGATTTTGCAGCTTTCAAACATTTTTTTTTTAAGAAAGAAAAATCCATTTATAATTTCTAAAAAAGCACAAATCCATGTAGCTGTTTATAAAACTCTTATTTAATGGAAAAAAAATATCTTTATCCCCTGAACTAGAATCCAATATAATTTGCCATTAATTTATTGAATCTGATTTTGGACAATGCTTCTGTAGTGTAGATGCACGTCCCAGTATCTTATTTTTATGTATAAAGAAAGCAAACAATGAAATCTGAAAAACAGTTGAGATTATGCTTGCATAAACTCTAATTTGCACAGTTCACAGCTACTCCTTGTGCAGTAATTGCTTTATGCGGCTGTAATCGATAACCTGTGAAGACAGCACATCATCTAAACCCCATTCCAAATAATATTTCTGTGTAGTGTTAGCTGTGAATTTACCTTGTACAGCTCTATCTCTATAAATATAATTCCATGTATTAATAGTCACAGAAAGGCTGTAAGTGAGCAACTATTTTTATGAAACGCACCACTATGGATAAATTAACTTTTACAGAAATCTTGTTTACTGTATGATATTCTAAACCACTGTCAAATAAAATATATATCCAAAAATCTTTCATTTTTTCAATTGTATATAGTTTGTGTTAATTTTGAGTAACATGCTTCAGTGTTACCCTGACAAACAACCATTTTCTTGCATATGAGTAGGGTTAATTAGCTACTGCCTTATAAAAAAGGGAATGGACCATTTTAATTTCTCACTCCAATTTATGAATAAACATGTAAGTGACCAAACAGATTTTATAATGGCAAGTCAAGGTTTATGAGGCAACACAGACACAGAAAAATCTCATCCTTGGTGAAGAAACCTAAACCTTTATTCTCCTTCCAGTCCCTCGAGACACAGGATCAGGGTGGCCAGACTCCCAGCAGTGAGAGACAACTTCTGTGTGAAGGACACACAATTACATTTTCAACTTATTTTACAGAAAAAAAAGTCCCAAAAAACATCATAATGTGTAAAAATATTGGTAACCAGCCAGCCTCTTTGGGACCAAATCCACTCCTCATTAAATGCTCCTTACCTCCAGTTAGGCAAAATAAATAATCAGTTTATAGACTCTAAACACTGTAAGATACTGTAAGTCTACCTGGAAAACAAGCAATATTTTTCACACAAATATGACATTTTTTAAAGATAAGTATTTCCTGTTTCTTCAGAATATCATTTTCTTCAAAAAATAATACTTTTTCTTCATACAGCTTGAGTCAACTACTGCAGAACCTTGTTTTTTCAGATTAATGATCCCCATAGAAAATTTCAACCAGCTGAATAAATAACATAAATTTGCATTACAATAAACACATAGAAAATATGAAGCCTATTTAATACTCAAAACATTTTGCTACTGTTTAAATAGCCACTATTTTCATGGCTGGAAATTGGGGTGTGTGCCTGGTTCTGACCCTGGGGTATCACAGGGAAGTGTGCTGAAGCCATATGACATCATCCAATCTAACTCTTTCTGTTAATAACATGTCCTTTGTCTTTTAAATATAGTAGTCCAGCATTTGCATTGTTCTGCTGTTATTATGACACCTTTTAATATCTCTTTTTCATACCTATGCACCAAGACAAGGAAATAGATGCCTTCTTTGATGCAGATTCTCTGCTCCAAACTGCAGTGCAACAGAGTAAGTAAGCCTGCCAGCCTGTGATCACCAATGCACATTTGGGCAGGAGTTTTGACAAAAAACCACCACAGACTGATGTCATTGCAGCCCTTTTCTTAACCAGTGGCAAATGTGGGTTCTGGACCTAGCTCCTTCTCCAAGTACTTCACTGCTTTAGGCCATTCACACAAATTGCAGAGCCTGGAAGAGCAGACCTTCAAACAAATTTAATAAAAAAGCCAGGAAATTTAATAGGTCCCACAAGATCTCACCAAAGATGTCATCTTTTCTTCCAGAAAGCTGCTGGACAGACAGCACTCTTTGTTCAGTTATAATAGAGCTTATGTTGCACTTGTTTCACTCCACTGTGCTCCTCTAAACAGGATGGGCATTTGTAGCCCATATATCTACTTATTCCATGGCCTCAGTGATTAGACTGCCAACAATTTAGCCCCAGTGTGGATAGCTGCCTGCTAGGAATTGATGCAGAAGTTCAAACATGGACCCATTTCTTCTGTGATACTTTTCATCTGAACATGCAGCCAGCCACATTGCCAAAACCTTCTCATCCCCATCAAAAATGAGATTCAATCTGATTTGTGCCATCTCTGCTGAACACAAACAACTCATGCTTAGCCCTCTCTACATCCCATGTGCTCTCATCACCACCAGATTTATTCTGAATCTCTTCCTCCTCAGCTCAGGTTCTTAATCCTGTCTCTGAGATGAGTCCTGCTGCCATTCAGTAAATCAAATCTTCAGTCCTCCATTTTCTCCTTCTGTCCCTCAGAACTTGCCTTCCTTTTGTTCACTTGTTCTTTTCACACTCTGTCACTGTCTGGCATCTCTCAACCTCCACGTGATGTGTATCAGCAGCTCAACATGAGATTCCTCTTCTAAGAAGCGTCATGACCAGTTACACACTAAGTCATTAACCTGCTCCTGGGTGTCATACAAATGTAAAGATATACCCAACACCTTGCACCGAAGCCAAAATCACCTCCCTTGTCCTCCAGATGCCACCTCTTAGACATATAAGATATACTAAGTCTACATGCAGCCAGTAACTACTTTTGTAAGTACACACAATGTTTTATCTTCTTTGCTGAATGTCTGTACTGATAACGATTCAAGCATTCAGGCCAGTGTTTGTGGATGCAACATACCATCATCTCTACTGGAAGTCTCCAAATTCATTTTACAAAGTCAAGGACAGGCAAAGCTGCAGGCACATTTCTGTCTTAGCCTCTATGCTCTTTCTGTACATCACTGCTGCCACGGAAACCTGGGGCCAGAATTGCAGAGGAAAACGTGGAAGAGCGCACCTCAGCAAATGAGGATGTCACCCTCCAGGTTTCTCCTTGCTTGGAAGGAAGCCTTGCTGTGAAGTGGAAAAGTTTCTTGGTACACTGTCGTGGAGCTCAAAGCTAGAGAAGGCTTTGGACTTGCCCAGGGATCTCCAATCCCATTAGGGACTGATTTCACATAAGACTCCAAAAGAGCCCCCTCCCTCTTCTGTGCCCTAGAAGCTAGGATATTTTCTCTATTTGCTGCTAAAAAGGCCATGCAAGTGTGGCAGGCTGCCTACTCTCCTGACTAGTAAGGGCTGGGAGAGAATTGCCACGGCTGTGTCCCGCAGGCCTCCCACCCTCCGCAGCCAACAGACTCCAGGACCCCCAAGGCTCTCTCACCATGTGTCAGTGGAGGGGCCGAGAGAAGTGGACATTCAGAACCAAACACTTTTACCTTCACTGTTCTCATCCAAACAGTCAGTGGCTTTAAATAGCCATCACTCCCAAAGGGAAATCCGGTGCATTACTGGGAGAGAAACCGCTGTGTTTGTGAGGATTCACACATCACCAGCGCCCCAAGCTCAGCATCCAGAACCGTCCTCTCCCTTGGAGAGAAACACTCAGAACAGCCCCTGCCCACCACCCAAATAAGTACCTGTAGGCTCTGCATAGCACCACCCTCCTGGAGCCAAGGCACACATGCTCAGTCCAGCCTTGAGCGTTCTGGAATATTTTTCTTAAAATTTCTAACAGCAATGATGTGATCACACATTTATCTCCATAGATGACACCTCAGCTTAGAGCAATCTGTTTCAAAATGTCTTGTCAAGACACAGTAACATAAGCATTATCTCTGAATTATAGCCAATCTAAAAATTATGTTGTGCCCTTCCTGTCTTTAGTGCCTCTATGGCAGTAAGTCACTTTGCCGGTTCAATTAATCGATAAGGAGAGTTTTGCTTACAAGGTGCAAATATATATCCTTTAAACAGTTAGGGGAACACCAGTGTACAAAGACCCACTCCCACACAGGGGCCTGGAACACCATCTTCCACTCCCGTTCAGGAACTGGCCAGATATCCATGTCTGAGTTGGATGGCTGCTGCTCTCAGGAAAAAAACAAAACACATAGAATGCAGACTAATCCAGAAAGCTATTGGTCATCAACAGATAATTCCTGTAAGTGTACAGATATTTAAACTGAAAAAAATAATAACTAAGCAAGAAATGGTGCAGGGAGAAAGAGGAGTGATGAGCTTTTCTGTGATGCAGAGACCTGATGACCTGCTTTAACTTCAACTTCTTCAAGCTTAAAGACTGAAAAATATGAGCTATCAAACATGACAAATGCTACAACAAAGCTCTGCAAGTCTTGGGCACAGCAAGAAAGAGTATGTAGTGATTACACTTCTGAAGAGAATTAATTTATTTAAGTAAAATGCTTGGGCTGGTGCTTGGGAGAGGAGAGCACACCATGCTCAGAGGCTGCAGCCATACTGAGCAGCCTCAGCAGTGGGCTGGCACTGCCATGGTGGGCCAGCACCAACACCGCTGTGACATAGGAAGGTGGAGAATTCAATCCCTGGGATACTTCCCTTTAGCGCTGCATAGCACCAAGGGTCCTGTTGTCCACACAAAGATGTTGTAGATGTGGAAGCAATGCAAGGAGCAACTAAAATATGAAAGCCAAACCCAGACCTGTGATGAGAGCCCCAGAGCAGCTGAAGCAGGGGGAAAGGTTCTGAGGAGCCACAAATCCACAGCTACAGCAGGAGTGAGACCAGGGCACTGACATCATTCTATCCTTCCTCTCCCAGTAAATCTGGGACATTGCTGTCATTGAAGCCATCTGAATATTTACCATACTTTACTAACACTCTAAAAGAAATGCAGATTTTCTTCCTGGAGTGCCCTTTGCTCAAAAGTAGTGAACAACAACAGGCACCCCAACCAAAACTCTCCTGCCATCACTAAGCAGCAGGGTTGCCCATGGCTCTGAAGTTTCTATTCATGCATATATATATATATGGAATTAAAGAATTTGGGTGTTAGTATTTTCCCAAGAGGATTAAAAACTATGCCAAGAGCTTTAGCTAAAGTACTTAAATAATTGCAGTCCATAAACCAGAAAATTGTTCATCCTGTCTCTAAACCAGCAAGTACAAAAAGCTAGACTTAAGTACCTATTTAGTTCAGGAAGACAAATCAGACCTTTCCCAGCATAGTCCAGTCACCATGTGTGAAACACCTATTCTAATTAGCACTTCATTCACTCCAGAAATTTTTTAAAATAAACCCAGCAGGCAGCACGGAACACTGCAATCTGTTAGTACAGAATAATTCAGAGTACTTCTCAAACCTTGAACATCGCAAACAATACTAATCAATTACTTTTTTATATTGCTCCAGGAAAGACGAATGCCAGCATGTGCCTCCTCCTGAATGACTCCTGTCTCCAACACCCCTGGTACTGCCCAGCTTTTCAGGTTGGTTTCTGGCAGAAATCCACCCCATGTCACCGTGCCATGGGCAGCTGCAGGAGGTCACAAAGCCTTTTGGAGGCACCTTCCCATCTGACTTGCACAGCAGCAGCAGCAGAGCATCCCCCTGTGTCGGAATCTGTGGTATTGATGATTCCAAGACTGTAGAAAGTCTCTGAGCCCTTCAGCCAAAGAAGAAGCCATACTTCATCTGTGCTGGTTTCAAGGTTGTTTATTCTTGCTTATCTCTAACATGTTCTGCTGCCCTGCCGCAGGTCTGTCCTGCAGGGCAGCGTGTGGGGCTCTGCCCCCAGTGGGATGTTACAAACATTAAATACCAGAAACTACGTGTGCTATATTTACAATAACGTGCCAATATCTATCATCTACGTTGAACAGTGTGTCCCCAGCCTAAACCAACAGAAAAATGCCAACACTACAGTGAAACATGGAGGGCATGAAGAAGGAGAAAAAGGACAAGACACACCCAGTTTCCTCCATCTTGTGCCCTTTGGACCCCTAATCTAGAATCCTAAAATTTTACTTTTGCACCCGTGCCACACTTAATCATTACTCATATCAAACATTCAGAGCTTGTAATTCATCCTGTAAGTTTGAAAACTCTTTTCCATGGACAGAGATCACAGACAGTGTCTCTCAGGGCTCTGTCCAGGGGGGTTCCTGACCCCCTGCCAGGGTCCCAGGCCTTCCAGGGCAGCCAGAGGGATGCCCTGGACTCCCACACCCCTGCACCCAGGAGCGTAGAGAACCACCCTGTGTGACATCCAGCTGAAAAGGGGTGACAGCTCTGGCTGTGGAGTTGCACAAACTTGGCATGTGGCACTAAGTCCTGCACTGTGGCACCTCCCAACAAGTAGCACCCAGCACCATAAGCCTAAAAACGAGCCTCATGTCAAGGGCAAAAGCTCCTTCCCTAACAACCACAGTTGGTTCTGAGAGTCTGTTTTGTGGTGTACAAGCCCCTTAACCTGGCTGTTCATTCCTTTGCCTTACTAATTTATAGTGAGGCACTCATCCTGAAAGAGGGCAGCTCCAGCAATGCTTCTGCCCTGAATTTGCATCTCAATACAAGATAAGCTTCACATCTGACAAAACTGAAAGATCACAGCCCCAGGCTCTTGTCATGAAGTATCTCTGGAGGATCACCAACCTCATTCCCTGTGGGAACACGCCTCAAGCAGCCTCTGCCCAATTCCCTGCTCTCATCTTTTATCCTGCCCTCTTTATACTGATCATTTTTCACACTGGCATACAAATTGCAAGTGCAGCCCAAACTGATCCACTCCATACCTTCAGTCCCCTGAGGTTAACAAGTAGGTCTCTACCTCATAGTTTTATAGGTCCATTGTGTTCTTTGATTAGCAGCTCTGTCCCAGACTCAATGGCTTTGGGATAAATTCAGAATGTTTGATAGCTAGTGTTTTTTAAATCGATTGTTACAGTATTTTGCAAATTATGTAGAAGTTACTCATATTTCAGCCCCACTTATAAGCCCCAGCATCCTTGGTCTTCCTTAGCTGCAGTGAGCACCCCAGCAATGGGAGTGGGCATGACAAGGTCACTGGAGGTGATGCCACCAGAGCTCTCCACTTTTTGTCAGACCCTCCCCCTCAGGTATCCTGCTCTGATGTGCAGGGCCTGGCAATTCTCTTTGCTTATGCAGCTGATAAAGTCCAAATGGAATAAATGATGGACCAACACAATTACAAATTCCCCCTAATTTCCCCATTAATTTCTGGCGTTTCCCTCATAGCAGGACACAGTAATCAATGTGTACAGCAGCTCTGCCACCACCAGCCCAAGGCTGGCCTGGAGCAAACCTTACAGAATCAGATGCTGATTTTCCCCATCCAGATCTGGATTGCCTCCTGGTGACCCAGCCAACACAGAAAAGTGATTGGAGACCACTGGTCCAGGACTGGCCATGTAAACACTGCAGGCTCAGGTGGAGCAAATGGGCCCCACAAGTCAAAGCAGGGTAGTATGAGCTGTCACTGTACAACAGCAACAATTACTCTCACATCAAGATGCCAAGCACAGGAAACCTCAGCCAGCATAGCCTGAGGGACAGTAAGGAACTATTATATGTTTCTTTATAAAAGACCACATTGAAGTCATAGATTAAAAAGCAAAAAGGCACTTGTAGCATAGTGAAATACAAAGTATGAATTGACCCACTCATTTAATAACACCTCTTACTCCCTTTTCTTGCCTTTGTATGCCAAAAAGCTGTCCACAGCCAGCTTTTATTGGATACAGAAGTGGTGGGAGCTGCCCCGGGGGAAAGGGGGATAAAGTCAGCCCAAGTGGGATGCTGCTGCCTTTGCTCAGTGCCCTGGAACACAGTGCAAGCCTGCACAGGCACGTGTCCAGAGCAGAGAGAACGGGGCAGCTCTGCCCCTGGGCTGACCCTTCCCCACAGCCCCACTGCTGGGAGAGGCCAGCTCAGACCTGTGATCCTTCTGGCCACTCCAGCCCACAGCAGGTTCACTGCCCACAGCAGCGTGCCCCTGGCATGCAGGGTATGCCAGCCACGCAGGCATGGCCCTGCTAAAGCTCTTCTGCTCTGTATACAGAGTTATTTATAGGCAAGAAAAAATAGACTCTGCAACCCAGTGCTGATCTTCTGAACTTTAGCAAAAAGCATTAGGAAAAAATGCAAGCAGCTTATTTTTCACTAAGGTCTTTCAGTAGAAAGGTCATTCATCAGCATAATAAAAACCAAAATACTTGAAAAGAAAACAATTTTATCCTCTAAATCATAAATAATATACATAGTTGCAGAATTCTTATTATTGGCTAATATTGCACCATTTAAAATGTATTTTAAATTACCATGTATGTGACCTTAGGGAACTACCAGATATTTTATGTTGTCTGATGGAATCAGAGCATGAAAACATGGAAGAAAATGGACACAGGGAAAACTACCAAGTCATTAGAACTCAAATCACAGCAACACAGTTACACAGACTGACCTACAGCTTAAGTAACGCAATCAATGTAACCCATAAAAAGTTATGATGAGAATATCCATTAATTTAAAAAAACAGCCAAATTTGAGTCTTTGGCAGAGAGGAAATAACCTCCCCAGGCTGGTATCCACAAGATGTCTGGTGAGATTAACACCAACCAGTGTTAAGAATAAACCTTCTCTGTGAGTTGACTATGCAATGTCTTTTAAATTAATTTTCCCCTTTGAAACAAACTTTTTAGGGTTTTCCTATTACTTCTAGCATGACAAATGTTGTGCACTGTATTGTTGTCAAAAACTCAAAGGACATGTATCCTTAATTAATACTAGGAATTGGTAGTCAATGGATAAGGCTATGTTGTACAGCAAGGAGGGCTGTAAGCACAGACATCCCAAATGATGTGTTAAGGAACAGGATGACACACACAAAGACAAAGGTGACAAACAGAAAGCACAAATCACCCATCAGTGTTCCCAAGAGCTGCGAAAAACCTGTTTTAAGGCACAGCTAAAAACATAATGTGAATATCCTGCATAAGGTGACAGTGCAAAAAAGGCATCAAAGGGGTACAAAAAGCAGTTGTGGACCCTTCAAACCAAAGGAACAAAGAGAGAAAATAATTCCTCCAGCCCCATCTTCTTTGCTGCTCTCAACATGAGCAGTTCCTCCATCACCTCTGGCAGACAAAGAGCTCTGCCCTTGTGTTTGCCATTGTCACATTCTGCCACTGCAGCTCAAGCAGCCACTTCTAGGAAGTTACCTTTTACCATGTCACTGGGTAGAGAAAATCAGGATTTTAGGAGAAATGTGTGTGTGTGTGTGTGTGTGTGTGTACAAACATGGCCTCTGCCCCAGCTTTCCTCCTCCATAGCTTCATGCTGCTGCAGTGCTCTGAGGCACAGCTGGTCAGTACAGATTAAAGGCAAGTCAGCAGTCCCTGTAAACATTTACACAATATAGAGCAAATGAGACAGAGAATATCCAGTAGCCCAATGGTTAGAAAGATGAATTTTAGTATCCCAAATTCAGTTCCTGTTCCAGAGACTAATGGGATACAAATACAGAGCAGGATTAATCTCATCCAAGTTTAGATATCTACATTACTGTTCCTCATTCCAAGCTTTTTGCACAGGACATCAATGGGAATTTTTAGAAAACTATTTGTCTGACCTTTAGGAATGAATTATTTATTCTGCAGAAGCATCTAAAAATTTCCAATGACTGGAAAAAGTGTGCAGGGTCACTAGATCCAACTCACGTCCAATGTCTCCATTTCTGAAGTCAGGATAGTTAAATCCCTCCTAAAATATTCCCAGATGCCTTTAATTTGAGACCTGTCCAGATCAGTCTGCATGAAGGAGCTGAGCAGGTAAATGCTGAAGGTTCAGCCAGACTTATCTGTTATATTTTCTGTGTGCAATAGCTCCACTCAGTCAACCACAGCTGGAGCAGAGGCTCAGCCCCACGGGCAGTCAGGAGGAAGCTGAGCTGCAGCTCTGCCACTGTGGGACAACCTAGAGAATTGCTACCAGCACTAACAAGGAAGGTGACCAAGCCCTTCTGAGAATTACAGCCTTCCTACCCAGGGAGTCCTGCTGAGACCAAAACTCCCAGTGCCTGTTATTGTCCTGCCTGCACTGCTTGCACAGCCACTGCCTGCTGTGGCTCCAGAACACAAGTGCCATGCTCAGAAAGTAACAAAAAAGTGAGTAACTGTGGGTGTCATGGGTTTACAAGAATGAATTTTTCACAATGTATCTAACTAGCAGGTAATTACTAATGTGTTTGCAAAGGTGTCATGTTGGTAACTTACAGTCTCTTTCCAAAGTTCACATTTGCATGGCAGATCCTGTGTCCTCTTCTGAAGAGCTGATACTGCTTTTCAGTGTGCCTGGAGAGCACAGCTCAGGGTTTGCTGTAGAGCTGTTGGAGAGAGAGTTGTGTATCTAACAGATCAGGCACATGCTTTCCCTCCGAGTGCAATTCCTGGGTGCTCATCACAGCTCCCTTCTTTCAGGCGCTTCTGCCTGGAGCCTGTCTGTGCATCTGTCCCTGACCCACAGCCCACCATCCCAACTCCAGTTCCTCACACTTGTTTACCTTTCCTTCTTGCAGACCTCCCAGATGATTTTACTTTTGGGTCTGGTGGTTCTTTTTCCCCATAAATTGTACCTATGGCGGGCAGGGGGGGGGGTCTCTTTTAAATGAATTCCAGGTATTTTCTAAATAATTTTCTAAAATCTAAGCCTGGGTTTCTCCAAAATGGGACTGGTCCTCACAGAATATGGAAGAAAACAATACCTAGGTACTAACTTCTTCCTTTGGGGGCACAGAAGCAGAATTATTTTCTACTTCTTTGCACATGTGATAGGATTGGTGAAGAAGAGAAAATAAAATTATAAAATTGAACTTCCCTGCCTAAAGAGGGCACAGCAAAGAGGACCTACACATGCATGGACAGCCACACAGGTTCACAAAAGCTCATCCCAATAGTGGCACAAGCAACCCCTGTTCAGATTTTAACCAATAAAGCCTATGTAGGTAGATTCAGGTCTGACCTTATCTTGTACTGGGATCATTTTGGCTTTCTGTCATGATACCTGAATTTTGTGTTGTTTTTCTTATGGTAGTCATGACCTTGTAGTTATGTGTATCAAATGATTATTCTAGTCTCAAGGAAATAAAAGGTGACTCATATAAAAACAATGAAGTGAGTGTGTTTAGTGAGCACTGTCTGTACCCTGCCTGAATCCCAAAATACTCTTTAATTTTCTTTGCTTTCTGAAAAATGGTTTGGGGCTGGTATAGAAGCCCAGACAAGGGGATAATGTGTATGTCTCAAATACCAATAGCTGGATGGCTGTGGAGCCAAGTAAGGATTATTGGTAATAACATGCTATGGAAAAGAACAAGATGTGTCTGGAGAATGGGAACATACTAAGGTAGGGCAGTACTTTTCTGTGATAAACATCTGTGGCTGCTGGAGATAAGCACAACACAGTTCAGTGCAAGCATGAAATGAAGCTGGAAGTGGGCATGGAACATAGGGGAGATCAAGACCACCCAAGACCCATGACGCCCCTCATATCCAGAAAGGTCTGAAAGAATCGATTCTGCATGATCACTAATTCACATGAAAAGAGAGGAAATGGTCTTCAGGGCAGGGAAAATTATCTACAAAAAGGTACCCCCACCAAGCCTGGGCATCCCTCCTTTTATTCTTTCTTTTTCTTTCTCTCTTTCATTCCTCTCTTTCTCTCTTCATTCTCATCTTACCTCTTTATCCAAAACCCACTATCATGTGCTTATATAGTAGGCCAGGGACTAACATACCAATTTCCATGCCAAGTGTGTAATTTACTAATAAAACTTCATGTTTTTGTGGACCCTCTGAGTTTTGTGATTCCTTTCAACCATGAGCATTTACAAATCTTGACGTCTCACTCTGCCTTAAGGGTGGGACAACACAGCTGTTTAACCAAGTGATGAGAACTGTTGTCCCCCTGAACCACACAGTGACACTGGTAGAAGAGTAGAATATTATGGTCATGATATGCATAGCTGAACTATGTTTGTCTATTCCACACGTAGCCCACCCAGGATTTTTCATATCATAAGAATAAAGAGATTACAAAGCAATTACTGTGGCTACAATCTACTTGTGCCATTTACAGCTCACACTGACCCTCCCTTGCTACTAAGTGACATAAAAGGTATAATTCAAGTTGAGGGGCTGGTGGCATTTTTTTTGTTTCTTACCTAGGTGGTATATTAATCAGTTTTGTCTGTAGCACAGGGATTTTGAGAATGGGAATTCAAAAGCACTTTTTTTTCTCTAATCCCTTTTAATGACTACAGCGTTTTTGTTTCCTTGTAGTATTTCCTCCAAGGAAGCAAAAAAGCTTTGAATTAAACTAATGTTAGTTGTCTATTACTGGATAGCACAAAGAGAGACTGAAATTAAGTACTAACAACGTTCTAAAACTAGCATGACCTTAAATTACAGCAGGTTAATAAATCACTTCAAATGTAAATCTCTCAGCCCTCACCTTGAGATCTGAATACCTTTAATCTAGTTGCATAATATAAATTTTGATGATCAAAGCCTGCAACTGCTGGTAGAGTGAGACTACAAGTTGGAGGTACAGCTGGGACTTAGTTTGTGCTGTTCAACAAAAAAATGCTTTGGAAATTCAGTCTCTCAGGAACCTGTAAAACATAACAAAGTGTTGCAAAAGGTTTCAATATTTAACAAAAGCCACTGGAAATCTTTTGAAGCTCAGAATGGGAACTCAGGGGGACCAAGGAGATAGGAAGGGATCAAAGAGTCTTTGGGGCAAGTCACAAGATTGATGTACACGAGCACAACTGTGGGATGGGTTGTGGCAGCCTGTGTCCCAGCAGGGCTCTCCAGTACTGCCCTTCCCCTGGGACAAGGACAGCTGACACCACCAGAGCTGGGGACCTGCACCTTGCAGCACAAGCACGTGGGATGCAGAGTCAAGCCCAGAGTCACAAACCTGAGACAGCCAAGGGTAAATGTAGGGGTTCTGTCCTGCTAAGGAACTGGAGGGCAGCTGCAGCACCAGCATCCTGACACTGCCATCCTGCAGCAGCTTTTTGTGGGAACTGAGGCAAAGGTCCAGTGTCACTTGTTCTGTGGTCTTCTTTAACATACAAACAAAATAGACCTACCTCCATCTATTTTTTTATTATTACATACATACCAAAATTCTGCAGGTATGAACAGGCAGTGTTCATAAGCCTTCAGTGTGAAAATCTGGGAGCAGGAAGACAAAAGGACAAACGGAAGACAGAAGAAAACTCAGAGCGGCATTAAGCTCCTTGACATGCTTCCCTCTTGACGCTGTACCAGGCTGCTAAATTTGAAGTGTTCGTGATTTTCTGAGAATGTTCGTGTTCAAGAATTTGCTCTCTATCATCTTCCTACTGGGGTGCGAGGCAGCATAAGGCTGTCATGGTTTTCTTCCTGTTTATCAATATTATTGCTCACAGTCACCAAAACAGCCTCATCTTAGAGACGTAATTTATGGGGGTGTCTGTCCCTCCACACTTAGGAAGCTTCTAAAAGGGGGAAATGAGAATTATTATAAGAAAATAATTACAAGAACAATAAGTTTCATAAAACTCTTATATAAATCAGACCAAGCTCCCTGTGAAATGAAAATGAAAGCTTGGCTCAACTGGAATAAAACATAAACCTCTGATTTCAAAGTGGACAGGATTTCACATAAACTTAGAAGAGAAATGAGTGGTAATGCCTGGTTTATTTCAGTGCAGAGGAAACATCCCCAGCAGAGTGCCAAGCTACTTGAGCTCTTCAAGCCTTTTACAAGGAACATAAAAGCCAGAGATCTGGTGCCAAATCCCCTGGTTGGCTCTCTTCAAAATGAGGAGTAATTCTCACATACTATGAAGGATTTCAGCACGTGCTCAAAAGCAAATACCTAGATTTGCCTCATCCAAAGTGAAACAGTGCCTGCAGGTGTGCAGAGTGCT
Source organism: Taeniopygia guttata (assembly GCF_048771995.1). Classification (NCBI taxonomy): domain Eukaryota; kingdom Metazoa; phylum Chordata; class Aves; order Passeriformes; family Estrildidae; genus Taeniopygia; species Taeniopygia guttata. The sequence goes on from NC_133025.1 coordinate 11,797,513, forward strand.
GTAGGGCCCTTCTGCCCCTACACACTCTGCAAAGCTGAGCTGTCGTGGAAACATGGACAGCCACAGTCCCAGGGCACTCCACCTCAGCCCAGGAGCATGATTCACAGCAGCCATCCCTGATTATCAGTGTAGCAGCTGCTAGCTGGATCATCTACAGTCCAAATCACCCCTTCACAGAGAAGCAAAGCCAGGCTCACCAAGCTGCCCTTCCCTGCTGATTTGTGCCCCGGAATAGGCAACATTAAAGGCATTTTGGCCATGTTTTTTTTTTTAACCAGCATTTTCTGTTTGATATGTAAACCAAAGCGTATTACATGCATGTCTATGTGCACATATTTGTATGCAGTCCACCTATTTCAGCCCATTTCCTACAGAAGTCTGCACTAATAGATTGTATCCACCACACATCCTCAGGTTCCTTCTGTTTCTCAGCAGAAGACCTGGGAAGGCAGCTCAAGGGGAAAGGCTGCTGCTCTTTAAACACTGCATCCCCCCCTTCATGAAATGCTGGTCTCAGGAGGAGGCAGTTTGCAGCAGAAGAGTAATTGCCTTCTGGAAGTGAGCTGTAGCACTCAGAGCATCTGTGCCTTCCAAATGCAGCTTGGAGTCCCCATCTGCAGGCAGGATGGAGCAGGGCAGCTCAGCACCCAGCTAAGCTGGGGGCATTAGGTGACACAAAAAGGGCTGGGGGACGCTGAGTTGAGCTGGGTAAACCATGGCACTGCAGGGGACAATGAAGAACAGCCCCGCTGTCCAAATCACAGCAGGGATCTGCAGATAAAATTGTGTCTGCCCTTCTTCACTTAATCACCGGCCAGAGGTTTAAGGGTGTGGTCTGCACAAGTGGTTCTAAAGGGGCGGCTGTTGTGCTGCTCTGCCAGGGTCAGGCTGGGGGTAGGTACAGGTGTGGAATATGCACACACACCTACTTTTGATGAGATGACAGAAAGGTGGGAACAGGCAGACACATCTATGTGTGCAGCTGGGGCAGAGCAGGTACATGCCTAGCAGTGCCTCATGCTGGGGAAGCACCAGGGATGCAAAGAAGAGCAGCACAAACCCTGCAGAAATGGGGGGTGTGCATCCAGTGCTCAGGCTGGTACCTTGCTCTGGTGACCCAAAGCAGCCCAAACCACAGCAGCTTCCCAAGTTAGGATTTCATAACAGCTGAAAGAAGACAGATACCCTCTCAGGCATCAACAGATAGATCAATTACCTGAGCAAAACCAATCAATTCCCAGATTTCCAGCTCAAGGAAATGCCTATACACAGGACAAATTTGCAGAGAGGGGTGTGTGCAGTTGAACTGTGAGCTCCACAGCACTTGCATGGTGGCTCACTGCTTCCTCGAACACTAAAACCCACCAAATTCCTGCTTATATCACAGATTTTTTTTCTGCTTGATAAGTTGATGCCCAAACCCTAAGGCAGTAAAATCCTAAGGGCAAATTTTCCTTAGTCCTCACACTGGAAAGTGAAGATTAAGAGCAACATGTCGAGCTTCAGCCCAAGGCAAAAGAAAAGAACTTTATCAATACTTTCAGGTGAGCTACTCTCTTCCCTTTAGCTGATGAAGCGGGAGAAAGGTTTTGATTAAAGTCCACCTTCCAGCCCTTTCCCATTTTAGGGGGTTTCACCATTATCTAAGCACTCTCCTTCACCTGCTCACAAACAGGTTGCTAATACAGGCAGTGGTACTCAAATTTGTCAAAAGTGATTTAAAATCCCATCAACATCAGAAAACTGTAAAGGACAATATTAATCCCTGAGTCCAGCAAGTCAAGAACTGCACATCCACTAGTTTCTAATGAAAATTACTCTGTAGTAAGTTTGTCTTCATTTTCTGTTGTGACATAGCCCTCTAATTAATACATTTTTACAACCAAAATAATCAGTTTTCTATATTATATCTGTCTAATAATGTATCTTCCAAGAAAAACGAGATTAATCATTATTTTAAAACAATGGCTTTATGGGTTTTTTATTTCCTTTATGAGATCTGCACAGATAAATCAAAAAAACCACCAGTTTCCATCACCCTCCCAGAATGGGATTAATTTACCATAACGAAAATGGATGGGAGCATCAGAAGTGCTCACTCCAAATATGCTCATAGTGACTAATGCCATGAATATGAAAAACTATCTTAACTGTTATCTAGGTTGCATGATCTTGGCAGAAAGGAAGACAGAGGAAATGAATGTAATCACTGCAAAATATGTAAAAATGACAGAGAGAGGAAAGTCTAGACAATGTGGAATGATTGCCATGCTCTCCAGCTTGGAATGCAAAGCTGTCTTCTGATTGTTCTGAGGTTTAAACTGCCGAACAAACACTGCTCTTCAAACCCATATGGGCAAGCAATTTGCCATATGTTTTAGAACATGGCACAAGTACCCAGAGATGCACCACTGCTAATGCTGCAAATAGAAAAAAGCGAGAAATGCCATCCCTGTCACTCTGAAACATTAACAAGGGAGTGGAGATCCAGGCTTGTTTTCAAAAAAAAAAATACCAACCCTCTACATGGTAACTTTTCCTTCTCCATGCTCATACCCATGTGAGCTTGCCCTGGCTCCCAGAACTCTGGCACCAAAGAATTGATCTGGGGCTCTGGGTTGATGGCAAATTGTCAGCAGTGTGTCCAGGCAGCTGAAAGGGCCAGTGTATCCTGGCCCTTTCATCCTGAAGAATGCTCCATCAGAAAATCAGCATCTCCTGCAAATATTAAAAGAAACTGTCAGCTAATGGCTCATTCAGAGGAGAGTGTGCAAGATTCCCAAATATATTGAAAAATCTCTTGTTAAAGAATGGAACATCTAAACAGCCTGGACAACCTCATATACTTACCAGAGTTACATGTTGCTGGTATGTCATTCACCTGAACAGTTCCCAAATGTCAGGGCAGGCTGTGGACACTTGCACATAGGATAGCTCTGGTCTTTTCAGTCTGATTATATTGATGCTGGTCACGACTATTTACAGATCATAGCTTTAGGACACTAACAGTGTTTGCTTGTAGTCAGTCCTTAAGTCTGGACATCTTAAGCCAAAAAGGTAGGACTTCAATTTACCTTCAAATAAAAATTTGCAACCTGATTTCAATACTACAATTTCTTCCCTCTGTCATATCAATTAAAAAACAGATTATTCTGCTGCTAGTATTAAATAAAGTGCATTAATAAACACAGAAATAATAAAAATAGGAATATTCTTAGAAGAATAATAAGAAGAAATGGTACTCACAGCTGATAATTCTGTGGCTGCCCCAGTCAGAGGAACATGCTGTCAGGGCTGATCCTCACAACTCTAACCCAAAGGTTAGAGTTGTGAGGATCCTGCTGCCTTTTTTGTTGGGTTTTGTCTTTTGGTTTTGTGCTCTGATATGATGAAAGCCTTCACATTTTTAGAATGCAGAACTGCATATGCAAGGAAATCTGTGGCTGAAATAGACAATTTGTACCCATTGCCCTTTGTGAAGAGAGGGCATCCATTCTCTTCATACCTGTCTCTGAAGCACTGTAATACTGTAGTGAGGCACTCCTGAGCCTTCTCTGCTCCAGGAAGAAGATGTAACTGCTTTAGTCCTTCCTCACAGGGCAGGCGTAGATGGTGGCTTGATCCTCTCCAGCCTGCCTGCATCTCCATCTAAGATGTTCTTCAGTGTTTGATACCACAGCCACTACTCAAACCACCTAATATACATTATTTTCTTGTACTGCAGTTACAACTATAAGTTTTATAGAGCTGGGCTGGTATCTTGATGAGTTGAAGTCACACTGCTGTTAGAAGGAGCTGATTCAAAGATTGAGATCTGAAGAAAAGAGAATTGGTTGTTCTCAGTATATTCCCCACCTGTGAGCTCCAGGTATAACACTGATAATATCTGTATTATCAATAGTAACTTCAAAAAGGCACCAACCTAATCTTCAGTGAGACTCACACTTATCTTCATGGGTGGGTTTAAATGTTATTTTTAAACATTAATAAATCTATTTTGCCTTTTATTTCAAGCAGCCCAGTTGAAAGAATTAGAAAGAAACAAAATATAAAAGTAGTGGCAAAAGCTGCTCCACTAGTCCCAGCAGTGCATTTCTTGGCTGTGCATTATTAAGCCAACACAAAGAACATTTCCAGGAATACCATTATGCTGCTGCATAGAGAAAAATGCTTCTGATTAGCATGTACTCGGTATGCTTGGAAAATTAGATCTCCTTCAGAGAATTCCAGCAACAAGTGAAACATCTGTTGTTTCCTCCAAGTTATAACAATTATTTTACAATTACTCTTTTGCATACTTTGAATTTCTAATTTTTTATTTTTATCTAGAAAGCCATGATTTGTGGTGCAATTGGAATTCACAATGCGCACATGTGTGTGGGAAAGAAGAATAGGAAATAATGGCAGTCCCTAACTGCAGTATTATGTCACCCCCAAGGCTAAAATTGTTGGCCATCTACATTATTTGCATTCACTGTATTAATTCCCCTCTATACACAATGGGAATTAATCCCATTTCAATAAATTCAATGGCTCCTATTTATTCCAAGGTTGATGGCAGTGATCCCTATTGTTTGTAGCCACAAAATATGCTTTCTGCGGCCAAAAATCCAGCTTCCAACCCCTTCCTGCAGCACATTTCTTGTGCAGCTGTGGCGGGACCAGCGCTGGGGGTATGAACAACACTGAAATAAATGGTGTTAAAAGAAAACCCTAAGCGGGTTGGAGTAGCAGCAGCATGGCAGCAGAAATGTGCAGAGGCACTTGGGAGAGGCTGGAATTGATTCAGCCAGTTTCACAAGTGGGGAAAAGAGGTCATAGCATGGGCAAAAAAGAGCTGTGAAGAGTCAGGCCCCTGGACAGCACAGAAGTCAAAAGGCTGGTAATATTCACGTCTGTAACACTAGAGATAGCCTCGCCTCATTATATTCAGTGCAGTTTATCTGCTCTCAAGAGCTCTTGCTTCAAAAGGTGATGCACAAAGGAGAGGTGAGAAATGCAGGTTAAATACGGTATTTTGCTCTTCCTGCTGTGTTTGCCTGCACAATGACAGTACAAGTGCTGGGGGCAATGGCCTGTTTCCAGCATCAGCCTCCGAGGGTCATTGTATTTTATTTCTGTCATCCACGTAGGATGGATAAATAAACAACTCGCCAAATACACTTAGAAACAGTCTAACTTAGCACGGGTTTACAAAAGACTGGTACCAGAACATCTTGCTGAAGGACAGAGGTAAAATAACAGTGGCTCCCCCTGTGGAAGTGGGAGACTTTTTTGGCTATTTTTATCCACCCTGCAAACACTTTCAGACCAGCCAGCAAAGGCCTTTGAGGAGTATCTTTGACTCGGCTGCACATCTACAGCCTGAAGATAACACAGGAGACATATGGCAAAGCCTTGTCTCTGTCAGCCCTACTCCCTCTGAGCAGAGACTACCCTTGATTCCAGCAGCTGGGAGGACACGTCACAGGGAGATCTCCGATCTGCACAGAGATCTTGGCCAAGCAGGGAGATCTTGGCCAACCCATCTAGAAGCTCTGCTTCTAGATGGGTTTTACACAATGGCATCTCACCTTCACACCTGGCAGCAGCATTGCCATAAGGAATTTCCAATGAAACAGCCAAAGAGCGAAAGCAAAACCCCCACAACTCTGCCAAAACAGGAACAGCGTTTCCCCATGTGTGAGGTCAAGGTCAGAGCCCATCTTACCCATCCTTCAAGTTACTCATTTTAGTAACAAAGATCTCTCCAGGTAACCCATGTGCTACCCTGGTACAGGCTGTGCCTGTTTTGGGTGCTGCTGCTGTTCCTGCAGTGCTGCCTGCAGGCTGCCAGCAGATGTGGGCACCTCACCCAGCTGCCATTCCACAGCACAGGGAGAGATCCGAGTGCTGGGGCAACACTGGAATACATGTTTGGAAATTTTTTCTATGAGAAAACTAATACAATTAAAAAAGAAAAGAAAACAAATGTCTTCCTTTCCAATGGTAGTCAAACTAATTACGCAGCTGCAAGTACTGTTAAAGTTTCACTGCAGACAAAACAGTAAAGTTGGATTACCTGCCCTAATTTAAGTGGTCTGAAGTTTTGCATCTAACACTTTTCCTTTTACACTCAAGAGAGAAATATCCCAGAGGATCACTAAAATGAGAGTCAAAGATCAACTGAATGAATTCCTCTCTAAAGGTAAATGTGACTTTTTAATGATTGCGAAGGAAGCCCTGGGTCCATTTGGCATCCAAATTTTAGACACCTCAGGACAAAGAACCTTACACAAAGTAGAAAACCACAGCCCTGGGTACAGTAAGCAGAATTTGCAGAGCCGTTGAAGAGTGACTTTTCATCAAGATCAAACCTTTATCTCTAGGCTGGTTGTCTTTGACCCCAATCAGCACTATTGTAGAGATGGTTTAATGAAATAATGGAGTACTCCAAACAACTATTTCACCAAAACTCACTGGTTTAGTGACAACTTCCACTTAGGTTCCATTTGTTTAACTGCAATTTTCAATTAGCCAAGTAATTCACTTCCCATTTATTTACATGCATGAGACAGAGCAAAAGCAAAAGATTTCATTTGATTTATAATCACAAACCAGAGACTCAGGCTTGGATTGTGAAATGGGCAGAAGGCAGCCAGCTAATTCCTGACAAATTTCATTAGCAATAAGGCCATGCTCAAGAAGCAGGAGCTGTTTTATGGGGGCTAGAAGTGAAAAGTTGGTGTGTGTTTAGGAATGTAAGCGTGCCTAAACATAAAGTATTGTATCATTCTTAAACAAAAGACTGAAGCAATAAATTAAATTTGTCAGATATGGAATAATTTTTTGAGCTTGTCCCTAAAGTGCATGTACTTTCCTTTCCTTGAAATGATTAATCAGTCATAGGGTAAAAATAAAAGAAATAAAATGGACAATTCTTTCTGCAGCATGACCTTATTTCCTACTCTGGATTGTGAATTTATACAAGCTTGTGTTGGAAAAATTGAATCTGACCAGCCATCAGTGCTGTTTATTTTATCAGAGGTGCTTCTGTCCATACTGAATGTTGTAGCTTCAATTCTGAAGAACCAGAAAGGAAATCTCTCTTGATTTCTCTCTCCAGAGAATTCCGTTACTGACAGCAGGAGACGTGGCATTGCTTACAGCCCAGAGAATTGACTTCTTATCACAAAACCAAATCTGCAGCAACTTCAGATTTCTGAAAGTTTGCTTAAGGATGGCAAAGTGTCCATTCAAGTGTAAAATGACTAAAGAGTGGGAAGAAATAGGTAAAAACATGAACTAAAAAAAGTATTTTATCATATTTAATAACACTTTTGGAAAGTTATTTGGAACATATTGAGGTACATACTTACATACTGACTCTCCAGCACTTAATCTAAACTAACTAATCTGAAGCACTGCACTACAGGTATTTTACACTTGCATAACTCAGATGTTCCATGAGGACCTATATGAACCAAAGGTACCTGGGGGAAGCTTTCAAAAGGCAGCCTGACAGACAATCCATCAACCAGATGGGTTTCTTTCCCCTTTCCCATTTATTCCTATAGCCACACTTCAAACTTTCCCTGATGAAACCAAGATGAGACTTACAATTTAACCTGAGCTTCTACATTAACATCCAATGAAAATCCAAGGTCATACATATCTGCTTATAGTTAAAAACTCCAGCGTGTCTTCGGCAAGACAGCACTAAAACAAAATCTGCTGAGACTTCTTTTCCAGCAAGCCCAACCTGCCTTGAATGTGATGTATGGGGAAGATCTTGGTGTCCCTTTCCAGAAAGGCTTCCCATGAAGGCCCTTTTCAAGGCTGCCTGTGTGTCTAGAGAATGTACATGACATGCCAGACTGCAGCAGTGATTGACTGCTTGAGGCAGTAAGGAGGAAATCTTATTTCCACCAAGCCCCAGGCAATGCTAGGCTCAGGGGTTATATTTCATAATGCAGATATCTACCTCTGACAGAACTGTCACCAGAAGTGGGTCATCAGTTCCAGGTATCAGAGGTATCACACTCCTTTTCTTTCCTGAGTCATCCCTCTCACAAACTGTCCACAGCAGCCTTGGACATTCCCCCCTTCCTGAGACAGCTGCTTGGTTGCTGCCACCAGTGGGGTCTCTTTGCTCAGTCAGGAAGGCAACAGGCAAAGGAGCAGATAAAATGAGTAGAGCTGACAGCTATTACCACAAACACCTCTATCAGCTCAGTCAGGAACAGTAGCAATGAAGGTATCTCCTGGTGAAAATTTTGTGGTCAGACACTCCTCAGGGCCCAGCAGAAATTGCCAAGATCACCTTCTGTCTGAACACTCTCCATACAGGGACTTCAAAGGACATCTGCAGACTCTGTCCGTCACCAATGACAAGATAATGGTTATTTTCAGGAAAAGGAAGTGTCAGCAAAGCAGGATCCTAACAGCCCACTGAGTCACTACTTTTCTTAAGACTGACAAGGTACAAAGGCAGTATTCATGAGGAAAGCCACAGTAAGGTGGTGAACTGTATGAAGACTGTTGTGGGGGTTTTTCAACAAAACAAACAACATGGGCACCTTCTCAAGATGAGTTCTTCTGCTGTCTTGCAAGAATTACATTGGAAAAGATACCTGCTTTTCCCATTGGAAAAGACGACTTTGTCAGCTGCTACTTATTACTAAAACATTTCCTTCCCCAGCTCCTGCACCAACACAGATATATTTTGTGCAGTCATGCAATAACAACCTGATTGCTTCATGGACTGAGAAAAATCAGGCATTCCTCCTTCAAAGTCTTCTCTTACATTCCTAGTGGGGGAAATTCACTATTGAGAAACTCATAACAAAAGTCTACCTAAGGAGGCAGCAGTGGGCAGATCAACAACACTAACAAACTTTTTCCTCCTTTTCCCCCCGACAGACAACTTGGATGCCTTGGGGTTTGACATACCCAGTAAAGACAACAGCAGCAGCCCACTACCACCATCTGTAAAAAATGTAATTCTCTCTGTTTGCTGCTGGGTGTCAAAGATGGACCTTTGAAATTTGAACCAGTAATATCCTTTAGCATTACCTCGAATGAAATAAGCTTGTAATCCAGAGAAGTTTTTGGAAGCTACTAAATTTGGTAGCTACCCAAAGGTAGCTAGAAGAAACATGGAAAACTAATCAAATCATTAAAGCATCTTTCTGCATTTCACCTGTACTTTTAACTTGGCTGGTTCTACATGATATTCTATATAATTTCCATTCTGTGTGCAGGTTTCTTTCCCAAACATGATTTAATTTAAATAGAATATATGGATTAAAATCAAAACAGTCAGACACAGAAATATGCTGAATGTTATTAAAAGACATAGCGCACTGCATTTTTTTTTTAACCATCAGCCATAGAAAGCTTTATTCCAAGCCTGATCACACTTTCAGTTACAAAACACATGGCAAAAAATAACAGTTAACGCGCAAGATCTGCCATATTTCTACTTGCCTCTATTCTTATACTGGACTTTCCACATTGAGGATGGAGAATAAACATCTCTAATTTTTAACATAACGAATATACCTAAGGGTAGCAAATAAAGGTTTTTATTATTTTTAATTTAATTTCACAAATGCTTTACTTTCCCCAAGCCGCCATTTGTTAGTGCAACAAACCGCACAGTGCTAGTTGCTGAGGTATACATGGTTAAACTGATTTCACCTTCAACCCAAATTGCTGTGTTTTCTCTCACCCTTTTTTTTTTTTTTAAGTAATGAAAGCCATATAGTCACCATTTCACATTTGTAAAAATAATTCCACTCTAGACTAAAGAATGGTTTTCTTCTTGGTGTTAATAATGACAGGCTGTAAAAAGCAACAGCCTTATCTTTTATCGCCCATATAACTCCTGTTGGTTTTTTTTTTTTTATATTTTAAAGATATTTTGTGCAAAATTAAGTTCTGTGTAGGTCTGTACCATAATTTGGAAAAAACTGTGTATAAAATGTACTTAATTTTTAAAAACAATCCCAACGTCAAACAACAGAGAAAGGAGAAACAGATCAGAGGCAGCTAAAGTTTTCACATGAGAAACTAAATATAGTATGTTCTTAAAGCTCCAGTAATACATTCTTCAAAAAACCAGAATGCACTTTGGTCATTATTAAACATTAGTACAGAGGCAAATAAAATACAAAATGCTTGTTTGTGTTGCTTTTATATATAAAAATACTTTTATACCACATAAGTTTAAGACTCAATACATCCAATCTTGCAAGATTCTGAAGATTAGCAAACATAGGGCAATATCCAGACTCTTCTCAACAATTACTTGTAATTTTTCAGTATGAAGCCAGTATTTTAGAAACATAAAATATAAGAATACTTGTGCCTGGTGGTATTAATCCTCCCAAAATAGGATTTCCTTTGTAGAAGGAAAGTTTGTTACTAGTCATTCAATTTCACAGGGATGGACATATTATTTTTGTCACACTGAAGAACCACGAGTCAATATGACTGGTCCTTGTGGGAGGCAGAGGGAGAGGTGTTAGAAACCCCAGCAGAAAACACATGGGAATGACACCTGCTGGGGAGGAATGGGAGTTATTTCAAGACACAAACCTGCCAAATACCAGGCTTTGCAGCTCTGCTGCTCACCAGAGCAACTTGTTCTTTGTGTTTAATAATTGTGTTCTTAAACTTCAATGTGGTATGAATGGCATATACTATAGTGTACAAGAGGAGAGCATCTATCTATCTTTTGTTCAGTCAGTCAAAGCATTCCTTTCACCAGTAAATAATTTGCTTGTTTAAATATTCAACTTCAACATATAATACATACTGCTCCATAGTTCACCATAATATATCCCAATTAATATACATTTATATGTATAAAGTTTCTCATTAAAAGTAACAATAAAAAGTGCACATGCACAGTCAGAGCTGCGCAGAACAGCTCAGTATTTCAAATAAATACAATATTTAATTTTTATCAAAATATCATACAGCATGGTAACCATTTACAATTATTGCTCTAATAAGTGTGTTATCAAAGAACACTTGTTGACTTCTTATATAATACCTTTTTAATATCCCAGGATATTTAAACTGCAGCCTATATGAGTTTAGATCCTGGAATAACTCTTAAGTATTAGAAATTCCCACTTGTTTCTAATAGTAATAGAAAACATTTTTGCTACCTGTCATACTGTACTGTCAGTATTTTATTTTTTGAGTGTGTCTCACTTTCCTGTTGCAACCAAGCATCTATTGACATTGTCCTCATAAATGACTGGTGCAAATGAAATACTCTAAGCAATTTTACCACACTATCAAAAATCAAATTACTTCCATATAGTGTTACTGGTAACTAAAAATGTTCAGCATTGGCTTAGCTTTAACAACAGATAGAGCAATTTAGTGTGATCATATTTCAGGATTTTAAATTCTCAGACACACAGTTTTTGACCTTTCCTAAATCTGAACCTTTCCGGAACAAAGCAAGTAATTTGAAAATAAAACATAAATGTCAACTAAGACAAACATAAACCAGTGAGAAGATGAAATAAATACAAAGATTGCACAAGACAGATGTAAACACTTCCGTTTTCCAAATTACTTCCTTGAAGAGGTTGTAGCTTCTGAAATACAGATTCAGTGGCTGCTGTGAGGCAGTTCTGTCCATCAATGACCTTTTCTATAACACTGTGTTATTTCATCTTCTTTCTATACTGTCAAGATTTGATCTTCCAGAGCTGGAAAAATTAGAGCAGCACATCAACTTATTTCTCAAATTATTTCTGTTTACCAGAACTGCAATACAACCATGTTTTTTCTTATTGCATTTGCTACGAAGTCTAATGACACACAAAATACATTTTACATGCATTTATTTCTAACAAGAAAAAGACAGCAGATTTAAGCAAACTTAATGGCCAATAAAGGGCTTTGTGAGAAGAACAAGCTTGTGCCTCATAACCTGAATCTTGAAATAGTTTCCAGTGTTTTCAGTTCAGGGTGGGCCTGAGAGAAGGATCTAAGAGTCCTATAGCAATAAAAAACCAACACTGCAGGACTGGTCACAGCAATACCTTTCCTACTGCAATACTTCACTGCAGGGCAAGACAAGGACAGCCTGCTCTGTCTGCCCCCCTCACAGAGCTACAGAGTCAACAGTGAGAAATTAAAGAGAGAAATCAAATCTGAGATATGAAGAAAAGTTAAAGAAGGTCTTGTATTTATGTGTAGAAATGTCTCCATATTTCCATCCAAGAATTCTTGTAATTAAGTGTCCTAAATGAAATTACAAAGCCACAAAATGAAAAAAAAAAGTTTTAAGGGCTGCTCCAAAAAATACACCATTATTTTTCTGATATAGATTTAATTTAATAATTTAGTAACAGTTTTCAAACAATAAATCTTCTAGTTAGCCTGGTTAAGAATTAACTATGCTTCAATATGTGTTCCATCTATGGTGAAAAAAAGGATGCTTCTCAAGTATTTACCTTTAGATTAAATCCAAGCAAGTCACTGATGACACCAGAAACAGCTGACAGGATGACAACCTGGGTGATGTTATAAAGCAGTGGATTCATTGTAAGCCCATATAACCTAAAGGGACTGTCCAGTTCCTAATAAGGCAAAACAACAGCATCATTAAAAACCAAAAACTACACAAAGGAGGTTTTGTTCACATATATATTGAGCAATATTAAATACTTTAGGAAGTCTTCCAAGTCCCAGTGGAACAAAACATTCTCCTATTATTCTGCATATCAAACACAATGTGCAGGAAAATGTCCATCACAGTAAGTGTTTACTGCTGTTGTCTAAATAACCCTTAAAAATATCGAAGGCTACCCATGTACAATACCTACCACTCTGCTCATGAAGCCAAGAAAATAAAGAGCAAGGTGCAACCATCTCCAAATTCCTTACAACTTTTCAGAAATAACCTTCAGTGTTAAAAGAACTGACAGGCAGTAGAATCACAAAAAAAAAAGAATAGAAAGATTCTTCATAATGACAGAAGACTACCTCACAACTATTAAAATTAACAAAAATATCTTTCCTATTCCTATTTCCTTCCTTTTCCATTATTTTTGAAACTAACAACTCATCAATATAGCCAGAAAAGGATGATAAACGAAAAAAAAAAATCCTAACAATCATTGGACTGCCAATACTTTACTTTTTTTTAATTGAAAGGAACAAAACACAAGCCCAAATTAATCTGTAACAAAACTTGAACAAAGAAGCTATTTCACTGATTTTCAATTACTGGTGTGTGAATATAGTCACCCAAACTTTTCTGGCCTAGAAATATGTCAAATAAAGTAAAGAAAAAAGAGTTTACTTTAAAATATAAGAGTGGATTACATAAAGTCTACCAACTATCACTGCTTTGGTCATTTATATTTTCTAGCTTTAAATTCATCTTCATCCCTCTCCTGCACTGCATCCTGGGCCTTGAAAAAGACCTTATAAATCCTTTCTTAAAAATGAAGAATTTCAAAGGTATGATTCTTTTTTCAAAAAGATGAAATAAGAATGAACAACCTTTTCATCTAGATGTAATGTTGTATAAAACTCTGCTGCAAATACAAAAGATACAAAATGATTCTGAGAAGGACAGTGGAGAAATTCTTTAAGGAAAAAGGTTTTAGATTCTGGATTCATCTTACCAATTTTATGAGTAAGAAAACAGTAATATTCAATTTTTATAAAAGTTTAAAGACCAAAACCACCCAAAATCAAATTTAAAAAACCCTAATCCCATTTAGCTACTGGACATGAATTATGTAATTGCACTAATCACTAACAACCAAGAATTTATTTAAAGCTCACAGTAGGTGGCTTGGAGATCTCACTTTTTGGTTATCTTCTCACAGTAACTAAAACATGGCCTGGGTCTGGGATTTGTGCCACAAAAGTTAAGTTCCCCATCGGAAAAGGCTGTGACTTTTGGCAAGAGGAAAACATGAAAGCTTTTTTTGAAACACCGAGAAGAGCATGAAAAAAATGGAAGCAACTTAGTCCAAGCTGGGATCAGCATCCAACCTACCCACATTCTCACAGCACACAAACAATTTAGCTCAGGATGAGCTCATGAAAGCTCATCCTTAAGCTGTTGGGCTTTGTCTGTTCTTGTCCAATCTCTCCTTGAATCCAGCTAACCCTTCTGAATCCACAGTGTTTTCTGACCATCTGATGCACTGAGAAGATTTCCTTTCCTTTGCTCCACAACCAGGTCCTGAAAGCCTTGCAGTCCCTTACTCTTACACAAGGAGACAGTCACAGATTTAGTCAGGCTCTCCTTATTGATCCAGCACAATTCTCAAACAGGTGCTTTGTCAGCTCTGAGTCCTTGCTGACTCCATCATTTCTCTCAGGGAAAGTGCTGCATATCTTTTTAGAGGAGGGGACCAACACACACCTTGTTCGAGGTGTGCTGGTGGGAGGAATTTCATTGAACTAGAAGAAATACTCTTAATCTCAGCTACTGACTGGCTAAACAGAGTTTTAACTGCATTTTATGGCCTTCTCCCTGGCACATAGGAATCAACAGGCTAAGGGTCCAAACTCAACCCAAATGTGTGGATGAATGAGGCCAAAAAGTCTTAAATCACCACTGTATTGACACTCAAAACAGACAATAAAATTTCATCATTTGTTTCCCAAGCATTCATCACCCTGACCACCCTGAAGTACCTTCTCTTGCACTGCTAATATACAGCAAAAGAATTAAGACTTCCTGGATGTAATAATAATTTACAATCCACAATTACAGCAACGTAACAGACTGCACTGTATGAACAAGCAGCATCCCTGTGAAGAGGTATGGGACAAATTTAAACCAAAGCACACCCTACTGCCTGCAGAAGTCACACAAGTGACTCTTTAACCAATCTATTCTACTACCTCTTTTTTATAATATGGGAATTCCATTTTAATTCTTACCTTCAGTAACTTAGTAGCAAGTTTTAAAACATTGTTCACTAGTGTCAGTTCCTCCTTCTTATTAGGCTTTTTCTCCATTTTCAAGTACAAGTTTATCTGATTTAAAACAAAAACACAAGTGTCACCACCTACTCAGAATTTCAAGGAATTAATTTTGAACTATAATATATTTCAAAAATGTGGTTTCTCAGCAGCCATATGACAAAACTGCAGTGAATTTCTGCAAGCAAGCAAACTTTGTTTCCTTTTTAATATTCAAGAACAAGTACTGGCTCAGCACCATAGGAAAATGCAATACTAATTTATGATATAACAAATTACATTTGACATTATTATTACACCAACTTTAAAGTTTAGCCTGATCTATAAATTAGGCACAAAAAACTAACATAGGTTGGGTTTACATAATTTCTTTTTCCTCATTCAAGGGTTGCCTGAGGTTTGACAATTCATCCCCAGGAGGTCTTCATAGTAGTGGGCAGACCTTACAAGACTTAACACCCTCAAAAGTTATTGAACAGGATGAAATGCAAAACCATAACTCTGCTAAAGTGTAATTTCTTTTAAAAGATTCTAGTGTAATTTAGTACTTCATAAGCACCTTGAGAGCAGAAAAATCAATCTTTCCAGTGCCTTGAAATATTTGAAAAATTATTAAACTCTTCATTGCTGTAGGAGAACAGTATATTGAACATTTCAATACTTCTGTGATGTAGACGTTTTTAGGTCATTATTTCTGAGAAAGTTAAAGAGTTCAAACTGGCTCTCTTTTGTCCTTTTAGCAATTTTGAAACAACAGCTTTCGTTCTCAAACAACCTATCTTTGATATCCCAGATCAAACAAAGGCTAGGGTTTTTTCCTTTTCTTTTGCATAACAGAAGCAAATCAAAGCAAAAATGTCTTGAAAAGCCACTAACTTTTTATTTTAGGGTGACAACCTTCAAAATAAAAAGTGAACACTAGCAATGTGCTAAAGTAATCCTTCAGATGACACTTACCTGACTATAGAAAGGCAGTGATGCTATATGATGCTATGATATATTTCACCACCTCATTGTATGGGGGTTATTCAAATAAGGGCCATAGACATTCAAAACAAGCAATTGATTATCAAATCTCCCTAAAAACACCACTGTAAGTTTTTTACACAGGTTAAAAACCAAAACCTACGCCTAATATATTCCATGGCATATTAAGGCCCTGAACTATCATTACTGCATTGTACATTACAATTATGCTTTCAAAGCCAAAGAGATTCCAATCTTTAAAGATAAAACTATTGATTTCAACAATGCAAGACTTATAAGCAAGACTAAACAAAAAAATAAGGGCTCTAATTAGCAACTATGAAAACCATAGGAAGATTCAAAGATCTCTTTTAAGAGCTATTATGATTTCACATATGTTAATTTCAATAACAATCTTGGCATCAGGAGGAGTATGTCTGCACAGCCATCTACCATGCCTATTTTGAGATTCAAAACTGGTACTATGACAACTATGGTCAGACCATAAATTCTGTTTTGCTCATGGATTTACAAGACCAATTAAAAATACTTTCAGAAGGTCCTGAAAAATACAACCAAACAAAATAAAATTTAAAAAAAAAAACCCTTTTAGTTTTCCATTGTGACTCCTAATCATGAAATTCATAGGTTGAATATAAAGCACAAAGAAGTGCCTGGAACTTTGCTGGCAGAAATAGAATTTTCAATTTCATCTTATCTGTGGAGCATTTAAATTGCATCTGGGAGTGGAGACTCATTTATCTTTTTTTTGTTATTGTACTTTCCTGTTTGTTTTCAGCTTTGTTGTTTTCTCAAAAAGCCTAATAACTGTAGTGTGCCATTTTCCAGGACACTGGATCAGATGTGCTTTTTTAGATAAAGTGTCAGTCAATATTTCAGAGGACTTGACCTTCCTTGAAAAGCCAAAATGTTAGACTTCCATGAGTCTGTCTCAAGAACCCCAATTATGCTGTAGCACCCAGCTCAAGCAAATGAAACCAGTCTAAAGTGAGTCCTACCCAGGGTGAAACGTATCCTTTTAGTTTTCTGAGAAACAATTGTGAATTCTATTTTGGTTTTCATTTCATAAAGCTCTCAGGCATTTTCGAGGGAAAAAGCTTGTAACAGGATAAGCTGCATTCATTGCAAAGGTAAGTATCTGATGACATAATACTTCTTTAAGTTCTGAAGACATACAGAAAGTGTTTCTTTCAATATCCATGCTAGATTAAAATGTTCAAACAATGACTCTCAAGAAGAGCATAGTATAGAAACCTATGAAAGCAAAATAAAGGCTTAACAATCTCTCTCCCCTTGCTCTTTACATTTTTTCCCAATCGTTATCCCACCACTTCCCTCCATTTTCATTCCAGAAACAGCAAACAAACTTCACTGGGACATTCAGCTCTGAGGATCAACAGAACAATGGAAAACTCTCCAGGCTCATGAAGTCAGAGTTTTCGGACTGGTGCAAAATATTTCATTCAGGACAAGGCAGAGGGCCAGTCAGGCTTCTGAGTGTCCAACCTTATCTTTAGTAAAGGTAGAATGAGTCATTTATATCATCTGTCACAAGCTTCACTTCCTGACTTTGTGACACACAGTGTGGGAGATTTGATTCTCCTACTTTAACACATTTTCTGTAGGAAACCTGTGAAGGTTTCTGGAATTGCCTATTTACCTTGCCCTGAAATGGTTGTTTTGTACCAATGTGAAACTTCAGAAGGAAGAAATTTCTTTCTAACCTAACACTAACTGAACATGCTTAGCTTGGAAAACTATCAGCAGTGCCAGGCAGAGCAGATAGGGAAGCTTGAAGTACAAACACCAACCAGAACATTCTTGAGAAGAAACACACATAGACCCAAAGACAAACCTGAAGAATGACAAGCTTGAAAAAGAGATTTCCAAGGAGTCCAGAAGAGGCTGTATGTAATCCCTGCAACGTAGCAGTCCTAAGCTATTGGACTGCAAACACCAACTCACTTCATAGATGGTTAAGTTTGTCTTCAGATCTTTTACTCACCCATCCAACACTGAGATACCAAGGTTTTTTTCCTATTTAAAAACTATTTTTTTTATGTTTGTGTTCTGTTAGATATTAAATTATATCAAAGGAGATAGTACCTCTAAGCCCACTCGCTTAAACAGAAGTTGGGATAAAGTCAAACATTTATCTCAGAAATTGAACTTTGGCACTGCAAAGTTGGTTCACTTCCCCATAATTAACTCTCTAATCCAAACTATTTTAATAAATCTACAAGGTCTGAGATCTACGGATGAATGAGTTGTTTAGATATAAAAAATATAGGTCTATACAAATTCTCACCTGCTCAGTAAGTAATATTGAGGTATTGCTGTACTTTTTACTTGTTTCAGATCCAAGAGTAACAAATCTTAAGAGAAAAACAGTTAGAGAAATGCACCAAATTACGAGTTCCCAGTTGTAGTGACAATCACGGAAAATCTCATGCATGTGAAGTAGCTGAAAAAAAGAGAAAATAAATCAAAATTTAATTTGAAATAATTACATTACGATACAAGAAAATAGTTACATATCTCCACAACTTCAAGAAACATATTCCAGTAATAAATATATGGAAGGCTTTTAGGCCTATAAAATTTATCTCATAATTTTAAACCATAGCTCTCAGAGCTATGAGGTCTGAGAAAAGGTAAATAAAAAAATACACTCTAAGAGAAATTTAAATTCTTGTTCAGACTTGCAAAGGCATTGTGTGGGATAAAAAAAGATATACCCTCACATGTACTAATTTTTATGTAAATTACATTCTTAATAAAATACTTATAGCTAGCTAGCAGGCAAACACAATAGAGGTAATTAGAAATTATAAAGAAAACACAACCAGAAACCATACAGAAGATCCTCTATATTTTGAAACAGAAGTTCAAAGACAAATCTTAAGCAACAGAAATCTTCTTTAAACATAGATTCGCTTACTAAAAGATTTTCCACTAGAGGGCAGGCAAATATAGCCAACAATCCTGTTTTTCACAAAAGCATCAACCAAGGTCAGTATCAACTGTCTTTGCAGAAGTGTATTTTGATGCAAAATGGAGAAAAATAAAAGTTCCAAAATCCACAATAAAAAATGAAGGAAGACACAGATTTAAAATATAGCAGTGATATCACAGAATATCCTGAGCTAGCCGGGATGCACAAGGATCATTGGTTGAGCCAACTCCTCCTAGTCCTGCACAAGACACCCCCAAGAATCACATTGTCCCAGGTGCAGAATTCACCACCTGCCCTCATTAGACTACATGCCACTGATGATTGCCTAACCCTCTAATTTGTTGCAACAGAATTTTCTTTTGCTATTACAGAAAAATATTCTAAAGTAGATGAAATGACGATACAAAATGGAACTCTATTCCAAAAAGCTCTAACAGCTATTACTGGTTTTTCACCAGGATCTTTTAACTTACTAGACATCACCATGCAGAAGGCACTCAAACTGTTTTCAAAACTATTTAAGTCATGGCTGTTTCTTTACAAGCAAAATTTCCTCACCTGTGCACAACAGATAAACACAACTGAGATAGTCAGGAGGAAGGCAGATGAAACTATCACATCCACTGAGCGCTGAGGACCTCGACGCTGAAAATACAGGATATGCACATGTGAGTGAAAGCCCACCCAATCAGCACAACTAGTTAGAATCACACTGCTCTTCACTGGTTATTTCTCAGTTGAGTCAGTTCCCTACACACAGTGGTCTCTGACCCCTTTCTGTTAGTCACATTATTATACAAACGTTTTCGGTGGCACAGGAAAAGGTGGAATATACAAATGTGGTTCCAAGGAAAGAAGTGAAGACATTCCACCAAGGTGCTACCATATGCACAAATTTAGAACACCCCAACTACATTCTATTATCAAAGTTAGATAATAGAGTTATCCTCCTTTCATCCCACCAGCACCACACTAAATTTTGTTTGCTTATAGTTCCTGCCTTCCACCCACTCCAGCCTCCACACCATAATTCTATGTTTTCACTAATCTTTTTCTGCTTGTAAAAACTAGTGATAGGAGATTTCAGGGATCAGAGTATCTTACAGGTAATACTTGGGCATAATTTCTAGCTTCACCTGGCATCCATACACTCACAGCACAAATACACAAGAACTGTCTTGCTTTATAAATTCCTTGTGTTAATGACACCAACTAATGAGACTCTTAAGTGTCAGTATTGGACTACATGTGGTCATTTTTTACCCAACATACTCACACAACTTTTCAGCTGGCACTGCTAAGTCAAGACCCCACTCTGAACACAATCAAGCTTTAAAACAAGGTGAAAACCACACATCAACTTTCTCAAAATCTGTTTGCCTGAAGGCACTGCTGGCCCAGAGTCACAAAAAGTATATGGGACATAAGCACCAATAGTAAATGTACAGGAGGAAATAGTCTACAACACCAAACTTCCATCAGCAGCACAGGAGATATTTTATGTTAGAACATAAACAAGATGTTTAAAATTTATTGTGCTGAAATCTTATTAAAGCAGAAATATACATTATTTTACCTTTAGATAGGACCTGAGAGAAAGCCACATTTTTATATTCTGCACTTTCTTCAAACGAAAGTGAGGTACCTCCGATTTTCTTGCCCTTCTAGCAGATGTTAGATGACCAAAAAGTTTAGCAAAAAGCAGCCTCTGCAGAGAAGAAAAAAAATTACCTTAGCTGTTAAATTATTTTCAGAGGTACTAAAACCATAAGAGAAAAGGCTTCACTAAATATAAACGTAAAGTATAACATAAAGTTAAACATACCAGTATAAATTAAAATATGCCAATATAAACCAGAAGTGCAGCATATTATTAAAGAGAAGAAATACACAAAAACATTTTAAATTTAATCCACATTCTAATAAGAAATACACAAAAACATTTTAAATTTAATCCACATTCTAATGATTAACAAAATTTAGCTACACTTTGAGTTCCTTTCTGCAAATTTTAGACCACAGATCTGCTATATTCTTAAAATCTGGGAAAAAATAAAACTAACCTGCCAATCATTTGTGTTAGAGAGCACTTACACCACAGAAGTTCCTTTCAATAGAAATCATTATTAGAAGCAGGTTAATTCTATTCTACTGTATTACATCACATATTTTGACTATAATTCGAGAACAGAAAGTATAAAAATGTTTCTTTTGCAGACCAGTAAGTATTTATATGCTGCAGCTAGTAAGGTTGCTCTCTGAAGTTTCAATTGCAATAACAAGCAATGGAGTAGTACAGCAGAGAGCAGCTCTCACCATCTCCAGCTACAGGACTGATCTAACAACAAAGCACACAGGGCCTTGGCCAAGGGTGGACAAGAAGCATTGTCAATGTCCCATCCCTGGAAGCATCCAAGAGAAGGTTGGACGGGGCTCTGAGCAACCTGGTCTAATGGAAGCTGTCCCTGCCCATGGCAGAGGGGTTGAACTGGATGATCTTTAAGGTCCCTTCCAACCCAAACCATTCTATGATTCTATTAATCAAATTGAAGGTTTTTAAGAAACACACTGGAAATTTATAGTGCTCTTTTCCTGAAACTACTTCTCCTAGTGGAAACCTGAAACAAACTGGGACATGACTAAGCATTGGGTTAATGCACTGAGCCAGTTTTCCCCCAGAAATTCTCTTCAAGAAAATAAAAACACCACGAAAAAAAAGAAAAAACCTCTTTTTGCTTCAGAGACTTCAGTCCACTGGAACTGAGTCATCTCCTGAACTGCAAGCCCACTGAAGTGCTTGTCATCACTGATCTATGACTCATAGCATGCTGATGAAAACAAGTTTAAAATAGCCACAAAGTCAAAAAATGCCAACATTAAAACTTGGTTTGCTTTAGATGAAGTCTCTTGGTTTGCTGTTCATACCTGTTTATATGTTCTCTCTGCTACACAGAGCAGAAAAAAGAAAATCCACACTAGAGACACCCGGACCACAAAACTTATAATAACCATTGAGAGCACCAGAACATCTCCATCGGATCCAAATGCAGTCATACAAAGCTCAGTGGCAGAATGTGCAGCTAGCTGTTCTAAATCTTTAGCTTGGAAAAGTCGAAAGGCAAAGGGCATTAAACCCAAGATTAAAGATATGACATTTCCAAAAATCTGATAGCCAATTCCTGGTATATAGCTGTTCACCTAAAAACAAAACAACAACAAAAAAAAAAACAAACAAGGTATGTATTTAATTTTGGAATGATTTTGTCCTTAATTCAATAAACAAAATATTAATGTTTTTATTTCATCACAAAGAACACTTTATTATCTGGTAAATTTCATGAAAATTTCCACCAATCATAATCCATTTTTATTATTTAAAAACCAGGAAATCCTCAAAGAGCCCTTAATGTACAGGAACCAAATCATTTTAAAACCCATCAATAAAACACTGCAGTTAAACTCCAGTGCATATTCCTGCATTAAAAATTCACTGAATGCTGAATTAGCCAAGTGGGCCAATTAGACTGGGCTTCAATCCTGTATGCTGCTCCTGTATGTTTCTGTCTGGTTTGGGTTGTATCCTTTTTAGTGGAATCAAAGTGGAGACAGGTCTGTTGTGCTGGCTGTGGCTTGCTGAGTTTCTTTCTGCTGTGTCTTGCATCCAAACCTGTAAAGTCCCTGAGTCAGGCAGAGAGCAGAACTAGGTTTGTGTATAAATTGCTTTTTAACAAGTGGGAGAGAGTGAGTATCAACTTGTCAGAACTAGTGAGAGTTTTCTTCAGCTATGCTTGGATTTTATGAGCAACTCTACAAAATACCCATGTTGTCTATTCTGAAAAAGATCACATCAATGAAATGCATTTCCAACTGTTTCCTGAAGAGGAGTACTAGGAAAAGGAGGAGTACTAGGAGGGAGGACTAGTGAGAACATCCCACTAACCCTCTTAAAGGTTTGCTTCCTAAAGAGAAAAGCTTTCTTTTCCAATCCTAACTTTAGCATCCAGATCAGATCTGTACATTCCTAACCCAATATATTATTTGTTCATTGAAATCAAGGAAATAAACTTGATTATTCACAACATGTATCAATAAAACTGAGGCTGGCTATGTGAGCAAGCACCTAATAAAGCAAACACCTTTTATTGTCCTAACACTAAAGATCTCCTAGGCTCTTTAATCTAGTAGTAACAAGTAAATCAGAGTGATGTAAGTGATGTATTGTAGAACAATAATGTGAATAACAAATACTTAAACAATAATACAAACAATAAAACAAATTTAAAAACCCACAATCAACCAACCACCAAAAAAAACCCACCAAAAAAACCAACCAGACAGCAACAACAAAAAAAAAAACATAAACCAAACTTGGCTGTGCTTACACTTCTAAATAC
Organism: Taeniopygia guttata; assembly: GCF_048771995.1. Classification (NCBI taxonomy): domain Eukaryota; kingdom Metazoa; phylum Chordata; class Aves; order Passeriformes; family Estrildidae; genus Taeniopygia; species Taeniopygia guttata. The sequence goes on from NC_133025.1 coordinate 11,820,811, forward strand.
AGTATTTGCATAAATTAAAACAAATACTCACTCTGTTCATTATCATACCACTGATTTCAAGCACAGACATATCTGCTTTCTTGCAGTCATTACCCTCCCATACAATTGCACTTATTTTTTCTAGTCCTGGATTCAAACTGTGGATCCAAGGCAAATGACTCTGGGAAAGACAAAGAATATCTTCCATCAGAAATAAGAATCTATTTTCATGTCCATATGCCTTTGTCAGCAATATACTAACAAACCTCCTCCCAAAAAAACTCCAAAAATGAAACAAAAAAGCAACAAAAAAACCACATAAAAAACCCAAAAATCCCAAACAAACAAAAAAAACCCTACCCCAAAACACTTTACAGTGACACAAATATTCCTATACAGCATTTATTTCTACAATATATTAACCTAATTCCTCAAAATCTTCCCCTTTTTTCAAAGAAATAGCTGTGACAACAGAAATCTCTCCTTCTCTATACTCCATTTTCTAATAGGGATGAGTTAATGGGATTAAGGATTTATTGTCTTCTTTTTCACTCAAACATATCAAAGAACACAGAAATGTGAAAACAAAATTCTACTTGTAAGTAATTTTTAAATCTGACATATTTAATGCAGTTATTTTATTTATTTACCCCTAACATTCTGAAAAGCACTCTTCTCAGGTTAAGCCTAAGGGAAACAGTTTTTTTTTCATTTTCTCTTAATGACTTCAAAATCCTTTTAATGCATAAAGACCCCCCTTTGCACACTGTATCTGCCCAGACTCAGAGAGCAGTAGGTGTCTAATCAATACAGGCAGCTCTTACAGCCAAGCAACCCCAGGTTAATCTTCTGAATGCACTTAGGGCTCAGGGACCTTTCTTTCAAACCACAGAGCCAAGTGAGAACTAAGGGATATAGAAAAAATGTTGAGGTGACAAGTACTGCTGTGGCCATTTCTTGATTTTCCTCAGCCCTGTCTCCCTCCTCTCCCATTCAGGAGATTAAAACAGCTTTCAGCTTTTGCCAGCTGGCACTATGTGCATCATACTGCTGGAAGTGCTGGTGCTGGCAGGGGCAAGGGCATGCTATTATTGCTAGGTATTAATTATCTCTGATTGCAAGGAAAGCTTTCTTTTTATTTTATTGCTTGCTTTGTAAGTATTGATCTGAAATATTTCTAATCTGCTGAGCACTCAGTTATCTCCCTTATTGCCACTGGGTGAAGAATAAATTATTTATAATATTAAAAGAATGCAAATATTGCAGGTTTTTCTTAACCACAGTTTTCCAAACTCTCCCTCTAGAGGGAGTATCAACACCAGGAGCTGAAACTCAAAAATTTACAATCTACAATAAAATAGAAAAATTTTCAACTGGTCAAATCAATATAAATCCTTTAGTCAATATATATACTGTAATTTAACTCAGTACTCCAAGGTTTATTGTTTTGTGGAATGCAAGCAGGAAGAACTAAAAATAAAAAAAGAAAACACTGCATGAAATAATCCAAATTATTATTATAAGCTTTAAGGTAAAGAAAAAAATAATAAAATAGAATTTAGACCTACATAATACAGCCATGATATGATATATATATATATATATACACATATACATAAACCATATGTTATCCTTCTGTTTGCTTTTCTTATATATACATTTCCAAACAAGCAAACAGAAAGGTGTCTGATAAGTGCTTATGAAAAGCAATTCCACTAGGGAAAAACAAAAATGGGGGAAAACACACCAAAACCAAAACAATATAAAATTAAACAAAACAAATAAACACAAAAAAGAAAAAAAAAAAACCAAACAAAAAAAATAAACAACCAAACAGAACCACCTATCACAGGGAAACTTAAATCAATCAGTACTTGCCCTAAATTAGTATTAAGATTCAAACACTCAAATATTCTATAGGCTATTTTGATATATTGCCATACCATCTTCTTTTGAAAAATTAATAACTGAGTAGCAGAAATCAAGTTTTACTTGTTTTAAGTCTATCAAATCCCTTTGGCTTTATTACTTCCATCTGATATAGGTCTTTCTCCCAGGCTTTCTGTGACATACAATAGATAGGTAACACTGACCTTGTGTGTAGTGTAAAAAAACAGAACTGGTGGGTACCAACCTGATGAAATGGGTCATCTCTGAATTCTTTCTTCACACAAGGGTTCACTTGAGGGCTTTCCACGTCTGTCTCGCTGGTACAGGACGAGTGGCACTCAGCACAGTGTAAGAGGTCCTCCCACAGCACATCTTCTGTTTCTGACTCTGGCCTCGCACTCTCCGAGTCCTGTCTGGAGCTTGAGCACCGGGAACTGCAGCTGGTACCTGATTTAGGTGTATCCTGAAAGCCAAACATCCACTGGAATTAATGCTGCTGTTTCATTCTACATAATTTCCTGTCAGAGATGTTTTAAAGTTCAGATCAGTGCACCTGTGTTCATCTGGATTTTTAGGTTCTAATCCATTATCCTTGTCATCAGAAAGGTTTTTGTGTTTATTGCAAGCCCATGGCTTCTGCTTTTTAGGGTGAGGGGCTTACAATAAAGAAGAACCTAATCATACTCATTATTAAAAGGAAATAACTACTTCACAGACTTTTAGAGCCCATTAGTTTAGAATTTAACAGCAATTATCAAGCCACAGACTCCAGCTATATCTCCAACTTCCGAGGAACTGACCCTCAAAGTCCCCTAAAGTCACATTGTTAATACTAACATACCTTCTCAAAGACAGAGTGAGCTTGTTTGAAGACAGTAATGCATCAAGTATAGAATGGGAAAAAAAGCAAGGGTACACATAGCTGATGCCAGGTTTATGTGTAATCTGCACAGTTAGACATAAGAATTTAATTATTTTAAACAAACTGCACTTGACAAACAAGTATGCTTTTGTAAACTCAAGTTTTACCAATCTCTTAGATAAAGAAAGAAAAATCCTAAATTTGGGACATTGAGATCTCCCAAGGCATACACATGAAACAACCTATGTTGTCTTCAGAACAACAATGTAGAGTCTAAATTATTTTATACAATAAACAGAATCCATTTCCAGCAAGAAAGGGGTGTGGTATTAAAAGCAGTATCAGCCTACTCACTGCCATCCTCTGGCAATTTCCATTCCCTCTTAATACCAAGTTTATTTCTACTAATTTCTCTTCAGAACACACAATATTTTACACTGAAAAAAAAATTAAGCATGGTTTCAGCAGACATACTAACTTAGTCCATAGTCCATTAGTACCTGAAGAAATGTTCTTCATGTTTTCTGAAAACTGTGCTTAATGTATTTTACACAAACCATTTCATAAAGAAATGTTTAGAAAAAAAATTGGTCTGAACTCTTTCTGGACCTCTCACAAAGAGAGGGATAACATCAATGCAGAAAAAGTCTGAAGTATTTTTTTTTAAAGCAAAAAAGAAGATATTTATAGAAGGCAGTCACTACTGGGTACCACTGAGGCTCAAAGTTAATGAAGTAAGAACATCAAAAATAGTTTGCTCAAACAACAATTAAGTAGACACATAAACCTGAAGACAAAAGAAAATGCAGGACAAAATTTGAGAGTATATCCACTGACTTCACTAATTTTTTTTTTTTTTAATACAAAGAAAGCTTTCACTGATTAGAAAACTATTGTTTTCATTTCTTTGTAATGGTGTGGGGGAGGCGAGTTGGGAGCAGAAAGAAAAGCTTCCTCTTTCGTTGCATCAGTCAGATCAGTGAACGGAGAATAAGAGTAAAACAGTACTGCCACAGCTAAATTGTCTCTAGTTTCTGAAGGTATCTACAAAGCCTTCCCTAGCTTTGAAGCACTCTACACTAGAGAAAAATATATCTAAGCTGAAAAACAAAAGAAATCAACTGTAATGGTGTCTTTCTGCTTCCTCCTGTAAAGCACTACGCCTGCACAAGCACAAGTAAAGGGACATCTTCTGTGACATGAAACAAACAGTGCTATTAACAGAAACCACACATGCAAAAGGCATTAAATGCTGAGATCAATTAACATTCTGGATTTTTCTATCCAAAGTCTGTGAGAAATGAGTGAAAGAATAGCTTATTAAATAATGGTTTTTTATCTAAAGTATCAACTTCAAGGTTTTGCAGTTGTGATCAGAGCAAGCAGTACCTGAACCTTTCCAATACACTTTTCCTATATCAGGTAGAGAGTTTACTTATGACCTATCAAGCCCGTCTGTCAGTGGACTTTTGTCAGTGCTGATTTTACTCTTTGCTTTCTTTGTTCAGCCTTAGAGAAAAAAAAGCAATACAGCCTTTAAAAAGTGTTACATATCTGTGAAGATCCATATAATTAGCAAAACAGCATAATTTTTTAAAATAATGAATAAATAAACAAAACCACAATAAGATATTCCATTCTCTTTCAACGTCTGAATTAAGAATTCTGCTTACATGGAATCTGTGAAATCCCCTAGAAATGTTATCAAGTCTCTTAAAATTTTAGTATTTTTTATACATTGACAATTCTGTTAAAATTTCACTACAAGATTTAATATTGTTGTTTCAATGAATAAGAGGAAATGAAAACTCAGAGTCAATCAGACTTTTCCACAAGAAAGCAAGTGAATCCAAAATATTAAATAGAGAGAAACAGGAGGAGTACCATGCTGAAAATTTGCATATGCTCAATTACTACTGTTTCTGTAACAAAGCAAATTTCCAGAGGAGATAACTGGTGTCACAGGACAGCAACAGAGCTACCATAACCCGATGCAAGATCTACCAAACATATTTTAGTCTCCTTATAACAAATTGAAAAATAGGATGAAGGTAAAAAAACACCAGATTACAACCTTCTAATTTCAAAACACCGTCATTAAACAAAAGCAAAGAAAAAAAATTCTGTTCCTCACTAGTATGACTTCCAATTTACAGACTCCTAAAATCCTGTACAGGAAAAGAGACCCCATTTGTGGGAATGCCATAGTTTAATTCCAGCCAGCAACCAACCACATGCAAACTGCTTTCTCAGTATACATTACTCAATAAGAAGTCAAGTTATTTTAAGAATTTACAGGCAAGAAGCAATAGAAATGAACATACCTCCAGAGGGTAGTGTTTCTTGTAATGGTGAGATTTCCTGTTTCGAAGTGTACAGTCGCTAGAAGTGCGATCTACATTGCGGCGTAAAGAATAGCCAGTTTCAGGCCCTTCCTCACTAGAAACTTCATCTGATAAATTTGTCACAGTCCTGTGAGTATCCTAGTGCAAGAAAAACAGTATTAGTAAGACACAGAGTCATATTTACCAAGTCTTGTTCTCAACTAGTAAAATCAAATTTCTTTCTACAGCTTTGGTATCTATGCTCAGTTAAAACAGATATTAATGCATTTTCAAGACTCAGAATTGGCAGAACAGGAATTATGGAATAGAAATTGTAACATCAAAAATATTTTTTCAAAGGAAGGTCTAGTTCACATTAGCCTCAAGAAAGATTATGATGCTCTTATTCTAAATATGATTTTTCATAAACTGAACATGCCAAGATAGGCTTGGAGAAAATGTATCCAAAACTGAAAAGAGAACAAACCTAAACAAAAAAGTCCAAACCAACCAAAAATAACAGTATAACACTGAATTATCAATGTATTCAGTACAAAGTTAACATTTACCACCTCTTACAAGGATGAAGCACTTAGAGGATGTATGTTGAATACTGAGTTCACTAATGTGTGTTACTTTGAATACAGCATATCCAGACAAATCAAAAGTTCTCCTTTCTTCCATGATCACTTCCTGTGATTCTGTAACGATTTTACTATTTCATCTAATTCTTATTCCTCACTATAGAGAGTCCTGCCTATTTCACTTGGAGGAAAACCCTGCTTTCCTCATCTTTCACATAATCAGCTAACAAAAAAAAAAAGGAAAACGAAGACAATTCTCAGAATGACCTTAAAATTACAAATTGTCAGTAACCCAGAATCTGTTCCATTTTATCACAGAGACAGACCATAGATGCCCAGACTCTCAGAGAAGGTACAGAATGCTTAACTGGTCAGGAAATACACAGAGATAAAAGACAGCACACAAACTTGTCCATTGAAATAAGGAATACCAAAGAATGTTTAAACACCACTAAGGATCCTCCTACAAAAAGGAAAGGCCAGGAATAGGACGACGTAAGACAACTCACCATAATTTTTAGCTCCAGGACCCTAAGCCTAATTTAATTTTTAAAATATTTTTAAGGATAAAGTAGATAAAAATGCATCAAAGGCATCATAAAAAGCAACAAAGCACACTTACTTTGTGGTGACTGTGGTTGCTCAAGGCATCCCTCACTGTGGAAGGGCTCCACCCTGTCTCTTCTGGCCTAATCACTTCACACCGCCGTTCATGGCCCTGCACACACTCTTCACTGCCTTTACCTGGCTTTTTCCCATCAAGGGACACGTAGCCATTATCAGTTTCAGTGGATTTATCTATTGAGGTTTTTGCTTTCTTAGATCTATATTTAAAACAAATACATATATTAAATTAATTATTCTCTTAATTATTTTGCAGTCTAAATCCTGCTTATTCCTATCAACCATGTTTTAGCTTTACTGAGATGTCCACACACTAACAGGATTAACACTTGATTTTCATGCCATATCTGTAATTATTTCATCTTCTAAATGATACCCATTATCCTCCAATAAAACTGTTATAAAATAAACTGCAGCATGTGAAAGAAATATATACCACTAGCTACTGAAAGAAAAGGAAACCTGTTTTAAAAACGAAACTTCACAGAAGCTTTGGTAGTAGAAGAACTACAAGCCTCAAAAGTGAAAGAAAAATCCTCCATTCTTAACAAACAGAAGAGGTATGCTAGAAGTTGCTTTAATAATTATTAATTCAAAGCAAGCATGCAATTTTCTGAAGCTGCAAACAAGCATGCTGTTCAGTACTCTGTACACTAATATTTGGTGTTGCTTTGAATATACTCTGCTTACTGAAAACCCTGCTAAACAGAAGGGGATCTACTATTTTCTCCATTATCCAGTAACACCCCAGGCAACATTTTTCAATATCTCTTACAAACATGCCAATTAAGCTCTTTTTCAAAGGACAAAACCTCAAGGATTTTAAAGGACAAATCTCTCACCCAGTAGTCTCCCACAACATCCTCTAGAATCAAGGCCCTTTCCCAGACAATCAATGTATCAGCAAGACTACCTCATGCAAGAAGAATGCTCTCTCAAAGCGAACATTTGGATGATTATATTCCCAAACTAGAAAGTGCAGTAGTGGATGAAGGAATGAACAGGAAGAGGAACTTTCTACCTTACAGACAGGGACTTTTAGTCATCTCTTAAGCTTCTCTATTGTCAAAGTAAATTAAATTTTGTTTTTTAAGTTCTCAGAATGCTTGGTGGGAAATGGGCGGGAGAAAAAATAATAGGAAAGTGTTATAAATAATGCTTCTGAAATTTTTGATTTTTATTTCAAATAGAGCACTGGGCATAGGTCCGGGAACTATCAATAATCTGTTCATTGAGATGGTGCTCCTGTGAGGGAATATGCACTGCCTTTCTCTTTAAGGACTGAGGCATTCTGTGAGGGTTTGGATTACACAGCAGAAGATTAAATTCCTCTTTAATATGTACATCAAATAAATTGGGAGAATTTGGAGAGTTGCCTCACATTCCTTCCAAGGTAAGGTATCCCACACATAAAGGGGAGTCCTGAAAGTAAAAAATGGCTAGGGACAGCTGGATAAAATATGGAAAAAAAAAAAAAATCCAAAAAGGACCAATTCAGCTCACAAAATAAAGGCATGCAGAAAAAATTGAATAAAGGAATGCAGACAAAATGATCAAGAGAAGAGACAATGTTACTAAGCTGTTTAATCCTCCTTTCCCACCTTTAACTTAATTTTGTCACCCTAACTAGGAAAAAGGTTAACATTGATATTTCTTTTAAAGCAAAGGGACTGCCTTTCAGTGGCAACTCATTGCAAAATAAGGTCAGTTGTGAGTACTGAGGAAGTACTAAAATTAAGCATTAAAATTAAATTTCTGCAATAAGGAGGAATCCAGATAAGCTAATCCGTAAATCAAGAAATATTCCTCCAGCACGTCTTAAAAATTTATTTCAAACAGTGCAGAAGTAAATGCAGTTCTCATCACACACACATCCAGTCAGAAACACTTCCTCCACAAGCTACTAAACTGTACGAGCAGATTAATGAGAAAGCTCTTCCAAATTTGATTTGTTTTTATACAAAACTTTAAAGTTTTGTCTTTAAACTAGAAGAAGTAGCCTCAAACAGCTGAATAGGAACAGAAAAGAGAAAGAAGGAACACATGCATGTATGCACAACTTTTTCAGACAAGATTTCACTGCTCAAGCAATGTTTGAGCGCTAAAATCGCAAGACCAAAGTTACTGGTCTGGTATCAACTAAGGCTCATTCCAAATATCAGGGAGCTTGACTGAAATCTTTATTTGCTTCTAACAGAGAAACCAAAGTTATTTTTTTCTTTATAAGTCTCCCTAAATTTAGCTGTAGGCCTCAAGCCAGAAAAGCATACATTTGGGCTTAAAGTTAGGCTTTTGTGCACATATTTAAAAGAAAAACGAAACAAAAAACTCCACAGTAACAAACACAAATAATATATCCCTAGCTGACAAAAATGTATGGTTTTCTAGAATTACTATATTCTTAATCAACTTTTAAAATTTTAGGCTATAACTAAAAGTATTTAGAGTAAAACAAAGACTACCAGGAATAAATACAATGTCTTAAAGGCTTGAATATATGCAAAAGCTAAATCAAGAATCACTTTGAGTCTTATTCATGCATTATCCAGAGAAAATACTAAGGAAAAGTTAAATAAAGTTTCTGGAAGAATGTGGATTTGCACTCTCAAGTATTCTTTCAACATATTTTCAATGTGGTAGACCAGAAAAACTCTCCTCTCTGTTCCCACTGCAAAACTTTTAAAAATTACAAGATTTTAGAGGTTACAAGATTTCCTCTAGAGTAAGGACACATGCAGAGCAAATTCCCAAATCAGTACTGCATTCTGAACAAATCACCTGCTTGGATACGGCCCTCTTTTCAAATACAACTTATCAATAGTATTTTCTAAATTGCCCCTATTCTGGATTAAAGTTTAGAATTATAATTTTTAAGTCAGAGTGAGTTCTGCCAATGGAAAGGATATTTATTTAATACACAGTTCCAGTTTACCAATGATCTGAGCACAGGCAAATGGTGTAGGTACACAAGGTCCTACCCTAACACAGAGAATGTAACTTCTGAGGATAATTTGAAATCATGTATTTATGACCTATACTTAAAATTCTTGAAAACAGTATGTCAAAGATTTGTGTAAGTGAAAAACTGCCGAAAATAAATACTTGTCAAACATTCTATAGAAGACATTCTAATGTGCTTATCTAAAGAGCGTCCAAGTATGTCTTAAACAGGACAAGTGTAGCTGTGAGGCTTCCTGGTACTGAGTTTTCATACAATTTTCTTTACGTAATATCACCAAGTAGTCAGTGTACTCCACACTGCTCTTGCTTCCTCATTCCCAGGCCCACTCCCATTGTGCTGACAAAACTGTTTGTATTACCATGAAAAAAATTACATTAAGAAACTGAACTCCATGTTCCCCTGGGAAAAAAAAAAAAAGGGTGTTTTTCATCTGAACAAGTTTGTATGGCTCTAGACATAAAAGCAACTGTGCCTCTGCAACTGAAGGGGTTAACAAAGGACTAAGGCCTGTTTACAGCCCTCTCAGTCACTCCCTGTTCTTTTTCCTTTGAAGACACTGTATATACTAAGTAGTCATCATGGAGGCTTAACATCTATATATATACACACACACTACCTCTCATTAAATGGTTTAAACAAGTCTTTAGGATAAGTTCCACATAGCCCTTCTCAACTGAAAATACTCTGAACCAACCAGCAGGAAAGACAAGAAAAAAAAAAACTTCCAACACTCTTCTTACTGCAGAACAGTATCTTCAATGTAAAAAGTTTATAAGATTACACTGGAAGCATACCAGAGACTAATGCCCACAGACCCAGAGAAAAGCCCTGGTGCCTATATCACTGTGACCTACAGTTTATCAGAGAGAGCTTAACCCATACAGGAGAAAGTCAAATGAACTCTCCTCTTACAACATTTTCAGAACTTGTCCAAGGTTTTAAGTAGATACTCCCAGAAGGTAATACAAGTTTTACCAGTGGTTTAGAGCACGGATCACAGGTATGACAGACTTGTTAGTGTTGCTGTATTTACAATGCAGCATGCACAACAAAACATCAATGTAATAATTTGCATTATCCCTTTTCTCAATTTAGTACTATTTACTGAGTATATTTTCACTTACTAATAAATGTTGATACATAGCACTCAAAATGCTACACTCAGAGCAGCAGCAAGACTTAAGTCTTGCACTTAGAGCTATAGAATGGGTTTTTGAAAAACTTTTTTTAATAGCCTGATCAGTGTTTATTTGAATCCTGAACAAAAACTGTGTCATTTGATTACAGTGACAGAGTTGAATAAGCTTTCTCTTGGAGTAACAAGGAGGTAATGTAATAAAGTAAAATTAAACAGTTGAACTTTTTTCATTGAATTAAAACTGAGAAACTAAGTTGTTTTTTTTCCTGATAGCCTACATGGTGTAGTAAAACAACAAAATATAATTAACTAAAAGTTAATTCTGTACTCTGCTCTCATGAGATCCCACCTGGAGCACCGTGCTAAGCTCTGGGGCCCCCAGTATGAGAAGGATATTGGACTGTGGGAACAAGTCCAAAGGAGGGACAAGATAGATGATCAGAGGGCTGGAGCACCTCTCCGGTGAAACAGCTGAGAAAATTGGGGCTGTTCAGCCTGGCAAAGAGGCTCCAGAGAGAACCTCTGAGCAGCTTCCAGAGCTGGAGAAGGACTTTTTACAAGAGCATGTAGTGACAGGATAAGGGGCACTGGTTTCAAATGGAAAAAAGGCAGGTTTAGTTTTCAGTATTAGAAAGAAATTATGAAGAGAGCAGAACAGGTTGCCCAGAGAAGCTGCAGCTGCCCCATCCCTGGAGAGTTCAAGGCCACACTGGATGGGGCTCTGCACAATGTGGTCTAGTGGAAATTGCCCCTGCCTATGCCAAGGGAGGGGAGAACTAAATGATGTTTAAGGTCCTTTCCAACCCAAATTATACTATGACAATTCAACATTTTTTCAAAATTATTGCATCGGCATTTGCAAAAGTCGAGAAACAATACATTAGTCCATTTCCAAATACTCAGATGAGTTTGCTATCAGCAAAAACTAAATCAACAGAAGTTTAATCATTACATCAATATTTACTTAATTAGAAAAGGGATAGTGCATCTCTAACACATAATAGCCTTGAATAAATACAAACCCTGATAAAAAGAAAGCAGCATGCCAGATATCTCTGAAGACAGCGCCAATACAGCAAGAGGTGCTTGTACCGTAGCTCTGCACTGTTCCCTCCTGTGTGTTATCTGTGGTACTAGAGCCATCTCCTTCCCTATGTACTTCCAAATGTGCTGCTTTCCTTAATTTCCTTTGTCAGAAGAGATTAAAATGGGAAGGTAGTTTTGTGAGTGCAATCTGCTAGTTCTATAACGTGTTCAGCAGTTTAAGCATGCAAAAACAAGCAAGACTTCAAAGTATTTTGCTAAAGCTTTGTCATATAAATTTCATAAACTCCATTTAATAAAAAAACATGATACAGTCATTATTATATACTTAAACACAAAACACATTTCATTTCATCATCAGAAGCTTAGACCTACCAAAGTCCCTGCTGCAGTGTTTCCCATTTTAATGGGACAATTCACTGTAGCAAATCACAGTCAGTGGAGTGCTTGGAAGACTTAAATTCTACATTTCCAAGAGCATCTCTTCTCCCATATACTTTCCACAGATTATTAGACAGATTTATAAAACCACATCTGAAGTAATATAAACACTGTCACTCCACCACTATGCAGATAACTGTTTTGAGACAAAATGTCAGATTTAATGCATGAAAATTCAAATAAAACTATGCCTAAATTAGTTAATGCATAAAAGTTAAAGAGCACCAATTAAGTACCATTTTGAAGTTCCAAATAAATACACAGAACCAATTTCTCATCTCTAGCAACACACAGACTGTAAACCCCTACATTTTTTTAATGCACATTCTCTACAGTAGTTTAACAATCATAAATTATAAAGTACTTTAACACAGACTATACCTTCTTCTTTTACCCCCTGTGCTGGGAGGTGGCTTAGGAGTTCGTGTTGAAACAATCTGACAGTGCACAGTCCCAAGCAGCAACATGAGCCATATTGGCCCAATGACTTCAGTCAGAGGTATATTATGTGGGCTCTGGGCTGTATAGAATAGCACTACAGCAGCAACTGGAAAAGAAGGGAAATGAAGTTATGTTTAATGTCTGAAATGGCCAACTCATATGGCTTTTGTCAAAAAAAAAAAACAAAAAAAAAAACAAACAAACAAACAAAAAAACAGTCAGATGCAGACCTTTACCTGCATTTTAAGCCAACTCATGTAATTCTCAGAGAACGAAATTATTATTTTGCTGAAAAAGAGCAGCAATTAGGGTCTAAACAGTTGACTATTGTCTTAGTACCCATCTTTTCTTTCACACTTGTGATATTATAGGCATTGCTCAAAAAAAGGTGGCAGAATGAAATAAGAGAGGAAAACCATTTGGAAAGCTGTATCTGTCATGGAACCACTTCAACTATGGTGAAACATCAGTAGGAGACAAAACCAAAAAGTAAATACCATCCTTAAAACAGCCCAAATAATTTTAATTCTGTATCATGTGTTATGACAAAGCACAATCCAGTGAATTTGGTGAGACTTGAGACTAGAAACTCCTTACACAGCAGAATGCATTTTAAACTCCATGTCCCAGCCAAGGGACAAAATTGCCAATATGGAAGGGCTCCCATGCATAAGTACAACCCTATAAATGTTCTATATATACTTGTGTGCATATTTTTTAGCAGTGAGGAAAGATCAAAAGACAAACCATGTAAACTATGGGGTAATCCAGCTGAAGTGACCAGGGCTCCATCTAGCACTTGTGGTTGGAAAAAGGACCAGCTTCCAATTCCATGGCTAGCTGTTTGTTTTATAACCCTATAACCACTTTCCATATACAGCAAACAACCAGGCTCCTGCTCCCAGAGTCCAAACACTCAGAAATATCTTTACAGCCTCCAGGTCAACCTGAACACATCCACCAGGCATGAAGCAGGGGGAAAAGGCAACCCCTCTCCTCTCTGCTTGCTCTATGTCCTTGTTGCTCTGGCTTGAAGAGCAGTGATGTATAACTCAGCTGAGAGAAGCTACCAAAAAAAAAAAAAAAAAAAGTAACCACAGAAACTCCAAAAAACAATTCAGAAGCATAACAGGAAAATAATTCTCTGTGCCTAACATCTGCACATCCCATGAGAACTTGGTTTTGTTTGTGTACTGAGAAGTGAAAACTCCCGTAATTTAGACCTATTTCTAGCACAAAAAATACAAGTTCAACAGCTGTCACCAGTTCTCTACTGAAATTGACTGCAAAAATGCAGCCACATACAAAGCTATGTGCCACATTCAAACATCTAAAATAAATCCCATGAAGCAACACCTAACAGAGCAGAGACCTGGATGTGATGTTCTGCACAAAAAAGAGTTTTGATGCATTTTTCATTAACTAATCTTTAGCAAGGTAACCAGTATTAGAAACATGATGAACATACAAAACAATGGAATTATTTCTGATTGTGGAAAAAAACTATTTCTAACTTCTCCTATTTTTCCTAAATTAAAGCACAAAACTTTTGCATGGGAGTATCCTTTATTACTATAAGTGAACTACATTTTTGCTGTATAAGGGTTCTCAAAGACCACATGCATCAATGAGAAATCCAACTTATTAAAAATCAATAAAATAGGTATAGATAGCAAAAGATAATGTTATCTCTTTCTAAATGAGCTTATCTAAGTTCCTCACACATACAATTAGCTTCATGAGGTATAAAATGTAAAGAAGGAGCTGATTTTGGCTCCTATCATACGATTTGGATAAACACGTACCTCCACATGAAATGTTTTGTAGGAGTAGACGTACACAAAATAACTTTAAAATTCTCTACTGCTACTTAAAAAACATTAAGTAAAGCAGAGCTGTCTAGAAGAAATCATTTTTCAGAAGAGAAAAATCTGCAGATTGCACATTCCTACCATGACAGATTTAGAAAAATATTATCAATCTGATCTTTTTAAAGTATGATAGGAGGGAAATCCAAGAATTTATTTCTGCACAGTGTGACAATACCTTGTAGTTCAGATTATCCAAGATTTGCTCCTACTGACAGCTAGGCAGAATTGGTTGGAACAGGATTTCTTACAGAACTTTTAATTATTTCTTTTTGTATTTATAGTATTTCCACCTCCATTTTTCTAAAACACAGTGACTTATTTTGTAAAACAGACACAAATGAAATAGTATCACATTGAACAAAAACCTGCCTCAGAGAAAGCAACATTACATTTCAAAGGCCAACAAGCATTTCTTTTTAAAGCATTTAAACTTTGGAAATATTTTTAATACCAAATTTAAAAATGCATACATATATATTTATATATCTCACCACCAAAACAAAACAAACACTACATCACTATTAAATTTATTGCTTTATACTTAAGAAATGCACAATAAATAATTTTGCACTTCATTTTCTCCTTAGAATATAAAAAGGTTTTAAGTTAAAAATGAGGTATTACTATATACTTGATAGATAAGGAAGAAGAAGAAAAAGGTTTTACTTCTATCTTAAGTCACTGGCCTGTTCTGTGACCTTGAGTATAAAACACTTCTCTGCAGTTCTCTTATCACACTTTACACTAAAGGAAACCAATGCAAATAAAACCTAGAGTTTAAATCTACAGCCAAGGAAAAGTTTTTTTCTGTAGATTTACATAAATGCTAGCAAGTACGCTTGTAAAGAGAATAAATATTAAAGCAGTAACTCTAAGCAATGCAATTTATAAATCTATAGAAAAAGCTTCAGGTAAATTATTTAATTATGAACACATATAAATGAAATATAGTCAGGCCATTTTACAGCAATGTCAGTGAGAATCTGTCATGATGACAGAATGTCCAAACTACAATATTGAGATTCTGGGTAGAAATATGGCCACTGGAATTTGAGGTGCTTTATTTTTAAGTTTCCATCATGGATTCTCCATATTTTGGTGTTGCCTTACCAATCCTGTACAAAATTAATAACTAAGCAGACTTTCTGAGTAAAATAAAAGCAAAACTTCTATATAAGTGCTTAGGGGGGTTGTTTTGAATAGTTCCCAATAAGTAAATATGTCCATTTAATTTCACTTACATATTTAAGTATTTTAATTTATTTCAAAAACTGTAATAAAGTCTGCAGCTAATTCTGCATAGTTTTAATATCAAGCATTTCAAATAGTTGGATTATAGTGTAATATGGAATACTATTCATTATTTCCTGCTATTTGTTAACTCACAACCACAGAAATACTTTGTCACATTACAGACCACGTGGATTAGGGAAATGATGCATTCCATCCACAGCTTTGTAAACCAGAGACCCTAAGAAATCTGACAGGAAAAAGGGCTGTAAGAAAGCTCTGTAATTAGTGTCCTAAAAACTTGCTTGCATTCAAAATCTGCATTGTCTCACTATTTTTCTACTTGTAGGGTCTTACAAACATGCCACAAATTAAGTGTGAGTATATTTTCTTTTAAATAAATTTACAAATAGGAACATAAAAAAATTACTGCAATGGTGTTTCTCAGAATAAGACACCCATGAACATGGTAACAACCCAACCACAACTTATGTATTTTACTACCTATATTACTATAAACAAGATTAAAATTATTAACACTATGAGATCTCTTACCATAGCACAGACAAATTAGGAATCTATCTCAGAAATGGGGATAAGAAAAACTTTAGATAGAAGGCCACTTGAGTATTTGTAAGTACTGCAGGTCTTGGGGCACTGGTATGGTGAGATTAATTTCATATCTGCTAATAACATCACACAAGAGGTACTGCCTTTTTTTTTTAACTCCATATATTGTTCTAATTAAAATTTCCAAATGATACAATGATTCACAACTGAGACGACAGATGGTGAATTTGAAAAAGTAATATTGCATGTTAATTGGATTTCAGTGGAAAATTCATTAGTCATTTAGCTTCTCAGGGTACTTATATTGCTCCCAACTTTCATTAACCTTCTGTTCCGTATCTGTTGTATAAACTTCTGAAACACTTATTCTTTTGGTGACTTTTATACTGATAGATACTGACTCACTCCATTACATTCTTCCCTTTCTGATTTTCCTCTTATGTATCACATATAATTAAGAGACTCACAAAGTCAGATTGCTAGAACTCAATACCAAATATCTCAAAAGCTGTGAACTGACTTCTGTTTGTTAACAGTTGTCCTGAAGTGAATTAATAGTCCTGAAAACTTGGATTGTATTCAGACGTGATGAACTAATGTGTGCCAAATGCAGAAGAAAACCTGTGAGGAGATTGTTACATTTTGCATTATGCATCCTTTATATATGTAAAAAAAATGTTAAACAAGAGATACTTGGGACTATGTTATTCCAATATTTTCTGAAAAAACTGTAGAAGACCTTAACAATATGAAGTGAACCAAGCAGCACACTGCAGCTTCCATATGGTTAAAATAAGGCATTCAGTTGAAGCTGATGCTGTAATCCAACTCTACCTTGGAGAAGGTAAAGAACAAGCAGCCAGAAAAAAATGACCCTTGATGTCACTTGCAGCCACCACCTGTAGAAGAACGGAAAGAAAACAACTCTCACGATTCCTTTGCGGGTCAAAGATGTCCAAGGACTTTCAGGTTTTGCTTTAGCAAAAGCAGATCCTTTAAAAAAAAAGAAAAAAATAATAATTTTTTCATCATTATGGCTAATAGAAACCTCAGTTGTTCAATAGCAGACTAGTTAAGACAGTGAAATGGTGGAAGTGCTAGATTTATTCAAATAATTGTATTTAATAACTGCTCCTTTAAATAATATTGCCTCAATCCAAACATGGCATAAATTGTTGATGCCCTCTTGACTGACACTATCAGGAACTTCTACAAATACCTGTATTTCAGAATGTTTGAATAACAATACATTGTCATGTCAAAATTATTCTAAAATGAATTATTAAAATTTTTTCTGTTTCATACAGGTATCAGAAACTTTATATGAAGCAGTAAGTCTCATGAAAACTCTACATGCCTGTGAAGGCACAGCAGAGTTCTTTCCCAACACAGAAAAGGGATCTAAAGTACCAACATTTGTAAATTGCACCATCCATGTCATTGAGGAAAACTAAATGAGGTTGGGAAGCACTGAAGTGAATCTGTCCAGCTGAGGATGAGCCCCAGGAGCAGGGAAGCCACCCAAAGAACCAGTCTTTGTGTCTCTTTATATACCATTTTTTATCTCTCCTATTCAAATGTCCTTTCTCCCCCATAGCTCTCTATATATTTTCTTCTCAGCCAGAAAACTATGTAAAATTTACTTAATGGGGATGTGACTTAAATTATGCAAAGTTATTGACTGAAAGGATAACTACTGCATGCTGCTACACCATCCCCATCTCATTTACAAGCAGCACTGGCAGTAGTGAGCTCCATGCTGAAAAGTAAAAAAGTGCCAGCTCTGAAACTACTTTAATGCCAACTTAGACATGCATGCAGTCATTTAAAGGCTATTCATGTATATCATTGCACTGAAAAGGTCTAACACTGTTTCTTAGTTTCTTGTAAGTTCAAATTTTATTTCATTTTGTTTCTTTCTCTCACATTCCCATTTTAAAAAAAATTAAACTGTTAGGTTATGTGAGAACAGCGATCTGCACAACCACAGAGCAGATCAAAGAGAAAAGGGAGGAGGAGCCCAATTAATACTTTGCAGGGTCCTTCCAGGGTTCTCCTCAGAGACCCACCACTGGAACTGTCAGAGTCCAGGACATCCCTCTGCCTGCCCTGGCTGTCTTGATACCCTGGCAGGGGTCTCGGAAACCCTGGTATCAGAAGTCAAAAACATCTGTGGCTTCAATTTTAGCCTGTGGAAAAAGCTGTCAATTTTGTATGAGGAATTACAAGTCACAAGGGTTTCAGTAGTGTGATATTTGAACTAACACAGAGTGGAAAAGTAGAATTTTGGGATTTTTAGAATGGGGTTTAAGGGGGTACAAGATGGAGGAATTTGGGTGGGTCCTAGCCTCCTTCTCCTTCGTCTTGTCCTCCATGTCTTGGTGTGATGGTGGCACTTTTCTTTTGGTTTAAGGTAGAGATTCACAGTCTAACACAGGTGATGGGAATTGGCGAAGAAATTGTAAACACAGACACGTAGTTTTGAGTATATAAGGGAGCCACCCAAGGCTTGAGGTCAGAATGCTATGGCCTCCTTGCTAGCAAGAGCTCGGAAGGTCAGAGAAAGAATATTTAGATAAGAAGAAATAAACAACCTTGAAAAGCACAATCAGAAGCATTCCAGGCTCCTTCTTTGGCTGTGTCGGGCTAGGGAAGTAAAGACTCTTTACGATCTCTTGGGGTCACCCTGACCTACAGAACCCCAAGAGGAAATCGACATGGAACCATCAGCTCAGCTCAGGCCCATCTCCATGAGGCCAGAGCAGGAGAGAGGCAGAAAAGCAGGTGGGAATCCAAACCATGGAATGTGCACCATGACCAGCCCCTGCCCAGGGCTGTCCCAGAAGAGCCATGGCCCCACAGTCCATGGTGAGGTGTGAACCCTCACCATGCACTGCTGGGAGCGGCTCTCCAAGTCACCCTCCAGAGGAAAAGTGACGCTGCCTGAGGAGTGGGACTCACTGCAGGACACAGGGAAAAGGAGCTCAGATGGCACAGCACTTACAGGGCATTTAGGGAAGAATCCAGGGGTGGGAGAAAGAAAGGGTTTGGGCAGTTTAGGAAGGAACGAGTGCTGTGAAATTGAAGGGTAAGGGGATAAAGAGGACTGGTCACACAAACAGCCACTGCCAGAGCACTGTTTGTGTGGCCATGCCACAGGGCTGCTCAGCACAGCCTGGACTTGTAGGTCTCAGATTCAGTCAGAGAGAGAAACAAAGTTTCTAACCAGGAAGAAGCCTGGGAATCTGTTAGAAAAGAATGTGTATAAGGTTTTTTGTATCTCTTGTTCACATTGTTTATAGTTAAGTTCTATCACTATGCATCATACAGTGTACACCAATGGGGCAGGTTGGTTTCACTTCAGGACCAATGGAATTGGCCTAGATGAAGCTCTGTAAAAGAGCAAAACATTTTGAAATAAATCAGAGTTTCACTCTCTCAGCCTTCTGACTCGGAATCTCCTCATTCCCATCCTGCCTCAACAGCATCATGGACTCTCTTCTCCCTAAACTCCCTGAACACTCCTGGGCCAGGGCCATCTGCTCTGTGTCCAAGGACACGGGGCTGGGACACGGGGCTGGGACATAGGGCTGAGTGCCAGTACGGGCTGTCAATGCCAGAGCTGGGGGGAACTGTGTGGCCGTGGCATGGCCATGGTGCCAGCAGCCCCAGCGAGCGTGGCACAGCCACCGAGCCCTGGCAAGGCAGAGCTCCCGTCAGGGAGGCCCCAGGGACAGAGGGGACGAAGCCCCAGGGACAGAGGGGACAAAGCCCCAGGGACAGAGGGGACAAAGCCCCAGGGACAGAGGGGACAAAGCCCCAGGGACAGAGGGGACAAAGCCCCAGGGACAGAGGGGACGAGGAGGCTTCTGGAGGCCAAGTCTGGGTGTGGGGTGCCCAACGTTCACCACCTGGCTTCCCGCGATGGATGCAGAAGATTGTGCTGGCTGCTGGGCTCATGGATAAAAACAATAAATAATGTTTTCCCTAGCCTTCACGAGGCATAAGGAAAAGTACATACAGATAAGAATAAATTAAGACTAAACTTTTCTAAAAGTCTCATATCATCTGACCTTCCACTGCCATTTTGTTATTTAAAACAGGCAAGAAAAAATCAAGGCCTATACATTTTTACCCTCCAGAAACTTCAACATAACATTCCCTCCAGACATCAGAAGACTTAAAAGAAGTCTAAATGCATGGCAGTAGGAGACTTTTAAACAAGACAATGCAAAAGTTTCTTTTTTTTTTTCAAAATCCAAATCTATACAACAAAATTTAAATTCTTAACCTTTCAATTTAATCTTGATATCATTATTTAACAATATTTTCTATCCATCTGCTTTAGGGAAGAGTTATGTAGGGTTGGCTGTGCTTTGTTTCATTTGGGGTTAATTTAAACCTACTAATCTACTTTTATTATAAGACAAAGGATGGCAGTTATTTTAATATTGAGAAATACAGCTTTTTATAGCTCAGGACCTACCTCTTACAAGATCAACATCTATGAGGTCTGGTTTCACATGTCCTGTTTTCTTTGGTTTGTTTCTCAAACCCTGCAATAGATGTATACTATCAAAATATTTTCATGCAGATGACAGACATTACAAAAGACAAAAATTTTTATCTATGTGCTCAGTAATTCCATTTAACCTATACTGCTACTGAAAATTCAGGCACACATGTCAAATCCATAGATTTAAAGTACTATAAATTAAGCATTCCAAATAACAATGCACAATGGATGCCTTTTACACACTTTACAATCTATATAAAACCCAACAATTACTGACCCACCAGGCTATTTTTCAAACAGGCACTGAGCACTCATGGCTTTGCATTATGCAGACAATGTATGCACACACTTGCAAGAATTAGTAATATATGTCTATTAGCTTTTCAGAATTTTTGCAACAAATTACATTCTTGAATCTCTTTTCTACTTAGATGTCTAACTCAACTTCACAAAACACTTACACTGCAACTCCTTAATTCCAAACCCAGATAGCAAATCACATTGCAATGCAGAAGCTACTAATCAGCAACCTCGCTCTCAGAAATCCAAATTCTAGAAAAGTATTGAATTCTTCCTCAGTACTGAATATAGATTAGCCAATTAAAAGGAAGGGGAAAATCCCACACAATAGGAATGCTGCAGGAAGAAAAGCAAGCTTATTTTTTCTTTTAGAAGCAGCAGCTTCCATCACAGAAGAATCAAACTCGCTGGTAAAGCTTTCAAGCTTGTTTTTAATGCTAAAATGTGATGCTGTACTCTCAAGCCTCAAAGACAGCTGTGAGTTTATTCTGCTCCCCTTAGCTTAGATTCTCGGTCATAATAGACATTAAGGAAATCACAGCATACAATTCATACACAGTAAAATAAAATATTTCAAAAAATATTTAGAATACCGTGAAATTATTATGAAAGTCATTTAACTGATCTCATTCAAAAAGCATTTAAATTGGTAAACTGTACATTTCTACCATTGCCATGGCTCATCCATGTGTAAAAACACTACTAAAATGTAAACATTAAGTATAAATGAAAGCATATAAATGAAATTGTCAATGATAGACAGATCAGTGAAATCTGGTAGTGTTAATCTTTGTAAGAATAATATCAAGGAAAATGTTCAGTTGAATTCAGCTCAAAATATTTCTCACATCTAAATTAAACTGGATTTCTTTTCCATGCAGAAATAAAGATAAGATAAAAAAACCAAACTGAAACAAGCTAGATATGTACTCATTACCTAATGTGCCTATTAGAAAAATAAGTTTACTTGAAACAAAACAAAAAAAAAATTAATACACAACTGGAACATGAATAGGACAATGTTCTCTGAAGATGACAGAGACAACCAGTTGTATTTTAAATGCAAGCACTACAAAGACCTTATAATGCAAGATTTTTAGAGAACTGCAGTCCTAAAACTGCAGTAATTTTCTGTGGAATAAGAAAGGAAGCCCATAATTAGAATTGGAAATTACTGTAATTCTAGAATCAGCTACAGATTCTTGTGAATCTTGCATAAGTGAGCCACTCTATTTCATAAAGAAAGCTGAAGCTTAAAAAGAAAATGCTGAATGATATAACAATTTTCAAATGTATTAGTGCTTATGGACCACAAGATCTCTCTTGAAAGTCTAAATAAAGATGTGCCTCTTGGAAGAAATAATCTCCTAGAAACACGTGCTCAATCTTAGGAAAAATTTACCACTGTGGCTTAAATTATGTTTTCATGTTAAAGAAAGAACTGTGAAAAAACTAAGTCAAGAGTACAACTTGATGTGGCCTTCAGAGGAAAAGAAATGGTGACTCTTTCAAAATTCAATTGGTCAAACAGTACTTTGAAGTGAAGTCCATAGACTTCACTGAGTTGGCTCCTGAACTATTTGCCACACACAGTAGAAGCATTCCTCTTATTCAGATGCAATTTCTACACTTCTTAATGCATCACAAATCTCTAAAATTCGTGGAAAACAGCAATTTCAGACTACAGTTATTAAAAAAAAAAAAAATTTTAGTGTTTTATAATGTTCAGACCAATCCAGTTAGTTCATATGATTTCTATTCAGCACCAAACACTTTTCAGGTATGCATTAGCAAAAGAAAGTTTAAATAAGAATATTTAAAAATAATTGTTATTATTGTAAAAACTCTTTTACACAAATTTAAAAATTAATCTTAATAGAGCCTATTACAGTTATGACTAAATCATAAATTTGTAGTAAGATAAATGCATTTTCTACTAAAATATATTAATTTTTCAGATTTTTAGTGAATTTAATTTATAAATCATTACATAATATATAAATTTATAATGTATAATATATAAATTTATAATGTCAAAGCACTGTAGAATCTTTGAGATTAAAGCACTAATGTGCAATACCTGAATTTAGTCACATGTCTCAGTGTTACCCAAATTGCACTTCATTCAGTCAACCCAAACTCAGACACCAGCAGTAATTTGTTAGCTATTGGACTCCTGAACCAAACAAGATGCTGTTTGCTGTCAGCACAGGGCAGTATTTGCAGTAACTATCTGAATAACATGCTATTATGCAGCAGTTAATTAATTAACTCCTCTCATAGCTGTGATGGGGTTCCATGACCATGGCAAGGACCCTTCAGGCAACCCCAGGCTCAGCTGTGCTGCTGAAACACCATGAGGTCCAACTTAATGTACAAAATTTCTGTTCAAAAACTATGTGTATCAGGTCAATAACAGCTCCCACAGAAGGCAAGCAAGCCCCCACATACAGTTTTGTTCAAGTACTGAGGATGAAAAAACCCATCCCTGAGAAAACTGAAGCAATGTACATTTTACTGATGTCAAGTAATAGCAACACCTCGAAACTCATGCAGAAATAGCACAGTACCTCCATGCAGTTGGAGGGAAAAAAAAAAGGTTAATTGCAAGAAAATATTAACTAAAAAACATCATGGGTATTTCATATACGACCCATAGAACTAGTACCTACAGGATTGATTCCTTTATCTCCAAAGCAATTTAGCAATGTGGCAGACACTGATGGTACTGTTAGTTAAACCAAAATGCACAGAACACTGTTAAACTGCTTGTTCAGAGAAACAAAGCCTGAGGTACTTACCAGTCTAATAAACTGTACAAAACAATGACAGCATCATAAAGGAGGGAAAGTAAACTGCAGGTATAAGGTAACTAACTGAAAGCAAAGAGAGCTCAGATAACTGACATTAGAATTCATCACAAAGAAAAGTGAAAGACAGAGGTATAAACACAAGTTACCCCCGTCTTATAATAATGAAAGAAAAAAAAGTACTGAGATACAGAAAGATGCATCACACTAGATGGTGCAGAGTTATTAATTATGTAAAATAAATAGAGCATAGTACACTGGTTACATTTGGTTACACTCCAGAAGTCTAGTTTTACTTTACCAGTATTAAATACCACCACATACAATGTAGATTACTTCGGCATACACACCCATCCAAAAAAAAAAATTAAATGCTGCATTATTACCTTTATTTCTCTTTGCTCTACTGATTTTTCCCATATTTGTTGATCATATGCTCCAATCTAAAAAGAAAAAAATCTACATTAGGATTCAAAAGATATTGATCAAACAAAGTCAAATCAACTTTCAACAAGAGAAGCATGAAGCCAGCAAGTTATTTCCTTGGGGAGTTTACAAATAAATTTTTATCTTGGCTGGACAGGATCAAGCTGATCTGTAATTGAACTGAGTGACAGAGTGTGACAGAGGGGAGAGCCGAGCCACACACAGCCCCAGCCTCATCCCAGGACTTGTGCAAGCCTGAGCACTGGGAAGATCACGCTCCCTCCCACCCCAGGTCAGGACTGCAGCCTCTGTATGACAGAGAGCAGAACCATGGCAGCTACACTGACATGGTCTTTCAGATAACTTCAAAAGAAATATGTACATCTAGTTGAACCCATACCCTCAGTTTATTTTTTTTAAACCATCTATAATTCCTACTCCACTCCACCCACTTTTAAAGCCAGATGGTTTTAGCTTTATCTCTTAACAGTGCACAGCAGCCAGATATATGGTCAGGCTGGTAATCCACCAGCTTGTAGCCCAGGGGGAACCCAAAGAATATGAAGAAACAGCACTTTTCCCCATTGACTGTCAGACATTTACAGGAAGGGCAACCTGAAACTTCAGGATTTAAGATGGTGCATTAAGATGGTGACAAGAACAAGTCAATATACAGGACAACATATCCAGGTCTTGTAAGAAGCTATCAGAGATCATCAGATTGCTTTGAATTCTACACAAACAGTTTTTCTAGGTAATAATTAGTAATAATCTCTTTCACTATAGCAATTTTAAAGCCTTGCCACCCAGCTGTTTACCTAGATACCTAAATCTTGTGTATCTGGGGATTGATTCAGATCACAAACTCTGAGCAGTTAAGTGTAAGATCACTTTTAGGTCACAAGAGAGAGACAGATGCAGTTCCTGAGACCCAAAGATTATTTTCGAGCCTGCAGGTGACAAGCAGCTCAGTCAGACACCCAACAGAGAGGAGAGAGGAACAACTCCCATCATCTCTGCAAACCTGCATAAATTCAATCTTACTGCAAGTGTCACTCCTCCTTCCAGTTCACAACTACAGCAAAGAGACTCAAGCACAAGTGCACACACCTTGTACCAGAAAACATTAGTCTCATTTTTCTTTCAGTATTTCAGCCTTCACCATTAATTTAGATGTTATAAAAGAAATAAAGAAAAAGTAATTCTTAATTAAAAATAATCTTTTAACCAAGGATCCATCATAAATGCAAAAATATACTAAGAGAAACCAACACACAAAACCACCTACATAAACAAAGAAATCCAAAGGCATCTTCTGCGTCTCTAAACCTGACCAATTAGTGGAAAAAAATCCCATTAAAAAAGTCTTATTTAGAGTAGTAAATTCCAAAGCAAATCGAAGATTGAAAGTGAGAACAGCAAACTGAATTACTCTTTCCAAATTGAAATAATATTCCCCATTCATAGGAGCTCAACAATTTCAATAGTTTGCTACATTAAAACTTTGCAAAAGAAGCAATCTACTGGCTTTTTGATAATAATAAATACTTTACACCTCGCATTTGGGAAAAAAAAAAAAGAAACTGTGGAAAATAACAAGCAGTCAGGCAGAGTAATGGGCCAAATTAAGCACTCACTACAATTAAAATAATTAAACCAAAGGAAGTTTAACAGCTAACCCCACCTGGATAACAGCCAGCAAGTAAAAAGTCAATATATTGAATAACCACTCCACCCAGACATTTATAGCTAATTGTTCCAGCTTTTCCTCTAAAATAATTTCAAATGAAATTTTAGGCCTTTCTGGTTTTCATTTAATTTGCTAAGAGCAGCCCTGAGTGAAATATTTGTTCTGCAAACCGTTGTGTCCTCCCCTCCCCACTTCCAAAAAAATTTCTTCCTACAAGGACAGAAGGGGGAATACAAGCCTGTGTCCCTCTCTGTTATGCAACAAGCAAACGTGGAAGGAAGCCTTTGTGCCAATAAAGCTGCAAAGCAAACTCCATTTATAATTCCATTCATAGCTGAAACTAGTATAGAGTTGAAAGTCATTAAAACAGTCTTCTTCTTTTAGAAAAATAACAGACCATTTGGTAAAGGAATTCCAGGAAACAGACCCCAGAAGATATCTGACACAAGGAAGTAGACTGATTTAAAATCTTAATTCTATTTTCCTACAAATATCTATTTTCTCTCTTTAGGCAGCAGCTGCCATCTCCACAAAAAGACAAGAAGCATGGATTTTGCTATTCACACTTCCCTTTTAACACTGCCCTGTAAAGCAATTCTTCCATCAGGAGGTAAAATGAGAGCCAGAACTACTTTAAAGGACAGGGTCCTTTACAGCTGTTTTACTGGCGAAGTGGATCTGTCCAATTACCTCTGATCAACCTTAGTTATTGACATCTGAGCACAGGACTATTCAGCAAGGCATGCTGGTGCAAACTGAAAGGAGTGGAAGAGAGAATTACAGACAGCAAGTACTGTTACAGTCTCTCACATGGTTTTTGTTTGGGGTTTCTTTTTTAATCTACTTCGTATCACCTCTTTGTGTTTAACAAAGTTTAAGCAGGTGTGTGTGCCACTCAGCACATCAAATTCCAACCTGATACTCAACCTCCCTTCTCACCATCTGCATAAGCATCCCTCTACACTTCTCTTCCAAACGTATCACATGAAAATACATGAAAACAAAGGCAACATTATAAAGTAGAATACTGGATACTGGCACACTTTATTTCCCACAATAAACAAAAATAGGAAGAACTAGTGTTACTCAAACAAGGCAAGTAAAAAACACAGGTGTTAATTTTATTTTCTCACCTTTATGTCAGGAAAGCAGATTTAGAGTTTGTGAAATGTATCTTGGAGAATTCATTGAAAGGTATCTTTTCACTTACAGCAAGCTAAATTATAATGTATAATGATTGCCAGAGATGCTAGACATGTGTACGAATTAAAATCAACATCATTTGTGAATGAATTGAAGAAGGTAAGTTAATACCAGCAAACCTTCCTAGTTTTAAATTATTGAGTGCACCAGCAAATTCCAGCTTCAAAGAGTTTGGATTTACAAGTATTTGCATTTGAATTCTGTTTTATGCTAAATCTAATGTAAATCTAAAACAAATATAGGCTCTTGGCTGTTCAGGTATTTCCTTACAACTGTACATACCTGCAGGACATGGAAAAGAAGCCTAGCACCAAAGAAATTAAGCTTTAAAGGCAAGTAAAAGGAAGGAATAACCTTCCAGAGATAAGATCAGGTTGGAATAATTTCAAATAATAATAATAATAATAATAATAATATATACAAAACTTGACCAAAGCAAGGTCTCCCTAAATATGCAGCTGTCCCAGGGCTCCTCCCAAGCCAGGCGTTCAGGCTCCCTGGGCTGGAGGTATTCTGCCAACAGGAATGCCCTGACCAACTCCAGTACCCATTTACTACCCACCCACTGTGCCTGGATTCCTATCCCTCACAGCTGCAAATTCTGTACCATCCTTGGGAGAAAACTGAAAGTACAAAACACAGGAGTCAAAAAAACAGTCCCATTTTTAAGTACACAGCTGCAAGAAATGCTTCTAAAATCTCTTCAAGACTTAGCACAAGACTCTCTGTGTAACAGCTCATCACTGACACTTTCAACCCATCCTACAACTGACAATAAACTTCTCTTAAACAAAACTATAAAACACAATATCCCAGTCTTAAACTGATTTCACAAAGAAATTAATTAATCTAATTTATTAAATACCTAGTCCAAACTCATATTCTATGGCATTTTTTGTTACGACTAGCAGAAAATAAATTAAAAAAAGGTCAGATAACAAGCCTATTGTCTCATTTTGAAATGTAACTTCCATCACCAAGCATCAACACAACCTTGTTATAGGAAACTTGTCAGTAAAACATTACAGATATTAAAAACTGTGGTATAACCTACCTGTAGCTGAAGTAGATAAAGTAGTAGATGTAATTTTATACAAAGTTTAAATCATGCATCCCAGGTCTCCTCAATGCCAAGATTTTATCCAGTCTATCCAACTCAGCTACTCTAAAATTCTGAAGATCCCACACCTCAATGAATACCAAGTAAAGAAGATAAAAGGGATTCTGTTCATTTATGCATTCACAGAATCAGTAACCATTCTTCAAGCAACTATAAAAATTTTCAGAATATAAACACTTAAATGCAACTGGAAACTGCAGCCACTCCTTCACAACAGAGAAACAGGTGTTTAACATCCTAAATTAACAGAGTATAATAAACTTTCAAAAAGGTTTTCTTAAAAAAATTTTTTATCACAAGTAATCATTTTTAAAAAAATCTAACTTGTATGTGACTTGGTATAGGAAATTACAATTACACGTTTGGCAAACTCAATAAGGCTAGCTCTTTACTGAAAGATTAAATAAATTTGAGATCCTTTTTAAGTGCAGACTCCTCAAAATTTTCTGTTTAAGAGATATGTGCATCTCTTGCAATTATCTAAAATAACTGCACTTATTCTTTCCCAATCAAATACATCAGGAAGATTTTGATCAAATTTCTTCATACATGTGAAATTTGGCACCTGTACAGTTCAGATGTATAACAGCAATAGCAATTAGCTTAAGTAAATAGTTAAGCTATTGAAACCACAGCAATATTTAGTTCAAAGCACAGTGGAAAGGGCTTCAGCACTGCTCAATGTTTCTTCCCAGTGCCTTTCTCCTAACAAGCCATGTGTGCATCAAGATTGAATTTGAGCTTTGTGAATGACACTGATATTCACTTTAAGCTAATGTAGTGATGCTATCAACCTGTAGCCCAATACTTGCAAGGCCCTTCTGATTCTAATGGAATTGATCAATATTTCAAGAGGTATTTATAATTTATGACCATGCAGACTAGCAAAGATTATAATCCTAAGAATACATAGTATTTCCGCTTGGATCTTAAAACTTTAATGTTTATCAATAATGAAACTTGTGTGCTAAACTTTGCTCTTTAAAAGCTCTAAACACTTTTACAAGCCATATCACAAAAGTATTACAAATCCAAAACATGTAAGATCTGGAGTTCAGTAAATAAATAATAAAGTTACTTCCTTAGACTGCCTGACACCTTATTAAAATATTTAGTGCTAAAATATTAGCTAATATGCTTTATTAACTTCTACAGTCCAACATAATTTAAAAAATTGTATGATTTCCTATATCAATTTTAGCATTAAAATATCCATATATAAGCAATTTCTATATCGGCAATATTATTAATTTTTACAATGTCTCATATCTTCTCAAAACTTAGAACAGGATTATTACAAGTTATTTTAAACTCCAGTTTATTTCTTACATGCACTGATCCCCATTGCATAAAAGGCAATGTTCTAGTAGCTCAGGAGTATAATTATCTCTGTTGGAGTAGATTTCTTCTCCTGGAATGGGGTCTTTTCTGGATATTTTTCATTTTCAAGAGTGGTAGGCTTTTTTTCAATTTTGTTTATGGTGGATACATGGACTGGACAAGCTAAACTAAGACAAACTTAGCTGATAAACCATAGACAGAAATCACTATATGACAGCTGTACACTGTTAACAGCAAAGAGTTCAGTAACTTTTAGTCAAATGGAGGAGGACAGTGAAGGGATTAAGGTTATGTATCCTAAGGTAAAGAGCTTTGAATTTATAACTGCTGAATTTTTACTTCTGATTTAAAGATATCCCAATACCTCTCCCTTCTTCCTGTTTGGTGCCAGAGGGAGAGCTGAAACCAGCTATGTAGAGTAAAATTAAGCAATCAATTCAAAACTTTAGTTTTTAACTTTAAGAGTTATTTATTATTAACTATTTGAATTGCCAACTAATGACCGACTTAAATTCTACCAATAATTGCAACAGCACTGTATTTACAGCCATTCACTGAACAATAATTTTACTAAGGTTTACTTTAGAGATTCCATCCCTTTCAGAGTCCAGTAATAGCTAATTAAACATTTATCAACTACATACTCATGCTTTTTTCTGAATTATTCTTTACAGATTAATTCTTCTTAAGATCTGCCAGCTATACTTATTTATTGTCCTGAGTAATGGTTTACAAATTTTAAGATATCTACGAAAACCACAAAACATCTCTTTTCATCACACAATTAAACATAAAAACTATATGCAGAGGAACAGCTAGAAACCAGGTTTGCAGGTTAAACTAAATGAGAGTACAGAAATAACCAAAGCTAGACACAGCACCCTGGTGCTGCCTGAGGTGAGCTGGTCAAGAGCAATCCCTTTCCTGGGTCCACGGCTACACTACTGCTAAGAACACCCAGCTACTCTCCAAGTGTTAAGGATTTAACTCTGAAACACTTTTTTTTTTTTTTTTAATGATACTGTAGCTGCACAAAACAAAACAGCTTCAAGATGTAACTGGGAAAAGAAAACCACTCTGACAGGCTCATTATTCAGTATAATTCCCTGAAGACCTCTGAAAATCCAGCAACTGTACTGGTGTTGCAACTAGCATTTTAGAGCAGCATTGCCCTGATGTCCCTGATCATTTCCATTTCCAATAGCATGCTTTCCTTGCTGCCCCTTGCTTTTCCTTGTCTGGGTGGCTAAAACATCAATCAGATCATGCAGGAAGAGAGAAGAAAATGTTAGGCTATAATTTCCCAAGGTCAAATTAAACAATTTAAGAATCAGAAAACTCTTCTCAAGACAGAGGGATTTCATCTTGTCATTCCCCTGCCATTAGATAGGCTCATCTCCTTATAGACTCGCAGTCTTAGTTTTAGCTGGATGAGTTTCCTGACCAAATTCACTAAATAAATGTATGAAAGTCTGTGGGAAGGCAATACAGGCATGGGAGCCTACAGGCCTGCTGGAGTTGTCTTTTGCACCAGATTCAGAAACCAGTTTTGCCTCACAAAACAAGGCACTGAAGGTAAATCCCCACTACGTCAGGCAACTGCTTGAGTACCAAACATGGAAGGAAAATATCTGAACATACATTTTCTTCCTCCATGCTCTGACAAATGCCAGCTCCAACACTTGTCAAGTTTCAGCACTTGAAGTCAGATGTTTCTAAATCAATGCAGTTTCAGCATCCAAAGTTTTACATAAAATAGCCATACAGCCTGTCCATTTGGCAAAACTTGCCTTTGGTGCTAGGGTGAATAATGCATCATGTGTATTCAGTGCCAAAAAGGAAATCAGGTGATTTCAAGGTAGGATATAATTATCATTTAACTCCTCCTTTATTGACTTAATACAGGGACCAGGTTAGGAAAGTTAAAGCACTGATAGAGTTAAACGTGGGCAGGGACCTCAAGGGCAACACAAACAAGCTTCTACAGGTTTGTTGATGACAGAAAGAATGCTAGGAAAAATGTGGGCCCTCTATGGAAAGAAACAGGAGAGCTGGTTACCAGGGACATGGAGAAGTTTGAGGTACTCAGATATTTTTGCCTTGGCCCTCACTAGCAAGGGCTCCAAGTGCAAGTGCTCTAGTGGAAGATGTTGGGGTTGGAAAATGATGAATTTTCAGGTCCCTTCCAACCCAGCCCATTCTATGAATCTAAACAGGCAAGTATAATCTTGGACTGATGAGCTGTAAAGCACTGAATATTAAGATCTTAAAGCAATGCCATTAGAACTTTAATTTTGCCCTTTAAAGCCATGAGAGAGAAAACACCTCTTTTGTTTTATTGTGCCCTTTAACAGCTGTACCCAAGGGACACCCAAAGCAGCACAAAGCTGCATTGGCAGAATTAAATTATATGAAATCAGGTGCAGAACTCAGCCTCAATTCAGTAAGTTTCATTCTGCCTTCCCCTACAACCATCCCCAAGAGAAGGAACAACATAATTGTACAAATTTGTTGGTAATATTACAGGAGAAGGAGTTTCCCATTTTGGCAGCCAGGCTTCTGTAAGGACTGAAAATCAGAAAGTCGTTAAGGTAAATTTACATATCTTCTCCAAACTGGAAACCAGACCAAAAAATCCCTCTATTATTATCTGTAAAGCTTCAAAGTATTTTAAGAAATTAATGCAAAAAGTTACAAGAAGCAGTATTTTAAATTATTCATAACTTTATTATTTTTAACATCAGTTACTGTTACTCGGGCAATACTTCAAGTACATATATAGTAACTGTATCATACAAAAGTTATGCCACCAAATACTGAAATTGTTTTCAATAAATGTGTGGTGTCAGATTTTTTTCACAGGAAACACTACGATGGCTTTCTCCACAAAATAATCAATTACCAAGCTGAAGCAATTTCAGTATTGTGGTACATACACATAATCCTAAGGATATTAACCAAGTGGTGCATCTGTGTGAGAAGGAGCTCGGTAGCTGTCTGGAACCCTTCCAGAGAGCCATGCAGACACTCCTGCCACTCCCTTTTTATTGCAAGAAGCAGGGCAGCTCCAAGGGCTGAAAACAAGCAAGACAAACCCTTTGTCACATATATCTCAGCACTGTACTCCCCAGTGCATCAAGAAACACAGCAGAGGTTTCCTTTCTTTTAATTTCTACAGAGTCAACCTGTATCTAGCAGATTTCATGCCTTGAAAAAGTATTTGTACTGTTTGGGAAATGCAAGCAATCACTGGAAGCACTAAAACTCTGTCCTTGCAACCTTGTATCTCAAATAACACGCTACTGTAATACCACTCTGAAATCTTACAACCCAACTTAAAATAATTCAGGATTGATTACTGCAATCAGGGGCTCCAGTGGACTAAAAGCAGAGTAAATCTATTGTCAAAACAGAAAAACGTGTTTACATAATAAAAGGTCTGACCTTTTAAACAATTAAGAGTATTACTAAATCATCCTGGTGTAAGGAGCTCAATTTCAGACAATAGTATGAGTCATGAGTAAACTTGCTGTTTGCAAAACTTGCCTTAAGTAGGGTTGGAAGAGCTCAAGTGCTTAACTCCTTCCATTGAAGAGATAGAAAAATGTCTCCTGAGAAACCAACAGACCTTTGAAACTCAGTAGAGACACAAATATATACATTTAAAACTACATCAAACCTGAAAACTAAGAAAGACAATGAGTAAGTTATCTGCTCAGTATTTCTTACACAGCCCCAACCTATTCAAATGCTTCTTAGTCATGTGTAACTAGAAATACCAGAAGCTAACTTTCTTTTTCAAGGCATTCATACACCAATTTATTAATCTCAAAACACCTCCTCAAAACAACAGTTTATTTTTCTCACTTCACCATAGAGGTAAGTAATATCAATTTGATCACTACTGCAACCCTGGTTTGACTGTAACCCTGGTTCTCTCTTGCCCCAGAAACAAACTTCTACTGCCAGAATGTGCTACATTTTGATCCCTCCCCACTTTCAATTCCAGTTACAGGTGTAATGAGTCAGTAAATCTAACCAGTGAGACAACTACAATAAAAACTGAAATTGAAATATGAAACTGGAAGCAAACAACAGGTCTTAAAGTTCAGTATCTTGACATCATAAGCAAGGACAAAAAAAAAAAGTCTAGTATCAACTAAACACTAGCACAACTCTTCCTGTTCCCCAAATCAAAATCTTCGGTTTAAACAACAAATCCATGGGTAAAAAATACTATGCCACAGTAACAGATTTAAACAAATAAATAAATAAGCAAAATCAAGGGCAGAGGTGAAAGAGACTAGATACTCCCAGGAACAGATCACACCCACCCCACTATAGAGATAGAAAACTCTTTGGGGTTACCAGCCAGATCCAGGAGAACCCTGAATTTGTGGTACCTAAGTAATTACAATCTAGTTCACATGAAAATCTGCAACTTTTCTGCAATATAGCCATCTGTCTCAAAACTTTACACTTCCTCATACTAAAGCAACACAACTTGCTCATTTGGCAGATCCCAGTCCACATGGACTGCAATTAAATTTTGTTCACATCAGGAAGAAGACCAACATATGGTTACACATGATCTTACCCCCCTGAAGACAGCTCAGTTCTTCTAAAAGTAACAGAAGCCACCTCACCACAACTCCTTGCCATAAAGGCACTGTGCAATTCCTGGCCAAGCACATCTCTGTAAAAGCCTGCAGAGATTCACCACAGAAATGCTGGTTTTACTATGAATTAAGGAAATGGAAATGTATGTGAAATCACTGGAAAAAAACCCGACAGAACAAGGGTTAAAAGAATGACTGATAGTTACTGATAACAAGTAATCCTGTAAGGAGCAATGTCCTGGGAAAAGTAGAATTGAGGAATGGCTGGTTTATATGAAGACAGGAACGGCTTCCCTCTGTAAAATCACACCACAGTGACTCATCCTGCCTTCGTAACACCAGGAGGGTGGAAAGTTGGACAATATCAAATGTGCCATTCCTTTTACTGTATGACCAACACAAAACAGACATATATTTGAAAAAAAAAAACCAAAACCAACCAGACAACAAACATGAACTTCACTTAAGATTTACAGAGACTGCAGGCTCTTTCTTGCATCAAAGGACCATCTAGATGTAAAGCTGAATATCATGAAAGATCTGTCCAAAGGATAGTACACCATCACCAACCTCACACTTGATGAGGATCTGACATCCAGCATCTCTTGCACGGCACAAAGGGATCCTGGCCAGACCAAATACAAACACAGCTTGGTGTTTGGATATCAGTATTCTGGTACCACTACACAGTGAGTGAATTAAGTGCATGAGAGAATGAGTGGAAGCAGGTAAAATCAACATCACTTTCCTCTTCCATGAGATCCTGCACTGAATTTCATTACATAAGATCTTTTACAAGTCATCTTCCAAATCAGAGTAAATGGCAAAAAACCAAACAATAAAACCATCATTAAACTGTGAATGATCTTCAAGTTTTTAATACATAATTGAATGACTTGTATAAATTAAGTCAGCAAAATTAATTTTTCTGCTCTTTCAAGTGTACATTTAATTCACTGTTGTAAAGACCTCAACAAAGCAGACCAGTATTATTTCTAGAAAGTGACTATTGCTTTGCTAGAAGCTAACCAGAATTTCTGTTTTGAAGACCGCTGCCATTATTTGTTTAAGGACAAAATGTACCCTCTCCAAAAGACAGCTACAGACAGGAAAACACTAATTCACAGAAACTTATTAAACCACAGAGAACCAAGACTCTCTCTTTTGGGTATGTATTACAAAAGTTTTTTGTTACTGAAAATTTTTTTTTCAATTCTTACCTTTTACTTAAACACAAGGATTCTTTTCTGTGCTATAGAAACAACATTCATCCTGTACGTTAATTAACTCTCTACTGAGAATGCAAAATTTGATTTTTTGCAGAGCACAGGTAACCAAGGGAGTACGGAGTTTTCAACACAGACCAAAAGCTATTTCATGTCACTAAATACTTATTTACCTATGAAAGAAAAGTTTCAAGCTACTCACTCTCATACAAAGCTAACAAGTAATGCATAAGTACTTTATACTCATTATATTAACACATAAACACAACAGGCCACCATAAAAACAAAGAGAAATCTTACCTTTTTCTGGTACCAAACTATAGCATCAGTTACTTTGGACGCCATTTATTCCACTGAATTCACAGAGTCATTTTAGGCTGTTAACAGAAAGAGACAGAACTTTACTTCCACTTCCCTACGAAGGCCAAACAGGGAATGCAGAAACACTCCCGTTACCTGCAAATCTCTGAACAGCTTTATTTACTTTAACATTGCCTCATCTGTATTTTGCTAAGAGTTTGGGCTTTCTCCCCTAGGCAAACAAAAAATGTCAAATCTGCTGCTACAGGACATCAAAACCCCAGTTTTGTCCTCCTACCCAGCAAAACACACAGGCTGCACAGAAATGACCTGTCATTGTCTCACAGGAATCTCACAAGTTTTTTATTACATGCAGTCTTTTTTTTTAACTGATAAATTAAGTAACCTATAGTTATTAGCCCAACACAGTACTCTGAAGTCCAGCAATAATTATATTATAAAATGCAAGAAAAATTCATACAGACTATTAGATATACTTGGAGAAGAAAACAGTATCAATGCTAGAACTTCACTAATCATAACTAGCACCCTCATGAAAACAGCAGACCAAAACTAAGTCAAAAAGAGAAAACCAAGAAAGAATAGTATGGTTCTTTTACTGGTAACGATTAGCAATAGCATTAGTTAATCTTTGATGCCACTGTAATCAGCAATCAGCATGGAAAAAACACCAAAGCCCAAACTTTCAGCTCATGTAAAATATTTGTATCTTTAAACTAATTTTTACCATCTTCTTTCTTGTAATCAGTCAGAGTTCATTAAAAGAGAAAAAAAAAAAAAAAAAAAGAAAAATACAAAAAGCCTTCAGGTATATCTGTGTCTCTCTTGTACTAGGAAGCCCAGAACTGGACCCAGCAACCCAGGTGTGGCCTCAGTGATGGCAGGGACATGGTTAAGGATGTCATAAGGATGGCAGTCACTGAGTCCCCAAACACCAAACTATATATCAAACATTTTCCAAGATCCATCTTGAGTAAAAATATTATACTTAAGTTGTCAGTATCAACAATAATATTACACCTTACACTTCTTCATTAAGAGGAAGCAAGAATTATTAACCTGTAGGGAGTTTTTATAGTAAAAGATTTTTGGGATCTACACCTTGATTTAAAGACATTTGTTTACAGCTTTTACACAGGCAAGAAAGTCCAAGAAAAATGCAACATTCAACAAACAGGATGGAAACCAAAACTGTAAAATAGATTAAAATGAGTGTCTTTATGAAAGACCCAAGCATTAGAATAACTCATGACACTTCATTGTACGCCATTTATCACCAAAAAATTCAGGGTTTGGGTTGTTTTTATTTTAAAGCAGGAATTAACCATGTGAAGTCATCAAGGGAAAGTGCCACATTCTGCACCTGGGACAACCCTGGTTGTGTGTAAAGACTTGGGAATAAGAGGCTGGAGAGAAGCTGCAAAACCTGGGGTCCTGGTTCATGGAAAGCTGAACATGAGCCAGCAGTGCCCTGGCAGCCAGGAGGGTCAAGCCTGTCCTGGCGACATCAGGCACAGCATCACCAGCCAGGCAAGGGAGGGGATTGTCCTGCTCTGCACTGGGGCAGCCTCACCTTGAGGGCTGGGGCAGTTTTGGGAACCACAACACAAAGACATTAAGCTATAAGACAGCATCCAATGGAGGGCCACATAGATGGGATTGTCCTGTGCAAGGCCAGGGAGAGGGACTTGATGATCCTTATGGCTCCCTTCCAACTCAGTATGATTCTATTTATTTTAAAAATGACCCTCCAAAAGACTCAGTTCTGCACTGACATTTGTTTGTTCATTCTCCTCTGACTTGTTCATGGACATACTCCTATTTTATACAACGCATTACTTAAAAGATATAAATAATACTGCCTTAGCTTGGACATGCACCATATGCAAAGTAGTACAAACCTTCAATAAATGGATTGATATTATATCAGGGCCTGAGGATTTCTAAGAGACATAATGCCAAACATCTTCATGTTTCCCAAATGAACCTATTTTTGAGATTTTTAACAGTGCAACTCCCATATCTTCTATATGACTTCAGATAAACCTACAACTTAAGAGAAAAATGTCTCAAGAGAGCTTAGACAGTCATTGAAAATTCCAGAAATATCAGAACACTGACAATTGGTGCAACTGAGCAAGCAAACACCTCAATTTTTCCACTGTTGAAAATATCATGTAAGTCACAACACGACAGTTAAAGCTGGCAGCCATGACTGTCAATATCTGTGATTGTTTCTGATCACAGTCTGTTTTTCTAAGAGCAACTATCAATTATTAAGAATCCATTTGCACGATAAATATAAAAACACTATCACATAAAGGAAGGAGTCCAAGAGAGATCGCTATAACCTGACATATCACATAGACTGGTCACCTTTCTTTCTCACCCATACAAAGCTTTCAACAGGACTTGCTTTCTTATTGGAAAACTTCTTCAATTAAACTTGACTTTAAAAAGCTTTGCTCCATTGGACTCAAAAGCGACATAAAACCCTTTCCCACAGACACATGGCCTTCACACACACCACCTACATCACACAGTCACAGTGACAGCAGCTCACTGCTGCAGAGGTGCCAGTGCAGGAAGGGGGGCACACAGATACTGATCACATTTACACCCTCACCTTCCCTGCTTTTATGACCTCATCTTGGAGGACCTTTAACTTCTTCTCATTTCTCTTAAATAACACCCCTCTCAAATACAATACACCCTGCTTCCTACCAGCCTAATCACAGGATAAGAAAAAGGTTGGAACACCTCATTATCAGCAGTTAAAACCCTGAACCTGGGCAGAAACCTTTCCCTCAACAGCTATATTAACTTGATATCTTTCTCCAAGGTCAATTATTTTTCAGGAAACCAAAGATTAACTCATGAATTCAAGACTTCAAACTGTATCGAATATGGCTAAAAATGGATCAGCCATTTTAAAAGCAGTAACCTTTGTTT
Source organism: Taeniopygia guttata (assembly GCF_048771995.1). NCBI lineage: Eukaryota > Metazoa > Chordata > Aves > Passeriformes > Estrildidae > Taeniopygia > Taeniopygia guttata. Next base: position 11,859,295 of record NC_133025.1, read on the forward strand.
GCAGTAGCTTTTCAATTCACTCAAAAATCCTTTGCCTCAAGAAACAATTACCTCACAAAACTATAAACCAAATATAAAGTAGTAGCTTTATTTGATTTCTATCAACAAACCTGTTATTTAGATTATCCATGGTTTTCATATTTTTAAGAAACTCTCTGCATTAAATCCTCCATAGAATCTATTTTTGTGACATTTAAAGCTTATTTGCATATATATTTGCATAAACAAATGCAAAGATTATGCTTACAAAAGTAAATATGCCAAAATCATGGGATGGATGTCTCAAAACAGAGTTTGGTGTGCTAAGTAAAAATACCTCTACTAGGAAATATCACATGCTTTCTTCAAGAGCTACACAACCATTTCTGAGACAGCACAGTAATGAAAGGTAAAAAGGTTTATTTAATTATTTCTGCGCAGTGTTTCTGCTTGCAGTAGCTGGGATTTGTCTGTGGTTTGTTTTTTAGCTTGTCTTTAGGTTTTGGGGGGCTTAATGAGGTGAGATGAGACATTATGAGTTTAACAGACTCAGCCTGAAGCTAGCTTATCTGGATGAGGGATGGATGGAAACAACTCAAGGCACTTCAGCTGCAGCCATGGTTCTGACTATCTGCCCACAGCTCACTGAACACCTTAGGCTAGAGAGACTAAGCATTTTAGAAATTTCAGAACTCTGCAAATTCATTACAACTTAGTCACTCATGTTTCCAACTGGCATTGATCCTGAGGTCAGCCTGTAAAAGCCTGGCTCTAAAGCACACCAGTATCAACTGGGTAAAAGTGAACACATGAAAACAGCTGACAGACAAACACAAGCAGACAGAGCAGTGCCTGTTCTTCTGCCTGGTTCTCCCCTCATCCTCTCTGGACTCAGCCTTCTGTTCCATGTTCTCTGTCAAACACCTGCATCTAGGACAGGGGCCAGCTTTAGCACTCAGTTGTACAACATCCTGTGCAGAATAACTACAGCAAGATTAAGTTAATCTTAACTAGCTGAAGACTTCAGAGCAACACAAAAAATACTTCCAGCTTCAGAGACTAGACAGAGCATCCAAATATAAAAGGTTGATCACAATCTCTCGGTAACAGTCAACAGAGCTTTCGTTACATTTCCATCAAACCCACAGTTAATGCTATGAATAACTAGCAATATCTTTTAATCAAGAATTCATTACTTTCTTCAAGGTCAATACCTGGTTTTGGTGATCTCTATTCAAAGGTGGGGTTTCTTAGCTATTTCCCTGTTCAGGGCATAATCATATTACACAATACACCTTGCAATCAAAGTAGCAGTTTCTCAAAAGCCACAGAAATTTATATTTAGATGTCTTTAGGTAGCTAAGAGCTCACGCAAGCCCCACAGTACTGCAGTGCTTATTGAGTAACATAGGCTATACACAAATTCAAAGTATATTTAGGAATTTTACTCATATCCCACAAGGCTTTGGTAACCCAAGTCAGAGATAAGTGTATATATTTCTAAATGACAGTCTAAAGCAATCTGAACTGACAGAAGTTAAGAATAAAATTGTGCTCTTCCATAGTGACAAAGAAAAAAAAAAAAAAAGGTTTTTTAAGAATATACAAGTCTAAGCAGCGTCAACTAGCAAAAGGTCATAATTAAAAATACAACACAAGCAAGGATGCAGAGGCAAATAGTTGGTGTCCTTGTCTGCAAACACTGTGAATCACTAAATATTTCAAGGAACCTGTTCCCTTTATAGCAATCCCAACCTGAATGGTCAGGATACCATCCAGAGTTTGAGTCAAGACCTGAGTGTCCTTCACAACTCATGATCACAGACTGATGATGCAATGAAGTTGCATGTTCACTATAAATAATCAGAATTAAAACTGCAAAACCGAGGTTGCTTTTGTATCAAATGTTTTTTAAAAAGTCATCGAGTTTTAGTGCCTTCAGAAAAATAAAGGAGTTCTAAAAAGGTTATAATGTAAAGCCATGAGAATACTACAACCTGGTTTCAACTGCTTTCCAAGATAGAACTGTTTACCATTATGTTAGATCCTCCATATTGCACTTTCACAATCACAGGTGTCTTTTCACTAAGATTCCCGGGCATGTAGAGTAAGAAAAGACATAGAACAGTAAAGACTATGGCCCAAACTACTAACTTTATTGCAACACTTGTATCATACAGACTCTCTGAAAGCATTAAACTTGTTCAGGCACAGCTAGAAAACAACTTTAATGTGAAGGAAAAAAAACCTTCACTTTCTAAGTTCAACACCAAAATACAAATTAACATTTTCATCAAATTGCTGACATTATTTGATACTTTAAGTTTAAATGAGCCCAATAAACAGCTTAGTCACATTAGGCATCCACTGTTGACAAAAAGCTGTTTCTGCCATGACACAACAAACCAAGGAGGCATCCCTGTAATGCAGATACAGTACTAAACTTACCAGGACTCATCCTTCCTCCACTTAAACCCAGGGGAGTTCTGCCACTGCTACAAAGAATAGGATGAAAGCCTTAAAGCAATGCTCCAAAAGAACGATTATTTTTAATGTGCATTACACATAAACCATTAAACCTACATCTCCTTTTTGAAAGGGAACATCAAATACTAAGCAATGTACTCACTGTTCTTTTTAAGTACTTTATCTATGCATCACTGTTCTCAAAATAGCACTTCAGAATTGCAAATTGTATACAAGCAAATGAGAAACTTGTCACTCCCAGGTTCATACCTTTCAGTGGAGGTTTTATCATGTTCCTTCCAGCCACCCTTAAGAAAATCTGCAGCAGTCAAAACCAAAGGAAAAAAGTCAAGTTAAATTAAGAAAACCCCAGACACTGCTAACTTAAGGACGATATCCAGCAACCAGCATGAAAAGTACTCTTCCTGCCATGCCTGCTGAGCCCCCCCAGGTTGTCTTGCAACCCAAGGTCATAACAGTTTGTAAATAAAAAGGAATTAACATATTTGCTTTCCCCAAGGAAGACCAAAACTCTGCTAGAACTGGATACCAGCATTCCTAGGATGCTGCTCGTGAGAGTTAATTTTCAAACTCTGCCCTTCACTCCATCTCAAAAAAAGCCCAAACCCCACAAAAAAACCTGAAACCCCAAATTGCAATCACCCCCAGGCAACTGATTAAAAAAAAATTAACATGCCTAGATGCCTATTCTGGGAGATTTTTGTTTGTCTCCTTCGTCAGGCCAACAGCAGCGACAATAAGACATGAATCAGACCCTATGCTGCTGTGTATCAAACCCTGCTCTTGAACAGGGATGTACCAAACATGTCTTACATGATGACAGACACAAACATCTGGCAGCATGTCCATGCCTGCCTGTGCCTCCAGTAAGATGTCAAATGATGAAAAGCTGATACCTTCTCAGGCCTCAGTATTCTGCCCACAAACCACTGCATCTGATCCTATTCCTGCTGCTGCATATTTCCTTAAAAGCTCATGCCCTTTATCACTCACCAGCCAAGCAGGAAGATATCACAGACAGCACAGAGCATGTAGTGACAACTAGCTTTCAAAAATCTGACTGGAAGCAGACTCAACCTAGCCATCCTCACTTCCACAGCAAAGCCACCAATATCTGAAGCAAAGAAGTGCCACACAAAATAACTGTCACCCAAGAAATACTTGTTTTGTCAGTGAACTACACAACTGTCCGAAATAGCAACAAAATGTTGACCATCAGGATTTCTGAGATTTATTTCAGGTTCTGGTAAAAGAAAATTGTGCACAGTTGTTGCAACTGCTGCAGACGTTTCTGGAATCTCTGCATTAAGATCTGTGCATCTTTTGTAAATTTGTTACATAACTGGTTCATGGCTCCATTTGAAATAATCTGACACAATCTCATAGATACCCTATCCACAAAAACAGGGGGGGAAGGACTCTGAACTGAGAAGTCCAAGATTCTACACCTCCCAGAATTTGCTTTTGAGCCTGCTGTAGTATTTATCAATTAGCAGAAAGCTTCAAATATTTAAACACATCACACTGGTCAATAATTAGAAAACTCCAAGCCCTTAAAGGGAACTATACTCAAGTGAATTTTGCTTCTTATCTACTATAAGGGGTGTCTGTTTCAAAAATCTCACCAAATACAGTAATTGCTGTAACCACATTGGATCTAAAAGCCATTTCTGAAAATGCTGTATCTTTAAAAAAAAAACTAAATAAAAACCAGCACATGGTCGATCTCAAGTTCTTTCTATTCCTGTTTTTTGTACTGAATAGTACATGCACACACGTACATAGCCCATTAAACATTTGCAACCTTATACTGAGAAATCCCTGAAACCTTGCATGTACACATCTGCTCTTACAACTGTAACAACTTTATTAAGGAACAGAATGTATATAAACATCAAGTTTTAAATATATATATATATATAGCTGCCTTAACAAATATTTGAAAAAAAACTCCAAACAAACAAATATAGTCACCGCCTTTAAATAAAATGTCATGCTGCTTTCTTCTTTATTGAGATTCTTAATGCAATAATAAATATTGCTCACTGGAAACACTGACTTGTGTTTAGGAAGACATGATTATCTGTCACAAGGCACTGCACAGCAGAGTTGTGGCTTCTTGATGACTACAGTCAGGAAGCTGAAAACCACTCCTAAATCACCAAGTTTGCATCACGTTCTATAAATAGTTATCCAGCAAGTTTTGAAGCAGCTGAGGCATGAAGTGGCTGAGCTGTTGGAAAAAGCTGCTGTCTCGTGTAACAGCCACTGCTCTGTAGGAACAGAGTCAAAAATGCTGAGCATGAATTTTTAAATTCTTTAAAAAATTTTTTTTTAAGTGTCTGGAGTGATCCAAGCAAGGAATTGCAGAGTAACAAGCCTTACATGTGTATCTGGCAAGGTCCTCAAAACAAATCATTAAAAATGGAACACCATTATACCCGAAAGACTATCTGATAGGGTCTAATCAGCAGTTTCTACACAGGAAGATCATGTCTCGGTCTATCAGTATTTCTGGACACGTCAAACTAACTGATAGACAAGAACAAGTGATAGAACATATGTGGACTTTCAAAGAACCTTTGGAAAGATGTCAAAGACTTCCAATTAGTCTGTTATCTATGAAAACCAAACACTGCCACAGATTAAAACCAGCCAAAACACTGAACAAAATCTGGAATCAACATTCTTCTCTGCAATCAGCTAACTGGATCATGAAGATTAACAGCAGCATTCCAGTCTGCACAGAGCAGGCTACTGATCACCTGATATCAATGCCCAGAAGCTCCTTGGATCACAGACCACTGGCCTGCAGCTCCTCCACTCAGTGCCAGCCCAAGGCAAAGTGCACACAAACCCCCATTCTCCTTCACGCGGAACCACCCTAATCCTGAAACCAAACAGACTAAATTTTCCTAGTCTGGTCTCTCCATGTTCCACTAGTGTCGGAATCTGTGGTATTGATGATTCTGAAATTGTAAAAAGTCTCTGTCTTTCTGCCCCGTTGCCAAAGAAGAAGCCATAATTCGTCTGTGCTGGTTTCAAGGTTGTTTATTCTTGCTTATCTCTAAAATGTTCTGCTGCCCTGCCGCAGGTCTGTCCTGCAGGGCAGCGTGTGGGGCTCTGCCCTCAGTGGGATGTTACAAACATTATATACCAGAAAATACCTGTGCTATATTTACAATACTGTACCAATATCTATCATCTATGTTGAACAGTGTGTCCCCAGCCTAAACCAACAGAAAAATGCCAACACTCCAGTGAAACATGGAGGGCATGAAGAAGGAGAAAAAGGACAAAACACACCCAATTTCCTCCATCTTGTCCCCTTTGAACCCCTAATCTAGAATCTTTAATATTTTACTTTTGCACCCATGCCACACTTAATTATTACTCATATCAAACACTCACAGCTTGTAATTCGTCCTGTATGATTGAAAATTCTTTTCCATGGACAGAGATCACAGACAGTGTCTCTGGGGGCTCTGTACAGGGGGGTTCCTGAGCCCCTGCCAGGGTCCCAGGCCTTCCAGGGCAGCCAGAGGGAAGCTCTGGATTCCCACACACCAGCTTTCACACACCTGAGCACACAGTAGGGACAGAGGCAGACATTCAGGGCCTCGTGCCGCATACATGTGCTTGATGACTAGCTTGTTAAAGGATGAGAGCATCCAGAAATGGCAAATTCCAGGTAAGTATTCCAACCATCAGACTTTTACTAGAGAGACGAACACAGACACCATGTCATTGCTCATCAGGCCCTGACAGGTAAGGGTAGAGATGCCCCACATTCCTGCTGGCTCCCAGAGCCCTAAAGAGGGAACTTCAAGCAGATGCAATCTCTTCCTAAAGACACATCCACACAACTGATGGCAAAGGTCAGGATGGCCCTGTAAGGCTCCACAAGGGTTTTAACCACTCCAAACAAGTATCACCACAGGACACTGTCCTTAGTCACCAGCTTCCAGCCCTGGAGCCCATCACAGAGGAGACAGCTCCCAGGCTCTGGCTGTCCCTGCTGAGCCCACGAGCTCTGACCACAGCCAGCTTGAACACTCTGCATCTCTCCCCATAAGGCTTCTCAAGCACCATTAACACAGTAATGTCAACTAATTAGGGCTATTTCTCCTCTCCTCCTCCTATTTGGACCAGTAGACTAGAGTTTTTATGAAGTACTACCTAAATTAAGTTCTGAAATAGAGTGAACTGAACCCTGTCCTATTATTCCAAATTTTAAGCTTCTGTAAAAATTCCAGCAGTGCTCACTATATTTATCTTTTATACTACAAAGAAGAACCTGAAGCAGTAACATTTCTAGATGGCAATCTTAAACTAGCAAAGCTTAAGAATATGCATAAATTTTAAAAATGAAAAGGCAAAATAAATGGAATTCAGTATCAACCATGTCAATGTTATCTGTAAGGGAAGGCAGGGGGAGCAAACTATGAACACCACTCAAGGCCTTAAGAAATGATATCTCAAATCCCGAAAGGAACTTTGGTGGCTCAGGGACCTCTGCCATCTAATATAATACAGTTAGAAGAGCAGGGAGATCTGAATAAAAGGGGAACAACAAGGAAAACACTGCAGTACAGCTCTGTTCATCAGCTGTGCAATCTGATTTGAAGTACACCTACTTTATTGGGAGAAGAATATTAAAATATAGAGGGAGCGGCTCTGAGGAGGCCTATGAATTACCAACAACTTGAAAGACTCTCCTATTGAAACAGGAAACTATGAACAGAAAAATAAGGCATTATAATAAATTAAATGAGATTTCAAGAGAAAAACATAAAATAAAGTCAAGAAAACAACATCTTCCCAGTAATACAAGCAACTTTATTTATTACTAAGCTGAGAGGATAGCAAAGCCAAATTTTTAATAGAGAAATATTATATTATAACACATAAGTAGACTGTTAAACTCACTGTCATAGGAAGTCACTGCAGCCAAGATTTAACTCCCATTCAAAAAGAAAGCTGCTTTTAAACACACAATAACAACAATAATAAAGGAAAAAAATAAACACACAGCTGAGGGAATCTCAAGCTTCATAACCCAGGATGCAAGAAAGCATCCAAAGAGATCACTGGGCTGTGTTTGGCCATCCAAACACTCCCTGAACCCGACCGCACAACAGTCAGAAGCCAACACCAAGGAGAGCATGAGCCACACACAGAACAAACTGTCCCCTGGACACATCAACACGAAGCGTGTTTAGCTGCCAAGCCAGCATCTGCCAACCACCTAAACCCCAAAAGCATCTGGCGCTGGCCAACTTCCAAAATGCAAGGCTTGCACGATTTCACGTTTGATGTGATATTGCTTTAATTTCTTTTCCCACTCTGCAGTTGTATTTTATTTTTTAAGAACAGAACCACAAATTATTTGCAAATAGGAGTCCAATGCTTGGACCTATTCAAGAAAGCCATCTAAGCTCTTTGGAGAACATCTACCAAGACCACCTCAAATGAGCAAAGAATTGAATACTGAATATTACATGTATTCCCAGCAGAAACAAATTTGGAAAAATTCCCATTCACATGCATAAATTTAGAAATAAGAGAATAGTTCTAGGAACCTCCTGATACCCTCCCCTTCAATTAAAAAAAAAAAAAAATACCCAGCACAAACACAAGCTGTATTTCTAAATTTCCTGACATCACAATAGCAATCTCTCTATATGTACCATGTGTTTGCTCTAAATTTGAAGCTGCTCTGAGATGGGGCTGGACCAGACTGATGACCTCCAATGACCCTTTGCTAAATTATTCTATGATGACAAGTAAAGTATACCCCAACATTACACAGCAATACATTATCGCTCTAATTGGTATTAACTCTTTTTTCACCTATGGCAATTTATAAAGCACTTTGGGTCCTCCTGAAAAATTCGAATATAATTTCTTCAAAGAGGTAACCATTTCCTCCTCTGCACCCATCAAGAAGGACCTTTATAAAAAACAGCACAGTACACTCCAGGGAGAAAACATGACATTAAAAGCTTTCAAAGTCTTACTTTTCACACCACCACTTATTTTTCAGTAAGTGGTGGTCCATTCTCCTCAAACAGGAAGATGCAGCTGTATCTCTGACAAGTACCCCATGAGTTTTGTTTTGTTTACTTCATAAAACAAAAAAACATTAGAGAAAAAACAGGCCTACCTTGCTCTGTGGGCAGAAGCAATTATGTCTGCCTGCTTTTACCATTGTCCCCACCCATAATATTTTTCCTGCCCCCCACCCATCATAACAACCATCCCAAGTGCTTGGCTGGAGTCAAAGTAGGCTAGTGCTGATGGCTCAGAGCTTAGCACATAGACTGCCCCGCAGCTGCTCACTTCTTGGAGAAGGGAGGTACTCAATTATGACTGACTTTTTTGGGTAGGAATATTAATTTGGGACACTACCTATCAAAAGTTTTATAAAACTTTGTCACAGTGTAGGTAGTTAATGTCTTACAGTTGCCATTAACTTCAGTTTCATTATCTGAGTAAGAAGTGACTCAAATGGGAGAAGACAGACAAAGAAAGCAATTGTACAAGCTTTGTGCCCTTAATAAGTCTTGCTAAAAATCCACATAAACTGTCCGATGATGAATCTATAAGCAACATTGTTTATGAGAAAAATAACTTCCTCACAAAGGAAAACCCAAACCCCAATCTTTGACTGGTATCATTCTCACTCACAGGGGGACTGAGAAAAAACAAAAAATTTCTTAAACAGTATTTCTACTAGAAATAAGATAGATATATAGACAAAGCCAAGGAAGACAGTATATGTAACTTTTAAGAATTAGGAAAGAAATAAAGTCCACTGCTTTCCAGTGACCCCTGCCAGCTGTGACAGGAACAACATTGTTCAAGTCCAGCAGCGCTTCACCCCTCACTGCGTGGTCAACTGCCTCAAAGAAAGTTGACTGGAATTCTTTAACACACCTATGACCCCCCTCTAAAACACACCAATACTGTTTCCTATTTCAAAACCTACAGGACTTTGATTTCTCCCAGAATTCACACCAATGCCCGGCAGCTATGGATACAGCTGGGATCAACTTTTTGAGACAAGCTGTGCTAACTCTCCTTTGGGAGAAATCCAGTACTACCAGAATACTTGAAATTCTCCATGGACTTCCCAACAGTTACCGTCAACTTATTTGTATGTCACATTCCGCACAACACAGGAGGAAAAATTATAGTGCAAACATTGAATTAAACCAACTAGGTTTCTGAATTCTTTTTCTGGTGACTCAGGCTCATGCTTTATCCTTTGTAATATTTATATCCAGAATAAAAACATACATTGGCAGTAAAACATAGCAACAGAACATTTAACTGTACAAACATTCCACTTCAAACATGGATTGGGATCTAAAATACACAAGTTCCAAGCACTGCTCTCAACCTTCACCTTCAGAAATGAAAGTTGCTTGTAAATACTGTACAATGGAGTCCATCAAGGTGATGTGCATACATACATTCATAAACAACTTACTGGAACAGAAATAAGACTTCTGAGAAAAGGATTATCCTTCCCAGGGAGCTACAAGCAAAGAGGCAAACCAAAGAAGATCACCAGTACTTCAGAGCTACAAAAATAGACAAATACATACAGCTATTTATAACAGAGATTTTTGCACAAAACACTTTTAGCCTCTTAACCTCAGGAAAACAAAGTCTGATGCCAAGCACTAATGTATGTAACAGAAATACATCCTTCTGCTGCTTACTGACCACTCCAAGTGCAGCTGAAGATGCACTTCTCCCTGATAAAACAGACACCACCATCTGTTTAACACCATCAACAGGAAGATATAAGCAGACAAATTACTGATGACACACCATCCCTAGTCTCACTCCTATTAGAGAACTCGTGTCTCCAAACTATATGACAAGCTGTATTTTCTGTAGGAACACGTCATCACAAAGAATTTCAGAACGTTAATTAAAGTACTTTCAACAAGTCAGGTTTTCCAATTAATTACTTTTTCCAGTTAATTATATGACAGATGGGTAAGACACTGGCAAATTTGGAGCAAAATGCAAGACTTGGCAGCATTACTTTTCAAGTGACCAGTAACATGTAAAAGCAGTCAAAGGCAAAATACCAGGCACAGAGCTTGACACTATGGACTCAAAGTTTCACTGAATCTGATACAGCTGAGAAACACACACTCAGAGGCTATGGTATGAGAAACAGAATTAAAATTAACAAACACGTGCACAGTTCTAGTACCGTGGGGTAAATTTTCCTCAGTTCCTTTGTTTCTCACAGAAACGACAGCAAATAAAACACTAAGAAAATGAATGTGACAGCATAAATTTTGAGTGATGAGAAGTTCCCTAACATTTTGATTCTCAAACGAAAAACCAAGGATAAGCTGGAGTAAGGTTGCCACTATTTTAGGGTGGAAAAGAGGTGGGGAAAAAAGGGTAAAGGAAACATAAATGCACGGAACACACGAGAACACATGAGACGAGGTCAGAGACGAACATGAAGATGCTGAAATTCAGGACCTCTGAAGGGAAGCAGAAGCGACGTTCTATCACCTGACACAGGCACTGAAGCAGCTCACGGCACGTTCAAGCAGCTCAGCGGGGAGAAGGCGTCTCACAGCACAGCCGGGGCGGGCAGGCAGAGCCCCGAGCACGGCAAGGGCCCCGGACCGCTCCTGCACCTCTGCCGCCCGCACCGACGCCGGCGGCGGAGGACACGGCAGCCCCGACGCCGACGGCTCCGGGACGGCGCGGCCAGACCCGCTGCGGGTCGGCGGCGCTGCGGGCAGGGGTCGCTCCGAGCCGGGCTCAGACCCCCGCCCCAGCGGCGCCAGCACAGCGCCGGCTCCCGCCGGAGGGAACCGCGGCGCCGCGGAGGCCGCGGCCGCCCGCCCTTGCCCCGGCCGGGCTCCCCGGGGGGAGGTGGGGGACGGCAGCCGCCCCGCTCCCGCCGCCCGGCCAGAGGAGCCGGGGCGGCCCCGCCGGCGATGTGCGCCCTGCGCCTCCGCCGCGCCGTCCGCTAGAACCGAGAGAGCACCGCAGCCTCGCCCCGGCCGGGTCCCCGCGCCCCGGCCGGCCCCTTCCCCAGCCCCGCGGGGAACGCGGTGCCCCGGCGGGCCGGAGCCCCCCCCCCGGGTGCCGGAGCCCCCCACCAGGTGCCGGCTCCCCCCCACGGGTGTCGGAGCCCCCCCCCGGGTGCCGGAGCCCCCCACCGCCGCCATCTCACCGTTCGCGGGTGCCGCGGGGCAGCGCGCGCCGCACGCAACGGCGGCGGGAGCGCGAGGCGGCGGCGGCGGCGGGAAGGCGCGCGCGAGGCAACAGCTGGCGGGGGAAGCGGGAAGGGGGGAGCGGCGCGCGCGCCCGGGCGGCAGCGGCGGCAGCAACAGCGCGCCACCCGCGCGCGCCGCCGGGCCGGGGCGGGGCCAGCGGCGGCTCCTCCGCCTTCGGGGGCGGGGCCGAGGCGCGACGGGCGGCCAATGAGAGCGCGAGGGAGGCGGGGCTGCGCTTGACGGACAGGCGGCGGGGTGGAGGCGGGGCCGCTGTGACAGACAGCCCTGTGCACCAATCGGAGGCGGGGGCGGGGCTCTGGGCTGACGGGCCGCCGGCCGGGATGGGCGGCCCGAGCTCGAGGGGCGTCACCGACGGATGGGAAAGGGGGCGGGGTTAACTTGAGCGACGTTGGCGTGGCCCAATGACAATGGAGAGCGGCAGGACGCGCGTCCCCGCTGGCCAATAGCAGCGCGGGGCGGGTGAGGGCCGGGCGGTTCCCTGAGGCGGAGCGGGCGGGGCGGGCCCCGCGCCCCCTCAGCCGAGCGCGGGCCCCGCGGACCGGGGGATGCGCCGCGATCTCCGGTAGGTGACGGGAGCGACCGGGGCGTCCGCCTCAGGGACCCCCGGCAGGGCCGGGGAAGCGCGGCCTGGCGGGACAAGGCCGAGGGAGGGGCCGAGTTTGTGAATACAAAGCTGTGTTTAAATGGGGTTTTAAACTGGGCCTACCGCAGTTTTTCTTTCGAAGTGTTAAATTACGATTCCATACGATCAGAATAAGCTCTAAAATGATATTTAATCGAACTGGGGTTCTGTTTAATATCGTTTCACCATAATACGAATTTCAGGACTTTTTCTAGGCGATGCTCAAGGCTTAAATCTAAATGTATAGGTTCGTGTTATTACTACTGAGTTGAGTGTCGTGCGTAAGTTGCCCTCTTTATTTTTTTCTCCTAAACAGGACAGAATTAACTATCATAATATCCTCGTTATGCAGATCATCCCACCAAGGTCAGTGATGCTCCTTGGATAGTTTCTCCTCACTGAAAATCTTCTCTCTCTAAATATGTAGGTCCTTTAATAGGAGTCAAGAGTTTTTTTATTTTCACACTCTGACATCCCATCAGTGTTCTCACTGAAGAGCCAGGTCAGACCTGTAGCACAGCTGCATCCTTCTCCCAGTGTCACTCTTCTTGTTGGGATAGCTGGGCTCTAGCAAAGAATTTGCCCGTGATCTTTCTTTCATCATGAGATAATCAAATGCACCATGTAATCAAACCCTTTGTTGTTATGTCAGCGCTATATCCAGCTCTCAGCCTTTAAAATCTGGTAGCTTTCTTTACTTGGACTCCAAGATTTCAAAAGTACACTTGGATTTTCTTGAGTTTTCATCTCAAAATGCCTCTAAAACTGGAGCCTTGCAGTCCTGCCCAGTCTGGCAGTAACTTCTGTTAGGTCAGAGAAAGACTGTGTAACATTTTCCCATTTCCTGTATCTGTCTGCTTTTTCCAGTTGTTGCAAAGCGGTTCTTAGCAAACTGAAAGTATTTACAAGTGAACAACCTTAAAATTGAGTAACCCCGTGTTAATACATCTTCAGTAGCTTTGTGTTTCCTCTGGAGACAGGTGATAGCACCTTCTTTGAGTATCTGATAACCTGATACTTCTAAGAGTGTTGAGTTTCTTTTCTCCTTTCAGACCCAGGTTTCCAGTCTGTTTCTGCTTGGTTTCTGCTTTCTCCAGTTTGCTAATATGAGTGTCTCCTTCTTGTAGTGTTTGCAGCATTGATTTCCAGAACTGTTTTTGAAAAACATTCTCATGAAAAGAATGTTGAAACTTTATTTCAGATCATGATTCCTCACTTTAGCCACAGACTTGCACTTGAGAATATTGGGAGTGTTTTCAAAATACTGTAAATGCTTTAGACCAGACATAGTAATTGTTCTGTTATCCCCGCACAGCTGTTTTAGGTTTGTTTCTGTAACAAGAGCTAAACAATCCTATCTAAACCTCCTCCAATTTTTTTGTCCCCTTAACTCTTGAGTGCTGCTTCTGAGCTTCCCCTCTTCCCCAACAAAGAGAAGGGTAGGGGGTCTTGGTTCCACCCTGTCAGGAACTGTCTTTAACCAGACCTTTGGTGATCTGAGCAGAACTGAGACTGTGAAAAGCAAAACTACAAAATCCTACTTTAAACTTACTTTTTTTTTTTTTTTTCCTAGTTCAGCTCAGGGAACTGGCTACTTTGGACACAAGTGTCAGCCCCAAAACAAAGAGGGGATGCACTGACTGCAACACAAATTTAGAGTATTTTAGGCAAAACTGTATCTTCTTGCAAGAAATCTTACTGCTATCCACTAAATCAAATCCATTCAAACTTCAAACTCAGACTGAATAAAATAGTAGATCTGTTTGTTGAACTGTGTATCAGAAGACACAGATTTAAACTGTAGGATGATTTTATTGATGTACAAAATTGTTATCCCCTCACTGTAAGGCAGCAGCTCATCTCATAACCAGTTGAGACAGAAACTTTTATTTCCCTCCTTCTAGCAGCAAATTATATCTGATCACAGAATTTGTCCAACTTCCTAATCTGGCAAAAAACTATCCCAGTTAAAAAAAAAAAGGTGGCAGTAGATTTCTGTTTGTTGGGTGAGTTGAGCAGCTATGATGAGGTGATGTTGTGTGCCTTGGTAATAACACACAGGAAGCAGCAGCAGCTTCTGGGCACTGGGGGCACAGAGGGGAAGCAGCTCTTGTCCTTCCCGCAGCATCTGCTGAGGATTCAATGCTTCAGAACACAACATCACACTTTCAGTAATTCAAATATTTTTGTACTCTGGAACAAATCAAAGCTTATTTTCTTATTTCAGGTGAAAGACTATTTGTGTTCTAAAGGGAATTAGTAAAAATTCAAAATTCAAAATTTTAAGATAATAAAATACCTACTTCAGCACCATTTCACAGGTAAAAATTATTCATTTTTGCAGCATGAAATTTAGAGGAAGATCACAGTCCTTCACAGTTCTGTTTCTTACACTTGTAGTGAAAGGCTTTTGGCAGATGCAGTGGTAAAAACTATCCAGTTAAGGTTTTAAAAACTTCACTTTCATGACTGTGGCAGACGCATTTGTCTTGTTTTTCTTTCGTCATGACTACAGAGAAATTTAAATATCCTACCCAGCCAATAAACCTGTCAGTCAGTGTCTGAAATACTTAAGATACCTGCCAAAAAGCAAACGTTATCTGTAGCTTTTAGTAATTTCAAGGTTGCTGGCTGACAGAAAGCTGGGCAGTGCTCACTGGCTCAGTTTGAGCTCAGATCACTTCAGCTGCAGCTCTGCAAACTGCAGGATTCTTCCAAGGGTTTCATGCTCCCTCGTGCTGCTTCATGTTTTACTGTGGCTATTTTGGTACAGAGAGAGAACTGTTACGTTTTGTTTTCAAGCATTAGCTGTGAGTGCCTCATTTACTGGTGGAAAATGGATCTAAATACATTCTTAGCATTCAAAACTCCCTAAATGAGTCTGACAGCTTGTTTAGGATTAAAGTACAGTTTGTTTCACAGAACCAATTCAGATTAAGGCAGTTACACAGCTGCTTAAGGCACTCCAAGGAAATAGTGGACTGGAACACTGTTCAGCTGGGCATGGTAATTATGAAAGGGCTAGGAAGCAGCATGTGGGTGAGGTTAGGAGTGGGAAAGCAAGAAAAAGGAGTTGGTCTCCTTTGTGGAATATGCCTCATGGTGGTGTAGTGCCATCTTTTGATGCCTTCCCTCCCCCTTTTTGTTTTGTTAGGTTGCTGCTGACAGCAAAGGCCTTCCTCTCAAAGCTGTTTAAATGAGAATGTCCCTGGCGCAAAGAGTGCTGCTGACATGGCTTTTTACCTTACTCTTCCTGATCATGCTGGTGCTGAAGTTGGATGAGAAAGCACCGTGGAACTGGTTCCTCATTTTTATTCCAGTGTGGATATTTGACACAATTCTTCTAGTTATGTTAATTGTAAAAATGGCTGGACGCTGCAAGTCTGGCTTTGACCCTCGCAATGGCTCCCAGAACATGAAGAAGAAGGTGTGGTACCTCATTGCAATGCTGCTGAAATTGGCCTTCTGCCTCGCCCTGTGTGCCAAGCTGCAGCGCTTCACCACCATGAAACTGGCCTACGTCTTCATCCCACTCTGGGCCTTGCTGATCGGGGGCATGGTTGAACTTGGATACAATATCTTCTATGTACGAAGAGACTAGGCTATGCCAGCTGGTTCCCAGTGCCAAGATTGGCACCAAATTACTAGATTATTATCATTTTGCCACAGATTTGATCTTCAAACTAGAAAGCCAAATGAGTCAAGCTGGAGACTTAAGCTAAAGCAGACTGAAAGTAGACATGTTTCATTTTTTTATTTTAAAACTCACATATGCTCTTGTAAATAAAAGTATTTGTTCAACATAACTGTTCTAATATGATTACTGTTGCTTGTTACATGGAATAAGATATGGGTTCTTCACGTGCAGGTAGAAGACCTTGTCAAAGAAACCACAAATGTTCTACACAGAGTATCCAGCACATTGAGTAATCCTGGGAAAGAGGACTAACATTTTCTGCTACTTACACTGTAAGTCAACAAATAACCAGTTAACAGTAATTTCCATAAGGAGCTAAATTTGCTTTAAAAATCAGTAACAATTGACAGCAGCCAAATAAGAGCAAGAAAAGGAATAAAGTAATACACCTTCCTTTTTTTGGACAGCAAGATTCCTTTGCCATTGTAAAAATAAGCAGTTTTCTAAGCTGCTGAAACAGCCCATAACCAATATGTTAACCTTAGGGAATACAGTTGGTAGCTGAGCTGTACCAGCAGTCCTGAGATACAGAAGAGGGAGAAAATGGTGATTCTTTTCCAAGTGAGAAATCAGCAGTGTTACAAGAGACTGAAAATACACTGTGAGTTCAGTACTGCAGTTGTACCTGCCCAAAGTGGTACTTGAACAAGACAGTTTTTAATACCCGAGGATATGAAATTTCTGGGGGTGAAGCCTTGGCTTCATGGAGCACTGACAAACTCAAATATGATGAAATGACCTTTTTCAGGTAACAAGTGAATAGGACTTCAGTGAAGAGCTGGAACTACAAGTGTATTTTGTGGACTGAAGTGCTCTTTCAGGAGATACAGTAACACCAAATTCAAGTGTAGTAGTTTTCTGGGACATTATTAACATGCATACTGAAAGTACTGATCCATTTACACTTCCTAGAGACAGAAGAATGTTAAGTGAATGAAAAACAGTCTAGGGTAACAGGACATACCTAGACAAGTGTTTCACTAATAAAATTTTATGTATGTACATTCAACTATACTTGTCTGTGGAAGTGTTTGCATTTACTCATTTGCTGTTTCATCACACAGACATGGATAAAATACAGAGGAACCATATTGTGGGAGACTGCTGAAAGAGTTTTATCTAAGAAAACATGTTCCATTCTAAGGCAATGAATCCCAATTCAGAATATCAGGTAACAAATGATTTAT
Organism: Taeniopygia guttata; assembly: GCF_048771995.1. Taxonomy (NCBI): domain Eukaryota; kingdom Metazoa; phylum Chordata; class Aves; order Passeriformes; family Estrildidae; genus Taeniopygia; species Taeniopygia guttata. The sequence goes on from NC_133025.1 coordinate 11,876,554, forward strand.
AAAATGTATTTAAGTCATATTTATTTCAGAGTGGTTGACTGTCCTACCTTGCTAAAGGAGAAACCAGGAAAAGACAGACAAAAGAATTCTAAACCACAGTGGTTGTTAAAAAAATGTAAAATATTTAGTTCCTGTGGACAGCTTTGAGTGATTTTTCAAGTAAAATTGGCACTTGTGATTAGGATGAGCTGTGAGGAGGGGTACATTAATCTCAGAACATGCTCTTAGACCTGCTGGCTACAGGAGCTGCGAGAGTGAGCACACACAGGTGCCACAGGTACACGTGTGTGAGGTGGAGAGAACAGGCTTCATCTGCACATCCCACATGGTTCTGTTCTGCAAATGGGAACCTGGGCCATGATGCCCCTGCCTGGAATGGAATGCATGGCAGGCAATCTAGACCTTGTGCATTTGTTATGGCTACTTTCAAAATTTATGAAGAGTATCTAAAGCCCTACCTCCAATTCAGGTAAACTTTGTAGCAAACATTCAAGCACCTCAGACAAGATGATCTTATCTCCACACACACACACACACACTTACCTGTGGTAGGTATGGGACCAAGCATAAAATAACACCCATACTCCTTTCCTATCTGATGATTCTAGAAGAATAAAATTCCAAACCCCCTTCCAGAGGATGCCACAACAGCCCCATGCTGCTCAGGAGAGCAGAGCAGTTTTTCTCAGCTGAGCTGACGATGGTAATTGATTGTTATGACATAAAACAAAAGATGGAAGAATAAGAACTGGCTTCATTGGAATTTGGTATATTATTAGCAAGATAGGCTGTGAATGGTGACTGCCCTCTTAATAAACCCCTTCTCTTCCACAGATGTAACAATTATCTGAAAGTTTGGCATCTCTAATTAACTAGAATCACACACAGTCCTTACAAATCTACTTTTAATTGTTGCCTCTAATTCAATAGAAAAATACAGCAATTTCAGTTTTGGTTTTGGGGTTGGCTTTTTTTTTTTTTTTAAAGGTTTACAAACTTTGAAATAAATGATTCGCAAAGCTGAAGCAGATGCTTCTTGCTGATGTCATGCCAAGCTCCTTGTCTTTACAGGGAAACTTGGACAAAAGCATGTCCCTTTTGAGAATTTTGTATCTCATTTAACTGACCTGAACAGTGCTGAGATCTTTGTGCACACATCTCTGCCTTATCAGAACTTCACTCAGAAGGATCTGTGATACAAAGTACACTATAGCCCACTGTGACCTTTCCAGAAACAGCTGCAGGAATGACTTACATCTGTTCATAATTATGCTGTTCTCAATGGTGCTGATCATAGCTTGGAAGTGGAACCAATGCTCCTCACACATTTTCCTAAATTTACCAACTGATCTTCAGTAACAGGATAAAACGAGTGAAAAGCGAATTTGCTGAAGGTGGCAGGGAAAAGGAGAGCTCCATGCTGAGATGGCTCACACTGATTTGTGATAAAAAAGGCACAAGGATGTTGTCTCAGTTCCCTGCAGCAGCTGAAGGGTGCAAGGGAGAGAACTTGGCCTTTGGGAGTTTTGTTTGAAACTGCAATTCAAAAGCTTGTTGAACCAAATGGAAGTATTTCCCTGTACTGATGATATATATTGGACATGGAAAGATATGTTCCACATAACTTCTCTCTTTCCATCATTTACACAAGTTTGAACACTTCAGCACACACTGCAGGCAAGTATCTGCTTTGTCTGATTACAGAAAATCATTAACACAAATGTGAAAAGTCATGAAATTGAAATTTTCAATTGCCAGTTCATACTGATTTTCTTGATTTGTCACCATTGTAGAACAGTATCCAGTTTTGTGTTCTTTTTATACTTGAAAAATGCAGTTATGTGACCATGTGCATCCCCACCTGTAACAAAGTTTAACCTGAATGCTCTGAGAATGTGTGCAGACACAAACAAAATGCACTGCCAGGCACAAAGGGCAATATCAAAGCCTGAGCTAGCACAGGACAGAGGTACACAACCATTTGAGAGATATATTATCAGTATTATTTTCTGACACATCTGCATCATAGTACAGAAGCAAAATATTTGCCTAACCTAATGAAAATATTCTTATTTCCACAGTGTAAAAAGTTGGGTGACACAAAGTGGAATTGAAAGTGAAAATTATGAGACTCCCAGAAACTCAGAATTTTAACATCAAGTGTTCCCTATTTTAACATCAATATAATTTTGGGAAAAAAATAACATGGCTTTTCAGTAATAAAGCTCCTGGATAACTGCATCCTCAGAAATAAGTTGTTTGAATTTACTAGCATGGAAAACATACCACTATCATGTAACACATTATGCTTTTTAATTAGGATTCCAGTAAAAACAACTATGCTGAGTTGTGAAAAGAACATTTGCACCTTTTCACTGTAACTCTATTGGTTTTTAAGGTTTTTATGGAGTTCATCTCCCATATGAGCCTTGTAGACCTGAATGGGTCTGGGTATCAACTTGCTGCTGAAAAGCATCTGGCTTTGAGAACTAAGGCAACTTAAGGAATCTCTGCAGCTGAACCACTGGAGTACTGTTCAATATAAATTCTGCATTTTCTCCTCCGACTTGTAACTGAAGTGGGATAAAGAATAGGAAAATTTGCAACTCAATGACACCATTCCCTCTGATCTGCCTTTCCTAACGAAACCAACATCCCAAGCAGACAAATATAAGAAAAGTCTCCCTACAGTGCAGAACAGCCTAAGAGCAAGAAACAGGAAAACAATGAGAATGTGAGCTTAGTTAATCTGCCTTAATTTTTTATCTCAGTGTTCCTTCTGAAGTTCATGAAAAAATCACCTCTTAAAGATGTTTGATAATCTAAAAATTCCATTTCTGTGATTATCTAGAACTCTCAATTGCTTCAGTTCACATTGGCAAGTACCTGAGTGTTACTCTTGCATGCTAAGAATAAAGATTTAGCAGTCTTGACTTATGTTACATAGTCTCCCACACACAGGTCTAATTCTCAAAATTTTCATCTCCAGACACCAGGAACAGCTTTCTCTTCTAACTGCCCCACTTTGTCTCAACACAACCAGATGGAAAAGCTCCCATAAAAAGCACGGTCCTTAGAACACAGGCCTGAGCTGCACCCGACATGATACCATCATTCCAGTGGATGGCAAATTAAATGATAAAACATAGTATCAAAATAGCTATTGAAAAATCAAACTTGATAAAAATAGAAGTTTAAACTGCTGTTTTAATCAACGTTTTATCAGGTAACTGTACACCAAATATTAAAGGACTCTTTAGGACTAACGCCCTCATCAGTAGGCTCACCTATCAGCATGACCAGAACAAGAGAAGATCAATGTTTAGCTGGCACCCAAGTACAGCACGGCTTCAAAGCAGAGATCATATCAGCATCAAAGCACAGAGAAAAACAGTGGTTAGAATATAATACACTAAATTTCTAACGTCAGTATCCCTGATGATTCTAACAGAAACAGCAAACTAAATATTGTGAAGTCAATCACTGCTTCTGAACAGAACACAAAATAACTCGCATTTTTAAGAAAAATGAAATGAGTGACTGATGAGAATCAATTCCCCGAATATTCCCACATATGCTGCAAATTCAGTGGGATCTGCACAAAATATCAGTACCATCTACACAATTTTAAAGTGCATTTCATCTGTTTAAGAAAGTAATAAAATATCAGCTGAACACAGTGACTCAATCAAATCAAACATTCTTGACAGTCATTGATAGCAAAGCACAAAGCAGTGAAAACTTGTCCTTTCCATTTCCAGCTTGGATACATCCTGGTAAGGTACAGGTGCTGAGCTGCCTAAACACAAGGCTCTCTACATACCTGACTGCTACAAGAAAATAAATAAAATTACACTTGAGAAGCTTGAGGAGTTCTTTGATCTCTTGATCAGAATCAGTACAGCTTTCAGCCTAGCAGGGTCACGTGGCAGTGTACTATCTCACAACAGTTCATTCTGCCAATGAACAAGGAAAAATCATGGATTTATTTTGGTCAATTCAGCATCTTATTCACATGCAGATATTAAAAAACAGTCATTTTGATAAATGAATACCAGTCTTATATTTCTTGGAAGACTTACTCAATTTTCCAAATCTGTAATGTTCGGATTGCCTTCACAGCATTCTACTATTTCAGATTTCCATTTCCTACATCTTTTGCAATTCCAAGTTATTTACTGTGCACATGGTATATCCACTTAAAAATCAACTTTATTTATCACCATGGACTTCTTTCACAGATGAAGAATTAAATCATCACCCTCTGAAATAATACTTTATTTCTAATACTAGAGAGAGTTAATATTTCAGTTAAAGTAGTATTGAAATATTCGCTATAGTAACAAGGAAGAGAAAATCTGCATGCCAGCAGTACCTGTAATGAAAATGTTCTTTCAGAGTCAATTTTCAGGCATTTGGAGGGCTGGGGGTGACACATCACTGAGTAACACTTGTATGTAACACATGAAGTCAGTTGCTAGTGAAATGCAAAAGATCCAGTAACGTTAAACAAAAAAAAAAAAAAAAAAAAAAAAAAAAAAAAAAAGTAGCTACCCCCTTGAAAGCTTTTTTAGCAACTGTAATAATGCAATTCTTTGCTACCCAAAAATATGTACCAGGATCTAGGAAAGCATCGAATTTTCTGCACATCATGTTATTAACTGGTACACCACTGCACGTACAGGGAGATAGGAACAGCACCAATGGCGTCAGGCAGCTCTCCCCAGTCTGCACAAGAACAAGGGCCAAGAGAGACAACTAAAACACTGGAGATTTCAGCCAAAATAACAAAGATTTATATATCACCAAAATCCAGAGAAGGGGGAAAAGCAATAAGCAAGGACTAATTTCAGTACAGCAGAACACATGAAAGATTTATTGCTGAAGCAAAAGTCTGAAAATGAAGTTGTATGCAGCAGGAATAAAGGCTATAGCATTGGACTGAAGCAAAGCCTTTGTCAGATTAATGACCAGTTTGGGAGGCGAAATTCTCAGAAAAAGTACTCTCCTCTCAAAGGACAACCTCATTAAAATGAACATACCATAGGGAGAGGACACTTCTTTTAAATCTTTTCTTTAAAAAGCAAGTAAAAAGTAAACAGTAATGCAGCCAGTCAGCCCAGACTGCAGACATCCATAAATGCAAAGAGAGGTCTGGTAGCCATTGAAAATCCCAATATGGTATAAATTCTGTCTGCAAGGAATTATGCCTAAAGTGAGAATCTAGTCTGTCTCAAAAGAACAAAAGAATACATTAAAACTGCAAAAAAGCTGCCACTTCAAAAAATCTCTTAAAATTCTGAAAGTTGTAAGGAAAAAATGAGTTTAATATGTGGGCACTTCAGAAGCAAAATCTCAGGACCAAGATACCTGAGCAAAAGTTCAAGACCACATCAGCCAAGAGTACTGAGCAGGTCTCCAAAAGGAAATGAAGTTCTACTACTAAGTGTAAAGTTGTATTTGCTCATAATTTTCAAAGATTTATTATTTATGTCTGGACAAGGCCTATGCTGCAGAAAGTTGGCAGCTGTTCTGGGGGATGTGTGTCCACACCTCACTAAAATCTGACAGGTTACCAAAGATGACTTGTACCCAAACAAATGGTCAGCATATGCAAAACCAGCACACTGGTAAGATTGTTATTCTGAGTCAACTAAATGGTTTTGGGAATTTTTTTTGTGTGGTTTTTGTTTTTGAAAGCAGTATCTGGCAAGGCTGGTTTGGCTAAAGCTGGAGCCTCATCTATCCCACCTGCAGAGCTGCGTGCTTGGTGCAAGCTACAGCCTGCAGCTCTGCTCTGTTGCTGCTCTCCCATGGGCAGCAGAGAGAACAGGAATGGCCAAGTAACTGTATATGGATGTTCATAAAGCCAGAGATTACAGGTGGAAGCATTATTTTCAGAAAATCCAGAAAACAATAAAGGGAGCTGAGACTACATTCCTGCTATAAGGAAGGATCAAATTCTTATGTGAACAAATTAATTTTTTCAGATCAGAATCTGCTAAAGCAATAACTTACCACATCACCCATGAATCATTTGCTCACAGCAAAGGGGAAAGAAAGATCCCTGAGGCTGGAAAACTGGTAGTAATCTCTTAGCCAGCATTAAAGAAAACAGTAGTAAGACTTAAGGACGTATTAGCCACATCCAAGAGACTCACATTTCTATTGCTTCTCTAACACATATTTATGGCTATGTAGGAGCAATGTTTAGCAATTCAAATATTAATTAATAATTTCTTGACAGATCTATTTTGGATTAAACCAATCAGGGCACTTATCTAATAAATATCTGATTTTAGTGCCACATGTGAGTATGCAGTAACATTTTAAATTTTAACAACCTATAAGGAAAAAAGCATTTACAACAGAAGGACCTCAGGTAGTTGAACTGGACATTGCCTGAAAAATCACATTTTTCTATTGCTACAAATGAAGCTGAAGTGACCATTAATTGCAAAGTTTATAAACTGGGTGCTTAAGGATGTACAACTTACAAAAACGCAACACAGAAAATTCCCAACAAAAATCAGAGATAAAGGGCTTTGGAAATAATAAGCCTTGGATCTGAAGTTTTACATATTTAGGTGAAGGACAGTCTGTAGGGCAGTTCACTGCTGTGTGCAGCTATCCAAGAGAGACGCATCATCCAGCAGTGTTTGAACTACACAGGAGTACAATACACAGAGAATAAATAGGTTAAATGGCAGAGTTACCAGATCAGATGCTGGCTAGCCTTGAAATTCTCTTCCCTCAGAACACAACCTAAAAGAATCCAAGTGTTCCACAGATGGGGAAAGAGAACAGTTAACTTGGGCACTGCTATTATTTTCTCAATGAAACATCTCTCGCTTCCTAACTGCGACTCGTGAGGAACCTTCCCACTACACATCCTGGCAACACAGCCTCTTTATTGCCTGGCACTATCAGCACAGGGGGCAATTCAAAGCCAGGTATGTCTCTGTGAATTACAGGCCACTGCCAATTGAGGCCTGTTTAGCTTGGTAAGTAACAACTTAAATATTCTTTTAATTGCAGTCAGATAACAGATTTAAGGGAGTGGTTGCTTTTTCGGCTTGTTTTGTGAGTTTGTTGGTTTTTTGGTTGAGTTTTGTTTTTTTTTTTTAATGTGAAGTGGAACTCACTTTTTACGTGAACTGTGCCCTGAGCTGGGTCAAGAGGCAAGCCCAGGAGAAAGTTTGCTCCCTTGCACAAATCATCTGGAGAGATGCAAGCAGGTACTGGTAGTGTTCCTGGAGCCCACTGCATGTCCAACTGCTCTCCAAACAGACAGTTTGTCTCCCTATTCCACATGAGTATCTGACAGCAGGAGTTTGGGGAGTGCCTGGAACAAGCCCCCATAAGGAATCATGTGAAGGGAGGACTGATTCTGCCTTCTGACTAATCTGCATTTACAAACATGCCTCAGCTCTACCTCAGTTTGCTACAGCTCCTCACCCTCACGGCAGAAGGACATCCTATGCATTAGTGGCAGGTAGAAACATAATCACTAAGAGAGGCAGTTGAACTGAATTATTTTTTGCAGACCCAAAAATAAAACCAATCTGTTATTATGAACCTTTATTAAGCGGCTCACATTTCAGTATAAATCACACTAAAAAGATTCTTAAAAAAGATATTTACACTACAGTGCTGACACATTTAAAATGAAAAAATTGGTATAAATAAGCTCTATGGAAAAGCCTGGAATTGTCAAAAAGAATTCTGGCTCATCTTACAAAAAATATATATGTTAAATGTCAGCTCTACTCTAAAACCTACAACTCAAAATTATTTAAAGACTTCTTTATGTTAAACCTGCAGTGTTTACAGTGCATCTGGCCCTAAGTGCTTTGATACTTCACAGTTATGGACAGGCACTGAGGAATGTTACAAAGCTACATAACTATTTTCTGTAACAGATGCGAAGGCAAGTCACAAACTTGCCTCACAATTTATGATCTTTACATTATTACATCATTAACTTTAAAAAGGAATTTAAAACCATATATACAAATTCAGCACAAAAAATCATCCTCTCTTTGTCCATGCAATTTTGGATATGATGAGCTAGGTTGTCTTGTATCATCTGGATGTACGTGACCTCCAGAGCACAACTTGCCTTGCAAGTCCTTGTTGCAGGTTTCAAATTTAGAATCCATTTCCAACTTTAGTGATGTCAACTCAGCGTGACCCAGCCTAGCCTGAACATTCTGTCCCCCGACGTCATTAGGTGTCACTGTCTTTTCAACAAGATCAACATTCATGGGTTCTTCTTTTACTCGGAGAGATGCAAGAGGTTCATGTTTTATCGGCAAAAATTCCTGCTGCAGGTACTTGGTCTGCAGAGCATCTGGGAATTTGGTGTCTTCGGCGGTATCTTTGCTCACAGTACAAATTCTGTCCGTCTGAAGTCCAACAACCGAAGACTTGGGGTCTGCAGAGGTCCCTGCTTCAACAGTATTTGTGTTTTGAGAGAGTTCTTCCTCTGAATGATAGAGCTTGAGCCGGATGTGCCAAGCCAAACTACACACAGCTGAAACTGTTTTGAACTGGTGCACAACATTCCTCGGGATGAAATAAATGTCATTATCAAATAACTGGATTCTGGCATATCGAATGCCTTCCCTTCGCAGCTGATTAAGTTTTGCATCATCAACCCACTGGACACACTGTAGGGAAAAGGTGGTGAAAGGTGAAAACTCTGACTTAGTACTCAGAGGACACTGCCCATCAATTCTTAGTGTGCTTACCTGCGAGAGTGGAGGTTCATGCAAATCTAGCTGCATTCGCTGAACTACCTCCAAGAAGTCCTCAGCATGAAAACAAATTACATCTTTGGTTATACGAGGCTGCTCAGACCTACAGAAGAGTAAGAAGTGCACAGTCAGAGGCTGATACTACCATGCTGCAGAAAATAACAAAGTCTGCAAGCAAGGATAAAGCAAATTTTTTAAGTTAAAAAACACAACTCTACCATAACCAACAATAAGAAAAGAAGTTGATCAGAACAGTTAGTTCTAAAACACAACCTAATTAAACTGATTAAACAAATTAACTACAATTTCTTTATAAGAGGAAGTAAAGGCAGCAATAAAAGGCCAACAGAACACACTGGTTTTCATTTCTATTTTTAAGTGGCCTCTTGGCTGCCTAGATGCTGTAGCTGTCTCAGATACACTTGGCTTACTCTGTCGGCACTCCAACAGGGTGCACCCATCAGGTACCTGAGCATGTATCAGTCTGACTGGGAGCACCATGGCAATCACTGCTTGGCACCTCAGCCTCAAACACCTTGCTCAGGGTTAGGAGTAAAAGCTGAGCCTACATTAAGCTGCCACAATGTCAGTAATCAGACAATACTAGCATCCTCCACAAAACATCCCTTTAAAAATACATCCCTATTTATGCTCACTAGAGAGAGCTACACAGGAGCAAAGTTTGAATTACGCTTTGTCTCCATATTCAAATTGTTAGGAGAAACATCTCTAGTTCCAAAGCATCTCTCCCAAAGAAATACATACCATTAATACAGCTCCTCTGGAGATATAATCTAGAATCAGTTCACAAAAGGCAAAATCATCTACAACCCTTGTAACTTCCTGATCTAAAGGCCAGACTCTGTTTCTCAGTGAAAACATGTTAAAAAAAAAAAAAAGGCTCAATTTGTTTAAGAGGGATGTTTGCATTTTAGAAGGATTTTTTTTTTATTTAAATATGATTATACGAAGATTTCATTTACAAAGGATAAAGCTCACCTTGGAGTAGTTTTGCAAGGACAGTTTCTCAGCCATAAAGAAGCTGGTTAGAGATTTCTGTCCTTCCCCCTCTGGAGTGCCCCGGGCTGATGGGAATGCAGCACCCCCTCGGCCCGCAGTGGGCACAGGCTGCGGGTCCAGGCGCTGCCCACAGGGACCAGGCAGAGGAACAGGGATCAGAATCCGCTGCTGCCCTCCTGCCTGTCCCACCTGCAGGGCCGGGCTGGTGCCTGTCCCCCTGCAGTACATCCCTCACCCCGCTTCCACCCCTCCAAAACACGGTACAAGTAGGTGTAGGGGGCCTGGGGAGCAGCTGATGCAGCAGAGCCGAAACATTTCAGAATCTAATAGATGTTCAAGAGCCCTTTTTTGAAAGCAAGATGAGCACCTATTTTTATATAAAGATATATGTGTCCTATTATTACTGTTCTAGGAAGCAGGCAGTATGTACAAGCCTGTTCATTCAGGCTTTTTAAACATAGGAGACATGCTTATTTTATTTAGGTCATGGCCTCAATAAAGCAAAAATAACCAGTCTGAGGCTATTTTCAGGAGAAAAAAAAAATCCCAGATCAACTACTGAAAGTATGCTAGGGAGAATTTTCAGACCACATATTTTACTTATTAAAGATTAAAATATGTCTCTGTATTTTGATCTATATACTTCCAATTTAAACACTGAGAGCAAAAAGCTTCAGAAACGCTTCTAACCAGTGGTGTTAAAAACATTAACTACATTCAGCAACCTTGTATAATGCAGATATTTATCTTTAAAATATGAATTTGCTTTTGGAGTTCCCCAGTATTTGTAAATAAAGTTAAAATTTAAATTCAAATGAAAGAATATTTTTCACACTTAGAGAACTTCAGTCCAAATTAATATGTTCTCCCAGTGGTGTCTACTCTGGTTTATGCATTGTCATTCCTAGTCTCAGTCCATATACATTTGTCCAAGAGGATGATGGATCACCAGCTCTGTGCTGCAATTCTGTCACAGAACACATTTCTTTTGCAAACAACTGAGAAAAAATACCATCAGATAATTTTAAATTCTTCATTTGCAGATTTTATCTTTAACACGACTTTGAGATAATATTTTGCAAAACCTTTATTTTAGGTATCAGGTATCTACCCCCAAGCAAAATTATAACATAGAAGTTCAGATAACGCCCAAAAAGACATTAAATTAAAACAAAACACAAGATAACTTCAGAAAAACCCATTTAAGCCTCTACTAGAGAACTGGTTTTGGCAGTTCTAGCAGTTTTTTCCCCCTTAACCTCATTCTTCAAAAGGACTGGATTCCTTTTGCTGTGACTTTTCAAAACAGAGTGAAAACCAAATATTTCACTATTAATATTTCTGGCCTAATGCTTAAAGACTGGCAATATATAAGAAATTCCTATGATCACACACAATTTCAGTCTCTAGAACACAAACTTGAATGCTACTTGCTGAAGCACAGGTTTCATTTTGCCAATAACCATACTACCAAGTGCCTTTTGCTGTCCCTGTAAAACCCAAATTTCCCATATAAAAATCTTATAAATTTCCATAATTTAAAATTTCACTGGCACTTCAATAAGCTCTAAAGCTCACTTGGTATCACCTATGAAAATGGCATTAAGTAATCAGCATGATCACACCTGCATTTATCAGATTTTAGTTCAATCCTTAAAATGTTTGCTAGCTATCCATCAGAGTTCTCCTGTAAATTGTAAATACTCAAAGCAATGAAAAGAAGATCATAATACAGTAATTTTATAAAATATCTCAAATCAAGATCCTGTCACACTTAGGAAAGGACAAATATTTTTTTCTTCTTCAAAATAACATGTTTAGTTTCCATGTCTGTCCTCTAGCACCATATCCTGCTTTTGGCTTTTCAATAGTTCTGTTCCTATCTGTTCTGAAAGACAACATTTAACCCACCTAGCATTAACATTCATCCCTATTAACTAGGAAATAAATCCTACTTCCTTTAAATCTACAGCAACTTATAAAGCTTTTTTTTGCACACTCAATCCATTTTTATGGGTTTAGTTCAGGTAGCCCAGGAATTGTTTTATTTTCTCCTCACAGAAAGCATTATTTTTACATACATTACCTCATGACTAGAACGTGTGTATTTTTACTGCCATAGTGCCTTAATCACCCCAGAATATCTCCAGCTTTTCAGATTTGTTCAACTACTCAAACAGATTTAAAAAAGAAACAAAACTGAACAAAAATAAAAACTAGATTTTTTGAAACTTTCATTCATGTTGTTTCCTTTAAAATAAATCTGCCCACAGATTGCAAATTATGGCAAAACTAATACTGGAAATAATTTTAATGTGCTATATCAATTCAGGATGCTTCATTATCATAAGCCCTATTAGTTCTCTTCATGTAAATACAAGTGGCTTTTCAAAATTACACAAAAATTGAAAGGGAAAGCAGGAATTATCATTTAGGCCAAATCAAGCCTGAAATACCTTTCATTGTGCTGCTTGTGTTGTATATTTTACCCCTCTCCATATATCAGTTACAATGTTTTTATTCTGAATTAAAAGATAAATTAATTAAAAGTCTTTATTTACACTGAAATGAAATGCTGATACTTCTTTTTTATTCCCCAAACTGAAGGACTTTCCAATATGCTATATAGCTACAGGATAAGAATGGCAAGTTCCCAGACACTTAAACTACTACCAATTGAACTTGTTGATCTCCACAAACTTCCAAGTTTGGGGAGCAGGGTTTTGTTTGGTTTCTTTGCTTCCTTTGCAAGCCCCTCTCTCAAATGTGCAAAGTGTAATTTAAAATACTCAGATCTACACAGTTATCTCGGCTCTTGCCCTGCCACTGCTCAGTCTTAATTCACCATAGCACAGTCAGAGCAAGCAGGAAGCTGAAGGCTCCCACTGTCATCAACCTGAAGAGGAAGGAAACTGAAAACCTGAGAGCCCAAGAGACAAACACATCATCTGAACAATCCAGTTCTTCCCCAATGACAATTATTCTACTTTCTATGTCAATGAACTCATGCACTGTAACACAAATTCACATCATTTTATCCAAAGAGAATTCACTCTTCTAATTTCTAGACAGACACCAAGGGAAGAGGTATTTATAGTGTTTACATATGCAAAGGTAACCTCCAAAACTAAGGCCATTCTTCACGGTCTGAAGATGTTGAAAAATGCCTCTTCAATCTGGACCAGGAAGTCCACTTGGTTATGGGCTTTTTATTTAGTTAACATGTAAGCAAGCTTCAAATGAGGCACATTTCATTTCCTGAATCTCACACAGGAATTCTAAAGACAGACATCAAAAAGATCACCCAACAGGATTCTTCCTAGGTGAGCTTCCATAAATAAATCAAGGTTATAACAGCCATAACTTGGGAAGAAGTGTAAGAATTCTGCTCATCTCCAGACACCACAAAAAACTACCAGAAGGTCTCTCCATTTGCACCTCTGCCACAGTAACAGCTCAGTCTCTGTACACCACTTGAAGCAAAATGAAGTGTGAGATGTTTTTACATCTAATATGACCTCAGTAACAGCAACTCAATTATAGCAATTGAACTGTCACTGCAAGGTACCTTTGTGGTTTCAACCACACAGCAAAGCCACATACAATCTAAAGAGGGCAGACAAACATCTAATGCTCAGCCAGCACCTATGAAGTCTTAATTGAATCTTTAATCCTAGATTAACCTATTCTGCACTCCCTTCCAATTATAAATGGCTATTCAGGCAAACATTTTTCAGACACCTAGGTGAAGGCAATCAACACTTACCACTCTCCACAGTGCACAGCCTTCAACACCCCCACCGCAGCAGTGGTCTGTCGTTCAAAACCTTGTCCTATGTGATCCGCATGGGCTCGGGTCCGGTCTTCAAATAGCATTTCACGGGGTTCACTGGTTCGAGGTAGGTACTGCAAGTTTTTTATTTCATTGGTAGTTCTGCATAAGAAAAACAGTAACAGTGATATAGAAATTTCTCTGAATTACCTAATTTCCATCATAGCCAATAGGACCACTCATCTACGCAAAAAAAAACTCTTTTTTTTCCTTATTTTAAATGGATTTTCTTGTAATTCAGTTTGTGTCCATTTTCTCTGTTCATGTCACTGGGCACTATTGAAATATGGCCTTTTTACAACTTTCTGTGAAGTGCTTAAACACATTAATATGATCCCACTGAGCATTCTTTTCTCAAGAGTAAATCCCAGTTCTCCCAGCAATTTATATTAACATATAATATCAAACAGTAAAAGGTTTGGGATAAAATGAATTTGTAAAGAAAAAACTACTAACCAGACATTTACCAAGTAAAATAATTCAGCTTACCTCTTCCTTTTGAAAGGTGACTTTGGCATGTCAGCCACAGGGATCATCTGTTCTCCTGGACGTACCCACATAATGGGACCATCATCACTGTCTTTACGACTCTCTAATTTTAAACTAGAAAGTGTTCCCCATGGCAGTGTACACTAATGGGAAATACAAGCCACAGTTTTTAAGTGAGTTACTTTAAAAAACTTGTTAAAAGCAGCCTTTATCTCTCAAGATGAAAGCATTTATTAGAACACTCAATTATCTAAACAAGTATCATATACTCTCACTTTATTATTATAACAGCACTACAGAGCATGTTGTCCCCCTTCTCCCAGCCCATTCCCTTCTGTTCTTACTTTTAAGAAGGGTGATTCTTCCAACATATCAAGGAATTCAGGGAAGTAATCCCCCACTTCCTCATCAACTGCTCCAACCAGGCTGATCTGTCTCATTGGGCCAGCTCTATACGTACCATGAGAGTATGTTCTTTTTACCTACAAGTAGAATATGACAACAGAAGTTATACCAAGTCCTCTACTGTGCAAAATCTACATTCAAGGAGCACCTGTAATCTCTATGCTTATGCTTTGTGAGATAAAAAGACAGACTTTTTTTAATCCTTCAGTCTCCAGTGTATTTAAGATTCTTATGAAGTCAATTACTACAAAGACAGAAGATCTTATTAAACATCCAAAACAATTTGTATTTTATTGTAACAAATGCATGTTATGCTCAGTAACTAGCCAATAAGGATACTTACCTGGATTACTCAAGTCTAGCTGAATTTCTACCTTTTTTCTTGCAACAGGCAGAACTCTGAGTTACAAGTAATTTAACTCTTAATATTTCCTCTGCTACTCATCCTCTCCAGTACAGCCTCCTTGCAAGCACATTAATTGGAGCAAATTACAACAGTGAACACAAGGCTCAAAGAGTTGGTACAAAAAGCAAGACAATCATCACTCCTTCATTTTTGCTGTGCTGTGCTAGCACATCTTGTGTTCCCTTCACACTTTTAACAGCTGTAGCATTCACCTCTCATGAAAAATCTTCTACTGTGAAATTTTAACAGAAACACATTATTTTAAGGCTTTTTTCAACAATCTGATATGTTGTGTTAGATCACCAAAATACTCAGGCATGAGATTGATGAGGATCATGTCCACTTTAAGCATCTGATTTCCTGTTTAACAGGCTTAAAGACACTGGCATTATGAGATGAAATACAAAGAGACCAGGACAGAGGAAAGAGCAGATGGATTACTGCACACACCAAGTAAGGCTCCTGTATGGCACCTCTTCCTTGCACTTTTTTTACTTTGCATACAAAGCAAGAAAAGTAAAAAAAGTGCAAGGAAAACAGTTAATGAAATACTGCTTAGCTATGGTCCTCCCCCAAACAGACCACCAACATTCCTAGTAGTTATGACAGCACAGAGGAGAATTAACAGCAGTTCCTGAAAATAAAACATGGAACAACACTGTGCCCTTCTGACAAATTCAACTAATGTAACCAGATCTTTCCAGAAACGCAGAACCAAACACCATTCTGATCATCCCAGTCATCTCTCATTCCTCTCAGCAGATTTATGGCTAAAAGCAAGATTTTAAAAAATGTCTTAGCTAATGCTACAGCAAGCCATCACAGACACACTGAAAAGAACAGTCCAGTTATATTCCCCCATTCCTCAAATCCTTAGTCATACATTCCTGCAGGGTTTTTGGTTTTTTTTTAATGTGTTTTTTTTTCAGAGGCAGCTGGTGATTTCATGATAAAATATCACAAAGAATTAATTTCTGATGAATTTGCATCAGCTCAGTCCTCAGCTACATCTGCACTAGCACAAAGCATCAGGACCTTGTACAACTACAGTAATGAGCACGGAAGAACCCTAAAACCACTTTCTGAAGCTATAGACACCCACAAATCTGTGAAACTTTATTAAAAAGCTTAACATATCAGTTGAAGAAGCATCCTTTTGCATAAGTAGCTTAGTATTCTACCACTCCAGTCCAATATACTGGGATGCTGTTTCTATCTACATCCCTGATTAAAGAGAACCATTTTTCTGCCTTCTTCCATGCTTCTTTATGATAACTACTACCACTCTCCCAAGTAATAAGTCCTAAGACAAGAGAAAATGGCCGGAAGTTCTGTCAAGGGAGATTTAGATTAGATATTAAAAACATTTCTGCACCAAAAAAGTTCTTAAGCACTGAAATAAGCTCCCCAGGGAAATGTTGAGTCACCATCCCTGGAGGCATTTGAAAGATGCATAGATGTGGAATTCAAGGACATGGTTTAGTGATGGATTTGGCAAGACTGGGTTAGCAGTTGGACTCTTTTAAAAAGGGCTTAAAGGTCTTTTTCAACCTAAATTATTTTATGATTCATATAGAAGATGATAAACTGGTTGTGAAACTACTCCAAGTGAAAACTCTAAAAAATTCTCCTAAAAATATTAAGTTAAAGCTTGAAAAAGCTGTGAAGTTTCCAGCTGGATCAACCCACCCATTTGATTTATATACCACTAGGTGCTGGTAATGAAACCTAAAGTCAGCAAAGTATTTAGCTGCAGATTAAGAAGGATCAAATAAGAAATTTTTCATTTGTTACCAAAAAAAAGAACATGCCACTGAAAGTTCAAACTGAAAAATGAACACATTTTCAGGCATTGTTTGTCCAACCCCTTTCACCCCCAGCTCTCCCAATCAACCACCCTCCCCTTAACCACAAGGCAGTACAATTGCTTCCAGTAGAATTGCTTCTCAAGATCCAGCTTAGGTGAAGAAATACCAACATGAATGCTTAAATAATGTCAAAGCTCCAAATGATGAGTGGTTTATTCTGGCACCATATTCAGAATCACATCATTGCCAATACAGAATGAAATGTCTGAGTGATTATAAGCCACTACAGAGTTTAACCCCAGGCAGCAGACACTGATCTTACACCCCCTGCTCACTCACCTGCCACAGTTGTGAGACACAGGGGAAAACAGGAAAAGCAAGGGAATATATGGGTCCAGATAAACACAGTTTATTCAGCAAAGACAAAACTCCACCACTCACCAACTCCCACAAGCAGACTGATGCCCAGACTGGTGCCAGCAGTGCCCAGCAATAGGCACCTTACAGCCAATCCATCAGTTCCCTCAGCTTATTTTGCTGAGCCTGATGTTCTACAGCACAGAATATCCTCACAGTCAACTGGGACCATCTGGCCCAACCATGCCCCCTCCCAGCTTCTTGCCCACCCCAGCCTACTCACCAGGAGGGTCCTGGAAGCCTTGACACTCTGCCAGTGATGCTCAGCAATAGCCAAAACATCAGTGTGTTACCAACAGTTTTAGTCACAAACCCAAAACACTGTCAACAAAGAAAATAAACCCATCCAGACCCAGTATAAGCAGGAAATAAATCCATGTTGGTGATCAAAGGGGAAGATTTGCTCTCTCTTTTCCCTTCTTTCCTGATAGCATTAGGTCTTCTGAAGATGAACAGGGAGCAAGCCTAGAGAACAACCTGAATTAAGCGCAGGAATTATCTAAAAATTTCTCTATTTTAGCAAATTATAAAAAATAAAAAAAAAATAAATAAAGACATAGGCCATAAATATTAATGCCTGGCCAGAAAGAACAAGAGAGTTTGAAAGATGAAGCAGCTGTGGGCAAGTGAAAAGCAACTCCTGTCTCATCTCTTCCATGAACTGGGTTGTAACATCCTAAACTCTAGTCTTAGAGAAGAGGTAAATGTTTGAACTACATTACCTTAGACTAGGCTAAAGACTTAGACAAGTAATGTATAAAAAGGTGAGGAGCTAATTTTCATTCACTCGCAATTTAGACTGCTACTAAGTAATAGTGGGAAAACACCAAATCCTCCCACTGATGTTTAACCGATGACAAAAAAAATTAACCCTAATAAAGACAACTAAATAAATATAGCCTGTGACATGTTACATAACAGCAACATCTTCCCTTCCTTTTACTGTCAGTATCCATTGTCTGGTTTGTTCACAGGGAGAGAAATAGATTGCTCTATGCATTTCTAAACTCACAAAAATAATATTGATGTACTAAAACCGGTACTTATCAAATTCTATATTAAATTATGGACTGCCTGCTAATAGAGTACTACATATATGAAGTAATTTTTATATATATATATACACCGTGTATATATATATATATATACACCTTCTATAAAACAATGTTCCCAGATGCAATTTCACATCTTACAGCTTACAGTGTGACTAGGTTTTTAGAATTTTACAGACTTGTTCAAAAGTGGCACAACTTAAATCCATAATAAAAGGAAAAATCAAGGACATGCTGCTCTTCTAGCATGTGGTCAGGAATGAACACACATAAATCACCAAATGCATGCAGTATAATACCATGGACAGGTAAAAGAGATAGAAACATAAAATAATAAATATGACATCCTAACTTCTTTCTTCTCATGTAGCTTACATTTGAAGTATGTCACCTAAAAACACACAAAAGGAGACTGTGTCATTCTCTTGCATCACAGTAATGGAAAATTGTGACAGTAAAACCACCACTGAATCCACAATTAGTAAAACTTGAGAATTATCTGCTTCTGTGACTCGCACGGCCTAAACTGATTTTTTAATGCAATAGCAAATGTTTTGACAGAAATGTCTTGGTGTCTGACAAGAATCCGAAGACTAAATGCAAAAATACATACATATATATATATACACACACACATAAATACCAAAAATATATTTGAGCATTATCATCCTACAAATGGAAACATTTTAGATACCACATGATTTTGTATTTGAATAAGTCACAAAGTGGAGGGAACAATTCAGAGAAACCATGCATTTCAAGAGAGGAAATGTAAACTGGGGCACGTAACAACTGAATTCCTATTTTTAATATAGTAGGGTGTGGGCTATTGTGGGGTTTAGGTGGAGGAGGTTTTTTTTCTTATTTGAAACTTTATCATTTTCCTGATAGATTTTTAAGGTTTAAATTTATTTCAATGTTTCACCTTTAAAACCAAGAAAGTTTGGAAAAAAAGTCTTCAGAGAAAAAAAAATAACCAACAACAAACAAAATTATCCACCAATTGAACTCAATTTCAAGAAACCCATGAAGTCCCACCAAAGACCAACAAAAAACCCCAAAAATTTTACACCACCTAAGAATATGCAAGGACATGGAGGATTTTGCTACACAAGTGCATAAGCAAAGCACTTACACACTAGTATCTCAGAACAGAAAACTTCTCATTTCAGAGTCAGTGTTAATCTCAAACACTGCAGCCATGAAGAGGCTATTACCATTCCTGCTAACTTGGCATATTTCAATAAAGTGCCCAAGCAACTTTCTGTTCCCTTCCAACTTCATTAAAATCCTTAAATGCTTCCTTATGTTTCCAGTTTCAAATGGGAGCCAACACTGAACAAATATACATCAAAATTGCTCTGATTTTACAAATACTCCTTAATCTGTTTGGCTGCTTTTTACTATTAAACCACATGTACTTCATACTTCTTCCTTCAACTTTTTTCCCTTTTTTAGGTCAGGGATTTGGTAGCAGAATGGGATGTCTTAACAGTTCTGGCATTACTCAATTGTGATTAAAAACCTGATTTCAACAAATAGTTTTTCCCAATTGGAAGTTTCTGGAAATGCAATCTCAAGATTTTTACTGCATTATTAGTTTCACCAGCATCTTCTTACCACTGTAGTTAATTTATCACCTGACATGTTTCATATTGCATATGAAATCCTCAAATAATAACATGGATAAGTTTTTAAAAGCAAAATTACTTCACTTTTCTTCTGAATTCCAGTGGCACAAAAACTGAAGCAGGTGACAAAAACTTATCAAAAATAAAAAATTAAGGATAGAATCAATTGGATACCTTCATAGAAAATGATGTGGCAAAAGCAACACAGCTACTATTGCTCTTGTAGCTCAGGCACATCCATGACAGGGTCAGTCTCAGATCCTGTCCAAACTGTCAGTACAAACCTCCAGGGTTCTATTTAGGCTTGGGTTTTGTCAATACAACAAGTGTGACTAAAAAGAGTAACACAAGAATGTCATCTATTATTTATTGGATGTAACTATCAGGAAGAAATCTAGAAAGGTTTTCTAAGTGGAAAACAAATGAGCACGTGTTGCAGATTGCCAGTGTCATTCTCTGTGAACTCATTCTTTGTTCAATGGTATTCAGTAAATGAAAACTTCTTGTACTTCAAGACCATATGTTGACATCATTGATCAAAAAGTCTCTTACATACAGTCCTACAGATCAGGTTTGTTTAAAAAATCAAATTTTTTTTAGATTTTTTAGATAAAGAATATTTTAAAAGTTTTTAAGAATAATTTTTAAAGAATCAATTTTCTTTAGGTTTAAAAAAAATGAGAGACTGGGGCAATATATTTTTTAAAAGAGATAAAATTTAATTTTTCATCATCCAGAAGAAAAAAAAAATTTGGGCTTTATTTTGGAGGACTTGACAGCAAGAAGTTGCTAAAAAATCTTATACCTTTTTAATAACTAACCAAACATTTGATCAGCTTAAAAGCAAGAAGCAAATTCTATTGAAAACAAAGTTCTACTGAAAGCTACTGAAATACAACTGAAAAGACATAGTTCCAATAGAAAAGAATATTTCTATAACACAGGAAAATAATACAATATATCAACATAGGTACTGCACAAATCTTTAATGATAAGGAAATGAAGCTCTAGCCAATTATTTGAGATTTTCTTTAAAAAATATTTTCAGCAATTCCCCTCAAATACTAAAGGAACTAATGATTTCAAGCAGGATTTCACAGATTAGAAAATAACTAAACAGCAAAAACCTCTCTGCGAAAGAAATGTTAAAGAGCTAAACAAGGAGAACAGCAAGGAGAAGATGATATTAAAAGAGGCTAAAAGAGAAGGGCAATGACAAGCTCTGTGTGCAGAACCTGAAAAAGTGAGGACAACCTCTCACAAAGTCACACCACAAACATGAACTATCATTACTCTCAGAGATCTTCCTCTAAAATAATTATTCATTAATATTTGACTATTCAGTGTCCATCACAGCTAACGTGGCAACGTGAATTTATTCCAAACTGGAAACAAAATCAACAAAAATTGTTTCTCTGAAGATGCAATTGCCTGTTATGGAATGGGGCTGATTGTGTAGACCCACAGTCATCCTTGAGCTACCTCTGACACATTTAAACAATGTAATTTGCCAACTCAGTAATAAAACCAATCCCTCAAGAGTAGTTAAGTAATTCCTCTGGATTAATGGACCAAACTGAACTCACCAGTTCAAGAAGCACCACCACTTGGCACTAGAACACACAACTGGGAGCTAAGAAAGAATGAAGACATTTTCTTTCAGCAGAAAATCTTCTTTAGATTGGCTCTGGCCATTTGTCTAATTGCACACTGTACAGAGTAACTTTTCCTAAAGTGAACATGCTGAATGATGTGCATCCTCTCATACCTACAGCACAAAGGCAGTAAGGTAAAACAAGACAAAGCTTTAATAAATCAATGAGAATTCCAAGCTGTGTGGTGCAGTTGACACAAGGGAAGGAAGGGATGCCATCCAGAGGCTGGAAAGATGGGCCTTGTGAACCTCATGAAATTCAACAAGGCCAAGTGCAAGACCCTGCATGTAGGTTGGGACAATCCCAAGCACAAATACAGCATGGAAAATCAACTGAGAGCAGCCCTGGGCAGAAAGACTGGGAGGTGCTGCTGGATGAGCGGCTGATCATGACCCAGCAATGTGCACTTGCAGCCCAGAAAGCCAAATGTATCCTGGGCTGCCGCCCCAGCAGTGTGGGCAGCACGGTGAGGGAGGGCATCTGCCCCTCTGCTCTGCTGAGACCCCACCTGCAGTGCTGCAGCCAGTCTGGGGTCCCAGCACAGGAAGAGCACCAACCTGCTGGAGCAAGTCCAGAGGAAGGCCATGAAGATGATGAGAGGGCTGAAGCACCTCTCCTATAAAGACAGGCTTTTCACAGGCAGATTGGAATTGTTCAGCCTGGAGAAGAGGCTCCAGGGAGACCTTAGAGAAACCTTCAAGTATCTAAAGGAGACCACAAAAGAACTGGAGAGGGACAGTGCACAAGGGCATGTAGTGACAGAACAAGGTGGAATGGCTTCAAACTGGAAGAGGGGAAGTTTAGCTCTTACAAAGACTTTCTTTGCTGTGAGGGTGGTGAGGCACTGGACAGGTTGCCCAGCAAAGCTAAGGATGGCTCATCCCTGGAAGTGTTCAAGGCCAGGCTGGATGCAGCACTGAGCAACCTGGTCTAGTGGAAGGTGTCAGGAGTGTGCTCATGGCAGGTGGCTGGAACTAGATGGTCCTTGGGGTCCCTTCCAAAACAAACCACCCCATGATTCTAACTCAAAACCACAAAAGAAGTTCTTCAAATCTGGAAGACAGTAACACACCATCTGAAAGAAACAGGTGTCAACAGAAGACAGAGGAACTAGACACTATTTAGCCTAATTCCAATTTACAGAAAAAAACACTTAGCTGGATACAGCTATCATCTACCTAGAAAATAAGACAGTAAGAATAAGAACTAATAAACACAATCATCTAAAAAAAAAATTGAAAACAATCAAGTCAAACTAGCCTTTGTTACTATGACTGGACAGGCTTGTTCAGAGGACCAGTAGACATCTTAACATGGGGCATTTCCACTATATTCTAAAAACTGCTAGAGAAACATGGTCTAATAAGAGCAAATTGTGGGCAGTTTAGTCTGTGCTCACATAACTACCTAATTTTGAGGCAGGCAGCAATGATTCTTCCTTTGAAGGCAGTATAGCCTCATAAAACCCACAGGTATCACAACACTGCAAGTCCATTACAGGAAAGGATCAAAATTAACAAAGCCTGAAACTGGAGAAGGGGTCTGAATGCAAAGGATATAATTCATTTAAACAAAAGCAAGAACTACACTCATATACATATTTAATGAACTGCACGAGCCTGAAAAGGGAAGCAACTGAATTAAGAGGAGCTGCTCCAGATCACAGCCTGCTCTGAAAAAGGAAGAAATAGACATAAGATCAATAATTTGCAAGACACTTGCAGCATGGTCTTTGACATCAATACACCAGGCAGACACTTGATTTTCAGTACTGTATATTAAGAAAAAATATGGATGACTGAATTAAACATAAGGGGAGAATACTAAGACTAGTAAGGGTATAACATGCAATCACAGACTGAAACAAATCACTTGATCTAGGAAGAGGGAAAAAAAGAAGCTATTAAGCAATCTTCAAATATAGAGAAAGCTGAATGAAAAGGGTAAGTTGTTTGCCTTCTCCACTAAAGATGAGAATAAATGGATAACAGGTCAAACAAGAAAAAAAATAATTTTACAAAGTACTTCTTTGGAAAGAGTGGAATCACTTTGACATATCCTTCAAACACAGCAGACAAGGACTTGTCAAATACAACTTTAAAACAGTCCATCTTGTTTGGCAGCAGAGGAATTGTTTGGTACTGTGCAGCATTTTATTCACTTGTACTAAGAAGTTGCCACTGATGCAAGACAGTAAAATCAATGTACTAAGCACTGTTAAACATCAACTGTGAGCTTTGGGGTTTCAGCACAGCAATAAAAAGGTACACTTGCCCAGCATGAGGAAAAAATAAAAAGTTCAAAATATTACCATTTGTCTCAGCAGCATTAAATAGCTTAAGTGATGTAAGCTCCAAGTAGGTGGCAAAAGCTGATTATTTACATTCTTTTAAATCCTCATAAGAACCTGACGAGATCCATGGCTATCAGGTAACTGATGCAGCTGTTGCCATCTACACAAACACAGAGCCCAGGGAAGATGGAGCTACAAGACAGTTTTTCAACACCTGAAGGACTGACTTACTGGCTACAAGGATATCCAGGCTAATTTCATTTTGCCCAGTTACAGAAACTGTCTGACTAAGCCTTGCAGTCTGTTCAGAAAGAGCTGTTACACTAACACAAAAAAATTTTAAGGAGTACTCAGGCATAGGCCCAAGCTGGATGATGAAAAACTCCCCAGTTCCTCTCCCTGCAAAATGTAAAAGCTAACTCTCATTAGAAAGAACCAGTTCCAAATTCCTCTCTCCTGCATCTACTGTAAACATTCTCACAAATATGTGTCCCTTATAGTTTGGTAACAAGTAAAATTACATGACTCCTATGTGATACAGGTTTATTGGGAAGCAAGCTTAAAGGAGTTAGTTTTCAACTCTACAACTGTGAAAGCAAAGTCAATTACTTGACAGATGCAGACCTTCCAGGTAAACTTAGGAGAACCCCAATCTGACCGCAGCCACAGAATTTACTGTGCAATCTGACTCTTGTCACAGAACTTGATGACTTAGAAATATGCATTATTTAAAACCAAAAAATCCCAAACCCACATCTGTCACAAAACAGGAGGTGGAAGACTGAGTACTAACAAAAGAGTCAACTTGAACACCAAAAATTGATAAAACACTCTATAACACTTTCCATTTCAGGCTTAGTTTAACATTCTCCTTTGTACAATACCTTTTTTGATCTTTTAAAATAACTAAATTTGTCAGATTATCAGATTAATTACATGTGCTACATGAGCTCTGAGAAACCACCAAAGAATCTCTTATACGAAAGTGAGCTTCATTTCAGTGTTTTAGTTAAAACTAGCAAAGGAATACCCACGTTTCTTAAAGTTGATGAAGTCCAAGATACATACTCAAAGCAGACTTGACAAAATCAGCTTGCTACTTAGACCTCAGAAAACAAATCCTTCCTCATCTGAGGCTATACAACAACTGCTAGACATGGCTCAGGCTGCCCTGCACAAAGCTGGGGAAATGTAGGAACAGAAAACCAAATACATTTAAAGTTTCATCAAAATGTACTGCCACAAGATATTAGAATCCCTTTAAAAGATGCACAAAGAACTTAGTGAGACAGGATAATGTTCTCAATCTGCACAAAATGCAGCATGCTAAAAAGGAGAATACAAAGCTAATAAAACATTTTAACTGTAGCAGACCACATGAAAAAAAACCCAAAATAAACAGCCAAAGTAAAACAGAAATAAGAAAATCACAAAAAATTAGATGCAACCAAGATACTGACTTAAATATTCCAAGAAACAAGAATACTGCACAGAAGACAATTAAAGTCTGATGTTTGCCTGTACATGTTATTTATACACCATATAACCCTAAGTTAGCAAAAATATAAGGAGCCAAGCATTTTCTGTCAAGCAACCAAACTGAGAAGTGATAAAATGCCATGAAAACTAAGGAAAAAAAGGAGGGGACAGAAAGGAAATGAAGATACCAGAAATAAAGCTCCAACCAAGTAAAATACAGCTTAGACCACAGAGCTGACCAGCTGAATGCTGTGATAGTACAGTTTCATCTACCACAGCCTCTCTCTGTTCCTCCTTCACTTACACAAAAATGGGGAATTATGATTTCAAACCCAACGAACACAGGACTGGTTTAACTACAGATGTTGATTACCATTGTAATAACAATTTAATCTATCCTTCTAGTAAAATAATTATATTATAATTCACAAGAATAAAATTTGGGCTTTTTTTAACTATTTCTTTAGGGCAGGTACTAGCACACAGCTATGCCTGTGTTAATGCTACCCAAGACATCCAGCTGGATTTAAGGAACATACTTACAAGGACAGATCCAGCTTTTCTTATCTAAAATGGCCAAAGAGCAGCTCTGGAGAATTGCCCATCATATGTTCTGTGATTTTTATTATTAGTGATTCAGTTTATATACTCAAGAAAAACAGTGACTGTAGTTCACAGAATATTCCTATTCCATGGCAGTAGATATTTTCTCAGCCAGCACTGCAAATGTTCTCTTGCAGCAACATTTCAGTTCTGCATATCCTTGTAGATAACACACACCTGAAATGTGTCAATACATGCAAGTGTTCTATGCAAACGTTTATGCAGCTGAAGGGGAAAAAATGGCATGTTTTTCCTGAAAAGATGACAGTGTAACTTATACTTGAACTCTTTCTTATCATCTCAAAAGTGAAGATTAAATAGTTTAAAGCTGATTCATACAACATCTAAGTTCACAAATATGGGAATTAGAAGGGTAATTGTGAGATAAAGTTGATATAAATAACAGGATTGAGTTTCTGCATCAATTGTTTTATACTCACTGAATGGGGTTTCTTGCAATAACTTTATCATCAAGATAAAAATCACAGATTTTTTTCCTGAAAACCAGTGCTATAAATAATTTCTGTGCGACAGAAATGTATTTGCTACAGCAAGTTAATAAACAGCAAAGGTGATGTTTAATCAACAGCTGTTGTTAAGAGAGTATACAGTCATTTCTCTCCAAAAAAATTCAAATAAAATATTCTAAAGCTGCCAGTCATTCTACCATTTACCTTAAGAGCTTTCCAGAGAATCCAGCCAAGTGAGGAGAAATTCAAAGGGCTAAGAACCAAATCTGTAGCCACATTAACCCCTGAGCTCTTCTCTGAGGATGGATTTAGAAAACCCAAACTACAAATGCAGCTAAAATAACTGTGCCCTATGCAGGTTTTTATGTATAACATTGTATTAAAGCATTTCAGTTTTATGACAAAGTTCACACACATAAACTACTGTTCAGACACCCAGAAAGCCACAGCTAAACCATTTTAATCCTCCAAAACTCATGGTTAATCTTCAGCTACAGAAACAATTCCAAAGAAACCTACACACACAAGCATGCAAACACTCACCCTCCCACCAAAAATCCAATTTAATGCCTCAGTGAATAATTTTATGTCTCTTTTCATCTTCAATAACACAGAACTGACTTATTAAAGAAATCCCGTGTTTCTAGTCTTCTTTGTCATCCACATAGCAGAGCTAATAGCAACTACTCAAAAAAACCCATTCACAGTTTTTGAAACCATTATATGACTTTAGAAAGTAAAATGCATAACCTCTTACCTGAGCATGAAAATTTGACATAGTCGTTGTCTCTATATCTTTCTTTCCCAAAATCTCCATTTTCACTGGTGAATTGGGAAAATTAAACGAAAAGTAGTCTAAAAAGTCAGGTAAATAAGTAGCTGCCCCATGAACAATACCCATTACATAGTAAGCTGCACAGTTTTCATTTTCACTAAAAACCAGACCCACAAACTCTTCTGCAAATCTCTCCATCTCCACAGGAGACAAGTGGGAGAGTTCATTACTGTAGGCATGGATAACTGATGCACCTCCATTAGGCTGGTGCTCAATATGAATCAGCTGTTTGAACTCCAATGTGTCCAACCTTTTGAGTTTATTTTGAACCCGTGGCTCCTTTAACGAGACAAATGGAAACTCACTGTTCTCTGGTATCTTGGACTCACAGTCCTTCTTGGGATCCATATTTTTCCCATTGAAATCCTTAAGATTATCATCTATGATGCCTTTGGCTTCCTGATCCTCAATATCAGAAACCAATCCTGAGCAGATGGTCTGAATGGATTTGCTGTACATTTTTGGACGCTTCCTCTTCTCATTCTCTTTATGTTTCTTTTTCTTTTTCTTCTTAACTTTTTTAATCTGTAGCTCTTCTGCATTGGTTTTTGGTTTCTCCTTCCCACCTGTTGAGAGTTTAAAAGAAAAGATCTCTTAAGGAAGTTTTTATACAAAATAACATATATATTTAAAGACTGGAATTCAAAGTCACCAAAACCCTCACCATGGCAGACAAAGACCAGAGACCAAAAGAAGGGTCACAATGTGTATGTTACCAAAAGTGAGGAGGGTAAGGGACACCTGCCATGGTCACAGTGCAACTGATAAATAAGCTGAGACAACAAGGGAAAGACATTA
Organism: Taeniopygia guttata; assembly: GCF_048771995.1. NCBI lineage: Eukaryota > Metazoa > Chordata > Aves > Passeriformes > Estrildidae > Taeniopygia > Taeniopygia guttata. The sequence goes on from NC_133025.1 coordinate 11,904,506, forward strand.
CAATAACCCAAGTTTCCCAAGGCTGCTTTCATGATGAGTTGCAGTCCATCATTTCCTTTAGCTGGCATTAGCAGTTACTGTCCCATGAAGTCCAGAGACATCACAGGACAGCTGTCCCACACTGCCAAACAAGGGGCTTACAAACCATCGTGGATATGAACCTGCAGCAGCAAGCTGCCCACGAGGTGCCACTGCCAGAACTGACCTTGTCTAATGGGCTTCTTCACGTGGTCACTCTTTCAAAACTAGATAAACTGTGTTGAAAGTTTATCTGATCCCAAACATATTATAAAATAAATGAAATTAAAATTAAAGAAACATTAAAGAAAACACTCACAAAAAAGAAACTAGCTTCATGTTCACACAATATACAAGCTGAAGTGAAAACAAACTGTCTTAAATGTCCAAAATGTCCTAAAGGCAGAAATTACTCATTTGGAATAACATATTCAAGTGGTTCCCAAGGTAAAAGTTCTCACTTGTTTTAAACAAGTGAGGGTTTTTTTTTTTTTTGCAAGGAATAGAAGTGGTAGCCAAAAAACTTCTAGCACTACACTGCCCTAAGATCAAGCAGTCAAAATGATTTAGCACATAGTAAAACGCAGTTAGTGGGTATGTTTCAGCACAAAATCATATTCACACCAGCGATTCAAGACCAGCATGTTCAAACACAGATGCTTGAGGTTTAAAAATTGTGTATTTCATTGTAAGACTAAGTAATATGAAATCTGCAAGAGTTAAGTTAGACAGTCTCTACTAGAATGTTGCAGTAGACTATTTTCAGCCTGCCATCTTGCACCCGAGTAACTTCCCAAGAGTCCTTTAAGAAAAAGAAAAGTGAGACCACAACTGTTGGTACATGAAAACACAAATTCTTGCTGATGATTAAGAGTTTGGACATGGAAGATGCAGATATTGGAAAGGAGAACAAGCAATTGAGGCACTAGGGTCTGAGTCCCCTGAGGTTTGTGACAGCAGCTAAATACTTCTGTGGTTCCTGAACTGGAGGCAGATTTCATAATCTCCCTGGATTCTATTTTCTCACAGAGAGGAGAATGAGAAGTGCCCTGAGGTCACCTCATTTCTTATTTAGCCCAAACAAGGAAATGGATTCTAGGATTTCTTAAACTAATCCACACAGTTAATAACTACAAAGACTCCCTTCACTCAGAATCAGATTTAACACCGTGCACTCTCTGAACACAATTGCACTTTTAGATAAATTCATCTGCCAAAAGGCAGAGTATCTTCATAGAAGTCTGTCCTTTCTTGGGCTAAATTTAATGTAAACCCAGCATCAAACCTCAGCAACAGGATTGCCTCAGCTGGTAGATGCAATATTCACCATTTCTTTGTTAATATCCTCTTTCTGTCACCAGAGTCCTTAAGTCTAGTGGGCATGAAAAGACCGGGAAGAGCAGCAACAGGTGTTCAACAACTAAGTACCTCAACCTTAGAGGAATCCTGAAATGGTTCATTCAGGGTGACATTCATTGTGTGTAATTGTAATGTGTCCTTGTCATTACCTGGCAAAAATCACCTACTGCTGCATTCTAGGGTATTGTAATGGTGTCATTATGACCCCAGCTCCAGACAGTGGGAAATAAAAAGAAAGAAATGGATTATGACAGTGGGAAGTTATGCATTGCAGGCTTTGAAATCTCAATATAAATCTCAAAATACAGACTTGGACATTTTTTCCCTCCTCCTGACTGCAGGAACACAACTGCAGAAAAGCATCTACAAGTATACAGGTATTGCAAACGCTTAAGAATGCTATAACTTAGGATTATAAAATTGTTTCACTCTAAATATGAACAATTTTTGCTATGCTGATGGATACAATGAAGTCAAGCATTCTGCAGATATGACATTAGTTTGAATATACAAACTATGGAATTATAGCACCAAATGCTGGATCAAGGTGACGCAGAGGGAAGCAGGAGTTACCTGCCAACCCACTTCACTTGTTTTTAAATGGAGATCAGATTTTTGTTCAAACTAGTCACTCAGATCTGGAGCATTATGTATGGCAGGGAAAGGATGGAAATTTATATTTACTGGGGTTCAATCAGAATAATATAAATGGCAAAAAACTTCAAAGCAAGAAGCTATTTGCTGTGGTAAGAGCCAAATTGCTCTCTCCTACTTAAGCATGTTTGTTATCACCAAAGAAATCCTAACACAAATTAAGATCAGCATCTGTATGTTCTTGCTGAACATCCAGCTATTAAATCACATTATATCATTACTACCTGAAATATAAAGTACTTATATAATAGATGGGTATGAATTTTTATCTGTGCAAAACAACAAAAACTATTGACTTGCATTCCAAAACTAAAAGAAGGAAGATGATCTGATTTCCCCTTTCAATCTGTCCCGTTCCTTTTGATTCGATCTTCTGAGAAGTTTTACTAACAATCAATTTCATTCAACTGCTCCTGTAATATCTGGCGACAGTTTCTTTAATCCATCACTTAATGTATTTCAAGGATGCAGCTATGCAATAAGATTTTTAAAAACTAACCAAGCAAACAAAAAAAAATTCCACTATTAAACAACAAGCAGGCTTCCTGCTTCCTCCTGGTCAATGCCCGAGGCAGTCAGTGTTTAAGAGGCATTTGGACAATGCCCTTAACAGCAGGGTTTAACTCCTAAATCAGCCCTGAGGCAGCGGGGCAGTTGAACTGGATGGTAATTGTAGGCCCCTTCCAATTGAAATTTTTGATTTTTTCCTAATCATCAGTGAGCAACACTCAAAAGAGCACAGCCATGGTCTTGAAAGCAGTAGTGCCTTTTAGACAGAAACAACATAGATGGAATGTAAATCAGTCTCATATTATGCAAAGTTCACGTGAACATATGCAAAAAGGGTTTGTCTTCAAAATTAGTTGTAAAATTACTTCTTATTTAACTTGGTATACATCTAGGGAAGCACTTAAAACCTTAGAAGGAATTACACCAAGACATTTTTTAATGAAGAACATTTATCATTCCCTCTGTTTTCATACCATATCTATGAAACTTTCAGAAGAGATAAAAGTTTTTAACCAGAGGATAAAAATAATTCTTCTTCGGGTATATAAAAAAAATGTTCTGCTCAGCTTTAAATACACTGATTTTAACACAGACTGCTTTTACTTCTGAACACAAGATAAAAGGGTTATGCCATTTACATATATATCAATTACTACAATTTATCATTGCACACTTTCTCAAATCACACCAAGTTGCAAAAACGAGGTCTACAATTTGGAACAAAATAAATATTTGCCCATGGCCCCTCACTTCTGTGCACAACTCTCTTCCACAGAATTTTTTTGATCTCTGTCTTTAAGAAGAATGGAACTGAGATCAGTTTTAATTCTGAAGCACTTGGAAACCAAGAGAGCAACAATCACTGAAAGAATAAAAGGCTATACAATAAAAAAAAGCAACACCAGAAGATCTATGACAGAAGGTAGCAGGGCCCCCTGAACTGCTACTTGCAACTGAAAGAGAGAAAAACGGCCGAGTGTCTATCCTTGGGAGATAAAACATCAATCCTGGCTTCAAGGTCTGAACTACTGATGCCACTGGAGGAGAAAAAAGCCTTAAAACAGAGAAATCAGAAGACAAAAAGGATTCCAAATGGGCTTTTTCCAAAACATTACTAGAACTAAAGACTTTGAAAATAAACCTGCATACCAACAAAAGTAAATCTCAGATCTCCAAAACTACTTCAAGCAGGAATTAGGTAACAGAACTTCAAAAACTACTTAGTTGTTTTGAGCCTTTTTAAAATTCACACGAGCTTTTCCTATTGCATACACAAGTTCTGTCAAAAACTCCATTTCCCCACAAGCAGCCAATGACATACATACAGAAAATTATTTGTATAGATACCTCATACACCCAACATTGCAAAGAAAAAAAACATTTTAAAATCAAATTGTATATTGGAAGACTGAAAAAATGTGACACTGAATTATTCAGCCTTCAAATAGATATGACACAGCTGAGCAATGTATGAGCTCACTGCCAGATGATCCAACCCCCCACTCTCCTCTATCACTGCTCCTGGCACACAGTCTGCACCACTGCTGCTCATCAACTGCACAGTAACTCAAAGGCTCAGCAGAAAACGATTCACTCTGCTGCTACATCAGTGAACTGTCAGACAGGAACTAAAGCATACAGGCCACTGACAGCAGGATACCAGAACCCACCCCTCCCTGGGGCAGCAAACCACCTGCTCTGCTCAGATACCTTGTCCCCCACACCTTCTCTATCCAGCCCAGCACTGAACAAAGCTGAATTTTTACAGGTTAAAAAAGTCCCATCACCTCACCTAACAGTGTATTTATGAGATAGGATCAATTTCCTAGGAAACCTTAATAGAATTTCTTGTAACCTGAACACTTGAACTTTTAAATTTAACAAGGAAGTTACAAAATTTACCTTTTAAAGGTAACATTTTAGTTCATTTATCTGTAATACAGACCAGACTACAATCTCCTCCATGTATCCTCTTAAAATGAGTATGGGTGATGCTTGGTCTCCACACTGCTTTGACACCTGCATACGCCCAATTTTTGAATATTTATGTTTAACTATTTTAGTGTACAGACAGTTCTCTCGAGGAATACAAACATGAAATGAAAAACTGATTTCTAGAAGTAAATAGTATTTCTAGAATGTGACAGATAGAGAAGGAAGCACATCTCTCTAGCCTAAGGCTTCTGCTCTAATGAATTCTAAGATCCACTCTGAAGTGGATGTTTAAAGCTGCTCAGAAGCTGCAAATACTTAAGAGCAAAAACAGCTAGCTTGCTGAAATACTGGAATTGCTATCAGCAATGCCCAATAAATGCTTTCTTCTTTATCTTCTTCTGCATTAGCCATAGAGAGGAGCAGAAACACTTCAATGAGTGACACTCATTCAGTCATTCCTCTGCTGCATATATCAAAATACTTTAAAGTAAAATTAGCTGCTTCTTTCAAAACCAGTAACATTGCTTTGACTCTTCACTAATGGACAACAAAAAAGAAGAGCAGCTTTCCACATCTCTCCAGGGCAGTAATCAAGTTGCTCCAGAGCAGATATACAGAATTTGGTGAAAACATAAGTAAGCAATTCAAAAGTTTAAATAAAGATCCCAACACAAGCATGAGATATCCAAACTACGTTATTTTAAGTCAGATTTGGGAACAGTAGTGCAGTACTTGATACAAGCTAACTGGATTCACCTCTTACTGCTGAGGCACACACTGGCAACCCAAACCTTTGAAGACACCCACACACACAGTACAGGTGTGTACATACATACATATACATACATATACATACGACTCTTGGAATCGAATTTCACACATTTTGAAGTGCGTGGCATGTTTGTCTCTATGTGTCCTGAGATCCAATTATACACAACAGGTACTGAACCTATAAACAAAAAGCTTTTTCCACAACATGGTTCAAAAACACTAGTCAGAAGTTTACAATTTTCAATCGTATTGAAAATACTTTATTTGATGTGGGTCACTGCCTTAGGACCCCAAGAATGAGAAATAACAGGGACAGGGGCTAAATAAAAACACTCTCAGCATCCACATTTACAGAAACGTTCCCCTCTGACCTGTTGTTAAAAAGCAGACTGAGCTTACACTTCACTGGACTATAAAAACATGAAGAACAGTTTCTGCTCTTATTTGGCTAAGCACAAGGAAAGAGTTACAAAATTTGCACCATATCAATAAAGAAACCAGAAAAATGTTAAGTTCTCTTCATTCTGTTCATGCATGCACATACTCAGCAGTATCAGAACTAATACTAAATAACATTTAGCCATCTTCTAGGTACCAAGCCTTATGTACCATAAATAGAAAAATAATTCTTGCATGCGCACATTTATAGGACTGGTAGATGTTTCAAGGTAACTCGGCACACATTTTTTGTGGTGCCATAATATACCTGTCACTGTTAGTGACATGGGACTTACTACTAAGGACTGATATTCAAAACTGTTCAAATTTTATGCAAATAAGCCAATGCTCTGTTATTACATGATGACACATAGTTGTAATTAAAATTGATGCTACACAGCCTAATCTCTGGTTAATTACAGACACCTTCCAAATGTAAGTTTTTGCAAGAAGTCAGACATTACCTGAAATTTATTTTATGTTGTGTTTTGTCCATTTGTTGTGCTTGATCATTTGATCTGAAATTTTAAATAAGCAGAGACCAAGAAGTCAAATATTTTATTGAGTTGCTTCAACCAGAGCAATTGTTTCTCAACTTAGAGATCACAACCAAAATTATTAGAGGGGGACTTTAGACATTTCAAAACAAAACCCAAAAATTAGTAACAGTAAACTCTTTGTCTCCCAGAGTTTTCTAGCTGACAGCTAGTAACAGGAAGGCACAAACATTTTTAACAGCAGCCAGTAATGAAAATCAGTTTTCACTTCCTTACTTTAGGAGAGCCTAGTCACCAAAATTAAACATTTTAATTTTGAAGTACCAGAAATCTTTGCTTCAAACTCCAGATTCCTGGCTCCAGCAGAAAGCTTTCCAGCACAGCTCTTCCTCCAGTTGCAACTTGCTCCATCTCATTTGACATCTGTGTTTTACCTCTACTCATGTATTTTATTGGTAAAGTTGATATCTTGGTACATAAGGACTCTGAAGCAAACTCAGTAGCAGACAAATCACTAAAGTGGATGATGTACCCTGCACTCTAATCTCAGTCTTACTCATTCCCTCAACTAAAGTGCTTTGCATACAAATACTTGAACATTTTCCTTAATGAGACACAAAGACCTGTCTCATGTTCAATATACTGATTTTATAATTACTCATGCAAAAAAATCTATAAAAAATTTAAAAGGTTCATAAAAATGTACAATTAAACATCATTTCTTCCAGAAGAGTAATTATGAAAAATCTTTAGAAAGCAATTTGTATTTACATATGTTCATGCCAGCAAATAAAATATTCATTTTCAGTTCTTTCCTGGATTTTGACATTCAACAAACCAAGGTGTTTAATCCTGCAGAAACACATACTAAGAATTTCTCCTACTGCCATTTTAGCAGTTGCTGTACTCAGATATAAATAATCAGAAAAACAAGACTGACCTTTTTTTTCTAAATGAAAAATAGAAATGGGACTGTTTACAAATAAGCCTATTAATCATCCTCCTTTTTGCAGGAACTCCAGTAACTTTGTCACATCACATCAGTGCAAATATTTCGCATTAAATGCTCAATTGCTAGCTAGTAACTATTTACAATGCAGATTTTTCTTAAAAGTAAATTTAAATCACTTAGAGTTTCTGAATTTTTAACAACGTGCACGTACCAAGCAGTTTTTGTCCGAAAACTGAGCTCTTCCTTCCACACAGTAGAGACACAGAGGCAATTCTACAGCCTTATCTACAGAGAATACATCTTTTAAGTGCAAAAGGATGACAAAAAAAACTTTTAATTCTAGGTTTATTTAAAAAGCCATCAGGCTCTCTGAAAGAGCCTCATTTCCTTTAGCAGCCTCAAGCACAGCAGAGAAACCCTTTTTAAGAATTGCCCTTCTCCAACACGGGCAAGTTTTATCACTGCTTTCAACAGAACACCAACCCAAGTTTAGGCAGATGAACAGCTCACAACCCAGAGCCTCTAAGTATAAATAAACTCTTCCATATTCAGCTTAGAGCACCAAAATTAGGCTTATGCACCATCTCTCCCTCAAAAGGCATCAGTCCCTCAGTACTGACCTCTTCTATAACTCATCACCTCTGACCTTGGACAGCCAGTTTAGCTGTCTGAGGTCACGTAGACTGTTACGTCCATCCCCTCAATCAAAGTCAGTCACAAACAGATGGTCCTAGCAATATTTTACAAGAATATACAGATGTAATACCTAGAAGAAGGAAATAAGCTGTCTTTAGGCACTGTACTCTTGGTCTCTAAACATACACACACTAAAAATACAAAAAACAACCACAAAAACAAAAGCCTGAAGAAATGGAAAGCAGATTCATTCCAAAACTTTGTTCTAAAGCTCAGACAGTAAACCCTGAGCTCAAAACAATAGGGCTTGAAGTTCAACTTTTGTTACACAGGAAGAAGACACTCTTAGATAAGCAGTTAGTAATTGAAAAGGTCACAGAGACACTGATCACTGATATATACAAGAAGCTGCATCATAAAGCACTTCTGCCTCTGCTCTCTCATCTCTTGCCCAGGATGTAAAGTTCGATCAGTAGGACATCTCAGGAAATGTCATACAAACCTCACAGCACATACAAGCACATCCAACCAGATTTTGGAGGCCCACAGAAGACACCAAGCTGCCGTTCTGAGCAGGATTCAAACCTGTGGAGATGATCTGCCTGCTCTAAATAACTGTCTGCTCTCCTGACTCACTCCCTTCTTTCCCTGAAATAGGAGTCAATTTTTGCAGGATACTGGCAAACCAAACACAGCCTTTACAAAACACTTAACAGCCAACACCTTAAAGAAAACAAAATATACTTGAGTAATAGAAAGTCAAATAAAATAGAGGTAAAGCATCTAATGCACTTGTAGCACAGTTTTCTGTGAAAACAAGCTATCCTGTCTCTCAAGAGGTGTTCTAACAGTCCCTGGGCATACGCACTTTAACATTAACCTGAAAATAAAGCGTAATTTTAGGCTCAACACCCTCATTAGGTATCATCTATTAGAGCAGCGTAAGACAACTTGCTGTCTTTGCAGATTGCAGCTCATCTGCTGAATGGCAACAGAAACAGGCCCCAGTGCAAAAAAAGGCTGCTACTCAAAGGCTAAAGAACCCACTGTTATGGCAGTTAAGCACTGCCCAGTATCTCAGCCACTGACTTCCTTCCATGCTCAGCAAAGACCTAGTCACAGCTGTTCCTTTCACAGGAAGTCACCAGCTTACACAAGCCTCAAGTTCAAAGCAGTACTCTGAGATCTGATCAACACATGTTTTAAGCTGCCATTGTTGTTAATACAGTTACTTGTGTGTAGAGTATAATATGTGATGTAGTAATTACAGGGTTCTGTGTCTCTGACCTCTTATGAGCACTCTGAATTCAAGATTTGATTTGAGAGTTTCACTTTCTGGTTTGTAAATTAAATCCTACAGTATGTGAGGTAACAGAAAAACATATCAGGAATTTGTTCCTAACTTCAAAAGCAGAGTCTGAAAATAACATTAAAAAGCATTTGGTCTACTCAAATAAGCAACACCCTCACAGAAAATCTGATGCAGCATGACTAAGTGAAGAGTAAGGTGGTTCAAGTACTGGCTTAACTGCTGTGCTCAGAGGACTGTGAGCAGCAGTATGAATTCCAGCTGGAAACAGTCACTGCTGGAGTAATCCAGACCTTAGTATTTTGCATCAATGCTTCTCCATTGATGGCGTCATGGGACAGAGCACACCCTCAGAAAGCTGCAGCTGATCCAAAACTGGAAGAAGGAGTTGATGCACCACAAAGTTGCACTATCAGTGAGAGGGACCTCAGGAGGCTGTAGAAATGTAGAAACTTGGGGGATTCATAAAGTTAACAGATGGTGGGTAAAACCCTGCACCTGGAAGAAATAAACCCGTGAAGGTTGATGGCCTTCTTCATTCCCTTTAATCAGGTTTTTCCACACACTGGTAAGATTCCCCCTTGAGCCTCCTCTTCTCCAGGCCTATTAGTCCCAGCAGTCTCTGCCTTTCTTCATAGACCATACAACAGACACATAGCTTGTGCTGGAATGGACCTCTCAAGACCATCTCGTCTAACTCGCTGCAATTAGCAGGAACATCTTCACAGTTAGATCTGATGCTCAGAGCCCAGTTCTTGACCTGACCTTGAACACTGCCAGGGATGGAATATTCAATCACCTCTCTGGGCAACCTGTTCCAGTCTCTCATCATCATTATAAAAAAAAAATTCTGTACATATAATCTGAATGTAGCGTCCAGTGAGACTCTTACCTCCACCCTTGGAGATAAAGAGTCTGATAACCTTGGGTAATCTGCTCTAGTTGATCATGCTTGGTGCAGTTCTAGACAGGACTAGATTCCTTCCAACCTGAACTACTGTACAGTTCTAAGACTCAATAGATGTACAAGCCACATGAGAATGTAACCTTAACTACTTTTCATTACAGAAAACAGAGTTGAAGAAATTAGCCAAAATTAAGACTGCATGCTGCATACAATTGCCTAATATCTGACAAAGCTCCTGAGTTACAACTTAATTACTCAGTCTTGTACAATTAATCTTAGACATAAAATGTAACATGCATTCATCTTTCCTCTTCACAAGATATAAAATGATAAACTACATCTTGTCAGCAGTCATTCAAGAATCATTAATATTGCTCCTTGAACTACTGGTCTTTCCTGTTACTACTGTTGTGTATACAACACTGTGATGATAGTTTTATCTTTAATTTCCAGTACCTAGCACAGTTGACAAAAAAATTAACATCGCTATCAGGTTTTAATTTGCAACTTTTGTACCAGCAACCAGGAAAAATGGCATAAGTTAAATGAAAAACATAGTATTAAAACACAGCAACCAATCAGACATACTTCTAGCACTAGAATGAAAAATCACTACATAGTTTGAACCTACCTTTCTGCAGCAATTTGATCTCTCCATTTTCTTTCTTGATTTCGTTCATTAGTTTGTGCTTCTTCTTTTCTTTTTGCTTCTTCTCCCTTTCTTTAACTTTGTCTTTGATTTGACCTGAAATGCAAATATTTCACTATTAAGCAAGAACAGAAAAGTAATTGTAACATACATGTTTCCTATTATGCTTATGCAAGCTCTATTAAGAGGATATAGAGGAGGAGTTACAAGGAAATCCCAGTATTTACAATATGAAAAGCTAATATTTATTTGTTGTGTAATCCAACATAAGCTTCTTTAACTCAGAAAAGTTTTGTTTGTTATGTTGTGGCTCTATGCAACAACTCAGCAAGTTAACTGTATAGTAATTTTTGCTTACTCCTATACCTTCTGCTCTTATTTTGCATCTGCAGTCAGCTCATTTGTTGAAATTGGAATACTATCTAGACATACTCTGAACGTAAAGGCTTTTGCAAATACCTGGGAAAGACAGTTTAATCTGTCAAATGAAAAATTTTTTATATTACATTCACAGGCTAATGCATCAATAGCAGTCAGATATAATTAATAAAAACATGAGACATGCTGTATTCACACAGCAGATTTAATTCACTGGTGCTTCCCCTGCTTACCTACAATCAGCAACAGCTTACCTGAGCAGTCTCATTTTTCATTTACTTTCTTGTCAAGTCACTCCAGGTTTTTTAATCCCTGACACAGAAAAGCAGAGCCTCTAGGCATGCTTTCTGCATGTAAAATACTAGACCTAGAGGAATTCATAGTTTCAAGCAGTCATCTTTGCAAGCCAAGTTGAGATTCACTTATGAGGCCAAGCATTAAAGAAGTCAGATTTTACTAGGCTTATATGCAGTGCAGCCAGCACTCCACACCTTATTTCCTGGCCTGAAGCCAGTACCTGCTCAAAGAGTTCACTAGGCTTTTTAACCTCCACAGGGAAAGAGGAAATCTGATTTCAAGCTTCTACATAATGTTATGCTTCAGTAATACAGCTGAGAGACAGCCCTGATGTTTTATTCATGGTACTTGCATTATAAACCCCAAGTGGAAGCAAAGAAATCAAATTACTCTTCCTTAAGCATTCACTTAAAATAGAAGTAGTGAGTATGTTCACTACTAACAAATGAGAAATATTTCAGAACCAAAGCAAGAAAGCCCTCAATTCTAGAAGGCAATGTAGAGTGACCACTGACCAAACTACTCAGTAATCATGTTGATAAAGGTGCAAAGAGCTGACAGTAATCCACATAAGTGCATGCTCTAACCATGATTCCACAGCATTCTCATCTTTCTTCTGAGGAATATTCTAATGAGGATACAGAACTTAAACCCTTGCAATTCTTAGGGTGAAGCAAAGGATGTCTTTTAGGGATAGTCATAAGAAAATAAGTCAAATAAAAACCAAAATAGACGGCAACTGAGATATGTCTGTTGCCTCTCCACAGATCATAAGCAGCAGGGAGAGAACAGAAACTATACTGGCACAAATATAATAAGGTAGCTGCACTTACAGAATGTCTTAGTTCTAAGTGACTGAAACAGCCATGTCCAAGAACAGCCTCCTCCTAACACCTCTGTGGGAAGGGATGGATGACAAAGCAGATTTATGTGTATAGCAGACCATGGAAACCAAACAAGCTTTCCTAAGCAACATAAACCTTTCTAGGAATAGGTTAAACAGACATAAATCTTCCTCTCCAACCTGTTTCTCCCCAAAAAGGAATCCCTAATTTGTAAATCCCCTGCAACATGAGTATAAAGTTGGCTAAATTATACAAAAGGAGTTAATGTAACACTCTGACAACAGACACTCAGCCAGCAGGCAGTAACACCAGGCTTGATTTATAACCTTGGCTGAATGATCAATTCAGCCAGAACTACAATTATCATGGGAAGACCTAGATTTTATCCCAACATTTTTGTATGGTTAAGAGGCACACTTGACTTCTGCTATAACTTACAAATCAAAGCAAGATTAAAGAGCATATGCAGATGTTGAGTATTGCTGAAAGAGGACAAAAGACTGAAAGAATCTTTTACTGCCAGCTCATGAAAATGAGGCCAATGAATCTTCCAGTTTTGTCAGAAGCAACACATAAAGACAGAGAACCTTTTAAAGAGCCTCTAGTTTATTTTCACATCTCCGAAGCAATTAGAGTCAATGGTGAAACCTTCCCAACAAAAGAAACAATTAATGTGTTCTGTAACATCCCCCAGCAACAGTCCCGAGTAAATCGTGCCATAAGTGATTGCAAATACAATGTAAATGCAGCTGAGGGAAGTTTGGAGTAAACATTCCCTTCTAGAAATCACACTATTGTAACAAAACCAGTATAGAGACTGATGCAAGTAAAAAACAGTTGAGAAACTCAATTGGAATGTACAGATTTTCTGATTTCCTCCCTCAAAGCTCACAGACTAGCTTAACAATGGCCAGTAGTTCACTTAAAAAAAACCCAAACTATAAACACTGAAATTTAAAAAAAATTCTTTGCATATTAAAGAAAAAGTGTCAAAATGAGAGTTATTCCATGGATTAAAACTTGAACTTAATTCTCAGTTGAAATGTCTTAAGTTTCTGAGTATGAATAAGTATTTTCTTGTGTGGCTTGCAGAACTCAAACACAACTCTCAAAATTCTGCATATTATTCTCCTCAGGGATATCCAGAAACATGAACATTCTTAATAAAATTCCTGCTTTAAAATTAATAGCCCAAACATTAAGCAATTTACAACCTGCATATCACAGAATAAACAAGTGAGTGACACTGGCAAGGAAAAACAATAAAATCTTGTTCTGTTGAAGTTATGAAAACCTGGAATGCTCTTGTACAGTTTTTTGACGTTGGCCACAGGAGACAGTACTACACATATTTCTCCAATGTGAGTCCTGCCAATGGTCTGCATCTCTTCACAAACTGCAGCAGTGTGGGTCCTTTTCCATGTGGTGCAGTCCCTCAGGCACAGCCTGCCCCAGCATGGTGCCCCATGGGGTCACAGGTCCTGCCAGCAAACCTGCTCCAGCATGGGCTCCTCTTTCCACAGGGCTACAGGACCTGCCAGGAGCCTGCTCCAGCAAAGGCTTCCACAGGGTCACAGCCTCCCTTGGACATCCACCAGCTCCAGGCTGGAGTCCCCCAGGGGTTGCAGGTGGATCTCTGCTCCACCATGGACCTCCCTGGGCTGCAGGGGCACGGCTGCCTCACCAGGGGCTGCCCCAGGGGAATCTGCTCCAGCACCTGGAGCACCTCCTGCCCCTCCTTCTGCCCTGACCTGGGTGTCTGCAGGGCTGTTTCTCTCAGATATTCTCACTCCTCTCTCCAGCTGTAATTGGTCCTGCGAAGTAACTTTTTCCCCCCTTTTAAAATATATAATCCCAGAGATGCTACCACCATCACTGGCAGCTTCTCACAGAAGCTAATCCTGTATCTCCCCTGCCATGCAAACCCAATCCAACTGTACTAAATAAACCAGTGTATACTTTTTAAAATATAGAGCTTTGTAGGAATAAGTATCCCTGTCTAGGAAAAATACAGCACCCAAATAATTAAGAGATTTCTACATGTCTTGTTCAAATGCACAGTAAGGAGTGTCACCATAAAGTCCATATTCTTTGCTTTGCATGTCACAGAAACAGTACACCCACACCCGAAAGAAATGCTGCAACAGCAGTACATTAAAATAAAAGAAGTCCTACATAGAGACAGGAAGACTTATTCTGGTGTGCGCCACCTCACCTTTCTAAAGGGCATCTGAAATATATTTTCTCTTTACAACAATTCTACACAATGAACTGAACTAATTAAGAATTATATGCATACTTCCTTCTCCAATTCCAAAGCTACATTTCTGAATGTTAGGTTAAGTATATAAATAAAAGAAATGGATACACACTGTATTTATACATTAAATAGCCATTTACAGCTAAAGGATACAGTATAAGTTCTTCATTTCCCAACTCAAGAGACACCTCCTCATAATGTCTGACACAATTTCCTAAGCAGTAAATACAGGAACACAAATTCACAGATCACATCATCCTGATTTCAGAAATCTACTCAGATCTTTGCCTCTACTGCAAGCTTTCTACAGATAAAAAGTTAAACCTAGAGCATAGAGAGGGAGTAGTAAGTAGGAAGTGCTCTTTAGTGGATGGACTATGTGCAATGTGGTGGCTGTCACTTGGAAAATTTGCACCTTGAAGCCCATGAAGGAGCTCAAACAAGCAAGTCCATTTCAGCACTAAAGGAGGAGAGCTGTACAGCCCTGTCAGATGCCAAAAGCTGCAGCTGCTCTGCATCATTTTCCAGATGGTAACTCACATTAGTAGTCAGTCATAGATTATGTTCGAAGTATTCTGCCTCTCTCTCCTCTGTTTGATTTAAGGGCTGTCACTGCACATGAGGCAAAATATTTACAGACTACTGCTAAAGGACACCATCAATATGGATAACGCTATTAGCAGTAAAACTGAAAGGAAGGGGGAATAAGGAGGGGCATACAAGAACATCAGTTACCATCCCTTCCATCAGCACTCTCCTCACTTTGAACAAACACCCATAAAAATAAACCTCAATAAGCCATGTTTAACTGGTTATGCAGGTACATGAAGTACATTTAACATCACCATGTTAACAGCTTTGACACCTGCACTTATTAAATCCTACGATGTACACTGCAGAGCAGGTTTCCTAACTTAATGGAAAAACCCAAACAGTATGTTCAAGACAAAATAAAAATCATCAAAAAAAGGACAGGTTTTATATCCCAGCAACCAGGGATAAATGGCTGACACCCCTTGCAGTAATTTAAGTTTAAAATCCAAGATATGACTAAAGAAATCCCTTATCAGGCAAGAACATTTACTCAAGCTCTTCAATTAATGAAAAGGAGAACAGATCTCTTTCAGAATTAAAACACTTCCAGAAAACTTAAACATTATCTTTACAGTTCCCATTTCCTCTAAGCTTCGCAATTCTAAGGAAATCTTCTACATGCAGAACTGAATGAGACCAGTTTAAGCTCAAGAGCTGGGGAGTTGAAATCAGTAACAGACAATGTGAGAGCTGCAAGCAAGGCCTCTTCAAGAAGTTTTAGATCAAATGCTTCAGTTGACACAAGATCAGGAGGCTAAGAAAAATTATTTCTTATTCTAAAATCAGAGTAAGTTTCTGCTGCATAAATGACACACAAAGCTGGATTCTGGGGTACAGGAAGGGCATGGCTCTCCAGCTTAGAAAGATTTTGCTCTGCATAGCAAGCTTCAAGTTATCAAAAAGGGGCCAGGGTCCCTCAAGAAAAAGATGCACTGCTCCAAATTTATCCCAACATAGCATACTTACATTAATGTCACTACCAGCTCTGAAAACTGAACTGCATGTAAATCTCAAACAGCAACAGAAATTTGAGAAGTCCCTCTTCCTCCTGAATACCATATTTAAAACCCTAAACACTTTCTAGACATTGCTGCTTACAGTAGAGTATCTAAATAGAAATATATTGAAGAATTCAGATGAGAGTCATCAAGAGGCCTCATAAGCAGGAAAATGATTGCTATATTTAAAAAATTCAGAGAGGAGGGGGAAATGAATCAAGCCACATAGTATAAGGAAAAAGGAAAAAAAGGGAAGTAGTAATTAACAGAAGGAAGAAATGTTTAGCAGAAGAAAAAATAAAAGACAACGTTCCAAGCAGGATCCACAGCTCCAGTTCTAAAGAAGGGAAAAAGAAGATCCAAGATTTTCTTCAACCTATTTTGGTAACAGAGACTATGAAATGAGCATCCCACTGGATGCAGACTAAAATTATTAAGACTGAAAAGTGTAACTTCTTGAAAGCTAAAATCCCAGAAGAGTCACACGATACAAGGTAACAGTTCCCAGAAGAATCATTGCTAAATGCTCATCTGAAATCTAATCTTATCTATTCTTCAAAGATAGCAGGAGAAAGAAGGAGGGTGGGAAGGAGGGGGGGGGGGCGGGGGGGAGCAAAGGAAGGAGAGTTTAAAAAAAAATAGACTAATATTAAAAACAAGAGCTACAGTGCCATATTCAGTTTTCCTGCTGATACGGGGAATCCCCATCTGCAAGTCAAAAGATTTCCATCTCATTTTGCAACTGCCTGCACACTGAGGCAATCTTACAAATGGATCACTGAAGAAAAAAAAAAAGAGGGAAAGAGAAATGGTGCACAGAAACAGCATGTAAAGCAGAAAATACGGATCATGCAACTGCATTATCCCTTACACAGGGACCAAAACCAAAGATTTGGACAGGCATTGTCTAATGAAGAGGGGAGTGGCTGAGCTGAGCTTTGCACTGTTATGAAAACAATGTCAACTATGAGCTGCTAAAGCAGAGTATCAGTTAAATGACTAACTGAATCAGCAGAGTCATAGCATGAACAGCAATCACTTCTGTCAGACTGACACTGTGTTTTAAAAACAAAAACATTGCACAACTTTAGTACCACTATCAGAATGTACGTGACAAGTGAAATTTAAGCTTATTTTAAACAGCCTAAACCTCATTATCTGCAGAATAAATCATGCATCCGGCAGAAGGCTCTTTCAGGTTCTCTGCATGGTAGATCATCTCTGAAGGGGTCACTGAACTCCATTCATTTAATGGAATCACAAGCTGTAAGGCCTGCTTATGACTCTGCAACTTAAAAGATCTTTGCAATTAATTAAAAGACCAAAGAAGTCTTTAAACAAAGACTGAAGAAAATATAAATTTTTTTTTAAAGCTTTAAACATATCATCCATTCTTGGCTACTACCAAGCTTAACATCTTAACACAACTTAGGAAATTAGAGTGCCTCAGAACTAGGCTCCCTTACCTTGTAATCACTACTGCAAGTGAAAGACACAGATCAGCTCCTATCATCAGCTTTTCTGAATGCAAGGTGAAAAATCTCACCATTTCCTCCTCAGTGTCAATACCCCTATAATCATTACTATAATTAAACTAAAATTAGGAAAATGCATTTGCTATGACTTTCAAGGCCAGATCTCACATTCATTTACCCCACATCACTGCACACCCTGATTCCCTGTATTATTTTGTCTACACCACAGTCCTAGCAATCTCATAAGGCAAATTTTGCCATTCTTCTCCTGATTCCCCTAGCTTTGCTTCTCATTTTCTCTAGTACTGAAATCTGTGGAGGCCCTCAGTCTCTCTCACAAAATGTAAAGCTTTTTCTCCCCACACACTAAGAGCTCTGTGCAGCAGAGCACACAGCTCACTGATCAAAACCACAACTCTTCGTTTATAGGTACTACAACAATGACAGGGAATTCCACTCCATTCCATGCACCCACCTGCAGTGCATCTCCATTTTGGCTGCAAACAGGAGGATGGACTTTTTCCATTTTCAGAGCCTCAAAACGACCACAGAACTCTCACCCATTCCACCTGCTTATCTTTTAGTATTCCTGCCTCTATACCTCTAGTCTCCCCATTGGCACAACCTACCTTCTGGCAGGTGCAACACTGGCATGTGTACCAGTTCTGAATGCTAGGAGAGAAAAACAATCCATACTATCAACTCCACATTGCTGCTCCTTCTCCACTGCACCAAAAGCAGAAAGGCTGTCTAACTGCAGACTCCAGGAACAAGAGACTGCACTTGCCTGCATGAGGCTGATTTTTAGAATGCACTGATGACAGCCTCTAGAAATTCAGCTCATTACACCTGAAGGAGAATATTTTATTCCTACTTCCCTGCCCCTCATATATCCTATATGTGCAAGCCTTTCAGTTTTTCATAATTACTCCAAATCATCCAAATTTACCCATGCTGTTCAATTCCACCCTGTAGGCTGCCTAAAATTTTTATTCTTCTATCCTACCTTCCTGGCCTTTTCAACAGCACCTAAGTATAATCTTTCACCCCAAAATAAGACCAGAATCACCTCCATACTGCTTTTGCCTGCTATTTTCCTTTCCTGACAGTATTTCAAATTCATTCCACATTCACTTATTATATGCTTCAGCCACAGTCCCTCTGGTACCTTTTTCCAGTCTGTAGCTTCAGCACTCCCAATGCACAAGTTCAGACTATTCCACCCACCCACCTGAATGTCATTCTTAGCTTTCCTCTGTACTTAGGATTCTATGTGCCTGCCCCCCAGCCATTCTTTTCTCTCTGCATCATAACTGCATTTTCCCCTTTCCTCTCTGTGAAGTAAATTATTCACAGGATTAACAGCACAAACCTGTCCTTTAATCTAGAGTCAAATACTGAATCACTTTAGAAAGGCTGGCAGCTCTCAGCGGAAGACTCAGTGCATCTTTCACTTTCTCACAGCCTTTTCTGCAAAAATATAGAGTTTCATTAAAATAAAGTTCTTATTTTATATAGGAAATTACACCACAAAATTTTAGGCTTAAAATCTACTTCCTCTAAAAAGAAATCTGTAAACTCAGATGCCAAACAGGTATCGCTTGCCTTTGAAAATTTATTTGTTGCAGTAGGTAAGTTTTCAATGAACAAATGTAAGGTAAAATGATCTGTTGTGAGCACTCAGCAACTAAAAAAAATAATTTGTGCCTGTGAGTACATAAGCTCTGAGAAAAGTATCTTTTCCAGATATAGGATGCAGAATCTCCTCTTTAAAGGTAAATCACATCAATTATTCAGTTAACACCATCAGTGTCAATTTCTTTAATCAATGTGAAAGAATATTTCTTGTTATTATAATATGGTTCCAAGATTTACTAATATGACTCTTTTTAACACTAGTAGGACACTACAGCAATCGGAGCAAATATGGTTATTAATTGCACAGCTTTGCAAGAAGGATATTGGATGAGTTTCTTAGCAGCTATCCTTGAAGACACAATGACTTCACCAACATCAAACGGGTACTGAGCATAGTTTCTAAAAGCTTTTTCCCAGTCACCTTTTGGACAGGAACAAAGAAGGAAAAAAGCCCTAAAATGGAACACTTGAAAGCACTGAAATTACATACTTAAAACCCACTTGTACACCACCAATCAAGATCCAAGTAAATAATTAAAAAAAACCTCAATGGTCAGTGAATCACAGACTAAGATACTTACAGAAATTAGTGGAAAATTAACTAAGGCAGCCCAGACAACCTAATCAGCAGACAAAAAGGCATATTGATATTTCTCTACAAGCTTAGCTGATCCTGTAATTACAGGTATAGGCCACAATCAAAGTAACCTAAATTTACACAACAGCTGTAATTTATCTCTCCTTTAAAATAAAGGAAATTTGATTAAACTTCAATGTTTAATTAAACATGTACATTTCAAATTCCTCATATTTCAATGTAAATAAAAAAGCATCAACATCTGGTTTAAGGTCACTGGAGACTGAGAAAGGACACACTAGAAATAAAAGCCTGTATTCTTGTACTGTCATCGTGTATTAACGTATTGTCTTTTAGTTCCCAAGATTTACTGTTGATCGCAGTAGGAATCCAAGCAAGACTCACGCCTGACATCTTGTCCTACCTCGTATGGCCATTTTTGTCCAACACCACTAATGAACTAACCCAGCACTCCTCCCCTTATCCTGAGGACCTCGAGCATTCCTTGGGAGATGTGATCTTCAAAAAATAAAGAAAGCCTGGAGCAGCAACTACATGAGATCTCTGAAGTCTAAGTATCTAAATTTAAACTGCATTTTAACTAGTATTCAATGACTTAGCCTGTAAAAATTAATAGCCTAAGAAATTAGATTATTTAGGATTTAATTTTTAAATTACGGCGGTATTTTGCAACACGTTCTTCGTTTTTCCCCCAATTCAATTTTGTTCGCACGTTTCTAATAAATTGCTCGGCACCCTCATTTCCCTAATAGGTAAGAAAACCTAAGGCCTCTGGCAGCTTCTGGCTGACGCCATCGCTAATTCCACACCCCCTTTTTTGACAGGATTGACGGCGGACGGAGCCGCGGCTGCCTTCCCCACGAACCGACACAACGCCGGCGATGTGTGCGCGGCTCCGGCGCTGCCGCAGCCCCGGCCCGGCCGCAGCCGCCTCCCGCTGCCGGGGCAGCTCCAGCGAGGCCCCCGCGCTCGCTGCCCTTCCAGCCCGCCCCTCCCGGTCCCCGCCGCCGGCGCTGCCCCGCCGCTCACCTTTCGGGAACAGCAGCTTCACCTCCCCGTTCTCCTCCCGGCTCATGGCCCCGCCGCCATCTCCCGCCGCCGCCACAACGGGCAGCGCCCCGTGCTTCCTCCTCTCCTTGTCCCGCTTTTCCTTGGGTCTCTTGGGCTTGGCGCTGCCGCCGCCGCCTCCCGCCTCGGCCGCCAGCGCCAGGCGGTGCCGGTGGTGGCGGTGCTGGTGCTGCGGCTGGGACGAGGAGGGGGAGGCGGACGGCGGCAGCAGCACCGCGGGCGGCAGCAGCTTCCGGGACAGCGGGGAAGGGAAGGCGAAGCCCCCCGCGCCCGCCGAGGGGCCCGAGGGCAGCGCGGCGAAGCCCCACGGCCCGGGGCCGCTGTAGCTGGGCACGACCGCGGGCAGCGGCTGCTTGGCGCTCCCGCCACCGCCGCCCCCTTCACCGTTGACGCGCTTAGCGCCCTTGAGGCTCCGCTCCTCGGCTCCCTTCACCTTCTTGGCGGCCGGCTGGGATCCGCGGGAACCTTTCGCGTCCGGGGCCGTCCTGGCGCCGAGCAGCTCCTGCTCGGGGGGCGCCGCGCCACGACCGGGACTGGGCGGCTCCGCCATCTTGGGCTCCGGCGTCTATTTACTCTCGGCTCGCCCCAACCGACAGCGCCGGGGGCGGGGCGGTGTCCCGGCCTCGCCCAATGGGCCGGGGTGGTGCCGGACTGACACTGAGAGCGGCCAATGGCGAGGCGGGGAGAGGGGGCGGGCTCTCGAGGGATTGGGGGCGGTGGCTCGGCTGAGTACGCGGGGCGCGCGGGGGCGGGAGCGCCGTGAGGGGAGCGCGGCGGGGACGGGCAGAGGAGCGGCGGCGCTCTTGAGAAACGCGTTTGTTTGGGAATAAGGAGGGTTTGGACCCCGCCGCATCCCAGGAGTTTCCTTAATGCCTCAGGTTTTGGGCTTCTCCGTTCTGGGAGCGGCTGACGGGATCATCGCAGCCCCGCGGGCTGTTCCTGGGAAGGGCGTTTGCTTGGGAATAAGGAAGGTCTGGACTAGCGCCGTTCCCGGTGGATGTACGCCGGGAGGCGATGAACCTGTCCCTCGGGATGTTCCGGGGCCGGGAGGGTGTTCATTCAGCGCTATCCGAACTCGAGCTCTCCACGCTTTTCCCACATCCTTGGAGGGACTCGGACGAAGCCTGGCAGCTCCGGAGGGCCTGATGGGAGGGAGGGAGGCGGAGGCTGCCGCGGTCAGCGGCTGTGCGAGGTGCCGGTGCCAGCCCGCCGACACCAGGGATCACTGACCGCCTCAGGGAACGGATTCGAGCTCAGTGTCCCAAACAGGAGCCCCCCACTCGTGCCTTTGGCCACTAAAGCTGCCATAGCCGCGGTTCAGGAGCTGACTGAAATTCCCCTAGGTTCTAGTGCCGGCAGGAAGCGTCGTGGAAGTGCCTGGAAGTTCCTTTGGAGTGTTCGCATTGCCGGGCTCCTGCTCTGGTCAGTCTGGTTGCCGCGGGGAGAACAGAGTCGCTGCCACATTAAACCGAACCTGGCAGGTGGCAGCCAGATGAAATTGCTCTGAGAAGTTCTGTACATGATGTATCAGCAGGCAAACAAGGTTTTAAGTTTAGGGTTTTTTGCTCCACAAAGCATTTTCATTTGAGCTGCCACCGATGAGCCTCAGAGTAAGCTCCTAGCACTTGGGCTATCTCCTTCTCCGTTTATTTTGAAATTGTAAACCAGGTTGAGTGCAGTTCAGTGCTCATCTCAACAGCAGCAAAGAATAGATTTCCTGTATCCAGACAACTCTGCCTTTTCCTAAGATGTTTCAAGTTCCACTACTGTAAGAGTGTATCCTCAAACTATTTCTGGGCCTGATGGAGGAAATGGAATATGTGTCAAAGGAATAGTCAACTCACATCCAATCCCAGACTGAAATCAAAGTACAAATCTTTCCATACATAAGCTGGTAAATTGGCTGGTAAACTAGAGTGGGCCTATGAGTATGAAGGTCATCTTCAACTCCCCTCAGAAATATTTTATTTGTATCAGTTGGTGAGAAAAACCTGTCCCTTTTAATGGATGTCTCTTTAACACGTTAAGGAAAGATGACCCATTCACCTTAGTCGAAATCAGTGGTTTTGTCTCAATTGATGTTGGAGGTGCCACAATATGCACACAAGGCCGTTGGTATCCCAATATACTAGTCCCTAATGGAAACTGGATTGTGGTGACTCTAGAGTGACAATTTGAGGCACCCCATGGCACTGTCTCAACTTTACAGGCTTTACAGCCAAGTTCATCTTACTTCTATGCCAGTATTGATCCCAAGTCAACAGTATATTAAGGTCACTCAAACTTCAGATAAGTCACAGTCATATTTTCACCTCTTGCTTTTAGGGGCCTTGAGTAACAGAAGAGCAGCATTTCTTTGTTCTTGAACTAAAGTAAATCCAAGGGCTTGGTTTTGGTTCAAGGAGCTTGACCACAACCTCTGTGAAGGAGTACATCACTTTTCTCCATGCAGGAGAATTAGCAAGACTTACTAGGCTAATGAGGCTGAACAGCTGTATAAATAGCTGAATATCTTAATATGTGCACTTACATCAATATTAATAATTAAGACAGTTAATATTTCTGATCTTTATATTGGACATGCTTGGATGTCTTAAAAAATGCATTGAATTATAATGCAACCCAGCAATACGAAATTAGACACAAAGATAAAACTGGTGAAAGAACTCATAGCCCAACACTTTATTTAGAACTGACAAATGAACTTACTATAAATGTGCAGCAAACTTTAACAGCTGACAATATGCTACTAAACTCAGGTCAAGCTGAAGTTGTTTCCTATGCTTTCTGAAGTAGCATATTGAGCTTGTAAGCATAAGCCAAGTTTTTATTAGTGAATTCTTTATAAAATTCAGCTGGTGCAAGATGACAGAGTACCTATTACAGGTAATTGTTGCTTGTTGGGAAGCAGTGTGACTAATGTTTGGAGGTTTGCTGCTGCTATCTCATACACCTTTGTCAGCAGAGGAAATTGCAGGGTGCATGAAATTCAGAAGCCGGCTGTGTTTCAGCTCCCACAGTCCTGCTGCTGTATGGGCATTAGAGGAAGGAGTGTTGTCCCTGTCACTTCTTTTGTCACCAGTCACACAGATACATTAAAGTGTTCCACCATACCTATGGTGAGCACACATTCCAAAGCATTACAATTACATTTCAGGCTGTCTTTCTTACTGTTTTTACTTTAATTAAACCTCTGGCTGCTGGTGCACATATCCCAGGCAGATGCTCCTGAATGAGACAGACAAGATGAGAAACACCAAAACTGCTTCAGAATAAAGAGTGTCCTTAACAAAAAGGGGTTAAATACAAGCAGTATAGCTTTTGTAAAATACAGAATCAGAAATTTGTTCTGATCTTTATTGAAAAGAGAGAAATAGATATGAAGTGATACAATCTCTAGAAAGACTGTCAAAACACTGCCCCAAACCAAAATACTACACAGAAATACAGTAGTGTTTCATGTCACAAGTCCAGTCCCCTACAGAGAGAGAGAAGTGTGAACTGGGAATCTTTGTGGGGATCAGCACCCCACACACAGAGACCAGAGATCTCATCTCTTTCAGCAGAAGCCTTTAAACTGACTATGGAAATTATATAGATGTTCTTTTGTCTATAGTTTTATATGCACTTAGGGTAATCCCTGAAGACTTTCTAGACCATGGAGACCAAAATGAGGTGAAACCATAACAGTAAAAATGTCAGATACAAAGCAATCCAGTATCCAACATGCATTAAAAAATAAGCTTCCCATGTTATTAACCTGCTTATTGCAAGTGTGTTGCCATTTTAATTAGGATAATTATGAAATGCTGATATAAATGGTTATTAATCAAAGCATTTATTTAAACAAATTAGTGTATACATTCACCTAAACTTAGAATCATTTCAGACATCTATAAAATAAAAAGCTGAATGTAAATGTTGTACTCAGGTTGAGTTACAGTGTTTTGGCTTTATACTCTTAACTGCCTACCAAAATGATGCTTTGTAGCCCTACTCAGGTCTCCAAAGAGAAAAACAGCTTTCAGACACGTTATTTAATCTTTTTATAATTCCAACAGTTTGCTCTCCATGTGCTTACTTCCTTGGTTTGGCATCTGCTCAGTTCTTAAGTCAAGCATGGAAATAATTGTGCCAAGTGTAAATTGAAAACATTTGATAACACTTAGATGTCTTTATGCTGTTTTTTGTCTGCAAAATTAGCTACATGTAATTTTTAATGTTATTAATTTTTTCTTCAAACTCATTGAAAGTTAGTTAATTCATCTTTGGAAATGGAGGTGAAAATTAGCCTTCTGTGCACAGAACTGTACTAACAAAGGTGATCTCATAATATAAAAGTGTGATTTATTTTAGAAGAGCTTCATTTTCCATAGTCAGGGTTTTCAGAACAACCAGTGACATCCAAATACTTCTGCAATTACCACCCAAACAATTGAACTAAATGAGACACTGGGGACTAACTTGGCTCATAACTGGGAGCTGCTGACAGCATGACAAGCCTTGCTGCAGGGGGATAAGAGCTGCCCCCTCCTGCTCTTGTCCTTCACAAGGGACAGTGTCCCCACGGCTGAGCAGTGGGAATGTGCAGCTCAGCATCTTTGATCAAACCCGTGACCAAGGCAACAGTTATCCCAAAAAACCTTTTTTTCCCCCTCAGAAGCAGCAGATGTCTCTGCTGACTGCTCAGGGCTGGTGGGTTAGACATTTGGCAGTGTGGCAGAGCAGACAACTGGGGACACTCATGGTTTTTATTAGACTGCTCATCTGCCAACATTTTACAGAATCCATAAAAACCACAAAAAGGAGTTTACACTTCAGGGAGGACCTACAGTACTTGTTTCTTGTTTAATGTTTTTTCAAACAGCTACAAACTACTGCTGTAACAGCTCTTTAGTCTTTAGAAATTGTTTTCTCACTTGTGTTTAACATGTGAAACACCCTAACTCCAATATTTCTTTTTTGAAGTGTAGTGTAGTAACAATCACAACAATGGGGCAAACTGGAAGGTCTTGATATGCACAATTTTAAATGGTATCTGCTTGAGGTTGAAAAGGCAATTTGCTTAGCTCTTGTCTTCGTAGCTTCTTGAATATTTGAAAGATCTTTAGAATTTTTCAATACAAAAGATACATAATGACTAAAATCAGTATGAAAGCAAGAGGATGCAAGCCAAGCAAAACTGTATTTCCTTACATATGGAGGAGATGTTAACCTCCATTATTATTCCTTAACAAGCAGTTCTATAAGGTATGCATATGTCTTATTGTTGGCAAAGAGTTCAAGTATGTATGGATTTCCTGTCTTTTTTTTTTTTTTCCTATCCCTAAAGTCTTATGGAATGATAAACAGCTCAAAGAATGGTCATGGAATGGTTGGGTTGGAAAGATCATCTCATTCCAACCCCTCTGCCATGGGCAGGGACACTTCTCACTAGACCAAGCTGATCAGAGTCCTGTCCAACCTGGCCTTGATTTGGAGTACATTTAGTTCTAGGACATTCTGGTCTTGTGTCTTAGGTACAGACACTTATTTGCAAAGTAGCAGTTTCTATTTGTTAAGTGTATATATATAAAGCAAACAGCTAGTTATGTGTAGCAGCTAATCTTTCACTGCTCACCTCAGCTTCTTGCTCATATAAACAACGTGTTAATGGAAAAATCCACAATAAAGAGCCTTCTGTCTATTCACAAATTTCACTCCACAGCAGAGGCAGCAGCTCTTCAGATCACTGTGATTCTGGGAAACAGTTTAAGACACACTGTTGAAACTAAAAATGCATTTGCCATAATCTCCTCAGATTGTCTCTGAGTACCAATGTAACTGGAAGATAATTGCACCTGAAATTTCTAGACCATGGCTTAGGAAAGCATCTCACAGCACCCAAAAATGTTGAAATATATGTACTGGATGGCAATTAGGGGCTTTGGGATTTACTCAGGATAGACAGAATAACTTCAATGTAAATCTAACATATCAGTATCAGCCTCAGATCACAGTCTTGAAATGGGAGATGAGCAGGCTCCTCCCAGCCTCTTCACGTGAAATCACAATTGTACCTTGTCACTTGTACAGTCTTGCCCTGGCTTTGAGGCAGGAATGCTGAGCCTACATGATGGATAGTCCCACTTCCAGCAAATGTGCAGGACGGATTTGTCATCTGACCACAGACTCTGGCCCAGAGGCTGCTCCAAGTGAGCTCCCTCATGCTGTTCCTTTTGATGCTCAGACTAAATGGGAAGAGAGAGGAAGAAGCAGATGGAAAAAGTCTTCACACATTCTTAGTCACTGAAAGAAGAGACACTGAAAAGTGCTTTCTTATCTACAAAACATCATTAAGATAAAAATTCTAACAAAAACTCCAGCCAGCCTTCTGAGTTGTGTAACTGAAGTGTGCAGCGAATTTACAAGCAGTGATGTACCCCAGTGCCCTTTCTGGACCTTACTGTTACACATACTTTGGTCTCTAGCAAAGTGAGGATGTGTCTCCTGGTTTAAAATATAAATTAGATAGGCGTGTGATGTGATCAGTGAGAGCACCTATCCACTTTTTGAGTTACGGGGAGTCCCTAGAGCACATCATGTTCCAGACGTGGTGAGGAGCAGAGCTCTGAATGGCTGAAACACACAGGTTTGGTTTAGTGACAGAGGCTGCTCCCTCACAAAACATCCCCTGGGATGTGGGCACTGCAGACTGGCCCAAGAGCAGAGCTGTGTCTCTTGGAGCCAAATCCCACCTCGGACAGGGCTGAGCTCAGTCTTGTGGACTGTCATGGAGATCTCCAAGAGAGTCCTTTTGGCTCATGTAGCCATTCCAACTGGGTGCCCAGAGGAGGCTGGCAGGTGCCCGAGGTCCAAAGGAGGCCTGATGTATTGAATTTTTTTTAACTGTAAAGTAGACACCCCATTTCCTGTGAATCAGGGAGTCTGAGACCACTGTCCCTGTTGAGGAATAGCTGCCCAAATGAGAGTTCCCTTCTTCTAAATGAAAAATGTGAAAGGTAGTGGCAAAGAAGTAAATTCAGGACAACTTTGACCACCACCCAGTATCCAAACTGTGAAGAACTAATTTATCTATAGAAGTATTTTGTAGGGTCTGAAAATTTACTTCCAAAAAGGGTAGGTTTAAGGGGAAAAAATACACTTGAGTGTTCTGTCCAGCATCAACAAACTGGTATGAATTTGCTGTCTGATGACACAGAAGGGGAAAGAGCTGCTCAGCAATGCTTTTCAGAGCTGTTAGGTGTCTTGCTAGTCCTAATGTATAATAAAAGTTGATTTACATTATGAAAAGAATTACTTGCATTGCTTCCTTCTTACCAGTGATTTACATGTTAACAGGCAGACAAAGATGTATTCATTGCATGGCAATGGTATCACAGAGTGCCATTGTTCAGGTATCACTTTGAGGTCTCAAAATCCCTGACAAGAGGTTGCTTTCTGAATTAAACAGTCTTCACATCTCCACCTCTCCCACGCACTACAGGATGTTTCAAGGGTCAGTTTATCCTTATTAGGGTATTATCCTTCTTTTTCTCCCACCTTGGAGAAATCTTCGTCTGGACCTGATCAGGAAAAATGCAATAGGATTTGAGTAGATTTGAGGAGAACGCAATTGCAGA
Source organism: Taeniopygia guttata (assembly GCF_048771995.1). Classification (NCBI taxonomy): domain Eukaryota; kingdom Metazoa; phylum Chordata; class Aves; order Passeriformes; family Estrildidae; genus Taeniopygia; species Taeniopygia guttata. Next base: position 11,932,914 of record NC_133025.1, read on the forward strand.
TTTGAGTAGAAACTCAAACACAACAATTCGTTTAAAGAAGCGTCTTCCTCGTGCTGCATTCCTGTTACCCAGCCACACCTCTCTGCCCTTCTGAGGAGCTTACAAAACCGGGAACCTGCTTAACAAGTTCACATCAGCCTTTTATTACCCACAAGCAGAGACAGTTTCCCCCTCGTACTTGCTACAATTCAGCTCTTCCCACATCCTCTCCTCTGGCATTATGTGCTCCTTGTTCTTCCCAACCCTGCCAGATTTACTTTTTACCACACACCAAGCAGAGATCATTCTTTGGATCACTATATCCAGGCACCTTGCTTCAGTTCTGAAATGCTCACACATTACTCCCCACGAATCTCATGACCTGAGTTATGAGTAATTTTTTCATTAACTTTTGTAAAATCCAGTGTTTAAGTGCTTTTTCAGAAAAGCCTGATGGTATGGGCCCTTCACATATGGAAAGGTAACCCTAGATTCCCTACTGGAGTTCACAGGGATGGCTATTTTAGCTCTTGATTGTCTCTAATGAAACAGATCAGAAGCTACTTTACTGTTTTTTAACAAAACTGCCACCCTTTCACTGGTGGGTTCAGTTGTGTCCAGATTCCATAGTAACATGTGGAATTAGAATGCACCAGGCCCAACCTTCCTTCACGTTACAGCAAAACAGTGTTCAGTGCAGGCAAGACTGAAACCCTGAGATGAGAAGTGCACTGGGTAGGGCTGATAAAATATGTAATTGACATTACAAAGTTAAATATTCACCATTTTGGAGATGCAGCAAATAAAAGAACACCTACAGCAAATGGACACCAGAGCTGGCATGTTTCCTCACAAGGTTTGTGAATATACCATTTAACGTGAAAACAGCAAGAAAGCAAATAAAAGTTTGAACAAATGTAGCAAAAGCCTTGAAAACACTCTGATTATGAACCTGATGGGGTTTCTTTGTCCCTTTAATATTAGTACAGAGATGTAGCAGGTGGAATATATACTGGGATGGAATCACACACCAGGTGTCTTCTGGTGAAGAGTGGAGTTGAGTAAGCAGAAAAGCTCAGCAGTCTTTGATACTCCATGTTTGAAAAATGGGATCATCTTTGATTCAAGTCAGGCTCTTCTTCTGACTTGACAGTCAAGCTCTCAGTGAGATTGTGGCACTACCTACCCAAAAGATCAATTTTTTTACCTGCCTGTGATCTTTTATATTAAGGACTGTAACTCTGTGGATCAAAGTCGGAATTACAGATGTGAAAGACAACTTCCACCTGACTAGCTGAAATCTGTGGAGCCCAGTCACAGCGCCTGAGGCAGAGCTACCCCTGTCCTTAGGAATGCCTCAGAGCTGCAAACACACAGCACACATGGATGAATACCTGCATTGAGCTCACCACAGCTGTTTACATGCACACGGTATGCAACTTCGCAGGATTTAAGCCAAAATGCAAAAATGTTTTCTTACCTTGCCTTCACCACAGTGCTTCATGCAGATAAAATACAATTTCAGAAGCAAGAATCAAGTTTTTAAAGAAATCAACTGTTACAGCAACTACAACTGAATAGCTCAAACCAGCAAACAACATTTTATTTACTCACTGCTTTGAGGCTGCTTTTGCCACGTGGTCTTAGAAGGGATGAAGTAAAGCATTTGGTACACATCTTGAGAATGCGACGGCATTGCAGCCAAGAAAACAGTTCTTTTCCTGTTCTGTTTGACCCAACACTTGACAAACCTGTGTTTTGATTAAGTACATGCATGGAAATGGTTATGAAAAGTCACATCAGAGAGCCTGGCTATTACTGGATATTACTAAGCCTGTTACTAACCACTTCACAGCCTAGCTGTTTTAAAGGTTTTAGATACTCCGAAGGCTCCAGAGCAGTCTGTGCTGGCTGGCTCCAGCTATGCTCAGTCCTAGGGTGATGTGTTCCATGCACTTAGCCTTGCTCTTCAGCCCACACAGGATGACCTCCTTTAGAAGCTATTTCAGCTTCTCAAGAGCTCAAGAGCATTTTGAGATTTTGAGAAAGGCCCTTCTTTGGCAACGGGTTCTAGGAATTGTGACTTGTTTGTTTATACTGCAGGGATGCCACTCCTCCCTCAAGCCTTGTGAAAATTCTCAAAGCCTTAGTTGTGTGCAATTGTATCTGTTGTTCGGTTCCATTGTGTGAAGTCCTTAACTCCTTGTTTTTCCTCAAAATCCCCTCTTGAAGGCGGTATTCATTGCTAGTCTTTCCGCAGTCCAACCCTGCCTTGCTGGGTTCCCTTTCTCTGGTGTCAGGTTTGTATTTTGGTGCTTCCCAACAGTCTGAGCTGCAGCTAAAAACAACTGCTCCAGCAGCACAGGGTTATCACACTGCCCAGTCACTGCATCACACTTGATCTCACTAATTCTTTTAGAGATTTATCTCCAAAGAAACCAAATCCAAGATTCCAATATGCAAAAACCCAGAGGTAATTCTACAAGATTGTAATTGTTCTGCCCAGTTCCCAAGTTAGAAACTTCTTTAAGGAAAATTACATGCAAACACAGCAGGTTTTCCTAGCAGATAAGAAATAAAAATGCTTGTGTAATGCTCTAGTTACTACCAAAAGAGAATGTTACTTGTCAAATCAATGCACAACCTTAAATATGCTGAGTAATAGAGATAAGCAATGGTAGTAGCAGAGGTCAGCTTTCTTCTGAGCCTTCAGAATTCACATTTCTAAAACATAGAGAATTCATTCTTTTGATGTGATAATTCAGTGCATGATTTAATTCAGTATTAATACCTTTAGAAAAAATTAATAAATGGTATGTTAGAAAAATTCTGAAGAACAAAGAAGCCAATGCAATGGTTATTAATAAAAATAGCTGAGTTGAGTAGCATTACTGCTTCTTTGCTACAGTGTTCAAGTCCATGCCTGAACAGCTGCACTTCAGAGATGAAAGCTGAAGACTGCTTTCAGAAAAAGTAATGTGTAAGACTGCAACTAAACAGGATTTATTTCAATATATGTACAAAATGGCTTCAGTAATAATTTGCAAGCCAATGAAATGCTCTAAACCCTTTTAGTTTCCATTTCAAATAAACCACAAGGGAAGATCTAGGGGTTTTTTTTTATGAAGCTGTTAAGATGATAATAATTTAAAGTTATGATGTGAAACTCTTGAGCGTAAAGCATCCAGAGCTGCAGTTATCTCTGCACCACCCTCAACAGTAGATACACAATGTAATGACATTGGGAAGGTTCCACATTGCTCTTGAAACTGCCAGCTTATCTGAAATAAAATAGGTGAAAATATAGAACCCAAAGCAGGGAACAGCAAGTTGTGAATCAGCTCTGTCAAAAGAAACAGAAATCCATACTGGACAATTGAGATTTTTATCACTAAAGCAAAGAAAAGCTGCTTTTTTTTTCCCTGTGACAAACTCAGCCTGGAATATGATCCAAATCTGTGCAAAACAAAGGTGGGGGAGAAAAGATTAACCCCGATGTACTTTAATTAATATAACTAGATGACCTGTATATAGTATACATATTTGGGTCAGCCTTTGCTGTTAATTGAAATTCATCAGTGAAAACCAGAAAAATCTACTACCTGCACAGATTTGTGTTTTATTGGTGGACAAATATGGAAGGGATCCTTGAAAAGTACATCTAATACATATTTGGAAGTTTTCTTATTTAACTTTTTTTCCCCAAATGTTCCAGTGATTTGGACTGCCCAGAGGTGATGACAGCCCATCTTGCCTTACAAATCCAGAGGAGCTCTGTAAGAGTGAAAGTCTGAGCTAATCATCTGCAACACGAGGGAAGGAAGACAAAGTTCAGGCCAGCCTTATTCTGCCAACTGCAGAACATTCCAGCTGTCTGAACTGTTTACAAGTCAGGAATATAGCTGATATAGGTTATCCCAGATGACATATATCATCAAATTATTTCTTTTTATATGAATAACTGCAAAACTACATCCATGGGAAATATTTATAGTGCACACAGTTCTTTGAAAGAGCTCCCCAGCTCGGCAGTCTGTCACATGTACCAAGCACATGGTGATTAAATCCAGAGAGACAGTAATTGCCAGTTATGTACCTTCAGGAGGTTACGACAGAGCTGCTATCGGGGCATTACTCTCTTCTACCAGAGACACTAAAGGTACAAGTAGCAGATCAGACAGTGTTTCCAGCCAAAGTTCAGATTAATACAGTTTCACTACCTAAAATGAACATTTTATTCTGAACATTCTTCATTGCTTCTCTGGCATTCTTGCTAGCCAGAACTTTTAAAGTAGTTACTAAAAATAAGGTTCTGAGTGTCAGTGTTCTGTTCAAGTATGAGATCTGTAAGCTTAGCCAGACTGCTGTCCTTCACTCTGTTACACTTGGCTTTTGGACACGGTTTTCTTTCCTAAGAGTAAAAACACCCAGAGTGAGATTTTTACTTTCTTTAATTTAAAGATTGTATTACAGAAAAGTTTAAGTAAGGAATCCTTATAAGGATTAACTCTTGACATAATATATTGCCAAGATACAGTGTAGCTGCAAGGGCTCCAGGTGAACCTTCATATAAGTTGCTTTCTTACATACACAGTCGCTGAACAACATAAATTGTATTCCCCATCTGTAAGAGAAGACAGTGGTATTGAACAGTCCTTTTACCAGTGTGTTCTGGTTTTCCCAAATTAGAAACACGCTGTATATTAAAACCGTAAAATCCTACTATACAGAAAGGTGACAGAGATGAACTTTCTAAAGATTGCAACTGATGAAACATTAAAATGAAAACTAAGGAGTGTCGATTATGTAAAATGGTTTCTCTTTTACTGGCAGGTCAAATATACTAAGAAACATACAAATATTTTTGATAATCTAATTCCAGATGAACTCAAAACACTGAAGAAATATACACAGGCTAAGAGAATTCAATACTGTTCCAAGGCACTTACTGAATCTCCATGACCAGATGAAAACCAGAACAAATCAGGTCTGACAATTAAACAGTATATAATATAAAAATAACCTTTTGCTTACAATTTACAAAATGCATTACAATCTTTATCTCTGCTAACCTGCAATTCTGGCTGTGTGTGTCCAGCAATTTTTGTAAAAAACCCGAGAAACTATTTTCTAAAACTTCAGGGCAAATAACTTACAAATAAGGTACACAAAAATTTAGATCATGCAGAGATTTCTTACATCTTCTGTTAATATTTTATGATTGCAACTTTATCAAATTATATACTTACTTGCCCTGTACATATACAAAATAATGCATACATGGTAATCAAATGTTAGCAAAAAGTAGTCCATAAACACAATCTGTCAAAAGTATTACTATATTAACATATGTCTACAAGCAGCGTGTAACAGGGTTAAAAGACATTAAGGCAATAATACTTGAAGTTACAAAATAAATCATATGTAATACTTTCTCCTAAGTGTAGTAAGGCAGGTAGATGGCCCCAGCAAAAGGTTGTAATACTGGAATCCACTGTTGTGAACCATGTGTCAGGTTTTGCGTGGGATGCACTGCAAGATGTACCATTGATAGTTAGATCTACACTGCTCTGTGTTAGTCGCCCCCAGGAAAGTGGAACACTATTTCTCTAGTTCTCAGTGGCACTTGAGTTTTCCAGTATAATTTATTGATAGTATGTCCATAGGTTCTTGGATCATGTCCATTCTGAGGGCGGCTCTCTTGGTCCCCTGGGCTTTGCACAGCGGTTACCAAAACCTAAGGAAAGAAATGTATTTAATACTTGTGTCTGCTGGGACAACACAGGCTCACAAAGGCTGGCAGCAGTCAGAAAATCACTAAGACATGGCTTCAGCTTTTACAAAATAGATTTACTCTCAGGGCTAGAAAACAACTTCATTATACATGGAATTCTGAAGGCACTCTAGCTGTAGGAAATACAAATATGAAAAAAATGTACACCATTATAGATCAGTACTTAAACCCCACTGGAAAGTACTTTTCTTTAAATACAGTATTACGGCCTTTTTTATCTTTTTTTTTTTTTTTTCCCTCCTTCTCTGCATACCTAGGCTGTTATCAGGTATTATTTCTGGAAGTTTTCAAAAATTTACAAAACCTTACAAAAATTATAACCCATTTGACAAATTCTATATTTTATACACTTCAGGTTTTTTTCAAAGTTAAAAATTATTTCATCATTTATTCTGGGGAAAATTCCTTCAGCATTGCTGAAGGAGACTAGGGAGGTTTATTTGTCTGGGTTCTGCATCTCAGTAAGTTGGAGGGTGGCAGTAGTAGCAGCTATCCAAACCAGTACTGATAGTGAATCCCCTGTTTAATTCATCTAGTAATTATATTTAGAAAGAATTGTAATTACCAATATCTGTTACTTCTGCAGGAAATTCTGAAATTTGACCTCTTGTGTCAGTGGAACCAGAGAAAGAAATCTGAGGTAAAATGTCAGTTGGTGTTTTGTTGCTTCGTTCAGGACGATCTAGAAAACACACAGACCCCTCACTGTAACATTCACTTAGTCACCACTGTGTAATGCCACTTGTCATTACAGTCCAGAAAACAACCGGCAGCAAATATTATTTACAAAAAAAAAAAAAAAAGCTTTAAAAGCCAATTTCTCATTTCCTAAAAGCAAAACTTGAAAATTGTTTATGAAGTAAATGTTCAGTGACAGCAATATATTCCTGCTTTCCATATCTGGATTATTATTTTGTATTAGTTTGTATGGATAGCTGAAATCCAACATAGCATCTATTTATAGCAAAAGCTCACAGTGCCATTTGATACATCAACAAAGACTTCAGTTCATGTTCTTTTTAAACTAAAGGTGCTTAGACACCATAGGTAACAATATATTTAGTATAATAGAAATATATTTGACAATATGCTTAGATATCTTCAGAGCAAACACCAAGTTCAGGCAAATTGCTGTTCAGTAGGAAAAATGTATTTTGAACAAAAAATTAGAAAAGTTTCCACCACTTACCAGGTAGTATAGGTGAAGTTGTTTTCAAACCCTGTTAATGAGAGATGTATAAAATAATTACACAAACCACTTCCAGAAAACTAAAAGAAAGTCAGAAATTTAAGATTATGAAAACATCACCAAAACCATATAACATTCATGGAAATACTTATTTGCCTCTACATTTTTGACTTGACTCAACATTGACAGAAAATGCTACAGTAGTTAGTATAAGAATTTACTATTAGAACCTTAGTATTTAATAAAAATTTGAAAACATGACACTGCAACTTATTTGAAAATGTAGGTAGGTTAGCTTCTCTCACTACATTTACAGTCCCTGAAAATTCACATCTATCTTTTTTGTCATATTTTTAAGTGAGATATTGGGAGGGAGCCCATGAAAAAAAGGGACAAATGTAAAAAGGACTTAAATGCTTTTAAAGTCTTGTCAACTGTTCATGCATGATGACTGTGAGCTGGATGAGTGAAAAGTGAAATCTGATAGTTGGTTTGTTTAAAATGGTTTGTTTAAAATAAATATGGACAAAAGGGAAACCCATTTTCAGGCAATGAAACATATTGCCTATAAGAAGTGTCCATCCCTGGAGGTTTTCAAGACCCAGCTGGAAAAAGCTCTGGTTAGCCTGGGCTGAGGCCCTGCAGAAGTTTAGATGAGAGACTGCTGTTCACTTCCAGTTTGAATTGGCCTAAGATCTATTAAGGGCAGACAGCAAGCTCCCTAAAAGCAGCATATTTACACTCTTAAGGCCATAGTTTAACATATATTTAGGAGTATTCCTTTTAAAAATATTGCTGACCTTAGAAAAACAGATCATTTTCTTGGAAAGAAAACATGCTCTTCACATCAATTCAGCAGCTCAGGCAGAGGAAAACCTGGCCAGTTGTAGATGACCAACAGCTGCAACTTCTCACAAGTATGTATTTTACTTTTTGTTGTAGCTCCCAACCAAACCAGAAATGACTGATGAGTACAGACTTGTCTGCTGCACTTACTGGGGAGGCTGTTTGCTCAGGCAGGTGCTGATCACGCAGCACGTTCCACTCCGACTGTGCAATCACAACTGGCTTCAGCAAGGGTGTGCCTAGGAAGAATTAAATCAGCTCAACACACTGCTGATCTCCTCATGATGAGGCATTAGTACACAGCATTAGAAATGTGCTCTAAACCTTTTTTTTTTCTTTTTTTTATTAAATGCCTGTAAAAACATGAAAATCTCTTTACATGAAAAGTGCTCCAGAAAAGGCAAAATGCCACAATATAACTCAAAGCACAAGAGTACAGTGCTTGCATTGAGGATGTTCATTTTGTTCCTTTGGGGGCTCCCAATCAACAGGGGAATTGGCTCCCTTTTCAAAGACAATTTAGAGCTTCTTTTACATCAGCTGGGCTGTAATAGTATGTGTTTTTCAGATCTCTTAAGTATGAGGACAGCCACACCTATCCTTTACTGACATCGTGCAAAAAGACAAACAAAATGGAAGTGGTTTTAGTGATTCCAGTCCTGGAGAGAGATTTTTAAAGAAAATAGCTTTGTTCCTTGTGTGGTCACAGAAAAACAACAGGTCTGTAATATCCAAAGAAAGGATCACTTTGACTCTGAACTACCTATGCTTATGGTGCTCAAAGAACACATTTACAAAACTTGAGCATTTTTATGCTGAAAATATTTAGATTAACTCCTTGGGCCTAAATTTTTTGAGGTTCAAAATGACACTAAACGAAAGTCTCAGTAAATAATTATATCATTTTAGGTTTTCTGGAAGGTACCAAGCATCAGCCTAATTTATCACTTCATTTCAATCATGCCAGTACTAGCTTGATGAATGAACTATGACAGAAGCACATCATCTGTGTCAGCTTTCTCTTGCAGTTACCCTTTTGACACAGTCAAAGAGTGAACTATATTAAACTTGACTAACTGGGCTTGCTCACTACAGGCAGTGCAGAATGAAGTGTCATGATGTTACCTTTGCACAAGAAAGGGGGATCAGATAAACACTGTTAATGTGCATACCCACTCCCTACCTGGGAGCAGTAGGAAACTAAAATAGCTGGGAAATTCCTTAACCCTACTGCATTTTCCCACTGTATCATCTCATTTCCATACCCTTCAGACCAAAAACCAGCTCTACTAATCTTGAAGCCCCCAATGACTTAAATATGATACATCACCATACTTAGCCAGAAAATTAAAAATAATTTCTCTATGTTCAAGGGTGTGCAAAAGTTAAATCCAAAAATAAGCTACTGCACATGCTATATTTCATTCCATTTTACAAATTGTTCCAACAATTGTAACCAGAAAGCAGGGGTACTCAAATAAAATATGAAGAGCATGTCAGTATTGTATCTCCAATTATCACCAAATATCAAAAACTCACTCTGTTCACTTGCTAATACAAATGATTCTGGTGTTCTTTCTGGGAGTGGGGGAGAGGAATCTTCATTAGCATCAGCACCTAAATCAAATATAACATTTAGATAAGTTAAAAAACATAGATTTTCTCCTAGACTTTTAGAAGTTGATATTTTCACATATGTGATAATCCTAAGCTTGGTATAGTATCTAAAACAAAATAAATATTTATTCCAAGTATTATAAAACATTTTGGTTTACCACACTAACACTGTGGAGCAACTTCATCTAACAACATTAACTTTATATTAAGGGCATAGGATCAGTTTGTGTGTTATGCAAGCAAGAAATCTAAAATATTTTCAGTCTAAATAATTTGGAGGACAAAAACCCGCAGTAACTCAAATGAACACTTTTTGTTCATTCTTTCAGGTCTCAGTTTTGCTTACCAAGTCCGTGTTGAGGCCCACTGGCTCCCACACCACTGTGATATGGTTAAACAGCCCCGTGCAAGGTTTACTGGGCCAAAGGGTAAATAGGAGCCAGAGGAGATGGCTCCTCTTGGTGCCAGGACCACATCCTGTCCCCAGTCTGTTCCCTCTCACCTCCCAGGAGTGCACTAACACAAGCTATTCTGGCAGCAAAAGCCCCTCTCTGTCCTGCTAAGAAACTTGGAGTAGTAATTAAAGGCTTAAAACAATTTAAAGTAGCTGCTGCCATAAGAAATCTCATTTGACAACTGTATTCTGCAAAGGATTCAAAAATACAAAGACACATTTCAACTAACAAAGCCATGAAGCTTGACTGCCAGCATCCCCAGCTGCTGCAGGGACAGAATCCCACCAAATTCTACAAGCCATCATCTTCCAAGTGACTTCTGAGACCTGCTCCATCTCAGGTTTGCATCCAGCACAAGAAAACCTTCATTAACAGAAGGGGCCTCTATAAAACCATCAAAGCCACCATGGATATGCACTAAGTGAGTTTTTAGGGGTTTTTTTCGGCGTTGTTTCTGTTTTATTGTTCTCCTGGTATTTTTCCTTTTACCTCAGGGTACAGCTACTTTTCACTTCATTTGAATGAAAAGAAGGATTTAACTGTGTGGTAAGATCATGCACACCAGCAGTTATGGTTAGGCAATTAGGGTGCTGGTAAGTTCACAGACAAGTTTCACTGGTGATTGCAGCCACATTCCCAGATTCAAACAAAAGAGTCCTGAGCCAGTATGAAAATGAGAAAGCCACTGTAAACAGGGTTTAGGATCACTGGTGCAAAGCGATCTAACCCTATATTCTTGAGTCCCAGAGGGATTACAAGACCTGCAACCAGAATATAAAATGGGAAGTGTTCATTATCAAACAAACAGGGAAGAGATACACCCTTATTAACATGAGATAAATGATAAAAAAATTAATGTTAGAATTTTAATCAATTTCTGTGAGACCATCAACATACCAGCAGCACAAGGACTATGCTGTTATTTCAAGATCTTTCTGATACGCAGTTACATGAAACAAATTCTAGAGTGACATTTCTCCAATTCTTTCTCATGTTTATAATGTATCACTTATTTTATTTGCATGTTCCTACAGCATCTACATAATGAGATGCACAGAGAGGTGATAATTTCAAAACAGTGACAAACAATGATTGCTCTGGGAAAGAAGAAAAAAATTCTCGCTAAAAGGAAAAATAATAGTCTGCAAATCTATAAAACAAATCCAAGGAGAACTGCTTGCAAAGTTGAAATAACTATGACAAAAGGACTTTGTCAGCTTTGCAGAACATCTTTTAAGTCACAGTGTTAAAAGTATACAGGCTTGTGAAAGTATTGTCCTGTGTTTACACAATCTAAACCAAAATCTATTGATCTATAGATACAGTTCGCAATATCTATAGATCTATAGATCTATATCAAGATCTACAGAAACAGATTTTTTTTTAAGGCTGCAAAACGTTCAGATTTCTGGATATATCACATCTCTGGATATATGACTTCTGGTGAACAGTCAGTTCACCAAACCAGTATTTTCAATTCAGCTGGTTCTGTATCTTGCATCATACACTGAGCTCCATTTCACTTCAGAAAGTCATGAAGTCTGCACAGACTCCTGAGGTGAGGCCATCACTATAAGCATCTCCAAGCACAGGAGTCTGAGCTGGATCCAGAAGTTCATGTTCTTCCTTCAGCTCCACAGCCTCACTTCTTGTTTTGTTGGGCTTTGCACAAGGAGTTGGCAAGGCCTAATCTGTTCTTCCCAGCTTTGTCCTCCATCTGCTCTAAGTGTGCCAGCCTGACTGAAATCTGCACCTGCATGTTTTGGGACCCTTTTGCCTTCAATACATCACGTTCTACCTTGCAAACTTTCACCAAAAAGAAAAGCCCTCAAAAAAAGTAGTAAAAGACAAAAAGCCACTAAATAATTTTCAAAGTGCTAATAAAGCATAACTTGGATTTTTAGATGAGCAGCTGTATTAGCTTGTCACCCCCAGCCATGTACATAAAAAGAGGAAAGCACAGCTAAATATTTACAACACTATTAAAATGCAGGAGACAAATAATGAGCAACTTTCAAACACCAAGGCAGTGAATGAGGTTACATCTACATTTTTAGGAACTGCACATCAACCAATAGGCATGAAATTGTTATGTATTTGTACAAGCCTGTTGAAAATACTTTGACTAGTCAACCCCCAATTATTATAAACACTTCCATGAAACTGGGCAGAGAAAAAATATGCACCAAATAATAACATAGAAACCTACAATGACACACAGACCTACAGGAAGGCATTATAAATAAAGCATTAAACAAATGCTCACAATAAAGCTCACAGTACAGCTTTTGAAGCAGCTAATCATGGTCTGTAGTACTTTATACCAAAAATAGCTCACATGCAAACTGAAAGCTGTCAGGAAAAGAGCTGTGCCCTCTCTGAAGCTGCCATACTGCACTGATTATATTTACATTTCGAAAACTGCATTGCAAAGAAATTTATGTTGTCCAGCTCTACAGATCCAGCTAGATAAAGAGCAGCATTCTGAACCTCAGTGAAACCTACCTTTGCCATCTTCAGAACATGTTACAGCTGTTAAGTCTTGCCTAGCAATAGACATAGGCAATACTTTTCTGGCAGAAATGTTTTCAGTGTTAGTGGCAGCAGAGACTGTGGCACTTGCGGTTGACACATTGGACACGCTTTTGCTCATGGCTCTGTCAAAGTCCACCTCATCCGTGTCAGAATCATCTGCATGGAGAGGATTAGTAAAACAGAGAGGTGCTCGAACAGAAAGAGGAGTATGATCAACAGTATCACTGGAAGGATGTTCAGCTGGGGTGTTTGATGCTAGAGAGAGAGTTTTAACACTGTGACACAAGGTGTCTGAAGACAACTCTTCAGACACGGATGTACGCAGTGCGTTTTCAGGCCCTTGCAGCGACCACGTGGCGTGTCCCTTTTCTGTCAGAGGCAGACGATCTGGTCTGGGTGGGGTATCAGACCCCTGCTGACTCTGCAGACTTTCTGGTGAAGGTATTAAGGCTGTGTTAGACTGTGGCATGCTGTATTCCATACACGAGTTTTGAGAAGCATCTACAAATGAATCCCCTGAAATCTGTTCCTGTGGCTTAAAGCTCTTCTCAGTTACACAGGATGACACAGGCTTAATTTTAATTGCATGTCCCCTGTTCAACAGGGAGTTCCCATCAAAGCTTCGTGGTCCCTCCTGAAGAGGTACCTTCTTGATCTCAAAACTTAAGTTGCGCTCCAGCCTCTTCTCTGTGTGTTCGCTGGGTTCGTTCTTCCCTGAATGTTCTGTGGACTTATTGTAATTCTCATTGAGGTCTGTTGAATGCTCCGATGAAACCATGTGCAAAACTGGCTTTGGATGGTATCTGTCATTGTCCTGCCACACTGTAGTGACTGTTGGATAAGCTGATGGGGGAGATGGTGTTAGGATTGGTGGTACTGGCTGAGGCTCTGGAGGCTGCAAGATTTCTTCTTTAGCATCTCCTTCTACAAGGCAACTGCAAAACAACCAAGACACAATTGTCAAAATTTTCTGGATTTTGACAAGATTTTAGATGTATATCCATCCCCCACTGTGGTAGTTAATGCTGTAATACCAATAGCAGACTCCACACAGAATTTCCATTGCACACAGAAAACAGTTACAGAATATGACTAGTGAGGTAGTCAAGAATTAAGTCAACATACTCAAAATGTCTTTCAGAATATCACAAAGACATTCATTCAAGCCACAACTAATCCTCACTAATAGTTCAAAGATTGCTCACATCCTTTCCCAGAAGCATTTTGCAAATACATTGCAAGACAGGCCCTCTTGTGGCAGCATTTCACTACTTTTTTCCTTAAGTGCCTCTGAGAAACTTGACATATGGAATTCAAATTTCAATAAAGCCAAGAAAGATTTCTTAAAAAAAAAAATCCTTACAGCCCACTTAGCATTGAATATCTTGCTTAAATTTTATTTTTCTGTACATGTTCAAGGGGATTTTATTTTTATGTTTGTTTATTTGATAGTCTCTGCTTAGTTGCAAACCAAAATTAGCTGATATGAGGTACATACGACAAAAAAATATTTCCAGTAGCATTTATGATCCAAATTACAGTGCATATTAGCAAGGCCACAGCACTATAACTGCAGTTCATCTCAAGCTACTTAAAAGGAGAAATTCTTCGAGTACATGGACAGATTAGATGCAGAGTTGTTGACTACAAACATTTAGCATAACTGATGAAGGCATTTTCAGAATTTCCATTCCTTTAAACATCCAGGATGACCTGGACAAGCTCCAGAGGTGGCCCAAGAGAACATCAGCAGGTTCAACAAAGCCATGTGCAAAGTGGCAACCCGGACATCCATACAGACTGGGGGCTGAACAGACCAGGAGTAGTTCTGTGGAGAAGGACTTGGAGGGGCTGGTGGAGGGGAGGCTGGACATGACCCAGCAGTGTGCAGAAACCACCCCACAGACAAAAACCAACCATGTCCTGGGCTGCATCCAACGCAGCATGGCCAGGACATGGAAGGAGGGAATTCTACTCTGCCCCTATACTCTCCTCTCATGAGATCCTCCAGCATGAGAAGGACAAGATTGCACAAGAACTCTGCCTACAAGAGAAAGGACAAGCTCTCATTATTTGTCTGCATGCCACATAATGATCAAAATCAAAGTACTACTTTGGCTCCCCTACTTCCAAACCATGCCTAAGGAGGACTCAGCAAGTGCAAATTCTTGAGACTATTATGGCATATAGGAAAAAAACCCAAAACAAAAAAAGCTCAAAGACTGTTTCATAACTGAGTCTTGTAGAGAACTAAAAGCATACCTGACTTGGGACAGGCTACAGCATGTGTTTCATGCTTGTGACTTTATTAGCACCAAGCTATAGTAGAATGGGTTGCAGAACTAAAATCTTTAAATAAGAGATTCCATACTAAAGAGAACCACTTGGATTCTCAGTTTGTGAAAATCCTAACCCCCTAAAGTACTGCAAGTTTCCCAGCTTCCAAATTATGTTCTACAAGTTCCTGTATCTTTGTATCTGGAAAACCCCAGGTCCCCTTGCAGTTCCAGGTGATCTCTTCCATTCTCTGCCTGACTCCTGTCACAGAGTTGGGCCTCGAATGCCTTCCTCTCCTCCCTGCACTTGTATATTGCTGTTTTTCTTTATGTTAAGACAGGAGACATACAAAGCATATCAAAGCAATTTAACAGAACTAATTTGGGAGCTCTTGCCTCTAGATGTTGGAAAATGAATAAGCTTGAGAATAAGTTGTTTGCTTGAATTAGTAAAGATAAGACAGGAAATGGGGGGACATAAGCCTTGCTCCAATTTAATACACACTAAGGACAAGAGAATTTCCTCCTCTTGGATTTGTTTCCTCTGTTCCAAATGGGGAGGGGAATATGGGGAGGGAGACAGTGAGACACTTACACAAATATTTACATGCCCCCTTTTACCAGCAGTGGTGCTCATTAGTAATCTCCACTAAATCCTCCTACTGAAAATCATGGTTTTCCCTTATTGACCTGATTTTCCTGACCCAGAGTTATTTGCAATCAGCAAAACTAATTCCTTATCTGCTACAGACCTAACATTAGGCATTACAATTAGCTAAAGGAGCAAATTAGCATTAAACTAGATATAACAAGGATATAGGTCCACAATTCCAGTCAAAATTCATTAAGTTCTTCACCAATTACTGGTTAATAAATCACTCTACCCTTTGATCCACTGGTAAAGAGAGCCTCACATTTATTCAAATAGTTCCCTTAGATGCATCCGTAGAACTGATGATAAAGGAAATGCTGCACAAATCAGCAACCCAGAAGTTGATTAAACAATTTCCTCCTACACATCTCAACAGAACTACTATGTTTTCCATTACATTTGAAGTTAAATGTCACTTTTTGATTCTTAAATGAGAGCTTACAGTGAAGAAATTAGAAATTATTTGACAAAATCATTATTTGCTTTATTAATATTGAAGAATATTTGTCCTCAGCAACTGAGATGTCCAAATAGCATTCTAATGTATTTTTCCCTCTTTAAATTAGGAAATAAATCCCAATAGGTAACATTTAGTCAATTTTACTGACATTTTTAATATTACTATTTCACACGTTCTGCATTGTAAATAATGTTTCTGTTTGTTTTCACACAGCAGAAATAATAGGATATGAACATATTCAGAAGATCTCTGTTTGACAGTAGTTTTTTCTCAAAGTCTTGTGAATCTTGGGCATTTTGGGCTACTACATAATGCTGTCTTTGGGCATTTTCTTCAACAGCTGTGCTCCACAGACTTTTCTGCCCCCAGAGGCAGAAAATTATCTGAAAATGAGCTACTAATACTATTGAAAACAACAGGAGACAGTAAGACCAGATTGATTTAAAACACCAGGAAACTCAGCGAAAGCTCATGAAAGAGGATATTGAACAGAAAAGAGTCAGTGTACCAAAGAAAGCCAGGCCATTCGAGTAAGAGAAATAAGCTTCCCTGTATTATACCTTTAAATAAACACATAGGGTTGCAAAATCTGTGTTGCATATCACTGTGTGATAAAAAAATAGAAAGCTTTGTCATGACTCAGCCTTCAAGTGCCTCTCCAGATACAACTGCTCCTGATTATCTTGGAATACCACTACCTTGGCACTTCCTCATTTACAGCTGGATATGGAATTTCCCTGAGTGATCAAGGCAGCTCTTTCATACACTCTATTGCCACACAGCCTGAGCAGATGATGCAGTGCCCTAGTGCCAGTGGCTTTCCAGTTTCAGGTAAACCATGCATTAGGCAATAACACCTTCTAAAAACCATTTGTTATAGTAAATATCACACACAATTTGTCAAAAGTACTATAATTGGTAAAAAAAAGCCTTCCCACAGCTTTCAACCAAAAATGTATACATGAAAAAAAGCCATTTATTGCTTTCTCTGCAATACATATTACATTTTTAGAATGTTTTAGAATTGAAGCCATTCTACTCCTAATGGAAAAGAGCTACATTACCAAAACTGTGCACAATGGGTTCAGATTTAAATGAGACTTGGCCAGTGTTCAAAAGAAAAAAAGCCTTAAGTAATCCATGGTTATTCTATGCAGCATACTGTAGGGTGTTTCAAATAAGAGAGTGATGCCAAGGTCACGGAATGCAGCTGATATGAACAACCAAAAATAGATACCAAGCTCTACATCCTCCCACATAATTTAAATAGGAAAATTAAACTCAACATAAGCAGGCTGAAGCTAGACAACCACATTATTCTACTTTAGCATTAAATCATTGCCATCCCCAGGAAAGGAAAGCAGCAGTCCAGTGAGTGAAGCTGTTGCAAAAGTACTACAAATAATTTATATAAAAGTACAATGAATTAATAAAAATAACCAGCTGGTGAACTTCTCTCTTAAAATTTACTTACCAAGGTTTTCTGGTTTTTTTTTAAACTGTGGCATACAAGTTAGCTAAGAAGGGAAACCCATCAATGAGTTTTATCTTAGTTTTGCAGGAGCTACAGATGGTTTGCAGGGCTTGAAATGAAACATAATAACACATAACCCTGGAAACATATTTACTATCATTAGACTGAAGTCGGAAGAGAATTAGATGAGAAGTTAAAATGCAACAGTATTTCACCTTTTCACCTTCAGACCGCAGCACATAGCTCTTCATTACACTGCATACAAAAAAGCTGTTAAATCATCTTTGCTTTTTATGAGTTTATGTCTAAGTTTATGCTTTGATTTCAAACTGATTTGAACTTGAAAATAAAGAACTTTTTGTAACCAAGCCTGACTAAAATAAACCACCTCTTTTGCCAAATACTTTAGAATCATCTACAAAGCACACAAATATTTCAGACTAATACTTAAAGGTATTAAGGTACTTCCTCTGAATTCTGGCTCATCAGTCACCTAAAATCAAGTACAGTCCTAAACTGTAAACTTAAAAACTTAAGTTTTTTGCAGTCTCATATGTAACAAAGTTAAACCTTACATATGCCCTCTTCCTACCTCAACCTAAAAATAATTCAAACCTATCTAACGAAGACTTTCCACCCCCTCAGGTCCTCTAAAGAAAGGTGACTTCCATAAGAAGTGATCATCGACTGCCAAGCCATTTCTAGGATAAGGTGCTGGTGTATGCACTAATGAGTTTTTCTTGTTTATCTCTGTAATAATCAAGGAGTAATATTAGAATATTTTTTATGCTGACATCAAATGGAGAGAGACATTAAGCTAAATTACTACACTCATATTGTACAGCAAGTTTAATTACATTAAAGCATTACAAGGTGATAAAAGATTGGAAGGCAATACAATTCCAAAACCTCTGCAAAACAAGTATGGCTAGATGCTTCATGGCGACCTAAGTAAATAAAATACCAATTTAATACCAATATAATAACAATAGCCTAAAGATACTTATAACTTCCAAGAAGACATAAAAACAGCCTACAAAATACAACTCTTTCCCCAGTACATAGCCAGGCCAAAGCAATTACTAAAAGGATTCATTATACCTCTCTGAGTAAGCTTCCTGCCTTGCACGGTAAAAGTCTTTAGTGACATCTCATCCTTACAACAGACAAGAGCTACATGATATTAGTGGCAGTTTCAGAAGAAGAGATCCTAAAGTCTAAATAAGATACTGAGATGTTTTCATTAGAATATTACAAACAGAACAAGAGAGAGTGAGAAATCCACCTTCACAGAAAAACTGTGCCATGCCCTGAGTGGTTAGGCAGTGGAAAGGGCTGCAGAGGAGGTGTTACCATCTCCAGCAGACTCGGGGCTGTCAGAAAACAACTAACAGGTATCACAGATTTTACTGTCTAAGCAAGCATGGCTTAGTCTAGTAACAATATGGAAAACAAACATCCTGAGGCCAAGAAAAATAATCCTAATTTTTTTCCTGCTCACTCAGGATCATCTCAGACAAGTTCACCTGAAACCAAGCTCGCCCAAAGTAGTCTGCACTGTCAGTCCCTAAACCCCTTTTAGCTTTAGAAAACAATGCAAATGTTAAACCTTCATTTAAAAACATGCAGCTTGGTTTACTAAACATACACTATAAAGCCATTTACAACATAAATAAAGAATGTAAAAGCTTTCTTTCTTTTCAAAAATAGTAGCTTTAGCAACTTGCTTGTAACTTCTTCAAAGACAGTGTATGTAAAACTCAAGTACAAATTTGGCTGGCAACCTAAAAATGTTTCTTGTGCATATGGGGATTAAATTAAAATGTTTCACTGAGTCTGCTCTCCCATCTTCCTCAGGAAAAGGATGTTAATCTATGCCAAAACATCCACAATACACAAAACCTGGCTCTATATCCTGACTGAATCAGGCTGTAGGATTTGTAAAATTACCCCCCACATCAAGAAAAAAACATGCTCATTAGTGGGTATTTTGAGCAGATGCGACTAATAGCAAATAAAGTCTTTCCTCAGAAGCATCTTCCAGGAGTTTAATTAATTGTTTTTCAAAATAATCTCCATTTTAGAAAGACAACAGCTCTGCTAAAAGCTTCCATTTATTCACCTCTAAGAAACCAATCTGCCTGCCACTGCTGGCAGATGGGAAAGTATGATTTTATGGAAACAGGCCCAAAAAAACCCCAGGCTTTAAGGAGAGATTAAAAGATTTTAACTTAATGCAGCAAGTAAAGAACAATGCAGTGCAGATAAGACAGATGTGTGCTTAAACATAAATTACATTAATTATACATATATTAATATTACATGAATATATCA
Source organism: Taeniopygia guttata (assembly GCF_048771995.1). NCBI lineage: Eukaryota > Metazoa > Chordata > Aves > Passeriformes > Estrildidae > Taeniopygia > Taeniopygia guttata. The sequence continues at coordinate 11,952,525 of NC_133025.1, forward strand.
AAATTATAAAAACTAAGGTACACCTAAGATTATTTCAGGGACCACTAGTAAGGAATTAATGTATTGGACATATTTCTAAGCTCAGTGATGAAGTTTCAAGAGCTTGGAACTCATCATGAGGACAGGTTTACTGACTCTTCTGTCATCATCTTTATCTACATAATTGAATACAATCACATTACCATTAATCCAAATTAGGCAAAAAAAATATTGTCTACATAGCACCAACCATATAATTTGTTGGTAAAAAGCCCCAAACTACTCCCATCTATCTCTTTATTTTAAGGGAATTATACTTCTGCCTAAATGTTATCCAAGAATATCAGCTGGCCTGGTGGTTTCTTATGTCATTTGACAACTGTAGAAAACCCAAGTGCTCAACTTATGTCTGTTTAACTACAGGCAATGTAACACAGCCAAGATCACCTGCCAAAGGCCACTATAAGCTCTCTAGAGACCAGCTGGGGGACTTGGACACCTAATTCAGGAGAGTTGCTACTTTAGCTGTCTTAATACGTGGGTTGGGTACCCATTTCAGGCTGATGAATCTGTTGGTTCAGGTTTACTTTTGGCTTCTGTAAAGCTAGGCATTTTAAGAGCTAGAGAAGATTTTCCTCTGCTGAATGAGAGATCAATTCTTTGTCTCAATAATAACAGCATTTGGTTACCATATTCTAGTCAAAAGCTGTACTTGTCTGAGATTTTTCTAGAATAAATGGGTATGTTTATTATGGTTGTGTATCCAAAAATGAGGGTTCAGTCATTATTTGAAGCTATTTGAAGTTTGTTTTGCTACTATTACCTAGAAGAATTAAAACACAAGTAGATCTAACATATCTGACTAGTAAACATGTCTACTCACAGATAATTATTGCAAGGTTGGTATATTGAAACACAAACTTCACAAAGATAGTGTAGCTTATATTTAGAGTCAATTATAAGACTTCTATTTGCATTATGTATAATTCTATTTATAAACACAACATACGAATCTTAAGGTTTTATGGTATCAGTAGCTTTATTCTACTTTTTATTCATCTTTCAGCTTAAAAATAGTATAGGATCAAAGTTAACTACCTGCGGGTCCGTGGAGGCTTTGGTGGAGGAGAATCCTGTTTCTCAGCATCTGAAGAACTGACAGCATTTTCTGTATTATTTTCATCCTGATTAAAAGAAAAACAGGTATTTTTACTCATTGCAGTAAAGCTGATACATACAGTATTTGAACTGTGAGGTCCAAAGATCTGTAATGACACTTGACAGTAATATATAACAATATGACCTATTTTTGGCTATCATATAGAGATCACTTTGAAAACTCTCTTCTAAATGTACAAAATTATTTTTCACCTTGTGTATCCAACTTCAAATTTTTCTGACTGAAGATTTTGGTCTGCTTGCCATTGAACAATTCACTAGAGAAAATACTCAAAAGCTGATCTTGCTTTAGTAGCGAGCAAGCTCTCGTACACCTTCCAAATTATTCACCTAGAATAATTAAATGAATAATTGGATAATAAAGCATTTATTTTCCAGTCAGTGTAATTATTTTCACTTGTACAATCACTCCAATGAAGATAAGAATACTCTACACAATGTTGTAAGAAAATGAGAAAGATCTTACCCACTTGTCTCCTAACACATTGATCTGAAACATTTTTGAATAATCTCCATTTGTGTACAAGAAAGTTTAATTTAGTCAAAGCATGAAGATTTTAATTTCCCTTTAGGATCATAAATATAAAAGATATTTTATATATGCGTGTGTTTATAAATCCATACACACATGTAAAATACTGTTGTGCGTTAAGCCAGGCAGCAAAGCCCCACAGAGCCACTCTCATTTCTCCAATCCACCCCTGGAGGGGAAACAGGAACAGCAGGAAAATTTGTGGGTCAAGGCAAAATTGTTTAGCAGGCAAAGGAAAAGTGGGAGAAGATAAAAAGAAATCAAACAAGCAATGCAAAAGCAATCACTCAACCTTCCATAGGTGGGCCTTTGCCAGTTCCTGACTGTGCAAACATTGTTCAGCAACAGCTGCAGCATTAGCTACAAACAACCATCAGCACTGTTTTCAGAGATCTAAAACACAGCACTCCAAGAGTGGCTATGAACACTATTTAACTACAACCCAGCCCCTAAGCAAAAATAAGGAAAAAAATATATATGATTAAAAATCAAAACAGAATATGCAACAGTCTAAAGCTGACATACCATTTCCAAACACGTGCCACAGCCAAAGACCCAACAAAATCAAGGAGGAACTTCGTGTTATCTTAATTTTAATGCTCATTTTACCTAAAGGCTTTTCCTGCAGGAGTTCTCTTTTGAAAAGCAATCTTCAAAAAAAACAACAAATATCCCAAATTGGTGTAATACATTTCAAAGCATAACACCATGTTCAGGCAATAGGGTCTGCTATCTGCCAGCCTACCTCCTGAGACTGGTGATAGGGTCTGATCTCCTTCAGTCTTACAGAACAAAAGGGAATTCCCTGTTAAATTTCTGCTTCAGATGTGATAGTTGCATTTGAATTCAGTGAGCAATTTTTGCTTTGGAAGATAAACTACAAGTTGCCTCAACAGTTAACTAACTTCACTACAATATAGATGAACCAGTTATATGTTTTTAATTTCCATTACTTGTCTTAAAAGTTACCATACCGCTGTTGGCTACTGTGAAGAGTCTATTATCAAATTCTATTCCTCAGTGCACTAAGTAGAGCTTCATCTGTGAAGAAAAAAATTAACTATTTTGATTTTTCTTACTCTTTTCCCTAGCTGCCCCCATTAACTTCCTGACCAATACAATATTGCACAAGTACTCCAGCAGAAATACCCTATTGTTCCTTAATGAATGGATGGTGCTAGCCCTTTCAGGGAAATTGCACAGGGAGTTCATTGTCCTGTTGACCACTAGCTGTAACTATTAGGGTTTTTTTGGAGTAAGATTCAATTAGCAGATAAAAGCCACTCACATTTAAATGAACACCACTGAAGCTCCCACTGCAGTCAATCGAGGTTGTTTGGTTTCATAGAATCATAGAACAGTTTCTGTAGGAAGGGACCTTCAAAGGCCATTTAATCCACACCTTCCTGCAATGAGCAGGGGCATCTTTAAAAAGATCAAGTTACTCAGAGCCCTGTCCAAGCTGGCCTTGGCTGTTGTCAGGAATGCCAGGATGGGGCATCTACAGACCCTCTAGGCAACCTGTTCCAGTGTTTCATTGCCCTCATCATAAAACATTTCTTCTTTCCATCTAGTCTGAATGTACCATCTGAATTTAAAACCATTACACTTGGTCCTACTGCAACAGGCCCTGCTAAAAGACCTGTCCCCATCTTTTTTAAGAGCCCCCTGGAAGCACTGCACAGCCACAATAAGATCTCCCTGGAGCCTTGTTTTCTCCAGGCTGAACAACTACAACTCTCTCAGTCTGTCTTCTAAGGAGACCTGTACATCCCCTCTGTTCATCTTTGTGTTCCTCCTCTGGACTCACTCCAACAGCTCCTCCCTGTGCTGGGGACCCCAGTGCTGGAGGCTGTACCCAAGGTGGGGTCTCACAGGCATGGAGCAGAAGGGCAGATTCACCCCCCTTCACCTGCTGCCCATGCTGCTTTGGATGCAGCTAATGACCGGGGAAAAAATAAGAATGTGCAATGTTTTGGGCTTTTTTTAATCAGTATGTCTACAGTGGTTTGCATCCAGATTTGGGGTCCCCAGCACTGGAAACATTACCATAGGGCATGAACATCCAACCCCCCCTACCAGCTTCTCTAAAAATGTAAAAAAGCAATTTCCTACTTTTTGACATCAAGTAACAAGTGGCCATACAGATAATTTTGCCTTTAACAAATATAGACATTAATTTTATTGCCTCATTCAGGCAAAGGACCATGCTGAATCTTGGTGCCAAAGATGCTGAGGCTCCCAGTATTCAACAATAAACTCTGTTTCCTGCTCAATGGTTGTGTCATGTTCCTCCCCACTTCCCCCAGTTGTGCAATGCAAACTCTGAATCTCTCCCTTATGTATCTGTTACTATGGATAGCACTAAATGCATTGGTATTGTACTAAAAAGGCTCTCCTTACTCATAAGTACTAACAACCAAAGCTAGAAATGAATGCAAGCTAAACAACTGCATCCTGAGAACAGAGTGGGCTGCTGGCCTTGCTTCAGCACTGCAGCCCATCCCAGTTTCACAAGGCAGAAAGATACTAGAGAGACTCCATAAGAGTTCCTCCCCCTCACCACCAACGTCTCCATCGAACAACAGATCAGAAAATCTCCCAGTTCGGTTCCACTAGCACAGAAGTTTCCAGGAACACATTTCTTACTTATGCACTGTTTTCTAAAGGGTATTGGCAAGGGAAAGGGTGTGCCTGCTGGCTCTAGACTAACTTGTCCAGAAAACAAACCAGCAGCTGCATCCCTGTCCTTCTATGTTTGTTAAGTGAAGTGTTTGTGAACAGAATGTTTCCTGAGATACGCTTTTCTCACAGGCAGAAGAAAAAGCTTATTAAAGAAGCTAACATATATCAAAGCTTTTTAAACCTCTTCGTATACAGTAAGAAGCTGTTTCTAGCTGAGACAGGCAGAAGTAGCTGAAAGGGCATTGCCATTTTGGTTACTGGTAACAAAACGTACAAAAATGTATATAAACTAAAATGTCCAAGGCACATACACAACCACAGAGTTTACAAAAACAATTCCTTGAAAAAAAAAACTTAAACCCCCAAGAAAACAAAACCCAACAAGAAAACCTGCACACACAAAATAGTACTTTTAAATTTAACACCATAAAAGCTTGTTGTTACCCCAATTTTGTACACAGGGAAGGCTTCAGGCAGAGAGGTGTTCAAAAGTTTCACTTGTGCATCAGGTTAAACTCCAGATCCAGTCACTGTTTTAGTTACATTGAATAAGGAGCAAGAATGATTACAGAAATTACTGTCACCAAAAAAATGGTACTTTGCTACTTTTCTTAATTAGCTCAATGGATTGATATTTCTGTGAATGCTTTGTTTACTTTTAGAAAAGTCATTCTCTGTTACTTGTTCTCATTTCTCTATTACAAGAAATACAGAATAACTGGTATTTTGAGTATTAATCACCCTTGAGTGACACCAACTCAGAGATTTCCCTGTCATATATATCAAACTAAGCAAATAGGCAAACATGCAGAAAAACTAGCATGGAGCAGAAATGAGGAAGCTCAGCTCTGAAAGTGAATATAGGCTATCTCACTGGGACAACTGCATCTGTTGAGAAGAGCAGATGGGGTATTAAGAAAAAGCCTTCCACAGCCTTCCTAAGCACAGCTTATCGACATCAGTCAACACTCCCCTGCTTCTCTAGACAGATGTTGCATTCTCTCACAATTTTTAAAAGTATCAGCTTAGATAAACCAGGACAACATACATAGCTCACAGGGGTTATCATACAGAATAATGTTTTAAAAATGGCTTAACAAATGTGCAATTCACTAAGTGTTCAGGGTAGCACCCTGCTTTCTCACAGAAGACAACTATCCTACTGTCTCACTGCACTGTTTTCTCACTGCAACATGAGTAAAGAAAAGAACAGGGTCTTTCCCCAACCTTTGTGTCTATATGCATCAAATGCTCAATAGTTCAAGAGTTCCCTTGGAGTTGCTCCCCTGATGGAGCAGCTACTGAGATCAAGTGAAACTGCTCATAGTTAGGAATTTCTAGGTATTCTGTTAAATTGCAGATATACAGACGAGTGCATACCTACCTTTGAAAGACTACATTAACAAATGACAAGACCATAAACTCAAATACTTTTTGAAGACTGTCCCATGGCTACTAAAATGCAGAGTAACTTGTGTTCCTGCAGTAATTAAGTAAAAAAAGTAATAAATAAACAAGGAAGTCTCACAGCAGATGCAGTGCCTGAAACCAACTTGCTTGCTAAGGTAACCCAAACTAAGCTTTCACCTCCCATGGGGAGTCTTTCCTCACCTGCTTCCACCATTGGCTCTATCACAAACAGCGCTGCCACTAACTTCAATCAAATAGAGGATCATAGCCTTAGACTGAGATTTCACACACACTGCCTACAATTCAAAACCTTTTTCCCAGGAATTGCAATGTAACATTTTCTTTTGTAACTCACTGTGGAAATATTTAATGTCATTCAGAAGCTTTCTGTATCGGCAAAATATTGCCAAATTTACTGCAAAGACTCCTCCAGAAGTAATCTCATGTTTTGCCTTAAAAGGAATTGAGGCATTCCTTTTGCTCTTTTCATAAAGCAGCATGGGAATCACTGAGCATCAGTAGATAAAAAGATAAATACTTCAGATTGAAATGATACACTAAAGTGACTCAGATTAAATAAAACATTCCAACAGAGGCAACGAGATCAATGTCTCTGAAGAAACACATGGTTTTTTTAGAAGGCTGCAATGACAAAAAATATCCTTCCAAGCAGCCAAACAGCAAAGAGAATATGAACAGCGCAGTCTTTTCGCTTACAGTTTCTAAACCATTAATGTTTCAAATAGCAACATTTTTCTTATAGCAGCTGATTCCTCCATGACTTCTACAAGTGCAGTCAACCACAGCAACAGAACTCTGTTGCTTTTACAGCACAAAATGCAAGAGACACAGAGTACCAGCACTGCCAGATTTTGGAGAAAGTGTATTAACAGAAGCTTCTACTCAAGGATAAAGGCAAAGCAAGGACTTGTAATACTGTAACATGCTTGGAACTGTCAAGAGAAAAAATTCAACAAGAAATATTTCTGAATTGAGAATGAGCTTGGTTGTTTGTCTTTTAACCAATTTTCTTTTTCTGACTTCCAAACAGAACATCCAACTTGATGAAATTCCATATGATTCAGATTTTCCAAGACAGCTACAGTTCACTTCGGCTCATGAAGAACTTCCTCAAATAACTCATAAAATATTTTACTAATAGAAATCTGGCTGATACCTTATCAGATGACCAAGACTAATGATCTCACATATATTTCAAAGCTTCCAAACACAACACCAAGTGTAATAGTTTCACAGCAGTACTAAAAAAGCCAATAATGGTGAGAAGCTCAGCTATTGACTTGAAATACATGACAATATGATCAAGAATTTCAGTGGGAAGGGTTTCAGTCCAAGACTCTGTTCCAATTTATTTGTTTGGTAACTTGAAAGTCCTACTAAGTGGGGGAAAAGAATAGTTATGATTATCAAACTTAGCATCTCAACTCTTTTGTTATCACAAAAAGAATGACTCCTAAGCAGCAATTCTTCACCCTGAAATTTGGCTGCTGTGGGATACTGTTGAAAGTACTGATATCTGAGCAGAGCTTTCCTTATTTAATTTCATTTAAATACTTAGTGTTACGTTAAACATTTGTAGTTCTACACATTGACAGTACGTATAACTACATTGTAAGACTATACATTTCCTACATTAAAGCACATCAGGTATTTTCTACATGGTTTTGGATCTATCAAATTCTAATCCCATCCTAAGTCTCTTTTCAAGCCCTGCATGCCTTGCTGCTGACTTTTTACAGTATTGTTTCCAGCAGGGCAAAGCTGGCAAGTTCCCAGGAACACACGTTTGGGATTGTGTCTGAGCTACTTCCCCATGAATGCTGCCTCTCACTGCCAATCAGATTAACCTTTTACTGGGATGTTACTGGGAAGCCCTGCTTACAGAGCCTCTGGAACTCCACCCATTTCAAACACTGCTGGAAATGAGAACAGCAAGAGGAAAACAAAACCATGAAACCACTCTTACAGAGCACTCCAACTCTTCACAGTATAATCAAAATAAAATAAATGACATTTTGTCCTCAGGTCAGTAGCATCTCCTATTTAATTAATAGTATTATATCCAAATATGATTTGGCACATGAATTTTATTTGGAATTTTTTTCACTGGACATAATTAAAACCGTTCACATATTGAAGATTTCATAGTTGCTGTAGCATCTGCAGGCAGAGTAACATCCTTGAAGGAGCCTTAGAATACTGCATTGTATTTAATAAAGTTACTTGAAAACTTCCTGCCTCATAATTAGTTTTTTAACCAGGATACATCCCAGAATGCTTGGTTGTTTTTTGTTTTTTTTTTAAAGAAAGCAAACTAGAAAATTTCTGGGGAAAATCAGATATTATATACCACAGATGCTACATAACACTCCTGGAGGTAAAAAAGAAGCTTTGTCAGAATATCAAAGTGACGTCTCAAGTGAGCTTCAAAGTTTTGAGAATCAGGTTAAAGCTACAAAAAAATATTTAACTGGATATGTGAAGTTCCCCTTATAAATTCTGAAGAGAAGCTAAGCCTATACCAGTTAATTCATTGAAAGCAAATTTTCTAACAAATGAACAATAGCAAATTTAAGTACCAAACTTTTAGATACAGAAATTCTTTACCTATGAGACTTTCTTCCCCTCAACCTTTCTGCAGAATTGTTCAAGTAACAGTAGGAAGAAACATCATTTCCTAACACAAAAAAAGGCTATGCCTAGTCAGACAAAGATTTACGTTGCTCCTCTTCCAGCAGTGACCAAAAGGGAACTTCCAGGGAAGAATAAGATCAGAGCAGGCATACAGGGATCCCTCCCTAGAATGTTTTCCAATATGATTGCAACTCGAATTTCATAGGTCAGAGGTTAGCAACTCAGGAAGAAGATTCCAAGATGGTGAGATTTTCACCCCACAGTTACAGGCTTTCAGCTGCAAGGAGCTCTGCAGTTTCATGTTGCATTCTTTATACAAATGTCACTTTTCTATTAAGTCTTTCAGGTCTCACTGGTGTCCCTTAGAAAAAGTTAAGAGTAATCAGCTTTCTGCTGTTACTCAGCCTCTGTTGTATCTAACCTTTGCTCCTTGTCCAGTTGTTTAATGTTCAAATTCTGCAACATGTTTTTGAGATAAGCAGACTTGACATGTAGTCAGTAGTCAAACTGCAAAGTACCCACACAAGGACATTACATTCTTACTCTTACCCGTTTCCAAATAACTGCTAAAATTCAATTTCCTTTACAACTTGTTGATCATAAACCAAGATCATATCCAAGTAAAACTCAAAACTTACACTCCATCACTGCCTTTTCAGAGCTAGGATCTATCCCTCTCTCACGCCCATTACCTATCCATTTTCTATTTGGTCTTGTTTTATTAGTCAGCAAATCTCTCAAGCTGTGTTAAAGACAGCACTTGCCTTTGTTACAGACTATCACCATATACTGTGCCACAGCTTTACCCATCTTCTGGAATAGTAAGTTATTTAGTATATATAGTATTAGGAATAAGTAAATAACAGACATTTTTGATTCAATGTAAGAGCTCAGACACAGGTCAGGTTTAAGTCAAATAACCAGAAGATACAGTAGACTGATCTACCTATTGTTTTATGATCAAAATTCAAGTACTTAGAAATCACTTCTGTACAAAGCTAATCAATTTGCATATTCCACACCCTGCCATGCTCATTTCTCAGGGAAAAAAAAAACCAAAAATACCCCAACACATCAGCTTAATCAAATCTGCAATAAATAAAATCAGCCAGCCCTACCTATACTGCCTTTACTTATCAGGCATCTTGCCATGACTGAAGACCTCATAAGTACTGCATGAACTGATACAAATTCTTAGGAGTTAGCAGAAGGGTGGATGCATTTAATCCAAGAATTGAAAACATTCTAGATTTCCTAGAAAGAACAGTAGAAGACAGCTAAATCCCTAAAATAAATGGGATGCTTATTAATAAAAGTACATTTAAAATTGCTTCCAGATATTTCAAAGAGTCCTGGAGATACCATTCATACTCCCTCTAGAGAGCTATGGAATCTACACCAATTAGGGACAGAAAATCACTGAATAACAAAACACAATCCAGGGACAAAGGGTAGTACAGAGTTCTAGACTGTGGGAGAGAAAGAATAAATTAATCCAAAAAGCTATTTTTCACACAGTGCCCAGCAACAGCCAAGAAAACATATCTAAACATAAAAAAGAGAATAAATCTATAGGGGACAAGAAATTTAAAGGGGAAGGATAGAAAGACAGAAAAATCCTCAAATACTGTGAATACCAATGAAGAGTATTTTTTCCACTTCGTTTTCCTTTGTTAAAAGGGTAGAGCATAAAGCTCCCTGACAAAAACATTTTAAACTTATATTTCTCTCCCTAACCTATTTCAATGCAAACAGTACTTTAAAAAACATGAGAACTTAATAAGATCACACCATTGAACACTCTAAAAACAACTTCACAGGAGAATTTTCATCATAAGCTACAGCTACATATGGGAAAGACACCTACCACTCCATCTGCAATCTTCCAGTCTGCACAACTTTCATATTTTTGCAGTTGCTTTTCAAACAGTTGTGCTATGGCTCGATGGACAAGTTCATACTGCTCCTATAATAAGGTACCAAATAAAAATTAATGCACAAGATCTTTTTAAAGAATAGTGATATATTCTCATTTTCATTATAAAACAAACTATACCTTTGTTTGCACTGCAGAATGCCTCTGTGTCCTCATTTCTTGTATTAAATTAAATACATTGAATTCTTCAGGTATTTTCTGAAATACAGAAGCAAGTTAATTACAGTGGCATTACTGTCAAAACAACAGTGAAGAAGATGTTAAACAATAAAGAAAGTGTAACTTTTATAGGTAAAGCTAATCTGTTCTTTCCACACTGCAACTATTTAATTGTTCTTTCAAAGCAACTCCAAACTTACATTTGATTTAGACCAGATAAGAGCATTTCAAGCATTTTTTAAATTAAATATCCAATATCATTAACATGATACTGCAATGTTAACAATGTTTCATAATCTAAAAATCCTGGAATGAAGTTATCCCTTTATATTCGAGCTGCACAATAAATCAGAGAGACTGAGAAAGTTAAATTCAAAAATCAATTTATATTGAAATCTATTTTTTAAAAATTAGAATTTCATAGTGACCTTTTTAGATAAAAACTTGCTGCCAAAGGAAAGTAAGTTCATACTAAAGCACGAGTGCAAGGAAACTAAACATCCAACCTGTCAAGAGAATTCCAAACTGTCTTGAACATTTCACTATTTTTGAACACTTGGAAGCTCAATCAATCACTGTTACGAAATTACAGAATATCATAAAACTTCTTCTAGGATTCCTTACCCCAGCTTTAAGCAAATTCCATGTATAATCTATGGCACAGATGGCTCCTGTTCTTCCACACCCTGCACTATGAACATAAACAGAAAGGTGTTAGATACTATTTAAATTTGATTAAAAAGCACTATAAACCTTTTATTTCAAAAGTCCATGGTAAAAAAAATTATCCAAGTCCCTCAACTATCATTTTAATTTCACTCAGCCTGACACTACAGTGTCTTAAAAATAAAATTAGCAGTGCAAAATGCAGCATTGAATCTTTTAATGCAAGTTTTCACAGCCATTTGGAACTGCAGTCATGACAGATGATTCAGTGCTGTCAATTTTATTGCCTCTTCCTTTTGTCACACTATTCCTAGCCACTACTGCTTCATTAGGTGTGGTCTTCTCCAAGTTTTATGATAAATGATGCAAAATGGCAGAACAGAATACATTTTAAAGACTTGCCACATTTTTCTGATTTAGTATCACATCTGTATTTTCTGCTTTTTAGCTAAAATATAAATCTGAAAGTTTAAGAATGACAGCAAACTATCTTATTTATTTTTCCTAATTGTATAAATTCCTCTGTTTTACAGATGCAGAGCTATAATTCATGCATATTTATTACATTATAATTACACTATTGTAAAGAATCAACATTCAGAATTATAATGACATTCAAAAAGAACAGGACAAAGTGAACAGATTTCAGTGCTAAGTCAGTTTATGTTTTTAGAGTGACAAGTCAAAAAAAGAATGCAGGCCTTGAAGAGAATCACTAAGCTCTAAAGACTTAATAACTCCCATGAATTTAACATGTCCCAGCTTAGAAATATGAATTCAAGTTTTCCTGACATAACACATGAACTTTTGTTGCTTTAAAAAGCATTAAAACAATAGCCAAGATTTCCAGATAAATTGTCAGAAAGTGTCAATGCAGCAAAATATTTTCATAGCAGTCCAGTCTCAACAGTTCTGATAGCCAAATTTCAGGTCAAGGATTAAACTGTTGTCTAGAATAAAGACTTCCCAACTGGAAACTACAACCTGCTCATTAAAGATCTTTTTTGTCCTATTAGAACACAGACAGAGCTCTCAGTGATGCACCTGCGATGCAATCTCTCCTATTGAGATGGGAGCCTTTACTCCCAAGCTGATTTGCAGTGATCTTCAAAGTCTGTTTTGTCTTCACAAGGATTTACATCTTAAGAACCTCAAAACAGGTCTCCTTTCAAAGGCTCATTTTTTTCTGATTGATATTCTGTCTTAAACTGAAGTAAAAGCAAAATTTCCCTGTGGCATCACTTTTAAGAAAATGAAGTCTGTATGATTTTGAATTAAATTTTGTCATGAGAATTTTTCAACTAAATAGGTAACTCATTGGACTCAAAACCAAAACTAGTGCATCCCATAACAAAAGTCTAGACTTCAAAAAATGAAAATGTTTAAAAATGAAAATATAAATAATTTGATACCTGCAGTGTATGCAAATAGGAACATCTTCATGTTCCTGGTATTCTCTCATCAAGCTGATCATGTCCAGAATAGAATCAAAAGACGAAGGGACATCGTGGTCAGGCCAGTTAACATAATGAAATTGATAGACACTACGAGTCTCCTGAGGGAGAGCAGGGAGAGAGCTGTTAATAACACTTATTTGAGTTTGTACCAAAGAAGTAGTTCTATTAAACTTTGCTTAGACAAGCAAAGTCATATACTGGATTAAAAAACCCTACAGGTTATACCCCTTGAAAAAATAGAAAAGAAATTCTGAAATCATATTTGAAATACTGTTAATGCATAGGAAGATGCCCTATGGGACAGTTCAGAAGCCCCTCTCTATTATATGGGTAAGACCAACAATGCTGCATCACATGAAAAGGTTCTACGTCCTTACAGAGAAAGAATCTTTCATGTGGTCTTTCTTTTTCTATTTCTACTTCAGTAACTTACATTGAGGAAAAAAAATGGGGGCAAAGGTGTTGTTTTGTCAAAATACAAAATAAAGTGTGTGCACATGTGCACAGGCTCACAGAGGGAATTTAAGAAAACATTAGAAATAACCGAGACCATATCTAAATATGGATCACACCTGCAACAATAATAGGTACACTTTTATTCTATTAGCAGGAGCTACAATAGTATTAAAGACAAGGTAAGAAGCAGGCTTTAGAACAGCTTACATACTGAGCTACCTGAATATCCTCCCTTTCATCCCTCTCCAAAGCATCTGCAGCTACCAGCAGAAGCCATAGCTAGTTCTCCTGCACCTCTCCATGCTGGTGTCACACCTCGGGGTTCCAGTATACCCCTCAAAGTAATGTACTGGAGAGCCCAAAGGTTTTGATGCACATTACATGCTACAGGTTTCAAGACCTACACTACCCTCTGTTTCATTATGTGAGAAGAAACATAGCAGGCCTCTTGAGCAAGGAAATTTATCTATTTTTGATGTTTGACTTTTCCCAGCTCTATGGAAGCATCATACCTGGTTAAAACAAGAGAAAACACAGCCTAAGAAAGCACAAATTTAAAAATCTAGATGATTATGTAAAACCAAGGTCATCAGTAAAAAGGAAGAGTTACAGCTATCTATTAAGTTCCACCAATAAATTTCACTTAATTACTTTTAAAAAGACTATTGATTTTTCACATAAGCAGAATGGTCAAGGAAAAAAAGAATTTGTTTTTTATATGTAAATCAAAAATTTAAAATAACTTTTATAGTCCTTTTTCTCTGCTGCCACTTATACACTAAACAACCAAAGTTCTTTCTTGAAAACAATCAAATTTCAGTCTAACTTGTTTTCCTTCTAGAAACTAAACCAACTTTGTACATTTATGGAAATTTTAAATCCTTTTGTATAGCTTCTTTCTGTATGATAATCCACTGCAAATGCTAGAGAAGTGACAAAACATAATTATTCTGGAAAACCTGAAAGCAAACTTAAAAGGATATTACTTTATACCACAAATACACTTTTCCTCCCCAGTGCAAGGCTACGCTTAGAATTCTTCAAAGAAAGATGAAAAGTCTGCAGTTAATTTTACAGGAATCCTCAAGCAAATCTGCTACATAAATCTGAAGAAAACACACTTTATCCGATGCACATATCAAATATCAACATGTCTTGTTAACCCTTTCAGTTAAATTGCTCCTCACAGGAACAAACTTGTTTCTTTGCTAAGATCAAAAGCTCAGCACAAAATACAGCTTTTTGTTGCTGCTCAGTTTTTAAGCAGTACACAGGCTTCTAACTGGGACAGAGCCCCCCAAAGTCAATACCCAAACATCATTTGCATGTATAGTATAGGCAAGCAAAATCTACGTCAGCTACAGTCTCTGGTGTAACCAGTTCATACAATATTCAGGAATTAAAAGGAAGGCAGGTTCTGCTTTGGGGTTTTTGGTATCCAGTTCTGTTTTGAAGTGCACCATTTCAAACAATGTCACAAACCCCAATTACTGAACAGAATTTCTGTTATCTAAACTGTCTCACAGCCCAGTCAGTTATGAGCACTATCTGAAACAAACGGATTAAGTTAATGCAATCCTAGCAAATACTGCAGACAAAAATTATTGCCCAAAATCACTCCCCTCATGATTGTAGTTCTTGTAACTGCTGTGGTATCCATTGTGGAAATGGAACAAAGCTTTTATAAAGAAAACACAACCACAAATGAGACTAACCTGTAATGAATAATTTATTAATGCTGATTGACAATTAAAAAGACAGGTATTCTGTAAAATAGATTATCATCCTTTGTGTTTTTACAGGAGGGCTCTACAGTTTTTATTTACTGGTAGCTGCTTTCCAGTCAAATGAAGTCTGACATTTGACATCTGACATTTCAGTTTAAGTTTATAAGAAAAGCTTAAGCCATTTGGGTAAACAAGAACATAGATAAAAGGCAAAGAGCTTCACTATTCCTCCTTTATATACTAAGATTTTGACATCACTTCCAAAAACTTTATCATTTACATCCATAATCAGCACCTAAAAAATAAAGATATTTTCATGAGTTTCTGACATTGTATCATTTTGGAGACTTTTGAGCAACCATTGAAGGTGAGACCAGAAGTGACTGTGTACTTACGTTTTGAAATTCAAGTAATAATGTTCTAATGAAATAATCTGTTCTTGCTTGCTCAGCTTCCTAAACATGAGAAAACAATATTGCATTGGAAAAATATTAAAAATCAATATGCAAGGTACAGGACATAACTAAAACCTCAAATGTTAAACTCAGGGGTCTTTTTTTAATTTATTGGTTTTGTATTTATGATTTCCTCAAGAGAGGGGCAATCAAAACACTGATTAACACACCAGCAAGTTAGCTTGCTGCACAGCATGTGCAAAACATGTTACTTTTACTTAAAAGCGTGAATTTTGAAACTGTCTGTTCCAAAGTCATGTAAGTCAATAAGCCATATAAGAATATTTCTAAGTACCTATTTTGCTTTATTTCTCTATACTTTTAATTTACAGATTGCCTTTCACAGACATCCCTCTATAACACTTTTGCTGTATAAACTTCAGCCTCTTACCACTCTTTCCTGTGATGTCTCCCTTTATTTCTTCTTTTTCTACTGTTTTCAACTAAGGGTGCATCTAAAAGAATCACTAATTATCTTGCTTGTGGCCAAAAAACCTAGCTTCTAGCTCACAGAATGTTCAAATCTTCCTTTGGAATATGAAGGAAAGTTTATACTGCAGAAATCAAACTTATTGTACTTTAAATATCAGTCACCTCAGAATTTGAAGATGCCTTTAAAAACTTTGCACTACAGCTTCCCACATAGAATTTAGGAGGCTTAATATATGCTTTAATGTGTTTCTATCTCCTCCTAGGAATAATTTACCATTTCCCACCAACAACTGCAACACTGCAGGTTTTAAAGCAATGCAGCCCACATACACCAGAGTACCCAAAGGTAATAGATTCTCAGCTGTAGCTAAGTCAATTACAACAAAGACACAAACTCCTTTCAACAGTATCACAAGGAGCAGGGTAAAAAGAAGCCAAATTTGAATCAACTTATCCTAGGAGAAGGTTACTCAGAATCTTTATAGACTAAAATTTGCAAGTATGTATTTTCCTGACAAGATGAATCAAAGTGTACTTCATTCTTATTAGACTATTTCAAAGTAATATTAATAGCTGAATAAACAGGTATGTAAACTCTTTCTGAACACCTTAAAACATGTCATGCTAATTAACTTAATAAAAATAACCTGCTTCAGTGTTACTTTCAGTTCACTCAGAACACACAAGTTATAACAGACAAAACAACTTCACAAGATTTTGATTGTTTGAGTATGGTACAGACATTCAAGCAGCATATATAGCTCAAGGAATAATACATAAAAAGATACAAGAGCAAGGGACTCAGGTTCCCTTCTTTTAAAAAATAAAACAATCATGGAGGATTCAAAAAACCACACAGCTTAGATGTGCACATTCCTTTGAGAGTCCTTGTGTAAAATTTAGTAGTGAAGAACTAAAAAGCCCACTACATACATTTCATTGAATATTTAAATTACAAACCCACTAAGTACTTGAAAATTAATTTATAAAGCTTATACTTACACAAGAAACACGAAATGGTCCAAAAGTTACAGCTGCTTCTCCACACAGAGGCCAGTAACGCTCACATTTTTTCTGTTAAAGTAAAGAATCCTAATTTAATTCATGCATGGTACTGAAAGATGATTAACAGAAGCAGAGCAGACAAAATCACAACCCTGAATGCCTTATTCTGGACTTCTTTTAAGATAGTAAAATAACTTTTCATTTGGATAACGAGAAAAACAAAACCAAGACCTCAACAAATATATATACAAGCAAAAGATACTTTGCAAATTAGGATGTAAACTTCATGTCTGCCTGCACCATATGCATCAGCATCATGCAGAGGGGAGCCATGAAAGCCTAGTTTTTGTGAAAGCTGGGAATTCACAATTCTGGATTTCCTTCTAAGGTCATAAGAATAAAGAAGAGAGATTAAAAAAAAATTGTTTTTGCAGCTGTATCAATTGACAGGAAATTCTGAAGGACTCAGGATTTTCATAGTTGGCCTACATCCCACAAAGAGCAAGACACTTTTTCCACAGTGACATGGTCAGAAACAAACTCTTGGTACAGTTCTGTACACAAACACATATTCCACTGAGATGACACCTAAATAACATGTAACCCTATAAATAGGGCAAAGAAATGCAATCTCATTAACTGTTTCCTATGTACAGCAATGTAAGGATAAGCATTCTCACTTCATCTGGCATATTATTATCACAGTTATGGATTTGGCACATGAAGTTTCACAGCTATTGCCCCATATGGGCAAAGCTCATTTATTTTTGTATTTAGGACACATACCCTTCCCATTTCAAATTCTCGACAGGCCATTACAATTATCTGGAAAAAAAAAAAAAAAAGATGCTCCAAGTTAGATGATTTTGGATCATGTAACTTAAACCTACACTTCACCCCTTGCTTCAGTCAGGCAGATGATACACTTCTGACACACTTGAAATGGTTACTATGGAAAAGACTAATTATTAATAATATTTTCTTTCTTGCATACATATGCTCTTCTAATTCTAAAACAGTAACCAAGTTTCATCTACATCACTAATACAACAGTTCAAGGCTACTTAATTTAAATTCAGTGTAATCCTGTATGAATACCATATTTATTCAGTCTGACTGTAAAGTCTAAACTTATAAAAATATAGAGCCATTTGCCAACTGGAAGAAACATAGATATATTTGCTTAAAGTGACATAGAATGCATAAAATAGGAACAACCGCCGAAAAAAAAAATCTAATTTCTTAGTTGAATCTATATCAAAAATCATGAATAAAATAATAAGAATAAAAATTCACCAACAGGTCAGCTATTTGTTACAGTAACTATGACTTAAGTGTCAAACAACTTCCCCCCCTCCAAAAAAATTTCAGAAATAAATTGTCAAACATATCTAATTTCTACAAGTATTTAAAAGTTAATTTCTGACAAAAGCTGTTTAAACATATGTAGAATATATAAAGCAATAACTAACTGAAAATTAGCATAAAAAGAAAGATAAGTGGTTTGGTGTTTTTTTTTTTTTTGGTTTGACATGCTGGTTCTCTATTTGATTTTGTCAGTCTACATTAAGTCAGAACTGTAAGGTCTCCTACCTTACAGAAAACCAAGCAAGGACTTATTCATAAATATGAAGGACTTAACATTCATTCAACAAAATTATTACTTTAAATTTACATTATTAAACTGAATAAATAACATTAATGCTATTTAACAACAAAAAGCAACATTTGGGAAGCAAATAATCTAAATCACTGTCAATATTTTGATAATAATAGCCAGTTCAAGCAAAAAATACACAATCACAGTGCCACTGAATTTTTCTATAGCTACTTACAGCAACGTTGTATTCCCATATCATCCTCCAGAAGTCTATGACTGTATTGGCTAAGGGTCCCTGGGTAGCAACATATGCTTTTGGCCCATGTACTCCCTGGGGTTGCAGAAAGGAACCATTAATGTTTATAAAGAACATTTATCTGCACTGAATTAAAAAAGGTTTTGGGTTACAGTGGTGTAAAATTAGAATATCCTTTATATATATATAATATATATATTATATATAAATTATATATATATATAAAGGAGATATCTATATATCTCCTTTATACATATATATAAAGGATATATATATAACAGGAAGGGAGAATACAAAACATGACTCCTAATTACATTAGTGGGATTTTAGCTGGTAATCTCAAGGGAGCCCAAGATCACAACAGCTACAGCACTGCCAGAGACTGTCACAGGAAATAAGTATGTTCAGATTCTGAAGATTCCCTTTAAGTCTGCATTTTCTTTGTTACTCAAACATTCAGTGATGAAAAATTGAAAATCTTTCTGTAAAAAAGCATCCTCTTGAACAAATTTAAGTTCCCCCCTCCCTGTAATACATTTCAAAAATATAAAATTTTAATATTTGTTTTATATTAATTTTCAGTACATTAATGTTCAGGTTTTCAAGCTAAACATTAATGCTGGAATATTTACTGCAGGAAGATTTAAATTTTAACTGTTTCTGAAAAATAAATATTGTGTAGCAGCAGCATCAGAATAAAGCTGCAAAGACAACTGAAGATATTAATACTTTGAAACAAAATTGTAACAGGCTTTTGGTCAAATTCTGGCTTCTCTTTAAGACTGTTAGATTAATTCCATTGCCATTGTTAAATTGAGAATGTTAGAATATTAACTCCATTGCCACACTTCTTCCATGAACAGAGTGAAATGTACATCAACAAACACAATTAGTCAAACACCTCATTTATGGTCCCTAAAAATGTCAGCTGTAAAAACAACTGCATCTGAATTTTCCTATGGTATAAATCTCCAATGCACTTGCCTGCCATTTTAAAATTAAGCATTTTATATTATATTTCCACTTAGGAGCAAAATCAAAGCTTTAAAGGTTGTGTTTTAAATGGCATCATGTTTACAAATTTATTCAAGTAATAATAAAAATATCTTACCTTACAGCTTTAAATCTTATATTAGACTATAATATTAAAACTTCACTGACAAGAAAAAAAAAGCTTAAAAAGAATAGAACTGTTAAACTAGTTGCACATACCTTAATAAAGTTCGCATTGATGTAGTCTGAATCTTGTGGGGGAGTTTTTAAAGTCAGTTTAACTCTGCTGTGATCAACTGAAAAAAACAGACCAAAATATTTTTTTGAACAAGGATTAAAACACATGGAAATCAATAGAAAACAGTAAAGATAATATATTCAGTACATTAAAGAACATTTTCCAAAGGTAAGTGACACAACCAAGTCAATACATTTGATTTATGCATAAACCAAGTCAGGTAGTGAGTGGCAAGAAGAGTAGCTCCTACTGCTGTGTGCTTCTGATGCTCAAGTTCACAGGGTATCACCTCCTGGAATTCCAAGAGCAATTCATTACCAAGAGGCAAAATACGATTAATCAGAAGCCATCAAAGCTGCAGTTACACATCCCTAACACCGATCACAGTGGTCAGAACTAAGGCACGCTTAGGGAAAGCAGAAAGCACAAAACAGCAGCGCACAGTTCAAGCAGCTGGCAGCTCTCCAAGTCTCTGCCAAGGAGGATTCCATCGGGTATCACAACAGCAAACAGGCACCAGGGTTTACTGCCTAGGCACAGACTGACCCCTATCCCCAAATACTGGGCTAGGCTCTTTGCTGGAGCACTTCTGCACTGGAAAGCAGCAGATTCCTCCATTTAGGGGGTTTTGGACATGTCAAATTTCTGCCTCAAACATTGCTGACTGTCTCAGAGAAAGCTTCTGATAAAACCAGCAGATCTTTGGAGACCAAAATTCTCAGCAATATAAAAATAGCCTTATTATTTGTTAGCAGAATAAGCTAAGCATTTTGTTATTCTTTTTGGCCTTAAAAAATTTCATATTTAATATAACAACTTGATTGTTCCTAAAATGGTGTAGGTGGTTGGCAGGTTTGCCAGTCCTTCCAGCTCTTGTTGATAACACTTATTAGCTATCATATAAAAATTGTTCAGACTATCTCTACACTAGAAGTTCTTTTAGTTGAAAATCCATATCAAAAAGGAAATAATCTTTAAATGGGGCAACAGAAGTATTTAAAGAAACAGCAGCTGCTCAAACAATTTGTTACTTTCTGCTCCCAGGGTCAACTCCTCAACCACAGAACAGCTGCTAAACCTTTGATTAGACCTAAATTCCAGAAAAAAGACAAAGAACAAATGTATTTCAAAAGAGAAAATACAGTTAGTTGGGTTTTTTGTTTTGTCAAAACATCACTGATAATAAAACAAGGAACCATGCCTAGAAGAAGTAAATACTAAGAGTTATTTCTATACAGAAAGTTCTCCCACAAAGCTTGCAAAATGGTGACATTTTTTCTGCCAGAATCCTCATAACATGCAAAAAAATTTGTGTTACCATGTAATGCTTCTTAAAAAAGCACAAGTGCAAATTAGTAGACTTTTAGATCACAAATCTAAGGACAACATGCTCATATAAAGGCCTAGAAAAAAACCTTAAAACACACTGCACTGTTACATACTGGTACACAGACTGTAAAAGCAAGAACATTCTCTAAGCATGAAATGGAGTCATGGACTTTGTACTAAAAACTGCTTTTAAGTGGCAGAACAGACTAATTAAAGTAGCAGGTTAATGAGGGATCCTATCTTCTCAGCACAGTAGATCCAAAATTCCAGAACACTTTCCAAATGTCAACATTGCCATCCTGTCTCTGTGTGCCACAGCTCATCTGTTACAGAGTTTAAGATCTGGAATAGAATCCTCCCCAAAAAATCCACTGCAGTTCTTAGCTTCTGAAGATTAAGTGCCTGGATATAGTTATATAACTTAAAGACTCTGTTCACAAGAACTAATTGGTTCTTCAGGTGACAGGTGAATACCATGTTGCATTTAACTACCATTTGGGATGGCTTAGTAAACTGTAATGGAACATGCATCTTTTACTCTGAAGCCAGTGTTGAGCTAGTGCTGAGGTACTGATCTCTCTCTGATAAATACAGCACTAATCTCGGATTAAGTTACAAATGTACATTATTTCCTGGATTTACAAGAGATAGACATGGATACTTTGCCTTTCCCATGCTTTTCATTTCAAGCTGATCTCCCATCACTTCATTGCTGGAGACTTTGGATGTTTGAGACAGTCACTTAAACTGAAAATACAGCTTCAATTTTGCTCAATATCATCTTTGAAGTTCACTCGTTTCCCCACGGGAGCTTTATTCCCTTCCAGATCCCAGTGGCTCAGGTTTTATTTCCACAGATGACAGATGTGCTCATCTACTGCTGTGGCTGCAGTGCCACTGTCTCACCAGCTCAGCCTGGCTGCTACCAAGATTTCACTATATTGTTCACCAATGCCAAAATGCCATGATAGTCTTAATAAGATGGCAATAACAACTTCCTCTCTCTCTTTCACTCTACCTACTAAACAGTTCCACCCAACTAATAAGCAGAGTAAAATGTACCCTGATCTGTAATATCCACATGTTGGTGGGTTTAAAATCTAAATTGTGATCTAACTCTTGCTTTCTGTGTCCACATATTAAAAAGAATTTCATTTGGACTCTAGCAAAATAGAAACCAAAGCTAATCCTGCACTGAAAGTTTTTCAACACCATTTACAGGGTACAAACAGGTAAATAATACCTATTTTACATCAAAACAGGTTCCTTAAGTTTCCTTAGAATTTCACCTAGAGTATATGCTAACATTTGTTTGTTTTCTGCCATGAATAACACGCTCCTAAGGAAAACATACACTTAAGCATCTAGTAAAGTTCTCAGCTACTCTGAGCTAAAATTAAAGTGTTGGCTCGATACAGCTTCAGAACCAGAACATCTTTATCTTTGGGTGATAGCTCTTCTGATAAAATTTAAGAATATTCAGTCACTTTGCCTTCCAAGTTAAAAATAAAAATATCTTTCAGCAAATTATCTCCAGTTTTGCTTTTCGGTAATAACTAAAAAATAAAATTCAAAATACATGGAGAAAAACAAGCCCTTTCCTTTGTTTTCTATCAACATCTAAATCAGACTTACATGGCAATATATCCTTGTATCTATTCTTTTTAACATTTTCTTCTTTTTCTCCAGTGGCTGTTGGGTAGATCTTCTCTGTTCTGTATTTTGTTGATAATCTTCTTAACCTCTGGAATAAAAGATTTATGTTAAATTTCCAAGCCTCAAGATAAACATCACAAGGGATTAATTTCATCAACACAGATGACCACTTGGAAAAAAATCTCTTCTGTCCCTTTATGATATCCACTACAATGAAGTTTAAACACCTAGTTATCCAGTACTTTTAGCACATCAAGAGGTTATACCCAAGTTGATGCCAGCTCTAAGCATCATGAGACATGGAACTTTGGAAAAGCCAGTACAGCACCAGCATGAACTATGGCCATATTTTACTTGGAAATACATTGTCCTGTTGAGTAACAACTGCATTAAGAATACCTGTGAGAAACAAATATCTCAGGGTACCTGGAGGAAGAGCACAGCTGGCTCAGGAACAGCTGGTACTTGGCTCTGAGGCACAAAGCTTCCAGCACTGACAACTGAACAGAAACCACAACCTTGCATTTAACTGGTGCCGACTCCTAACACCCAACTATTGTTGAGTTTCAAGTTCAAAGAAGGAAGGTCCCTGTCTCTCAGAGAGAAGCTATTCACAGTTAAGATGAGTGTGCTGTATTCACAACGTCATTTTTTCCCCTCCATCTATTTCAAATCCTAGAAATGTGAGAGAGTCAAAATCTATAATAATAAAAACCAGCCCCTGCCTTTCAGTAACCTAGGAAATAAAAAGAACAATACAGCTTTCATAATTCCAAACAAGTTAAGCCTTTGCAACCTTAAAACTGAGGAGTAAAAGTTCTCATTGGGAAAAAAAAAACCACAAGAGGAGCCAGCAGGGCTTGTTATTTTAAGCTGTGTAGACATCCAGATTTAAAAAGAACACCAAAGAACTAAGAAATTTAACTCTGGTGGTTGCAAACCCAGCCATTCTATTGACACTGACGTGGTGGTGCTGCAAAAGACTATCAAGAGGAAGACTGAAAGTAGCTCTAAACAAGTTTAGAGTCTCCAGTGGAGGGGTGTTCTGCCCAGGTAGAAGCACAGACATTCTTCATGCTTCCCTATATTCAATTCATCATTGTACTACTGAAGACTCAAAACATTCATGATTTATGTTCTTTTGGGGAAGTAAAAAGAAAAAAAAAAAAGAAAGGCAAATCAAGAAGCACCAGTTTTCAATTTTTTTTCTCTTCTGCAAGGACTTCATTAGAGATTTAATCACTGAACACTAAAGAGCAGTAGAATTAGCCTGCAACTACTTTTTTTCCTTAAAATGAATTTTCTTCAGAAATCTGCAATATTAATCAATGAAGAAAAACAATAAATATCTGGAGGTGTGGTAGTGTCTGACTACACAGTGATCAAGCTGCTAAATATTTAACATGAAAGCATTGTGAGAGTGAGGTACAGGAAGATTCAATTCTTAAAAAGACACAAACAGTTCCTGAAGCCCTCACGGTACAGACTGTGCTCCTCTTTGCAACACTAAAAACAAATTCACAGCATAACCTGAGCACACAGCAGGCAGAGAAACATGGTTTGTTGCACACACAAAGAATACCACTGCACATAGACTGTCCTACATAACATCGACCTTTCCTAAGTCAAAAAATATCACTTGTGCTAAGACTGAACACACACAGGAGTCTAGAAAAAAACAAATGAATGCACAGAATTTGGCTAAATCAGCTATGAACTGCAAGGCTGAGGAATACTTTGAAATGGACTGTAAACCTCCAGTTAAGAGGGGGGGAAAAAAGCAAAAACCAACAATGATACTTTCCAAGCACAATCATTAATATGATTTTGTTTATTGTTCCAACATAGTTGTGAGTCTTAAAGGGTTTTCCCCTCCATCTTACTGATTATTATAGGGCAAATGTCATGACTCTGATTAAAAGAAGTTTAGAGAAAAACTTCTTCTACAAACCATGACTAGAAGCAGAAGTTATTTTACATGAGAAAGAACACACTCAAGGATGTCAGGTTAGGTATCAAAAAGTAGGAATATGATAATTTTTGTGTAAGCCCATTTTAAAGGCATGCACTTCCACCAACACAATGTGGATGACTGCAAGCCAAAAAGGCTCCAGTAACTAGTACCAACTTTCATTTTCTAGAAAACAATGCTATGAGAATCCAGCCCTCTTCCCTACATGATTCAATCTCCCCTGCTCCGCAGTCTTCTAAACAGACCAGAAAGTAGGATTAGTTTAGCCCAGCTCCAAGGCAAAGCCTGGAAATGAAATACAGGTTGATTTTAGCACACATCTGTTCCTAAAATAATTCAGGATCCATGCTTTTAATGCAAGTTTGCCAGCTGCTCTCTGACATTAGTAATAGAAGATACCTAAGTACAGTCCTGAGAGCAATCAAAATGAGTAAGGAGCATTCTTTATGATTTATAATAGTATCTGCTACAAGAATAATATCTATTTCATGCTTTGGAAGAGGAAGAATTTACTGAAGAGTAAGGAAAGAATTTTTAAAACTGAGCTTTGAACAGAGTACCACAGGAATGGAAAAGTGCCAGACTCAGCAGAGGATTCTGCCTGACACGCAATAGAAAATTCCTGCAGAAGGCTACTGCAGTGTGTGCTGACAGCCTGCTGTGGATGCAAAGGATCCAGTGCTTCCTAGGTTACAGCCCAGAGTGACCAGGAGGAGGAGAATGGACTCAATAGCAGAACGGGGGTAATGACAGGGCAGAAGAGAAAAGAATTCTGTTCAGACTACACTGAGCTGACAAGACAGGCAGCAAGATCCGTCTCAGCCCAGTTTCAAGCTAATTCTTAATAAACAACTGTGTAGAGTACAAGGCAGCACTCATTTGGGTCAAGTCAGTCAACTGCCAAAATGCTTCCCTGAAGATATTTGGGTACCAACAGCAGGGACATGGCAGGTCCAGCCTGGTGCCTCTGCAGATAACACTGGGCACTGCTGTCCTGGTGCCACGGAAATCTTCACTGCTGTGTTCTTTTAAGAACAAAGAAAATGGTCTAAGAGTAAGCATGATGAGCCATAAATATACACTTAAAGGACTACATTCACAAGGCCTTTAGTTCCAGTCATTAGAAAAGCTCAATTTTAATTCTGCTTATTCATTGTGTGACAGAAGTGGTTTGTGGGATGGTGACAAACACCACATGTGACAGTGGGGAGATGAGTCTTTGAAACAATTTAAGTTTCAGAAATATACTTCCAACTTCCACAGTGGTTTTACAATCTGTACTACAAATCTACTTCAGAGTTTTTGTAAAAAGACAAACCAGCTTTTCAAGATCAACTTGTGGAATCCTACCACATTAAGAAGAACTTTGTCCAATCAGTTCAGGAAATACAGATCTTTGACTTTCATTGTCAGTTTAGTTATTTAAGACTTTAGAAAACTTTTAAAGGTACAATGCCTAGTACCATAGAAGTGCTGTTTGTGGATTAAAGAAAGTATTTATATAGCCTACTGAAATTTAAAGAACTCACTTCAAAAGCATAAACTTTATTTAAGATACAAAAGTTCCTTTGACTTCTTTCTGGGCTTCTTTTCAAGGAGAACAAGACAAATATTTCACCAGAGTTTCTGTTATCTCAAGTCTTTACCTCCTAAGCCTTGTCTGACATTTCTAATTGGCAAAACAAGAGATAACACAACTGAGATGTTCTCTTGACTCTCCTTTCTGACCATTCCTGAGGAGCAGGACATACCAGAGTGGCAGATGCCAGCTGCTACAGTATCCCATGAC
The DNA here is from genome assembly GCF_048771995.1 of Taeniopygia guttata. NCBI lineage: Eukaryota > Metazoa > Chordata > Aves > Passeriformes > Estrildidae > Taeniopygia > Taeniopygia guttata. Next base: position 11,979,091 of record NC_133025.1, read on the forward strand.
AGCCACTTGCCATGTGACAACAGGCCACAGAACCAGGCTCAGGAAGAGCTCTGCCACCTCTGGCAGTCGTCTCCTGACATTATGCCGATCACACAGGAACATATTTTGTTCTGCAAAATTTGCCAAAGTGCATTAGGAAATCCTCAAAGAAACAAACAATTAAAGAAAAGCTGCCATAAAAGTTACCTTAAAAATCAGAGCACAAAAGAAGATGCTAGAACACACTTTTAAAATGATGTATTAATGCACTCATTTAATAAAATACGACAGCTAATTCTATCATAAGGCGGTCATAGCATTTTTCTTACTAACAGGAATGGAAGAAAAAACCAAGAATTATGTGCAACTCTGGTCTCATTCAAATAATTTAGATAAAGCTTACCAGGGCAGAATGCATTCCCCAGTACTTACACAGTGAGAAAAATATATGGAGCAATGTGAACTAAATTGCCACCAAAATTTTAAAATTACTATCTCCTGGTTATCTCTAGTCAGATAACCAGGTTTCAGGTTCTGTACCTATGAACGAAGAAATGTCAGAGATGCCTTTGGCAACAGAGAGTCAATGCAGACTTTGGTATCAGTGCTCAAATGGGGCTCTGACTTCCTAAAACTGCTTTGGTTCCAGAAGTATTTCAACTTCAAGGCCTTGTAAATCCAACTGGAGGTTTCCTAAACCACCTGCTCATCAGTGAGGTTTCTGGGAAACACCAAGACTAGCTGATGTTAGTAAACTCAGGTGGAGAATGGACTATTCAGGAGTGCAGCTCCAGGTTGCAATAGCAAGGAATAAATGAACACAGTGAGCACCACTTTGTCTTAGGAGTATTTGTAAAATAGCATACACTTGTGACCCATGTCAGTACTTCCCCCTTGATTCCTGTCAGCTTTCAAACAGCAATTGTTTGCAAGAATTCCTAGCCCTCATGAAGGAGGGGAAAAGCCTTCCCAAACACTCATCAAACATGAACGGTGAGAATGACTCTGTTTTGTAAAACTTCACTGTATCTTAACATTCACAGATGGCTTTGGCTGCAAAAAAAAAAAAAAAAAAAAACAAAACAGGCTAGCAGTCTGCACTAGACCTATCTCTCTGAAACAAAGCCCTGAAAGGAGATTGCAGGCTCAACTGATAGAAGGAGGAGTTTTCATTGCCTTGGCATTCTCTTCTGGCAGCACTGACTAACCCTGGACTCTAGGTGCTCCAAGGGAATCTCTGCTGAAGTGATTAATAGACAAGCCTGGTAACTACACTCCCTTGGGAGCTCTGTCTTCAGCATTTCATAGCAGGACTATGATGAGTCCAACAAACCCCACTGCATTCCAGGAAGCTTGTGGGAATAACATAGAAGAAAAATCCGTCCAAAATTACCCAGACAACTGAAAACAGCATTAATTCAGTATTAGATTGTATGGTGTCTTCTGTACCAGAGTTGGACTTCAATTAATCCTTGTGGGTCCCTTCCAGCTCAGGATATTTTATGATTTTACATCATCTTAACTCTCTGATATTTTTTCAGGAAAGATGTGAATTCATGTTACTGCACTAATTGGAGATTTCTATCCCTAAAGTAGTATCAGCCAAAGAAGACAGTGCTGGTAGGTCCTCATGTAGAGAAGGCAAAATGATAATACTGCAAGCAGCCTGTTAAGGCATATATCCTACTTTCTCTGGTATCACATTAAAACCAGAATCAGGTAAAAAACTCAAACCAGCAGAATTGCTCTCCAGATTTAGGTAATGTCACAGTAAGACCAACATTTCCCATCTTTCCAAATCTATTTTCCCCAAAAAAATGTTAGAATTGGACACATCCCCCACACTATTAATAACTAAAAACTTTAAAGCTTTACACAGACACTATCAAAATGTGGGCTGATTGCTTCAAGTCTCCTTTCTTTTCCCTCATTTCTAAAACTATTTTTATACTATTTGCATGTTAATCCTAGTCTAAACTAGCAGCGCTATCAATGACAGTTAAATTATGTTCAGCATTATAGTTAAGCTACACACCCACTGCCCATTTTACAAGGTTGGATAAGACTAAGTAGATCTGTGTTTTGGCAACAAGCAAGGAAATAATCAAGCAGAACAGAACATTAAATTACTAAAGCATAATCTGGTTTTAGCTAGTAGCTTGCTAATGTATGTTCTGAGATATTTTAGGAAGTCCTGCAGCACACTCATTAAGAATTGGGATTATAACTTCCCGCCTCTGAACCATACTGTGTTCCTCAGCACACTGACATTATTGCAGTGATTACTGTGAGCACATCACGAGAAGAGAAAATGTGTTGGACAATGAAATAGTAACAGTTCTTTATGGATGATGAGTGAAGAGCATGAAAATTTCTATTAGTATGAAAGCACACAATTAGAAGTTTGATTGCCTTGGACTCAAGTCTAGGAAGCACCTTGATGCAAAACCAGAAAAGACTAACACTAGCCCACACTACAACAAGCAATTTTTAAGTGTTAGAGCAATTCCAGAACAATTGTTGATAATGCAAAACAGAAATAAGCCTCAAATTTTTTTGCATCAAGATGACTTTTTGTCTTCACAATATAAACCCAATTAGTCTATGGAAGCAAAGCCGTTGAGAAACAAAGAAACAAAACTCATAAACCAGGGAACCCCCTTGTTTAAAATAATGATTTCAAGTTACTGGATTCTTTTCCTCTTATTCCTTCAGTATTAGGCTTTATGCATGCTGAAAGCACAGATATATTAAAAGCATCACATTTAATCTGTATTTAAAACAAAAAATGGGTATAGGTCTAGGTAAACTTCTTTTTCAAAAGCCACTCTGCTATCCAGGAGAGGTTACCACACTACAAGTCCACTCCATCTTGAAAGTCTATCCCCAGACTCTGCCTCTGAAGTAAATCAAATTTTAGCATCCTGGATGTGACACTACACTGTCAGTGCAACATTTGAGTGAGAACTTCTACAGACCACATCCTTCACCCAAAACAGAGATAAAGTAGATACTTGTCCTCCTCTCTGTTACACACCAGATTTACTTCAAAACCCAACAGCTCTGATGTAACAGGAACAGATACCAAAGTAACAATGTCCCCAGGACCAACCCTTGGAGACCAAGAAGAAAGTATCTAAATGTGAGTTGAGACGTTTTCCACAAAGAAACACTCCATAGGCAAGAGGTTTTATTCCAGGTCAATCAGGCAGCTAAACAGAACACAAGCCACATTTTTTCATGGCCACAGGAGGGACTGGACCAGTCACTATTTGTGACAGCTTTTCAGCTTCAGTGCTTGTGTCTCAACCAACACAGCATCCTGAAATACTCAAAAGCACCCTGTGACAAGCATTCACAAGAAAACCTGCACAGCAAATGCACGAGGTAAAATTAATATCAAAAAACAGCATGAGGATCTAAATAAGTACTAGCCTCTATCCTTGAAGAATATTGAGGGTTTTTAACCATATCAATTTTCCCTGAAATATTTCATCATCTATCACCACCTATTACTCCCCAGTCTTTACCATTCCCTTGCCTGCAACTTCATAGTATGTAGCATGAAGCATTAAAATCCATGGAGAATCTATCTTGCTTTTGTTTCTGCTCAGCACCAAAGAAAAGGGGGGGAAGCAACCCAAATTCTCCTCCCTCTTCCTTCACAAGATGCAAAACCCTTCCTTTTTTCCCACGCCTTGGAACACATTTCCTTGAGGTCAGTGTTTGTTTTCCAAGCAATTCATACAAGGTGGGGGACAAAAAAAAAATATAAAAGCACCATGACTGAAACAGGAAACACTGAGCTTTCACTCCAGCAGAAGTAAACTAGAATGTCCTACCTGCTAGTCCCCCACTACCAAAGCTGCCATAAATAAAGACACAGGAGAATAGTCTTAGAGCCTTATAAAAACCTTATTTAAGCCTTTTAATAAATCTGCACACACTCTCACACTACCACAAAAAAGGTCTGCCATAGCAGTTATATCCTGCCTTCCCAGAAGGGTTTTAATAGCCATGTCTTGCAAATTTATCTGAAGCACAGATCCTGCCCTGTAAGACTTTCACTGAGAATGATTTTAAGCAGAAAAGTTGGAGCCTAACAACTGCTCTGGGTAAAAAGCAGAACTGTGTGTGCAGTCAAGAAACACTGTACTTGCAATCTAGTTTTGAGTCCAAATTACCTTACTGAAACACCTCTAGAGGTCAGAGGTGCTGTTCCTTTCAGTGGCATCCTCTGGCATACAGTTGAATTTCTATTCAATGACACATGTTTAGTGTTTAATATACACTTTCAATAAAAAATATGATAGTTTTGTCTTTCACCAGAAGGAGACTTAACTATGTTTTTGAAGCAAACTTGAGCCTTTTATAGAAACACAGTATCTTTTAGAGACTTTCAGCAGCTCCACTATTCAGCAGGTAAAACTAGGATACTGATAATATAGTTATGCCAGTTCATGACTGGCAAATAAAACCCCCACTATTTAATAAACAAAAAAAGAAAACTTTTGACAAACACTGAATCAGTACTTCCATGCAGCAACTCATACACAGGGAATATACAAGGGATTGTAAAAAAAAAGATAAGACATCAAATAGAAAATATGTTTATTATCTGGAGAAAACATGCTTACAACTATTTTCACCCTTTCTTTGAGGCTGTGTTTGGAAGCCAAGGAATGTGCTAGTCATAAAGAGGCACAAATATTGAATGGCATAAATAAAGGCATAAATAAAGAGGTATAAATATTGAACGCTATTTATGATAGCGTTCAATAGCATTTTAAGAGCTAGAAAGAAGTAGCCTCATTAAAGTCACAAACTTGTACTAAGATTTCAACTATAATAACCCTAGCTAATAACCAGCACAATATTTATGGAGATATAAATTATTACAAAACAAAATTCCTTTGTGTTTGCAGTATCTGTCAATTTTTGCCTATAACAAATTTGTCCCCAACACTTCAGAAGCACACACCTTGCAAGCATAATTCTGGTTTCAAAAAAAGACAGGACAGGGAATCCAATGACCAACAAAATTCTCATAATTCTGGCAGAAAGAGCTATAAAGCAACTACTGAAGTGATACCAAAGCAATAACGGCTAGTACAAAAACAATAAATTCAGACAACCAGTTATTTCCATGCATGATTTCAGATTATTTCTCTCCATTAAAGTTCTTGCTTTAAATGTTGAACATTCAAGTAGAACTGCTAAATATTCAAATGCTTGAACAATATGAACTTTGCCATTTAATTTGTTTCTGATGAATTCAAGGAAAGGTCCTTAAATCTTCATTTATGCTATATTGTATGCAATTGTCTCCTACAGAAGGAACACAGGCATCTGCACAGTATTACCATTAAGAATACATATTATAGTATTAATATAGTGGTACAACTCAAGGAGAAAGTGAACAAAATAAGAGGCAAGTTAGAAACAAAGTACTTCAAGAAAAGGAAAAGGCTATGCTTCTCCAACATAACCATTTACTGTTTGACATACCATTAACATTTTGAATTCCATGGAAACCTTAACCCAGGTATTCTCAATCCAAAAGTGGCTACAAAGGAAACAGTTGTCTCTTTGACAGGCCTTTATCTTGACAAGATACAAAGCCAAGAATACCACAGTGAAGTTTCCAGAAGGCAAATGAAAGTACTCTGTGTTTTTAATCAAAAAGTTTGAATTTTAACCTTTTTAAAATCATGAACATTTTTGAGGAAACTTAACTCGGAAGACTCACAAAAGCTTGTACCTAAAGTATCAAGTAAAAGATACTCATTGTACATCCTCTTAAAACCAGTGTTAAAAACCTATACCACTACACTCTATAAAAACCTATACCACCACATACTTCTACAATAAAGCCTTTATATATATTTTACTCTGTACATCAAAAATCACAGTTCAAATTTTAAATTATTTTCCAAATAGTTACAAGATACCTTTTTTACATTTATAATGCAATTATTTCTGTAATTTTAACATTTTGAAGAGCAAAGAAAAAATTACCTCATGTGAAGTATATGCTCAGTCACTTAAAGGTTTTTAAGTACTCCACAACTTAAATTTGCTACATAGCTAACATGCAAAATACAGTCCTTCCTGCCAAATTTCAACACAAAATTCCCCAAGTCAACTGGTAGAATGAATCTGGTTCAGACAAGGGCCTTGTCAATCAAGCTGCTGATAAATTTAAAATAAACCTCAGCTGCCATTGCTTTAAAAAGATTAATATTTACAATCCAGAATGTACAAGTCAATGGTTTGTTTGGTAAACAATAGCAGGGGGTTTTTATCTGATACACAAACAACTTTATTCAACACCTCCAGGTTCTGGATGACAGATTTACTTCCAGGTATTTCAGAAACACACAGGAACACCTTCAGATCCCACCTCAAGATCTTTATCTATAATTCTCATCTATGTGGAATATGTGACTCCACTTCCTTTCTTGGAAAAGGAAACTGTTCCAATCTGAGCTTCAAATAAGTATTTGATACGGTGCCAATTCAGAAGAAGAGTATGTGAATTTCTACAGGAATTCAGTCGAGACTAGTCTCTTTAGTTTGTTTTCACAAGGAATTTTTTTTTTAATCATCTGACTGAAGGGATTTCACAAGCAGAGTTTCTCAAAAAAACTTCCCAGAACAAGAAGGCATTTTCCTTCATGACCTCTCCAGCAAAGCAGTGCACACTAACAAACATTTTATGACAAACCAGAAGACAGTAAGAGATGAAGATGGGAATATAACATTAATCAAGTGAACCAACTTTCAGGGTCAAAGAATAAACCCAAAAAATACCAAATAAAATTGTAGGCTGGAAGTTATAATGAAGGAAACACAAATGCATATATATATATCATAAATAACTAAGCAGCAACTCAAGAGTTCTAGAAGTAACCAAGGAAAAAAGGCACAGTATAGTTACTGATAACCTGTATTCAGCAGTTAGTCCAGCATCCTGGCAGACTACAGATGAGACAATATAAATTCTTAAACAGGACACAGGAAAAAAAAAAGGTTTTCTTTTTAATTAACATAACAAGTTAGTTAAAGCTGTGATTTTTCTGTTTTGATGGGCTATGTTTTTAATTTTCTTTGTGGTCCGAAATTAGTAAAAATAATTCACCTTGAAATCTATGAAATTTTCCTCTTAGGACAAAAACATTCATATTCTACTATTGCTTGCATTGCCTAAATGCACACAAAAAGTGATAATAGCTTTTACATTTGTTTCCTGGTACCTCATATAAGATATGAATTCCTTTTTATGGCAATAGTTTTGGTTGTAATAGTCTGGAATTTGGAGATCCTTTCAAAGTAACCAAAGAATGCTAGCAAATATTAGCATCTTTCAGGAAAAAAAAAAAAAATCTAAGTTTACTCTGGATGAAGAAGCAATATTTTCCCTTTAAAAACAGTCCCTGAACATTTAAGTCTAACACCCTCATCCTAAGCAATGTCAGACTATACTTTCTATGACCCTAGTACCATTAAAGGGGCCTGGAAGACTTTTCTTTGATTTTAAGTCATAATTTAAGTTCCTTGAAATTGTCTCATTCTAACCACACTTACAAATGTGGCCAACAAATCCAGACCTAGTACATTATTGTTTAATGAGTACTAGTACAGAATAATTTAAACACATGAGAGATCAAATAATAATCTGCAGCAATACTTAAGCATGACATCTCCTACTGTCAAACTTTAAGCAGTGTTTATTTTCTCTGATAAAGAAATGTGGATTTTTATTACTTCAGAAACAAAATGTCTATTTTTGTCTTTAAAGAAATACTAGCATTTTGATGAATATTTTCAGAAAGTTTGATTTCTAAGCACTGTTCTCTGCTTAGGAACATTCCTGGAAAATCTGTGGTTTTGTTAAATCTTCTGCTACTTGGTTCCCAGTTAAACTAACATGTCCAGGACAAGCTGCAAGGCAGCTATTAGGCAATTATTAGGCTTCAAGTTTCATAGAAAGAACAGGCGCAGAACTGGAGGTAACTCAGAGGTATTGTCTGTGTCAGAGGTGAGAAGCTGGAACATCTGCTGTGAGTTGTGGTTGTTCAGCCTGGAGAAGAGAAGGCTGCAAGGAGACCTTAGAGCAGCCAACAGAGATGGAGAGGGACTTTTCCCAAGGACATGGGCAATGGCTTCAAACTGAAAGAGGGCAGGTTTAGCTAAGATGTCAGGAAGAAATGCTTTACTATGAGGGTGGTGAGACACTGGAAGAGGTTGCCCATAACAGCTGTGGGTGCCCCATCCTTGGAAGTGTTCAGGGCCAGGCTGGGTAGGGTTTTGAGCAAGATGTCCCTGCCCATGGCAGGGCCACTGGAATTAGATGATCTTTAAGGTCCTATCCAATCCAAACTACTCCATGATTTTATGATCTACCTCTTGCTGTGCTCCACAGATAATTTATGCTCTTCAGGGGCTGGGAGGACAACTGCCAATGCCCTAACTTGAATAATTTTATTACAAATAACTGAGGCTTATATGCTGGTAAATTGAAGGAACAAAAAAAAACCCAAAACCCAACAAAAAACACAAGTACTTTGACTGCAAAGACTTCCCTCCTTAAGCTCCAGAAGTTACATAAAAATTGACTGGGCTTTTGCTTTTTTTCCTTTTTCCTAACAACCTCAAGGATCTAAATCAAAGAAAAATTAGGTAAAAGTTTAGAAAAAAGACAGCCACTAAGCAGCAGTTCTCCTGCCCTTGTCAGTGAAACCCATCCACTAGATGTCAGTGTCCTCTTGGGCAGAGGAAAACCTTGGATCCCAATGGAAATAGGGCAGCTGGCAGTCCTTGGTTATCAGGCCAACTGTACTGGAGGAAATTCTTATAAAGCATCCCTGGGCCACAACAGAAGCAGCCAGTAACAGCAGCATTTGTGGGTAAGAGACACAGAACAAATATAGCCCTAGACACAAAGCTCAGCCAATGGAGTTGAGAACCTCATGACTAAGAACTCTTTTGTGAAACGTTACTGACATTTTTCAGGATGTTGAACATGCGTGTTAAAAAACCTGAAAGATAAAGTTATTTCTGTTTCCTACTTCTTGAAATACCCCAAAACACCAACCAACGTTTTTGGACAAAAAAACCCCAAACCACAAGAATGGGTCCTACCTCTACTAAAATATAAGTCAGGCTTAAAGAGGGCTAGACTTGGAGGCAATAATCTAAACTATTACAGCACAGTGTGAAATCCTCTGTGATTAGCATGAAACACCACACCCTAAATAAAGAGCAGAGCCAAAGTCAAAGTTCGGACACATTAAGTGACTGCTGTCAGAAGAAATGGGTAGAACTTTCTATTCACCTGCACTACATCTAGCTATTAAGGCAAACTAAATTTTGAATATAATTATTTCAGTTGGAAGAGACCTAAAATTATCATCTAGTCCAACTGCCTGACTTCTTCTAGGGTGTCTAAATTTAAGTCTAAAAGGAGAATACTGATATAAAAGGAATCTTACACTTGACTGCAGGACCATACTTGTAAACTAATGACACCTCTACAAATTATGTTGTGCTGGTAGGCATGGGTATGCCAGAGGGGAAGCATTATCACACATACAAAAGATAGACAAACAAGGAAGGTGAGAAAAAGCAAGCCAAGTTTTTATATTATATTTTAATGCACCCAGGATTGTAAGAAACCTATACAATCAAGGAGATTATCACTGTACTGGTAGCACAAACAAGTAACCTCTTGGTTCTTTTGGAGGAGACTTGGAAGGCTATGAAGTTAAAAAAAAATAAATTAAGTATTTCAGGGGGTTATGAAGTACAGATCTATTTCTTTTTGAAGATATTGGATCAGTTTGCCAGACAATCTTTCAATCCCCCAGCAAGAAAAAAACCTTGAAGCCAATTTGAACAAGCACAGGACCTGGCTAAAGACACATCCTGAAGAACCACTTATAGTTACTGCACGCTTACTTCTGTAATGCTTGCCAGACAGGAAAAGGTTTTAAAAAAAAATTCACCACAACTTTTTTCTCTTAGAAATAGGCTCTAAGGGAAAAAAAATAAAATGGGGGAAGTTGAATGAAAGGAAATTATACAGAACTAAGAAAGTGAAACACTTGCAAGCAGTCCAGGGCCTGTTGAAACATGGCAGGTATCAGCACCTGCCACTGTCCTGACCAGGGATGGGCTCTGGTGTCCTGTGCTCATCAACCTGCTGCTACTATGGACACAGTCAGAGCTTTTACTCAGAATCTGCTATTAAGAAAGACTGGGAGGATGGCTCCATTTCATTCCTAACATTGTACAGTACCCTACAGTCACAATAAAGTATTAGACTAGGTGCATATTTGATTTGACACATTACATCATTTTAATACTCTGAAGAACCTGAAAAGTATCATATGATCCTAAAATTTATCTCATCTTCCTCCCCCATTATTAATATACCTATTGCACTATGTACACCAGACTGCATTGCACTGACTGGAAAGCAGTAAAAAAAAAAAAAATCTCATTCACATTATTTTCTCCCAGCCACCACAACTGCAGTTATGATAACTTGAACTGGTCAGTTTTTTAGTTTTTTATCACCAAGTTATTTTTAAAGGACTGTCTGTCTTCTACTTAGATCCTTTTTGCCCACGTAAGTCTCAGACAATTTTACTGCCTTTTGCTCTTATGCTGCAAATCTAAAGAAACCTCAAGAAAATTGCCCTCAATACAGAAATAACTCCAGCTTTTATTTCCCATGTGCATATATGCCCTACAATAATACTGTGCTTGCTAGTCCATCTCTTTCCAAGATAATTGTTTTGATAATCTTAATGAACAAGTAGTACTTGAGAACAGCAAAAAAGGCAACTAGGGGAACATCCTGGCTAAATTCCAACTCTTCAGCAGTTCCTGTAAGCCTTATTTAGATCATATCTTTATCCACCTTGCTAACACTATTGGTTGGTCACAGACAGTGATCTGCAGATTCATCTACTCATTTTCTTTCCTAATTATGGATATACCTCTTGTGCCACGTGTAGCAGATTCTAATTTCAACAGCACAAAAAAAGAAAACCAAACCCACATACCTCACATGTCCCCACTAAAAACTCTAAAAATGTTTATAACATTTTGAGATCCTTTCCAGGTAGCATAAGACAACCACATTCATATTATCCTATTGTACTAAACACCCCTATTATTAATATTCAACTAATTTACTGTGTTCAAGTAACAAGCCCATCACCTCAGCACAAAAGTAGCCTTTACAAAGCAATATTTCCTTCATGGTTAATTGATTCTGATTTCATTATTATTAATTATGAACCTAAATGTTTAGATACCACCAGACCCTGTAAATTGCAAATGCTAAAGGGTTAGTGAGATTGAATGGAAACCACAGGTTTCTTATTTTAAGAAATCCTCAAAAAAAGGAAAAAGCAGCTAAAGCAGAAAAGCCTCTAGGCTTTTCTACCTTGTAGAAAATGGCAAGTTACACCTTGGATACAATTCTAAGGTATACTTCAGATTTTAAAGAAGTTTCCCTCTAGCTAAAACCACAAATGCATAAACCGCTATTTATCTGCTTCCTTCCATCGTATTTTGCAGAAGCTAACAAATGGAATACAGGAATGACAGGTTTTCATGATCTACATGATTATAAGATAAGGATAGAGTGGTTTCTTTCTTTATAACTTTGGGATTCTTTAAGTTTGGTATGAGCCATGCTTCATTAATCCGAGTCTATTCAGCTTCTGGTACCATGAACTAACACGAGGACAGGGTTTCATTCCCACCCAAAGACAAGGGTCAGCTGGTTTGTTTTTCCTGTACCAGAGGCAATAGTTAACATCAATGACAACAGCTAATTATACATTGAGATTTTCTCTGACTGCTGTATCAAGTTTTAACAATATTTCACCACTAAGCTTTTTACTTCAATTCTGTTGCTTTAATCTTATTTCCTAAACCACCAATCTGCTTTATTGTCAGTCCTTCTTCATCTCAGAGCAAATGCTGTCTGTACAGAAGCTTGCTAGGGACACCGGCTGCAGCCCACACTTGCCCATCTAGGAACAGGAAATCTGCTCTTTTTTTTTGCTTACATCTACATTAAAAAAAAATCTGATCTGTGGTCAAATTCGTATTCTAATTCTGGAAAGCCAGAACCTATTTCAGCAAAGCCACAGAATTAACAATGTGACTTGGTGAGACACTGTCAGTGGACGCTCTGGAAGAGCAGCAGCCACTGGATTGGCATCACAAAGCCCCACTGCCTGCAGAGACCAGAGTCAGGCCTTGTTTGAATGTAAATGCTGGTGACAGCTCCTGGCACATGCAGAACTTCCACATTTCTACTGTCTCTTTCAACTCAGTACATTGCTCAACATACCTTACTCATGGAGAGAGCAGCAGGCTGCCAACCTGCGCACAAATAAGCCATGAACACCTTTCTTGCTTTAGGTCACTAAAATGCAATGCAATCTCCACAAATCCTCATTTTGAATAGCTTCCTCCTAACCTTTACTCTTCTCTGCTGCCTTCTCCACCAAAATGCTGTTTTACCTCCCTCAAGAAATATACATGTTACAGCATTTTACTATTGAACTTACATTTCCATTCTTTATAAGTGTAATTAGGTGTCATTTCTCCAATCTCCAAATTTGTGAAACTGCTAGTCACAGCTCTTCAGAATGACAAAGTAGATAAAATACAGGAAATTAAGAAAGTTGCATTACCAGAGTTATTTCCTCTGATCTCTCAAAGCCACTCTCAAGAAAATAATGGAACTTAAATTTTCACAAAGATAGCAAATACTAAACCAAAGTGGGACATTCTTTAAAAAAAAAAAAAAAAAAAGCAACTGGGAAAAATGATGCTACATAGCACTAAACAGCTTAAAATGAACAAGTAGCATTGCTGCTTACAGCCATGAAAACTATGTGACGTGCTTGTCAGTGTAGAAACAGATGTGCCTTTCGTCAGAAAAAGCCTAAACTTGTAAATTCCTGCAGATGTTGAGGACCACTTATAGCAGTGTTTCTAGCCAGAAAATAGGCTATAGATATTACATGAAATTTGGACTGGGGAGAAACAAGGACCTTTCCCAAATATCAGAATGTCCTACAATTACTACTAGGAGAATTATTTAAGCACACTCAATCGTATTTTCCCCTAATGGAAATGGAAGCATTCCAAACCAAATCCATACCTTTAAAAGAACTCAATTAATTTTCAACATGACAGTTAAATTCAATCTTAACTTCTGTATCTGCTGCTGCAGTTTGACTATAAAGAACAGTAGCATTTTTCTAAAGCAATGCCCTCTTTAATCCTTCCATTGTGACTTCCCTTAAAGGCTACCTTCTTCTCATTCCCAGTTTCTAGCATTGTGCATCAGTATTCCACTGGGCAACGAGAACAGCTATTAATGCTAATAAGCCCAGACAGGAATACACGTTTGTTCTAAAGAGACAGTAACTGCATGACAAGTAATAGGATGAGACATACAGGATTGCTAAGTCCTGGCTTTAAAATGCAAAATACAGAAACACATACTCTACAGCCAAAGCAAATTAATTCACAGGAGCAGTGAAGTATCACAATGTCTTATCAGGATGCAAGTGCTTCTTATAGATGCATTATGGTGAAGAGCACAGGATGTGAGCCTGCTGAAGTACACACTTAGTACAAGATTGCATCCTGGCCCCAGTGCAAGCCTCACTGCTATTCCCCCTGAATACTGACTGCATTCCTTGTAGCTGTCAGGACTCAAAATTTATTTCTGAGTACTCAAATTAGGCTTTGCTCTCCATGAATCTCTGTAATAACCAAGCTTAGACAACAGCTCAACACTACAGTGGCTCTTTTGAGGAAAGGGATCCATAAGCAATATTACCTGGTCCAATACAAATGCTAAAATATTATTCCTGGTGAAATGAACAGACTACAACAGGAAAATTCACAAAGGACACTGCATGAACATTCTTAAAAAGACCATTCAAACCAGACTGGTTAAATCTTATTGTCCACAGTCATTAAAAAAACAGTGACTATCAGAACCAGGTTACATTTATAAATGTAACTTTCTCTTTAAGAGGATAACAAGGTCAATAAAATGTGTGGCTAAGCTACTCTGCTCTGAATTTAAAACCAAGACCCAAATAGACCAGCCACTTCTACTTTCACCATTGAATTAAGAAAAAAGACAAAACCCCCACATATACTTTCTTATAAACCAACAACTAATCATGCAATACTCACAAGCTTAAAAGGGTACCAAACTATACTATATAATCATTTACCTTCAGTTCATCAAATCCATGACAACCTGTATGAAGCTAAAGCTTGTTCTGAAGAGCTTCTAGTCTAGAAGTGAGGAGAAGTTGAAGTATATGAAACTTATTGAGATGCTTTTTCCACTCATCATGCAATGGCTTCTGTCATCCAAAACCAGTAAAAACCAAAGGTTTCAAAAATATAAGGAAATCATTTTAGCAGCCCAAAGATAAGGTAGCAAAAACAGAAATTAAAAAAAAAATTAGTAAAATCCAATCACAACATAAAGAGAGGAGCAGAATTAAAACATTTTAACAGATCAGAGTTGATATGGCTCAAAAATTAATGTTGCAATTTGCATAAGATCTGATAGAAGTACTGTGCCCAGTGAAAACTACACACTTCTTAGGATGATTCAACAACTAGCTGACATAAATACAGAATTCCTGAAAGATATCTTGTTTATATAATGTCCAGAAGCTAGATTCATTAAGCTAAAGACAAGTCAAAGACAAGAGTATGAATACAAGAGGAAGGTCACATGAGCAAGCATTTCTGTCTTGTCTTCCACAAAAATCTCTCCCCCAGGACCTTCAAAATAACCTCCAGAAGCAAGTCAGATAACTTCAGTTATGCAAGATGTGTTGTGAATTTTAAGGGTTTTCAGGCCTTCCATGTAAATTAAAAAATTTTATGTATTTAACTTTTCATACAATATGCCAATCATATACCCACTAACCTACCAACCACAGGAAGGAGAGAAGGTTGGGATCTCCATCTTAACAGATCTGCAGCTCAGGCATATGAATTTGGTAAGCTGCTGTGGTGGGTTGACCCTGGCTAGTGCCAAGTGTCCACCAAAACTACTCTACCCCTCTCCTGCAACTGGACAGGGTAGAGAAAAATATAATGAAAAGCTCACAAGTTAAGATAAGGACAGAGAGATCACTCACTGACAGCCAACACAGGCAAAACAGATTCAGCTTGGGGATATTAACTGAATTTATTACCAACAAATATTAAAAACAACAAAACAAACCAAAATACCCTACCTCCAACCCTCTCTCCTTCTCAGGCTCTATGCCCTCCTCCCAAGCAGAGCAGGGAGATGGGGAATGGAAGTGACAGTCAGCTCATTACATATTTTTCTTCTGCCACTGCTCAGGGAGATGAGTCCTTCTCCTGCTCCAGCATGGGATCCCTCCCCCAGGAGACAGTTCCCCAGAAACTTCTCCAGTGTGACCCTCTCAGCTGTTACCAACAAACACCAGATTCCAGTACCACACTAAAAAGAACCTGTTAGCAGGGGAAGGAGGGGGGAAAAAAAACCCAAGACAATAAGTAAATATTGTCTGCTTTGTTATAATTTATCTTACTCAGGTGTTCCATGCGAACTATTTCATCTACACCACCAGTATACAATATGGGAAACCCCTGACTTCAGCATCAAGTTCTGGTAAGTGGTAATACAACAGCCCAATAAAAATAAACCACATGGCACTCAAAGAATAGAAGAAACTCATTTTTGCATTTATTTAAAAAAGCCAATTCCAGTGCCTCCCTAACATGCCTGACAAAATTCCCTACCTAGCAAAAAATCAGTCATTTTTAGTTTGAAACATACTGTTTCTAGAAATAAGTTCTTTACCTACTTATATCTCTTCACTGAATTCCCTTGTTACTTCATTGCTGCTTTTCTAACTTCTAAACATATCCTGACCTCATATACACTTAATACATCTGGAAGTTACCTTTCTGCATAAGAGCTAAAGACATCATCATCGAGATTTTTATATCCACATACTTTCATTGGATGATCATATCATCTTACTGTACCAGACAGAGAATACTTTTCTATGAATACAGGAAGGGAAGCCCGTTATGTATGCTGTAAGGCTAGAGAAACAGGATGCTGGCTTCATTTTCACAGGATCACCAATTTAAACAGTGCTAATGCTTTCTAAATTGCCATGCCAGAAAGACATGTTGCTACAGCTTTGCACCAGAAGTACTAGAGTGTTTGATCATGTATAAGGTACCAAATGCAAGCTCACGTTTAGGCTAAGCCATATTGGAATTAGTTATGGAATTAGCTATCATTTTAGAGAGAAATATTATTTCCCTTTAGGAAATCACACTGATTTATGGCAAGAGCTTGCTGACTTTGGGATATACACGTTTTTTTAGTGTTATTGGTATCTCATTTTAAATCATTTATCAACCGGTTATAGATATCTGTAAGTTGTTAAAAAGACAACTAGGCTTCTCTGCCACTTTCACCTGCTCTTTTCAGAACAACAAAAATAGGAAGTTGACATCTCAGACAATTTGCAAGCTGCATTTTCACCACAAAAGGGAAAAGAAATGAAAGCTCACATTTCATCATCTTGGTCAAAATATTAAGAAAATAGATGATACCAGTTGAAGAAGTAACTGTAGCAGTGTAATTATAAAATGCCAGGGCAATTTCCACAGCAGTTCTGTAGAATACCCTCTGGAAAAGTTCTTCTGTTCATAAGGAAAATATAAAAGGTTGTGATAGGACTTAACCTTCAGCTTAATAACAACTTAGTTCAGAGCACTCAGTTTGAAAAGCAGACTGATGCCCAAAGCTTTAAGTGCCAGTGTAGCACTTAATGCAATTCTGTAGCAAAGAGCTATTAAAGGAAACAACATATATTTCTCCCTTCTGGCCTCATCTTCATGAAGTAGAAATAACAGAAAAGTAAAGCATCTATAAAACACCATATTTCTTTACTAAAGTAAATTCCAGTGTGTGCCTATAGTACTTTTCACGTCCTTTCTACCTGCCTAAAACCAGTTCTTTTTCTCCATTAACATTTACATACAGTTTCCTATATGTCCATTAACATCACAGTTCTGTTTATGAAACCACCCAGAAAATGAGTTAAAATTGATTTTACAGTCTAATTTTGCCATAATAAAAATCCACAGTTTTGTGTAACCACCTAAACTACTAAACCTTAAATCTTAGAAGTAACTGTTGAATACTTAGAGCTATCTGGGGACCTTCACAGTATCTATGAGATTATTTCCTTCCTTTAGCAGTTTGTGCAATAGGGGTGCTGCCCTATAGACAATTTATAATCAATTCAACTCTGCAGGAATTCTCAGTTTCTTGAAGCAGTTCAACTAACCTACATATGCCCTTCCCTCCAGAACAGTGTTTCATTTTCCAGCTTTATTTTGAGCTAAATGTTTCCCCTGAGTATTCCTACTGGACAACTGTTTTCATTTCAATTAACAATTACCTATTGGCTAAAATAATCAGAATATACATGAGGGAGTAAGTAATAATGAAAGCATTCCAGTTGTAATCCTGCTTCCCATGCATGAAGGTAAAGATTCAAGTAGAAACTAAAGGAAGAATTAGAACTTTTTACACATGTAAAAACAGTTAAAAAAGAGCTGTGCACTGTGCAAATATGCAGAACTTGATACATTTACCACTGAGACATCTCCATGAATAATTTTACTCACTCAGAGAGCAGACAGTCATCAGCTTCCAACCCAGCCTACCCACGGCCTAAGTCCAGTTTTATCTATTATCTGTATAATAAATATATATACCTAAATATAAACTATTTATCTGTAGTTTTACTATTCCTATCACTTATTTTTCTGTCTGCTTTCTATAATAATTGATCTCTTAGTTTTGTCCAGTGAAACAACAAGACGACTAATCCAATAAGAACATTTGTCTAAGTAGGAAGCTATACCCAAGTACCACAGATGCTACCCACACACTTGAGTAAAAAATACACTGTTCCATCACAGGGTTATGCACTACAGAGTCAAACACAATCAAATAAGAAGTGAAACATTTAGGACAGAGTAGAACACTATTCAGGCTTCTCAAGAGCAGTGCAGTTCCCACAGCAATCAGTCATTTAAACAGGATGCATTATCTACACTGACAAGTCCTCTGAACACTTGGACAGGAAACCCATGAAACATCCTTTCAGTTTGGAACCAAGTTGTTCAAAGATAGCTGTGCCCTCCAAGAACTACCGGGAGAATAAAAATAATGCCATACTCTCATAATGGAAGACAAAATGTATTTAGAAATGTAACCAACAGTGGAAAACTATAGGAAAATTCTGGAACAGGCCCCCCGAGACAAATAGCTGGAAATCATGCCAGTAAGTCCAGGAAAAATGTGCATGAACCAGAACTTAGAACTAGTCTAGCTCAGCACAAGAAATTAATTTCTTATCCATGACATTGACCCTAAAGCAAATCAGAAAGATAGCAAGGGTGGCAATAACAGCAGAGGTGCTGACTGCCCAACCTCAATAAAAGCAGGAAGTTAAGACATCACTCATGACCACTTTCCTTTCAGCCTCTCTTTGGTTGTATTAGCTGCCCAGAGGAAAAATCCTTACCATCTGCACAGCTGAAAGATGGACATTTACCTCTCCAGACCCCTAAAACCCCCACTCTTCCACTGATCCACATAGAAGCTGTTCTTCTAGTGACCACAGAGAGCACAAAACATCTGTGTGTTTTCAGAAGAAAAACAAAAAGCAGATGTCATCCACACGAGGCAGCATAAATGACAAGACAGCAGGACAAATCTAACAAGATGTAAAATTGTTTAAAAGAACACTGCTGTACTCTGACCTTAGAAAAACAAACCCAGCTACACCTTACAAGACTACATAAAAAGGAAGTTAATGTAAAAAAGTTTGGTTTAAAATGACAAGTTCAGTGTCATAACTAAATGAAAGAGATTAAAGTAGTACATACATTCTTTAAAGCAATATGGTTTTAACTAAGCTAACTTTCCCTTAGAGGCTGATGCTTTCCAACCAAAAATCATAGCAAAGATCAGGCAATTAAAACTAATAAATTTCAATAATGTTTAGGAATCAAGGCCTGCTCTCCTACATGTAAAACATGAAGAGTATAACCCTTCTGCCAAAAAGGAAGGAACACAAGTTATATGGATACCCTTAACAACTGTGTTAAGATTTCTCCAAATCATAGCAAATTAAAAATAGCACAACCCAACCAATCCATACAGCACTTAAAACTTCCAGTCTACTCATGTAGTTGCCTTTGGCCCATTCCTAACACTGGGTAATTCAATTCTTCCTGCAGAACTAAGGGAGCTCAGAAGTAAAATTAATATAGAAAACTGTCAGAAGAATTATGGTAGGATTTCCTTCAAAATTATTGATGCTTCCTTACAGAAATCTGAATGAATGAAACATATTTCTTTATTTGCTTTGTTCCTAATGACATGTGTAGCCCATGAGGCAACATCATTCATAGCTTCAGTCATCTTGTAATAGCCAGATATTTTCCCCCATTGAAGTAACTGCCTTGCTGCTTTTTAGAGCTGATAATGCAATTCTTCCAGGTTTTACGTTCACAAGACACTTCCATTATGACAATACTGCCTTGAAGTCGTCCCATAAATTAACACCAATAAAATTGCCTTTTAAAGAAATTAAAAGTATTGGCTTGTAGGAGGACAGATAGAAGCAAAAATTAGGTCAACTAAACTAGGTCATCCATTTATACCTCTATTTATCTGGTACCTTTTGGGAAACATTTTTCTCTACTTGATCTTTTTAGCTGTGTAAGATTTTTTTCATTCTAAAGCTGATGACAAAACAGCAGCTAGAATAAGGCCCTCAGGGACACAAGCAGTAACCTTCCTATGCAAACCTCAGTGACTGAAACATCCTGACAACAGTATTTAGAGACACTTTAAAACAAGTTTCCAACCCAGAATGACAGTCCTAAAGTCTGCCAGTACTGACTGTGCTCTTCTGCTCTTACAACTCTTTCCTTACCTTGCTGCACTCTCAGCTTCCCTAGTAAAACTCCTGGCTTCACACTCATATTGTCTCATCAATATTGGGTCTGAACACAATCTGGTTCCTTGAAGATGCAGAGGGACTCCAGACACAGCTCCAACAATACAGCTGCTCTCTGTGCTCCAGGTTCCAGATCCAAAACTCCACAACCATACCAGAGTGCTCTCCTTTCATAAACACATTCTGATTGCTCAAATTTGAACAAATAATTCACGACTTAAGTTTATATTAACAAGTTTTTTTGTCAGATGAAGCAGGAAAACAGAGTTTAATCTCTCTGCAACATTCATGTGCTAGTTAAAAGAAATAGAAATGCAGACAAACACAGCTGAGTTATCCAAGCCTGTGCTGGCATAACCATAGCAATTGTGGAGTACAACAGCTTGAGGAAAACACCAGGATGCAAACACTGCACTTCCTAGTGGCACGAAGAGCTCCTGCTCTACCTAATTCACTTGCGCTTTACTCAGTTCCTTATCTGACCTTTAACATTGATGCCTCTCCCTAACTGAAGGCTGTTATATAAGACCAAGAAAAAACATAATCTACCATCTGATTTCAGTTCTAGAAATGCATACCCAAGGTATTCCTACTGTTTCATGTTTTCCCAACACTAAGAAATGCATTACTATTTTCCCTATGCCAAAAAGTCCTTTGTACTAAGCATACTATAGTCAAACTGTAACAGTACACAACGGAAAATCCACAAATCTTAAATAGTAACAGTGAAGAAGATAGAACATAATTCCTGGTTATTACAAACCAATGGCTTTAAGAGATTAATATAGAAGCCTCAGACTTTTGCTGCACTCATGATCAACTAATGTATACACATTAGATAATCTGAATATCTGCTTATCCTTCCCCTGCTCACAGAGCTGATAACTTATATTTAGCTATAACAGCATCAAGGAAGAACAACCTGAACCTACCTCAGTTTTAAAGTAAACTACATGCAATCCAAACCAAGAAATTCATACTATAGAGCAGTGACACATATGCAGAGTACTACACAGACTTACAACCATGCTTATTATAAACACATAGACATGTACATGGAGCTACAGATCTATAGATTAGGGTCTAAAGTTGATGAATTATGGTCACATGAGACATATCCATATATAGGTATCTACTGATATGTATTTATATACATATATAACTAAATACAGCAAAAGGTGCTGTAGAATTAGGTAAGAATAAAAACAAAGGATGTATTTGACATGCTATTTAAATTATCTGGAGTGCATGTAGTATGCCATGAGGTGCAAGGTTAACATTACCATTTTCTCCTTCTGAACAATTCTTTAATATTCTGCAAAATCCATACACAACCCTTTATTCCATGAGAACAGTAGACTTACACACTGCTGTCTTTCGAAAATGAGCAAACAGAACTTATTACCACACAAGCTATTTGACACAACCCAGAGCATTGCCTAACTGACTTGGTTTAGTTTCACGTGCTGAAAGAACAGCAATTTTAGGCAGAGTTTGCAAGTTCTTATACCCCAGGGTCACTACAGCAGCTTTGTGGCTGTATTCAACTGCCTCTACGAAAATTCAGAATGGCATCTTTGAAGCAACAGAAACAGCACTCACTTCCTCAGAAGGGGACAAAGAAGCTGAATATTTAAACTGAATCATTGTTCACGCAAAACTGTATTTTCATATAACACTGAATGAATAGTATTTCACAAAATTTCAGAAGCCTCTAAAGTTTGGGCTTACTGAAGTGACTATTCGGTCACATTGCTCCAACCAGATTTGGTTCATGTAAAAGAAGCTTTATGAATGGCCTTGATGACTACAACCACACACAATGAAGTCATGTGCTGGGGTGTGCCCCCCCCCAGATAAATTAACAGCATCTAGCTGAAATACAGTAAACGGAAACAAAACTTTAAAAATACATTTACAAGCAAATTTAAGCATAATATGAAAGGTGACTACTAACAGAGCCATTATTTAACCCTGAAATGATAAAAATGCACAAGGCATATCTAAAGTGACAGTTGCCTATGACCTATTAACTCATTGCTAAGAGCAGAGTTCCTTATGACTGATCAGCTGTACAACACACTTACAGGTCATTTTCTCCAAGGCAATTACTCCTTCTGTCACACTCCAGGGAAAATAAGTGCTCCAAATATTTTTTTCAAAAGAAATCAATTCACAAGAATTCCATGTAAACCTCTGCTTACATCAATTAAATCTCGGATTTGAAGTTTCAAGAAACAGTTTACCATCTAGTTGATTCTACCAAAGCATTTTTCCCAGTTTAACCTTTACAGATACAAACATCTCTTGAAAAAGACAGCATGCATTTTATAACACATATGACAAAGCATTACTGTTTCTAACAATATATTACAAGCCCCAAACTCATGGAACAGATACTAGAAAACATCACTTCCAAAAATGTCTATACAGTGGGATTAAAAAAAAAAAGCAGAGATAGTGAAAAAAATAAATGTTTTATAAATCTCCAGATTATATGCCTGCCTTATAAATTTGAAAGGTATCTTCACAGATACTCAAGAGGTGCACTAACAGTATTTGAATCAGAAAGGCTTATGCAAATGACACTAATACACAGACAAGCTTTAAGAGGGGCATTTCTGAAGTGCTACAGTTGAATAGGTATTTCTGGTACCCCTAGTTCTGCCTCAGCACCAGAACAAATTCTACAGTATGACTGGCATCAGTATGTGGACTTTCACTATGTATCATAGTAGTTTTAATCAGTGATTTCGTATAGTGTAGACTGTTCATTCATTTTAAGCGGCTTTTAGGCGCTTTAAAAATTGTGCCTTTTCCTAAGAAAAATGACCGAAAAACAAAAGATACACATAAGTCTCAAAAAACTCACAAAGCAAGTTTTATAACATCTGGTGTAGCATTTACTCTGACCAGCTACATTTTATCCTTACAAGTCAAGCACATTCCATCACCCCTTTTTTAAATAGCATTTTCACAAAACAATCAGAAGTTAAATATAAAAGCTTAAATATAAAAGCTTAAATATAAAAATGTCAAAACCAAACCAACTAGATATAAAAAACATAGAAACTAGTTTTTACCTGTTTCAAACCATGCAAATTCTCTTTCATACTTCAGAAAACAGCAACTTGAGTACTTTACTGCTTCCTAACCTAAAAGTTTCATCTCAGATAGACTGAACAGAACACAGACACACAATATTTAGTTGAGTAAGTTACCTGTGCCCTCTTGAATGAAAGGTATAGAGATCTGTGACTAGGGGTAATGAAGTTGCCAAAAAAAGCTTATTACTTAGACTGATGATCTAAGACAAGACCATTTTGACACCACTACCTCCAAACAGCAGCTGAGGGTCCCCTACACAGTATCCATCACACACACAAAAAAATTTCAGCCATACATGGTATTCCATGACAACAGATTAGCTGTTATATTATATATATATATTATATATATATATTATATATATATATTATATATAATATATATATATTAATATATAATTAATATATTAGATCTACAACTCAAAAGATGAAGCAAGACTGTCATATGACAAAACAACTGAAGCATCTGATTTTTGAAGGTAAAGGTTCACACTACTCATATTTCAGTTCTCCTATAACAACGGCAACTACATCAAACAAGAGAAATGAGTGTCAGAATGCTTTTTTCATTACTATAATGTAAGAAAACAAAAATGTGTCAATTGTGGGTAAATTAAAATTCAAAAAGAAATCAGCAAATAATATTCATCAAGGTCTTTCTAAATTCTAGAATAGCTGTTTCCTGTTCCTCCATGTGGAACTTCGACTTCCAATCCTTGTTTGATGTAATGCACATGTTCATTACAAAAAAATCAGAACCTAGACCACGCTGGTTGTATTCATACAGCATGAAACACCAAGAGGAAACAATCTATACTTATTTCCTTCTACCCAAATAGCAATGTCAGCAAAAACCCAGGAAAAAATATACTCCTGGATGTACTGCAACCATGGTAGCAAAGTCCTCACCTAAATTATTTTAGGAAAAAGCCCACTTGCCCCATATCCACATATACATGATTACTGGCAAGGCTTACAGACATGTCTGTCCTGTTTCCAAACTATCCACTTCATTTAATCCTAACTGTGCACACCCAGAGTACTGAAGTGATCTACTAATAAGTCCTGCTTACTTCCTATGCAAATTAATTAAAGCATTTGATTTCCAGTAACAAACTTGCTACTGGTGCCCAGATCGTAGAGTTTATCTTGATCTTGGGGGGAGGTGGGGAGGCACTGGTGGAGTGGGTAATAATCAACTTTCCACCTTCCAAGCGGAAGTTGTTTCCAGGTATGTCAATGGCATTATTAAAGTGCAGTCTCAGTCATCTACACTCTGGACTTTCAATAGCAATCAGCCAGGCTAATTAGCCTAGCTGTGCACACCTCTAGCTTCTCTAACCTCTCCAGCACTCCTTGGCAGCCAGCACCTACTTTCAGTTCATTCACCCAGGCCTATATACAACTCTCTAAGCCTATTACTCAACACATTCAAAGGCAATAAAGACCTAAAGAATTGTTTTCATTTGCATTCACCCACTATTTCATTCATATTTTAGATTCTATTTTGACTTGGAAATGAAGAGATGAGTAACAGCAATTCCTATCCCACAAACTTGCCACTATTTAACAGCCAGAGAACATCATGCACTTAAATGAGATAACACAACTTCCTCCCTTCTCACCCTCAAAAAATACCTACTCATTCTTTAACTGAACAGAATACTGAAATTTATATCCCCTTTATCTCTCTTTCCTTCCTCCTCTTCAATCATTTCAAAGAGGACATAAGCATGACTCTATTAAGACAGCCAAATACACACCAAAGCACCCTAAAAATCCCAAAATACTCCAATACATTAATAGTGGAAAAAGACCCTTAAAAATCAGCAATTATGATTCTTGTCATCACATTAATCTATATCTGCTTTATTACATAAAGGTGAATATTAGAACTGATGATCCTAATTTCCTGGTTTTCCTTTAATTTCCGATACAAAAATCAAATACAAAAGTTTGAAAAGCAAAGTGTTAAAAGACAAAAGAAATTTTCTACACAATTCTCCCCAAAACATTTAACACTCTTGCAGGTAATACATCTTTCTCCTGAAATGTCTTGCCCATTAGTTCCTATAATCCTATTTTCCCATTTTTAACCATATTCTCTTTTCTTGCTGCTACAGGAAAGCAATGGGAAAACTCACTGTCTATACTGCTGCAAGCTACAAAAACAACCCACTGTCAAATAGAGAAATTGAACCAAAAGCTATTTTTCCATACAGAGATGCCACTACTTCAAAGAAAGGATGATAAAAATACCTATTGTATATCATTTGACTACAACAAAGCTAAAACATCAGGATAATTATCAGATATAAAATGGTAGAGGCAGATTACGAGATCTAGAACAAAGTACTTAACATAAAGATTATTAAAAATGTCCCTCTTTGCAGCAGTCTAGGCCAGCCTTTCTGTAAAGTATATATGATTTACATGAACAAGACAGGCTCATCAGTACAAGGCAAGATGTCAATTCGTGTTAAATAGCAATTATATTACTAAAACTATGATTAATGAAAAGCTTCTGTCAAATTCTGCAACCTTTAAGCTCTCACGTGAAGATTTAAAAGGGTCCTATCGCTCCAATGCCGTTCTTCATTTCACGCTTTTCTCTCTTCCTTTCCCACACACTTAGATGTTTCAGCAGCATACTTTCAGCATTTGCAAAATCCTGCCCAAAGAGCGTGGCCGATTTCCCACGGGCTCCCTCCCCACCCTGGATGAACTCGTTACTTCCCAAAGTCCACTTCCTCTTCCAGCCCTGGACCTGCCAGCGCTCCCAACGCCCCTCCGCCTTGCGCAACATCCGCGGCCTCCTCCCCACATTTCGGACATCTCCGATGCCACACTGACATTGAGATTTTTTTTTTTTTTTTTTGTTCCCAGACCACTAGCACAGACTGACAGCTTAAAGGGCTAACGATGTGCTTTTAACCCCAAAGAGCCACGCATAATAAAACGAGCTACAAAGACAGATACGGAAGGCATTAACCCGCTCTCCTTCAGCTCTTCTGTGGGTCAAACGGCATTTCGATAGTAAGCATTTAAATTATATTTAAAAGTGCCAGCAACATCTGCCCAATCAAAATTATTGTTCACAGCTCCGACGACCAATTCAAAAGATAAAACTCCCGAGATATTGTAACAGCCCTATTAAACAGCTAAAATAAACCACGAAAAGCACTAATTCGCCAACAGAATTTTTCCCCGAGAGCACACGTTAACCAAAGGCTGACGAACTGATCTGGAAGGAAGAAAGGACGAGGGATACAGGCAGGGCTGCGATGGGGGATGGGAGACGTTAGCGAAGGGAAGATGAATATTCCTCCAAGGACTATCAATACGTTTAACACATCTCCTCGGAAAGAAGAGAAATCACAAGCAGGCAGCTACAGGGGCAGATAAAAGGGGAAGGAGGGAAGGAGTGCCCGATTATTCCCAGCTGACATCACAGACGGCAACCCTGCAGAAAAGGGGCTGCCAGGGCGAGGAAGCGCTCGCAGCCCCCCCGCCTCGCCTCTGTCCCCTTTATGTGCTCAGGGAAGCAGCGGGGCGGGCGGACGAAGAGCCCCCGGTTAATTTTGCAAGAGCCGATGACCACCGCCTCGCCGGGAGCGGGGAAGGGCCGCGGTGACAAACCTCCCGGGGCTGGAGGGCAGGAAGGAGGCTGAATCCCGGCGGACACTCTCCCTCCCTCCCCCCGCCGAGCTCGGAAGCGGCGGTGGGCACCGGGAGCCGGCCGAGCCCCGGGGCACACAATAGCAGCTCAGCCCCAGGGATGCGCCGCCCGCCCGCCCGACACCCGCTCGCCGGCGGGGGATGGGGAAGGGGCTGCGGGTCACCCCCCCGCCCCGGGGCCGGCAGAGCCCCGCCCGCGCCGCCGCCCCTCACCATGAAGTCGCTGGCGAAGTTGTCCTCCCCATTGTGGTCCGTGTCCTTCATGGCCTGGACGCGCTTAATGAATTTCCTCAGAATCTCCTCCTGGCTCATCCTGCCCCGCCGACCGCCCTGCGGAGCGGGAGCCCCGGCCGCCCGTCCGCTCTCCGCCCGGAGCCCCCTCCGCCGCAGACCCGTCACCCGGCTGCCTTCCTTCCCCTCGCTGCCTCGCCTCTCCCGCGCCCGGGCCTGCCCGCGGCCTGCTGGCCCCGCTCTGGCTCCGCTCCCGCCCCGCTCACGGCCGCCCGGCCGCCCGCTCCATCCTCCCCTCCCTGCGCCCGACCCTCCCGGAGCCGCGACACGGACACGACACGGCCCCGCCCCCTCCCGCCCCGCGCACGCGCGGCGCTGCCCCGCCCCGCCCTTTCCCCTCTGCCCCGCCCCGACCCGGCAGCGCTCCGCGCCCATTGGCTCTCCCGACCGCCGCCTCGCCCTATTGGCGGACAGGCACGCCAATCACTGGCCGGCCGGGCTTCGAGGGAGCGCTCGCTGGGCTCCACGCCTCGTCCTCTCCCCCGGCCCCCCCCCCCCCCCCCCCCGTTTCCCATGGATGGGATCGCCCGAAGGGCGCCTCATGGAGCGCTGGAAGGGACCACTTGGCGCGCGGGGGGGAGGCTGAGCGGAGCGCGGTTTCCCCGGGCCGGAGCACAATGGGCGGCGGTGGGTGCCCGCGGCGCCGCGCCGGGAGGCAGCGGCATGTCGGGACATGTAGTCGCGACAGCGCCGCGTCCCGGAGCTGGGGGCTCATGCAGCATCCTATGGAAACGCCCGGATCAGACGGGTCCCGCCCCGGGTGGGAAGCCCGCAGCCGTGGGAAGTGCCGGGGGGTCCGTGCCGCGAGGCGCGGCGGCGGTGGACGCCGGGCAGCGGGAAGATGGCGGGGCGGGACAGGGGACGGGCGCGGACACCTGGCCAGGGACCGCTCCTCGCGTATTTGTATGTATGTATATTAAGGGTATATATATGTGCGTGTTTATATTATTTCGTATATATATATACATATATATATGGAAGTGTATGCTCTATGAAGTGTATATATATATATGTGTGTGTGTGTGTGCATATATATATATATGTATGTATGTATGTGTGTGCAGATAGATAGACAGATCTACTTAATACAAATGTCCGCAGGCGAAGCTGATTCATGGAAGTGCTGCCGGCAGGTGTCTGCGGGCTCCGGGCCGGTGCCGGGCGGGGAGAGGGTCCCGCGCCCCTCGGCACCGCAGCCAGAGGGCTCAGACACCCCGCGCCTTCCTATTTTAAACATAGCCTAAAATCTCTGCCTTACGTGGTGTTGGAGGATTGGGCAACGGTGCTATTTCATTGTTAATGTTATATGGAAAAGTTAAACACCTTCATGTTTGGTGTCCTGATGACATTTATAACTTCTGCTTAAGCAAAGTAAAGCAATTGTAGAGGTGTGTGTATGTATAGCCTTATAGCTTAATAAATATAGCCAAGTGAAGTCGTTCAAAATGTAATTTTATTGATGAAGGTCTACACGGCCTTGAGTGATGCTGTTGATCCAGTAAAAGCTTGTCGTGCAGGCAGATAAATTCTAAGCTGAGAAGCATAACCCAGCTAAGTCACTCCTACCCAATCGCCCGTTCCCTGCTGCTCATTCCCTGCCCCGGGAGCGTGCGGCGCTCGCAGTCCCACCAACACAGCCCCTGTCGGACAGGACATCGAACCGGCTCAGGGAACTCACTCAGCTGCAATATAACTCCATAGAAAATCGGTGTGTTTTCTTCTCTGATCATTCCATTAATCTGGCTTTGTTACTAAAAGAAACCTACAAAAAGCTTGGTCTTTTTGTGTTGGGGTAAGATACTACTGTTTTAGAAGGCTGCCAAAGAATACCAGTTCCACACCAGAATTAGTACAATAGCCCATTACCACCCTCAGCCCACCATCTCACCATCCTCCTGGTGGAGGCAAGTTTTGAGATAGGAACCTGAACTGTAGCTGCTGATGCATGGACACACATTTCCTTCTCCTGCATCTGCTACAGACACAGCCATCTCTGGCAGAAGGGTAGGCTGGAAAATTGACAGGCTTAGCATTTTCACAAGACTTGCTGCAGACTTCAGCATCTTATTAAGGGGTTGGGTTTTTTAGCTGTTGATGTTTGTCAGCTAATATAGAGAAGAGAGACATAAGGACACATGAAGGAGCTGGGAAAGGGCATCAGTTCAGCGCTGCAGTTTAATGAAGCCTTTAGTGAGCACTCCAAACACATCAGCTGTCAATGCTCAGTCTCCTCTCCATGTCCTTTGCACCAGCTTCCATAATAAGCTAATCAACTGGGCCCAAAGAGCCACAAGGTTATCTGCCTTTCTTGTTTTAATTCCTCTCTGCCTTTTCCAAACCTCCTTTTCTACAATACTAAAAAGTAGCATTAAAGGGAAAGACAGAAATTAGAGAGAGACCAGAGACCACAAGGATAGCTGGGGCTTGGATCATCAGATAGTTTTTCTGTGCCACCTTGCTGGATTTCCATCTGCATAGGAAGGTTGCTGTTTGCTCAGCAGTTGTCCTGGCAAACCTGCTCCCAGTGCCAGATGGCAGGTAACTTCAGAAAAGCGATACTTGAGATTACACAACCAATTAATAAAGTCTTGAATGTTATATGGTTTTCTGCATTTATTCACATAACCAAGTTACAGAAGAGGAAAAGAAATATGATGAATCTGTATCGTTATTGCCTGACATGGAAAGGACCCAGTTGTTAGTCTGGCTTCATTCACAATCTGCAACTCAACTGTAACAAAGTGTTGTAAACCAGCAAGTGTAGCTGTGGCCTTTCATTTGGTTTAACTGATAAGAAGGTTATACAGTCTCAGAAGACAAAAAAAGCCCCCAAACTAGGCATGTGTCACTAGCCAGAACAAAGTTATATATGAAACAAAGAAATCAGGAATAGTGTGGAGAACTGTGCCAGGCATTGTCTGCCTGTGTATGTGTACATGTACCTGGGAGAGCTGCAAACCAAACAGCACCAGTTTTATCTCCCACAGCCCTGCAAATGGTGCATGAGGTTGTCTCATGTCTGTGCTATGAACAGACACCTCAAGCCTCAGCAGCAAAAATAGCATTTTAACTCAGACTTTTGATCTGAGGCTCATACTATCTGGGTTAACCCCAGACACCTGACCAATGCAGCATGTGTGCATGAGTGCCTATTTGTGTAGCTGTAGGAGCAGGGCGGAAAAACAGACACACAGCATGAATTACTCACCCTATAGATAGAACAGGAAGTTTCAACCCAAATCTGTAAAAGAAAATTCTAGTTTTGTCTTAACAATCCATACAAGTATGGTCCTTGAAGAAAAGCAAGTAAATCACCTACAGCTTCTCTGCTACAATCTCATTTTGCCTTGCCGTGCACTGCTCCAGCTGCAGCAGGGAAGGAAGACAGACACTTTTTTCTGTTGCAAGGTGGCTTCTCATGTTCCCACAAGGTAAACACGGTGTAAATTGGTAAATGTGCTTCCTGGCCTGCATACCATGGTGCTGCCCAGTCAATGGGTGGGACTACCACACATCCCAGTTTACCAACCTTCAGAGGTTTCCCTCAAGTTGAGATGGGGCACAGGCTCACATCAAAGCTGTTTGGCTTCAGTGCCTCTGTGGCTTGGAGCTGTGTTCAGAACCCAGCACATATCTAACCAAAAGTATGTTACAAAAAGAAATCAAAGAACTGGGGTGGGAGGGAAAGGTGCAAGAACCCTACAGCTCTGAGTAAGGGCATCACCTCCAGCAGTTTTAATAACTCCTTTGTCCAGAAAAACAAGAACTTGTGTATTCTTGTAATTTCGTGTGACTACATTACAATGATTGCTCACTTTGTCACTGGTTTCTTCTCCCCTCTGCAATAATCTGCAGACTCATGAACTTTCACTATTTGGAGTAATGCAAAAGAACCATAATTCACCATAACACTTTATGTTGTTGTATAATTAATAATGTAATACTGAAATTATTATTAAATTATGATAAATCTATCCTATACATGAAAGCTTAATTAATTTTATCTATACTGGGTGTCTGAAAAGTTTTTGTAATCAAAATTATTTAGGATAAAAAATAGATGTTAGCATTTATAGATTTCATAATAACACTCCTGAAATATACTTTAAGTGCAGTTAGTTGGAAGTTTCTAAAAATGTGGTGTTTCAATGGAAAATGCTGTTTCTGTAAAAGTTACATTTTCCACAGGAAACAATTTTGGCAATGTTTTTCTGCTTTCCGACAAAAACAATGCACTGTTATACTTACAGATGTAGAAATGTCTTTACCATTGAAGTCAGCACAACTTGGGTTAGGGACTCAGCACATGAAAGAACTGGAGCATGGAGTATAAATGCCAGGAAGCTGTTGAACAGCTCAAGGGTACACATAAAAACTAAGTCCAAGTGAAACATTTGTCTTTGATCTGACAAACCGAAATACAATGTGTCTTTCCATGAATGTCAAAATGTTTCAAGCTGGTTGAAAATAGTTAAATGAAACATTCAGGAATATCAGAATCACATACTGTTTGTATACTCTTATCCTCAAACTTTTCAGTATTAGTCACTTTTGTTTCTGAAGAGGATAAAAATACTGTATCGAGTTTTCTGGCTGATCTTCAGCTACAATTTAACCACTTAGATTATAAGTAACAAACTAAAATACAGCAAACTCCACGGAGTCTCAAAATTCTAATTTTGGAAACAAAAGACATTGTGGACAATAGATCTGAGTAAGATACACAGTATCCTTTCTATACTACAAAATAATTGAATTTCTGATGTAAACCTGAAACTAATCTTATTTTAAATTAGTCATAAAGATTTGATCAGTGTCTGTATAATATGTTCCATTCATATTCATTAAGTGCCATGTGACTGCTGAATTTCTTGACATTTGCCTCTATTACTCTAAGTTCAGCAATGGCAGACTCCTGTAATTACCACTGAAAATACTCCTACTACAATTTAATTTTACCTAGCTTACTTATTTTTTATTTATTTATTTACCATCTTCTGGGATTCATTGTGTGATATTGCTAAAACCCTTTATATATGACATTTCTTATGCAGGTAATAAGAATTTTAGACCAGAATTACTGAGTTCCATGATCAGGGCATATTTCGAAATCCTGACTAAGTGTAGCATGCACCCCCTCCCAATACCAACGCAGTTTCAGTACATAGAAGAAACTTTGTTCTTGCTACAGCACTTACTGAAGCAGCATTGAGGTTTAAAGTGGTTTTTAGGTATTGCTAGCAGCTGAAACAAAAATAAGAGTGTGCATTATGATCATCAGCATAATATTGTACCATCCAACTTTAAAAAGAAAATAGCTGTGAAATACTGTCCAGATGTAAAATGTTTCTGCTCTTTTCTTATTTTTTTCTTTTTAAATTTCATTTAATTAAAGATTTTTGATCAAAGTACTTTGATTTTTGTGAGTGGAAAAAAAAAAATTCAGAGTACAATCAAGAATTTCCGTAAGTCTTTAACAGTATTAAAATAAATAGCATATGGGTTTCAAATTAATTGCTGTGTCCCCTTTAGATAGCTGTTGCTCAACAGCCTCACTGTAAACCCTTCCCGGGGAGACCTGATGACTGTTACTTATACATGTCACTATTTATGCAGTAGGAGACCTGCTTTGTGCTATTAGACCAGGAAAATCAGGAACCATTTTCCATCTGTATCTTTTGACCTTATTCAAATTGGACACAGAATTTCTGAGCCCTGCCTTGTGCCTGGGCAGTGCCCCTGAGCCGGGCGTGGGTTGCTGCAGCACTGCACTGGTGGGCTGCCCTGGGGAACCTCATTTGCCTCCCTGTGACAAAGCTTTCCTCGAGGGTATTCCCCAGGCACAGCCGCAGCACAGCTGAAATGGAAATAACAGCAGCAGAAGGTAAGCCTGGGCACAGGCCATGCTAGGTGTCTGTGCTCTCCAGCCTTTGCCTGCAAGTATCAAAAAGAGCATTGCTAAAAAAACTGGTGTGTTTAAAAGACACCAGGAAAGAATCTGGATGTTCTAATGGGAGGGACTCATTCAAAATGTGATTTTAAAATGGATAATTGAATAAAAATTAAGTTTTCAGTATCCCTTGTAAAAAAATAATCATAGTATGGAATTTTGCATCGACTAATCCAAAAGGTTACTATAAACAGAATGAGCTTTGCTTAATTTATCTTATTCAGTTATTGAGAATCAGCCTCAAGAACAACAGAATTAACCAGTTCAATTTCAGGGTTCTTATCCATTAGCATAGCAGTATTTATATCACCCTTAAAAAAATCTTAGATTTGTCTCTAGTTTTACATTCATCAGTACACATTAAAGTATTCCCACTTCTCTAAAATGCATCTTTACTGAAAATAAAACAAAAAATTGCTAGATAGAATCTAAGCCAAAATTGTGAAACACTGCTCTTTTACCTGTTATGAGCATTCTCTGGATGCACATACTATTCCATTTTATTTTGAAAACTCTATTAAAATAATAACAAGGACAGAGACTGCTAATGCATTAGATGGACTGGTGAAACTGAGCTCCTTGAGTCCCTCCTGTGAAATGTCTGCTATTATGATCATTAGTAGTCATAATGACCAGTTCAGATTCTCAACTATTTTGTAGAATAAAAAAAATATTTTTTTTTAATAGTCTCTTGAGGGAAATAGTAAGCAAAACCAGATGGGAAGGGGAAAAAAAATTGAAACTAAAGACACCCCTCCCCCTCAAGCCCACATAAATTATACTATAGAGAGCCACCCTATATATGACCAGATCTGTTTATATGTTAACTTCAAAAAACTATGGGTACAGTTATGACTTTATTCTCTAACGTGAGTTTTCTCCCCACATTTCAGTGAAAGGTTTGCTGTTATATCTGTGTGCTATAGCAAAGTGACATAAACCCAGCATATACTGTGTTCAACAATATTTCATATTTCATTATCAGAGAGCACAACAATAGTTCCATTGTGTAGGGCAGCTCTCCTTGGAGGTGGAAGGAAGGCTGCACACAAGCTTCCAGAGTGGTCCAGAAATACGATGGTGACACCAGACTGCCTCATGTAAACAGGAAATCAAACCAGGATGTAAACCGGACTGCTTCCATATTCAGTAATATTTAGCTAAAAATAAACAGTTTAAATAGAGGTAGGAAAGCCAATTCTCTCTGTAAACTCATTTTCCAACTTGAATTTTTTCAAGACCTAATATAAAAATGCAAATAACACTCATCAATGAGTGTTAGTGTTGCTCTATCAATATGTTTGTAAAGAGATTGCAGTAACTTCCAGAGGGCCTATTAGTGTGAAAAGGCCAATGGAAAGTCTCTTTCCAGAGAATAATAAAGACTTGGAGATGAAGACTGAAAGTATAAGTATATCAATGATTTAAAAAAATCAAGGAGAAAAAAGGAGAAAAAAGTACTACTTCAGCTAAAAGACAATGTAATCATAAGAATAAATAAATACAGACTGTGAAATCTAGAACTGATGAGCCATCTCATTCTGAGAAGGAGTTCTCAATCAGCCCACACAGTGAGGAGAAGCTGGGTTTTTTTTAAAATAAGAGTATTATCTAATGCTATTGCTGTCTTCAAGACTATCATGTGGAGTTCACCTGGGAGCTCCTCTGCAATCTTAAGTTTCTTATGACTTCTCTGACTGTTGAAATTAGGCTAAAATGCTCTCCAACTTTAGGAATAGGTGAATATAGGGTAAGAACTGGAAAACATCAGCAAAAGTCACCAAGTCCAAGTTCCTGCCATCACAGGTAAATCTGAATATAATCCAATTAATAACACTGTCAAGCTTCATCTCCAAATAAATCACATTATTTGCCTCCACTGGCCACACAAGAATATTATACCAAAACCTCGGTGCTATAACTGGGAGGTTTTTCTTATTTTCAGCCTCAATTTTTCAAGGATATTCTTTCCAGCACAAAATATCTCTTCATCACAACCATCTTTGTTTCACTATACTAGAAAAGTTATGCTTTTGCCCTATTCTGGTGTCATAAACTGTTCATCATTTCTAACAGGGTCTTCCTCATAGCAGGAGAGTCAAATAAATTCTCTATGATGAATCAGTCTTTCTTGGATGGGGAAGATTAGGTACGTGCCAAATTCTAGATTATTGAAAAAATTCCCTAATCTCTGCATCTGCTTGCTGAGGGTGAAGGCTAAAAGACAGAAGGAGTAGATGTAATTCTGAAGGAAAATAAGGAAACACGGGAAGAAGCTTTTTGGTTAGAGTTTCACAGCTGGTAAGCGAGAGCAGTATGTAATTTCCCAGAGAGATGCTTGCTGCCCGAGAACAGCAGCAGGAAATGGCCAAAGGTTCTCTAATGGGTGGCTGTCATTATTCCCACCTGGAGTACTGCATCCAGCTCTCAGGTCCTCAGCACAAGAAAGACATGGACCTGTTGGAATGAGTCCAGAAGAGGGCCACCAGGATGGTTAGAGGGATGGAAGACCTCTTGTACAAGAAAAGGCTGAAAGAATTTGGTTTATTCAACCTGGAAAAGAGAAGGCTTTGGGGTGATCTAATTGTGGTCTTGCAGTACCTGAAGCTATCAGCTACTGATCAAGGCTAATCAAGGTTTTGGCATTGTCACAGACAATGTAACACTGGAATAGGACCCAGAATGCAAGTAAGCCAACTGACCTAGCCTTCAAGGAGGACGCTTTCTTGAGAAATCCATCCCTATGATCCAATCTTGTCACCTGAGGCCCATAGGAAATGCTGGATAAGTAAATAAATAAGCTGCTCAGTTTTTTCTTCTCCTGAATGTAGAACTTCCCCAGAAACTTGGAGGCTGTGGAAGGAGAAAAGCCCAGACAAACTTGGCCATAAGACAAACATCTTGGTTACGGAGTCACAGTTCTGACCTGGAGACACACAAAGGATATCCTGGATGGCAGAGGTAGAATTTAAGTGATAGCCATTAGAAAGAGGAATCACATATAGTAGAGGTGGTGCATGTTCTTATTCATGTGCATGCTCTGAGGGGAAAGGATTTTTACATGGTCTAGAAGTTGATGAGAAGGTGTAAATGCAAACTCTGTGACAAGGCCTGTAATGGAACTACCCTCCAGTGCAATAGATTTTGCTCTAACTACCACCCTGTTCCTGGTCCTCAGGTCTTCAAGGACTGCCTTTTTCCTTCTTTAGCCTTTTGCCACCAAAAAGTTCATTAGCATATTCTTATTTTGATAATTAATGAAGGTGATTAATAGTACCATTGAATGATCCTGTGCTCATGACTGAATTCTGAGAAATTCCACTTGCAAAACAAACAAATCCAGAAAACCAAAAATACTAGCATGCAACTTCCAGTAGTTTAAACTGTTCCATTTTCATAGTACAGACTTTGGGCTTCTTAGCTTCATAGCAAACTAAAGTGGATTATAAAATCTGTAAATACGAACTAAAATAGAAAGAGGAAGACAAGAATGATTCAGCTGTGATAAAAAGAAATCTGCACAAAGAATGAGGGTAAAGTACAATGCAGCTGTTACATTTCAGCATCCCTTATTGAAGAAAATTAATATCAAACTCTTTTAAAATTATCTTTTTTCCTCCTTTTATTTAGCTCTTATGTATAAAACTGCAGTAATTGCTTGAATAAATGCACTCTTGAAAGGGCTAAGACCTCAGCATTAACAGAACTTGCTTGCAGTATTGATTGCATGTATGTTTGCTGGTTAATTATTTAACTTTGAAGCTTCCTACTGTTTTACTGTTCCTGGTTGTTCTACCAATTTATACTTCTGGTAAGCATCAATTTCTACTCATCACAGAAGAAACTCTGCTTGATTAGAGTCAGAAACCATTCTATTTGGTTCTATTTTCTATGTGCAACATATTCTCTGTACATGGAAAAAATTATATCCTTTTACATTGCCAGATGCACAGTCAGTAGGCAATCTTCTGCAAACATGGAGGGGTTTGTTGTTTTCACATCAACATTAACCATCTCAATCAAAATGCAAAATTCACGCTTATTGCCTTCTGGATGGTTGTAAACACTAAGTCCCTGGACAGTATTGTCCAGGGACTTTGTGTTTACAAATGGAGAATGGCTTTCCCTCCTTTACTGATGTAACTTCAGAAACAAAATTAGCAAGATAAAAAAATTGCCATGAGGTATTATAGCACATACTAAGCATTTTCAAAGTATTTGTGTCAAAGAATTTAACAGGATGTAAATTATTAATATCATGGAAACAATGCCATAAGCATGTGGGCAGAGCAACAAAGATAAAAGTTGTGCCTTTCATAACAGACAGCATCAAGCAGATCGAAAGCATGCATGGCAGAAAACACACCTGAGTATTTCTAAATTATGACAGCAATAATCACAGGCAATGTATAAAAATAATAAGGCAAATTTCTTTCACTAATGTTTTTTGAAGTTACAGCCCTGTGAAAGACACACTGCCTGGACCATTAGTATTTTTTACAAATTAGTATGGTGTCAGTGTGTTGGAAGGATGTATTTGCTGAGTAGCCAGGAAGTCTCCTGGAACGAGACATATAATTGACAAACATTTAATTGATCAAATCTGCTATGTACATACAGGCTATTTTATTGGAAATACCTGCAGAATCCATTAGCAACTCTTTGGATTACATTATCTTTCTCCCAAACAACCAACAATCAAGGAGCATTTAACATAGTAAAGCTCACCATTTTTCCCATAATCTATCTGGCAGTCAATGAGTAGGTAATAGTGTGTCTGAATGCTTTGAATAGTAAATACAAAAACAGAGAAAGTAAAACTATTCTGAGGTCCACACACAACTGCTAAAGTGGAATGCTCACAAACTTATCTGTACTCACGGTTTAAATCTGCTTTTAATTTTAGCCTTTACTTGCATTATACAAATCCAGTCAAGTCGACAGTCACATTCTGTAAAACAGGTATTACCAAATAAACAGCCTTTTAATATGCTCAGCAAAATTCACCATTCCTGAAAAGCCTGATCTCTGGTTAAATGCAAATCTACATGTTGCCATGAGTTGTTTTTTGGTTTTGCTTTGCTTCATTCTAAATGAAACATGAATGGTTGTCTTCTATACTGCTCACAGAAATGGAGATCTACAGGAGAGCAAACACTCAGCAGGATTTTTATAAAGAAGCTTCTCAAATGCAGTGATCCCAGCAGCACTGCTCAGCCCATGCCAGAGCATGGGCACAGCATCTTGGGGGTGTCTCCTGCATGCAATTCAAGGGCAGGAATCCAGCTGCTTAATTGTGTATCCATTTAATTCATCTCCCTTTAGAGACAGCCCAGAGAAGCCATTGCTAAACTTATTGCTCACTGCCCTCATACCAGTTTTTAAGCAGGACTGCAGGGCAGACCTTCAATACTCTGAACTAATACCCTGCTTCAAACAGATTCAAACAGAAGAAACAATAATAAGCAACAGAATTGGTAGACATCAGGATAAATATGGTACAATGAGGAAGAGCCAGCATGGTTTTTCTAAAGAGAAGTTGTGCTTCTCCTATCTACCAAAGTTCTCTGACATGTCAATAAAACATTGGCAGCACAAATCTGTTTGATACCATCTGTCTGGATTTCCAGAAGGCACTTAAAAAGTTGCCTCTCTTGAGGCTCTTGAGGAAGCTAATCAGACATGAAGAAATGTTCAGAAGATGGGAAGAAATTAAGTAAAGTATTAGTTGACTCTTAAAGTAGAAAGAGATCACACATGGAGTCCCACATGGCTTTGTGCTGAAGTCTGAATTGCTCAACACAGATCACAAGGGATCAGAAAACAGTGTCAAAAAGGGATGAAAATATTTGCTGATGGCACTGAATTAGTCAGTGATACAGACTCTGGCTGATTGCAGACTCACATAAGACTTTCCTACCATGTAATGACTAGGCAACAAAAATTCACTGTGGAGGAATGTAAAATGAGGACAAACATTGCTAAAAATCACTACAAAAGGAATCAAGAATATAAAATATTTTTTCTGTTGTATAAATACATTACATATCCACATCTTCAGCAGTGTTTATAGTTATGTGTCCATCTGAAGACAGATATAGAAGTCCTGTAAAAGATACAGATAAGTGCAACAAGTATGATTAAAGATATGGAGCGATTACAAGATGAACAATAAAATAGATTAAAGGTTTTGCTTGCAAAACTAAATAATATACTAGAAAGCAGTAAAATCAGGAGTGGCCTGAATAAGGTAAGTAGGAAATAACTGTTTCTTTCAGCTCAAAATCTAGAAGATATCAAATGAAGCCAGAAGGCAAACAAAAGGACCTGTGTCTTCACTCATCACATCATTAACCAACAGAACTTGTGCCAGGACATTGTGGATGTTGAAACTGTACCTGAATTCAAAATAAGATTTATAATAAATAAGATTTTGATAAATTCATGGAGCAAAAAGAGACCTAGGACTATTCAATACAAACCCACATCAAATAGTTCAGGAAGTCACAGAATTACTGATCAGCAGACACTCAACATGTATTTTGGGAAGGGCTTCTAGAGGGCCCTTATAACCTTCTCAGAAAACTTACTTGGTCGTCACTGTTGGAAACAAGGTGCAGAGCTAGATGAAACTGCTCTTACCCATATTAGAATTGGAGTAGTGCACTGTCAGTGTTGAGTCACTGTGCACAGAAGTAATCTGTGCTTCACCTGAAGAATGGAACTGGAATTTCTGGGCTGTGCCATCAAATTGTGCACGTACAGCTGTGCTTCTTGGAGAAACATTAAGCCTACTCTACACATGGAGCCACAATCTCCAATGTGTTATGAATGTCCAAGGTTTCTAATGTATGCCACACCTCTCCTCACAACTGCACATGCTCACTGCCATTGCACAATTGTCAGATTTCCCAGAAAAAGGGTTGCTGCATACCTCCAAATCTTAGATAAATACACAGTTTCTCTATATTGTGCCAGACAATTTCTAAGTCAGAAGTAATTTGTGTTCATGAGAAAACAGAAGGATGGTAATCCTGCTTGGAATATCTTCTTTGTGGCTTCTTTGACTTGAACCACAGTTTTTATATCTTTTGCTGGTTTGTGTTTTCATTGTCTGCAAATGAGAGGCCTCTTTTTCTCTGCTTGGTGGTTGGACCTAAAGGTTTGCTAGACAGTTACATTTCTTTACCCTCACCACTTTTGTTGTCACAGTTCACAGTCCTATAATAAGAGGTGGTTGAGTTCATGAGAACACCCTCAAATTTCTTTTTGCCAAAGTGATCTTCCTGGTTCCATACTGCACATGTGACTGAGGCTCTCGGGTGCAGAGGTGTGGTTTTATAGTGAAGTAAACCAAGATAGGGTCTTAATCATGTTCATTTGCCTTAATGTTTGCTTTGCTGTTTCAACATAGTTTTCGAAGTCTATTGATCTCCAAATAATACAGGCTGCAAGGGCATCTACGAGAACTCCATGCCTTTCAAATATCTGAAATTCTGGGATATTTTATGTGTTCTGTTATATGAAACAACTTTATCATAAATGTTGCTGTCTAATGCTATCCTGTTGTTATTAATTGCCTTGCTGACTAATTATTTAGCTGAATTTCATTAATAAAACTGGTGCAATAGTTGCTGCAAGCAGGTCATGGTCACCTCTCTGTTTGAATAATTCCATTGCCAAATGCTTTCAGGCTCTGCCTCAGAAATTAGCACAAATTGTAAGTTTTTACACTTACTGTGTAAAAACTTATTAAGAAATTACACTTATTGTAAGTTTATCCTTAATAGTCTCTGTACAATAAAAGTATTTTTTTCTTCTGTTTCTGCCTTGTGTTGAATTCTAATTCTTTTTGCAATTATTCTTGCATGTTTTTTGGTCAGCACAATATCAGCATGAGTTCTGTGGGATTTTTCTCAAATTTCCACATTTTCTTCAAAAGAACTGTTTCCTTTTCTTGTAGGACTAGTTCACTTCCTGCAGATAATTCTCTGGTTTTATTTTAGATGTTTGTAAAAATTGATTAAGTTTTCTATCAGCTATCCAGAAGATTTTTTTTTTCTTAAAACATTATATTACTGCCCTCTGTATCTGAGGGATAATTTGTAGATTATGCTATATATTGGCTGTGCCTGGTCCTATATCTCATACTCTGAAACAAAGCAAGACCTGTTTGACAAAAAGTAATGTAAGCCTCCAATTTTACATTCAATTACAAGCTATATTTTCCCACATTTTTTTCTCACAGAGAAAGGTTTTCTCCCAGAAAATTTGGCAGCAGGGATACCAAACCTTCCTTAAGAATATTTTCCAGGAATTGTTTATACAATCTACCTGTCCAGAGCTCGTCCAGATGGTTTTCCTTGATGTCCTATCATTGTGTCTCACTTCAAAGCTCTTGTAGACACATTATGATTTTCATTTGTCTCACAAATAAATATGGAAAGTTTTCTTACTGTTACTAATGTCACTTTTGCCTGGGGGGTAGGGGTAAGGGGGCTGGTGCTTTTGGTTGCTTCTGAAAGAACACGGGTAAATTTTCTGACATCTAATAACAATGTGAAAAAACTCCTTCTCTGCTTGAGCATAAGTTTGCTTCCCCAGTTAAGTGTTCCTCATTTGCTCCACTCCTGCCACAAGGCTGCTCCAAGGGCTGCTGGTGAAGGAGCTCAGAAGCCTGTATCACACATGTCAGTCAGACTTTCCAGCTCACACTCTGCTTTCAGTAGCCAGCTCAGCAGAATCAGTCAATCACCAAAAGCTGGAGACTTCATTGGTTTCAACTGCTTGGTTTTTCTAAAGGGAAATAAAAATGGATACAGATATTATTGATTCCTCTCACTCTATGTCCTAAAAGCTGAAGCAATTAATCAATAATGAACAGCCTCCTTTATATTTTAGTCACATTTTAAGCTGAAAAATAGCCTGAATGACAACATGTTGATTGCAGACACCCCCCAGTAGCAGCTGCAATCCAGCTTCTGTGGGAGATTTTTCTGCAGCCAACACCAGGACAGGGGACAGTGTGGGAGCAGGTATTTGTGGCTCTGTGTCCTGTACAGGGATTCTGCCACAGGAGATCAGCCCTTGTTGTCCCAACTCTGTGAGAAGGAATGGGGGTAGCCAGCATGAGCACTCATTTGGATCCACCACCAGAAAAGGGGTACAGAGAATTACAATTGATAGTGCTGCTGGAGTTATGGCCCTCACTTTGAGTGTTGTTTATTTAGAGCATACTGAGAGCTGCTGAATTTGGAATCTCCTCTCTGTGGCACAGCCACATGAAGTGTTGGCTTAGGACTTAAGCTTAAGAATATTAATGTTAGGGCATTCTGATATGCACTTCTATTCTCTCATTAGCAATAATTTGCAAAGGCAGGAACAAAATCAATCTCATAAATAACATAATCCAACTTGGCAGAAAATGCCTATAGAGGAATTAGCATTTTAAAATACTTCCAGCTTCTGCATGAAAAACTGTGAAACATCTGTCTCAAAAATAAAGGGTTTTTAAATAGTTTTCTGGAGGTCAAGTAATTTTTTTACACATTTATTACCTCATAATTTGGTGGGATGCAGATAATGCCCTATGAATATCAAATACTTCTCACTCCTTGTGTTGACATTTTTGTGCACATTGCTCATCATAGACTTCTGTAATGCAAACTTCTTCCTTATGACCTAACAGTGACTCAATTGGTTTTCTCAGAAGAAGTTACCTTTCAGCAACGCTTATTACAAAATATTTTCAACTATTATTTTGTTGCTACCTTTTGATTTTATCATTCACAATGGATTATGGTTGGTTATTACTAAATGTAGTTTTCTACACATTAAGCTTTAATTTCTACTAAAATTGAATAAAAAAAGTCTCATTACTCAAGCCTTAAAAAGCCAGATGTTTTTAAAAAAATCTTTCTACATTTTAAAACAGCTGTTTATGAGAGAGATGAACAGAACATTTTAAAGTTAATTTTGCTATCAGGACAAAGAGTTCAACAAAACTGGAATCCTTCCAATAATGCCAGTTGAAATAGGATAAAATCATTAGGGTTAGAAATTGACTGTAAAAAGTATAAGTCTGACTAATGAACCTGAGATATTAATGTGTATCCAGATGCTAGCAACATACATTAAAACCCTTCCCTGTTTCATTTTAAAAATTGACTGGTTTTACACCTCTTTTTTTTTTTTTTTTTGTTTTGGTAATTTGTGTTCACAGAGGTCAAAGAGTGAATTTCAATGGACTTTTTGTGTGACTTTCCTAAATTTCAGAAAGTATTACAACATTTTTTGATCACAGCAGGTCAGGTCACAGTCCAGCTGGGTCCATGCCCCCCTTTAACCTATCTCTAAAACAGCCAGTAGTGGATGCTGAGTGAATGAATGCAAGAGATGGGACAGATCCATAGTCAGGTCATACACAGGCACTGGCACTTTCAGCTAAGGACATCCTCAACTGGAATTTATACATTGACATGCTGTGCTACAGTTATAAATAGTATCTGAGAGTGTTGCAGCTCCTTGACGTGATACATTTCAAGTCCAAAACATTCTATGGTTTCTAGTTCTGTAGCATAATTATATGATACCTGGAAAAGTACATCCCTTTGCTCATTTTAAATGTTGCCCAACGGGATTTCATTTGATTCCTCCTAAATCCTTCTATCACCAGAAAATGATGGCTAACACCCATTGTATTCACAAGCTCAGAGTTCTCTCTCAAATCCCTCCTTAAATTTTCTTCTGCAAGCCAGGTAGACCAGAACTATTTTGAGTTTCTTCATACTGAAGCTATTATCATCTGTTCAGTGTCTGAAATTTTCAGCTGTCATCTTTAAACTGGACTGTCCTGAATAATTCGTTACCATTCTCAAACTAATCTCTACATATCCAAGATTGTTTATGGCCACTTAATTGAGTAGCATCCATCTCAGTAGAGATACTTGCAGAGACTCTTTATAACATCCTTTATTGTGAAGACAAGGACTCTGAAGAGAACTTTTTCTTTCATTAGATGATG
This sequence comes from Taeniopygia guttata, assembly GCF_048771995.1. NCBI lineage: Eukaryota > Metazoa > Chordata > Aves > Passeriformes > Estrildidae > Taeniopygia > Taeniopygia guttata. The sequence continues at coordinate 12,023,230 of NC_133025.1, forward strand.
CCTCCATTTATTTCAAATACTTTGGTGAGGGACTTAAAAAAAAATTTAAAACTGTAAAACTTAAAAAAAATTCTGAAAACATCAGTATACTTACTGTAAACACTGGGTGACCCTTGCCCATTGATCTCTAGCATCTCCAGTAACTTTGTGAAACACCACACCAGATCTAGAGGTTTTGCTGATTTTTCTCCAGCATATCAATCTGAATGCAGTGTTTATTTTTTTGTAGTCTTTTGTATAGTTTCCACCAATATATTCATATGTATTTTCTTCTCCTATGCCCTTTCTATTTAAGAACAGCATCTGTAAGGAAAACATATTTTCATTTTTTGTACGCTATACACAACAAGCCAAAGGAACTTTAATGAAAAATTAATACAACACATTTGCAGAGCTTCAAGGGCAAGTTTTACTGTAGAAAGAGGCTTGAAGGCCTTTGGAAGTAATTGAAAGCCCACTGAGTCCTTTTGCAGCTCCAAAGATTTCCAATACATTTAGATGACCTGGTCACTGTGTGTTTGATGCAAAGAAAAATTTGCAGCTAAGGCTCTGCTGTAGAAAAGGCTTCTGACAGGTTATAAAGTTCCCCATGTGGCTGATGCTGTTCTGTAGACTTCCAAGACGTCCTACTGACTTCAGTGAGCACATAATAAAGCTACACCATCCCACTGCTGCTTTGGGAAGCAAAGCCCATTTCAAGCAGAAGGAATTCTTCCATGGAGAAGAATCCTATGTCATATTTTGGGATAACAAAATCTCAAAGTCTTTCCTCTGGAAAACTTTAATCTGAAGTAACAGCTTAAAGCAATTCTGCACTATATAGTAAGTGTCTAATTATAAAAAATGCTGCATCAAGGTAAGGAAAGAAAAAGCTGGTCTGGCATGTTATTGATTTTTTTTCATTTGTAAAATATGTAAACGAGCAGTGACAAAAATGTCAGTACTGACATTTTATCTACCCTTCCTCCTTTTCTTATATATTTTACATTTTCCAAATAACTCCTTATCAGCTCATTTTTGAAAAAATGCACTTTATGTCTATTTTCCCAATGTTTTGATGCAAAACTTCTGTGCATGTACCACAATTTGCACATTGAAAGCCAATTTACAATGCAAAATTTCATGTTAATTTTTTTATATGCAATTCAAATTTCCAGAACAATGGCACATATGTTAAAAAATACAGCATTGTGAAAATATAATCTTAGGTAGGCAATAGATTGGTATTGCACCTACAAAAGAATATCATAAAGCAGCAAAATATGTCTCACAAGTCATAGCAAAAAACATATTAGCACTCTAAGCAGTGGTTTGTTTGCATTAAAATTAGCTCTGAGAAGGTTTACTGGGAAACCGAGTGCTTATATTTTCCATTAGAGTACTGAGTGCATGATGTAGAGTTGCTTCCATTTTTGTGTGGCTTCTGTTCTTCTAAGCCACATGGAAATATCCATTTACTTAGAATTTTCTGTAAAAATCCAAAAGAATTTCAATGGAAGACTTAGGGCTGCATGAAACCAATAAATAAGACTGTGCTGTCTGCATGCCTTTAGGGAAGCAATCATTAGTTCACACCCAGGAATATGGTGGTGGATCTCACAGGAATTTTTGGAGCTACAGAAAGGCTAAAGGAAAGCAGAACTTCCAAGCCTGTGCTTCACACTTGGCCCAGTCACTTCTCATTTAATGCCAGAGGATGATTTGTACAAGGATCAAGGGTAGAATTCTGGCCAGCATTTAACTAGCTGGATGAATAGGAAGTTCTATAAAGGCATTATTGTCATCTAAAAATGACCTAAAGAAAAGTAAAAATATTCACACTTTGGAGTGCTCTGGATCTCTGCAATTTAGCATCAGTTCTGCAGCCCAGATGTCACATTGGAGATATTTCTGTAACCATGAGCTAAAAAACAATCTCTTTTTGTTAATGATTCCTGAAATTTTGGACAGTTGGTAGCCCAGATTCTGAATTTGTAGGTAGGCCCCATAAATGCTTCTTTAAATGCCACAGATCCACTGTACAGTCTGTTTATGTGATAATCCTGTTTCAAAGCATGAAGTAGGGACAGAAGAAAAGGGATATGCTGAAATGTACTTGTTACTTCTTGGAGTTAATTTTGATTTGCTGAGTTGCTCTTGACCTTTTACTATCCCAGACTTTTTACTACCCCCATTTACCATATTTGCATTAAGATTCCTCTACACAGCAAAGAGTAAGAGCAGGATGACCACAGTCACTTTGTAGAACCACAGCCAATAACTTAAACTGTAATCAAATGTTGGGTACTGGGGTAAATGTTTGGGTTTTTTTTTTTTCATTTTTCAGCTAGGGAAACTAACATTTACAATTTATACAGCATTCCATGTTTCTGCAATACTGAAAACATTTTAAATGGATTAATCCTGTCTGTCACACGCATTGAGGTCAAATTTGCTTTTATGGGCAGCAGTGTTACTCAGGATTAACTTAGCAGAATTCAGATTCTTCAGCATTACATGATAATATAATTTAGCTTTTAGTAATTACAAATATTTCAAAGAGGTTAAAACATTGAGTGAAATGTTGTCCTGATCTGGAAAGCTATTGCTGTGGTCTACAGGATTCCACAGTGTTAGGCAATGGCTGGATCTGCTCATTTTGAGGTTATGTTTGTGTAAGGGATGAAATTTATGCCTGAGACTAATTCACTGAACACAGGTTTTTGCCAACACCACAGGCCCTTGCCACATCTGCACTACAAGTGCAAAAATTCAGAGCAGGGCAAGAGGTTATTGAATCTCCACCTGGCTGCACCAGTGCAAGCAAATACAGGCCAAAGGGAGGGTTTCTCTTACTGCTAAGGAAGAGTGGTAGGCTGACACACAGAAAGGACAGTGAGCACACACCACTAACTAGGTCCAACACAGCAAATCCTCACCCTTCCAGTATTACTGCACTTTATCGTATTGGATATATATTTAAATAAATGTTGGTTAAAAAAAATGAAACAGTGTCTCCTTAAACAAAGAGTAGATCATCAATTCCTATTCATGGCCACAAGAAGAAAATTTTATAGTTTGGGAGATTTAGCATCGATATTAGGAATATGCTTTCCAACCTAAAGGATTGCTAAATACCAAAATAGGTTAGCTTGAAGACCATGGACTAGAAAGGCTTTAGAAAACGGGAAGTTTTAAGATCACTTAAGCATACTTGCATTGAGGATGGCCTCGGATACAGCTGATCAGCTCAGTGTAAGGGATGAAGCACCAATCTCCTGAATTCCCACACAGCTTCTCAGTACCATGATTCCACAGAGGTACAGCTGCCCTTAGCCTGGTACAATACAAATAATCCTGAAAGCAAATGACCAACCTGAAACAATTGTACAACTGAGTAAATTAAAGAGAAAGGAAATGCCCTCACAATTTTCTTACTACCCTTTATTTCAAAGTTATGTATTATATTGGGTCAGACAAGAAAACAAACACCATATTCTGATGCAATCCAGTCCTGTCTGTTTTGCCCACATCACTGTTTCTTTTTCCCTATCTTGATTACAGATCAGCGTAGTCCAGGCTTAAAATTGTAGTTGTCAGAACAAGAGGTCACTTGAGTCATTGCAATTTCCAGAAATGTGGCTTATGCTCTCAGAATTTTCTCTTGCAAGGTTTTTTGAAAATGAAACATATTTCATATCACCCTGTCTTTGCAAAACTTTAAAAGAGCTGACAAAGTGGGACAGAATGGCTGAAGGGTTTATGCTTGGGTTTTTTGACTTCATAAACATTAGAACAATACATTCCTGGTTTGGCCACTTTTATGGCTGACTGCCTGTACTTCTGGTAAAGAAATAGTTTAAATGAACCAAACTGTAAACTGATGCCCTATTGCAGTCATGGTGACTGCATCACCCCATTAGAAAGGGCAAAACATTTTGATTTGCCTTGGAACAAAACTTTTCACTGCTCTAACTCCTTTGATCTGTGTAAACCCAGATTTTGCTTCCTTTAGTTTTTCAAACTGCAGCTTGAGTTTTCACATGTATTTTTTTATGGTAAAAATTACATTTGTCTATAAAAATACAAACCCTGATCTGAATGCAGTCTTGGTCACTTAATACTGTAAAATTAGAAACTGAAAGCTGAAATGACACATTCAAGAATATATAGTCATTCTAATTCATATTAGATGAAACAAAACAAAAAATCATGAGATAGAATTCACTAATTTTTTCCCTTAAATACCAATTTAATTCCCACAGTAAGATTACTAGCTAGTAAGTCTATCTAGTGTCTAGAAAGCTAATTTTAAAATGTGCACCAATACTTTGCCTATAAGTATAATGTGTAAAGATGCACATGGAATACAGATGTTAAAAATATTACATCAAATTCTAGTCCAAACCAAATTATGTGCCTATTTTGTACCAGTAAATCTCCACCACAGGTCAAAAGGCACAACCAGCACTCAACAGAATAAAAGCTGAGCACTGAGAAAAAGCTTTCCTATATCAACCACACTGAAGTAGGAATAAAAAATACTAGCATAAAAAACCAGTAGAAAGTAAGCTACATTTATTCTCTAAATAGCAGTGGGGAAAAGTCCATAGTATTTGTGGTTCTCAAATGCTTCAGAAGATTGCAGAGTATTTAGTGGAAATCTTTCAAAATTGCCAACTAAACTGATGGACATCTTGTTTGTACATGTTACATTACCAAAATTGGGCATTGCTATATTTAAATGAGATTTTGTGGAAACTTTTCAGGTCTTACCAGTTTAAGACTAAACCAAACAGTGGTTCATTGAAACTGAAACATTTTCCAGTCAGTCTGGCCTAAAGACAAGACTTAAGTGACTTTAATTCTGGAATTGTTTCAATTAAAAAAAAAGAAAGTTTAAAGATGCTATGCTACTTATGTTAATTTGGTTTTGCTACACAGAATTCTTTCCCAGCTTTTATATTTATTAGTTATATTTCCAAGATTTTAATATCTGCCTTTAATTATTTTTTTCATTATTTTGTATTCTAGATGGGTTGTGAGAAGTGTAGTCCAGATGGGAAAGGCTGCATTACAATGTTCAAAAAGTATGTTATAAAATGTAATTCTTAGTAGCATCAGCTATATCTTCATGGGATAACAGCAGCTGATATATGAATCTAGTGTCTGGGACAGTCTGACACTAATAAGCCAGTTAATTTACAACAAGATTCTCTTTTCTGTTTATAAATATACATACTATACATACATACATACATACATACATATATATATATATATATATATTAAACCAACCAACACAGAAAAAAACTTACTGTGGTCCTCCTACCTACTTCTTACTGTTCAAAGATAGCCCATATTAAGCAAAAATAATACATGCCTTACATGAACACAGTTGTCCTAAAATCTGCAGCTTTATCTTTCAGGTTTAGCAGTAATTCCTGTGTTTTCCTGCTTCTGCAACCTTTATACAGCCATGTTGGACAATCCCAACAAACCTGCAAGAAAAAACCACAGGTTTCCCCACTTTATGAACACAATTCACCCTCACAGACTATTAGGCCTGATCTAGTCCACTTGCAGGCCTGCTCGTGGCTGTAATAATTTGCTCTTAGAGTTAATTATTTTTACACATTCCTTGCTTTGTGCTACTTTGTATTTGTAGTTACAAAGCACCTTGGGGTGGTGGGGTGTGGGGTAGACAGACCACTCTTGCTCATTTTCCTCCACACACTAAACAGTTGCACAAGTTTGGGTTCTTAGGTAACTCTCTAAAAGATTTGGATTTTTTTCTTAGTCTTGTTTTGAAACTCTGTATCCCCTCTGGAGAAGACCAAGCCTTCCACCTCACACTCATCCTCTTCAGTCATGGGGATGACTCTTCACTGTTTGGAGGAATCACATACTTTCTTCAAATTTTGTGCATCTAGGGCTCCTAAGTGAATTCATGGCCTTTCACCTGAAAGGACCGGTCTGCTCTGATCAAACTCTCTTCCAGGAACAACAGCATGTTTCAAAACACTCAGCTTCTCCTGGCACTGACAGCTCCTATGGAAAGGATGGTGAGAGGGCAGTCATTACAGTAGGACTGCAGCCCTGAGCAAATTGAAAGCTGGTCTTAGGGTGTTTGCAGTCCCCTGAAACAAATGTACTTGCATTGGCCATTTGAAAGTGCAAATCGTACTGTGCACACCTGGTGAGCCCATCAGATGTGCTGAAGAAGTGGTGGCTTTACAGACTGGCACAGCTGAAAATGAAGCAATGAGAGGAGGTTACAAATTACTGCTCCATGCTTTCCACAGTTTAGGGGAGGTGGGATCTTGGGGATCCCATCTTTAGAGAAAAAGACATAGGATAAAAGGCTGAAATAAATTACTCATGATCATTAGCTTCTTAGTCATGGGAGAATTACAAAAAGCACTACAACTGGTTCGATTTGCATGTTGTGCATTCATCCTGTGTCCTCAGTGTTTCTCAGTGGAAGGAACAGAGCCTGATCAGCGAGCTGCAAATGCAGCTCTGCAAGATGCTGCCTGCCCTCCTCAGTGATTCTGATGATTACTTCATTAGGTTGTTTAATGGAGCAAATTTTCTACCTCCACCTAGATTATAAGTAAGATTGCTCTTTTTTCAACTTTCCATATATTTACCAACTTCAAACCTTTCCTGAAATGACAAAAAGCAGAGCAGCAGCAGGCTGTATTACTTTCAATTGAGTCCCCTGCCTTTAGTTCAGGCAATCTGAGTTGACCTGATATTTAAAGTGACCTGTGAAGTTGATCTTTACATTCAGAACCAAAAATATTATTATTTTGAGAAAAAGAAGTATGTACCAGTAATTAAAATGTAGAATAAAAAAATAGTTCGTGGTAATAATAAAAAAAAAAAAAAAAAAGCAAGGGCATTTACAGTGAAATATCAAGGTGTCCTTAAGGTACCTAAATAATTGTAACCTCACTTCAGAGAGAAGTCAAACAACAATCAGACAATTACAATTAAGGTATTTGGTGCATTTAGCTTTTAAGTAATTAAAACTGGTTTTTAAAGATGTATTTACATTTTTATGTAATTTTTTTCCCAGCCTGAGAATACCACTCAAGGCTATTATTCATGGAGTTCTTAAAACTTTGTAGAAACATTAATTCTGCACAATAAGGGACATACAACTCATTAGCTAACCTCATTAGGCTCCCAGTCCACAAAGCAGTATAGAGAATCTAATCTGAGGTCCTTTAGCAATTTAGAGCATGAAAACTAAGCAAGCTTCTTGTTCCCATAACCAAGAGACACAGTCCCACAGTTTGTGTGCCCAGCACCACCCTGCACATTAGCCTACCCACAGTCCCCACTAGGAATGTGTGAACATGTAAAACCTACAGCAACTGCAAAGCACTGCTGTTTTCTGTGGCCACTCTCTTCCTTCTGGGCAAGGAGCAGGTAAGAAAATGGGTTTGGCAAGTAGTGAGCACAGAATCGATCTGCATCAGGAGGGACCATCTTTTCCTGCCATGGGCAGGGAGGTTGCACAAAGTCCCATCCAAACCTGAACATTTCCAGGGATGGTGTATCCACAACTTCACCTGGGCAACCTCCTCCTGTGTCTCACCCATCCCTCACCACAAAACATTCCTTCCTTATAAGCAATCTAATCTACTCCCTTACAGTTTAAAAACATCAGCCTTTCTCCTATCACCACAGGGCTCAGTAAATGTCATTCTCCATCTTTCATATAAATCTTATAAGCCTTATCTTTTAAGTAAAGAATGGCCACAATAACATTGTCCTGGAATTCTCTCTTCTCCAGGCTGGGAAAGTCCAACTCTCTCAGCCTGTCCTCAATACGAGAGGTGCTCCAGCCCTCCGATAATTTTTGTGACCCTCTTTTGACACCTCCAACAGGTCTGTTTCTTTCCTGTGCAGATGCCAGACTTGGATGCAGAACTCCAGGTGGGGTCTTATGAGAACAAAGTAGGAGGGGCAGAATCCCCTCCCTCTCCCTGCTGCCCACACTGCTTTGGATGCAGCCCAGGACACAACTGGCTTTCTGGGCAGAGAGTGCACATTGCCAGGTCATGTCCAGCTCTCATTCACCAGCATCCCCAAGTCCTTCTCCTCAGGGCTGTTCTCAATCCCTTCATCCACCAGCTTGTATCGATCCAGGGGATTGTCCCAACCCAGGCAGAGGACGTTGCTCTTGGCCTTGTTGAACCACATGGGTTCATTTTGATCTCCTGAAGTCTTCTGAAGAATGTTGCCAAGCACAGACTGTTTCTACAGCAAATAACTGTCCCCACCAGTCTGCTGTCCCAGACTGCTGCTTCCTGCCCTAGGGCCAAAGCTGAAAGCAATGTGTGGGCTTCAGCTGAAAATTAACATTAGATGACTTTTCTGCCTGAGAAAAGCAAATCACTCATTTGCATGCCTTCAAAAAGATACTTATAGAAAATAAAGTATAAAATGGAAATTAGAAGGTCTAGGTGAGAATTTGACAAGCAAATAGTTATTGACGTAAGAAAAATTATCGGGAACTATATTACAATATTAAAGATGCAAATTATGGATCAATGGCACTCCCCAGAAAATAAAAACAACAATTACAAAGAATAAAGCCTCTGCATGCCTATTCAAACACGAGTCTCAGAAAAACACAAAGAAGTTTAATAAGGATTGTAAGAAACAGGGCATATATTTTACATTAAAGGATATTAAATGCACTCCTCACCTTGGAATAAGGAAAATGTGATAAATGTATATAAAATCCTGAGAGGAGATTAATCCACTTTTTTCTTAACTTAAAAACTACAATACACCACATAAAATTATCAGGCAGGAGAATTAAATAGACAGATGTACTTCTTCCCATTTATTAAATAATTTAACTAATTACCATAGGATTTTTTGGATGCCAAAAAAATTAATTTGTATATTTCAGATTCCTTACTTTTATAATCTGGAAGAGTTGCAAGAGAAGAAAAAAAAAACTTTTATGTTTTTATATATTCTTTTATATATTCTTTCTCTCAGCATCTATTACTGGCTACTGTCAGAGGTAAGATGTTATTTAGATGGACCTTTGATCTGACTGGCTTAGTTAGTCTGAAGTTTTATGCAAAACAAATAATCACTCCTGTTTAGCTTTTTTTCCCCAACAGAGAACATTGACTACAATAATATTTTTCTTGTAATAAAAATACAAAACCAGCAGAAGGATTACAGAGGAAATAACATAGATATTATAAACTGATAAATTTAAAATAAAACACAGACAGGATACATCCAACACTGTAAGAATGAGAAAGTTCATGGGCTAACATACAAACTTTCTCATTTAAATCATCTAACTATCTAATAGTACTTTAAGTCAGTAACATGCGTATATATCCACAAAAATATGGCTGAAAAAGATTTATAGTCATTATAAAATAAGGATCTTTATCACTAGGTCATGTGGTTGACACAGTCTCTGATTACAGACTTATGAAAGGCCTAACCATGATCATGATAGGTCAAACACCTCTGCCCATGCAAAGGAAAACCACACTCCTGAGTGTCCTGACAAAATGGAAAAACAAGTGCATATACATTACTTCTGTGCTTTAAAGAAGGTTTTTCAAAGGCCCTCCTCAGAAGATGTTCAGGAAAAGATACAAGATGATCCAGAGCAGCTTCTCCATAGAAAAATTTAAAAGATTAATTGTGATTGACTTAGGAAAGAGCACAGAACACTAAAAAGTGCTATAGGAAAGATGGAGCAGGAGTTTGAAATTAATTCAAAGCAATTAAATTATGGAAGATTCTTAAATAATTCTCTCTTACTTCTCATGTACTGTGTAATTAGACTGTGGATAAAAAAGGTCATTGAGCCTAAAACTTAAAAAGGAATTAAATATTTCTATGGATTTTGAGAATATGTATAGTTCTAATTAATCTGAATACCCTGGAATATTAAATGTTACACTTTGAAGATGAATCAGTCTCTGACTATCAGAGATCAGAAGGAAACCTAACATTGAAGACAGGTGCACAGTATCATTATTTGAGAACCACAGGGCTACTTGCACCTTTCTCAGAAGCATTTGGAACTGACCATTTCTGAAGGTACAACAATGCATCCATATGCAATATTAAGTAAATTTTTGGTTTCTGTACTCCTGCGGTAACAAGAACGATTAAGAGTGCTGTGGGTAGAGGTGAAATCAAGCCCAGTTGCAGTATGCCTCAGTTTTGGTCCCATGTCATTTGTAGTGGAATGAGGAGTCACTGACCCAAAATGGGAGAAAGAGGAAGAGAAGCTAAAGGTGCCTTTTGGTTAGAACCCAGGGCAGACTGGGCTATAAACAAGTCAGATATGATGATTGCAATGCTTGTGTTTGCTGGCTGGGCTGAAAAGAGAGGAGTGTGCAGAGGAAAAGATGGAAGAGAAGGCTGGCCGGTATGTGCTCGTGGAGAACTTGGCACAGATCTCTATGGCAGCTTATTGTGTAGGGAATGGAGGGAGGCTGGAGACCTTTGGAAAAAGGAATTGACTAGGCAAGAAGACTGCTGCTTGTAGGACATGAGGGTCAATGGGCATTAAACATGAGAGCTACAGGAAGGGGCTGTAATGGGATAACAGTGCTCCATCCAGGTCTGAGAGTAGTGTTTATCCACATGGATACATCATACAAATGATAAACAAGAAAACCCCCTTGTAGATACTGTTTCTAAGTACTGACCAAGTCAATAGGAAATGTCTTGGAGTCCAGTAGCAGAAGCGCCTCCTGATGCCAGTCATGGAATAGTCAGGGCAGACATGATCTGCTTTCCACCATGTCTTGGCCTGACCTTGGGAAAGAATAAAAGCTGAGTCTCAGCTTCCAACATGGTCAAGAAAGGACAATTCTTTTCTGCCTGTATCCCTGTTGTTTGTGGTTCTTCAGAAGCATGGGAAGATGTGCACATCTCCAGGACTGGGCTAGTGGAATGAGGTTAACTGGCAATACAAACAGAAAAAGTCAAATGCTAATAAATGTGCAACAGTACTGATTGGAAGGAATTCCTTCAAATACTCATAGGGATAACAGAGTCCATCTTTACTGCAGCCACTCAAGAAAAAGGCCTAGGCATCACAGAAGACACCTGACTGCAGATACCTGTTCATTGCAGGCTTGTATTCAAATGAACTAACAAAATATAGGATCTACAGAAGTCCACCATATAATACACTGATGATTCACTATTTAATAAATAGTGTCTCACCATGCACAACAAAATCTAGGAAAATAAAAATAAGTGATACAAATGTGAATGAAAAAAACACTGGGGACTCATAGAAGCACCTAAAAATTTTGACTCTTCCACTTTAAAGTGAAAAGATACAAAAGTAAAAAGGAAGAGATGTGCAACGTGTTCTAAAGAAGACACAACAAATACACATAACTACAATCTTTATAACTGGAAGAGTCTTATACTGAATATTGGGGAAAGTCAGTTAAATCTGATATTAAGAAAAAATTCTTTTTTGACTAAAAGGGTGGTCAGGCACTGAAACAAGCTGCCCAGGAAAGGAGTGGAATCACCATCCCTGGAAGTGTCAAAAAAACCTGTATGGATATGGAACTTGAGGATATGGTTTAGTAGGAAAAAAGATGGGCAATCCAGTGGTGTTGGATTCATGGTTGCACTCAATGATTTTAGAGGCCTTTTTCAACCTTAATGATTTTATGATTCTGGGATTCTAAACAAATGGAAACATAATAGACTGCTAAGAGTAATTTTTTTTATATACACAATACATCTTGTTATCCTGACCCACAAATGACAATATATTAGTGTTTAAAATGTATCACCCTGCATCAAAAACCAGAAAACTATTAGGAAAATCAACACAAGTTAGAAGGGTTTTTAGAAAAAGACACAAAAAATACAGAAAAAAGACTGTCATTGTCATACTGTGCTAGTGTAATCACCTAACACTGCACTAATATTCTACTTAAAAACAGTTGTATCTTCCTGAGAAAAAAATCAAGTACTTTTATAATAATTCTTATGACTGAGAAATCTAGTGAGTGCTTTCTTCTAAAAATATATGTACTGTCTTCCAAAATGAGAACTTAATGCTTTCCCTTGTAGCTATACACACCTAATGTAATAACTCAGTTTATTGTTGTAGTACTGAATGTAGAACTGCATACTTCCCCCTTATTTTTGGTACTTATAACATTGTAAAAATAACACATGCATATCAGGAATTGATTCTGTGGCATTTTACCATGTCCCACTGAGCTGGGAACCAAGCCTGTAAAATCATACTCATGAGAATACACTCCCCAAGTCAGGTCAGCGAATAAAAGCTCCTTACATGAGTAAGGCTACAAGAATAGCCTACAGGAGGTCAAGGTCAGTGGTGAGTTTTGGCTGAGTCAGGGTTGGAGGATAAGGCCCTTATGAATCCTATAAATAGCTCATTGTTAAAAGAGGTCAGACCTAATTCTGGAAGTATTTTGGAAGAAGAAAGCACTGCATGACTGATGACGTACACCTACACAAGCCTCTCTGCTTATAAATGTGACATTTGTTTGGAACCAACATATAATAAATAAAAGATATTTTTAGGATGTGTCAGGGAAATGTATTCAGATTTTCAGAGAATAATTTGAATATATTAAAAGTAATAAAATACAAAAATATAGTAATAAAATATAAAAATATAAAAAGAAATGGTTGTAAGAGTATACAAATAAAGTATTAAAAACCAGTGGTTTCTATTGACCCTGATGGAAACAGAAAAGCAGTCCAAGGAGACTAAAAGTACATTTTACTCACCTTCAATCAGCTAAAAGATCATACCTAGACTCCTTATACTGTAAGTCAAGGGAATGGTACCTCTACCACCATTAACCACATCCTTAGGCTGCAGTTACTTACACTTACCTAAGTGAGCACCAACATCAGGAAAAGCAGTATCCCCAAGGTCTTTTACCCAGAATGAGTGGTTTATTCCCAGTTCTGTAGAGCAACTTTGTTTTTGTTGACATAATGTTTCAGTAACCTTGACAGATAGCTGATATTACTGAAACCATCCTCTTCCACCTCCTTCTTTCTCCCCTCAAGGTTACTTTTCAATTGGATCAGTTCTCTGGTCTGGAAACTATGCCAGCAGCAGCTGGGCAATGGATCAGAGCAATGCTGGGCAAAAATGACTGCTTCTTTAAATTTGAATGTCAGAGGAAGGCATTTTGCAAAGGGTCTGAATGAGCCACGTGGGTCTAACACTTCACTGCCACCAGTACAGGGAGATCTTCTATTCCATTCCCCTCCCTGCTGCAAGGGCCACATAACCACTGCTTCCCTTTGCAATGGCTGTGGACTTGTAAAGGCCTTCTGTGACTGGAGACACTTCATAAGCTGGTAGAAAATTAAACCATTAAATAAAAGTAAATAGGTTTCAGTGTGTTAGCCAGTACAGCTGCATCACAGAGGTGTTAGATGAACAGGCGAGCTGGCAAACGAAGAAAGAGGCTGAGTGACCTGGGGATGAGGAAGGGAGAAGAAAACAAGAAGGGAATGAAGTCTGGGTCCATCCTTTCAACAGTCACAAGCTGTTAGATCAGCTGCCCATCAAACTGCACCCTCAGGGCCCCCGTTCCATATCACATTGGATATGATCTAATTGGAGGCAGACAATTTCCTCCAGGCCTTCAGCTGCACATTCCCAATGGGCATGAGAGCAGAAGTGAGGGGACAGGAGAACAAGCATCCACAATCAGGTAAAATGCATCTTAAATTAACTACTAAAACCAGGTGGAATCAATTACTCTCTGGAGTTCTTATATTTCTTCATTAACTAGAAGGACCCTAGACAAAAAACCTCATACTAGAACCCTATTTTCAAAGTGCCTGATGCTCAGTGAGACGAAAGTCAGACTGATGTGTTCATCCTGTGCTGTCCCTGTCTATAGACTCCATTCTACAGTGCTGCAACTGTACATTTTGAAGGAATGCATTCGTGCTAAATATTTATTTCATTTTGCAATAAAAATGATAATGGAAAGACATCTTAAAAATGGAAGAAATTGGAACTGACCTGCTGATATACGCATTATCATACCAAGGCTCAAGAGAGTTGCAACTTTGTTGCAAAGTATCTACACTATTCTCTTGCAATTCAAAATGAAGTCAAAACTGAATGATCATAAAGGAAAAAGCCCAAGTTTCTAAACTCTACTGATGAATCCCAAATCAGGCTGGAGCTGAAGAATAAACATAGAGCCAAGAGCTCCTCCAACAGCTGTTGAGACAGTGTGTGCTCACAGGGCTTTCATCAGCACTTTCCAGTTAGTCTCTGGAAAGAACAAAGGAGCCTCAGAGCCTGGGCCATGGAGGGAGAAGCAGCGGAAACAAAAATGCCACTTGGATGACAGTCAGAGACTTCCCTAAGTCCCATTCTCTTCCCCTCCCTCACTTTGAGGAATACCTTAACTGTTTCAGGAGGCTTGTTCACCCATGTTACTGGCTTGAGTATGTTACTGACTTCAATGAAGCCATTTAAAAGAAGGTGCTGTTCAGCATCAGCATGAATAGCAAGATTATTTTTTCATTGGCAGTTGAAAGAATATTTCCTATGATGAATTATTAAACAAAGCATATAAAAGCACCTCCATGAAGCACAGGCTTCCATAACAGCTGCTGACTGATTTCAGTGAAATAACTCCAACCTATGTTGATATTCAGTGATTAAAGAGACTAAAAAATAGTAATCCCACACACTGAAATAAAGGTATTTTATTCTACTAACTCTGAATCACACACTTTACTACTAAAATATTGATTTCAAATTGCATCTTATTTGTGTTGCCAAGGGGATTTAGTAAACATATTAAGCACCAACTTCAGGAAGAAAATTTATGTATATTTTTTGTGTTTGACTGGATAAAAACATTCAAGGAAACAACTGTCTAGACATGATGACAATAAACCCTCTGTTACTGGAACGGCGGGAAAAGAGGTTACCCTCAGTAAGCAGCACTTCCCAAAAAAGTCATGGACTGTTTGCCAGGCTGTCATGTGCTCAAATAATTATTTCAGATATTCATTCTTCATAAGAAGTCTTATGTATAATTTCCCAGTGTGGAACACATCGATGGTTTATGGATCTGTATGTTTTTGTCCAAGAACAAAGCTTTGCTCTGTTGAGAGCTGAAAGGTGCCTTACACCCATCACTGCCGTGTCAGGGGGCAATGCTTCATCAGACCCATGCTTGTGTCATGGTATAATTTTGTAATTCTTGCCATATGAACTGTGTGAAAGGGATTATAGGGACACAGGAAGCTAGCACAAAAATTGTTATTAGCAGTAAAATAATGCTGGAGATGGTTACAATGCAATCAGTAGCACCTTACTGCTCTCTAATGATTTCCCTGTTGTCAAGACTCAATCCAGATAAAAATTTGAGGGACATTCTCTTGTTACTAAGGTAGGAACAGATTTCTGATTAAGAAGAAAATAGAGAAATTTAATTTTTTTTTTTAATGGGAGTTTTAGTTCACATCCCACTTCTGGAAGTTGCTCCATTGGGATCAGCTCCTGTGCCTGCACAGTTTCAGATTGGAACTAAAAACCAAAATTGAGTCAGATAATTAGGAAAGGAAACTGAGTATAAATTGAAAGCAAAATTTGCAATTTGGTTTCATGATGCAACCAAAAGTGACAAATGGGTTATAAATTAATTTCACCTGACAGAGATAAGAAAATGGGTTGTTTCTTTAAACCAAGAGCTTCTCCATCTAGCAAAGCGAGAGATATTATCACAAATATATCAGGCTCTGTCTTAATTCAAAGACTGCTGAAGGGTTTTTTTAGATGTTTATGGTTTTTGCATCACCTGTTTAATTTTATGTATCAAGTTTAAGGTGGCATACCCTATACTAATAATGAGTTATTACTTGAAGAACTCTGAATGAGTCAGCTTTGTGGCTTCTGAGGAATGTGTTGTGCTTCTAGGAATTCAGCTGGAGCTCTGGGCCTGTAGATGTGGCCTCTGGTGTGCATAGCCAGACTGATGGCTCCAGGAATACAATTTTACATAATAAACATGAAGTCTAGATCTGGGTACAGGAGACTTTCTCAACGTGAAAAATCTCCCCTTTTGCACATACTTACAGAATCAGTCATTTCATTGGTTTTGTTTCCCTCCTTCACTTGCCTCTCCAGTTGTGTCATTTGCAGTTGTGTCATTCTCATACTCATGAAGTAGCCCTATCTTCTATCTCAAAAAACACATCAATTTGGGACCTCTTGTCTGTTTTCTACTATAATGTCTGAAATAAATACTCCAGTCACATTGTTAAGCTTTATTTCACAACAGTGAAAATATAAGCTGAAATTCTTGCACAACCACTTCATCTAAGGAGCTTTAGGAAAAATTCTGAATAAAAAGCTTGTGGTAAAATTGTAAAAGTTGGCAATATGGAGATTGAGAAGAATAGAATGTTTATTTTGCATTTTGATTATCAACCTGCCTTTCATCCACACTTCGCAGACATACCTGATTCTGATCTGGCCTCTTTATAACTCTAGATCTTAGCAGTGATGGGGAAAAACTAGGTTCAGGGATTAGCTCCTAGAACAGGCTCCAGCTGTTGTGTATTTGGCTACATCAAGCTTGGTGTGTGCTCTCACAGCCTCTCTCCACTCTTATGCCACCTTTAGCTGTCTGATATCAGCCAGCACATTTCAGAAAGGAAATGGTAATTAGGCATGCTATAGGTAGCCATGGAGTAGCACCTTATCAGTGCTACAAATATTTTCAACAGCTAAAATAACCCCAAATAAACAAAACACCCCCCCCCCCTAAGATTACTTTAAGTTTTACCTTCTTTGCAGATGAAAAGCACAAACAGGCCAGGCCTAGTCTGAAAGGACATCCCACGCTTTGCCAGCAGTTTACAGACAGAGACTCCATCTACTCAATAAGCAATTTCAGATTGAACAGTCTCAGAAAACAGGGATGCTACTTGAACTTCTGGAAAACACCTAATACTTCCTGGGGGATCACAACCAGGGCAACTCATCACAGGGCCTCCTGGTTTCTGAACACTAAGTGACTGAAGCTCAATTCCAGGCCTCACTGACAGCTGCTGTCGGAGGCACTTGGAGTCACTCCGTGGGGAAGCTCCCTAAAGCATCGCCCCTTCTTCTCTCTGATGACCAGTGACAGGAGGGAATGGCCTGGAGCTGTGCCAGGGGAAGTGAAGGTTGGATATTAGCAAAAGGTTCTTCACCTAGGGGATGGAGAGATACTCGAACAGGCTCTCCAGGGAAGCGGTCACAGCTCCAAGAAGCGTTTGGACAACGCTCTCAGGCACATGGTGTGATTCTGGTGGCTGACCTGTTCAGGGCCAGGAGCTGCACTTTGGTGATGTTTGTGAGTACCTTCCAACTCAGAATATTTTCTGATTCTGTGATCCTTCCAGCCGGCCTGCGGAGGAGCCCGCTCCATGGGGAAAACCAGAGCCCAGAGCCTTCGAGTCTGGCGGGCCCGGGCGGGAGGCTCGGAGGCGCTGTAGGAAGCGGAAGGGCCGGCGGGCCGGGAGCGGGCCGGGAGCCGCCGGAACCCCTGAGGGCCGCCCCGCCGCGGGGGCGGGCTGAGGGCGGCCGAGCCGGAGCGGCGGCGGGCCGGGCTGCGGCTATGCTGCTGCGCCTGGCGCCCGAGTTCGAGCTGCGGAGGGACGTGGTGCCCTGGCTGGTGGAGCGGGGCTGCGCCGCGGCTCTAGGTAACGCTCCGGGAGGCCGAGGAGAGCCCCATCCCTCGGGCCGGCTGCCTGTCCCTCTCTCCGGCCGCCTCCGCGCCCTCCCGCCCGCGGAGGAGCCGGGCTGCGGCGAGGCCCCGGTGCGGGTCTCTCCCGGGCAGCCCGCAGCGGGAGCTCCGCCGCGGGGCCGGGCCTGGCGGCGGGGAGCGGCCCCTGGGCACGGGGGAGCGACCCTCGGGTGCCCGGGGACTTGAGGCGGGCAAGTTTGCTGTCCTCAAGGAGTTTCTGACATGCCGAAAACACTTCTACACATCTGCTGCACTCTACAGCTTGTTTCTTCTTCCTGCTTCTTCACACGTTTACACGTTTGGGGCTTTCTCTTTTTGTTCTCCCCTCTTTCCTCCACCCCAGCCAAAAAAAAAAAAAAAAAAAAAAAAGAATTAGCATTACTCCCTCTCCCACGCTACTCCCTTTCTGGGTGGAGAAGCCCCACAGCCTGAACACTTTGGTGTGCCTGGTAAACGAGTGGTGGTTTAAAATTAGATGCAGCGTCAGCTGTCACAGCACCGTGCGATCGCCGGCGTAGCGAGGGCTCGGGGTAGTGGTTGGAAAAAAGTGACCTCCCGTATTCTTGTCACTGTGGCTTTTTGCTTGTTATTCATCCGCACAGCAGCTGGCTCAGTTCTGCTTTTCAGAAACTGATGCAAACCTGATTCTAATAAAATTATAATACAGTAAAAGTTACTGCTTCAATAGAAATGCCATAGATATGCAAGTGTGATGAACTTGAAAGGCCTTCAGTTGCTTTTACTTCACTTAAAATACTTAACTTGCTTCCTGCATTGAGGGGCTGTTGTCAGATAGGCTCAGAAAATTTTGTTTGGTGACAAATCAGAAAGTGTCAGCTTGGCAAATAAGAGAATTATTTAGCAAGCCGTCATTTGAAAAATCCGTTAAAAAATACTTTGCATTTTCTACATTTACTGAACAATTATTGAAAGGTATACTGAAGGGATCTGAGGCAAAATTCTGGAATTCACCACTCATTTATTAATCTAGGAATTTATCAGTTCATCAGTGGTGTATTCAAAGATAAATCAATCTATATGTTAATGGCATAAGGGTCTCAAAATGGCACTGACTTGTGTTTGGGAAGGAGAAAATTGTATTGAGTCTTTTAAAATGTAATGGAGTCTTCATTCAGCAATGTCCCTGGTAATACAGAATCATAAGAATCTAGTTTGGAGGGTGCATCTGATCAAATACCAGCACTGCTGTATTGCATTTTAACTTATCTGTGTATAGTGACTTCTTCCCCCTCATGCAGTGCTGTCATATTAGGAATGTGAAGGTGGGAGGTAGGGATTTGGAAAGATTAATTTAAACATCAAAGAAATATCTAATCACAGAAAGCAAGTAATTTTTAGTAGTCATGGTACTTTGTGTCAGTATTTTCAGATGTTACTTATTCATATTTATTATTTTCTCTCTAAGGACTTGAAAGCACTTGATAGCATGTGAGAACTGCTAATTGCGTGAGAGCTGGGAGTAGCTGTGATGATAGGAAGGGAGCGGCAGGCAAAGTGAATTAGCCTTGTTCTCTTTATTCCACTTAATTTGCTATGAGCTGCATATAATGGCCTTCAGGAAATCAGACTCTGCATTCTCCTGATTATGTTGGTAAAAGCTGTGTTCTAGGCAGGCAGGCTGGGTTGGTTCTTTTGCAGCCCTTCATCTGCTGGTCTCAGCTGTGGGTGTGAATAAGAAGTTGTAATTCATGTGCAGGATTTTACTGCAGGAGTATCCAAGGGCAGAGACCATTGCCACTTCTTTGCCTCCATATTCCCACTGGCTGTTCTCTTCAGAAGAGAAATTCTCTTCTGACACAGAACTTTTTCAGCACCTTTAAGATGTCTGTGTCCGGTGATAGGTAAATTCATTGACATGGGATTGCTCATGGACCTTCTTCTCTACAAAAATTCTGTTCTGAGGAAGTATTGCGTGAGAAAATGTGGAGACCGTAGTACTCATCTTGAAAGTTTGAGGTGGTTGTTAAGTTCCAGGAAGCTTCAGATTAAAAAAAAGAGAGTATATTGTTACCTTAGACTCTCCCAGTTGTCTCCATCTAGCCCTAATGTACTTCGAGTGATCTGAAACCAATAGAAAGTGATGTGTTGCTCAATGTACAGGAAGGGTTTTCATTGTCCTCCCACAACGAAATGGAAAATTTACTTTCTTCTGATAATACTTGAAAACAGATTTTTTTTTTCTTATCACTGCAAGCTGTACAAGCCAGTTTATAGTATCAGGCTTGTTAAACTAAGTTTCACTAAGTGTCTTCCTTCTATCAACACTTTGTGATAACTGCCAAGTAAATAGTGTCAGTAAATGCTTGCAGAGGGTTGAGGAGAGTTCTTTATGTTGATGCTTACTGAATTGCAGGCCACCTTTATTATAAAATTAAGACCAATCATATAAGCTTCAGCCTTACTAAGGGCAAAATTTCCACTTCTAATAAAAATTCCATTGAAGATAAGCACATTTTTGTTGGCTGCGGTGATGAGAAAACGTAAAAGCAGCATCATGAAAGCATTTTTGTCACCTTAAGTACAATATTTTATCTTTTTTTTCTGGTGGTTTTCTTTTTAATTTGTACTGCTTTGTCCAGATGTGCTCTTCTCTTTCTGTGTCCGTCTTTGTTTCCTGCTTATTTGTTTCTATTTTAACAGTACTCTTTCATTCACATCCCAAATAATTTTGTGCCCTGCATTGTTTAGTTCCCTGTACTTGTAGGTAGGTTGCATATCTCTCTATATGGTATTTAGTCTTGGGGTTCTTTGGATTTTGGTGGGTTTTTTCTTTATTTATTTCTTTTTGGAGGAGGGGGGGGGGGCTAAGAACGACACAGGAGAGGTAGTGTTTGTGTTACAGAACTACTGTCTAAAGATGTAGTTTGTTTTCAGGCTTTCCTTTGAGATGCTGAAGGGGCAGATGAGCAAATGATATTTTCCTCAGGCTAGTTCTCTCTTTCTGTAGTGTCCGGGAGACTGGAGTTTGGCTTAACTGTCTGAACCCTATGTTGTGTGTAGTGAATAAATGCAAGGGATAATTTTGGGTTTGGTTTGGTTTTTTTATTCTTTGGAAAAGCACATTTTCATAACAAAAGATAGTGGTAATTAGAATCATAATTATAATGATGAGGTAGGTGTTTGCAAAAATAATTTTTTTCTTGCATGTTTTGAAGTCCCTTAACTATCTGTGCTTAAGTTTATCAGATTTAAATAATGGTGCAAGAAGTACTCCCTCTTTTTCCAGAAAGGAGTAATTTTGGCATATGCAAATAAGTATTTACAAGTAAAAATGTATTTAGCATATTTCCTTAAAGTGTGCATAAATTATAGGATGAACCAGCTGAAATGAAAATCCTGTGCCTTTTTGTACTTCTTATTTCAGACACTTCTGAGAATTCATCAGCACCCTACGTTGTAAATATCGAAAGAAATGGAAAAATTATTTATACATGGAAGGTAAGTCCACCTTGGAATTTAATAAAAATATAATTGAGAATAGTACTCTATGTGAATCTAATTGAGTTCTTGCAGTTTAATTTTTTTTTGAAGTAAGTGTTAGAACATGGAAACACAACTGATTACAATGTGGGGGGTTGGGCAGTGGGAAAATACTCATCTCCACTTCAGTCAAAGGTTAAGAATGATGAAATGGAGAGTCAAGTACTCACCTGATTAAGTCCGTAGGGTTTTTGCCCTTGATTTTTTGCTGGCCCAGAATCTCCCCATGAATGAAATGCAAATTCTTTAAAACAGTTCATAAACACATTATTTCACCCTCAACTTCTTAGCCTAGCTGTTAAATTAATGTGCAGTGCTTTAGTTAAATGTTTTCTCCTACTAAAATGTCTTAAGATACCGTTTATCTAGCCCTGTTTCTGCATATACCTTTCTTTAAGATTAATCTGTAATACTTCATTGCAAGTAGTCTGAAGTAACTCTTGTTTATTTGATGTCTTGAAGTATCTAGAACTGGCTTCTTAGCATAGGATTCTGCTCTCCATGGTATATGTTTTATTTTTACTCCCAAGTGGGTTTTCTAATGGTTTTAGAAAATGGAACTTTGTCTTCTTCTCATTGTTTTTTTGATGAGAAAAACTGTGCTTCTTGACTGTGCAGCTCAGAGAAGTCTGTAGATCCAGCTGGATCCTGGAGGATCTTAGTTCTTGAGGAGTACAGATATGAGATGAAGTCCAGTAGAGTAGGGGTGCCTGTGATTCCTCTCTGGCTCACAATGCTAAAACTGTCCAGCTTCCCTAGGGTTAAGGGAAGAGGTGAGGCCTTCATCAAGGCTTTTACTTTAATATGCTTTCACTGTGGGTGGATGTTTCCTTTAGTACAAGCATAGGGAGGGGAATTTGTACCAGACAACAATAACCATAAAAAAAATTCTAAAGAGTATGTCAAAGTTTGGGTTTTTTCATTGCTTAAGACTCTAGAAGACTTAATACAAATAACCATGTGGCTCAGCAGGAGAGTTGGTACTCTGTGTGTGTGGTGTTGCTGCTTTCTAGCACCTGTAGATTCGCACACTAAGCTTTTTTGGGCCTCTGACAGTCTAACTGCCTTGTGTGCTCTTCGGGCTCTTACAGCTGGCACAAGGGATGAGTTGTAGCTCAAGGTTCTCATGTCTAAATGTAGGTGTCTGCCTGCATGCTGGGTGTTTAAGCTCCCACTGTAGTCTGTAGGGATCTGGTCAAAGCAGCTGGTGGAGCTTAGGGAACTGACCACTTGTAGCCTGTTCTTTGGGAGGTGTACGGTGTGGAGGATGTGAACTAGACTGAGCTGGCCTGGCTTGTTTCTTAATAGATAAAAATAGAAAACAACCTTCGTCTTCTAAGTGAGAGACAGTCAAGTGTATTCTGTGTGAGACCAAGGGAAGGTGGACACGGTGTTTTATATTCAAGGTTATTTTAGAGTATTATGTTATACTGTGGTTTTGACAGTGTCTATATTTTGTGACATTAATAGTTAATGTAAAGGAAGATACTTTTAACAGAAGTGAATTCTATTTGCAAGGTAATGCAAGAATCTTCAGAGTGCACATGAAAATAAGTGTTCTAGTTTATGCATTGTCATGGGCATTGATGTTGTTCTGTTACCAGTCTTGTAAAGTGTATTTTTCAGTATCTTAGTAAGATGGTGTTAACATTTCAAACATGCTTGAAAGAAAATAGTTATTTGTGAAAGCACTTGCTTAATCTTAAATTAGGAGGCCTGGAGCCTGTGTCTTAATATAAAGACATTTTGTTTTCCTTGTTTAAATCAGAAGTCAAAGACTTTTGTCATTGCCACAACAATAATGACACACTCAGAAATAGACCCCTTAGGAAGCAAATACTCAGGCTTTTGTTTCAACTTCACAAAGCAAGTTGCCATAAATTTGTAAATAACCACAGATCTCTCCCCTCTCCCCCTAAGCAGTTGTTAAAAACAATGAAGCTCACTGTGGAAGTAGAATCCTGTGTGGCTGGATTTAATTTCAGTAGTTCAGCAATTTAGTGCCTATACCCAGAATACATTAATATTATATATTAATACACATCAGTTTGATTTGCTATCCAGTGTATGCTGCAAAGCAAAATTTTCTTTCTTAATATGTTTGGAAAATATAAGGTATGGTAAAAATTAAGAAGTAATAAAGTTTTGATTTGTAGTCCCAAACATTTGTAAGTGCCCCCAAAAAAAATCATCATAATAGTATTTATTTATCGATAAGCTAGAAAGGATATATATTATGTTACTTTTCAAAGCCAGAAACAGACCTGAAATCCTTTTTCCGGGCTACAGGCAGATCACTGGGAGCTGATTTTTGGTGATTCAATGGTTCTGTGCTCCGTTTTGACCTACCAAGCTGGTGAGGTTCAGAATTCCAGCCTTAAATCTCCAGGGGCCAGAGCATCCCTACTGATTCTTGTACAGACATCTCTCTTCCTAGCCCTATTGTCTGTAACTTAAAACCAGTTTAGAAGCAAAGTGAGAGAGAGGCATTAGGTTTATGCAATGGCTTATGGTCTGTGGATTGGCCACATTTCAGCTTTATCCCATGTGTTAGTTCTAAAAGAAAAAAAATAAATCTTTGTTCTCTTGGAATTAGAATTTGCTTTCTTGGAATTAGATAATTAGTTGCCTCTTTATATATAGGACAGAAATGTGTGTGAGTGAGGATGTGTGTCAAGGGGCAGGGAGGACAAGGTAGGAAAAAAAAAGACCAGTGTTTAACTTTGTGTATATTTATATTGCTAGTGCTAATTTGTTTCCCTCCATAGGGAAATCAGAGAAACACTCACATTGGATTGTACGATCTTCAAACTAAACAAAATGAGGTGAGAGCAATACTAGGGTTCTCTCTGGTGACAACAGTGCTGTTCCCTCTGGTGACAACAGTGTTTCACATGTTGATGCTTTGCAACACAGTATGTTATATCCTTAAGGAGCGTATCCTTGTTGGAAACAGAAAAGATACTGGAGAAGGTATTGGAATGATTCTCAATAGTGTTAAAATGCACCACATTGCAGAACATCTGAAAGGCTTTGAGAGTAGTAAAGCATCATGTCTGCAATCTTCATTTCTAAACCACCTTTTAAAGGACAAGTCCTTTCCACTCCTCTTCATATTGCACATGTGTGCCAAGAAGTAAATGTTTGGAGTTTACTTTATATGTGCATTCTTGGTCCTTTTGGTGATACCATGTTAAGAGATTATTTTATTCTAAAACTGAACACACTGCAATTCAGTAACTAAAATCATGATAACAAGTTTTTGAAGGTGTCCCTGTAATAGTATGAAATGAGTGAAATTTTGTATTTATATAAAGTCTACTATGCTGCCTTTATGGCTACATAGAGTGCAAAAGAACCAGTAAAAAACACACATGAGAAAAAGGAGAATTGCCACAACTGAAATTTGAAATGTGTTCTTCTGGGCATGATAATATATGGCTTAAAGATAAAAACTGTGGGACAGCAGTATTTTCCTAAGGAGAAGTAATTAGATGGTTTCCTTTATGGAGTTCGGAAAAGCACAGTTATTAACATTACTGTGTTTCTCTGTAGCACCTCTATATGTTTGAGAAGAATCTGCACATAATCAGCTGTTCAATCAACAATGAAAGAACCTTATTGGGTAAATATGTGTTTTATCATTAGATTTTTTTGGTAAAGGTTTAGTTTAGTAGGATGATACATTTGGGTTTAGAATTTCTTAAATGTATTTTGACCTATGTGTTGCCCATAGCAGTTTATGAATTTCTGTGGATCCATTGTCAGATAATGTAATAACAACATACACATCTGTGATAATGTAATAATAACATACACATCTGTGACAATATTGCTGTTTTATTAAAACATCTAAGATACACTGCCCCTTTGGTCACTTTCTCCTCCTGCATTTGTGCATACCTGCTACGTCAGAAGAGCTTCTGATGTTCCTTTAACATATATGTTTTTGGTAAAAGAATTGTGATGTTCATTTTTCAAGGATGTTTGATAAGATTAATGTCAAATATGAACACTCACTGTGGTTGTGTTGTGTTTTCTCCTCCCACAGCAGTCAGCTTCTGTCAATATACAGAGGAAGAAAGAGCAAGTCAGCTCTTACAGTCAGGTACTGCAAGTGGATTTTTTAATACTGTTTGAAATATTGTACCTTTTTGCTTTCTTTCTCAGGTATTTCAGTTTAGAAAGCAAACTTTCTTACATAAAACAATGTTATCTAAAACATGGTTTTTTTTTGCAGTATCCAAGTATTTAACCTTGCTAATTGAAATTCATCCCATTAATAATGTGAGAGTCCTAAAGGCTGTGGATAGCTGTGTTCGAGTGCAGGTAAAGTATTCAACTAATCTAAAGATAAGCCCTTTTAATCTGCTATGCTAAAGAGAAGACATGGTTTAGTGCAGAAATATCTCATGTTATCTTGCAACTGTTAGAGAGATAATGTCCCCAGTTTCTTCAGAGAAATAAAAAAATGAAGCTTCATAAAATATTTGGTATAGATTATTTCTCCAACATGAAGGCTGCTTTTTTATTTCTCTTCAGTTTTCCAAAGTTTGCAGTTATAGTGACTGGTGACTATTAGTATGTAATAATAGCTATTTTTACTAATTAAATATCATTAGTGTGACTGATTTAATTTAAAAATATATAAATATCCAGCTAAAAAAAGCCCAAAACATTTTAGATAGATATTCTAAACTACTTTGGTTTTTTACTTACTTTTGTGAAATTTTCTGTATAGTTTCTTTATCCAGTTGAAGGCAGAAGTGCTTCTAGAGAAAGTCGTCTCTTGCTAGTTTCAGAAGATAAATGTGAGTTAATATTTTCAAAGTACATTGTCATTCTTTTACTTCAAGATGATTGTTATAGTTTATATTTTTGGTAGACTTTTATTTGGGAAAAAAACAGGAAAAAGAAGGATGTGAGTTATTCTAGGTATGCCAAAGGTCTTTCAAAACCTGTATCATTTACCAGATTTTTTTTCAATATTAATGGAATGGCCATCTTTGTCTACAATTAGTTGCTTAG
Organism: Taeniopygia guttata; assembly: GCF_048771995.1. Lineage (NCBI taxonomy): Eukaryota > Metazoa > Chordata > Aves > Passeriformes > Estrildidae > Taeniopygia > Taeniopygia guttata. The sequence continues at coordinate 12,049,539 of NC_133025.1, forward strand.
CTCTTGCATTCATCAGTTATCATCTTCATTTCTAAAAAAAAGCTAAAATTGACTTCTTATAACTGCCTATATAAATCCAGAGCAAATCAGTCTACTGAAAGATGTAACTTAACATGGGAAGTGGGACAAGAATAGAGCAATAGTTCCTTGGATTCAACTAACATTGCATGTTCAGCCTAATCTAATGGCAGGGAATAGATAAAGATGGACACTTGGAAAAGACTGGGTTTTTCCTTCCTATTATAGGGTGAGATCTCTTTTTGCATCCCTTTGGAGAGGCCCATTTTCCCTGAGCTAGACACCAGCCTTGGGTAGGTGGACTTAGGTGGGCAGAGCTAAATCAGAACCACAACATCTGCTGGGTGGATGTTGCACTTCTCATGCAGGCCAGCTGTGGATAATTTCCAGGAGTTTTGTGTGGGAAAGGACTGTGAGGGGTGTACATGACAGGAAGTGAAACAGGTCAGGGATAGTCTGGGACATGGGCATGCAGCTCTGCAGACTCTTTCATTCCATGGGTGCTCCTTGGCTTGGTTGGGCACATTCCAGTCATTGCTCTTCAAGCCTGTGCTGTGCTGATGTGGGCAGGGAACTGTTTCCATGAGGTGTGATGGCTGAGGCTGCTCTTAGCTCAGGAAAGGAAGAGACTCCAAGTCTCTGTGTAGGTACCTCTGCTCATGTGTCACAGATTTTCTCTTGCATTGAGTTGGACTTTCCTGACTCTAAAGTATTTGTACAGAATTCTAAGAGGTGAGCTTCTTTAATAAGCTGTATAAAAGCATTTTAAAATGTTTGTTTGTAATGATTTTTAAAAATTTTATTTTAAAGATATTGAACAATTTGACATTCATGTTGTTGCAGAAGAAGAAAACACAGTGGTAAGATCAAAAAATCTTTGGATTTGAGGTTTTTTGCTTTAATTAATTTAGCTGAAAATTTTAATAGTTTTTTTAGTTTTATACTTGGGCAACACAAAGTTTATTAAAGAAAGCATCGATTACTATGGCAACTTATGCAGGTGACCACAAAGATGATTGAAAAGCTTTACACCTTGTAATCTATGAGGAAAATTATTTATTTTACTGAGTTTGTTATGTGTTGCTGAATGCTTCTGTGTGTTAGACGTTGGGAGTAAACATAGTGTTTATTAATTTTAAAACCATTTAAAATATTTGCAGCCATTTAAAATATTTTCAGAGTTGTCTTCCTAACCTTATCTATTATGAGTCTGTGTGAACCCAGTAGAATATTCACTTAAAATAACAAATGTACAGAAGATATAAAACTTAGATACAGTCCAAGTACAGTGAATATTCCAATCTCTGTTTCCCCTCATCTCTTGTTCTGTTTTTAACATGAATTTGTTGTCAACAAATTGTGGATGTTCTGCTTGAAAGACTTATTATTAATGAGCACTTGTCTAATATAGTAAATAATTGTGTCATTAAAGCAAATTTTTTGAGTTATGGAGGTGAATGTAGGCTTTGAAGGAAAAGTTAAGGACCTGATTTTTGTCCCTTTGCAATCTTTCATGGTTTACTCAGTTTATCATGATCCTTCAAGCAGATGCATTTTATATGCTAGACTATAGTAGTGGAGCAAAGACTTAAGTATAATCAGAAAACAGACTGATCTGGTGTCCTTCTGACAAACAGATTTGTTTTGGTTGAAATGAAATCTCCCTATATCGTGCAGGTCTGCATGTGTACAATCCCAACAGTTTTCCACAATTCAAGCCTTTTCTCTACATCAGCCCTCTCTCTCACGTGGCTGAGCCTTTGGATAGAAATCTCTTTTGGAGCTGACACATCTCCCTTCAGTAGTTAATGCAGCTGATTCTGAACTGACTGTGGTATTTCCCTCCTCTCTGAGGAAGGGTGCCTCTGCTATTCTTCGTTCACTTTGAGCAGTTTAAGTGGTGAATTTCTTGCAAGGAAGACTGAAAGAGAAGATTTGTTAGTAGGTGTACTCTGAAAACTGTGCTTCTGATCTCTTTAAACTGAGCACCCTGCACACAACAAAGGTGGAGTTCATGCTGCTGACAAGGCGCCTGTTCCTTCCAAGCTCCTTACTATTTGTGTGTGTTCTCTCACTGCTTTTCTCTTTATAGCATAGACTGTGCATAATTGTTGCAAAACCTTATTTAATGGCTTCTGATATTTTTATTCTTTCCCTGTAGGTGATTCAAAAGTCAGGTCAGCTTCCAAGAGCCAAAGTTGTAGATGACCTCGTTTGGGCACAGTGGGATATGATGGAGCAAAGACTCTTCTACATTGTTCCAAAGGTGAGCTGAAAGTCATTCTTGCAGTTTTGTTCCTGCCTGTCTAGTGACAGGGAAGTTTTAAGTGTGTGGAGTAGCAAGCAGGACTTTGTTTTCATTAGGATGGTCTTGTTCTTGTCTCAAATAACCTAAAGCAAAAGCCAAACTTGCTGTAGCTGCTGTTGTGCTTAGTACATTACAAGAAGACTGGTGGTCTTAGTGCTTTCTATAAAAAAGGTGGGCTTGGTAATGTTGTTTTTTTTTTCTTTAGAAAGGTCTTCTATTCAAAAGTATCTAAGTCTATCCAAAACTGCTGTGAGTATAATGCCTCTCTTCTAGAGAATTCAAATCTAGAAGGTATTTTGTGTGCAGACTTACTGAGTGACCATATGAGGAGAGGTTCTTGGCAAGAAGCTCTGAAACTCCTAGGGTTTGGTTTTGTTTTGTTTTGTTTTGTTTTTTGTCTGAGGGACTATTTGCACTTGATGCATTCTCTGTAAATAAAAAAAAAAATTCTTTATTCTTCTTAGCCACAAAAAGAGTGAATGTTGTGAAATAACAGGAGTGAACTGTGATGGAGAAATGTATTTATGCTTTTGTTTCTGAGATACCCTTTTTGAACTGACCAAAGTAAGATACAGTTTCTTCTGCCATATAGGTAGATATGGAAAACATTTTTTTAACTTTCTAAAATGTGTGAGACATGTATTGACGTGCTTAAATGAGAGCCCACGCAATTATATATGATTGGCAGATAATGATCTGGGACAGGAAGGAAGCATGTCATAGTGCTATTGTGAGGGGTTATATGTGGTTTTTGAATTCTTTTGTCCCCTAACTTCTGCATATCTCTTAGCAAAGCAGGTTGAGTGTGAAAAATGGTGCTGAGTATCCAGTCACTTCTCAGTCTGTGTAATATCATTTCTTACTTACAAAACACATCCTTTTTAATTCCAGGAATCAAAGAGTACTTTAAGGTGTGTCCAGTTTTATCCTGAGGAAAATTTTAACTCAATAGTAAGTTATGAGTATTTCATTATAAATGGTTTTTAGTGGGATGTAAGTATGTTTTCCAGGTACTGCTACAGAGATCTGTTTGTCTTCTCCATTGTTTAAACTTTTTCAGAGGAAAACTGGAGGTTTTTGGGGATTTTTTGCATTATTTTCTTGTCAAGAATATATTCAGTCAGATTCAGATTTTTCCCACAGTAAGGTAACTTTAGTGAAATTACACTTTTTTGACCTAGAAGGCAGTAAGTGACATATATTACACTGTACTGATCTTATACTCGGTTATTGAAAAAACAGGCTTATCAAGTGCACTAGACAAAGAAACCCTGTGATTTTGTGTCAGTTTTAACTGAGACAGGAACATTTGTTGAAGCCAAAATACAAAAAAAAGAACATAAAAATGACAACATGTGGTTGTTACTAGACCTTTATCCCAGTGGCTGACAATTGCTGCGCTGCAGCAATTTATTTTCTAAGAAGAATCTGTTTTATGGGAGTTTTTGTAGTGACTGTAAGAATTAGAGGAGGATAAATAAACTTGTTAAAATGTTGACTCTGGTGAAATGTGACTATGACACATTTTACTAGTCTGAAATGCTAAACATAGTATATTGACCTCTGTAAAGAACAGATTTGATTTCTTTTTTGTTTAACAGCTGGAATCACACCTGGATATTGCTGTAAATGACACACAATTAAAGTAAGTTGTTTGTTTTTTTAATGTTTTGATTTGCTTCCCTTTTAATATATGTGGTAATGTTTTACAAACCCAAGTAAAATTTGTCCAAACCACAATATCTTTGTTTGCAGTTGCCTACGTGGTATTGGAACATGAGAATAACATGAAAACTGTGTCCAGACCTCCAGTTCTTATTCTCATCAGGGTCGACTGTAAAAAGCAATTTAATCCTTGATTGCTTCTTAGTGCCATTTAAAATAATTATTTGTCTGAAGAGCTAGCTATAGGTTAAACCTTCTGAGTATGCTGAACCTATTTAAATTAATTTGCTTTAACCTTTGGGCATATTGTAATGTTGATGTCAAAATATCTGTCGAGGGAAGCTCTGCATTTTTAATTGGTGTTGCAAGTTTTATTGGGCAGTTAAGCAAACCAATAGTACCTTTTTATGGCCTGTGAAGACACTGCCTGTACTCTGTTCTTCTCCAGCATTCTCCACTTCCAAAAATGAAGATTTGTCTGATCCTGTGTCTGCCATGCACATGACCACATCTGAGCTTGTCTCCTGAGGGCTCTGTTTTAACTGAGGGAAAGAACTAGGCAGGATGGTTTAACTCTGTCATAATTCTCATCTATCTTTAAATTCCAAAAAGACCCATTTATTTTTGTGAATAAAAAGGGAGGCCAAAGCTATTAGGGCAGGTATCAGTAGGTGAAGGTAGTTTAGTTCCACCCTGTCCCAGCTGCGGCTCTCGGAATGTCTCAGTGCTGTGCATGAGGCTCAGTGTGGTGCTCCTGCATGTGCAGGTTGTATCCTCTTACAGTTGGTGCTGAAAGAGCACAGCTCCTGTAAGAGCTTCAATGCTGTATTTTACTTTATTTTATTGTTTTTACAAATTACTGCAGAAGACCAAGGGAAAAATCCTACAGGATCAAAATACTTTCTGTAAAAAAATACAACCAAACAAAAAAAAACACCCAGCAGGGAAAAAAAAAAACTAAAGCAGACTGACTACAATCTTCTGCTGCATGTTTTGCAGGCTGAAAATAGGCCTTGTAGATTTAAAGATTTGTAAAACCATTAAACAGAGGCAGCATGAGACTGAAAATGTCATGGTATAACAAGTTCCACGTGAGTGTGATTTTGTGCTTTTGTTTTCAAGTATTTCCACTGAAGGTAGTGTCCATATTGCACATTAAAATGTAGGTTAACAGACATGGGCTGTAGAGTTAGTTTATTAGGTGTCACAAGTTTGGATTTCCAGTACATCATGACAACTTGCTTTCACTCCAAAGTATAGGAATGGTTGGACAATGCAGTAAGTGAATGTCAGGTATGTTCAAAATTGGTGGATAACAGAAAAACTATATGCATTCTTAGGGTTCTTGTTTCTAACAACATTGAACAAATTGATTAAAGCCTAATTTAACTTGCATTACAAAACATTTGATTATAATTTAATTTCTGTATTTTGGTTACATAGTGACTCTTCTAATGATCTTTTTGTTGTGATAAATGTCTATGGATGAAATAATTTAATTAGTGGTCTTTATTTGCTCATAGACTTGTGAATTTTGGATATGATTACTGTCAAGATCAAGGTGTTGCATCTAAATCTTTGAACCTTCAGGTTTTCACAAGTAAAGCAGGTAATGAATAAATAGAAGTATGGTCAAAATTACCTCCACTAGTAATTATCATGCAGTGTAATCCTAATTAATTATTGAATTTCTTCATAAAATATTGAAAAACATATAAAAGTACAAAAATTTATAATGTGACTGTGAGATTTGTATTCCTTTAGAGCATGCTTGGCAGGTAACTGAGGAGAGGAAGGCAACTGTGTTTTATTCGTCTTGATACATTTTTTACCTTCTGAAAGCTGCAGTGAAGTTGAGCTGAAGTACGCAAGGTTTTATATATCTACACCAACAACAAAACTGTCACCCAGAAACTTTTTGGTAGCCCAACTTTAAAGAACTGGTACCATGCTCTCCTCTAGTCAAATGTCTCTAAGAACACCTTAGAATTTTTCTGGCAGTTTCAGAACCCAGCAGGTACTAAAATGTGGCTGTGTGTTACATTAAAGCAATCTGATGTTAAAGCTGACCAAAATTATGTAAGAAAGTAAATTTAAGGAAGTTTTGTTTGGGTTTCTGATCTAGTATATGTTTGTGTTATAGAGTGGACATATGTACACAGAACATGTGCAATGCAGGCTTTAAGAGCTTTATATTGCTGTTAGTGTGTGGTGTTTAGAAGGTCCAAGTATGTGATACTAAACATAGTATGTGCTACTCGAGGGTTCAGTATATATATGATTCCTTAAACCTAAAATATTACTTAAACCTGTAGGATTTTGGAGTCTCCCTCCATGCTAATCTATGCTATGAGCTTTTTTGGATTAAAAGCTTAAGAGGTATCTGTTCATCACAGCTGTTTTCAGCTTCTGAATTAGACCATGCAGGCAGGTAGAGATAGATGGTATCTGTTTAACCTTTGAACGATCAGCAGAGTTGTACAGGGAAGTGTTGCAAGAGGGGCTTTACATGTCACTCCCTGAAGGCTGCTGTGCACACAGTCAACTGCTGAGCTGTCTGCCACTTGCACTGAAATGGCCATTAGTGCAAATCAAGTGAAATACAGCTTCCTTACATGGATTTTTTTTTCTTACCAAGGCAAACTGCATGCTTATAAAGATTAAAGGGAAGGAATTAGAAGTAAGAGAAAGCCAAGTTTCTATCTTTCAAATGTAGATTAGGCTTTTTCTCTGTTAGCAAGACAATTTCTTATATAAACAGCCAGTCCAATAATGGAAAATACTATTGATTTGTATATATGTTTCCTTTTAAAACCTGGGGAGGGGTATATTCAGATTGAAGTACCTCCTTGAATTTAGGATGAAATGCAGTAATCCTCCAACAAGACTCTTGTTTAGTTACTGTAAGTAAAATGTTCTTTTCTGTCTGGTGGCACAATATTTAAAGTCTGTGTGGAACCTTTCTAAAGCAAAAGCAAAAGTGTGTGCTTTTCGTTGCATTTACTGTGAAACAGATAATTTTACAATTGCACTTAAATGAGATTACTATATATGGCTTTTCCTTGAATGTTGTTTAAAACTGAGGATTACCTTGCACAACCCATTTCTGATAACTAACAGTTTGGAGCAAGTTATTTTGGTGCTAAAACCTTATCTAGTTGTTGAAAAACACTGTGGTTAATCGCACTAAAGATTCCCTTTTGTGCCTCAGGGGTGATTTGTGAAACTGGACTGCAAGTTCTTTGTGGTGCAGACTATGCCTGCTGTGGGACTGCTAGCACAGCTCTGATATTAATGCCAGTATCCCTGCTTGTACCAGTCAGACATCCCTGGCAAAGTGTAATTGGCAAAACTTTAAACTGCAATATTCCATGCAATTTCCCATTTAATTAAACTGTTATTGGCTCCTGCCAATATGAACTTCGAATGAAATCACTTCTCCTTTCTCAAACTTCTGCAGCAGAAAAGTAGTTCTGTTCCTTACGCTCAGCACAGACAAAATCTCTCCAGATAAAAACCCCCATGTAATTCTTGACTAGCTGAGATCAAGCAGTTCCAGTCTCAGAATTAACTTGGCAAGTCCAGAATTCAGTGGTTATTAGATAAATACTGTACTATTATATTTTCTCTTAGTGCTTTAGAAATATTTTTCAATCAAATTTGCTCAATATTAAAAAAATGCAGGCAGTAAGAGGTCGTAGAAACTGGATTACCATCAGCTAACTATTCACCTGAAATTTAGGCACCTGGACTATATTTCTAGAGAGAAATAGGCATCTCCAGAGGATGAGTCAATCCATATTTCTTTGTTTGCTGAATAGTGGTCTAAGTGAGAGCTGTTTGGATGGCTGAAGTTAAGTGAGGGACTTGCCTCACTTAACTTCAGTACAACTCGACAAAATGCCCTGGTGCAATGTTGTATTTGAGTTGTGACATTTGGATTCCATCTTGAGATGCTGTTACAGCCTCATGTCTTGAGTTTTTGCTTGAGCAAAAATGAGGAGTTTAGTTAAAGTTTCCTAGGGAAAACTTAATTTCTGCATATCATAGGTGACTCTTACAGTCTCAGTGGGCTGACTTTGTCGAGTGCCAGAATTGTAACTGCTGTTTCCCAGATAGGAGTAGAATTTTATTTTTAAATTAATCTTCCTTTTCTCTTCCTTTTTTTTTTTAATCTTTGTGGTCAATGTATTTTTTCCCTTTTATTTCTGGAAAGGTAAATGTCCATCCAAGTATATCCTCACATGAGTCTTCTTACCTTGCAGCATTCAGCTACAGCTTTTACTGTTTGCAAATGATTTTGAAATGAGTAGTGTGGAAGACCTGGCTCTGCATACATGTGTAATAGGCTAATAAGCTTTTCATGCAGCAGCACAACCCAGCTCTAAGTTGCAGACAGCACTGCTAAGGGTAGGAAAGGAGTCTGTGGTGTATTCTTAGTGTCCGGCTGCTCTACTGGGATTGCCAGGACTGTGTCAGATGTAACTTTGCTTGGATACCTGCTGGTCTGAGGCTGCCATGTTTCTGTCTGCATTAACAAAGCCCTGTTCCTTATTTCTGGTTGTTTGTAGCTCAGTTTGTTGACACATGGACCAATATTGTTGAGCTGAAAGATGCACATCCTATTTATAGTCTCCCATAGTGCCGTTTCTGTGGTCAGCTTGTACATTGCCCACTGACACTTCAGTCTGCACAGGCTTGCTTGCATGTTGTGCAATTTACAGAGCAATGTACACAGAAGACTCCAGCATACAAGAAAGAAATTTTCAGTGCTGGAAGGGAGCTGTTGGTAATAAAACAGCAATCCAGTGGGTTGCTGGAACTTCTCCAGTCTTCCTCATGAGTCCTGCTGCTGCTACTTTAAAAATTATGCATGTTCTGAAAGAAGCCAAGTGCTCTGGCAAAATGCCCTGTCTGTTGTCTGAACGACTCAAATATCCAAACAAAACTGTATCAAACCATATTCAGTCAGCTAAGAATGAGCAGAAAGAAAAATTGCATCTTAAGAAAGCAGTTACCTTCCCCAGAAGGTAGAAGCATGAACTGTCTCAGCCATATTTGTATCACAGCTATGGTACAGCCTTGTGGTGTGAAATAGCAAGTCATTTAATCAAATAAAGTAACTGGGTAGCTGTGCTTTTTTTGTACTTGTGCTTTTTCCATACTGTGCCATTTTCTGCATAACTTGTATACACAGCGTTTATTTTTTACAGAACAGTACCTGTATTAGTATTACTTTATTTTCTTCTTTTAAATGATGAACTTCCAATAAAGGTAAAAGGTGAATGGTCATATTTGTGGACGAGGTTTCCCAGCTATATTGGGATAATGTGGTTTGAAAACTGTTTTTAACATGAATGCCAAAGCATCAGAGTAAGGAGATTAAAGTTTTTATAAGAGATGAATGCAAGGTTACCATCCAGTGGGGTCTAAACAGGATCAGTCTGATCTAGAATTATTCTGGGAGTGGGAAACCTTCCTGTATGCAGTATCCTGGCTGAAATAAACTTGTCCCAAGGACTGACTTCTCTCCTAAAAAAGGTAATAGCAGTTTTTTGGGTTGGAAAGGGGAGAAGTGACTATCACTTCTAGTGTGAGAAAGCTTTGGTAGTATATTCATGCTGCTGCCAATATGAGATTACTTGAAAAGCAAAGAAATGGTGTTTTATTATGTTGTTGAGCATATCTGACAACTCCTGAACACAAAATATCTGGATTGAGGCAGTCTATGGAGAGAAAGGCTTGATCAGTTTTCTGGCTGCAAGCATGATTTCTCCTGGAAAGGGCTAAAATGTACTTCCCCTAAAAGGAAGAACTGCCCATGAAGGACCCAGGTTTCCATTGTGCCAGATTGCCTCTTCTGTTCTTTCTTGATTTTATTTCATTAGGTAAATGATGATTAGAGTCCATAATAGATATTCCTGTAATCTTTACATTTTTTGAGAGATTATTTTTAGTTTCTAATTTGAAACAGTCTTGATTTGGTTTTGTGCAGTATAAAGATGTCTAGATATTCAGCTGGACCAGTGAATTTTCTTTCCCTATTTTGTCTTTTTAGGAGGCTTGTGTGTGTGTTGCAGTCTAGTCTCTGATATTCCTCATGAGATAATATACTCCATATATTTTTTACATAAAGGTAAGACTAGCTTGTTAACTTACTGTACTTTATTTTGGAGACTGTCAGTGTGCTGAAAGAGTCAGAGAATGCCTTTCAAAACAAATAACTACCAAAGTCTGCAGACAATAAACTACTGTGGGTGGTGTTTCAAGACAGCAGCTGCCTTTAGCTTTGGCTTTCCTGCTGTAGGCTTCCTGCCTGATGCTGAGTGAGTAGCTTCAAACCAGTGGCCTTGTAAATGGTTATTAATTTGGTCCCTTATTTCTAGCCAGACTTTCCGGCATGCTGAGCACAGACATCAATGAAATCTGTGGGAGCTTGCAGGTGTGTTGTACTTATGCCATAAGGCATTTGTATGGGAAATAGAGCCAACACCTCTTAGCTTGAGTGTCTGTTTAGAATTCCAGTTCAATGTGTCATTTTCACAGCAAGAGGTGCAACACCCACTGACTCTAAGAATAGTTGCTATGTAAGTGGTGCTCTAGCTCCTAAAGTTTTAAAATAATAAAGGACACTTTTTTATTCCAATCAGAATAAAAGTTCTTATTATCAAGATTTTCTTATTTGATACATGGACAGAGAGGCAAATTATTCCTCAACTGAGAAGCTGCATAGTATGGAGTAACTGTTCAAGTGCACACTATGTCTCTGTTCTACCTTAACAGTTTGCTTTCTTGTGTCAGGATGCTTCTCATATGTCAGAGCTGCACATACACGTTGCTTTGCTGCTGGAATATTGTGGGATTTAGTGAACTATCTTTTTGTGTAGTTCTTAACACCTTCAAGAGAAGACATTAATAAATTGGAAGAAGTCCTTTTTGGGTGTGACAAACTGTGCATTGCACTGCTGTGAAGGGCTGATTTCCCCAGACACATCTGACATGTAGCCACAGAGTTGTTGGATTGCTTGGAGCCAGCCATGGCCCTTGTACATCCTGATCTGTACTAGGAAGAAAATGAGGATAAATATGGTGACATTGACTAACTAAGTCTGAAATTACTGCAGTGGGATGGAGTTGTTTGATGCAGAGCTGTTTGTGGGTTCATGTAAGATTCATCACTTGTACAAGAGAATTTTAATAATGGTCCTGCAGTGACCCACAGAAGCAGTAGTATATTGGGTCCATAACTCACATTTTGGAGTCCATAACCCATATTTTGAAGACATTTAAGAAGCTCAGCTTGTTCTGCAGCCTCTGTAATCTTGGCTGGAAGCTTCCCACCCCTGTTAAAACAGTCACTGCAGCATAAACAGAGAAGTCACGATGTTGCAGTTGAATTCTGCAGTGCTGGTTTTAACTTGCATGTGCTCATGCTGGCAAGTGACAAAGTGGTGATGGGGAGTATACTGACTAATTGCAAGCTAACTTCAGTCAGTATTTTGTATGAAAAACTATATCTTCTGACACCTCTGCCTCTGTAGTGTTGCAGGTGGTGATTTTTCTCTCGATAATCCTGTAAACTGTGGATCTTATATTGAATTCCTATGCATTATTAAGTTGAATCCTGATCATGACACCAATAGTTACTAGAATCTTCAGCTTTTCTCATAGACTGAGGAATCTGAGGGCATTGTGTCATTCTTACTGAGTGCCAGAAGTGTGGTACAAGTCTAGATTAAAACAACAGCTGTGCTGATGCAAAGCCCATGCAAACGTAGCAGGTCTGAAATTTGCCTTTGTCTAAACTGAGCTGAACTGATTTAGAGCAATAAGGCATGCAGATAAACAAAGTGGAAATTCTTCAAAACAGTTGAAAGATCACCAAAATGTGAAACACAGCTATATAAAGGATTTGTGTTTGGGTTGTTCTGGGGGGAAAGGTGTTTTTACACAAGCTTGCTCTGGGCTTGGCATGCTTCTTTAAACACAAACATGGGCTGTGCAGTGCATGGCTAGTTTTCACACACTGAAGAACTGCATTGTGTAGGTGCCAGTCTACTAAGTGTGCAGGAGCTCTGTTTAGAATGGATTTAATTTGTCTGTGCAGACAACCCTATAAAACAAACAGTCTAAAAGATCCCCATTTGGGTCTATGGGAACTGCAGAAGTTTCTAGCTATAAAGTCGTAGGTGGATGGTAACAAATGGTGTTTATTGTTTGAGGTTTTTAAAGTTTTTTTTTTTTCCTCCCTCAGGTTATAACAAAACTTTTACAGTTTCTCTAGAAAGAACAGAATCTCATCAATTGAAGGAAGTGGCTTTTATGAATCTTGGTAGGTTACTTGTGTTACTTTCCTGTGTGATTGCCATTCTCTGTGTTTTAGGAGACAAATGGCTAACTCTTCTCTGAAAGGAAAGGATTTTTTTTCCCCTTGGCTTTAGGTAGCAGTGTTGTTTTGCTGCTTTTCTTCTGCTTGCCTTTTGTATTTGGCATTTGATATTGCAATGCCTCACTATTAGTAAGCAGCTTCCTCTGAAATTGCCTCAATATCTGTGCTGGACACCAGCTGCTGAGTTCTTGAGTATCTCAAGTTTCTTGAATCCTCCCCTGGAAACACAAATGTACTGCTAGTGTTTCCTGTGTTAAAACGACAGCAGCTTTTAATTAACTCCTTTTATAATTCCTAGATATAATCAATTCCTCACAGAGAAGTGGGCCAAGTTGAGAATCATGTGAAACAGCCTCTTAAAGCAAATAAGTGATCAAGTACTAAATAGACCACTGTTGTTTCTTTAAATAGGCTATTATGTGGCTGCTTATTTGCCTGGCCAGTTCCTGCACCTCCTGAACATTCAACATCCTGACATGCTGTGCTATAGTTTATTTCTGACAGGTATGGTAAAACTGCTTTAAGTAATTTAGTTGTTGTGGAAACTTGTTCCTATCTCTTTACATGAAAGTTGTATTTCTCAATGTTTCCTTATTGCACAGTGTTCTGACAAAGGAAGGATACTGAAAGAATAAGAATGACATTTTTGCTACTTTCCATTTTAGAAAGAGAAGTTGAACTGGCATTTCATAGTTTACGTATTTCATACTTCTTGCTTGTTATGAAATGGAAGAAGACCTTTCACTGAATTTGAAATTCTCTGCCTTGGTTTCATAGTTTCCCTTCCCCCAACTTTGCCCATGGTTCTTGGTCCTCCACTGTTTTCAAATTTCACATGAGATGTAAATTCGATTTTACATTTCCTTCCTCCAATTGAGTTACTCTAAATGTGTGTGTTTGGAGGGTGTGGGGAAAGGAAATCTGTGTTTCCTTCACCTGATCAGGCTGATGCAATTTAATTTAGAGTCTCATCTGAGATGCATGTTACTTCATTTCCAACAAACACATCTTTGTGGGAAGTGGTTTATTTTTGGAAGTGGGGTGCCTTTTTTTGAAAACAGAAATCTGTTGCTCTGATTGGGTGAAGGGGATATAAATTGTGGAAACTGGTGCAGGGGCAGCATCACAGGAAGCTAATACCTCTTTTGTACATGCAATGAAATACTGCCCTGCTAAAAATGAGTGGGAAGCATCACTGCTGGATGGTGGACCTGATTTCTCTGATGCAAGGGACCTGAAATGCACTACCTGTATGGTACCATGGTGATGAACACTGGTACCAGCATAAATAAAGTGGCCATTGGGATTGGTGGCAAGAGATCCACCAAGAGAAGTTTGTATCATACTTCTGCATGTGAGCATTTCTGACCTGCACAAGCTTTACCAATAGCTGCTAATTCTAGTGTTGAACTTATGCTTCTGTCTTTGTGCTCTGCTCTGTTCTATCACACATACTCTGATTTGCCTTGGAGCAGCACTGTGAGCCTGAAATCCCTACACCTTCTCTGTGTTAGCAATAGGGAAGGAGAGAACTGAGTATGGACTGTGCTCCTTATCTGCTTTCTTTATGGAGCCAGCACCATTCCTACTCCTCTTCAGCATACTACCAGGGCAGGTAGTGCAAGAGGCAGTCTCTTTCTTACTACTGGGGGCCTAGGAGTCTTAAGAGAAATACTGGTAGCAGGCAGATTTTATGTTCTTACTCCTTTTTGTTTTCAAATCAATGTTCTTCAGGTGAGGATGCAAGAATTGGCACGTTACAAAACTGTTCCATCCGGTCCCCATGGGTGTCAACAGTCCTGGATTGCAATGCAGGAAGTCTGTACAATGTGAGCATCAGTGACAGTGCCTTGCTGCAGTTCCTACAGAAGAGCAAACTAGACTGTGAGAGATTGGCAGCTCTGCATTGTGCCCTGCTCTACTTCCAACACACAGAAGTCTTGGAAAGACAGGTGGGAAAAGAACCTCCTCTAAATTTTTTTTTTTTCCAGTGACTGTTGTCTTATACTAAGCAGGAGCAGGGCAAGAATGGCATCAGCCAAGGAGAGGTCCTGATTCACCTGGCAGTGCCAACAGGTTCATCAGCTGGGCTGCCCTAAACCTGGTTATCAGTCCAGGCTGTCCTGAAAACATTTGTGTCTCTATCACTACTTCATGCAAAGTGTTAACTACCAAAACTAAATTTTCTATACCCTCTTACAACACTTGATTAAACAGAGAGACGTGACAAGCTCCCTGTTCTCATTCTGACAGATTATTCGGTGGATTTCTGAGAACCTGTCAACGTGTCATTCTTTTGACCCCATTCAAGAATTTATCATTGGTAGGTATTTATTTTCCTGCATTCTGAGTTTTCCTGCATACTCCAGTTGACACTAAAGAGGAGCCATGGCACTCTTATTTCTGAACTTTTTGATTATGATTTGCGTTAACTAACCTGCGTTTAGTGGCATTAAGAGACAGTATCAGTAGTTTAGAAGATACATAGACATCTCGAAATCAGATTGGCAGTAAAACTTTTCAAATGCATTCTTCTGTCTAATGGAACAAATAGATTTATCATTATTTTAGGTCTCTGGAGATTGTTTCCTCAGCTGGATTCTCCTCTAGCTCTAGCCCAAACCATTTTTTTCAAAAGGATTTGGCTTATCATGATGCTCTCTTCTAATAGGTAGTTTCTCAGTCTAGCCAGTGCAGAGTCTTTGTACAAAGGACCCCTGCAGTGCTGAGCTGTAGCCAAGCAGCTGACCCAGCCCTGCAGCCATCTGGACTTCTTTTCCTCCTTTTGTGCACAGAATGGGACCAGTTCCACAATGGAGGAAGCTGTTTCAGAGAGAGCAGCAGGATTTGTCCCTAAAAAAAGTGTCAGATAAGGAACAGTGAAGCCTACTCTTGTTGACGGATAGTTTATACAATATTGCCCTTATAAATCTTTTTACATTACATTCAGCCTCCCTGTACTGCAGAATGTGTCCAGAAACTCAGAACCTGGATAAACTCCTGCCCTACACATCACTGCATGACTGGATTGGGGTAAGATAACAGCTGGTAGCTTAATTAATAGCTAGAGGGTCTGGTTTTTATCCCTTAGTATAGCCTATAGCTTCTGTGTCTTACCTTTTCATAGATACGCTCCAAATTGATACCTTTATGCCTGTGCTGTTTGCCTGTTCTAGCTTGCCCTTTGTGGTGTTTTCCATGAGTCAAATTTATTGTCAACAAATAAAAGCATTTGCGAAACCAAGAACAGTTACTATAATTGAATGGATTGTTAAATGTCTCAGTTTCCATAATGAACTATTAATTTATTCCCTATCATATGAGGTTTATTGTGAATACAGAATACACTTAACCAACAAAATCATGTAGTTATTTCCAGGACAAACAGAATCAGTAGAGTTAAGATTTACAAGTAAGCTTGCAGAAGTAAAATAACTTCCAGCAAGACTTTGCAGTTAGAGCAAATATTGTCTTGATTTCTCTGCTGTGACATTGTTCTAATATGTTGCTTTTTTAAAAATAAGGGCACAGTTTTGGCTAGCTAGTTAGTTTCCTGGAGGAAATGGGTGCTGGAGATTCATTTAGATGCCCCATGTTCTATGCTAAATTATAAGACTATAAGTAATTTATCTGTGTTTACAGGTTGTCCCTGGAGTAATATGTGCCACAGACATTATTTCTCTACCTGTGTTAGAGGTAAGTTGCAGTATAAAACCACATTTGTATTTGCAGAGTAGTAGCTGCTTTTTTTGTGGGTTAAGGGTGTGCTACATATTAATGCAGCAGGGTCCCCACAGCCCTACCCAAAAATAGATGTGAACAGAAGATTGCTCTGTTGGAAATGATTTATGCATTTAAAATGCAGTGATAAAATATCAGTTAATCAGCCTCAAAGGTGGTGGGGGTTTTTTCCCTTTCTGAAGACACCTCTATTCAACAGGGAGGATTATCCATGAATTAATTCTTGTTAATCAGATTGATACCACTTCACTTTATGACTTTGGTAGCTGAAGGCAGAGGTGGCATAACAGACAAGTAGGATTTCTACATATGTCTACATATGCCCACTTTGAGGGCTATTTCATTGTACTGCCATTGGTGTGGATGGTTCGTGACCCTCTCACTTTGTTTTGTCCAGAGCATCCTGTGACTGCACTCATGTCAGGGCTTTGGCTACTAAATCTAGACAAATTCCTGCGCAGCCTGCAAAGAGCAATGAGCTGTATGGGGAGAGCACAGGTTGTTTGGGTAGGAAATGGTACTTTCCGTTGAAAACAACATGAATGATTCTTCCTGTCTTCCCATTTCACTCCCTCAGCTCCAGTTTAGAGAAATTCTTGAAATTTTCCTAAGCACTCCCATACAAAATCTGAAAGAGAATTTTAATAAGCAGTTTGTTGTGGAGAGCTAACAGGAAGCGTGAGGAGTTTAGACACACCAGCAACACATAGGATTAGACTCTGAATACATGACAATGTTGTTCCATGTAACTCTTTAAAGATGTACTTATAATTAGTCATAAAGCATCACTGTTCACAAAACCTTTTAAAATTCAGTGAAATTGCCCACTGCTCTTTCACTCTGCAACAGTGCATCACAGCTGTGCTGCACACATTCATAGGGTTGCTGTCAGGGAATTGGACTTTGCATGGCTTTGCTTGGAAAGGCTGTCCTGAGAACTGGGACACCTGGGAAAATCAGATCTTGAGAAGATTTGTGTGCAGCTAATCCCTGTAATTCACTGAGGTCAAAGTTAGCAGGACTTTAATTTGTCTGAGATTGAACCTGAAGCCCCTGGGGGCACATGCCTTTAGCAGCTATACTTCCTGATTGTGGAACTCATTTCCTATTTCTGTCTGAAACCTAAACAGATTGAAAAGGTCAGAGTTGAGCTAAAGACAAATATTTCCTGCTACTTTTGATGGCAAGTTGCTCTGACTCTTAGATGAGGACAAAGATGCTAATGCACAGGGTAAGGTTTAATGCTGTGGCTGTTTTGTACCACACCAGTGCCACAAACCCATCACAGCTTGAGTTTAAGTGGTCCGTTGGTGCATGTTGTTGGCATCAGGAGTCAGACCTTGGTCACAGATCTGGTTCTACAAGTAGTATTTCTGTTGCAGAGATTTTATAGCATGGTTAATTGTTACTTTGAGAATTTTCTGGAGTTCTCAAGTCCATGAGTTGTTGAGAGCTTTTAGAAGGGCTATGTCCATATTCACATTAAAAAATTGTGCCATTTGGGTATCAGGTGTTTTTATCACTAAATTCTTGTTCATCAAGATATACTGAGAAAGGGGGAACAGTTAGTCCAATTGTCCAAAAGCTCTACATAAGGATTGCAATTAATAAGTCTAATTTCCTCCCCCACTTTTTGAAGAACAAACCAAACTTGCAGTGTGCAAATAAGTTCAATTGGAAAGGGAGAAGGCAGGAAGAAGAAGGGAAATAAAGAAAATAGGAGGAGATCCAGGGGAAGAGTGAAACTATATAGTGCAAGAAATTGTAAGAGCACCAGGAAAGAGTTTCTCCCTTGTGCTCTGCTGAGCCCCTGGGGTGCAGAGTGATGTTTTACAACTCTCTCTGAATGCCATCACTGCTGGGGAGACACAGCACTACAGCCCAGAGAGACGTGGGCCTCTTGAAGGCAATTGTCACCCCACATCTTTTCCAAGAGGTGTAGCAAAGAGCTCTCTATCTTCAGTTAAAATCCCACTACTTATGAAAGGCTTCATGGGAGATTTTTGAGTATTGCAAACTGGTAAGGCGTTGCTTTGACTTCTGCTAATACAATATCTTTTAAGTGTCATGCTTAGGTGTTAATTCTCGTCTCTCTAGAAATGTCTCCCAAATAAACACCTAAGATGAAAAAGCCTTCTTTTTAGTCCTTGCCCTGATGATCCTCAAGAAATAATAGAATTAATTTAAAAAGTCCTTTACTTTAAACTTTCAGGTTTTTAATGAGATTTAATACAATGCATATTTTTGGGATTAAAAGCAGACAACACTCAAGCATACCACTTCCTGTTAGAGATTTCCTATATGAAAGAAAATTGCTGTCTTGCTTCCCCCTGCCACATACACAAGTCCAGTGTGGCCTGAACACAGTTCTGCAGCGATAGTGCTGTTACATGGCTTGGTCACTAGATGATACCCTTATGCTGTATTTAATATTTCTCTGATTTCATATTGGTAACATTTAGACAACATTCTGCAGTAGTAGGTTGTAAATCTCATGAGTTAAGTCCAACAGAGTGAACATATGGTGCCATATGTGATCCTTGTTTGCAGCTGCTAAATATAGCTAAAATGAAACAAAACCCAAGATTTATTTTCTCTGCTGCAGCTACAATAATAAAGTGACAATAGGCACTGGCAGCAAGAGGAAAGTGGCTGGCAGGATTGAGTCTTTGAAATTTATTTTCCTTGACAAATTATAGCTTATAGTAGGAAGTGGTTTCTTCCTTTTGAGGTTTTCTTTTAAGGTTATTGTTATTGTAGGATAGTTGAGAGGAGTGAGCAAAATCCAGTATGTTAGTGCAAGTGAAGGAATATTGTCAACTCAAAGCTTTCTTTATTCAAATGTTGTTACTGCAGTGTCTGTGTTGGGAGATAATATATATTAAGAGGGGCAAGAACAGCTTTTACCATCTCTTGTTTTTTAAAACTCTAAAATAATTGCCTTAATCTCATCTCTTCCTCAGCAATGCCCTCCATTGCATCTTGCTCCCCTTATAAACAGCAGCTTCAAATTTTTATACCCAGTCCAAGAACTAGCTCGAGAAAGTGGTGTGGTTTTGTTTAGATTTTGTTCCTCCTGTCTGTTCACAGCTGAGTTTAGATTAATTTTAGCATTAGAGTAAAATGCTTTAGAATTGCTGTGGCAATTTTTGGATTTTGTTTCTTTTCTGGGATGAAGCACTGTTACTTGAAGTTGGTAAATGGATGTTTGCAATCTAATTAATGCAGCTTGAAACTAGTGGCATTCTGCAGCTGTCATGGCCATGGTGGTATTCCTCTATTTGGAGCTACTAGAAACCTTAAATGGGATTTATTTGACAAAATATAAACATTTACATCTAAGTTAGTAGCCTAAGGCTCTTTTTACAGTCAGAGGAAGTCTAGACAATATGGCCAGTGTAGTCTGTGGTGCAGTTCTTCCCATCTCAAATATGAAAATAGGTCAGATGAATTATGACCCAGAAATACTTCTTCCATTCCAGGCACCAAATCGTGACCTCAAGTCAAGTAAGTGCTACCACTGCCATCCCGTCAAGAGAAATTACTTTTGGTCCTTTGGTTTAACTTTTTTTCAGTTAGTTTTTACACTAATCACATGTCTTTGCAGTCACTTAGTGGGAGGGTGATAAGGTATTTCTTTAAGAGGGCAGTCTGTATTCATGCTTTCTCTGCAAAACTTTGCAGTTCCAAAACTCCAAAGGCTTCTGGGAGAAACTCAACGCAAACTTGGAGAGTGTGAAGTATGCAGAGCCACACTTGCACTACCACAGCAACGTGCTCAGGAGGGAATGGCGTAGCCTTTCAGAAGAGGTGAGTGGGAGGCACTGGAGCTGAGACACTGGAGCTCTCCAGAGCTGCCTCTGAAATGGGTGTTTTAAAGTCAAGCATGGATGAGTCGGCTTTTTTATTTTGAAGATAAATGAATGGGAATCTGATTATCCGAAGTGCAAAGACTTGCAGTCGTTTCACCTAAGGTGATTGCCTGTAAGTTTTGTTCTCGTAAAACAATTCAAAAAATTAAAGAAAAGCAGAGCTTGCTCTGTACTGTCACAAGGTTTACATGTGTGAAAGTGTGTGAGAGCATGGGCACTTGGAAGAAGCTGTGAGGCCCCACTGTGTTTTATTTCTATTCAAAGAGAAAATCAACTTAATTTCTTATCTTCATTCTGTCAGGGAGTATTTTATTTGATCTTCTGTTTTGTTCATTTTGGGATTTTTCTTTGTTTACAAACCAGAGGGAGGAGAGAAGAACCACAGCATATTTGAGGAATATTTTTGAAAATGCCAAGAAGTACGTACTGGTTTGTATTATATTTACCCATTCATATTTTGCACAAGTATGTTGGAGGAATTAATGTGCCATTGAATTAGTTGATTAGGTATCTGATTAGATATCTTTAAAGAAGATTATCCTGATGAAAATCCGTTATTGGAATCCTTGTAATCACTACAGCATGATCTGAAATACAGGCCTCTAGAGCTAGGGAATTTATGGTAGATGTGAAGTTATTCTCATGCAGCCTAGACAGGTAGAATTTTTAAAATGCCATCTAGTATTTTTACTACATTTTTTCTCATATACTGTTCTTAGATGCCTTTAGCCATCTTTGAAAGATCAAAGGCTCATCTAAGTTTTTAGTTATGTTATGAAAGCCTTTAGAGTATTGCATATGGAACACACTGATTTTGGTTTCAAACCCTAGGGTGCTTTCTCATCTGGACACTTGGGACTCTGGTAAGTGAAACCTTTCTTGATATAGGCCTTAGCTGTAAGACTTAGGTTTATTAGAATATTTCCATCCAGCTGTTGTTTGCTAAAAATCAATTGCAATGTGTGTTTTCAGCACAGAAGAGTTTGAGAATTTAAGATGAGAAGAAAATTTTCATTTACTGACTGTGAAACATTTGAAAATAAAGTCCCTAACAACTTATGTTGTTATTGGATCTAACAACATAAGCAGCAAAATTTGGTCTGCTAAAGGACATCTTCTTCAGGATTTTTCTTGTGGAGCAGAGTATCAATGACACCATGTTAATGTTGAGTCTTGTTCACTTGTAGCTGCCTTTGCAATATCAGAACTTGTGCAAGAGATTAGGGCTGGTGAAAAAACATGTTGTAGAGAGAGCAGGTGTAATGAATTTCCTTAGGCCAGAAACACTTGAGATTTTCTGGTGCTCAGTTCCTGTTACAAATAAGCTGAATTTAGTGGTGTATTATATTCCTGCTGTTCACACATCAGTGCCTTCCATGTGCCCTGCCAGTGTGTGCTGTGACATGATGCTCATGTAAGTGCTGCTCGGTCCTTTTATTACCAAGAATTTTCAGTGTACTCATTTCCAGCCCCTAACAGCAGTCATCTGTGTCACTGCTAGCTATTGCAATGGGCTCTGACTTTGAGAGACTTTGTATCAACTCTGTGAACCTCAGCTTCGTGTTTTCAAAGGTGCTTATTGATAAAGAAGTCAGATGTTTAACTGTGATTAGATAATTTCTAAATAGCTGCCATCCAATAACAAGCATCTATGTAGTGTTTCCCTGTAGATTTGTCCTTGAGTCCTTTAAAATCAAGCAGCAGTGGTCTTTGTGCTGCTAAGTGGTGATGTAAATATATTTGAAGGTGAGCAAAAATAGGTGAAAATTTTGAAAGAGTTCAGCACTTGGTTCCATAAAATCTTGAGTTGGTTTAATCTCTATCATGAAATAGAAGATTGGTTTTCCTCCTTCGTTTTAGTAGACTGGAAGCACTGATTAGAAAATACAGGTTATTAATTTCAGTAGACAGTGTAATCTCCTTCCATTTAGTTAGAGAAGTTGTGTTCTTTTTGTAGTGGTCTGCAAATCTGAGTAACAGAAGCAGCCAGACCATGGGAGAGAATCGGTGGGAGGTGATTCCCTGAACTGTTTACTTTCTGTTTAGCCATTTTCTTGGAAAACCCATGTGGCTGCTAGAGTTTGTTTGTAAATGACAGGCTCTAAGTAACACATTGGCACTGGTGTTACCAGAAGGCTCTTTCTGCTCTTTGCTCTCTTGAGTCACCACACTGTGGTAACTCTTACTTAAATATCAAAGAGAAGAAGAAGTGGATGGCAGACAAAGGGTTATTTTCCATTTTTCAGTTCTCTTATTCAGTCCATGGTTATTCAGTGTCTTAGTTCTGTAGCTGAGTAGGTCAAACCACTGTTTGCTTGTCTGCTCCTAAGTACTTTTGAAGCTGGTTGAATTCTTGTGATATTTCTGTAGTGCCATGTCCTTGAATGATTGTTGCTCTGCTTGTTTCAGAGACGAGGCTGGTCCCTCTCTTTGAAGAGGAGGATTATCAGCAGCAGTTGCTCATGGGACTGGTATGTGCTTTTGTCAGTGTGCACTAGAGGACGCACAGGCTGCACAGATGTGTAAAGAGTGACCTTCCAAGTTCCAGTGCTGAGTGGAAGATCACTCAGGGTAGCTATGGGGCAAAGATGGCATTTCCTAAGATTTGATTTCATCGTCATGATATTATCTTAGCAGGTAATTGTAAGGCATAGGGGGAAAACAGCAATAGAAAGCTGATTTGTCAAAATTCTTTTTCCCAATATAACTGGCTGGAAACCAGGAGGTCATCTTAATCTGTCAGTAACTTTTGGACTATATGTAAGTGAATTCCTCCCCCTCCATTCTCTCAATTTGATGAATAGAGATCTTCTTGCTCCTCAATT
This sequence comes from Taeniopygia guttata, assembly GCF_048771995.1. NCBI lineage: Eukaryota > Metazoa > Chordata > Aves > Passeriformes > Estrildidae > Taeniopygia > Taeniopygia guttata. The sequence goes on from NC_133025.1 coordinate 12,072,357, forward strand.
TGACAACTTTTTTACTGTTTCTTTTTCCTTCTACCTCACTTCTGAGACTTCTATGGCCGTTCTGAGGTCCCTTCTTCCTTTCCACTGTTTTTGCCAGTGATCTCCCTAAAGGATCTATCATCTATATGCTTCTGGGCAACAAATTCCTGCCTCCCTCCCTCCCTCCCTCTGTTTTAATACATACCTTGTCTTATCTCTTATTCTCTTACTTTTAAAATAAGCTAACTCTTCAGCATGCACTAGGTCTCAGCAGTGAAGAGCAGATCAACACTGTCCTGTCCACATCTGAGGCAAATCTTCCTTCTTTGCAAAGTCTCCCTTTTCCAAGTTTTGCCTCATTCTCTGAAGCTTCTCTAGATTCCTTCCTCTCTATTTACTCAGACAGATCCAAAAAGTAGGTCACTTTGTCTGTGCCTTCCTCATAGCTGTATTACTTTCTTGACACACTGAGATTAGTCTACATATAAGTTCCTTGAGACAGAGATTTTTATTTGCTCCAGCTTCACTCTGAGCTTCTTAGTAATTCTCAGAAAAGAGCCAGCTTTTCTGGATTGAATACAATCTGAAGCTACATGAGGTCAGCAAATATTTCAGAAAGGAGAGAATAGGGAGTGGCATGGACTGTATGTTAACAAACACCCAACTTTAATGACTTCACAATTAATGTTTAACCTGAAATTGCTATTAATCACTCTGGTTCTCAGGTTCTTGGCAACTACCAGAAATTATACTTGTGCTAGTTTTCTCTATCATAAAATCTGTCAGGTTTATTTGATGTTATATTTAAATACTTCTTTCACCCAGTTCCCTTGGCTTTGCACAGAGAGGTGTGAGAACTGTAAGCTTTTTCTTTTCAGTATCATGGAAAGTTCAACTTAGTATTAATTTTTCTGAATTTGCACCAAGTAACTATTTTGAATATTCACCTATTGATCAGGCCCTGCACCTGCTGCAGCTTTTGTGTTTCTTTGAAGATGCCCAACAACAACAAATTGTTGGCTTTTCTTCTAGATGGTTGCACAGCTGAAGGATCACCTTATGAGACATCTGCAATATGTTGGAAAAAAGAAGATTGACCAAATAGTTTTGGATTACGTTGCAAACCTGGTTAGTTTGATTTCATAGTCATTATTGTGAGCAAGTGTGTATTTGTAGGATTGTAGGTCCTTGGGTGTGTACTAGTTGTATATAGCATATATTTGGTGGGAAGAAATTGTTTTTAAGATATTTAAACATATTTTCAGCCTAATATTGTATAAATTGATAAAGAAAACTAATATAAACTAATACTTAAATATAATTTTAAAAGTTCTACCAGTTACTCAGAATACGGAAGAAATGGTTCCATTTACAACTTGTGCAAATATATTCTACTCCCAGAAATAAAATGACAACTCATCCTGAAAGTTTAAAGCAGTTAGGTCCATTTGGTTTCTTGTAGAACACGTTGCTGCAGGTCTTGAATAATGAAATTGCCACCTTTAATTATAAATATGAACAGAGAAAGATGTCAGTACAATCTGACATGTGGGTAATCACCACCAGTCCTACATAGTGCCTTCAGCGGGCTATGTGTGTGACAGAAGACAGTTTTGCATGAAGAAATCTATGTAAACTACTGTGAAAATTTTCTTTCCAAATTCTTATTTTTCTGTCTTTCATCCTCTTAAGAGACCGTAAAAAAAAAAAAGCTACAAAAACCATAACTGTTGTGCACAGAAGTTATGTACTTGGTTTTGTCTGTCTCAAAATCAAGTCCTTTAAGTGCAGAACGCAGAGTCCTCAAAAGCTTGCATGGCAACTGTAAATCCTGTTCTTGGTGCCAGTGTTCAGTAGAAGCTCCCCACAGTGCTGTTTTCTAGGGATGAAAACCTTGGGAAACTTCCTTGAGGTCAGTGATGCCTGCACCTCCTCCAAAGTCCTGTATGAGTCAGTTGCTCTGTCAATGTCACAGCTTTCTCTGAACCCCTGCAGCCCCACTGCCGTTCCTGACGTTTCAGGCCTCACTTTGACAACTTCACAAGTTGTTTCACTGGTATATTGGCAGACTTCTATATATATGTGTAGGAAAGAAACTGAAACTAGTAGTTGATTAAAATAGAAACAGTACAACATGAACCAAAGCTTTGTACCTGAAAATGGTGCTGAAAAAAGCCCAAGTGGAACATTTCTTCTCCGTTTATTCAATTTCTAATAACATTTTGTTCACTTTCAGTAAAAACTAAGATAAAAATGTGTAAACATCTATTTAACCTTAATGCGCAAGGCTAAATTATTGTAGACTAAATCTTGCAAAACAAATCTCAGCCCTTCGCGCAAGCAAACTCTCAGGATTAATTCTCTAAACTCAATTGACAGGCTTATTCTTAGAACAGCTATTATACATGAAGATAACACTTATAATCTAAAAATTGATTCTGCTTTCTGCTGGTGCATCTTAGGCACTGTTTGGAAATCTTTAGAAATTATTTCATTCTTAAACTTGTGTTTCCCCTCATCCTAATTAAAACTTCTTATGTCTCAAACCTTTCCATGTCCTAAATGTTTCAGAGTTCTTCAGGGGAATGAACTGATTAGAGTCTTCCCACATTTCTCTGTAGCATCAGAGAGAGTAGCAGAGCTATTGAAACTAATGAAACAGGAAGAGACTTGAAGTTTGTCTGTTTGCTTTCATAAAATATTTTGCATTATATTCAGGAGCCCAGGAGTGGCTGAGATTAGACTCTGGTGTTTAGCCACTGTGTAAATCAATTGCAGAAGAAGTCAGAGGAGCCAAAACTTGGGAGCACTGAGAGTTTTTTATAAAACAACAGGCAAAGGCTGGTTGCTGTCAGAGAGCTGTGTGTTCTTGTATACAGAGAAGTAATGTGGGGAAGTGTGAATGACACACCTCAGTGGGAATTCCTTGTTTGCTGAAGAGCTCTGCAGAGTGTGCCTGGTTCACAGTCCATGTGCCACCTTCATACACAACAGTGGTTGTTGTATGTCCACAGGCTCTCTCTCCTCTGCAATCACTGTACCCTAGCTTTGGTCCATATCTGTTTCACTCACTCCTTTTCATTTCAGTGAGGCAGGAAAGGGGAGAAATAACTTACAGAAGCAGTGTGACATTTGCTGCCCTGACAGCAAGTGGAAGGGGAGGCAGGGTGAGCAGGCAGCCTGTGGCACAGGAAACAGGCAGACCTGAATAAACTGCTGAAATTTCTCTGCAAGTCGCTGCAGTAGCTGCACATTTTCTCCTGATGTCTGTGGCCAGCTGTCATCTGTTGTAGGCTCAGCTGCAGAGGAGCAGAAGACAGACACCATTTGGATTTGAGTTTCCTCAGGAGGAGGAGGACTGTGTCATACTACTGCACAGGAGGGGATCTGAAAGACAGCAAGATCAAGTCTCACTTCCTTTTCTCCTTTGCTCCTGGTTCTTTTCTTTGACTTTCTTTGGCTTTGAAGTCTTTCCTGTAGAAATAGCCAAGGGAGCTGAGCACTTGTGGTTCCAAATTACTTTAGGGGAACTTCAGTTTCCTTGGCATCATTGCCTGGAACTGTAGATGTTTCAAGACAAGGTGACAGCACTGTCACCCAAGGTCCTTCTGCATGTGCTGTTCTTGCTGATGGTCATGTGTTTTCTTGTTAGTTTAGAGGACTTCAAGGGAAATGGCTTCATGCATGTGCCCCAAAAACTTGTTACTGTGTGTTTGTTATTCAGGGAAAAATGGCCTCCCCTGCTATGTGTGTAGCTCTTAACTTGGCTGCCCCAGACACCCACTACTAACTTCAGACAGGAAGCTGCCTGTGCTCCTTCCATCAGACAGATAATGCTGCCTTTCTCTCATGCACATTATCTCATGTGTTACATTCTGAAAAAAAAGATGGAGACGTGGGTTATCTTTCTGTATGTATTTTCTACAATGCCAAGGATAGATGTTGATCTCCAAAGCAAGTTGTACTGTTAGTGAGGGTGTCACATCACAAACATTCATGTATTCAAGATGCAAGTATGTAGGGATAGCTTGGATGATTATGACTTAAGAAGTTACTAAGCTTTCTGTGCCCTGTGAAAGCTGTACAGTTTGCTGTAATGTTAAGCAAAAAAATACTTATTATGGAGTAGCTACTCCTGAAAACCATTTGTTTTGCACAAATAGTAATTGGTGATTTTGGAGCTTGTAAGAACCTTCACTTCAACACTGTTTCTTCAGATCCAGCTGCAGCTCCTAATGCAGAGGCCTTAGCTGCACCCTCTGTGCTGGCCAGAGGTGAAATTCATTCCAGCAGCAGGTGTGGTTCTTGTGACCCTTTTGTGGAAACTGGAAATCACTCATTTCCTAGAAAACTTGCTATAATTATATAGAAAGATTAAATTTCATCTTTCCATTGCATCTAGAAAGTGTGGAGATAGCAAGTATTAGGTAGTTATTTTGCATCAGGTAGCTGTGCAAGCCTGGCTCAACTTGTGGATGGGAAATGTGCTACCATGTAGAGCTTTCTGGGCAAGGTACAGAGGAACACTCAGAACATTACTGAAGATGAATATTCCAGATTAATATTACTGAAGATTAAAATTCCTTTGCATGCAGATCTCTCCCGTGTGTCCTGTTTCTCTCTTTCTCAGAGCCTGTGATGAGTCAGACAATGGAGAGGGTAAAGCCTATGAGGGGAAGAGAGTGGGAAAAAAGCATTCCTGGATTCTGACCCTCTGGAGGGAGCAAAAGGGTTCCTAACTTCTTGTGACACCTCTTTGCAGGGGTCAGACTATTTTCCTGAGTTTCCTGGGATTGATTGATTGCTGTGCTTTGAGGGCCAGAGATAAAAGGCGCAGAGGAAGTGTCTCAGTTGTGTTACTGAGATGTGGAACTGGTTACACGTGACAACCATGAGGAAGTTATTTCAGCTCTTCCTTGTGTGGTTTCTCTTTCAGCTGCAGAAGCTGAGAAGGCCCAAGTGAGAGCAGGGTTTGTGGCTTTGGTATATGCTGACTGTGTGTGGTGGACGTCAGTTTGGGAGCACGAAGAACAACATGGGCCAAGGGATTGTTTCACTTCACTGGGGACAATAGATGAGGAGAGGCATTTCTTTGTCTCATTTTTCCTCCTTACCAGGACTAGATCTGTGATTCCTCCTGCATACTCTTCTTGGCAAACCGAACATTCTACTGTCTTCAATGTTATCCGCTTTTGCTGAGCCCTTGGGACTGTTCCTTGCCAAATGCTCAGGCACTTGGACATGCTGATTTTGCTTTCATGGCAAACAGATCTTTGAGAATTTGCTGCAAGAGCTTGAGATCAGTTGTCTCCAAGAAGCACGATGTGTTATGTTGATGTATGTCTTGCATGATGCTTTGAAGTGCTGGAAGCACTTTGAAGTGCTGGAATAGAGCAATTCTGTTACAATTCAAATTTTAATTTTACATTTTAAGGCCCTAGAGAAAAAAATGAAGACTTAGTAGGAGTCCCATGAGAAGTTTTTAACAAATACTGGTGTGTGGAATGAGTGAAGGCCAAGGGCCTGCTGTACACAGGCTCCTGGAAACATCCAGTCTTCTCTTTTTTGTTTTAGCTGAATCTGGTGCATCGAATAATGAAAGAAGTTTGGAGGAGATACCAGCTTCATTCCTGTATCTTCTGCTTGTGAGCAAGTGATTTGTTAAAAGTTTTTAGCCTGCCTTTTAAATATGGGCATAATGATTTTGGTCTTCTTTGGTAGTACTCCTCGGAACAGTCAGTGCTTAATGCTGCTGTCAGTGTCAATGTTACTGTCACTTACTCTTCCTAAGGATCCTGCTGGCCCTCTCTAGGCCAGTGTGAATATTAACCACACAGGCAGTGTTATGGCTGGAGTTCAAACTTGCTGAGTTTGGAGTGGTCCTAAGTTAGGTGGTAGGTGTTAAACACCTGTAAAAGCCAGGTCACTCACACCAGCACTGTTTTACCTGTTGCTGCTGATTCCAGGTACTGCTGAGAGCCTTGTAAATGTGCATCAGTCGGGGGAGGAGATGGGGCACCATAGAGTGTGTGTCTGCAGCACTGGGCAGCTGATGCTGGCTGAGACACCTCAGTAATCAGGGCAGCATCCCATGGCCCTGCATCCCAAAGGCAGGCATTCAGTGCATTCCCAGTATGGCAAATTGACCCTTTCTTAGGAGAGAGTGGGTGCCTCGGGTTCTTAATGTGTTGCTACTTTGTTAACTCAGTGATGAGAGAGGAAGTGCAGGAGAGTTTGCGGTGTTCCACATCATGAGTCGGATTCTGGAAGCAGCAAATGGCATGTGCATGCCTTTACCTCCTGGTAAGTTCTGTGTTCTGCTGTTGTAATCTTGAGTGAGGAGAGCAGAGCTGTAAATTCCTCCCAGCACAGCAATGGTTGCAGCACATGTGTCAAGTTAGCTTTGGCAGTATTGACAGCTATTGATAAACCTGTACAAGTGAAATGAAGCAAAACGAAATAGTTACTAGAAACAGAGAAAACTAAACAGAGGTTTCCAGTGGAATGTGTGGGTGCAATCTTATTAAAACTAAGATTTAGACAACTGGACTTCAGTGTCAAGATGTACAAGGGAAAATCCTATCCTGTAGCAGATAGAGTGTTTTTTCTCATGCTCTTGCCCTGCTAATATTTTTCATTTTTTTTTCCTGAAGAGATTACTTCCAGCCTTGATGGAAAAGCTGGTCTTGATAGAAGACTTTCACTTCCTAGAGCTCCTCATAATTCTTTACAGCATTTTCAAAGCATTTGCTTATTTTCATTAGGGAAAGACATCTTGACATCTTAATATCTTAATGCTTTCCAATTCTGTTTGAATCTTTCTGGGTTTTATTTCCTGATCTGTCTACAGTTGTTTAAACTGCTTTTGGTATGAGTTTGTCCCTCAGTCTGTGTGGGCACAAATGCTGCTGCACAGTAGTGTTACATGATAACAAGACCATCATCAGGCTGTTAAAGGACAACTGAAGTGTTAACGCTGCCCGTGGGAGTGTCTGCATGGCAAGGACATCCCGAGGGTGGTGAGGTCTCAGATTTTGATTAATTAGGAGGAGAAAGGGAGATAAAAGACAAATTAATAGAACAATTCAGATATAAGGCAACAGCTTGGAGACGTTTGGTGGCAGTGTATGAGTTTAATGACTGTTTTCAATCCCCTTAGCTTTCTTCTTTCTGACAAGATTGTACTTGAGAGGACTTAAAGGATGTCTAAATAAGAGCGCCTGACTTGACAAATTGATTTCCTCACCAACTATAAAGAATCAGAAGTCAAGGGAAGTGATGGGTTTAGCTAGAGTAACTCCAGTCTCAAATAGAGAATTAGAAAAAACTACATATTGTACCAAACAAATTTGTCTCTTTCATAGGTTTTCACACTCTGCACCTGGGTCTTGGTGTCCGATGTCTCCCTCTGCACACCCTCCTGCACTATATTGACAATGGCATCTTGCAATTGACAGAAACCTGTGTCAGGAAATTGCTGAAAGGTACAGAGAACATGGTGTTTCATTTGTTACCAGCCAGCTAAGTGGGACTGTTGTCCTTTGAGCCATTCCCCTTGGACACGGATTTTATTGCCCAGGACACTCAACTCTCGTTAAAGTGAGGTCTGTAGCTGATGGTGTTGCCTACCTGAAAGGAGAAAGTTAGGACTCAGGCTATGTGATTGGCCTTACCACAGCACACAGAGAAATGTCTGTGTGGAGAGAATCTGAGTTTGTAGTTTTTCCACTCAAGACTTCCTAGAAAAGCAAATACTAAAGATCATTGTGGGATTTGTTGGGGAATTTCTGTCACTCTGTGAAAGTGCACACCTGTTTGTGAGGAAGTTGGTCTGCTATCCAGCCCTCAGCTTTTGCTTTATGTTTGGAAAGAGAAGAACAGGCCTGTCAAGCTGACCTCATGGCTGGGGAAGCTTATGGAGCAGATCATCTTGAGTGCCATCGCATGGCGTGTGCAGGATAACCAGGGGATCAGACCCAGCCAACGTGAGTTTATGAAAGGCAGGTCCTGCTTGACCAGCCTGAGCTCCCTCTGTGACCAGGTGATCCACAGAGTGGGTGAGGGAAAGGCTCTGGCTGTTGTCTGCCTGGACTTTAGTAAAGCCTTTGACACCATTTCCCACAGCAGTCTCCTGGAGAAACCGGCTGATCATGGCCTGGATGGGAGCACTGCTCACTGGGGATAAAACTGGCTGGACAGCTGGGCCCAGGGAGTGGAGGGGAATGGAGCTACATCCAGCTGGTGGCTGGTCCCCAGTGGGGCTCCAGAACTCAGTATTGGGGCCAGTCCTGTTTAATATCTTTATCGATGATCTGGACAAGGGGATCAAGCACTTCCTCAGCCATTTTGCAGATGACACTAAGTTGGGTGGGAGAGATCTGCAGACAGATAGAAAGAGGCTGGATTGATGGGCTGAGGTCATTTGTGTGAGGTTCAACAAGGCCAAGTGCCTGGGTCCTGCCCTTGGGTCACAACAACCCCAGACAGCATCACAGGCTGTGGCAGAGTGGCTGCAAAGCTGCCCAGTGGTGGCTGAATATTAGCCAGCTGTGCCCAGTGATGTGCTATTTCTCCAGTGTCCAAGAAAGTGACAAAAAAATATGCTGTATCAATCTGTGCCTGATCTTGATAAATTATATATTATAAACTTGAAGAGTTGCACTTAGTCAAAGTGCCTTTGAATTACAGTATAAATTGTAACATAAAATGGTGAAGTTATGGACAAATATACAGAAATATATTTGTACACATGATAAACATGGAAATAACAGTCTTTAAACTGAAATTTTCATTTCACTAAGGAGGTGATGTTTATTAAAAATGTCTTCACTCTATTGAGGGTGAAAGTTGAAAATTTGTTATGTGATTAACTGTTTGATTTGCTTTTTTCCCTGTTGCTTATAGATCTTGATGACACTGAACAGAATGAAAAGCTGAAGTTTAGTATTTTGATGAGGCTTCCAGAGGTAACTAATGGCTTTAGATGTAATTTCTTGGATTTTGGAACTGATAGGAAATTTCTTCTTGTGCATAGGGTCAAACCAATGGAAGACTTGGCTGTGATTCAAATAGAGCATGATTCAAATGTAACCACAACTTCCACAGTTTCTCCATCTGCTGCTCCTGGACTGTAATTACCCTGATAACTTAAATTACAGATTTGTCCACAGTGTTTTGCAGAGTCTTCAGTATCCTACAGAAGTTTACAAGACTGACACTGTTGAGTACTCATTTGCATAAGGCAATGAGGGTTATTTAAAAGGGGTTTATTGGGGTTTTATGTGTGCTTTTTATCATCCATGGAGTCTTTCTCACTTGTGACCTCTGAGTGGTTCTGTACACTTCAAAAAATATATTCAAAAGCTGGTAGAGTAAAAGCTATAAAGTTGTATTGTACCACAGCTTTGTGGCAGGGATGAATTGCAAAATCTCCTCTCAGTTAAACCTCTCAGTCTTACCCACTTACTACACAAGGTGACTTGTGTAGCCACAAGAGGTGGTTACTGGCCCTCCATAAATTGTTCCAGTAGAATGGGAGATGCATTTCTCTTTCTCCCCTTTTGCTCTTATTGCACATCACAGGACTGCAGGGGAAGCACAAGATGTCAGGAAGCAGAGGAACACCAGGGATCCCCCTCAGGGAATGCCTCGCTGCAGAACAGGCTTTTTTCCACATGAGTTGCCCATTGTTTGCTCATTCTGTGCTGTCACTTATAGTTCAAATGGCCAGAAGTGCTGCTTGGGTTTTCCTCCAACAAAGGCTTCTTTATTTGGCAGCAGTTTTGAGAAGGGGTAGAGGAGGAGAACTCCACAGGATGTTCTTTGTCCTCTGTTTTGGACCAGGGCTGGTGAGCTGGGGTCAGCATGGGGCCCGTGAGTTGCCAGCCCTGGGCCTGGTGCGTGGGGAACTCCATTCCAACCACGCTCTGACGTGAAGGGCTGAGCTGGGAGAGATTTAGGGAACTGCTAGCTCTAATGCACAGTAGACTCAGTGCTTTATTGTATCTATTTACGGCTTTGGGAAAAAATGCTGGGAATAGTCTGTTTGCCAGAAAGGTCACTTTGGGGTGACTTGGACTATTTTGAGCAGGTTACATGCAGTGGATGACTTCAGTTTAATCAGAGGCAAGGATTTAAGCACCATAAAACTGTACAGCATTTACTAAAAGGAACAGCTGTCTGCATTGCAGTACAGCTGAAGGGGTGGGGCAAGGGAAGATCTGCACAGGGAAAATAGCTGAAGGTGGAGCTAATTTCTCAGTGTGTTCCTATTCTTTTGCTTATTGGTTGGGATTGGAAGCTCTGGAAAACCTGGTTTTGAATCTCTTTTGGCTCTGGGAATGTGAGTCAATGTTGTCAGTTTCCAGGATGATTACCTGAATAATGGGATCCAAACTTACGTTCCCAGTATCTTTCCTTCCCAGTATTCTGCTTGTCTAAGTTTCCTTAAGATAAGCCTGAGAAGCCCTGTCCTGAAGGAGGTTTGAGGAATGGGGCATCTGCTTTACTCTTTGGGGGAAGAATAGATTCAAATCAGTCACAGTAAAGGATAAAGGTTCAATTAGTACTTAGGTACACATGTGAAGTGGGACAGTGGCACTGGGACAGATTGAGGTGAGGACTGAGTGACGAGGTTTTGATTTCCCGCATTTTGAGAGCACATTGTGATCTCTTAGTTACGGGCTACGAAAAGAAGGCTCCATGGCTAAACATGATGACCCCTTAGCCTCTGTCATCGGGGTCTGAAAGCAAAGCACATCTGCATTACCCCCTGGGTTTTGTGTCAGCTTTTCTTCTCTTTTCCTCTTTCTAAGTTTCCACTGTTCCATGTCTATGTTCTCAGGTTTTGGGGTTTGTTTTTTGCTTACTAGGCTCTTGGTCAAAAGGTTCGCCAGTACTGGAATCACCCAATAAATGCAAATTTAATAGCACGAAAATATGTGAAACTTTTGCTCGAGAAGCTGGGAAACAGGCAGGTAAGAGCACAGAGGCTATGTTTTAAAATCTTATGCTTTGACAGTGTTGAGATTCCTGAGCTTTCTCTGGACTATAACACACTAAAGAAACATTGAAACCTTAGTGCAACTGTGCAACTTTGTGAAATAACACAGAATGTTCTCCCTCACAGTGCAGCAGACCTATCCCTGAAAGACTCTCCATCCCTGTGGAGTTCTTGCCACTGAACTACCTGACTAATATGCTGGCAGAGATAGAGAATCAAGGTAGTGTAATTCTGTGCTTTGGAAGACCAGTGATTGTTACCCTTTGATGCTCACTCAGATATATCCTGCCTATACTGACATACTGAGTTATTAAAACTCCAGTGTTGTTGAACACAAAGGTTTGGTTGTCTTTCTGCTGATGGAAAGTGTCACGGGCCAAGAGTCTCCATGTATGGGTATCATCCTATTTGGGGAGGAAAAAGAGCTAAATCATGTAGTAGTATGTGAGCATGTGCCCTGGGCCAGTTCATGGACTAGCACTAACACAGCCACTCTGCTTCAAGCTGGGTTTGGATCTCCAGTTTGGAAGTCCAGCCTCCACAGAGGCTTCTCTCTGTGTGGGTTATAATTTACTTACATCCCACTAATAGGATAGTTTTTGCCACAGATGAGCATCCAAAGGGCATTGCTGAAAACTGTTGGTATTTTTGGGTGCATGAAAACACATTTCTATTACCCTTATCTTTTGGTATTGTAGAGGAAGGTGTTTAATAGACAGCAGGACTATAAGTGTACAGGAACATGTCCAATTTTGTAAATACTTCCTCACCATGTTTTTCTAGGTGTGCATCCATATGAAAAACAAGACCATGTAAATGCAAGATTTGTAGAGGAAACAGCACTCAAGCACACTATGACACTTCTGGGTCTCAAATACTCCTGAAATACCATACTGTTGAAGAAGGCTGTCAAACTGTGGTGCCTCTGTAAAAGTATTTATTTAAATGCAATGTTGTTTCCCAAATAACTGGAGTTTTGGGTAGTCACCAGTACTGACATGAGCTCCTAAAACAGTATTTGATCTAACAAACTGAGGTTGAAATTACTGACTTCTAGATAAATCTTAGAGAAATGCATTTGACATAACCCGAGGTTTGAAATATATCTGTGGGTTCATTTTGAAGTGGTCAAGGAAGTGGAACAACAGTGTCAAAACATGCTGTGAAAATTGGTATAAATGTCACTTCTTTTAACAAGACAATGCTGGAAAAGGCAGTCCAATTGCAGGGTTACAAGACCTATTAACTGTTTACTTGGATTAATAAAAGGAGTTCTTGGTGTGATTGTGTAAAGCACGTAAGAACAACAGATGACTTTTTATGTCAGGCACGAGTAAAGACATAGTCATTCCTTGTGGTGGTATCAGTTATCTTATGGTACTTCTGCTTCTACAGCTGCATTCCAGTATTTTCAGTTTTGTAATTAGCACAAAATATAATCTCCTTAAAGTGCATGTGACAGATTTTGTTGAAGGTTTGTTTGTTTGTTTGATGGGTTTTTTTGTTGTTTTTTGAAGATATGTATACTATATTGTAAGTAATGTAGGATAAGAAAAGAGCTTTAGAAATTGATCTTAACAGTGGCTTGGACAGAGTTTTACATAATCCTTTCTTACAACTTCAACTGTTGCAGTTCAAATTTCAGCTTTAGAATTTTTCCTTGTTTTCAACTTCTGTTTGTATGTAACTGAGCCAATATTGTTTGCTCTTTGTTTTAAGTTCTGAACTGTGACATTAATTTCAAATGGTAATAGCAATTTGCTACACAGAGAAAATTGCCAAGTTGTGCCATGCAGGAATTCTGCAACCTTTATTGGATTTTAAAAACTCTACAAAATTCCAGACTATTAAACTAGAGAAACTCATTAATATTTTATATATCTGGGAGGTTTTCAAAATAACCTCTGATGTTCCCTCTGAGTGTTTTCCATTGATGCTCCCTGTTCCTTACTAGTGAAATAAAAAGATCCAGTTCCTGGGAGTGACTTGGCAAGTTTATGGTCACTCCCTTGTCATTGCCATCAGTGAAGCTTTAGCTTTTTTAGTGACTGCATAGTGAGAAGGAGTATTTTTCTTAATATAATCAGAATTTCTCTGGCAAGTGTAAACTTCAGTCCCAGACTGCAGAAAGCCATGTTGGTGTATGGCTATAAGTGATGGCCACTTTGTATTATATGAATAATGGAAGATTTTCTAGCCTTTTCTTTTTAATGAATGTATTTTAACATACCTTCAGATGCAATAAAACTTCACCTGGAAAAATAAGTATAGCATGAGGATCACTCACTTTTCTTGACACTTGGAAATACTGCACTGCATTTGGAATAAAAGGAGAAAGGATTCTGGATCACTGACCAGTTTGCTGTGCTTTTGGCATGAACAAATACTTCATTTTCAGCATGGAATTTGGCTGAACACCAACAGATCTTCCTTCAGTGCAATGTAAATGCTGCTGACTTCTGTGATCCAGCAGCTGGTAATGGTCTCTCCTGTTTTGAGTGCTGTCTGTTCACATTTCAGATGGCTTTGCAGGAGGCTTTTTGAAATGTCTCGGACTCGGGCAGGGCTCACTCGGTCTGAGGGGAGCCACGTGGGCCGGCACCAGCGGGAGCCCCTCCTCCTCATCCTCATCCTCCTCCTCGGGGATAGTGGGGACCTGGCTGGGCACTGCACCTTGTTTCTCCTCTGCAGGCTGCTGTCAGAGAAACACAACTTGGTTACACAGGGTCTGTGTGCTTTAAAACTCCAGTGCTTCCCCGAGCCCGTGTACAGAATCCATGACAAAGGAAACACCCTTAGTCTCATCCCTGGCAAGCCAGAAAGCTGAAGGGGTATTAAAAGTAAAGCATGAGGTTTGACCATGTAGATATGAGTTTGTCCATTTAAACAGTAGACAGTTTGAGCCTGTCATGGTTTTTTATTTGTCAAGAAAGCAGATTAGATGAACTTTTAAAAGATCTTGTAATTATGCACCGAACATCTGTGGAGTAATTCTGTTCCTGAATACAGTTACTAGAGAGGGCCTTTATCCACAGCACTGGAAGGAAACCTGAGTCACAGCATGAGGAGAATTTTCATGACAGAAGTTTCCTATTCTAAACTATTACTAGGACCTTTCTGCTCTGGGATCACTGACCATCTCAAGGACAGAGGCAGTGTCCGTCAGGGTAAGGTTTCAAGTGCTGTCTGCCATGCTGTCCTGCCTACCCTCAGTGTCTTGCTCAGCAGTCTGATTTCTTGCTGCTTCTGATCCGATGCTCATTGTGGGAGACATTAAACCTACTTCTCCTGTGCCCCACACTCCACCTTTTGCAGCTTTACCTTGAAATCCAGTGAAAAGCAGTATTCCGCTGATGGCTGCCCTGCCCTTCAGCCACAACATGGTCACACAAACTACTTTAATAACCAAAGATGAGGTTTTTAGTATATGCCCTCCTTAAGATTCAATTACTAGCTCCAAGTGGTGTTGCCAGACTAGAGTTGAAAGTCCACAAACCCACTGTAGTGGGTTGTCGGTTGTCTCTGTACCATCATATGCACTGGGCTCCTAGAGCTCTTGCAATGTATGACAAAAACTTACTTTAGCTCTGGCTTCAGCTGCTGCTTTTTGTATCTTCTCATTGTGTAGGGTCTTCCACTGTTCCTTTTCTGCTTTAGGAGGGGGAAGGCCTTGACTTATCATCATTGAAGAAGTCATCAGAAATTGTTCTTTGTCTCTGATTTCCTGATGGAGTTTAATGGCAAGTGCTTGCTTCATGGATAACTCTGCAAAAAGAGCCTTTATCTCCTGGGTTTTGTGATTTATCTTTCTCTGCAGTTCGTTGGTCTGGAATACAAAACAGCTGCATTGTAGTTAGGGCTTCCCTACTGTAGTTAAGGCTTCCCTTTAGGCTCTCACTAGACATGACACTTGGGTCAGCATTAGGCACATGAAAGTAAATCCAACTTGACAAGGTTTTAAATAGTAGTTCGATTCTTGAAAATTACTAAATTTTTGTGAAAAAAAAAAAAAAAAAAAAAAAAAAAAAAAAAAAAAAAAAGACTGCTCAAGGAGTCACATTTACTCCAGTATAAGAAAAGAAAAGCACATTTGTCTTTGATTCTTGACCTTTTCAGCTGGACAGCAAAACTCCACCAGCCTGGGATCCCAATTCTTTTTGAGTTTATACACAATTAGCTTCATAATAAAGCTGGAATAAGCTAAATTCCTATGAGATAACTGAGTGATAATGCTGATGCAGGGGCCATGGGTTGTGACATTATCCTTGGAAGGGGGACGAACAGAAAAGGAATGTGACAGAAATCCTTGAGTCTCAGTGCTGATGATTTGAAAAAACCAAAAAACTCTAAGTGACTCATTGGAACTGGGACAGCCAGAGCACTTGCGAATGCAACTTTTGGCACACTGCCATTCCTACAGTAGTTTATTAGCCCATGGCTATAATTTCACAAACAGTTAACAACCATGATATTTCTCTGTGTGTTCAAAACAAATTATAAGAAACTGTTTTAAGCTTTCATGTGTGCCAAACCTAACATCTAAGAAAAATTTTTACCCTGGCCTTGTTTTACATTAATTATTTAGCAATATTTTTTTTTTCTGTCGTTCACTCAGCCCTGCTCAGTTTGCAGCTTTTTCATTAGGAATACGGAGGCTAGGAGCATTTTTGGTCTTTCCCAAACAATATTACTTGCAGTTAAAAGCAAATTGCTATAATTATATTTTATAAACTGTATTGGAAATGACGTTTCCTGTGTGATTCTCCCTACCTAAACAACAAAAGAACTTTGAGCTGGATACCAAGTTCATCTTTTTGTATGTTGGAGTAGAATTTATCTGGACTTCCTTTATTTCTTTTTTCCCCTTATTTCTTTTTAGCCTGTTTGTTGTGGGAAGGCTGTTAAGTACATTTGTGAAAGGAGGATCCTACAAAGTTTCTAAGCATCTACTTCAGAAAGAACTAATTCTATGTTTTAGTGAAAGGTACCATTTATGGTGCAACTTTGTTTTTAAAAGAGAGGACATTCACCTAATAGTTTCGGTTTATCTGTGTTACTGTTGCTATTCCTGTCTGTAATTTCTAAAGACTAACTTATGATTTGCCTCTTAACAATTCCAGCCACTTTTGTAATTTGCAAGTGAATCACCTCTTGCCCAGATATGTTTCATTTTGTACAGCCTGGCAAGCAGAGTGTGCAGTGCCCTTCTTACCCTCCTAGCGAGCAGCAGCATGTCCTGCTTGCTGTTCTCCACCACAGCACGGATTCTGTCTGTCAGATCAGAAATGTTCTCACAGAGAAAATCTATCTTCAGCAGTCTCTGCTCCTTCTGCACCAGCTCTGCCTCTATCTGCAGCAAGAAGGAGGACATAGTATAAGGAAAGGACAGGGGAAGGTGCAGCACAAAGCATTCTGTGATTGCCTTCAGCTGCTGAAATAACACTGGTGAACAGTCATAAACAAACACCTTCACTATCAGATTTCTCAAAATGTACACCCTCTCTGCCAAGGATCAGGCAAAAATTGGTTCAGTTGGTTGCTGTCAGTCATACAATTCTTCCATATCTGGCCAGGCCCTCTTGGTGGCAGGGGTTACACCATTGTTACTGCCTTGCTGTGCTTCTCTTGAAAGCAATGGGGCTTTTTTCTAGTCATATTTTTTTTAATCTTCTGGTTCCTTGAGTCTCACCATAATGGAAGGTTTCAGCTCTTGCTTTAAACACTATCCCTCTTCTCATGCTAAAAAAAGTATGGGCTCCATTAACAAATTATAACTACAATGACTTTAAATCCCATGGAGATTGAAATAGACATTTAACTTATCACAACTCCAAGAAAACCTTCTTAATGTGTAGGCTGGTGGTAGCAGGCTCTGTTGTGGCCTGCTCGGCTATGCAGAGCTCCCTCCTGTCAAGGAATATGGGATAGTGAAAAAAAAAGCTCAGATAATTCAAGCTTTGTCTTCACAAACTGGATTTCAAAAGAAGGACTCTGGGGTGTGCTCAGAGCTTGTTGCTACTGCCCTCACACCTTCAGTGCCCTTTGTGAATCCCCTCCCAACACTGAACACAGTGGGAAGAGTTTTGTGCTTCTATAACTGGAACAGACAAAACTATATAAGGAAAAACTGTTCCTTTACCTTCCTCCTCTCCACACACAGAGCTCTGAAACTGGCTTTCCATTGGCCCTAATACTTCCCTCTGAAGTCTCTCGGGGCAGTCACCAGCAGTGCTGCAGTCAGGTGTCAGCTGCTGGGCTGGCCTGGCTGCTGCTTCCACCAAGCTCTCTTTGGTGGCTCCTTTTCATCAGGGAAGCAAAGCAGTAGAGCCCAGCCCTAACAAGGGGCAGTGTTTGCTTCTGTGTCACACATGCAGACTTTGTGAAGAGGCTGGCAGGTCTGCCTCCTGCTCACAGCCTATGGATAGTGGTGAAACAGCTCATGGCTAGTTAGCAAAGACTGACAACCCTGTTTGTTAGCAATTTATTATTCTGCATTTATCTCCCTCTGCTGCCTTTTCTGTGCCTTCCCCTAGTGAGGTGGGTCTGCACTGAAGTGCCAGCAATGTGAATGGAGTCAGCAGAGGATGCTGCAGAGCCAGGGGTACCTCACAGAGCTCCCCCTCCTCAGCCTGTCCTGGAAGAAGTCAAAATGTCCCATGTCCAGTTGACCAGGAAAGCAGATGCTAGGCTGGAGTTCACAATGGCCAATAATAATTATTTTGATTCTTCTTACAGATATTTTAAAAATAAAAGACACTAATTGCATTTTCTCAGAGGTCAAGCACAGCAGGATAGCTTGTGATATGAGAAGTGACATTACCTTTTCAATCCTTTTTAGCAGCTCAGGTGGAGATGGGTCCTTCCCTCCCATTTCTTGCTTTCTGCTCTCATTTGTGGCATCACCATAGTTTTCCTCCAGCTTTTTAATCTTGTCCCTGCACTGGGAATACTAGCAAACAAAGAGATTCAATAGTTATTTATTCCCACCAAACTCATCCCCAGACCTTGGTCTGGAGACTTCAACAGACAAGGATTCCTTTTACTGGGAAGGAGGGTGGGTAACACAAAATTATGAGCCATATAAAAATTTTCTTTTAAAAGAGAACTAGAGTGTGACTACAGTCTATTTTAAAGAGAACTACAGTTGCAGGACAGAGCTGTTTGACCGAAATTGAGTTCTACCTGTTTCTTGGCTACTTTTTGTTTTTTATCCTCAGGAATACTATAGAAAGCCCTGCTTCCCTGCTGGTCAGTACTGAGGTTCTCATCTCTATAAACATCCAAGTTTTCTACACTAACATTCCCAGGCATGTGTCCTGAAGTGACTCAATGGTGACACTGAGCATTGAGGTACCCTCGGGACTCACAGAGACAGGTGTTCCCTGACCTTTCCCACGTGAGACCTCCCCATGGAATAATGCTTCCCACGATATGCGACAGGGACATCCAGGCTCAGCGTAAATACTCGCTGAAGGAGTGACTGGGGCTGTTTTTTCATGTTTCATGTTGCAAGACTGACAGTGGTGGGGCTGTGTGCTCTGATGTGCATCTGGCTGTCTGTCAGTGAGCTGTTGGCATTGACATAACTGCCCAAGTGTAAATGTTAACCATCCACTGCAGGTGATGACTGATTAAGGAAATAAGTGGTCCCAGGCTCTCAAAGTTATGGACAGTCACCAAAAAAATAAAGTAAATGTTTAGATGTTGCCAGGATGAGGTTTGTCACTGGAAGTTAACAAGTCATATTTAACTAGAAAAGAGAAAACTGACAAATATTCTCCGGTGGCCGTGGAACATTACCAGAACACTCAAATACTTATTTTCCTAGTAAAAAAAGAACCACACAACTCACTTCTGTACACTTTGTCTAAAAGCAGCTAAAGTAAAAACCTTAGACGAGTGTAATGAACAATTTCCTCAGCAAACCATGATTCTGAACATAGCTAGGTACTGAAAGTTACATTTTGCTGACAAATAGCTAAAACTCAAGCCCAAAAATACACAGAATGGAAGAATGTAAAAGCAGGGCCAGCACAAACAGCAGGATGCAGCTATGCTTCCAGTGATCTTTTCTATCTGGAGCCAAATTTCTCAACCACTAACTCAGGGGAAAATGCCTGGTTGGAGGCTGTGGCATCTTAATAAGATTAGGAGCAGCTCACCAAAGAAAATTTTGCAGGACTGAGTACTTAATTTAGAGAAAGACTATTGCAGAAAAAACACTGTCCAAAAGCCATTAAAAAGTTTCATGTTAAATGTAAATACTAGCCTTATTTTAAAATGCAATATGAATTGGAAGTTATCAGATGCAAGCCAATCCAAAAGTATAAAAGTGCATTTAGAAATAACCATGCTATTCTGTGTCTGCTTAAGTAATGCGGCTACAGGCATCTTTCTTTATTGTTTTACTAATTTGTAGTGTTTTCCTTGGAAAAGACTATCTGAGTCATAAGAGATTCTAAGTCTTAAACTTTAAAAAAATCCTTTCTGTCTTTCTTAGATTGGGTTTGATACAGGGGATAGGAAAAGACTGTAGAAGAGAGGCTTTTCTGTATTGGACTGTAATCAAGAGGAATTGTTGAAGGAGGGAACACATGTCTAGATAAAGCTACTGGTCTGAAAAAGTGGACATTGGGTTCTTTTTTTGAAATCTGAGAAGGTAGGTGAGGTATGTACAGCACTAAAAAAGGGCAAATACAAGATCTATTTTTAAAAATGGGGAGGAGGGTGCAGATGGAGCTTTGGAACCATGATAACTTCTCTTTCTAAAGAATAAATCTGGAACACATAATTAATTTTGCTTTGTAGGCATCAAGAAGATAAAAAGGACAGGGATAACAGCCACCATAGGTGTGTTGAGTCATACCAAACCAGATCAATGTCTACTATGATAATTTCACTGGTGTATGGATGACAAATAGTAGGTATCATACATTTTGATCTTTATATAGCTTCAATATTTCATATGATATTCTCATAAACAAGCAACATAAATGGGTTCTTGATTAAAATATACAGTAATTACTCATCAGTATAATGAGGTTAAGCTCAGAGAGACTGCAAGAATTTTTTTGAAAATATTCAAATGCAAAATTACCTTTCTCTGAACCAAAAAGATAATAGTAAATAAAAAAATGTAAGTAGTTACATGTAGGCAGGAAAAATTGCCTGTACAAACAAAGAATCAAATCAACTGGTTGGATGCCCTTTCTTTAAAAAAGGGTCTAGTTGTTACATACATTAACATGAAGATGAATCACTGTGTCACATGTCAAGAAAGGTGCCAACATACCTGGATGCATAGGCAGGAAGGTAACCTGCAAGATGCCTGAATGGATCCTTTCACTGTCAGCCACAGGTACCAGGCACTGCCCCTCAAGACAAATAAAGACTATATTGCCAAAAATAAAAGAAATGCAGAAAAAGAATGATCTAAGAAAAATCTCTAAGAGCTGATCGAAAGAAACAAAGTTGTGTAGCCTATCAAACGGATGGGAGAGGAGCATGATTAACATCTTTCCAGTAGCAAGAAATGTTGCAGAAAGGAAAAGAATGGTCCATTTGTCATGTCCCTGGAGGACAGAATACAAACCAGTATTCTTACACCACAGCAAGAAAGATCCAGGCTAAAGCTCAAGAAAAATTTTCCACTGTTAAGGAAAGACTGGGATAGCTTGCTTGGGGAAACCTGTTTCTCAGTGGTGGCTTGAAGCCACAGCTTAGCCCTCTCAGGCAATCCAATGCTGCTGTGGGAGCAGATTGCCTAGATAAATTCTTTATCTCTCTACTAGTCCCATTATTCTATGATGTGGTGATATAGTTTGAAGATTTTCATGTATTAAAACCTGAACAAATGTTGTTGCCAAATGCCTCAAATAAAGTGACAAACCTTGTATATTGCCTGAGCTCTAAGGCATGAAAGTCCCATCTACAGCACCATGACAGCTCAGCAGGTCTACGTGTTGGACTAATTAATGATTAATGCTAAGTATTTCTCATTGATGCATGAAGGTAGATTAGTTTTTATGGGTCACTTCAGTCAGCAGGAACAGTCCCTTGATGTGCAGTCCCAATTAAAAGTTACATAGTTTTATGCCAGGAAAACCACCTTACAGTCTCACCAGGTACTTTTTGTGTAAAGAAGTGCCTATAAATATTTCTAATTTTAAATCTTTACCTTGATGTTAACAAGCCTACCTAGTCTATGTTACTTGCTTAGAAGAGGTCTGGTTTTGCTTCAGATGATGGTATTTTTTTAGCTAACTATTCACCAATGTTTTGTGGAAATAGGAAGCTTCTGATGAAAAGCATACAAGTGGAACATACATTACTTTGATGATTAAGCAGCTCATGTGGGATGTAGGAGACCCAGGTGAAGTGTTTGTTCTTGCTGAACTGGCACACAGCCCTGATCTGGGCTTTTCCCCTTCCCAATGGGCACTACAGCTGCTGAGATTATGGGTCAGTTTTTGCAGTCTGTAAATATTTCTGATTTAATTTTTTTTTCATTGATAATAATGAAAATACCTAGTCCATGTTACTATCACTTGCTTCAAAGAGGTTGAAGCAGAAGACAAAAGGAGGCAGGAAGGGTAGGAAGAGGGGAGGACAGAAGAGGCACAGGTACAGGATTCAGCCTGCCTAATCCAGACAGTCTGTGGCTGTGGTAACTGAACAGAAGCTGAGTCAGATTTCAACATGGGGTCAAATCTGTAATCGGTACAAGATCCAGCAGCATGAATTTGGCAACCAATACAAGAATTCAGATTTGGGCTCATGGTTTTTGTTTACATCATGGAGATAAAGTCAAACAATTTGAAACTGCTTCTCATTGGATTTAATTCCTATTGGCAGTGGGAGTATTAATGATGAATGGTGGAGCATAAGGAGATGAAGGAGTTAACAGCCAGTTTGAGCCATATAATATTCAGTAATCACAGTATCTAGTTAAATTTTATAGGTTGATAACTGATTATTTGCCATTCTTCACTGGAAAACTCCTCACTGGGGAACATTTATTAAGACTACTGCATGCACAATATCACACTACTTGGAATTTTCCTACTTTTTAATTTTTTGTCAACACTGCAAAAAATTTAAAGCACCTCCAACAATAGCCTCCCTTTAACAGTGATTTCACATGAACTATCATAATGAAGGAGAAAGTTGCAGGAATGCAGAACAGAAAAAGCAGAGTTTCATGATTGATTCTGTCAATTCACAAAAATCATCTGCATTTTGCTACTACTGTATTTGGCTCAGTTACTCTCAGTCTCATTTTAAATCTTACCTGAAAATTTTGGGGGGGTCTTTTTAGTCTTTTTTCATTTAGTCGTCTTTTTTTTTTTTTTTTTTTTTTTTTTTTTTAACTGTCTTGGTTCATCATTTAAATCTGTGATGGCCCTGCAAAAGTCTTTGGGGCATGATTTGCATGATGTATTAAAACATGTACTATGTTTTATTCTTGTAGCAGAGCACACAATTTCTTCAAAAGGCCAGAAGTAGGAGAATAGTGCAAGCACTATTAAACCGTGAGCCACAGCCCCCATTGATGCGAGTTTGAAAGGCAATGGTACAGCCCAATTTAGGATTTTGTGCAGGCATTAACAGAGTATGTATGGGAAAAATTACCATCTGGAGATAAGGTCAAAAGTAAATGAGCCATTTCAGAAAGCAAGGAAAGAATGTCCCAAGCTCTGCAGTTTGTTAGCTGTTTAGTGCTATTTTGTAACTAGAACTAAAACTTACACTGTTTTTGTGCAAAAGAAAATATATGTGGATTATATCATTGTAGGCAGCGGAGTTTCCAGAGTAGGCTCAGGGTCAAGTGTGAATTGAGTTATTATTTTAGAAATTTGATGGTCTAAGTGTATCTCCCACCCCTCCACCTACTCCATCAATACAGTTTTAACAAATTTTATCTACAGTCCCATTTTTCCCCCATGACTCCCATTTTCCAGCTTAGTCATACTGACATTTCAGGCTGTGGGGTGGGTTAGCTGGAATTCCACACCCAGGGAACATTTGGCATGTGTGAAACAAAGACCATGAGCCAGTTACACATAAGCATAGAAACTCATATATGTGAAGTTAAAAACATTTATCACTGTTTTGCTAGACAGATGTATTACTAAACTTGCTGTTATAATTAACTTTGTACATCCAGATCTTTTTTTCTATGAAATCACCTTAAATTTTAAAATACAGAACAGTAGTAAAAATGGCTTTCTTTAACACCAACCTGTATCCGAAGTCTCACCAGATGTGCATCCAGGTCATTCTTCACTGTGAGCTCTTTAAAATACAATTTAACCTCTCTTTTTTTCTCAACTAACTTCAGCTTCAGAAAACTGATCTTTTCATCCATAACTTGCATCTTAGTATCTCCATTCCTACACAAGACCTCTTGCCTGTTTATTTTTTCATACAAAAAGCCTAGTTCTTCTTCTCGTTCTTTGAGCAAAAGACCACTGAAAATAAAGCCAAAATTTAAAGTTAATTTTTAAAAAAATTAGTCATATTCAGTATATTTCACTCAAGAACATAAAAAAGTTATTGTAAAATACAGTAATAATCTGTGATAATGTATGAAGCTTTCTCAATTATCATTTTAATCTAATGACAGCATTTTTAATAAGTAACAAAATAATTGCAATGTGAAAATTAGAAAACAAATTCTTGGAAAGGTAATTCACATAATTTTTAAGGTCTTCTGGCCTTCCACAGCATTTAAAACTGGATTAAGATCAGGGAGATCTAGATAATCTGCTTTTTTGCAGATGTCTTATCTGTACACAATGCACAAAGAGAGCAGGTGGCTACAAGTTCTGAAGACATTCAGTAGCCAAGATACCATATTTTTTGAATAATAGTTCTGAAGCATGACCATGATCACCACTGGAAAAACATTTACATAATGCAAAGCAGCACTGGCAGTGCAGTGAGGGGGACTGGTCATCAAAACAATGCAGTGCCACAGACCTTTAGCAGTCCTAATGAGGAGTGCTCATAAGCTGAAAAATATCGTTGCTTCATGAATGTCAGAATTAAACACTACCTTAGATCGAATTTACAAATGTACCTCTCATTTCGTTGCTCAATAGCCCTTTCATAATTTTTGCGTAGCTGCAAAATTTCCTCTTCAATGTGTGTGGCTGCAGCGGTAAGTCTGTCAATATTCAAATACTTTTCCTTTTCTTTATTCTCTATCATCTCTTGTTCAATTTTGGAATAATCCTTTTTTATCAACTCTTTTATTCTCTCATTCCTTTTAATCTTCAGATACTCATCCTGCAATTTTCTTTAACATAAAAGAAATGTGGGAATATTTTTATTCTTTCAATTTGAAATCAATTTCAGCAATTAAAAGCAGAGCTTAAATTTATTTCTCAAGTACACAAGGGCTCCTCTATGTCTCTGCTTCACAGAAGCTTTACAAGAAGAAGAAAGACATTCTGAGAGCAGATTTTTTTGCAAGTTCTTTCCCATTTGAAAAGAACTGGGTTCTGGCTCAAGAAAAATGCTATACAGGGAATATTGCACTACAGCTTTTTTATTCTCTACTAGGTAGCCCAAGTAGCCATAAAAAATAGTTTAAGAGCATAGGCATAAATTGTGATGAAAAGTCTTAATGTGTAGAAATCCTACCTTTCTATTTAAATAACAATATTTAAATTATTTTGTGGTTGTAACTCAAAGTTCTCCAAATCTATTGTTTATAAAACAGGGTGTCAAAACATCAACACAAGACAGAAAATTATTAGATTGCCCATTATTATTTCATCTGCCCATTTGATAGATGAAAAAAGAAACCAAAACATAGTGGGAGGTTAGCAACAAGATCACATAAAAATAAAGAACAGATCTCATTATTTCCAGCATCCTTGTTGATCACTGGATGATGACCCCTCAATAAAAGACAGATTCTTTCCACCAAATGCAGTATTTACTATCTCACAGCACAGAGTTTAGAGTTATTACATTTGATCTGTGGTATCACTTCTGGATCAAGACACAACATTATCTGCACTGGGTAGATATTCATGTCAATGTACAAAAGAGGTAGTGAAAGGAGAAGCAAAGTCTCCTGTTAAAATACAGACCTGCAGATGAAAGAGCCTTCCCTCATGGGCTCCATCACTAAATTGCTGATTTGCTGCATACAGGGCAGGGAGCTGCTTTCTTTCATTTCCCCCACATGTATAACACTTTGAGCACCACAGGCTATTACGGAATTTAATTAAACTTCTCTAAGTCAAGTTTCAGACTGGAAGTATAACATAATTGCAGAAATGCAATGTGTTTTAAATATTTTCTGAAAATTTCTTGCTTTACTTGGACTGATATTCTGTCCTCCAAATTGCATAGGCTGCAGTGAAGTCAGTGGTACTGACACTAAAGTCTGTTACTGGGATTTAAAATATTTTTCATAGGCAAGACAGTTACTGAAAATTCAATACTTCTGACTACTTTTAAATCTAGTTTTGCAGAGCCCAAAATATCTGTTGGATCTGTACCAAGCAGGCACATCAATAATAATATTTATATACTTCTGATATCTATACAAAATTTATGTCTTATTTGCATTTTTTCCCCCTTCTTTTATCAACTTGAGAGGCCTTTGAGGGAAGGCCTCAAAACTTTTACAACAAAATGTCAGCTTGTTCATCTTGACAAAATCACTTCAATCACTAAAGTTCTACCTCTTATTTAGGTATCTCTAGCATGACTTTGAAACCAAACTACTAGGAGATTCACAAAAAATACTTAGTGTATTCTTTGTCTGATTTAACAATTTTTTGGCACCAAATAATGAAGTTTTTAGAAAATCAAGTTATTTTTAACTACTCAATTTTGGTTTTCCTGTTTTGCTTACACAGTTGGCTATTCACTGTCTCCCTACTTGCCCAAGGACAGATTTCCAAGACATTGTAATTCTGTCTATATTGCAGAATTTCATCACTAGGATGATAAAAATATGGCAAAAAGGTATCCTCACTAAATAATGATCTAGGAAAAAAGAGAGTCAAAAGTACTAGCTATTCTGCCTCATTATCTTTGCTGTGAATTTAACCTTTTATTTTATGTATGACTGGAAATTGAAACCACATTTTATCTGAAATAAACGTTATGTAATAAACTTCAGTGGGAGTTTGAACCAAAATTCCCAATTTGTTTTAATTTCATAATCAGACAGCCATATTCCTAGCTAGTGACTCATTTAACAGTCTCATGCACCACTTCATTAGGGAATCATATGTGTCAGACCTCTTTTTCTCTAAGGACAGCAAATATGGGTGCAACGGTGTTGCTCACATTGAATGAAACAGCATGATAATGCAAAACCTGAGAGGTCCAAGAACTCTGATACAAAGAATGAGAAAGTGAGAGAGTAGCCAGACGAACTTCAAGACTACTTTCTGACAAGCAGTGATGCCCTAGCTAGTTGTGGAGTGTTAGTGAGATAAGAAATTGGAACAGATTATGGAGGGATATTTCTAAATGCCTTTGTTTTAATCAGATTTAAAAAATCAGGATAATAACTATCAAGGCTGATATGGGCATAACGGAAGATGGAATAGATTCCCTCCTAAGATTCTTTTCATCTTAAATGTCTAAAATTGTGGGCTACAGTGTACTTTAAACTCACCTTTCTCTGGTTATAACAGCATCTCTTAAATTTTGTATATTATTTTCTAGCAATTTTACCCGGTTTTCAGCTTCCCTTGCTTTCCACTGAGCAATACGCATCAAATCTATACTTTTATCCTTTTCAATTAGCATAAGATCATACATCCTAGTAAATCCTTGGAGTCTGAAGAAATGAGATGTGTGAAAGAAATAATTATTAGCATTTTAAGCTTGCGTTGCTTGGGTAAAAGTTGATTTAGAAGACTTTTTAAAAATAATGTATTGTTATTATTTTCTTACTCTTTTTGGTTTTCTTTTTTCATCTTTTTACAGGTGGTTAGTTCACGATCCTTTATTTTTAGTTCCTTAACAAGTCTTTGGAGTTCAATCTGAAATTTAAATAAAATTTAGCAAGCACTTTACATATATTAGAGAAACGTCTTCAGTGAAATTACCCAGAACAACTCTCAGATGAGAAACAGACAGTAAGAGGACATTATTATAAGAACTTTTTCTTATTATAATGGAATGTTTTTATTACAGAAACATAAAAAAGCACAGGTTTTCCATTTATATTAAGCTTACGATTACTATTAGTAATGTAGATAATTTGATGCTGCATCTTAAATGCGTGGTTCTCTCTCTCTGGAGTTCCACTGTTTCTACTGATCAGCCTGTTTCTGGATTTTTGATTCCAGTTGTGTTCAGTCCTCAATAGCCTGGGCCATCAATCTCAAATTAAGAGGCCTTTTCTCCCCTCCCACTGGTATCAGGAGGAACAGATTTGTATTAGGAAAAATTGGTGGATGATGGGTTGCAATTTTGGGCTTGTCTGTCTTTTCCTCAATTTGTATTATTTTGTTTTGTTTGTTTATGGACTGATTTTATTGAAGGCACAAAGCCCAACATGTTTATTTATTTTTACAGATGGTCAGAGATTCCCAAGATGGTGGAAGGGTAGCTTACCTAATTTATCTGATTACAGACATACATTTTGGAAACATCAATACCTTGTTTCCATATAGCAATTTGGTATTTAGCAAATTCTGTGTGACATCACAGCACACGTCATACCAAAAAAATGCAGGCAGCAAATACAATGACTAGTCATAGGAAAAGTTTTCTTTCCCTCTTTCTCTAAATCAGTATCATTGTTTATGCTTTGAAATGTAACAGAAAAATAGAAATTTCTGCCTCACTTTGCAATGAGTAGTAATTCAGTTTATCTTCTAATGTTCATACATTTGTAAAATAAACCACACAGTTTTACTTCTGGGAATCTCAGGTAGTCAGCTATTCTGCCTCTTTCTTTCAAATTATTCATTTTATCCCATGGGCTTGAAAGAAAATCACAGAATCTCAGAATCACAGAATGTGCTGAGGTGGAAGGAACCCACCAGGACCATGAAGCCCAACTCCCAGCCCTGCATGGCACCATTCCCAAGAGTCACCCCATGTGCCTGAGACCACTGTCCAAACATTTGTTGAACTCTGTCAGGCTGGTGCTGTGACCACTGGGAAACCTGTTCCAGTGCCCAGCCACCCTCTGAATGAAGAACCCTTTCCTATTATTAAACCTAAACATCCCTCAACACAATTTCAGGCCAATCCCTCAGGTCCTGTCACTGTCACCACGGAGATCAGTGTGTGTCCCTCCTCCTTTCACAAGGACCTCAGCTGCTCCTCACTCAGCTTCTCCTCAAAGCTGTTCACCATCTTTGTTGCCCTCCTTTGGTACTCTCTAAATGTCCTTTCAAATACCTTGTTTCAGTTGTGGAGTCATATTTTAACATACTGCACTGCACCACAAATTGCAATAAAACACCACAGTATTGTGAGTTTCCAGTGTTCCGGTGGAGCTTCAAAGCTAGGGTAGGAAATGAGTCCACAGGGCTCCCCTCACTAGTTATTTCATTTCTCCCTATACCAGCTGGTACTTTTGAACAGTCTTCCAATTATATAATTTTTTTACCTTGGTTTTCTGAACATCCCTGCATTTCAGTTGCCTCTCATCAGCTCTGAGCCAGGTCAGGTGTGTAAGTGTGGATAACTCATTTCTGCACTTTTCCTGCTCTTTGAAAAGCAAGCGTTCTGCAGCAATGCATTCTTCTAACATGCGGGCATCCATATCTGATATCATTTCCTAGAGAAGAGTACATTTTAATCCTAATGCAACAATGTATCAGTGTTGGCAAAACCAAAGTTGGAAATACTTTGGGTTTATCTGCAACGTAAACAAATATACAGACTACATAGATTTAAAACTGTAATAAATTACTGCTTTAAAACACCATGCACAATCCCTGTAATAACATTTCAGAATATATTATCACCTAGGAGCATTTCTGTTCCTCAGTCTAACATCTTTCAGCTATTGTCCATTGGACAGAATGTACATTTATAGCTATATAATCTTCAAGTAAGTTCAGTGTCAGGTCTTCAGCAGGAGGTATATGGAAGCTTCCTAGGCTCCACTGACTGTGAGTCTGTCCATGGCACACAAGTTACATATCCCAGAGAGTGCCATGTAGGCCCTGGAATGCATGTGTATCCAAATACAAGCAGATCCTCACTTGATAATGTTAATGAATTCAAACAAAACACATAAAGAAAATGGACATAAGGGTAAGAAGACAGCAGGTTTGACCTTGGAGGTACCAAGGAGGTATGTTTGAAATAGATTGCTTCTTATAAGGTCATTTATGTAGTGGCAGGTACTAATGCTCTTGTAAGGTAGCTATCTGCATTTCTACACTCTGAATGGCTGTGCTGCATACAGACAAGCATCCACAAATGACAGAACTGTGAAAATGAAAAATCTTAATGTATAAATGCTGAATTTTCATTGTTGCAACAAGACACGGTTTCATAGCCAAAGGAAATGTATAACAATATATTTCTAGCTGCAGTGCCATCAACAACATTTAGAAAGACTTAAACTAGAAAGCAGATTTGCTTTCTACCTTCTAGTATATGGCCAGTAACATCAAAAATTTTTTTAAAAATGAAAGATAAGTGGTCTTTAAAACTGAAGAAATAGTATTGCATTTTCTCACCAGAAAGCTGCAGCTAGAAACTCCCATTATTTTTTTCTTCAAACAGTTCCTTTATTCTCATGATAGAAAACCAACTGTCAAAATGAAAAAATATGAGAAAGCAGAATTCAGCACCTGTTCAGCTAAATCTCTCTTGACTGTTTCGATCTCCTCCTGCAGTTCTTGTCTTCTTTCTAATAATACTGCATTGTTTTTTGAGTTAATTTCTGCCTACAAAAATAAACCAAGCACATAGTGATGCAAATAAAATATTAGGAAAATTCCAACTGCAGATAGTGTATTAGAAGTAGTTACACAAATTAAGAAATTAAATTTCTCTCATCTTATAATCGCTAATACAAGAATGCTTAATTAAGTAGTTCCTCAGCAACTAATTGAAGCTTCTCAAATTTTTCTTTCAAGAACTATGAACACTAAACTTCAAAAATTTAGAAGGTTTATGGTTTTCAGCAACTAAATTGTCATTAAAAAAAAAAATAAACACAGAGAGAGTATATAAAAATATCCCCTAAATTCACAGAGGATTTTCAGAGTGAAATGCTGAGCTTACTAAAGGAAAAAAGAGTTCACATTTACATAGAATGAATATCACATTTTTTTCTTTTTATCACTATAGTAGGATTTTCATTAGGCCCTAGAAAGTAAAATCTAATAACACAAACTTTTCTGTATTATTTTTTCATGTACATTAAAGGAAA
This sequence comes from Taeniopygia guttata, assembly GCF_048771995.1. NCBI lineage: Eukaryota > Metazoa > Chordata > Aves > Passeriformes > Estrildidae > Taeniopygia > Taeniopygia guttata. Next base: position 12,102,722 of record NC_133025.1, read on the forward strand.
ATTCATTTATTCAATCAGATTTTAACATTAAGTATGTGAAGGAATACATAAAAATAGTACCTCTGTTTAAAATGTATCTGACCAATCTCACTACAACTACTTACATGATGTAACTTATAAGACAAAAAGCTGTACTAGCCTCACTGTGATTGACTTTGCTTAAAATTTCTTTGTGGTTATAAGAAAGCAAGAAATAAATGCATCAGGCTAACTATGAAGACATATATTGCCTCTGTGTAATTGATGGGGACAAACAATTTAGTGGGAACTGCTGTGATAGGGTAAGGCATATTAATTTTAAAATAAAAGAGGGACAATTAGATATAAGGAAGAATTTTCTTCAACAAGGGTAATGAAACGGTGGCACAGATTTCCCAGAGAGGTGGTTGATGCCCTATCTCTGGAAACATTCAAATCCAGGTTAGACTGAGGTCTGACTAACCTGATCTAGATGAAGCTGTCCCTACCTATTGCAGGGGTTTGGACAAAATGACCTTTAAAAGTCCCTTCCAACCCAAATTACTCTAATTGTAAATCTGTAATTCATATGGATGGGAAAAAATTACATTTAAGTAATACAATTTAAATTACAACACACCTGGAAGATATTCAAAGATAACAAATACAACCCTGTGCTATCTTGCTCAGATCTCAACCAGATGTTAGGGTTCACTATAAATCAATACTGATAGGTGGATGTTTTGCATTTGTTATTTTCACTTCTGTGATAGTATTGTAAAATTAAATTCTGTTCACTTGCATTATGGTAAAGGGAAACCAGAGACACAGTAAAGGTCAAAGTGTGGAGTTACTTTAGTTGCAGCTGCCAGCTCTGAGATTTAATTTGACTTAGGTTTACTAAAATGTCAGTAAAGGCTGTCCTAAGAAAGTGACTTTTGGTCTTGTGTTGGGATCAAAAATAGCTTTTATGTGGAGCATATATTAGTTAGCACTTCTGCTGTGTAAAAATAAAAGGCTCATATAAACATCTTTATCTATTAGGGACTTCTGTTCACATAAGACAGGGCTAAACTTAGGCACTTTTGGTTGTCTCTGCTTTGGCCTGACCAAAGAGAAGGCCCACATGGAGAGGAGCAGCAGCTCTGCTCCAGGCTGGAGACAGCAGGACCAGCAGCTCGCTTTCACACACAGTTTTGGTGTTTAGCAATAGCTGACCTTTCACAACTTACTAACGGGGAAAGCACATTTAAAGGAAGTGTTCCTGTAATTTCCTTATTCTACAAACCAGTCATCCTGCACTTAGCATATGATTCAGAAAAAGAAATTTGGGGAACCACACTGATGTGCTGCTACTTCTGCAATCACATATTTATATAAACAATTAATTATTGTGATTTTTTAAACTTTGAATCACAATGAATAAATGTAAATCTGGGGGTTTAAGTAGTTAAAGAAATTTCATCTACTTAAAATACTGTTTTTTAGATTTTTGCTGGGTGTGCTCCCAAGTTTTACAAATTAAAATTGTACAAATATAGCAAAAGCCAAGCAGAATCAAGTTGGCCACTTGACTCTTCCTTACTGCAGTACTGTATTTCAATGCAGAGAAGCAGTGATTTCACATTTGCTCTTCTAAAAGAGCCAGGAAAGGAATCAGAGAAAACATGGAGCATGGGAGGATGGGCTAAAACAACTCTATTGCTGTTGCTATTTGCATTAGAGTAGTACCTTGCAGCTGCTGGAGTAAAATACTGATCAGAATTCCACTTCTGTCTCATGGCATTGCTTTTCCCTTACTCCTCATGATGATGCTATTTGTAACACACATACAAGGTCTTGTCCTTCCACAGGGTGAAGGATTTGGGCTGTGATGGGTTTGGATCTCACCCCAGACTGTGAACTCTAACCACAGCTGCTCGTGAGTTATGGTATTTGATTTAGCATTACATGTTTTTGAACAATTGTGGTTCTCCATCCAGGAACATTTTCTCAATGGGAACACATGCAAAAAATACCAACTCCCAGATTCTCTTAGCTGATACTGAACAGAAACTCTTTAAGCTTTAAGATCAAAGTCTGGAATATGAGTCAGCCCTTTAATCATTATTTAAGGAAATTCAATCCAAAACTTTGTTTTGTAGCTTTAGAGCTTTCCTCCCTTCTCCCAGGTGAGCTTATGGTACTAGGTAATACACATGTGAATTCAGGAGGAATTTCAAGGGAGACAAAAAATATTGTTTAATAATATTAAATATTATCAAGTAATAATTGAAGTTGTTTAAATAGCAAAGCCAGGTATATATGAGGTTTGATATGTATAGCTATTTTTAAAACTTTACAATTATGTAAGACTCTTTTCTGCCCTAAATTGCTTAGCAGGACCAATAAAAATTTGAAGGACAGTGTCAAGGTAGGAAACATCACGTGCTGTGAAAAAACATTCACCTGACTAAACAAGATTAATTTTAAATGACTCAGAATCTAGACTGAGCAAGGAGAAAGGACAGGAGAAAATATACATAAGAAAGAGAGAATGAAAGAACCAGTGATAAGAAAAAGAAAATTAAAAAAAAATTATAAACCAAGTAAATTTTAAAGAAATAATTGGAAGCAGAAAAGAAAGAAAATGCTTTGAATACATAAGCAGAATAGTACTTCCTTTTAAAATTATTATAGTCAAAAGACTGTAAAACAGAAAAGAGTAATGCATTATTGAAAGAGGAATGGGTGAAATCCTAAAGAAAGGAGGAAATGAGGAAGATGAAATAACAGTCTTCCCCTTTTCCCTTGTAGGACTGTCAAGAGATTTCATAGAAGTATTTCTTAAAAGAAAATTTACAATCTTTATGATCAATGCATTTATACAAACCTCTGATTTGAGTCTTTTATGCTTTGCCTTATCTCCTTCCAAAGAATCCCAAATCTCTTTCAGTTGTAACTCTATTGTTTTTAAACTTTTCAGTTCTTTATCTTTCTGTGTTTGATGGTGACTGAGAATATCTTGCTTATTTTTGTTCTCCAAGATACATTTATTTAAATTATTTTCCAGAATTTGTCTATATAGATAGACACAGAATTTTAGAAACAGGTAACTTAATCAAGACATATATGTAAACAGGCACAACTATTTTAATGGGTTTTGAGTACCTCATGACTATGGTTCAGCAAAGACCAACTTGTAAGCTACTTACAAAAATTACCTTAAAAGGTAGCATTTTTATAACTATAATCAATTATAATACCCTAATTATGTCGTTGAGGTCTCACAGTCTGTTCTATATATGCTAAAAATATCAGCTAATCTAGTACATATAGGAAGAAGAAAACATTTTTTAGTATAAGGGAACATTTCAAAATAAGATGCCATGGGCCTTCAATACAAAGCTTGAAAGGCAAAAGCATTGTTGCTGAGCATATGGCCAGAATTACAACTATACATCTCCCTCTGCAAAGGAGGAATCATTGCAAGTTTGCCTTCAACCTAACAATTTTACTTTACCAAGTAAATATAAAATTATAATTGAAGGGAATATTAAAGAGACAATTAACCAATCCCCACTGAAACTCAGGACTACATGAGGGAAGACATCTATGACCCTCATTTGAAAATGAAAATACTGGCATACTTTATTGTTCTTCAAATTACTTTCAGTAGGTTACACAGGAAAGAAAATATGTTCACTAAAGAGAGAAACTCTCTAAAACATTTCACTTTTAAGAGCAAAATCTAATAGGATTTTATAAAATGCTTATGCTTTTTTGATGTTCTTCTTCAAGCCAGATCTTAGATTCCAGATTCCAAATTTTTATATAAAAATTTTGGAAGTGAAAACCAAGCCTGATCATTTATAATTTACACTGGTTGCAGCATAAAACTTGAAAATAGAAGCAACAGCAGAAAAAAGAAATAAACTTTTCAGAACAGAGAATTGTTCACTCTTCCCATGTGGCTCATGTCTCTAACCTGTCTGCTAGGATGGCTAATTCCTTCTCTGCATTAATTTCTATTACTTTTGTCAAATTAATGCATTCTCGTTCATTCTTTTGTATCAAAGTTTGTCTCTCATCCAATTCCTTCATTACATCTTCTTTCTCTTGCAAAATCTCTTCAGTCCTTTTTTCAGTGGCTTTCAGGGTGCTATTCAATTCTTCTATTTGGTCATTAAGGGCTTCATTCTTCTTCTCTGCATCACTGTGGATATATTTTAACAAAGCACTAAGGGTTACATTTTCCACATGCATATGTAAAAGACAAAACATAAGTTGCCAGTTTTTGTGGACGTACAAAATAATTTCAAAACAATGTATGTCAAATGTTTGACAGCAGACAATGAAAGACTTCAAATTCAATATAGTCCAATAAAAATTCAGATAGCCATGGGGTATCTGCACCTAAATGACAGCTTAGCACCATGATTATATTAAAAAGAGTTCTAGTAAATTGATTTCTGTTCACATTACTGATACATGGGTGTGACATTTCTAAATATTCTTCCTAAGAACTGGGAACTCTGGTTAGTTTATTCTGTGATGTAACACAAATATGAAGACTCATTTAAATATTTCATTAATAGCAATCTGCACAATGTAGATTTTAGAAATTGCTTGACACTAAAGAGCAAACTTCTTAGATTTATGATGGCAGAGTTGCATTAAACAGAGTAGTGAGGAAAACATAGAAGAAAACCATCATACAAATTTTAAACCTGAGAAATTTAACAGTCAAACAGTTTCTGTGTTACAAACAGGGACTGGAAGCAGAGTTGCATTAAGCAAAGTAGTGAGGAAAATGTAGAAGAAAACCATCATACAAATTTTAAACCTGAGAAATTTAACAGTCAAACAGTTTCTGTGTTACAAACAGGGACTGGAAGCAGGAGACACAAACTTCAATGTAAGCCTGTGCATAAACGGGGTACAAAACCCTTCATTCATCTGGATGGCAGCTGGACCACTGGGATCTGTGAGTGACCTGGCTGAAACTGCACAGTGCTAATTTGATTTTACACTTAGAGAAAACAGCACATGCCATGTTTCAGAGGAGAAGAACCCCAGCTTCATGAGAGAAAGAAAAGACTGGCTGCTGGATTGCATCTCCTCTGGTTAAGTATTAGAGACTGCAACTCATGTCAGTACCTTAGAGCGAAGCACCTGTGACTCCACAGCTGGTACAGAAAGACTAAGGGAGAAAGGGTTTGTAGCTCAGGCCACACTGCCAGCTGTGGAAATCCTAATTTTAATCAACAACTACCCTCAATCATTTCTATAACCAAGGGATGAGAAGAAATCATACATATATATATTAATGTATATAGAATTATTTATTAAAAACATACATTTTTTTCTGAATCAACTTCTCAGTTTCTTTTGCAAGTTGCTTTGGAACACCAAGGAGCCTAACTAGCTCAGCCTAGTAACAAAACAGAAAGTTATGATTAATAGCCTCAAAAGTTGATGAGTTTTTGTAGCAGTAATGTTGGATGTTCTAAAATTTAGAACTGCTGTGAAAATTGGTAGGGAGCACTTTTTAATTGCTTGAGTTTTTCCCAGAGAATTATAGCTCCTACTTTTAAAACTGAACATTGATGTTTACAATTTTAGTGTGTCTGCAAGATAAAAATTATGCTTGAATATTATCGATACATCTTAGAATGCTATTTATACCACGGAAAGAAGTAGATCCAGGCATGTTTTTAATTCCCAGCATAAATCTGTATTAACTGTAATCTGAGCAAACTAAAATAACACAACATAAGTAAGATGTCTTTATAGAAACCACTTTCTAATCAAAATCACGACCCTTATATTTCTTAAAGGAGCAATAAGGATATGGCCCAGCAGCATGTTTCATGCCTATTGAAAAATGGTCTAATATTTAATATAATGGCATACTGAATTTGGGATGACAACATCCAGAAGATTCACTGCTCCTTTGGGCAAAACACGTACCCATACACACACATGCACACGCACTCACAGATACATAGGCACAATTAATTTTGTGTTACTTTTAAATAAGTCTGCATCTCCTGAAGCTTTTCCATTTCTTCCTCATCTGTTAATATCAGCTTTTCTTTGGATGAAACAGCTTCTTTTATTGAATCAACTTCTGCTTTCTTCTGGATTACTTCTTTGCTGAGCTGATCACAATTTTCTTTCAACTGTTCAATTTTATCATTTTTCTTTAAAAAATGAAGTAAAAGACCAGATTATTTGTATTTTCCCTTTTACATTTTGCAGGCTTCTGATAACACAAACTCACTAACACTGAATGATAATAACATTTTTAGTGACAAGATATGAAATTAAATTTTTTTACCAGATGAGTATTTCTTCGATCAATACTAACAGAATGTTATTTCCAACAAAGCCACATATATTCTTCAGGATTTGTGACTACAAATGTATTTTTCATGTTCACATCATAGAACCAAAAGCCTCCAGCTATTTTTACACACAGTATGCATTTGCTGAACATAGTAAACATTTTCTTGGGTAAATAAAAAAATCCAGATCTTTTCTGAATCAGTTATTTACTGCTTGCTCTAGGTATCAAAATTGAAGATATAATATAACTCATAAAATATATTTATTTTAAAATCTATTTTTCAATGTATTCTATTTAAAATAAACTCTAGAAATGCACGCTGAGAAGACATTTTCAACGATTTTTTAAATGTTAGTTAACAGAACATAAAACATTGCTTTTCTTGTGTTTTGTTCTTACCTTTTCTTTTGACATTTTTTCATATTCATTTTCCAGAAGCTTTTTTTCTTCTCGCAAACTACAGTAAAAATCAAAGCAGAACTAAATATGTTAGTAATAGGATAATCATTACTGTAATATAGTAAATGGTAAGAAAGTATGAAAGCCTGTCCCATGTTAGACTAAAAAACATGGTGCATTAGCATGAAAGGTGCTCAGATTTAAAGCAAGTTTTCTGTCTGGTAACTGGACTGGATGTGTATATATGGAGGTGGACACACCATTTTCTACAGTGCATACATCTAAAAATTTGAATTCTGATTTTTCTTAGTCTGACTACTGCCTGCAGGGTCCATTCATGCCTCACTCACCCTTGCCTTTTACTAGTGGCACCCTGCACTCTTCAGAAAATAAAATGTTAACGAGGAAATGTGGCAAAAGGAAAGAGGAGGTGGGTAATAAATAGCCACAAAGACATCAAATATCAAAGAAAGTGCAGTTGCTAGTGAGAAACCTTCTTCTTCCTATGAATGCTTTCACAGACACATTTACTCTTCGGATAACTGTAAGAGAAGCTCCTCAAATCTGGACTGGATCCTCTGGGAAAAAAAATCCTGAAAAGTGGCAGGAGTTATAGGCTAAGCCAAAGGAATATGGTAGAAAAGTAAACTGAATAGCCCCAGTGATCTTAACCTATATCCAAAACTAAATTACAATTTAATTTCAGGCAACAATTGGGACAGATGCTAAAGAAGTGAGGAAGGAAGAAAGGAAAAAACAAGAAAGCTCTTAGATCTTGTGGGTATTTAATAACCCTGCCCTGAGAAAGATAAAGGAATGGTTATAAAAAGGGAGCTCAACCAACAAGCTTGTTAGATTTCCAATAGGGAGCTTCTTGGTAATAAATAAATACTGCCAAATACAAAAAACGGTCCCTACTGAAGGTACATCCCCAGTGCATGCACAGAATAGTTCTGCACCTATAGTAGGTAAATGGGCTACAGCATTCTGTATGCTATCACAACCAAACAACTTAACTGAGTCCTCTGTCCCAGCTATAGCGAAGAATTCTGTGCTTAAATTTATGTTTTTAACTCCAGTGGGAGGATGTGCTGGTCAAGTTTTGTTGAGACCCAGGGCAGCCTGGTAAAGTAAATAACTCTTTAAATTAGGGAAGAATTAAGAGAAAGGGACAAGCTTCCACAAAACACTTGTGTCACTTGGAGCTGTAACAATGGCAGGGGACTCCTGGGCATCTCCACCCACCCAAAGCAGCTATTACAGTTATATACAGTTATAATGTGGCTGCTACAGAAAAGAGGCAGCTGATTGCTACTTCCTCTTTTTCTTCTGAAACCTTCCAGCAGCAAGACTTGCATGGTGGTGATGGCTCAGGTTTTAGAAAGTGTGTAGTCATGGGAACAGAGATCAGTCTCCCAGCAGCCAGCCTCATGAAGGACCATCCCTAGGACCTTACGCTCAACCCTTTAGCAGTGCTGATTTAAGATTCCCTCCTCCATGCCACCACTCCCACTCTTTCAATAAATGCTTTCTTATATTTGAGTCTTCCAACCAAAGGAGTGAAGCTTGTACCTGGAAGTCTCTGGCAACATATTTCTAGTTAAGGAAAGGAAATAGTGAAAAAAAGAGAACTGGGTTGGTGGTGTTGCAATATAAACAGAACAAAACAAAACATCTCGCATGAATAAGAAGCTCCTGCTCAGATGAAGAGCAAAGAGAAAAAAGACACAGAGTAGATATTGTTGATATATAACATGCATGATATTTGTATGGGTAGACTACAAGTATGCCTCTACAGGGACTGGTAAAGACTAAAAACTAATTTGAATGCCAGCATTTGAACACTCACAGAGTGAATGAGTTTGCAAAACAAAATCTTTTTAAAGACAAAAGTTGAATTTAAATCAATCTTTCTTCAAAACTGAGAACATTAATTTAAAAAAAAAAAATTAAATTCCAAAATCATATTTCAACCCATTTCTAATTGAAATCCTTGGGACCAGCATAACCACACTAAGGATAATATGCCCACTTTGGACAAATATCTATAATGGTTTGACTGCCACAAAATATTATTAAATCTGTTCTGTGCAAAATGATTAAAGAGGTAGTGCAGAGCTTGTGGTTAGTCCATGCTGTGCCCTCTTTCATATCATGCTGGACGATCAAAAGAGCAACACCAAAGATCAGGAGGGAGAGCAAAGCTGACACTGTTTTCTTTTGTCACATTCCTCACTCATGAAGACAGATTCCTGTGGAACCATTCCAGTTTCACAACAAAGACTTTTCCATCCAGTAAAAGTAAAATGATTTGAACGCTTCATTTTCTGTGACAAAAACAAAGGCAACAGTGAATGACAAGGGCCAAGTTACCTAAATAGGTGCCAGATCAACTACTTCCACACAAAAACCGGTGGAAGAGTGAAAAGAAAAAATGGGTAAAAAGAAAAAAGTGAAATCTCTCCCTTTTGAGCAGTGAGTTTGATCCAGCTGCCCACAGCCATATGCCAGGCAGCCCTATGCTAGCATCCTTACTTCAGGGCTTCCTTACTGTCAGGGATAAAAACTGGGACCTCCAAAGGGCAGGTTATCTCACATTCCAGGTAGCTGTTTTAGGATGACATAAATTACCAGTTGAAGATAGCATATACCTCTCTGTGGACTCTAAAGGAGAGGAAGGATAATTGACACATATTTAGAAATCAAATAAGATTCTTCAAAGAATTTTAAGTATAGTGATTTAATAGATGAACACAGAAGCTTAATGTAAGATAAGCAGAGAAATTTTGGTTTTTCTATTTAGCATTTGAATCTTTTAATCTGTATTATATGGATATCCTCATGACCGTTTTACTTAGACATCAATGACAACAAACAAAACAACTGCAATTGGCATTAGGCATTTAAATTTCTCATTATTTTATAGCCCTTCCCTGATGGATGTATTTTTTAAGATCATATGGATTTTATTATTGCCATTATTGTGCCTCTAACAATACACCCAGTGGAAAGAAGATAAAAACACTTAAGTTTAAGCATTAATGTGTGCAAATGTTTCTAACATTGCTCTTCTTATTTTCATGAAGCCAAATAACAGTTCTGTACATGAAAAGCTGTCAGAGGTGCAGTTGTAATGAGTTAATAAAAGGCAGTTGGAAAACTGGGTCGTTAATAAAAACACATTCCAGATTTTTCCCTAAGAGACATTTACAGCTGCAAGCTGACACAGAAATAAAAAAAATTAAGACAGGAGATTAGGAAATGTAGTGGTAGTTGTCAACAGAAGTCCATTTCACTTCCTCAGCTCACAAAATAACCACAACACTGTTAGCATTAGACGTCCCATCATGGAAAAAAGTGAACTCCTTTAGCTACTCTCTCTTAGAGCTGTGATTGCTTGGAAATCCACAGAAGGTATTTGGCACCTCACAACTATAGTCCAGTGACCACAGGTAGACATTATCACAGCTGACAAGCTGCCAGCATGAGCTTCCTGTAAGGCTATGAGTGGTAATTAATTTTTAGGTACCAGAAAATGCAGTCACAAGACCAGCTGATAACAACTTCAGCTGTGGTGCTATTTATTTTACTTATGACCTGTAATTCTTTAGTAGAGAAGCTATGGATAACAGCTTAACTTTTCACTTTCTAATTATTGAGTGACTAATACAGAAATATTTACAAGTGTTGAAATAGTTTTCCTTATTTGCAATGCTTCTACAAGGAGAAAATCAGTTTTGCAATCCTGACTTGCACACAGTTGCAGAGCACTTCAGTGAGGAGCTGTTTTGTTACCTGAACTGTGAGAGATGGAGATTGGACCTAGGCTTTGAAATAAAACTGTTTCAAGCATCAGGCACCTTTAATTTCACAAACTCTTGTTATAGATAAATTTAGAACAAATTAATTGCTTACTTTTAAATGAAGTGTTTAGATGATAGATTTAGATTTAATATTTATTATTTCTCACAGTAAACTACCGTTGATAAATTGTGTAATAAAGAAAAGCAGTTCTTTATTTTCTCTCATAAACCATAACTCCAAGCCTCACACGAACATTAAAGTGAAAAGTCTCCTTGAGCCAGAACAAATCCTTGCTGATCACACTGATTCTTTCCTTCTTGTTCCATGAATTTGATTTTTTGATCTATATTCTTATTCTATTCTACTTGCTGAGGCTTCTTATCAATTATATGAATAAATTTCATGGCTCTCAATGCAATTTTAGCAGAACTGAGTGGAGATGACTCTTTTTCCCTTTATTACCCTTGCCAAGTAGTTTTGGAGAGGAAGAATACTCCCAGAGTCAGCTCAGACTTTGGGATGGTGGCCCAAACTTCATAAGCTCAGCAAAATCCTTCCAACCCTTGTTCTCCTCCTGAGCTCTCAGGCAGACACACCAGCAATGAGCCCAGTACATCCATATGGCAGAACAGACTGCAAACTGGAAGAGGAGGCACATACAGTGGGAACACATCCCATCCATGCAGTCACCCTCAGGGTGACTTCCCTTACAGCTGAAGTGTGTCAAGAAATACACTTAATAGCTCATGTACCTATTCAAACTATGAAAAAAGTCACAAAATTCCTGAAAACCTGATGATAATTAAATTGCTGAAAGCAATTTATTTTGGAAATGTTGACTACTCATTGGAACAATAAATAATTAAAACAGAAGATGAAATAACATCTTCAGATGTTCAGAAAGGTCTGGGGAAAATGTTTACAGAGGCAAGCAAATAGGAAAATAAATAGGAATAGAAGAATATGGAATATTAAGAGAACTTAAGACTTTTGCTAATGTTATGGCATATCTGTATGACTCCTCATCATTGTTGTCAGATTTGAATCTGAGTGCAAAACAGGTGCTAAGTACTCTTAGATATCAGAGAAAGTGAATTAAGGCAGGAAATAAAGGCATCAGAGATAAGAGGGATGCTTCAGAGTAATAAAAGTTTACAGAAACAGGGGAACAGAGATCTGCAGAACGAGGGAAACAAGATCAGATTTCTCACTTCCATCTCAGCACTAGGTCTGAGTAGACATTCTAAAAAAGGGATAGAGCAGTAGATAAGAGACATAGATAAACCCTTCAAAACCTTCCCCCTCCACATTCCCTGCCTGCTATACATACAAAAAAAATAAACAACATGTTTGTTTTCAGAATGAACAGCCATTAGTCATAATTCCCAAAGAGAAATTTACTTGTGAGTGCCAAGCACAGCTGGAACTGTATTAACACAGTTGGACAACAAGGGAAACTGTGTTCCAGAGAGATCAAGGGCCAAGAGAGGTTGGGCCATGACTTTTATCCTGAGAAATTAAGGAAACCAAACAGCGACCTAACAGCAAACTGCAAACTTCTAATACCTTCGATGCAGCTTCCCTCCCCTCTGTCTCTGACATTGTCCATGCACCAGATATCACAGAAATCATTGCTTTACTCTTTGGATAAAACCAGCAAGCATATGGATCTTCATTTTACATCAGTGTTACTATTAGATCACCTGCTACTCATAAATCTGTTCTGAACATTCATGTCACTGTCTTTCACAGGCACCAAACTCATCCCTTCATTACAAACATGTATTTAGAGAAATCATCTGGTTTTCTTCATAGTCCGTTTCTCATTTTTCCACTACATTCACTCACCCATTCTTCACACATACTGTGCTAGTCCTGTTTGTTCTAGAATCAGTATAATTTCTCGAATATTTCTGGAATTTCTCTCCCAGTAAGCAAATCCACATATAACCAAGGCACATCCTTCTCACTCCACACCCACAGCACTCATAAGACATAGGGGAACAATTAAATAATCTATAGCTCCCAAGTTTGAAAAATTGACAAATTAAAGGGGCAAAGGGTTGTACAAAAGAGATATCAAACCATTCTGCAGCAGTGAATGAGATGTTCATTGTCTCATGCAATACAAGAACTACAAGGCACTAAATGAAGCTGTAGGAGTCAGGTTAAAAAAGTAAGGAGATGGCAGCTCTTATGTAATTAATCTGTGGAACGCTTTGCCCAGCATGTTGAAATGTCAGAAGTTTGCTCTGGAGGAGACGGGAGAAGTTCAAAGGAATTGGGGTCAACTGAGGATTCCCAAACAAAGATAACTGTATTTGGCTCATGAAATCCCCACATCACAACAGGCTGGGGCTGCACTTTTGGTCTCCATTAGATAATGCACCTCACAGACCTCTGTACAGCTGGGTTTGATCCCGGGCAATACATAAGACATAAGTTTCTTACAACAGTGAAGGATCATATTTTACAGCATGACTTACCCCAAAAGTGGATTTTTAATCTGCAAGATATTCAGTTCATATATAAAAGTTAATCCAGTATATGTGCTGGGGTAATTGAAATAATGCCTACACTGCATTCTGTACGGAATAGAGTTCTCATTTTCACTGTAGGTAGAAAATAGAGAATGGGAAAATATTGCCTAAACATATAAAGCCTCATAATTTTTTTGGAAATTGATGCAAAATCAGAGAAAAAATATTCCAAAGATATGAGGACAAATGGTTAAAAAGCATGATACTTCTGAAGAACTAATTTCTGAACTGCTTGGTAATTGCAATAAATTCTGTATTTAATAATTATTTCAGGAAATTTCATGTTTCTTAGTTATCTCATAGCAAATAATTTTTTCCAGATGCTTTCCATGCTTCTTTCCCACTCACAGTTTGCTTCATTCTCTTAGTTTCTTTTTCTCTAAGAGCAAACACTTGGCTCTAAAAAACTAAAACAAAAATCAAGAAAGTATTCCCAGAAAAACCTACTCCATGCAGTATCTACAGTGTTCTGATTTCCTTGCAGAATAATAATCTTAACTGCTGAGATGCTGACCTTGTGTTTTTATACACACCAATGACACTACAGCTGGATTGAAGATGGGTAAAAATAGCAAATCCCTCACAAACTGAAAATCTGATTTCATCTACCTAGGTACATATTTTTACAAATGCAATACTTCTGCTTGTAATACTATAAAGTATGCAGATAATTGAAATGTATACAATACCAAGCTAATTCTAGACAGTTGTCCTTATATAGAAATGTTAAGATTTCACTCTTTCACAGTAAATCTATCAATTTTCTAACATTAGAATATAGAAGTACTTCTTCCCCTTTGAATACCTGAATAGCAAAACTTGAATACACCATGCTACTGATGTTAAAAATAGCATTGAGTCTATTTATGACATTGTTCCATAAAATCCAAGCCAACAGGTCTCTGACACTTTAAACATTTGTATTGAAGGTGTCTTAGACTAGAATTGTTCATGTTAATTTTCCCTACCTAAATTTTATTTATCCGATGTAGTAAATTTTAAACAGCATTTTAAAGAACTCCATCCATGTTCTAAATTTAAAACTATCTACAAATCTGACCATGGTAAATTTATTAATCCCTGACATGTTGCTGTAACTGGAGAAAGTTTGTGGCCACTCATTTAACAACAGCTATCAAGAAATATGTCCATGTAAAATGTAAAGGAGATTGATTTTCATTCTATTTATCATCTTTTTAGACTATCTGTGATAAAATTAGCAGCATTTGACCACTTTCACCTACCATTCTATCTTCAATCGATTTTCATACACTCTTCCTTTAATAGCATTGTATTCACTTCGGCAGCTAAAAAGTTGTTGCCTTATTTGGGAAGCTTCACTGGAAGCTTCTTCAGGGAGCTGTTCTGCTTTTTCCAGTTCACACTGTTGTTCCAGTTCTGCACTCAGGCGTTCGGCTTCCTGCAACAGCTGGGTCTCAGATTCCTGTAAACTGCATTAAATAGACTAATTTAGAACTAGTCAATGTGCAGCACAAGCTTTGTATTTATACTTCTTTACATACCTATAATATTTAATTTAAGGTTTTCAAGATGAGATGGAATTAAGATCTGTATAATCTTGTCTGACCTCCTAGTTGACCCTGCCTTGGGCAGGAGGTTGGAACTCCTGAGTTCTGCTCAAACCCAAATCATCCTATGATGCCATGAGAGCAGTGGATTCTGGTCTCAGGGGGAGTTTTCTGCATACCTACAGTTGGAGTGAGATTCAGCTCATCTAATTTTAACCAGATGATAGACTGTTACTTAGTCAAATTGATTTGTCTAACACTTCCCAGAAAAGAGAAAGTGAATCCATTTTATCCTAAGAAGTGCCAAAGGCTAGATCTGATTCAGTGTGGAGACCTAAAATAGTGAAGTATCCACTAGGACAAGGCCCAGTCTGGCCTCTATGACAACTTGAAATTCTTAATAAGCACTAGGACATCTACCCAGTGATGAATTGCATCTTGCTACTGCTGTAGTGCTACCAAGACCTGAAACAGCTCATGTAATGATACAAAAGCTGAAAATACATTTGTGGACATGTGTGGAAGCTTATTATAAGGCCTGTAGATCAATGATCTGATTTGTATCACCAGATTAGCTCTATAGAAACTGACTCCTGTCAGTGTCTGGAGACTGGCATTCATAATATACTTAGGAACCTGTGTTGTGACAGCTGAAAAACATCCTAAAGGCTGTTAGTATATTGATTATTATGGAAAACTCTTAAAGGGAACAACAGTATGACTACTCATATACAATACACTACACATAAACCTATGCTTTATGCTATAGAAATATTGTGTATGCTTCCTCAATATTAGTACACTATGACTTTTATATAATGGTCTACTAAAATTAGTCACAAATTATGTAGAAGAATAAAGAACTATATCACTTGCCTTTTACTAACTAAAAATATAGTGCAATGTTTTTTTTTTTTAAACAAAGGAACTTAGAATTTCCCATATTGAGAAACTCTAGACATAAATTTTGGCTCAGATTTGACATTTATGACTTAAACAGAAAAATAATATTACATATCACACCAAAGAATAGAGTTGAGATGGTAAAATGATGATAAAAATACAAAATATAAAACTGACTATACTGCACAAACATTGTTGAAATAATATAGCAGAAAAAGTTTTGTTTCGTGCAACATTTCTCCCTAGATAAGCACTTCCTTTTTCTAAACTAGAAAATAAAACCACAGAAATCAACAGAAAACAGTGTGTCTTCATCACTAACAAATAATTTCATGTATTTACATGTATATGTTAAGCAAAAAATAAAGAGACTTATTGACACTGGATTCTATCAGAATGTATGCAGTTGTGGGAGAAAATATAATTGGTTGTACTAACACACAATTTCAAACACAATTCTTTCATAACATATACACTTTACATACATTTACATAAACATGTCAGTAAGTGAATTAATAAAAACAAAGGTTTTAGTATTTATTCTTTTAAGTTAATAAAAAAATATAAACAAGAATTGAGTGTTGAATCTAGATTTTGCTCTCTACACATGCCAACAGTATTTTTTCATGTGTTGATTTGAATTTAGTTGAAGACAATGAAGAAATAACTGCACATCTACAGAATGTGCATATACAGAATCCCATGACTGCAAAAGTAAGTTTGTGCAGTCTGATATGGCAGTTTTTGAATTTGTGAAATAATTAGAAATTTAGCAGAGACTTAAGAAAATTAGATTCCCAATCTGCTAATGAATCTTTATTATTATCTGAGTATCTTCTAGTTTGGGTTAACAGAATATTCATACTAGGTTCCTAAATTGAGGTAATATAAATAAAATCTACAATTAGGCCACATAACTGAGTCACCAAAAAGGCTTTCAGAGGCAAAATACAGGCTCAGATACTTTAACTTTAGATGCCGTACTACAAAGTAGATGGCTGAGACAACATCACAATGGGATGAAAGCCTGTTCTCAGCAAACGTAAATTCAAAATCATTTAAGACTTTGAAGAAAATAATCAAAGATGGTTTCTTCCAGGTGACATCTTTCTGCTTTTAGAATGCCAAATTGTGCCAAACTGAAAACAAGAAATAAATTTGCCACTAAACAGAGGACTGCACTATACACTTATAGCTCTGTGTACATTGGCAATAGCCTTGGAAACTACCTGCACACAGAGTAATTGCATTTATGATATTAGACAAATTTGTATTGTATATCAGAGAGATCAATTCCAACAGTTTGGCACAGCTGTCACAGGGAACTGTGCTGCATAAGATGTATGAGGCTTTCTCCTTGAGATTTTTATATGCTAACACAGGAAAGAAGAAAACACACAGAGCTTGAAAATCTCATCCTGTGTCATTTGTGTTAACATGGCACTGCAGCAACACTAGGAGAGATGGCATTAATTAGGAAACGGAATGAATTCAACTGTAATATGTGAAAAAATAAGTTCGTGATCCACTGAAGCATACAGCACGTTAGGGTGAAGAACTAACAATTAAAAAGTGGTATTGATCCTATGAAGGGTTCTTTACAGGAAGAGAATATTCACATACTGCACTTACCACCAGGACAGTCCTTACAGCTGATGAAGAAACCCAGACCCCTGCATATATCTGAATAAGGAGAAAGTGTGTGATCCCTATTTCTTTCTATAGACTGTTAAGGGACATTGGTACCTTGATCAGATGAGCATGTCTACTGATGTTAACATATGGACAGTTAAATCCTAATTTTGATGCCTGAATACCACTTTTGATGTCCTTAAATAAACTGGAAATCATGACTGATTTTTACTAACTGATTTCCCTTGCTTTCTTTTAGCAGTAAGAGAAATTTGTCTGTGAGAATTAGTGCTTGTTCACACATTGGTGTTCTGCTTGACACATAGTTACATCTAATACAGAATGTGACATCATGATCTCTGATCCAGTTTCTTACAGAAGGATGACTATTTCATACTCCTGTGAGAATGATGGAAAGAATGAGAGATTTAATCTACCATCTAACATTTTCATGCTTTTGGTGCATTCTCTTAAGGGTAGTTTTAAGTGTGACAGAAAGGACAGCTGAGATATCTGGGATATAATCAGATAAATATTCTTGACTTGACTTGAGTCTTCGAGTCCTGTTTACACTCGGGCCCTATTCTACTTCTATACACACAAAAGCATTGCTTTTACATAAATAAATGTCCCATATAAAAGAACATTGTATAAATACATAAAACATGTAGGAATATGCTTGTATTTTTCCAATGAAAGACTGTTTTCAAACCAACACTGGCTGAAAATCAACTAATAAGCAGCTATTGGTTTCTGCTTCAGCTCAGTGAACACCAGTGTGATAGAAACCCTCTCTATCAATTAATCTAAACACCACAAAATATGTTTAGATCTGAGCAGTTAGAAAAGTCTTCTTCTATTTTCTAGGAACCTGGACTGGTTTAGTAGTGCTGTTTTTAATTTTGCTTTTCAGAAAGATTTGCTATCTATCAGTAACCTGAAATAAATTCAGATGATGTTTCACAGAGTCAGAACGATATCCCAACTCCCCATTTTATTAAGACAAAACCAGAAGAGTCAGCTATCCTCAAGAAAAACTGTTATTTCAGTATTTTGAGAATCCTTTTTCAAATTACTTTACATTACTTTGCACTTGTTGCTAGTCAGGCTGCCAGGAGGCACAGCAAATCCCAGCATCATGCAAATAAGCAGGTATAACCTGAATTAGTTTTAGAATACTTAAATTAGGCTTTAGCTTCAATGACAGAATTGCCATAAAGTTTTTAATTTCAGCTGTCAGTGAAAGTGGGATAAAATATTGTTAATACGGTGGATGTTATGGTATGCATTACAAGAATGTAACAGGAATATCATGATGCTGATTTTACTGATAATTACAGGTATGCTGTAAGTAGTATAAAATTATTACTAATAAATACTAATGTAATGTTGCAGTATTTTCAGTAGGACTGCTGTGTTCTGGGACACACGGTTCACCTGGCAGAGCTGTAGAATTGTGTTCCCTTTTGACCCTCTCTGTCTCTCTCCTTCCACTCACACATGCCCTTCCCAAGCCTGGCACCATCTCTGCTCTCTCCTCCAGCAAGTACTGGTGCAGGGCAGGCTCACAACTAATACCCTGATTTCCAAATTTCATTTCACTTCAAAGCTTAGGCTTCTGATCAAAATCTGTTAGCAGTCCCGTCTAATGTGACTGTCAGTATTCTCAGAGGGTAAAATTCACACTTATTTAGGAGTGACAGTTTCTTTTCCTTCTTAGAAAGGAGCCTTTAGCTTCTTCAGTTGCTCTCTATGATGTCACCTCAGTAGGTCAGTCTTTTCATGTATTACAATTCTGGCTACAGGATCTTCAAATACATATTTATTTTAAACTTGCAAATTGTCTGTTGCAGTCTGTACATCCATTCCCAATATTATTACATTTGTATTAGAAACAAAGATGTGCTTCAAACAAGTATTTAAGTATCCCAAATTACCTTGAAAGTTCCAATTAA
Organism: Taeniopygia guttata; assembly: GCF_048771995.1. Classification (NCBI taxonomy): domain Eukaryota; kingdom Metazoa; phylum Chordata; class Aves; order Passeriformes; family Estrildidae; genus Taeniopygia; species Taeniopygia guttata. Next base: position 12,121,773 of record NC_133025.1, read on the forward strand.
ATAATAGTGGTTTTCAACCTTGGGCTTCCCGTTTATAAACTATAACTGTAAGAGAGCCTTAAATCATAATTAGGCTTCAGCATGAGCATAAAGTACTTTAAAAACATAATGTTTTGCCTACTGAAAGTCTAAAAAGAAATATTATACCTTATCACAGCCTCATACAGCAAGGTGTACTGTTCCTTCAGCTCAGCAACTCTGGTGTCTGTGATTTTTCCAGCAGAAAATAGCTATGGAAGGCAAACAGACAGTTATGAAATCTCCTAAGCACTAATACTTTCATTGTGCTGCAACTTTTTATAACGGCAATTGGCAGCCTTTCAGTTTATACAGACATTGGTAACATAACAAATTAAATACACCACCAAATCAAATAAACAGACAAAAAAAAAAAAAAAAAAAGGTTATTTTCATAAAAATTTAAGGCATAAATGTAAGAAAATAAAGAATGTTTCTATCACAACTTCAGTGCTACCTGCACTGTACCATATCTTCTCTGACTTTCTGTCTGTATTAATATTTCATGATAATTCTGTCTTGACTTTGAACTCAGGCTCTAAGTAACCTCTTTTCACTGCTTTAACTGGTCCAGTTTTGGTATAAACCCACTGGCCTGCATAGGCAAAACTGAGCCTTAAAGTGTCTCTGCAGGCAATAAGGTTGTAAAAAAATACAGGAGCTAGACTAAAGCTGGATTATCCCCACGCAACAGAACACATTACCTTATATGCCTGTGCAGATCTTCAGCAAAAAACAAGATCAAACAGGTCTTTTAAATACATCCAGAGCTAGTGACTCAAATTCTTCCTTGAGTTCAACACTTGACCACACTTTCAGTGAAGAAATGTTTCCTAATATCCAATCTAAACCCCCCCTGGTGCAACTTGAGGCCATTTCCTTCTGCTCTATCACTTGTTACCTGGGAGAAGACACTGATCTTATGGCTACACCTCCTTTCAGGTAGTTGTAGAGAACAGTAAGTTCTACTCTGAGCCCCCTTTTCTCCAGGTTGAACACTCCCAGCTCCCTCAGCCACTCCTCATCAGACTTGTGCTCCAGACCTTTCCTGAGCTCTTCTCTGGACATGCTCCAGCACCTCAGTGTCCTTCTTGTAGTGAGAGACTCATAACTGAGCATGGGATTTGAGGTGTGGCTTCACCAGCACTGAGTCCAGTGGGACAATCATTGCTCTAGTCCTGCTGGCCACACTATTCCTGGGTGATATTGCTTTAGAAAACCTTTCTTCCCCTCCCTTGGTCACAAGTAAGGAGAGCCAGGTTAAATCCAATTAAAAAATGTAAGCTGATCCACCTCTATAAAAGTCCATGGCTAACCTTGTGGGACGACAAGTCAAACCTGCAACTTCTATGGGACCCTGCCAAGAAATGTGATTATGCAGATCTACTTAAATAAGAAGGAAAATTACCACAGCACCAAGAAAATCCTGGCAGTTATAATTCAACCCTCAGAATATTCAGAGGAAACCATTTAGAACTAATCCTATGGCCAAGAAGCAGAATAGACGTCAATATGTCAAAGTAAGTATATATTTTCTTGATAACTGTTCAAGTTTATTTTAAGATCTGTTTCAAAATATTTCATGGTAGCAAAGACAATCTTTGCTCCCTGAGACCCCAAGAACAGAAGGTCTGCCTTTCATTTTTTTGCATGAGATTAAAGACAAGCAGCCCTCAAATATTTATTTTGGCATTCTGTATGATCAAAGATACTGTTCACTTAAGTTCAAAATACTATCTAGGTCTTCTGCGAGAAAGAAAATATTTCCCTTTCTCAACCTATTTATTTCTTAGCCTCATATATAGATATAGTTGTCCTGTTTGTGTGGTACCTCACTAATGTGCTTTCTCCCCACTCCTCTGATCTGTACCTGTGAATTACAGGTTTTTTTACTGCTTAGGTTCTCACTGCAGATCTATGCCATGTTTGACAACACTTCCACAGAAATAAACTTGCTTGTCCTGGAGGCTGTGTCTTCTTCTTTATGTCCATAAACTTCTTAGAGATTTCACACCTAATTTCTCAGTTCAGTTCAGCGCTAACAGCTCTATTTCAAGAAGGCTGGTCCCATGCAATGTGAAGACTTGTACCATTGAGGACTACACAGGACAGATTGCATGGATGGCATACCAGCATGTCAAAGGCAGTGAGACTTCCTGGAAAGTTTCATCACCAGATAGTTCCTATTACCACAGTGTTATTGGAAAAGCCAAAGAGACAGCACTGGGATACCCTGGTCCTAGGATTTGTTATTAAAATCTGCTATACTGTTTTCTCTAAGATTCTTGGGAGAGCAGAAGAGAAAGAGACAACTGTTTGAGAGAAAGAAATAGTTTGTGGAAGAAGGGAGCAAACATGTGATCCTACTCTAGAAAAATTGTATTATTGTGATGATAAAACCAGACAAGAGATGATGCCCCTGATATAAAGATATGCAATTCTTTCCAGGTGGCCTGTCCTACATTGGTGATAAAATAACCAACACTATTTATGCACTCACAGTTCATTTTATTGCTCAGAAGCTCTCACATTGCTGGGTTAGGTGAAATGTAGGTCTCCTCAGTGTAAGTATTTACATTGCTACACTGAAAAGTAAAAGAGCGAGTGAGAAGACGGAGAAGTGAGGAAAAAAAGGGCTTGTAAATGGCAGTTGAGTTTTTTTCAGTCCTGTCTTAACCGTAATGCCTTGTAAGAATTGAGGTAATTTTATTATACTGGTAATCTCAGATCTGGAGTCTGGGATATAGTCAGATAAATATCCTTGACTTGTTGAGTCTTCCAGTCCCATTCCATGTCATTTGTACTTAACTGTATATTGCTTTTCTCAGATTTTCTTTCTCATTTTATAATGTACTGGGACCCCATACATTTTCAAACACACTCAACATTGATAGATCATCTGGATAAAGCAGAAGAAATTTTCCTTATCTAAATGCAGAATTACTGGAAAGTTGGATGAAGATTTGTCTTTCAACAAATGGTTGCCTGGCAACTTTCTGCTCATTTCCCCATACTCCCATAAATGCAATTACATGGATTATGTGTCTTATTACTAGATTTACTTGAATATTTTTATTTAAATGTAAAATTTCTGTTATGTTTATTTTACCAGATTTAGTTATCCTTAAATTACCCTTGTGATTTTCTAACTTTGTTACAATTTTTTATATTGCTATGCGATTTGAACTCTGGCTTTTCTACCAGAAAAACAAAGCAAAACAAAATATAACAAAACAAAACCAAACCCAAACCCATGTTCCAAAGCAAATTTTTTCCTTCAATCAGTGAAAAGTCTCAAAGTGCTGGACAATTCTGTCCTATTACAAAAAATGTGGAGGAAAATTTTGCAGAAAAGGTGAAAGGGAAAGACATATCCTTAATATTTTTCTAGCAGGAAAAGGTAGATACTCTGTCTCTGAGCAGGAATAATTTAAATACAGGAATCCATGAGAAAAACAGAACATACTTATGCTCAAATATCTGTTCTGTACACCTGAAAAACTTTTATCTTACAAGTCCATATTCACTTGCTACCAACAGCTCCCTACCAGACCTGTCTTCAAAATAACCTGATGAAAATTCCAAGAAAAAGTGAGCACTATGTGAGGTTATACACTATCTGAGGGACCTCTTTTATATCCTTCCAGCTTGACTTCAGGCACACAAGCCCCTGGAGACCTAAGACCACAGTAGTTTCTCCAAGCTTGTAAAGTGGATAGAGATGTTTGTAAGAAAGAGAATATGTCAGAATAGGAACAGGAATTAAAACCACAGAAGTGAGAGGACCCACCTGATAAATGAGGTACTCATCCATGTGAGCAAATCTACTGAAATTTGGCCCTAACTTGATCAACACCTCCTCACTCTGCATTAAGTGCAGTGGGCATTCTCCATTTTATCAGATTATATTCATTTCTTTCTGACAGCTTAAAACAATGCAGCAAGGAACTAATCTGAAATTCCAAAACAAGTTTTCTCTAACTCAAATGTGATATAAATAAGAACACATTTCCTCTAGGCGCATTTCCCATTTCAGATTTCAAGGCTCTTAAAATTCTTTTGGGACTCTCCAGAAATGCATAAAATTCAGCCAATAATTAAACATAAATAGATGATGGAATCTGAATATTGGTCTAACTCTTCACAGTTTTTTGACAAAAAAGCATATAAAAAAAGCACAGAAGATAAATGAAGTCACCATCAAGAAATTACCGCTTAACATCAATCCCTTACAGTAATTATTAAAGTGAAACATTTGAGGCTTCTTAGGAAATACTCAATTTCAGCAGTGCCTAGGATCTCTGCATTTTGGAGAAATTATGTAGCTAACACGTGTTTCTAATTATGTTTGCAGTTACTGCAAAACACGGAAAATGTATTCTAAGCTCAAATGGAATAATAATGCTTTCCCTTTCTTCATGCTAAGTTGTAGGTTTTGTAACTGTAACAAGACATTGTGACTACACTTAGTGTAACTTTAACACAGAATTTACAGCATTTTATATTCTTTGCTATTTCAAATATCTGAAATGTTTCATCAAACAACTTTTTTGCCTCCTAATAGAAGACTGGAAAAAAAATATCAAGAAATTAATATATTTTATCGTTTGTATACACTCAGGATTTCAGTATAATATTAGCCCCTTGGCATATGGCTCTTCTGGCCAGTCTGTTTTGTCAGGTTTGGAATTTTCCTTCCATGCTGTTTATTTGAAGAGCTTTTCTTACTTCTTTCATATAATATTTAAAAGGTTTAACATTAAGCAAAGAGAAAGGGTAAGTTCTCCTCTGTGAACAGAGAGCTCTGCCTCCTCTGTCAAAATCCTCATGAAGCCACACAGTTTGGACACAGCACACAGCTCAGGCGTGCCTTATTTGGGAGAGGAGGCAACACCACCTTCTCAGGGGTCGTTTCAACATCGTAGCAGGGCAAGAGGTAAAAGCACACTGAACCCATGCTATGACTCTTGCCTTCCTGTCCATATTGCTGGATACCACAGAATCACAGGGCTAGGGATACTTGCAGGTGTTTGGATTGCCCATGCCTGAGATATCCAAATTATCTGGGCAAAATCTTGGACCCATGATAGCGCCCTAAGGGAACTGAAGATTCCTTCTCAAGTTCAGCCCACTGCTCAGAGCAATTCAAAACTTCTCACTAATTTTGAAGGTCATGTCCTGGCTACTTCAAGATGGAGCATCCAAAAATGAAGGAACACCAATTAAAAGCTTGTGTTTGGAACCTCTCTCTCAATCTTAAAAATAGCCAAGCACAACACAAGGTAATATAATCTTTACACTTTTTATTCTGTAATTGTGCATTTTTCAATATGTCTGAAATATTCATACACATATGAAAGACGAACACTTAAATATAATTTCTCTACTCAACAACATTTCAGGCGTCACCACATATTTCAAATTATTTTATAACAAGAAGATAAAAGTCACTAATTTAAGACAGTAAACACTTAGTTCGCAATAAATTGTAGTTATTGGTATGTAATTCTGCATTCCATTTTGGAGATTGGGAAACATTGAAAGCACACAGAGAAATAGCTATGCTGCAGATATTTCGAGAATGATATGCCTTGCTTAAGTCATTATTCTAGAGAAAGGTTACTATGATAGAAAGTAAAGAAGAATGCACTGACGGCTTTAAATAGATACCGTAAATGAAGTTTAAAAATAAGATATCATCACTGTTACCTGGAACTACATACATTTATTACAGGAAGTAGACTTTAGAATAAGTATGGGAAGTCCATAGAAAAAGCCTATTTATTAGCTTTTCAAGTAGAAAAGCTATTTGTCATTGAGTTTCCTAAACATTTAATTTAGGTAAGAAACAACAACACTTGAAGCCATGCATAGGTTATTGGTTGCACAAATGTAGTCGGGTGGGAGTAATGGCAGACACAGAAATAATAAATACACTTATGTACAGTAGATACACTGTATTGCCTTACACTGAACTTCTACAATTTTACTTTTTTAATTACAGATGGATGAACCAGACATCCTTTAATGAAAAAGAAACTGCTGAAGAGCCTCCTAAAACTAACAAATAATGACTAGGAAAAATAATACCCCAAATTCTTTTCCAAGGCATAGTTCATAACAGTAGTTTTGTTGCCCAGTTCATGGGAAAAAGCAATCCCTACATGGAAAATAAAAACACCAGCCACAACCAAGATGGTACAGTGGGTGAGAATATACTGCTGGCCAATTGAGTCTTGCATGGCTCAGAAAAGAGGGCATAGGAGACCAATAGTACAGGCATTTCAGAAAAGGACATCACTTTCCTGCTGTCATCAAATTTCATTTGGCTACAAAGATGGAAATCAGGATAGTAAGTAACCAGCACAGTCTTACACTTGCTCCTTTTATTGGAGCAGGTTTGCAGGAATCAGAAAGGAATTTTTCTGTAAACACAAAGGAGAGAGAGGCTTTTTTATTTGGTATATCATCACTCTGAAAATGCATTTGGGTTTACTATCTTTGTATATTGAACTAACTACAGCATCTTCTATGGCTACAGATAAAGGAAATAGTCAGCAGTAAACCGTAGATTTTGAGCAGGCAGATCAGATGTCATGGGAGAAATAGAATTAATAAGAACATAGTTTTGTGGACCACCTTCTTTACAAATATGGTCTTCACCTTAATAGAAGGAATGATTTTCTTTGACCACATGAATTTTATAACATGTATTATATTTACAGTTCTGATATAAATATTGCATCCACTGCTTACATGCTCTTGTCAGTGGTGCCTTTCTGCCTGCTTCCAGAATTTATAAATAAAGCAATGAACAATTTAAGCAGGTAGGAAAGCCATACAGCCCCTATGTAATTACATACAGTTCTATGTAATCTGTATCTGAATAAGAATATTTATAATATCAAAAGGAATAGGACTGCCTTTCCTATTGTGTTCTGATGTGTTCTCACAGACACATGAGTAAGTTGAATAGAGTGTCTCACAATCCAGTGGACAACATAAGGACTGCCTGCATGAAAAACAACTACTGAGTTAAAAAAGAAAACAAGTTAGCTAATCAGAAAGAATTCTAAATCAGAATTTGTTTCTAGTGTGGAATTTTGGTATATATTCCACATTGTGGAAAAACCTGAAAATTAATCTAATTACTTCTCATTCTTTTTCTCAGTCAAAATGTATCACAGAATCACTGAAGTCTGCAAAAAACATCAGAAATATTACTGCAGCAGTTGAATCTTAACACATTCCATGTCTTGCACAGACATGGATGAAAATGGTTTGTATGAATGAGCCCCAATGTACTTCAGGTTTGTACATATCTATCATTTGAACTGCTTAGACAAACCCAGATATTTTGCAGCAATTCTTCTGCAGAAGATGTTTGCTCCCAGAACAAAGTCAGAACTCAGATGCCAAGCTGTTTTGTTTTAAATTGCCATAGTCACTAGTTAAATTAACATCTGCCTTCAGTCATAACTTAGTTGTTTTCTGTTTGACCTACATTCCATTATCTGCCAGAAAAAGAAAAAAACTTACTCTAAAAATTCATGGGAAATGGTTCATTCTGGTTTTGATAAACATTGGATAAACAATCTTAGACAAGTATAATAAACCAAAATATATAACTTCTTTGACCTTGTAATCACTGGGAAGTTCTGTGAACAGAATTAAAATCTTCAGTAGAATTTCAGAGTATATTGAGCTGTCAGTCATTTTCTTTATCTTTAGGAAGATGTCTGTATGATAAAGATAACTCTTCAGTCCACAGGAAAAAAAATATTCCTAAAAAGTAGACTAAAAGAGATTAAAAGCTACAAGAAAATTAGCTTTAAGTAAAAAGCAAAGACCTTAGCAGAAAAGTCTCAGTTACAGTCATCAGCTGTTATTCAGTTAGATCCTTTCACAGTTTAAAAAGTTTGGCTCTTGTGGCTTGTGGTTGCTAAACTAATTTGAAGTTTTAAGTATTATGCAGAACACTCTAGAGAAACCCCATCTGGGAAGAAACTTTGTTTATAAACAAACAGCAGGTCTTTGTTTTCTGCCATTAGTTAAACTGCATCAGCACCTTACAGCTTAAGACTACTCAGTGTCCTTCCTCTTAACTGAAAAACTCAGATTTGAAACTTTGCTTCATTTATTCCAAGAAGGATAAGAGACATGAAACATGAAAAAAATGCTATGTTATATATATGTTTTAGGTTCCTGAAGAAAGGAACCCAAATTGTGACAAATGGTTGGGAATGGATACTCCCTGACAGAACAGGAAGAAAGGCCAGTACTCAATTACACGAGTACTCCAGATCAGAAAAGCATATAGGCTGGAGGAGAAATGGATCTTCTGGACTCCAAACAGACTGGTGACAGCTCAGGAGTGGAACATCAGACCAAGAATGAAATCGGGAGGATAACAGAGCAACTGAAGATCACTGAAGTCTCATCCAAAGGAGGAAGTAAATATCCCAAAAGGAAGATATATATGGGACTAAGGAATCGATATCTCAGGACAGAGATGTCTGAAAAGCTCAGATTCTTCACCTTACTGGCTGAACTTTCTTTTTACATTCTGTATGGGCAAAAATTTCTGCCCTTCTAGATGTTACAAAATTCTGAAGATAGTTTAGGCTCTCAGTGTAGCACACCAATCATAAATCACAACAATATTTGTTATATATTTAAATATTTCAAGGCAAATCATAGAATGTGGTCTATCAAGGATAATTATTATTCATTTTACAGATACAGAACAGTTTTTACAGTCCAAAGTCACAAAGCAGATAGCAGTTAATTGTAAACTGAACAAACAAGAGTGTTGGGGGAATGTGGCTTCCCAAATAACAAGGATTTAAGAATTCTATTCTATTTCTAAAGCCCCTCCAAAGAGGCTGGTATAGCTTTTCTCCATTTGACAGTAACAGCCATACACAAGAACAAGGCTTCAGAAATACCTGATTTTAGACTGACACAATGAAAAATTAGCATTCTGTTAATCAAATCAAAAATGCAAAAATTTTACTTACAAATTAAAATAATACATTTTATCTTTTACAAACATTTTAGTTTTGATAAAACCAAAGTGATGTCAGTATCTTACACCTGAATGGCAGGGGGTGACTTTCATCTCATTGCTGGGGAACTGTCATGATCTGACAGAAGGAGATATAGTTTTGTAAGAAAGAGAACATGTCAGAATAGGACATTTTGTTTAGATAACTAAAAGCATCATGGCAGGTTCTGGGATGTTCATTTAGAATACAATAAAGATATTCAAAACCCATCTCACAAGAATGTGCCCTAAATTTTGTGCTATGCAGGAATCTGAAGGAACTGTTGGAGGGGTTTGACAAGTAGGTTTTTTTTACTAAGCCTCCCTCCTGTACTATCAATATAAGCATGTGGTGTGTATACCAGCTAGTAACATTACAGAGATCATGAACTTGTGGATTATATGTGTGACTAATGTCTGCTTAATGTTTAATCTGTGTTATGAGTAATTTCAAATAAGATTTAGGGAAAGAAATGGTTCGGATTGGACTAATTAGACAAGAACTGGTATAAATACCCTTTACTCATGCAAGTTATTTGACTTTTGACTGAGCTATGAATGCAAAAATACATATCCATGTAGCCTAGTTTTGAGGCACAATTAAAATTACATAGATCATTAAAACTGTACAGGTATCACATGAGAAAGGTAAAGGTGGCTGTAGCATGAAAATGACAATTGTCACCTGGAGAAGTATGTCATTTGGAGCAATCAGTCATGTAAAGTATATGATTAACTCTCAAAGTTGATATGAGGCACAATAAAAGGAAGATCAATACTTCTAACAGAAGAGAGTTCCTTCCTTAGGTCTCTGGCCCACTTTAGATTCAGAATTTGGGACATTAATCAGAACATCAGGATTTTATTTGGGTTTCCTGTACAATTAATCTAACAAGTAGGATCTCATGCATGAAAGGGGAAACTGTCTTAAGTTCACTTCCCTTCACTTAAAAAGGCTCAATAAGAAGTACCCAAAATTAGATAATAGCTAATGTAAATTGTGATGCACCATAGAGATCATGAATATTCCAGATAACTATTTTAAGGTGGGCTAGGTGAAATAGTTCTGTTCATTCTCCTGAATTTGTGACTCTATACTGAAAAATGTTTGGAAACCAAAACTATATGTGTGTTTCAACATATTTGGGGTTTTAAATAATTTATATGAATATATTTATTAAGTGAAAAATAAATTAGGGAAAAGGGGACTGACTGTCAGGAAAGCTATTGCTGTGATAAACCTCAAATTGGGAAAAAGGCTGGTTTTCACTTTCTCTACCTGCTTTTTAAAAAAAAAAAAAAATCCATGTACAACAAGGAATGAAATTAAACTGCATAATTTACCAGTACACATGCATTTCATCATCTGGCTTACATACACTAGCTCTGAGTCAGAAATACTCACTGAAATGTGCTACTCTTGCAAGCACTACCTAACTTTGCTCTGCTATTAATCACTCGTGATGCAAGCACTCCCACCCATTTCTGAGAACAGTGTAGGCTGTCTGATAACTCACAGGCTTCGAGCTGCCCTTATAAAGTTGTTCCACTTCTGTATACTTCCTCATACTGCTAGTTTCTCGGTGAAGATGAAGCTCCTCATTTACATAGTCTTGCTGAAGTCAACTCTCCTTGCTTTAACAAATGTTTTTGCAGTAATTTTAGAAGAGGAAGAGAATGCTAAAGAAGCAAAACTTACTGAGACTTGTCCCATAAAGCTCAAAACTAATCGGAAATGTGATGAAGGAGAGGATTGTCCTTATCAGATAAATTTGCCTCCGATGACCATTCAGATACCCAAAGAATTCAAACTGCTTGAGAAGACTCTCAAAGAAGTACAGACCCTTAAAGAATCAGTAAACAAGCTGAAAAAATGCTGCCAAGATTGCAAGCTGCAAGCAGATGACAACCAGGAAAGAGACAGAAGTAATGAATTCCTGCTACCCAACACTGCAGAAAACAGCGAAAGCCAAGATAACAGAGTACAGGAACTGCAAAGCAAAGTTAACAGAATGGCAACCAGCTTAAAAAATGCAAAGAGCCAGATTCAGACACTGCAGGGTCGTTTAGAGAAGCTGAGCCTCATAAACATGAACAATGTGGAACATTATGTTGACAGCAAAGTTGCAAATTTGACATTTGCTGTGAACAACCTGGATAACAAATGTTCTTCTAAGTGCCCAGCAATGCAAGCAAGACCTGGTATGTAATTTGTTAATTCTTACTGCCTGTATAAGCTTACAGTACATTTCACTAGTATTAGGTAAACAATTTAAATTATATTTTAGCCAAATAGCTGTGTTATTAACTTCACAAGTATCTGCTCTTTTAGTGTTTATACTCCTGTAAAACATTTCAGCAGCCACTAGAGGGTTACTGAGAGCTGCAGGTGTTCAGTCCCTCCTAGGACTGGACTTCATGTAGGGGTTTGAAACATTATTTTTAAAGGACAATTTTTTTGCAATTTAATAAATAAACATGAAAAATTAACAATATTTTATACCATAATATCCTTCATTAGAGACATGAAACATCAGTAACCTACACATATTTTCTCCTTGGATGGAAAGGGTTAAATTTTTTCTAGACGTGCCTTAGAAAACTGCCGTTTTATTCTTTCTCACTGCAAAACTGCAGCTAGTCTGAAAAGGGGTGCAAGACATCATCAAGCATCAAGTGAATCTAGCAAAATGCTTCATTTTTAATGGATAATAAAATAATTTTCTTATCATTACAGCAAACATCTGAAAGGCTCAGCTAAAAAAAAACCTTATTAACAGCACTTCTTGACTGGGTAACATATGTATCATCATTTTAACACTAAACCCTTTGCATTAATTTAATATATAAGCAGTATAAAAAAGAAAACAGGTGTTATCACTAAAAAAAATCACTTTTTTCTTTTACCATTTAATTCTCCTTATAAAGGAATAGAACCAATGCTCTCTTTCTAATATTTGCTGTTATTAAGGCAAGATTGAGGGGTTTTCTTAAAGTCATAAAGTTTTTATATTACATATAGGAATCCTTGAAAACAAGAACTGTTCCCTAGATTGTCACTGTATTCTATCACATAGATATCAAAAGTAAGAAGATAAAGCTCTTGAGAGACAAAGCAGAGAAAGAGCAGGCTGCATTGCAATCTTTGTCTCTTGTTTAAGATTGCATCCAAGATTTAAAAAAAATGTTCCTTCTATGTACACATATTGAAAATAGAAGGACCTGCGAGTGTACAGTGTATGTACAGCTGAAATTCTTGAAAGTACTCTTCTTTGAAAAGAGCAAATAAGTAATAATAAAGGTAATGCTTTTACTATATCAGTAATCAAATCAGATAAAAATCACTACAAATAAATTATATTCATTCAGTTACAAAACATTCACAAAAAGAATGAGTAATTTTTTGTTATATTAACAATGGGTAATGAATTTTTTATTATAGTAACTGTACATTCAAGTACAGTACTTCAAAACAGACTAAATTAATTTTTGATATTCCTCACATTTAATGAAATACTGGGTAGTGTTCAGAGCATATGATCATGTAGATATTCCTTATATTTTACAACAACATGCTAAAAGCATTTGTAGCAGCAATATATTAATTATGAAAGCTAGCAAGGAAAACAACTACAACTTTTTCCTATTCAGGAGCCATTCTGGTATCCACTGAAAGTAATAGTAAAACTTCATTTAAATAGAAGTTGAATTGAATTATAGAAGCATTTTATCTGAAATGTATATTCTCTGTTAATAATTGCTCTGAACTTTAGTCCACCAAAGATTTTACACAATGTTCAGTTAAATAAATGAGTATTTATTGTGGATTTAGATTTGACTTTAAAGCATTTGACCCCTAAACTTTGTGGTTTCATAAATGTCCAGTTTTCTGGCAAAGAAGTCCTGAGACTTACTCCCTGCTGTAGTCTAGTATCACTCCTCCCTTTCAAGAAGTAGTTTGCTCAAATTTTCTAGGAAAAAATTACAACAGAATCTGAAAAAGAAAATGCCCATGCATTCAAATCTGCAATAGAAATGAACATTATGGTTTTGACTCTTTACTGAGAACTTCTGAGAACTCTCCATATCTTTTAAGAATCTGGAATTCTAATACCATGCTGTTGAACAGAATGAAATTACTGGATGACATTGTGGATCAAAAATTTTCACTTTGGGGAAAAAACCTTATTCTTCTGAATAAAACACATCACGTGTTAGTGGGAAAAAGGTACTGTTAACAGTAGATACTAACATTCTTCTTTTCTGTAAAGCCAGCAATGCCACATACACAGGAAACACCATCACCTTCATCTTTCTAGGACTCACACAATTACAACAGATGTGACAATTTTATTACTTTTTTCCTGCTTCCTAAAGTACAGTCAACATTAACACACAAAGAATTCCTAATGATGTTATGTTTTCTGTCAAATGATGTTTACTTAACAATAGCCAGGTTAACATCATTCCCACAGGGACAAAGCTCTCTGACATACTGCCAGACGGAGCTGTAAATTGTAGGCAGGTTGTGAAGCTATATATTTAAATACAAAAAGCAGAAAGTGTGTAAACACAAAGCATTAGAACATGAGATAATGAAAGGATAGAGTAGACAAAAGGACAAAAAGGAAAGCAAATAATCAAAATGCCTTTATATTAGGCATTTTGATTTAAAAATGTAGTTTAGCTGGGTTTTTTTAGTCAGCTATCTGATGCAGAGATCCTAGGTGACATCTGTTGTACTGTAAATATGATGGAAAAGGTGTTTTTCCCTAGAACTGAAATTGTTGCAACACTATTTGCAATGTAAAAGTCTCTCCAGTACAAGTTCTGTATGCCATATCAGTCTGGGTTATTTTTTTTTATATTTTAAAATTGAAATTATGTTTATTCTAACACTACTTGCTCTTTCACCAGTTATACAAATAATGCAGAGAGACTGTGCTGACCATTACACAGCAGGGAGAAGGAGTAATGGAATCTACAGGATTAGCCCTGATCCCAGAAACGAGAGCTTTGAAGTTTACTGTGACATGCAAACACAAGGAGGCGGCTGGACAGTGCTGCAGCGGCGTCAGGATGGCAGCACGAACTTCAACAGAACCTGGAATGACTACAAACATGGCTTTGGCAACCTCAGCAGGGAGTTCTGGCTAGGCAATGACAAAATTCACCTCCTGACAAAGAGCCAGGAAATGCAACTGAGAATCGATCTCGAAGATTTCAATGGGATCAGAGAATATGCCAAGTACGACCACTTCTACGTGGCCAACGAGTACCTCAAGTACCGTCTCAGCGTCCACGGCTACAGCGGCACCGCAGGAGATGCCCTCCACTATAGCAGGCACTACAACCACGACCAAAAGTTCTTTACAACCCCGGACAAGGACAATGACAGGTATCCCTCGGGAAACTGCGGCGCCTACTACAGCTCTGGCTGGTGGTTTGATGCCTGCTTGTCAGCCAATCTCAACGGCAAGTACTACCACAAGAAATACAAAGGTGTTCGCAATGGCATTTTCTGGGGCACGTGGCATGGTATTTCTGATGATACTCCCACTGGATACAGGCAATCCTTTAAATCAGTAAAGATCATGATCAGACCCAAAAGTTTTGTGCAGTAATTCTAAACATTTTTCTTAAGTAGTTTGCATTGGATTGCACTCAAAATCGTACTTACTCAGTATTGTACTCAAAAATCAAGTATTCAGTTACGTTTGGCAAAAGATTGTTCTAGACAAAACAACATACTTCCACATAATACTTTTAGACACAGTTTGACCCATATAATGTATTAAAACCAGCATTAAAATACCTGAATAGTTATTGCTAAAACTTAACACCAGTTAGGTCTTGGTTTTGCTATGTAAATATTCTAAACATTGCTTTTGGTGCTTTTACTGACTGTGATATACCACACTTTATGATTTAAAACTTTTATATTGTCTTCCACAAGTTTTTTCTGAATGAATACCTACATTTTAACCTGAAAATAAATCAGAGGTGTAGCTAATATAAATTTGTCAACACCTGGGAAAAAACATAGATTCTCTAAAACATTATTTTCCTATCATCTATCCTTCATAACTTCAAAGGTATACCATAGAAATATCAATGTAAATTAGGAAAAGTACTAAAATTATTATTTTTAAAGAACAGAGGGCCACATGGTTTGCCCAAAGACACAAAAAAAGGCCTTGAAGAAAAGAGAAAATGAAGATGATTTTTCAAATTTCATCCCATTATCAAAGATTTTTCAAAGTAGTTGGTAGAAGAGTTGAATAAAAGCAGAGGAAATAATTATAAAATCTTAGAATAATTTCATTTGGAAAAGACCTTTAAGATCATTGAGTCCAACTGTTAACACAGAACTGCCAAGACCACACTAAGCCATGTCTTGAGGTGTCACATCTACACATGGAAAGAGCACGTATTGAACAACAACATTCTTGCTCTTGGTTCCTCCATTCAAGCTCAAGGTCCTATTTGTCATTTGTAGGAGAAAGGAGATTATGCAGATTTATGTTATGTAGCTTATTGCACATTTATGCAGGCAGGTAGACAGGTAGGAGGAAGACACATCAATAAGAATCATAATTCTTTGCATTAATGCCTCTAAATACATACAGAGAGTTTCCAGTGCCATTTTGCTTTCTCATGAATCCTTTAGGTAAGTCAACGTTACAAGACGCTCTTGTAGAGACTTAAGGTCTCATTCAAGTACTTCTCAATACAGATATCATTAGACCCTAAAACTAAAAACGAAATTATAGATGTTTTGTAACATAAGAAAAGACTGTTCTCCCTGTTTTCAGACTACACATTTTGTAGGCACAGAAACATAAAAACCTACTGTCAATTCTACGCAAAAAAGAGAATATATGAGCAAAATATATATTTTTTTTTCTAAAATATAACAAATAAAAAAGTCAAATTGTCAAATAGTGCAGGAATTTCAAATTAGAGATTCTTTCATTAAATCTCACATTGTAGATAGTGAGCACATATTTGACTCCACATATCTAGACCATGTCTCTATAAAGATAGGGACCAACACTGAGCGGAGATGCAATTTTTCTTAGCAAGAGGCTATTCTGCTATCTTGCTTACACTAGTCCTGAGATGCAGAAAAACTACGCAAAGACTCTATTTCCTTATCAATTATGTGTGGTCACTGCTGGCATAGCTTTTTTGATTAAAAGAGACATAACAAAAAAGAATACACGTATATATCTGACCTAATACTTTATAAATATGATCTCTACTGTTTTTTTAAGATTACAACAAAACTATTATGGTTATAAGTTATGCAAATGAAGAACACTGGCAATAGCTAAATTGTAAAATATTAATATATATTTTAAAGAAGTAAATACTTTGAAGGATAGTTCAAGTCTAATTTGGTTTATTATATTTCAATTTTAAAGAGCAATGAAAAGTTTTAACTTCAAGATGTATCATCTTTGTGTTTTGAAGCTATAGAATGTTTATTTTGGGATAAAAAATAGTTGTCTAAACAAAACAAAAAAAAAGCAACTGATGAAGTATTGGTTAGAAGAACAAATATCTACTTGCATATGATTATATTTAATAATTTTGTGTGAAATGCACAATTTTCTCCTATTCATTACATGACAACTAGCGAAGTGTGACTTACAGTATATACTGTAAGTATCTACAAGCTTCTACTTGAAAATGTCTTTTTAGTACAAAGTTGTAAGAAGAGAAATTGTCCTTTTAAATCTTAAACTTTTACAAAGTTTAAAGGAAACTTTGTAAAACACAGAAATGTTAACACAATAAGCAAATGTGACAAAAATCGCTTTGTCTTTAAAAACAAAAAGCAAAAAAGAAAGTATAATGTTGTTACAGAAATCTGATTGTTACCTGCCTGGAACTGTTGTAGCTGAATCTCTGTCAATGTGTACTAGTTTTGCAAAGTGTAACTCCATCTACTTGTTGCAAACATTACTTACTTTTTTCTTGGTGTGATAAAATAAGAATGTTCCACTGTTAAAGATGTACTACTGTTATAGATGTACATAAGAACTATTAAAAATTTCAGAAATAAATAATTTTAATGATTTTCTGTAAAAATTGAATCAGTAGGAAAACACCAATAACCAACACAGATGACTATGTGACATGCCAAGAGAATAATTGCTAATAATTATAGTACCTTAGCGATCTGTTATATGACCCTTCAGCTGCCAGACAATACCAAGAGCTGAAATCTCAGTTTTTTTTGTAACTATTCATATTTTGGAAGAGGAAAGAGTATTGCCCAATGAAGAGCCTACACAAACTCTGCCTTTAACATGAAAGAGGAGAAGCAAACCAATGTTTTGACCTTTCAGATCACATACAAGAGTCATCAAAGCATGCAAATACAAATACAAATATATACCCCCAATTAAATAATACAATTTTTTATACAAAGAAAAAGCCCTTGATCTCTGCCCAAAGTTTAATAATTCAAAACATGTCTTTCAATCTATGGAAAATATTTATGTAACACTGATTAGCATATGAAGACACTTGTGGTTTTTATCCTGATAATATTGAAATGGTGAACTTTAGTGGAAAAAATTACTAACAGTGGGTTTGCTAGCAAAATTCCAATGGCTTGTTTCCAAAATATAAAGGCACAAGCCCATCAGTTCAATGTGATCAGCCAAGCAGACTGTAATGTCTTGGCTTTCTACACATTGCTTAAACAAAACCAAACCAAAACAAAAAAAAACAACCCAAACAAACCAGAGAAGAAATGAAAAGAAGTTTTGAAAGCACTGGTGGTTTTCCCTTCCCTTTTAAATGCAAATACCTGTTTCCTCAATTGTGTTTATTGGGAAAGACGCAGTCAAACTTGGAGTGAATTGAGAACAATATGTAGTTTGACAAATTGGTGGGGAAAAAAATTACTTTTATGTGTTTATTTGGAAAATCACTTAAGATGATTGCCAATCCCTATCCAGACCCCTGCTGACAAATTAAATCAAAATCAAACAAAAGTGCCAAATTTACCTAGCTTCTATAATTTATATGTCATGGGAAAACCCAAGCAGGAAGGATGCAACTTGAATTTTCAGAGAGGAAAAAAAAAAAAAAAAAAAAAGAGAGAGAGAGACTATAATTAAAAGCTGGCCTACAAAGAACAGAGATTTAAATATATTAAAATATTTTTAGATTTTTTTTTTTGTGTTCTTTTTCTTTCAGGAAAAAAAGAAAAAATGGTACACATAAGCCTGAAGACATTGACATAAGTTTTAAAGAAAAATGGCTGAGCAATACCATCTATAGGCCCTGCTAGATGCAAACATTTCCCATATTAAATTGATCTCTTTCATTCACTGCTTTAATTAAACTTTTATGGAGTTATAGTACTTCTGCCAGAAGTTAATTTGGCTGTCACGCTCAATGGTAATCTGAAACAAAGAACAAAATTTTAACCTTCACACAAGTCATGACAACATGGAAATTATGAAAGCAATATTATTTTTTAAGTCCTCATTCATCAGCTTTTTCTGATCTCAGTAAAAATGTAGTCCATTTGGAAAATAATAATGGGAAAAAAGAACCCAAATTACCCGATTATGTTCCTGTAATCAAGACAAACTGGAAGTTTAATTAAGACTACATTTCAGCCAGAATAGTATGCCATCATTTAAAATTACACTATACAAAATAATAGTTGGCTTTACTCACTTTTACGCAATTACATGGAGTGAATGATTTTTATGGAAAAGCAGGATGCACTTTGAGAAACAGAAATTCTCATGCCTTTCTACAGACAAAGTACAAAAGCCTCTCCACTTCACTCTGCAGTTTAACCTCCCTATGCTAAGTCCAAACACAAGGAATCTTTCTCATGCACATATTTAAGGCTCTGTTTATTCAGGAGTATTTGGACACAGGTGCTTTGAATAAGCAAACCAGGAATCCCTTTTTTAACATTTAAAGTAACCTCATGTGTGTAACAGATGATTCTCCACCACTGAAGTTTTTACTGAATGTATGATTGGTTAACATTGCTCTGGCTTCCTCATCACATGGTTGTGCAGACATACAAGGCCAGGTAGACCCAAATTTTAGTACAATTTTGCCTTGTCTCAAATACATATTTTAGGTGAGAAAACAGGAAGAGATAGCTTTGGAAAACAATATAGCAATATACTTGTCAAGTCTCATATGTACCAGAAATGGCTGAGAAAAGGCCAAAATGCATGATGTTAGTTAAAGGTTATTTCTTCCCTTAGTCTCACGCTAAAGAGCTCTAGTTCCTCTGCATGGTATGAAATCAGCACACTTGCCTTTATAACAGCATAGAAAAACAAGACATCATAAATACTTTCAAACAGGCTTTTCAGAAATGAACAGAAATACCATCTGCTTTGTGATTGTTCAAACACACCCAACCACTTCCTGGCCTGTTCCTCACAATGTTACCTGCTAGTGGTAAAAAGAGCCTCTCCATAAAACGAGCATGTTACACCAGCTCTGTTCCCATTCCTGCTGTTTGAAGGCACCTGTAAATTCAACCAATTCCTCTACAGCCTTTTTAGGAACGATCAACTTTCCTGTTGCAACAACAATTTGCTTTAACATTCACAATACAAACTATTTCCTGCTTGCTGGAAGCTGTTGCAAAAAACCATACTCTAGCTTACAGACACATCAGCTGTAGATGACTCCCCAAGCGACCATTTCAACAAAGTCAAAAAGGGTTTATTTAATTAGCAGTCAGATTCCTCTGCATGGAGGTGGAGACAACATCTGTCTCAGCTGTCTGTGCCAACATATTTATACGCTTTTTTGTTGGGCCAGGAGCCTTTGAAGCTTGTTGTGTGGAGTATGCCAGGATCAGCTTAAGTTTAAAAATGTTCTTTGCTTTCAGCATACTAAGCTGTGTCAAGATTTTTATGTCTTTGACAGAGCACATACATATGTGATGAGTACTAAAACAAATTATGTGCTGCTATAGTTACCATGCAAAAATATAGTGATGATCATACTTTATAACAGCAGAAAGCACATTACAGCATGTGTACAGAGACAGAAATTAAAATCGTGATTATGTGTAAAAAAAAAGAAAAAAAAGTCTACCTTAATCTACCAAAGTAGCTTTTCTAAGAAACTTTTCATTTAAAGATAAATAAACTTTTTTTTAAAGGAAACTTCTTTACACCCACCATTTAACCTAAGTTAGGAGAGAATTAAAAACCAGTTTGTTACCAAAAGAAATTGGAAACAACTCTAATTTCTAGAATGGCGTTAGATGTCTCTATGTCACTGAAGAATTATGTGAAATATTGATTCTTAGTATTTATATTTGAAAGTTGTAGTCAACGTTTATGTGACTTCCTCTTCTTTCCTGCAGCACAAATGAGAAAAAGGAGAAAAATGAAAAGTACCTTTCTCCCCTCAAACAACATTCAAACACATGCATCATTCTTTGACATTAAAGCTTTTACATATAGCAGATGGACATGAATCAGCATCAGATAATCAGAAACAGAATATGCTTGAGAATTCTTCGTCATACAGTTGATCTCTTGGTAAACACTGAGATTTTGCTGTGTGTTTCCACTATAATTAAGATTTTGGTTAGCAACTTTATTAGCAGTTCAGGAGTGTAAATTCACTAATCTCAGAAAGACTCTGAGCTTCAAAATAGTAACGAAAAATATTTATGAAAGATTCTTTCTGCTTCTTGATGGCAATAGGACACATGGACATCAGAGATGAAGAAATGTAGCATGATAGTGACAATTTCCATCAAAAAAAGTAACACAAATGAAAGATTTGGTGCTGGTATCAGATAGGGGGCACTGATCATTTCATAGGATATAGAGTGCAACAGTTTACGATAGACCAGTCAGAAAAATCTCCCAAAGGAGTTTATTCTTCTGCATGTTTAGATTTAGCAAATAAATGGATGATGTCTGTTAGCAGGAAGGGATTATTGTGGTACCTTCCAAACAAGGCACCAGCCCACTGGGTCTGGAGAACAGCAAAACACTTTTCATTCACACCTGCACTATTCTGCAGAACAATTTCTGCTGCTTCTGAGTGTCCGCTGCAAAAGCGTGCAAGATAAATGTTGCAGAATCTTTTTTTTGGTATGGTTTTAAAAGTGGATGTATACATTTGACTGAACTACTTTTCTAACCTAAAAACATACCAACAAAAGAAAGAGAAAGCACAAGATATTGCCTTGAGTAAAAACACCTCAAACTGGGAGAAGATACCCACCATTTGATGTCTCTTTGGAGTTTTTTTGTTTGATTCACTATCAGAATGGGAAGATGTATAGAGTAGGAGTCTTTTTTTTGTGTCTAAACATCAACAACATCATTACGACAAATAATGTTTTTTTTATTTATGTTCCCATTAAAACTGGATCAGCTGGAGGAAAGTAAAACACAACTTGAGTGGCCAGAGGGGAAAAAATGCTACTGTACAATATAGTGAAGCACAAAAATTATGAGGACAAAAATGAAGAGACTGGGTAGGAGGTAATTTGTTAACTGGTCTTTTTTATTTTCATTCTGCATAATCTTGTCTTTTTGAGAATTCAGTCCAGTTTCATGTCATGTTTGGTTGCTTCTTCTATTCAAATGACAGGTTCAGTTTGTCCTCTGCTGCTTTAGCAGTAATAGCATTGTTGTAGCAAGGATGTTATAAGGATAAAGGGAGAAGTTAAATATATTATATTACCATCTGTTGCAAAAAAATTATAAATTTGCAGGCAAAGGCTGAATACAATTTTAGATAATTTTGTTGAAGCTAACTACTACTAAAAATCTATTTAATTAAATTAATAGCTGTTTAAACAATGTACTTGTATGACACAATTCAATACATTTTCTGCTGCCTTTTAAGAATCAGATTATATATACATGGCCTATAATGCACAAAAATCAAAATAAAATGAGCTTAATTTATTGCATCTTAATGTGGCATTTATTCAAGTAATATATTTTTTTCATCACACAGGTACTAGACTATGTAGTTTTCAATGAAAGTTATTAACAGATGCATATTGATCTATTTCTAATATTAGAAGAAAACAAGATATGAGGAAAGATTCACAATTCAAGAAATTAAATTAGAAGTGTTTGAGCACAGATCTTTATTTCAAAGACATAACAACAAAGGCTAAAAGAAGTGGAAAGTTTATTTTGTGAATGTATGGCAGTACCCTAACCAACAGAACAGATGTTAACTTGGTAATAAATAAAAATACTTTGTGAAAAGAAGTCATGATGAATTGAATGGCTTTTGTTTGAACTCTGTCAAGTTTTCAATATTTCTATTTAACCCACAAAGCTAAACAATGTTACTATTAAGGTTTTATTAAAATAAAGGAGAGATAGTGTACATGTTTTAATTCTTGCTCTTTGCATGTTTTAGTATCTGCTGCTTATATGAGAAAAACAAGACTGGCTTGATGGAAAGAGGGCATATATCTGTTTTTAAAGAAATCTGATAATAACCAAAGGTTTCTCTTCTGATAAATATATGCTGTACAGGTATAAATGACCTGCCAGTGAAACTGAGATAATATGATACCATTCTGCTTCTGTGTAAAAATCCTGAAAGCTATTCCAAGTAGTTGAAGCCAGCATCGATGCAAGAAACCTCTATGGTGACTGAAGTGTTATATTTATCCCTAAATTATGTATAAAGTTCAACAGCAGAAAACAAATACGTCAGTGGAAGAGAAGAAATGTGAATAAGTGATGAAAAGCCAAACTCACCAGTAAAGTTAAAACTGTTAAAAATTATGGTAAAATAAATGAGTCATAGTTCTCTTCTAGAAATTGACAAAATTACCAGAAGACCTCACTTATGAAATATTATGCTAATTTCTTACTTTGTTTTTCCACAGCATGTTTTTTCTTGTGTTGGTAACAACTCTAAATACTAAGTTTTTCCTGTATTTGCCATTAATGGTTTACAATGTTATCAGTGTTAAACAAGTTAGCTTTAAATTTGATAAGTGGAATAACCTCTTCTGAAAGATTTTTTTGAGAAAAAAATCAGGCAAATAATCTAATCATTTTCTAGAGTAAGTCTAGAAAAGTTAGTTTTCACCATGATTAAAAATAAGGAAAACAAAGCAGAAATGCAGAATACAGTTTAGGAGCGTGGAGGCACTTTTACTGCAGCCTCGGACTGAGAATAAAGGGGGTTTGTGCTGCAACAATACTGGAAGCTGTAGGCTCCTCATACACTGGCACTGGACTGAAAGCAGCAGCTTTAAACTCTGTTCAATATGATCTAATAGCAGGATAGCAAAGGTCCAGTGCTATTTTCCCCTTCACTACAAATTCTTGCCATGTCCTTTCTCCTGACCTTAGACTGAAGGCAGAGTAAGAGCCAGGGTAGCAAACTGATCTGACAGATCCAAAATGGAAAGAGTCCAAGGTAAAGCAACTTTAGGTAAGAACTTCAAGAAAAACATGAAGTATGAACAAAGTCTGACAAGTATACAAGAGAGAGATGTACATTTTTATTATAAAGAGGACAGAAATTGGCTGGTCTACCATTTTAATGTGGGAAAGACAAGAAGAAAGCTTAATTATTCAGTACAAAGGAAAATTAAACTGGGATATAGGGAAAGCTTTTTATAAAACCCTGGCAATGATGACATGCTGGAAAAAGATATCCAAAGAGCTATCACCACCAAATAAAGATTTAAGAAAAAATTAGACAAATATCTGCAGAAATCTACTTCAGTGCTGAATTTGGATTAATTATCTCTTAATGACTCTTCTGGTCTTACATTTTAAGGATTCCATTTGATATATATTTGATACTCAAAATTTTAAAATACTTCTAGTATTCTGAAAGATTCCTTAACACAAAAAAAAAGAAAATCACAAAAGAAACTGAGCTCCAAAAGGTTTCTTCTATCACCATCATCAATTAATATTGCCTTCGGAACCACTTACCTGTGATTTTTCCTGTAGCTGCAGAGCCTTTTAAAAAATCATGATGCAATCAATTACTTCTACAAATAGAATATTACAAAACCAAAACCAAGACCTCTGAATTCTCATTCCCCTTAAGGCCATAATCACTGAAAAAAAATAACATGATTCTCTATCAAGCACAGCATCCTCAGCAAGAATATGACCCTGCTTCACAAAATTTTCTTACCACTTAGAAAAAAAAAAATCAAAGAAATGGGAATGATATAGATAGTCTATGGAAGCAACCTTCAATTATTAACAGTAAAAGATACACCTCAGAATAGTTAATTTGTACTGTTACAGACAGAGAAATCTGGGACACAGGGTACCTCATCTAAACACTGAAAGGCAGGACTTGCTGTTAGGTCAGTGGGTCCCTCCTCCTGGCTGGAAGCTGCTGGACTCAGCACAGAGGTGGGGGACTCATCCTCAGTTGCCAGTTCTGTGTCAGTAGCACTTCCTTCATCAGCCTGACTCATTGTTTAAAGCTCTAGAAAGTAACAAAAATACCAATACAATATATTAGATGCAGGGATCATAATTTCATATGATTGTGAAAGATAAATGTGTAGTGTAAAAGCCACTACATCAGTATGTCAGACCCGTGTTCAAACCATAGAAGTCACAATGTGAGCAAATTAGTTACCTCTACAGTTACAACTTCATGACAGACTTCATGCAAGAGGCTGCACTGTCATTCTATTATACTCTTGATACCATTAAAATATCCTGAAGAAAGTTCTTATTCCAGTTAGGTAACACAGTATTTTAATAAATGCACAGACAGAGAAATTAAAGAAGGTTGGAACAAGCAGGGTTGTTGGAAAACATAATTTTGCTATATTTTTTTATAGAAAATCCCATATTAATATCTGTCATAGAGGAATAGAAATCTCTAAGATACTTTCATTAGAAACAGATAGATCAAGGACATTCAGTACTTCTCAGCAAGATGGGACTTAATGCCACAAAGTTTCTATCATTTTACTTTGTGTTTACTATCTTGGTCCAGCACTTGAGAATTATGTTCCAAGCTTCAATCATCAGAACTCTTTGAGATGTGCGAAAATGCCAAGGTGGGTGAGGGAAATGGGATGTGGAATACAAGGGGATACAATGCTCCTGGTACCCTGATAAGACAGCAGTGTCCATCAGGTAGCTCCTCATCATTACATCAAACATGAATTAATATCTGAAAAACCCATCTTCTGGCATAACAGCATCTTAAGAGCTTTGTATATCCAAAGAGTTTTAAAATGCCAATCTTTTACATGAAGAAGTATGGAAGGTGACAAAAACATCTCAGGAGAAAGATATAAGAGACATGGGATTATCCAATAGAGACAATAAGCATCTTACAGAGGGAAGAGAGGGGAAGAGGGGTTTGTGAGGCACACAAAAATCTCGCCATGACATAGCGAGATAAGGGAAGCATGGAGCATTTGTAGAGCAAAGCACAGATCAAAGTGGAGATGGAGTGGAGATGGAGGAATTCAAGAATTGCTTCACAAGTTCACTGAAGCTGTAGGTGACAGGAATGGACAGATCAATATCACAGTATTTTAGTGCAAAATTCTGGGAGAAAGAACATCAACTTTTGCAAATGTTCACCTGACACCGGAAGGTCTTTCTACATTAGCTATTATGCAGAGCACATTGTATTCAGCTATGGAACCACACCACAGTAAAACTCATCAGCTGCCAAAGATGCAGAATCCTCTTCGAATTAGGCAGTCTTGACATTATTTAGCCTTTCACATAATATATGGAAGACCTTTCTCTTTTTTAAAAGAGAGCATTTCACTATAAATCAAGGACAACCAAAATTAAAACTGTAATAAGATTAAGAAGAAATTTTGAGAATATTTCTATTATATATACCAGATCTTTTCAATGAAACAGACAGTGCAATTTGGCATTGCACAGCCAGAAAGCTGACAGTTAAGAAAAATATAATTCCTTCTTATAATTGTGGTGGGAAAATGGATACAAAAATGTTGTCACTTGTATTCCCCTTTTAAAAAGTCACTTGTCTATAAAGGTAGTGAAAGTTAAACTGGCAAGTTTTTTACTTTCTTCAGTACTGTTTGGAATTCCTTCAGGAACATTTTGACTTTTAGAGAGCTTTCAGTGTCTGTATTTGCTTATGGAAAAAAAAGCAATTTCATGATCCCTCCTGGAGGAGTCAAAACATTGTGAAATAACTGTAAACATCATAGAGGCCAAGAAAGAAACTCTGAGTTACTGTACATAAACATGCATACACATTTATGAATAGCAAGTGATTTTTCATCTGTAAAGAACTGATGAATATTTTAGCATATGCATTTTGTGTTTACGTCTGCTGTTGTTTTATTTGCTCCTCTCAACTTAGAATTTAGACAGAGGGAAAAGCACTGTGGCAGAAACTCTAAGTAGAACAATGCCAAAATGTGAGTGTTTCATGGGTGTAGGAATAATTATCAATACTTGTATGTGAAACATACAGTTGACATCAGTCAAAAATATACCTTCTCCCAGTACAGTAGTACAAAAGAGTCCTCACCAAGACTCCAGTTTCCTGGGCAGGGAGAGAACAACGACAAAAAAATCTTCTGAATCTGAAAAGTTTATAATTTTAAGTTAAGACACAACTATAGAAATCTGAGACAGAGAAAACCCATTAGACAGCCTCAGCTAGTGTAACAAGCCCTTGTCTCCGTGTAGTTTTAAGAGGGGGCAGACATAAACAAAACATACATAGGTTTTATGGGACATTAAAAAAGGTTTAGCATTCTTCCATTACCTACTACATTACTAAATATATAATTCAGCTTATATAAAATTTGATCTATGAACTTCAAAAAGCAAAGTGGAAAATTTGTGTCTTTGAAGTATCTGGTAAATAAACTGACTAATTGAAATAGGAATGAAAGTTGTCATGATTTCTAACTTCATGGAGTAGCCCAACAAGTAAGGATGTTTTCAAACTGTGGAACTGCAAACAATATCACAGCCTTGATCCTCGACACAGAATTGCAGAGAACGGGAATTACAAGGCTGTTTTGGAACCTGGGTCACATCAGGCTGAGAACTGTCTTGTGAAACAGCTTCAGGGCAGCAATAACAATAGAAATCTGAACTCAGATTCCCCAAATTCATTTCAGCATCTTTACTTCTCTCTCCCTCTAGCAAACAGCAATGTTTATACACAAATCGGTGCAGAATTCAGGTAGGTGGCACTTAGCTGCATGGATTATTTTCATAGTGACAGGTGCAAAATATAAAATTTTATTCTGAACATAAAGAGATGCAGGTCCATGTATGAAGACGAATCCACTATCTTTGCACACTTCCAGCCTACAGCTGGATGCCTGGGGAGCGACAGAAGTACCCACCAGTCATGGTGTGGTGATGCTTCTCTGAACTCATCCCCTGTCTCCTTGAACTCACTCAAAACTTTCAGTATTGGTAAAATCCAGGGGAATACAGATTTTCATTTTGCCTCAGCATGACATGAGTACCAGTGCTTCTTGTGGCTTTTGAATCTGGCTCCTTGATGTCACCTAGTTCTTTTACTGGATGAGTCACTGAATAATCACAACTTTTCTAGGTCACTAGGTTTATTCCTAATGTTGAATCATCATTTGACAATTCTTTTTCTAGGCTAAAGCAGACAATCCACCTGCTGTCACTGGCATGAAAGCCCTTCTCTGCCTTCCACTGTCCTCATTCTTCTCCAAAACTTTTTCAGTTTCACCATATCCTCTTCAAAGAGAAGGGATGAGACCTACAGATAATAACAGGAGCACCATAGATTTATTTTATCACACAGTGGTCCTCTTTCCACCCCCTATATTTTTTTTATGCTTTTCCCCTAATGTTAAAGTAGAAGACCTTCTGTTTTAACTGGGCAGAGCCTGTGCTTCAGCATGAATAGATGTGTCTTTAAACAACAAAACCATGCCAACATTAAATGACACGTGAATTTAAAACTACATCATGTACAATAGGACATTATCAAAAGCATGTGAATCAGAATGGATTGTTTGATTAGACTGTACAACCTCACCACTCTGGGGAAATGAGAGCACAACATAAACTGCTAACAATTTCTACCTAAACTGCTCAACAATTTCTGTCATAAGTTCTGCTGTTTTCCTTTGTTTTCAAATCTCTGCTATTTGGGATAGAACCACCCTAAGCCACACACAGACTTCATCTGCTGGAGTTCTAATTTGATATGGCTAAGATAAGGAGAATTTGAATGGTAAGATTTGTCACTTCCCATTTCACATGGTTTCCATGAGGAACTTTCCTCAGAAAATTTCTGGTAGCGTGACAAACAAGAAAATCCCTGAAATCCAAACAATTGCATGCTTTGCAATGCTAAAGTACAGAGGAGGAAACAAACAAAATATAATTTGCCTACCTACTGAGCCCTAGACACATGCTGAGAACTAAGAAGATTCAAGGAAGCAGTTCAGAAATGCACCACTAAAAAAACCCCAAATACAGATAAAGGTGGCCCTATCTTCCTAAGTAAAGTCACATTATTTCTTCATTACAATTAGAGCAAATGGGTGAAGTTAATCTTGCCCAGGCAGACTAAGTTTATACTCTGTGGGTACCTGCACCAGTTTGTAGTTGTTCTGTGATAAACTCCAAATACAAAAGTTGGAAAAATGTATTTCTTCTACAGCCTCGCCTGTAAATACTTCTTATTTAATTCCTCTTTTCTTGAAATGTCTCTCTCACCTTAGCCTAAAAGTGCATCTGATAATGCTTTGGCTTAAAATCCACTTTATATCACTTTATAGAACTTCTATGAGTTCTAGGGTTTTTTGATCTTTTGCATAAAATACTGAATATTATTTGGCATACATCATCAATATCTGGCAAAATGGCAAATAAGGATTGTAATTCACTAAGAAATCATGCAGCTATCAAAAGAGTTCTAATTATATCTTCACTTATAAATTTAATGCAACTTTCTTTTCCTGCAAATGACAAGTCAAAAAATGAAAGACGAAAACAAGTAAATAAATAAATATTCTTTCACTGGTGTAGCATGCTACATGCTATACCACTTGATCCAAACAAAAGCATGAAAGTTAAACAGAAAACTATTTTGCTATATTGTTTTAATATTGCAAAACATATAGATGACATAAGTAAAACATTAAACACATGAGATTTCATATGTATGGAGAAAGAACTTATTTCCAGCAATAACTTTTTCTCTGTTTTGTTCAGTATTTTTAACCATGCATGCTTAGTCTGTATCTAATGAGAAAACCCAACAGCAACAATGAAATATAAACATAATTGAGGCTTAAACATTTTGGAATGGTTTCTTGAACTAACTTGTTAACCATGCAAAGCCTGACAATATTAAAGGTGATGCAGAGCACAGTTTACTGCAGATTGTGGGTATTGATAAACCTCTGCCTATGTGAGGAGCAGCAAATACCAAGCTCCTGGAGGAAAAGGGGGCTGTGAGAAAGCAGCACTATTGTTTCAGAGGAGGAGGGAGTCAAGGATCAGGAACCCCAGCACTGACCCAGGGGGAAAGGGAGGCAGCAGTGAGCCCCACTGAGTTACCCGGGACCAGATTCCCTCGAACAGTCGGAGGGATCACAGTTATTTGCTGAACTGGCTGTCATCTAGTGGAGTCATAGCACATTGCAACACACTTGTTACATAGCTCTAACTTTCCCCCTGACAAACAATCTGACATCCAAATTTGGAATTGGTCTCAAGGGTGAGAATTTTGTAGGTTTTTTTCCCAAAATCCACTATTTCTGAAGACTTGGGAAAAAAAACTTCCAGCTTCCGTCATGTCCCAAGATATTTCTTGACACTTTTTAAACTTTCTAGAATTCAATTTTTGTGTACTAGATTATCATAAAACAGGCTAGCCCTTTGTGTGTTTAGCCCAAGGATGTTTTGAGACTGAGTAATGTAAACCAATGCAATATTTACCTTGATGGGCTTTATTGGTGAATATGAACCTTCATTAAACTTTCCACAGTGAAAATTACCAATGGACTGAAGAAACAGAGCAATCTTCCTTCCTGTTGGAAGCTGAGCTGTCATTTCAGATTGATAAATAATCAAAGCCAGACAGTCACAGAAATGGAAATAGGGCTAATGAGATGAAAAGTATTTGATGACTAAGTATCATGCCTGCATGGTTATTTATGAAATATAAACACATGGAGTGCAAAAGGGAGACAGGAATTAAGTAACAGGCCCAGATTTCATTATGTCTTGTTTTGCAATCTTGCTAAGACAATGCAGCTTTCTGTGCATTTTTCTCTCTCATTATTGGCAGTAAACAACTATTACAAGAATTCAGCCCCTGACCGTGCCTCATCTATTGCCCACATGCCCCACCTAATTTTTTAAAGTTGTTATACGATGATAACGTGGGGTATGAAGTCCAGAAGAGTCTTTTAAACTTTTAATTAAGTGCTTCCCTACTTGTTTGTAAACCCTGTAAGGACAATTGTCTCATGGCGTATTTGCACAGAACTCAGGAAAATATTTATTTGCTTGTCTTCAGAACCGCTAAAAAGCAGCACAACACATTGACCAAAACTTAGTGACAGTGGTGCTTTGTGATATCACTTCAAAAAACCAACCAATAAAACCAACAGATGTGTTAGTTTTCCAACACATCTGCCAAACTGCTTCTACCCCGGCTGACCGAGCACATTTCGGCGGCCCGGGCTCGCTGTAGGCTGCAGGGCCCCGAAGGCCAGGCCGCCCGGGGCGCCTCGTCTCCTCACGCGCGACACGGCCCCGCCCGGGCCCCGCCCAGGGACCGCACTCCTGACCCTCAGGGACTCCTCAAACACGGCTGTGGCGGCGCCCTTGACTTACTTCCCGCCTAGACGTCGGAGCCGCGACTCTGTTTTGCTTTGCCTCGCCTGGCCCCGGTCCCGGTCCCGGCCCCGGTCCCCTGGACTCCCCCCGGCCGCCGCAGAGCCCGGCCCGGCCCGGCCGAGCGGCGTCCCCGTCGCTATGGCGACCCGCGCGCGGCCTCCCTCCCGCCTCACCGCCCCCGCTCCCGATTGGCTCCGCTCCAGCCCCGCTGCCCAATAGCAGCAGACTCTCGGCAATGCCCCGCCCTTCCCGCTCTCCGATAGGCCCGTGGGCACGGCTGTAGTTCCTTCCGCGCGCTGTAGAACTACGACTCCCAAGAGGCTCCGCGGCGGAGCCACCGCCTGTTTACCGGCCGTGCCGGTGCCGCTCCCCGCGTGCAGCCCCGCCACGTGACCGGCCGGGGGTCACGGCCGCCCGCCAGGAGCGGCCTCGTCCCGTCCCGTCCCGGGCTCTCCTGACGCGGCTCCCGGGCGCTCTCGCCCTGCCGGCGGCAATGAGGGCGCTGCCCCCGCGCTGGGCGGCCCTGGCCGTGCGAGCGGCGGGTGGGCAGTGGGCGCCGCCCGTCCCCCGGCGCGGTCGCAGCGGCCCCGGTCCGCCCCCGCCGCGGGAGTGGGCGCTGTCGGTGAGCCCGCGGGGGCGGCTGCGGGTGCGGCTGCCGTGCCAGGTGAGCGTCCGCCCGCTGGACCCGCAGCGCTGCCCGGGCGCGGACCGGGTGCTGGTGGCCGTGAGCGGCGGCAGCCCCGGGCGGCAGCGGGACCCGGTGCGGGTGGAGCACGACGAGGCGCTGGGGCAGGTGGCGATCGTGGCGGACGGCGTGGACAGCAAGGCCGCCGTGGACATCCGGACGCCGGTGAAGTTCGGTGGGTGCGGGGGAGGCGCACGGATCGCGGGGACCCCACCGGGGCTGGGCTGGGCTGGGCTGGGCTGGCGCTTCGGCTGCAAGCCGCTGTGGGGAGCGGCGTCGCGCCCTCGCTAATTCAGAACGCCCCGTCTTGTTTGCTGTGTGCCGGCACTTCCTGGGCTTTGGGTACGCGATTTGTTGCTGGCCCTTTTGCCATTTGTGGTTCGTGCTAAACTGGAGCTGGTGAGCGGCACTCGGAGCGTGCTCTGGCAGCTGCTGCTCACGGGACTGGGCTCCGGGACAGCATCCTCGGCTGGGCTGGGCGCGCCTGCTCCCAGGGGCTGTCCGGCATCCTCCGGCTCCCTCCCGGCTATGCTCGGTGGCTGTCTGCAGGTCAAAAAAGCCTGGAAGGTAACGGTGCGGATGAAATACCCAGAAGGGCTCCCTTGCTCAGTTCAAACGTTGCATTATCTTTTTGGGCGCAGGGTTGTTATCTGTGCAGGGTTTCTTCTATGCAACACAATTTGTGAGAGTAGCTAAACCAATAGACATCTCTACTAATCTGACAGTGAAGTTCTGACAGTGGCCCCGAGTTTAGGGAGGACAAACTCAGAGATTTGTGTCCAGTCATTAATGTGGTTTTGTTTTTTTCCTATGGATTTGGGCAATTTCCTATACAGTGCAGAATGTTTCATCATGCTGGAAAAACTTTTTGATGCACAATGCACCTGGACTGTTGTTTTCTTAAAGTTATTAAAGACTGCTGCATTATTTCATTTAATGCCCTGATGCAGTTGTGATATGAGAAATTATGAATAATCCCGCCCTACTTACTCTTCATATGCACAATCTATGACTTTTGCTGAATATGATGTTACATACAGCAAATATATTCTGCACCTTTTATCTTACTTTACATTTTTTCCCACCCTCTATCTTAGGGAAAATTCTACAATGTGCATTTTTTTTTTCTTGTTTTTCTGAACTGTATATAATTCAAAATGGACAAGTCCTATGGGTTTGATGTAACATCATTCTCACATTTTCCAGTCTTACTCATCCCTATAATTTAATTTTTTTAAACACTGCTTATGACTGAAAGGATGTTTCTTAAATACACTTATCACAACTTAGGGTCTATTTTGTTTCCTAGCAACTAATATATGCACAAATATTTTGTAAGTAATTACAGAATATTTGTGCATATAATCTCTCCCTTCCTGCCCTCAGTGTACTTTTCTCTGTCAGAATGGTTGTACTGACTCCTACCATGACTCCAGCAGCCACTGCCCTGTCTCTGGTCATAAACAGATGCTCAGAGAAGAGTAGGAATAGCGCAACTGTAAAGGATATTTCATTTAAGCATTCTCTTAGCTGTCAACTGTTTTCATTGCAGGATTCTCAGAGCCTGATAGAGCTCAAATGCTCAGTGGCTCTCTCTTCTGAGTGTCCCTTTACACATGGAAACAGTTTCAGGGTGAGAGCTTCATGGTAAACTCTTGTCAGAGTCCCACAGTTTAATTTCCTGCTACTTTATCATTTGAGTATGTGGTATTCCAAGGTGTCCTCCTGCAATTTGTCAGTGAGTTTTTGACTAGTCTGAATAATTTAGTGTCATTGATAAAAGTTTTGAACCTTGCTATTTGTGCTTATTTCCAGCTTCTTGTACTGTTGAAGGTAGTGCATAGCTTATAGCTGAAAGACAATATGGAACTAAAGCCATTGTTAAAGATATCTGGAAATCCAAATCTGTTCTCTTAAACAGATCAGCTGTTAGCTCTCTACTCATTGGCTCTGTCACTGAACTGCAGCTGGATTCTCTTCTCCAAGATCTTGTAGTCTTGACTCTCACCTGAGAATTTTCAGTTGCTACCTTACAGCTCTTCTTTTTATTTTTTTTTTTCCTCCTTTGCTTGGCAAGCACAAAGATTACCTTGGCTTGTCTGGAGCACATTCACAGAGTCCATCCCATAATTACTGAGACTCAAACCCAGTGTTCTATTTATTATCCTTCAATTCTCTGGAACCAGGTGTGTCTGGACACTGTAGTCCTTTGCTTTTTTGGTTTCTCCAGGGTCTCTAAGTGACTATTACAAGTCACTCCAGAGCTGGTTATTCTCAAGGTGCAGAATTCATTGTGTCAAGATGGGAAGAATTTCAGCCTTCATAAAGGGTTTCAGTGTGAGGAATCTTCCTGAAAGTCTTCATAGTGAAAAATTAAGGCATTTCATAACAGCTTTTGCAATTTAGGTTGGAGCTTATCCAGGAGGCTGCAAGTTATCTAAAGCTCCTTAGAGCCTGAATGAAGAGCATGTGTGGAAGATGCTGAGCTTAAGTATGCATTTTAAACCAAAGGCAACCTCTAAGCAGCTTAGTAGGGAAAGTACCAAAAGATCCTCGGTCTATCTTAGTGTCTGGTTTTGAGCTCTGTATAGGATTTCAATATCATACATGATCTGAAAATCCCCTCTGATACATCCAACCTTCATCAATGGCAGATGTAAAGGAATTTTTTAGTCAAGCTTATTTATTTTTCCATGTGTTAATTAAATCTGAAACCAGCCTTTTGATTTCTGGTTACTGTACATTGACTCCATGAGTATGCAGAAGTAAACTGAACTGAGGGCTTGCATAATCATAATTTGAGATAATTCTAGTAGTATAGGGCTTCTGAGTCATCTGAAAATAAATAATTATCCAATCTATTTCAAGTATTATAGCTTAAGGCAGCTTAATAACTGGGATGCTTAAATACCCTGGGGTACACCTGCCTACATTCTGATACCAAAGTGTTTATTTTTTCCTAAATACCTTAATTTCTGATACAAGTCTTTTACACCACAAAGATCTTCATGCATTCTTTGTGGTTTATGTGGCTAAAGTTGGCTTCAGCCCTTGCCTTTGCTAGGGAGGAATCAAACTGGCTATTTTTGGAGTTTTGGCACCAAAACAGATTGTATCTTGTTCCTCCTTGTTAAAATTTCATTGGCAGTATTATCCAGCTTTCAGTCTGCTTCTTTATGGAGTTGTTTATCCTTGGTTCGGGAACCCTGAGGAGAAGAGACAGAGGGGTTTAATTCCTTGTCCATTAATTTTTGTTATATAAAGGATAGCAAAGTAGCATGACTCTGCTCAAAGTGTTTTTCCAGAAGTCCTTGGTGCTTCTTTATGACTTTGTTATGAATTTTCAGACTTCCAGGTCCTCTTTTAGCACCCATGTTTGATAACTAGGATGATACTACTGAACCACCTTTTCAAATGATGGCAATAATATGTTCTACAGGATCAGAAGTTTTTTAACCTCATTCTGGTAAAAGTCTTAATGAATTTGTATCATGGCTAAACTGAGCACTCTCAAGTCTTTTTCTCATCCCTTTTGACAGAAGCAGTAAGAGCAGGAGGGTTTCAAGCTGATGGAATTCAAGGATTTGCACAGGCAAACTGGCTTTTGGGACTCTCTTCTCAGAAAGCAAAATAGAAGAAGTCTTGGTTGTAGACCTTCCCAAGCACTGTGCAGTTGTCCAGTGGGTGAACAGAGCAGTTCCTTTTTTCTTAAGGAATTGTTACCTTTGAATTTGGTCTATGTCCTTCACTAAATTTAACCTCTTGGCTTACTGCAGCTGTAAGCAGTGTGCTTGCTGCAAAGATGTTTTGTTTTACCTCTGTCTCTTGGATTCTCCTAGTTTGCCAGGTGACAAGACTTCCATTTGTTCTTAATTGAAGCTCTCAATCTCTCTTTTTCATGGTCTGCAAGCTTACTGTTGTCATGGTTCCAGGAGGCAGGACAGAAGGACACTGCTGTCCTGGGCAGCAGTGCGACACTATTGATCACTACTGATCTTCAGGCTTAAGGTTCCGAAGGAAATTCCCATGGTCTGACTTGGGAATCTCCTCAGGACAAAGCTTGTTTTGCACATTCTGATTATTCTTTTCATCTTTCTGATAACTTTAGCAGGCAGTGGCAGTGAAGGAAAGACTCACATTTGCTTTAATAAAGGTTTCTTTACCAAATCTCCTCTTTTTTAGGGAGTAATGGGGCTCAGTGTCTCTTAGTCCTTCAGTTGTGTCTTGCAGCAAACACTTCTGATTGCTCTTCAATTTTTCTTTTTCTTCTTTTTTACCTTTTATCCTTGCAAGAACAAAATAATTTTTTTCTTCTTCTGCCTTTACCTTTTGCCAGCCACTATGGTGGTCATTTATACAAATTATTATAGAAAATATTATTGATATAGACAGAATGCCCAGACTGTACATTCTCAAACTTTTTCCCATTCCCTAAACCCAGAGGTGAGACAAAAGGCAGAAAAATGCTTTTCCTGCTGCTGCATCTTATCTACAAGACCTGGTGATTTTTTCTTTGTGGGAGTCTATGAACAGTAGCAAGGTGAGGTGACTCAGACTAGAGGCTTCTTCATGCTTCTTCAATGTCAGCCTTTCCAGAAGGCTGGGGAGAATTATGCACACCAATGCTTCTATGCCTGGTTTTGGGTTGTGCTGCTGGCTAGTGGAGCAGCAAGGCCTATGTATTTGTGCTGCTGAACCTTTTTACTCAACATGTAGCCTCAAACACCTGCCAACCTTCTATGCCAAAATGTGTGTCAGGGTGTCTAAGTAGAATTTCTAATGGAATTGGTGGCTAGGGTAGATAGGAGATGGAGGTGGAGTTAAAGAAAAGATGAGACTTCACTTAAGGTTCACACCCTGCTGATTCCTTGCCATAGGCTGCAGTCATTCTTCTTAATGTTCTCTTTTGCAGTTGGATGGCTCAAACACTGGCTTACTAAACTTTGTATTCATAGTTGATAGTGACTACTCATGCTGTTCAAAGTGTGTGGCCAAACACAGCAAGCAGGTTTTTAAGTAACAAAGAAACTGCTCTTTTTCTGTGCTATGTATGGTTACTGTATAATATGATCAAATACTATGTTAAAGATGTCTGACTTTTTTCTTTCTGTTGCTAATAAAACTCTTTTAATTCTAGATTTGGATATCAAAACATCGGGGACTGGCTGTGTGAAGATTCAGAAAATAGAATGTGATAACTGCAAAATAGAAACAGAGAAGGGGACTAGTGTCTTGCAGTCAATAAAGGTACAAAGAACCCTCCCCCACTGTTTGAAAAGGGATTGTGTGGTGGGATATAGTGTCAAAACTTTAGAACCAGTTCTGGAGATGAGAAGTACTCTGGTATTTCTCATTGCAACACTCATATTGCCATGTGTACAGCACCTCGCCTTTAATTATTGCATACAATTGCAACACAAAGTCAAAACTAGTAAATAACAAGGAGTCAGAAGTCCATGTATCTGTGATAGCCAAAGCCAGCTGAAGCAGTGACAGCTGTAAGCCTGAACCCTATCTTCCCTACCCCTCAAAGAAAAAAAAAAAATAGACTGGGATTTCCTGTCTAGTAGGTTAATAGTTATGCCTGCTCAATCAAGACTTTGCAGCTTGCTGCTGATTTTTTTTGTGTGTGTTTTTTTTGTTTGTTTTTTAATAATTGGTATATCAGAGCTATTGACAATCCATTTAAGTTAATTTTCAATCAGAAGTTACACATTACATGTCTAAAATACCTGACTGAAATATATCTGATATATACTGTATGTATCATAGGCATGAGGTTGTTTTTTCAGTTTTAAGGCTTCAAGTTTGCTGACATAAACAGCTGTAAAAACAATCACAGTTTCTCTGACTTAGGTGCTATTTGGAATCAAATTCACTTGATTGTGTGGGATTGAACCTGCAGGAATTAGTATAAATTCAAAAGAAGGGTCAATTTTTCTGAGATATGGAAAAATTTTCAACATTTTTCTCTATTGTGGTAAGACACGATTTTATAACAGAAGTCGGGAAAACTGAGCTTAGGGAGTGGTGTAATATACAATAGAGTTAGGTGTGCTCCACAGCTGGGGAACTATAGACAGCTTGAACCTTCCAGATTCTGTAGTTGACTGTTTTACTCTAATAAAGGCACCTAAAATCTCACAGAAGTTAATAGTACTATGTGATGCCCATCTAAAATTTTCATTAAAAATTATTCTGTTATGTAGTAATGACAATAACAGTGCATGAGAAAACAAGGTGGTTTTGGCCAGTAAAAATGACAGTAATCGTGGCATGCCATTGCATCAAGAATTTTTTTGTGATATCATCGAAAAAGATGGTTTTGAGGAAAGACTACTAACTTACCTTCTGAGAATCTTGTCTCAAATACAATCCAAGATGTGAAGTATCTTGAATTTTAAAAATTAAGAGCTGGGTTTTAGGCTAATCTTGCTTCAAAAGTACTGTAGTTCTAGTAAGGTGACTGAACATATTTTTTCTAATAAAGCTTTAGGAATTATACTCTGTATTATTAGAGAAGCAGAATTATTTGGGAGAAAAAGAAGTATGAGCCTTCAGGGTTTTTCCAAAACTACTAAAAATGTTATGGACCAGACACTGTAGTGAAGCATAAGAGCCAATTCCCTTTCTGGGAATTTACTGAGGAAAGTGAAGTGATAGTGCCCTCCCCTGGATGGATTAAAGCTCTTTTAATGTTGGTTTGCTGTTATTAACCTCATTAACTAACAAAGCAGGTAACCCTTTCTTTACAGAAGAGAGAAAAATATGTTTGATAAATGATTTTAAATGAAAAAAAGCTGGTCGTGTAGGGATTATTCAAGAGCACCAGCAAACAGCTTCACAACTGCTAATTTTGTTAACTTGCAAGAAGTTGTTAGTATAAATTGTAATTTTAAAAAAAGCTTTTTTTAATATATACAATCTATAGTGTCTTTACAATATAATTAGGGATTTGACATCTGCTTTGCTTAATCATACATACTAGTAATTGAACAGAAAGGAGAAGTCTCTATGAGGCTTTTAATGGATTTTGTCTGGCAGTTTTGCTGTGGTACACATTACCCAGCCAGTGAGATTTAGTGAGGGTGGTTTTAGTGAATTTTCTTTTTTTGTTTTGTTTGGGTGGTGGTTGTTTTTTAGTTGGCTGAAGTCCAGTTCACCCTATCTCTTCCAAGTCTCTAGGTCAACTAATAGCAACAGTAATTCCAAAACACAGTTATGGCATTTTGGTCTTCTTCAGATGGAGAAAGCACTGCTTCTTTTTTTTTTTTTTTTTTTTTTTTTGTTGTTGTTCTTCTTATGATAACAATGCCACCAGGAAAACACTTTAATTATGCTTCCATGTTCCTCAATTACTCCTGACTCCTTGACTGCGCTGGTGACAGCAATAATTTCCAGGCATCTCACTCACACTGGTGGGAGACATGCTATGCTTCCTCACCACACACCATCTCTGAGCCTGATTCATCCTCCACCAGTGTCCTTCTCTTCTGAACAAATTTTTCTGCTTTTCCTCTGCCATCTGTTAAGGTCCTGACAGCCTTTTGCCTCCTCTTATTCAAACCTTTCTCCTTGCTTAGAGAAGC
Organism: Taeniopygia guttata; assembly: GCF_048771995.1. Lineage (NCBI taxonomy): Eukaryota > Metazoa > Chordata > Aves > Passeriformes > Estrildidae > Taeniopygia > Taeniopygia guttata. The sequence goes on from NC_133025.1 coordinate 12,160,959, forward strand.
CCTGTGAAAAATTAGTGCTTTTTTATTCCAGCTGGTGGAATAATTCCTCTTGGTGACAAAGCTGTTTGAGCATTGTAATTGGTTTCTTCTCTCAGCAAATCCTTCTGTCTGTTAGGTGTCTCTAAAGATTCCTACCTCTGAAAGCCTGGTTGTTTTTTATTAGGAAGATATTCTAATAATTTGGGATGGGGGGAATTAGTGTCTGTGTTGTGGATTTTTTTTTTTATTTTACTGAACTATTAGTGGCCACTCTGAGCCCTTGCTATACACTAGTTTTTCCAATCTTGCAAGTTCCCATATTCTCCTCAAGTTACTTATTTGGAGGATTTGCTGTTTAACCAGTATTCTGATAACAAGCATGGTGTACCTGCCTCAAAGGAGCTGTGATGGCAGATTGAAATATTTAATTCATCATGTTACTGTATAAGGAGAGAACAATCTATTTAAATCTGATATTTTCTGTTTTACAGATGACTGTATTTTATTCTCAAGAGCTGATGTTCTTTTTTGGGTTTTTTGAGATTTGTTTATGTGTATTTCTGTACTTTTTTTCCTCTTGTTGGTTGTATGCAGCAACAGCTGAAAGGTGTAAGGGCTATAGAGCAGTTTTTACTTGAAACCTAGCTAATTTGTTAAAAACTTGAGTTTTGCCTTATGCAATACAATTTTAATTAGAATTTATGTGTAGTGAAACACTGTCAAATCTGGTTCTGCTTGCAGGACTAAGGCTTCCAGTGCTTAATGCGGTACAACCTGAAAAACAAAATAACCATAACTAGAGAACAAGTTAGCCTAACTGTATGATTTTTAAACTTTTTTCAGAGCCATAAAATTGATATACGGACAAATGGTGGCAAGGTTATTGGTCTTGGAACACTTTATGGAAATACAGATATTTGTGCAACAGAAAAGGGGGTAAGTAGGAAGTCAAACTTTCTCTTCAGTGGCTTATTCTCCTCATTTATTGTAAAAGGATTAAATTTAAAGAATGGGCTAAAGAATATGTAAATAACCCTCATTGCAGTTTCACTGTTTCTTATGTTTGTTTCTTGAATTATATTAGCCTATGCTTGATTTGGGTTGATAAACAGGCTCCATAGAGAGCAGGAGTAAGTATGTGATCAGTAGAGAGGTTGTTCCACTGATACAACCTATCAGCTTTAATTATATAGACCCCTTACAACATTCTTAAACTTCCTCCTTGGCTAATATGTAGGCGTTTGGATTCTGCAGAAGACTCAGGAGTTTTACTGGATAGGGGCTTGATACCTGTAAATGCTATACACTTCTAGTGTTACATAAGAATGGAAGAGTAGAAGGTTTTGCAGACTTCTTTGCAGCTGAGGAAATACAATCACATATTATATAATGATATATAATTTATATATAATGATATAATCGTACTGTGAGATGCAGTGGGAAGTATCACAAACAGAACAGTTTTGTAGAGAACTCGCTTGGTTATTTTTCAGTAGATGGCAGTATGAGACTAACCACAAACTACTATACTCTGGTTTTGTTTCTTGACATAAGTAGGCAATTCTCTTTTATTTAAAGTAGGGAGCTGAACTCCCTACAGTTCTCACACCCAGTCTTGTTTTAGGTATTGTAATGTCCATGCAAGTGGTTGCATTAGGATTCATTAGATCTGAGGTACTGCTGTATGAACGTGGGGAGCCAAGCTGAGGCTGGAAGCAGCTTGGATGTGTGCTCTGTCAGAATCCATAGGCACCCTTTAAACCAACAGCACTAGGAAGAGTCAGAGAGTGGGGGTAATTCACCCTTGCCAAGGACAGATTTGAGACCAAGCTAGTAAGTTCCAGTCATCCAGAGTCACCTCTGTGAAGTGCTGTTTGGCACTGTTGTACACCATGAGGATTGGGTTCCCAGAGCAATTCACTTACCTAGAGCCAGCTGTGAGCTGTTCTTAATGTCCTGCTGTAAACTCAGCAAATTGCCTTTGGATTTTCCAAAACCTGTCTGCATTAATTTATCTATGTTTCTTTGGAAGTGGGTGTTGGACTGCCTTTTATGTAATAAATGTAATAATTGTGTCTGTATGGGAAAACATAGTTCAGAGAATTGTTTTACTTTGAGCCTTTAAGTGCTTTAAAAAAATTAGCTCTTTTCAGAAACAATAAAACAAATGTCATACAGATTAAGTGGAAGTGCTTCTTTGTGATCATAAATATTTGTACATCATATGTAATATTACAAGAAGTCAATATTAGAGCTGTAAAACTGTAGTAACTTGAGTGAGGTGAGTCATTTTAGCACAAATTCACAGCTACAGAACAATATTTTGGCTTATGTTATTGAACTTCTCACTAACAAACTTTGTAGTGTGGTTAGGAAGGACAGATATTTCTTTTCTCAACTGGCCACTTCTGTTAATAATCAGTCAGCCTTATGTCTCCTCTGTGTGTTTGTATGAGATGTTTCTTCCACCAGTTGCAGTTGTCATTATGTAATTGTGGCTCTGTCAGCATTTCCAGCCCCCTCCTGGAGGTGGGGAGGGAGAGGATGTGGTACAAGGCACTAAGCACTTGAGAAAAGAATATTTCTTAAGGAGGGAGGTGGGACAAGACACTAGAAAAACATTTGAACAATGATAGCACAAAAAGGAAGACCAAGAGCAGGAATATATGGAGAAGGAACTGTATATGTCTTATTTAAACATAACAAGATGTTAGTTTTTATCTTGAAAATGTGTTCAGGTGTAAAACCTTCTCATTCTGGCTTTTATACAGATGAAACCAGTGGAACTTGAGCATGTGGTCAGTTTCAGTAACTACAACCCCCAAGGCTCTATGTCCAAGGGAAGGAATTTTTTCCAGAAGTTCTGGTCATTCAATGGACAAAAATAAAGAAATTTGTTTGGCTGGGGAGTTATTAGCTAATCTATGCCATGGGGACTTTTCTATAACACTTGCTTTGTTGAGCCAGACATCTATGTTCTGCCAAAAATCCACAAGAGTTAAAGAATTTGGGATTGAAAACATATTTATTTTCACTGAAAAGCAATCCTATTTTTCCATGCTTTCCCCATCCAAAATACATTTTTATTCTTATGCTTGAGCAGTCTGACTGCCACCTCCTCCATGCCCATATCCTGATTTGGGTTGTTCTGAAACAAATGTTCTTTGCATTGGTAGTTTTTGTTTTATTGTTTATAGCAACTTCTTTTGTTCTGGAGAGACAACTCTTTTTATTACTGTGCAATTTTAAGAAAGGTAGTTGAGGCCAGTAAATGAGTTGGTATGTGAAATTGTTTACAATAAAGCACTTAATTTTAAAATAAAGTAATATATCTAAATAGAATTAAAACTTGCATTCTGTAGGAAGAGAGATAGCTTTTTGAACTTCCCTTTGCCTGGTTAGGAATGCCACAAGGCAGCCAGTTTGGGTACAGATTGTGCAGATATTTTTATTTTATTCCTCCCCTTGAAATTGTGCTTTGCTGATATCAGAGATGGACCTGCTCAAATGGGAAATGTTCTTTGCAAGTAATTTAACTCTTAGAACAGGTTAGGTCATGGAGCCTAAAATGAGAGTGCCTTTCCCTTTACTTGCTGCTGTGGCCAGGTGTCACAGCAGATTTGCACTTTGCCATGCAGGGTTGGGGAGTGGGGGGAACACTTTGTGGGAAGCATTCCTAGGACAAATGCAATGTCAATTAATGTTTAAGATCTCTGGTTATTAGGGTTTTGTTGCAAGCAGGAGAAGATGAAAAGCTGAATTGGCTGTTTCAATAGTGACAAGCTGTGCCTTTGTTTTTGGGTTTTGTTTCTATCTGAAGCATAGCTCTAAGCAGCAGCACCTGCAGTGATTGTAGACATTGACTGTCACGTAATTTTTATTTCTACCATAGGTTATGCATAGCGTTTTGATTTTATTAAAGTTCAATGTATCTTACTAAATTATTGGAGATCTAATCAGCATTGGAGCATCATGGGAAAAGTCTTAAGCTGGTAGTCCATTCTGTAATTTTATAATTTAGTAGTTCAGCATGAATGGATGGGTAAGACCAGAGTATAATTTGGCTGTCATATAGTCCATACTAAACCAGCCTCTTCAGCTCAGTTTTTGGGATACAATGTGGTACTGAGTTTGTGCAACACTAGTGGCTAATTTGTCAGAATATCTCTTTGTTCATCCATAGCTTATTCTTTATATAATGTTAGACTGGAAGGGTTGACAGACTTATTTTTTTAGATCAGCTTTTGTTTGCACAAGATGACAATGCTAAAATGACAAGGAGAATTTAAAAATCATTTGAGTAAGGCACAGTTTCATCTAGAAAGCCATGTAATGTTTTGTGTAATGAATAAGGATTTTGTGCCATTCACTGAAAGTCTGCATGAGCAAAATAAAAACAAACTGAGCAGGGTATGAACTGTTGCATTCTTCCATCATAAATCAAATTTAACTGAGAATAGAGTTCAGTTTCATACTGCTGTTGCACAAGTATGTGAATTGTTCTGGTTTTTTCAAATACATTGACATTATATCATGTGGCTCATCACTTTTGTATAATCTCATCTGTTGCCTTTTATTTCTCAAATGCATAGTGCAACTTTTCATATTCTATCCTTTCTCTCTGTTTCTGTTGAAAAGAAGTAGAAATGGAGATCTTATCCCTGGTTTTTCAAGGCTTTGTCTGTCTTTGGCTTAAGTCCAAGGATAGAAGCCTGAGTAACCAAGGTAATAGGAAAATTATACTGAGAAAAAGGACAGCTGGGTGGGATTTTTTTGCAAACCTTCACCAAAGATATATCTACAAAGTAAGCCAGTTAAAAATCTTCATAAATAGCTGTGTGTAACAAAGACAGAGGATGTTTCAATTTGTGGTGGCAGAAAATTGATCACCAGGGCTCCAAGTGCCATAATGCTGTAGGAAGATTCAGTCTTCATAATTAAAGCTAATCCTTAATTTTATTTTTCAAAATGAAGTGTTTAAGTTTTGAAAATTAAATTAAGCTTTTCTTTAATCTGTTTGTGACTGCTTGGGTTCTTCACCTGAACTGTGGATGTAATAACTCATAGGAATATTGTGAAGAATCATTAGTTTTTAAGTCAGAGCTCTTGGATGAAAAGTTTTTTTGTTTTGTCTTGTGTAGTTTTTAACTAAGAATCTGATTCCATTTGTCCTGCACCAACAACTGCTTTCCATTTGTTTTGTGTCTTAACAGTGTTACTTCCCACTGCTTTTTCAAGCTGTGATGACAAATTGTTGATTGTGTTTATTTCTCCTAGAGTGTAAATATAGAGAAGCTGCAGGGGACAACTATCAATATATCTACTGAAGATGGGCTGCTGAAAACGAAGTATCTCTATGCAGAATCGGCATCTCTCTCTTCAGAATCTGGTGATATTATGCTGGGAAGTGTTCATGGTAAGACGAAACCTGTCAAAATGAAGCTGCTTTGAAGGTGTTCAGGAATGTTCACAGTAACAAATGGACTAATGCAGTAGACTATCACTAAATCAGCTGTGCACAGTATACAAGTGAAACAGGTCTAATTTCTCTTAGAGACTTAATGGATTTTTTGCCACCTAGCAGACTGTATTTTTGAAAGCAGTTTTTTTTTAAGCACACTTATTAATAGCAAAAAGCATATATTATATGAAAGAAATGTCACACATACTGAGAACAACAAAATATTCTAAAATTCAGCAATGAAAATGATATTAAAAGTTGTCAGGAGGCTTCTCTTTCCCTATCCTTTATTTTCTTCTTAGGAGAAGCAACTCTAACTCAACACAGATCATCTACCAAGAACTATTGTAGGAGAGAGTCATAATTAGAAGTTTTTATTAGAAATAGCCTGTGTGTTTGCTGGCACCTTATATTAAGCATGGTGAGAGTTTTGGTTTTTAGAAGAAGTTCTTAGAACTTCTTAGCAGTCTCTAAACCATCCACTCTTTGTTGTCCTTCCCTTAGATCTAAAAACTAATAAACTGCAGAGTATTTCATTTAAACAGCAGCTGAGGTTCAAATCTGTTGTGGTTTTCTAATTTAACAAAATTCCCATTGAATTCAGACTGTGCTGTAAAGCATTTGTGGTGATTTAACACTGAGTAAAACAAACTGGAAGATGTACAAAGAAAATTACTTGGTTCTGTCAGAGTTCCAGATTTTCAGCTATATCCCTTAGAAGGAATTTGTTACAATTTCTTAGCAATTTTATGTTGTCATCTTGCCTGAGAAATGACTTCTTTCTTCCTTGGAGGAGCAAATCCTTTGTCCATTTATATTAAATGTAAGAATGGTTTCTAAACCTGTTAGGTAAAGTTAATTTTAGCATACACAGACAGAAATAAACTGCTTTTTCTCCTGTTATTGTATTTTTCTAACATGTAGGCTTGTATTATTTCTGGAACTTCTGTCTGATAAGCTGTGCTGGTTTTTCTTACTTTATACGATATAATGATACTGTGGAGTGATCAATTTGTGAGCAGGTTCACATCTTAGTCCACATCCAGTAGTTAATTTTTATTTTCTTGTTACAAAAATGAATTCATAACTGCTGTAGTTAATAACTTACTTTCTTCAGTAATGCTGTTGCCATTGAGCTGAAGAACAATGTGAAAGCAAATAGAATTGTATCCAAATTATGTAGACATTTCTTATGTTGAGGATTATTTTTATGACCTCTCTACTAAATGGGCTTGGAACACCTAATGTTATTTTAGCTGTATGTTTTTTTAAAAAATTGCACATTAACATTTGCTTCGTAATTTTACCCTATTTTTTGACAAGAAAATATTTTCTGTAAAATATCATGTTCTCCAATCATGTTTTAATACTAAGGGCCAAGGCTTTTAAAATACACATACAAACATGTATTAACAGACAAGATAATTCCTACTATAAATTTCTGCTAGAAAAAATGGTTACTTTCACTTCTGATTTTTGCTCACAAAGTAGCTCAACTGCAATAGTTTTGTCTGTGAGTACCTGGACAGATTGTTTCTTGGGCAACTAAAATCAGCATTTCCCTACAGCTGACACTATAGATGGCACCAAATCAGCACATCCTGCACAAAACTAAGCTAGATTTCATTGCTTTTGCACTGGGAAAATTGAAGTTAAGGCAGCACAGACTTTACAAACCTGTCTGAGACACATTTTGTGGTTGAAACTCAGGCTGTTTCAACAATCCTGACACTGGTAGAGTTCAGACTTTCACAATTTGCATGCTTCATACTCCTGTGGCAAATGAGTAATGCATTGTTTTGAAAGGAGTTAGTTTTGGGTAAATTTCATCAGCTTCTGTAATGGGCATTAGAGATATCAGGCGCTATTAAGCTTTCGAGTTGACACCTGAAAAAGAAATTTGATCCTGAGAAATTTCTTCTTTATCTAAAAGACAATAACATAACAGTGAACCTTCTCTACCAAGGGGCACATGGAAGTAATAGGGAACCCTTCTTTGCAGCAGTCCCATGCAGTTAATGCAGAGTTGCATTAACTATCAACTTATAAATCTAGTTTAAATTTGGACTAGATATCAAATTCCTTCCCAGCTAATGTTTAAAGTGGGCTCAATTGGACCAAGCTTGCTCAAGGCCTTGTCTAGTTGAGTATTTTCAAGTCCAGAGATTGTATGAGCTTTCTGAACATCTTGGTCCATTCCTGAATTATTCTTCTGGTGGGGAAAAAAACCCATTTTTGATCATAACTTCCATTATGACCTGTATCCATTATTGCTTCTTCTTCCTTCTTCTTGCTCCATCACCATGAGAAGAATGTCTTTTTTTCTCTATACACTCCCATTAGGTAGTTGAAGGCCACAAGAAGATTCCTTCTCAGCCTTCTCCTTTAAGCAAAACAGATGCTCTCAGAGCATCTGTAGCTTGGTCTGGATTCCTGATCTTCTCTTAGTTAAGTACACCAGTGTCTTTTTTGACACAAAACTGGACACAATATCCCAAGTGGCAGCCTCACAGGGGGGCTTTACTTGCTGTCTGTACTCCTGATCACACAGCTCAGTGTGCAGCTGGCTTTCTTTACTCACTCCCACTGGAGATGGAGCCCATCAAGGTGCCCAGTCCTTACCTGCAAAGCTTCCTTGCAAACAGTTGGCACTCAGCTTTCACTGCTTTATGTCAGTAAAGGCTGTGATGGACTTCATATTTGCTCTTGACTTTTCCTTCTGTCATAGTCCAGTAACTATTCAATTATCTAAAAGAATCACACTGGAAGACAAAGTTGTTGAGGTTACTTTATATATTTGCACACTAATTTATATACAGGAGTGAACATACAGCTGCCTTGTCAATTACTTGAATAAGAAAAAGTAAAATATCTGCCATCTTCCAAAGGCAGGGCAGTCCAGTGCTCGAGCTTGGAGTTCTATGATCCCTCCAGAAAATATACCTCTTGATATACCAAAGTATAAGTATACCTAAGTGTGTTCCCTACATTTCTGGATTTCACTGTATGTAGAGTGGAATTGTAGCTTCACATTTTACATTTTCATCAGACTAAAGTACAGACATGTCTATAAAAAAGTGAAAATAAAATAAATTTCTAAAGTGGTACAAAGTTGGATAATGGTTTATTTTCCTTTTTTTCTGCATTGACGTAATCCTGCCTTGTTGAGAGCCTGCAAAACAAATTGAAGGAATATAAATCACACAGCATAAAGCGTTGCTTTTACATCCCAAAAGGCATCTTTTGCCCTGGGTCCTATACAATCCTGAGTGCAATACTGTAATTTGAAATTTTACAGTGCTCATTGAAGAAGCCAAGATTGTAGATGATAGAAAAGATAACTCTTTCTTCAGAAGAAACAAACCCCCAAAACACTAAGGCACTGCTCTCAATATTCTGATAAAAGTATGTTTTGAATATAATTGTGCATTGCATGCATTACGATGCTGAAATCAGTTGATTGTAATAATCAATTATTTGGTTTAATTACCTTTAGTCTGGACTTTCTCTCTTTGCCCTTGATACGCCCAAGAAATACTTGCCTAACTTAAAATCCTAAGTTGTGTTGGCCTTCAGAGAACAGGTACATGACCAAAAGTGCAGTTCTGTGCACTGTTGATGGACAGTGCAGGACATTCCTGTCTGCTTAAAAGCAGCTTTTGTTCTAGCTAGAGGTTTGGAGTGAGCTTTTCACACCAATACATTGTGTTGACATTGCTCGGCACTGGTGCTTCTGCCATATAAGTATGTATCTAAATGGAATTTGATTTCTACATGTTGAATATTCTTCAAGGATCTACTTATCAAAACAGGTAAGAAAACCCCCAGAAAAATGAACAGACCCAGGAGCTATATGCTGACAGAGTATAATCTACCTTCAGCTGCTCCTCGGGAGCTGCTGGCTGACAAAACCCGAGGTCTTTTTGTAGGTTGTACCAAACTAAGTGCCAGTCATGATAAAATGAGGAAAAGGATGGTATAATTATAGCATGGCTTTTAAAAACAGCAAAGAATGAAGCCAAACATCTTTCAAGGTCATTGAAAAATGCTCTTGTTTCTTCTCTGATTTTTAGAACTCCAAAGTATTTTGTACAGTATGTGCTTGAAAAGATGAATTTAAGACTGTTGATGATAGGCTGCTTTTCTAGTTTTCAGCCCATGAACCACTAAGAAAAATACAGGTCATATACAGTGGAATGCACTCTGCCCTAATGATTGTTTACCACTCTGTAATTACACAAGATAGGGCAGGGCTTAATCCATCTGCAACTTTTAAAACCCTTTCTGAAAGATCTGAAAATGATGGCTACTGTGTATTACTAAACTGCACTCAGTTTCTGTGATCATCCTTAGTCTCCATTCTGTCTGTCTCTTGGGAGGATGAGAGAATGGCAGGGATGACATGGTGTGGTTTAGTTTTTAATTTAGAACATTTCCTGTGACCCATTTATGCATGGAAATGGAGACGTTTCTACAATTTAGTTAGACTATTAGTAATAAAGATGTCTCTTCTGATAGGAGGTATATCTGTTGTCCTTCCAGATGCTCTTGATAGGTGAAAGTGCAGAATAAGTGTTTTGAAATTTTGAGGCTGGAACACCTGTGCCTGATTAAAGTGATGCAAGTTTAGTAGAAGACCATTTTGCATTTTGTGCCTTACACACTTTGATTGATGTCTCCACTTTGTCCAACATATTCTTCCAACTGAAGTCAACGGAAATGTTGACAAGGGGTTGTCATGCACAAAAGAATAAGTTTGGAGAGAGTAGGAAATGTTCAGTGGGTCCAGGAAGTTGCCTTTGCAGATAACACAAGATTCCCTCCATCAGAGATCGGGTATAGGTATATAAAAGAGGAAAATAGAAACTGTTTGTTATTTATGCAGTTGAACTTAAATCATCTGTAGTGTTGTTGCAAGCATCAGAGCAATTAACAAAAAATTGCTCAAAGTAAGCTAAGACAATATTGTGCATTAGCCTTGTACATGCCTGTCTACGGTTTTTTTCTCCCTGAAATCCAGATGGTGTCTTTGAATTTACTCAATGTTTTTCTTGTCTGGAATCACTTAATTGTTACCCACATGAGTTAAGACTTTTGTTTGTAAAGCAACAAGATTAAAATTAATAATTAATATGTTTCAATAATATGTTTTTAACATTTTCCCCTTTTTCATTACAGGTAATACCAGCCTTCAGACCAAAAGAGGGAGTATCACAGTGGGTAGGTTCTGCCTTTTCTCTCTCTCTCTCTCTCTTGCTCTTCCCTTCTCCTTTCTAAAGGCTAAATATTCCCAAGGGAAATAAAAAGGAGGTGATTTCACACAGATGTTTTTGCCTCCTTTTCAGGAGTAGCACTGATAAGTGTAGTTGAATAAGACTCTTTCCAAACTCAGCCTTTTGTGGCTGGGCAAGGCACATGGTATCACTTGATACCCAATGTTTTCTGGACTTTGCACAAGTGAGACTGAGTCTAGCTGTCATCTTTTAGATATAGATGGGATAAAAGGGTATGAGAAAATTCTCAAGTCTGCATCAAATGCAGTTGTGCCCTTACTGTAGTTCTCTCTCTCACATTTATTGCTACCAGTGATTAGCTGTGTTTAATTTTTATATCAGGAAGCTAATAATCAATGTATTACTTATTTGGGGAGGTGATGGGAAGGCTTGTGATTATTTCAGTGTTTTCAAACTATTATGTTAATAGTTTTCCCTTTAGAAATGAAAATAGCTCATAAACTTATTTTTGGGAACCTGGGCATTTATATGACAGGATAGCTCATAGCTATCAGTTCTGGTATACCTTCTGTCAGTGCATCTTATAGCACACAAACGCCAAAGTGAGAAACTCAAATTCTAATTATTGCTATAGCAGAAGACTGGAGTAACAGAATCATCGACAAGGCTCAGTGTATCTACTGAATGTAGAAAAATTTCCTCAGGCCCAAATCTTGAAGACTTTTGCTGATGCTGTTAACTGTAGTCACTCACTAAGCATGTTTCAGGGTCAGTCTCTAAGATGTGTTCACGGACTGTTAACAACTCTTCTTATGTTTCTAAGAGCTCTATATTAGCATTCCTGGAAAAAGAATGCAAGACACATTCTTAGGAGTTAGTCATTAAACCACAGAATTAAATTCAACTTGCAGAGCTGTTTTTCCTTCTCTTAAATAAACTCATAGGGTATGAAGAGTGTTTAAATAAAGGTTTCTTAATATAGGAGGTAGCTTTTTCCATCAACAGATGATGATTATTTTCCTTAACTAACCAGGTTCAGCTTAAGCATTAAGCCACATCTTAGAGTTGAAGAAACTTTATTTTTCGGATTTAAATTCTAACAGCACTAAATAGACTTAATCTTTTCCTAAAGAGCACTAAACATCCCTGGTAATTTTATAGCTTTTTCTAAAGGTAAAAGACTTTTAAGATCCAGACTTTCAACTCTAAAAATGTGAGAACACCTCTTACTCAACCAGTTTGCTCAAGACCTGATCCCTTATTTCAGTTGGAAGGGACCTTGAGTGATCATCCATCCAGCTGCCTGGCCAAGAGTTGAAGTGTCTTGTTTAGGGGCTCTTAAACACTAACAGGCTTAGGGCATGAGCCTCTCTGGGAGCCCTGTTCCAGTGTTTGACCACTCTATCAGTAAAAAAGTGCTTCCTAAAAAAGAACCATTTCCATGTAACATTTCACTGGACACCAGGGAGAAAAGCTCAGCATCTCCTTGTGCCCTTCCCCTTCCCAGGAAGCTGCAGAGAGTAAGAGGTCACCCCCAGCTTCCTTTTCTCCAAACTAGGCAAGCCAGGTGCTTTGGTTGTTTGGGCTTTTTTGGACCAGAGTAATTTATCAAAAAGACTATGGCCTTTACAACCAATGGATATAGCTTAAAATTGGGGTAGAAAATGGATAGTCTGGATAATTTAGTTAGGAAAATAAGTGTTTTCTTGAGGGATTTCTTTGCTTTGTGTGTGGCATCATTTGTTCTGCCAGGTCCCCATGGTGAATATGGTCAGGACTGCTAAGGATTTTTCAGTATTGTGTACAATTTAGTGAATTCTAAATAATAAATAATAGTGAAGTCTATTAATGAATACATTTAAGTTTCTTATAATACTTTTCATATGACAGTTTTAGAACAACCAACTAAACCAAGAATTTTTGCCAGTTTTCTATCAATAAGAAATACTAGATAGCTAGATAAGTAGGAATTCAATCTTCATCATACTTCAGATATGTTGGAATTCCTCCAGTCTGTAATCAAATCATAATAAATATTGTGTTCCTATAGAGATAGATTTTGTCACTGATTTTACCATGAGCAAGGTCAGTCTTTAGGTGCTATTGGGAAAAGCATGTTTTTGCTTAGATTTAAGTAAATATCACTTCTGTTTAATCCTTTCTTTAGTGCTAGGCTGATAAAGTGAAGGGAGAAGTGGTACTAAATGTTATCTTTGTAGGCCTTTCACTGATCTTTTTGTGCAGTCTTTCTCAAGTTATGTGACTTAGGTTTTATTCTTCAAGCTCTATTTAATTTTCATAAAACTTAACAAAGATTTTTGGCCTTCCAAGGACATCTTGCTTCACTGTGCCCTTTTTTTTCATCTTTTTTCTCTAGTACCAGTAAATTCTTAAATAGCTAAAGCTGCACAAGACTGACCATCTGCTCCATTTCTAGTAAAAGTCTTTGTCCTTGTTCTCCTCCTTGAAAAACCTGGAGAAAACCTTTTCCCCTGTCAGTCCTTAGCAAACTCTGAATTTAAACTATACATTTTTTCCTTATTTTTACCTTAAATTATTCACATTTATATCAGCTAGCACTGGGTATATATTTGAAAATAAATTGCTTAAGGTTTGATCTGTCATAACTATAAAATATGTATTGTCTCTGTTACTATTTGTTATGTATTTTATCCTATCAGCCTATACTTCTTAGCATAGGGTCATTTTTCATTGTTGAAATATTTATTTTTCTGGATTTGGGCACTCTTTGGGTTTTTTTAAAATCCATTTTCTTTTCGTTCCCCTTTATTTAAGTTACAGATACAAACTTTAAACAGCATCTTTATGGACTTTGCCGAAGTGATGAACAATTCCTTGTGTCTTGGTATTATTAATTGTATCTACACACTTGTATTTAATATCATATCTTTACCATTCATTACATAATATAATGAATAATATAAATAATAAATGAATAATATTTCATTGTTTCCATAAAATATATTTCATGTTACTTCCATAGGTCAAAGCTTAACAGTTGTTTACTGCACAATATTGTAGTGCCAGGTTTAGTGTTTGGTTAGTGCTGCCAAGCTTCTTGGTGGTTTTGAAACTCTACTGAAGTTTTTTCAGCCATAGGAAACTTTGTATTAGTACAAAGGTACTCTGGGAGTCAAAATCTGGGCAAGCCATCCTTCCACTTTTCAATGGAAAAGTGTTCCATTTCCCTCAAGGTTGTTTTTGGCTTTCTTGGTAAATCTGTGCCTTGGTGAGCCTGTTCCTGCTGCCCTCCTCCTGCATCCTTTATTAGTGTTGATGCCTTCTGCAAACACAATGCAGTCTCTCACAAAACAGGAATTATTTTTATTTTAATATTTATTAATTGAAGGTCTAGGAAAGAACACTTTGTTCAGTCTTGCAGATTCACAAAAGTATCTTTCTGCTGGGAAGAATCTCAAAGGAGCTGCTTTTGCATTTGAGAAGTGGGAAGAGAAAGGCTTCAGTGCATAAATGTTGTCCCTCTAAAGCACCATCATCTGGTGGTATGTGACCATTTGATGTTCTCCCTGGAGAGAGCTGCTGTTCTGTCACAGGAGACTTTTCTTTCTTCCTAGAATAGATAAAGGAACTTATTATAGCTTCTGTTTGAAGCAGAAGAGTCAAAGGCTGGATGTTTCCTGTATCTGTTGCCAACAAAATCTCTGTCAAGGTTATGTAGAGTGGGTAATTGGCTGTTACTAAATATGATGGGGAATATCTGCAAAAACAGCTTTTGCATGAAAACTTCTAAAGATCACTGCTTAAAACATGCATTAAAAAGGTTGATGCATGTAAAATTTTCCAGTTCTAATGACTTCAACTTTTCAACTATTATGAGAACCTTTTAAAAAAAACCAACAGTTAAAATCAACATTTCATTTTCACTTAGACAAGCAAAACTCTTCATTATTAATGAAGAGTTAATTTTCTCTTTTCAGATATCAAACAGACCTTTAGTACAAAGTCTTGAAATGGCAGAAGCATTCACATCCAGTTCTAGTTAGTAATGTTTTCAGTCAAAGCTCTTCTCAGCTTCTAAGTATGGATTAGGTGGGTTTTTTTTGCTTACTTTCTCTTCCAAAGAAATCAGCTTTAGCTGTGGGATAAAGATTCTTTTCTGTGTTTTTGCTGTTGTAAGCAATGCGCTGATCTTTGGCATCTGTGCTTGAAACCTGGGATCAGAAAAGCTCCAGATGAGTTTACTTAGAGGTAAAACTGTATGGCAAGCATGAAATGTTAATATGAGACATCCTTGTTAATTAATCAAGTTCATTCTCTCATTAATGCATTTACTTCTTAAAATGGGAAGTTTCATTCAAGTTTTATTTTATTAGCTACTTCTAACAGTTTGATTGTTGTTTTTTTTCTATGCATATTCAGAAACCAGTCTCTATAAGTGTCTCAGAATTGCTTGCCAATACTTTAATTTCTACCATTGTCTCTAAAAATACCTCTCAGTAACTGCCTTTTGCTGGTGTACCAAGGTAATTTTTTGTGCTCCTCTAGATTTTTTTTATAATTTCTTTGCAATTCTTATTAGGTATAAACTTGTTCAGTAGTTTGAAAGTAAACTTTTTGGTACTTCGCTTAATACTGTGGAAGTCTATGTATTTAAAATTGGAATACATTGCAAATAAAGACTACTCAAGTGTACAGTTAAAGCTTCTTAAAGACTTTCTGTTTGTAAAAATGCTTCTTCACACAGTTTTATGATGATAAATTTCTGCTGATAAGGTATAGAAGAAAAGTTAGGCTTCTCTGTTCCACGGCACAGAGCAAATGCTGTTTTCCTGCACATACTAAACATTTGTTGATAATTCAAATGTAGTGAATCAGACTTTAGAAAGCCTGTGTTCAGTTATTCTGTGTAACAAGAGGTTGCAGTGAGCAGCTGCTTGGTTTTTGCATGGGATAGCTTTCCTGGGTAAAATTCTCCCTGCACAGAATTTGAGCAAATGAACTCTTCTGGAAACTAAAGGATATCTTAGTATTCAAGTTTTGTGCTTGATTTTCACACAAAGATAAAGACATTCCTGTAGAAAGATGTACAGTTGGGCCTTGTAGATGTAGAACAACTGCAGAGCAACAGGCTGAGAACCAGCGTGTGCCCCAGTTCTGGAGTTGGGAGATAGGTTTTTTTCAGAAACCTGTTATTCCAAGTGAAGGCTGACAGCCTGTAAATTATTATGATACTTCTCAAACACAGAGGAATTGATAAAAATTAGTTTGAGATATAAAGAGATTCTGGGAAATGTTTACTTAAAAAGAGTGAATAATATACAAGTTCTTTTCTTTTGTTTTTTAGATTCATCAGATGGAAGTCTAAAAGCTTCTACATATCATGGAACAATAGATGTTTATGTCAGTCAATTAAGAAAAGTGGATCTGAAATCCCAGAAAGGTTAGCAAACTACAACAAATATTTTTTGTGGCAGATTTTGATGTGAAAGAAAAGAAAATAAGAGTTTGTTTTGGGGCTTTTTTATCTGTAAAAAATAGTTTGTGATTGTTGGTTATTTACTTTTTATTTTTGCATCATTATTGGAAGATGTCTATAAATACTCAAAATACAATAAGCTCTGTAAGGGACAAGAAGACTTAAGATAGATTAAATGTGTTTGTGTTTTCAATTTTTTTTTCCTGGCAATATGCCCAGCAGAATTCTGCAGAGTTGACTGGGGTTACAGTGTTCCTTTGCCTTCAGCACAATTTTCTCCATGATGCTGTATATGCAGTGATAACTGACACACATACATTTATTTTTCTTGCCTTCTGACTGAAATGTCTTACTATAAAAATTTGAAGGCAGAAAAACAAAGATGGGAGAACCTTACATTACCATTTTCCTTCATTTTCTCTCCTGCTTACTCACTAAAATTTCCCTTCTTAGTTAAAAACTCACACCTAAAATTGAATTCATAGTTTTGCCATTCTGAAAACAAAAAAAATCCCAAACAAGCCAAAACACACCACAGCATTTCTACACTTGACTTTAATGTCATGTCAGTCACTTCTGGTAGTTTAAGCATGGTATTTGGTCCACTTCTATTTCCTGTGAAACAAAGCCTGTGCCCTGTTAAAACCTAACAGTTATTCAAAATGGGACTCATGGTGTCAATGAATTGAAATAATTTGTGCATCCTTCTGTACAATATATTTTGGCTTCATTAGTGCAAAGAAGTTTGTTTATATTATTTCTTGCTTACCTTTTGTATCACTTATTTTGCTAAATTAATATCTCTTTGGGGTAGAAGAAAAGAGGAATGTATTCAATAAAAGCTAATTAATGTTTTCAAAATATTTTCTAATGTCTCTTCTGGCAGCACAGTTTAGTAAAGGCAAAGTTGAAGTTCTGTTTCTGTTTACCCTGTAAATTCAGAATAACTGCTGACAGCTGCAGTGTAGAAAATGTCCCATTTGTGATAAATGAGCTGCATGTGTGTCGGTTTTTATGAGTCATCACTGAGCAACTGTCTAACAAGGACCCAAAGATGAAGACCTTTTCCCTTTCTTATTCTAAGGCTTTTGTGTATCCAGCAAAATGCAGGCCTAAATTATACTGGAAGTTATTTGTTCATCAGAACTGTCACAGGCAAGTGATTTTGCTGTGTCTAACTAGGGTTGCTTTCTGGTGCTTCTTAGCTGTATTTTTTACCATGTTCTGCTTAAGCATCTGGGATGTATGTCAGGAAACTTTTATGTTCTTCTATAGTGATTGGTGATATTGAGCAAAAACTAAGGAGCACATAAAAAGGCAGTGTATTCTGAATTTCTCAGGTTTTTGATCTAATGTGTAGGAGAGAGCTTTCAAACTTTGTGACTGAGTTATTCCAAAGATGACTAATGTGGGCAGCTTGGGGGCCCAGTCTCTGCCTTTGGCCTGATGCATAGATGCACATATTTGGGCAAGCAGAAGTCAGAATTTCTAGTTTTAATCTCAAAGTAGAATTATTCAGGCCACCAAAGCTGCAATTTTGCTACTAGTTTACATTTTAGTGATGCGTAATCTAAACTGGTTAGTCAGTTTTGAGACTGCATCTGTTGGAGGATGTGAACAGCTGGCCCTAAGCAGTAAAGCAAAGACAATTTCCAGTGTTCACAGTGAGTGAGCAGTATCTCATCCTTCCAGAGCAGCAATTCTTTCATCGTGTGCCATGCAGTGACTGAGTTATTTGTCAAGTCTGTGGCCTTGTCCTTGCTCTGGAATGTCAATATGCAACTAGAAGATGAACTTAAATTCATAATACCTATGAGATCTATTATATTTGTTTCCTTTGATCCTTCCTGTAATAAGATCCTCTACCAAAAAACATTGCTTGATGTATATGTCACTATTTATTTTCAAGTCTGTGAAGGAAATACTGTGATACCATTTTCTACATGTGACATACTCTGTTTATGATGAATAAAGATACCTTCATTTATCATAAACATATATCCTTTCATTTATCCTTTCAGTGACCAAAAAAAAAAAAGGCTACTGTTTCTGAAGACTTTTCAAAAAACCCAACCAAGCACAACCAAATGATGGTTTGATTCAAGTTAGTGAAATAATGGACTATCTCATGCTTTGATCTCATGATTAAACTAACTAGCTTTCACTTAAATTTATACTAGGTTCAATTACAGTCAAGGTACCTGCATCTCTCAAAGCCTATTTAGAGCTGTCTGGAAGAAAAGTGGATGTGAGCTCAGAGATCCAGTTAAAAGAAACACAGAGTGCCTCCAAAGACGATCATGTAACTCTAAGTGGTAAGGCTTACTAATCTTGACTTCCAATAAATATCTGTCTGGCCTAAGTCAAACACATCTACATTTCTTTATTAGTTTATTGCCCTTGGCAGCTGCTTGTTTAATCTGCTTCACGTTCAGATGTTTGCTTGTGATGTTATTCCCCGTGTTACTGGATGACTTTAAAATTTTATTTGGTAAATTACTTGTGAATGTAATCAACTTCTAATAAAAGTCTTAGAGCCAAATTCCCCCCTAGCATTAGTCCACTGAATATGTGGGAGATAATCCATGGGTGAATTTGACCTATTGCTTTGTTGGCTTAGAAAGTCACGTAGACTTTCCTAGGTAATCTATTATGTTAAAAAATATATAATAATAATTTTTAAAAATATGTCTGTTTCTGAGTCAAAGGGGGAAATAAAAGGGGTATATGGCATATTTATAAATGTATAAGTAGTGCAGGATAGGCTGAGAAATGATGGGTGGGAGATGAGCAGAAGCTGGAGGAAGAGAGAGAACATGTAAAGGTACCTGCAGTTACTGGAAGTATTGTTGTAAGGCATTTAAAATTGAATTTAGGAGCCTGAGTCTTGCTGTTTCCTGCTTTAGAAGCCAGTCATACAATTCACTGTCAGGGTGTGTTTTTCTCTCCCCCACGCCAGATGTGGCTATCTAGAAGTTAAGGCTGTTGCTTTTACCAATTACACAATTTGCTCTAGAGAAAACATTAACTTCATGTGTCTGAGGGCTCCAGCTTTATGCTTGAACGTGTTATGTCAGTGTGACCTGCTGTGATAGCAGATTGGATAAGTTTGAATTTTAAAAGGAAATATGCATAAAAACTCTTTTCTTCCTCAATGTAAGATGGAGATCTCAGAGTCAGGAAAACATTGGAAGTGTAATTATATAATTTTAGTATGTAGCCTGCTTATATATCTCTTCCTGCCTAGAAACAGTAACTAGCACTTAAATTTAGTAGTGGTAATGAAATACAGTTTCTTTAAAAACTGTAATTAGAGGTTGTCAGGCTAGAAATCTGTGGAAGGACCCCAGATTCAAGCAAAACTTGGTGTAATGAATCACCTCAGCAGTAAAACAAAACTTCTCAGTGAATGAGGACCACCAGCCAATCAATCATCTTGCTACTTTGGCAACATTACAGATAAGAGTGGTGTTTCAACTATACAGAGCTGAATGACTTCTCTGGTTTCACAACCCAGTCAGTGTTTATGTGGGACAGTCATCACTGAAGCAGATGCAATTTTTCAACCCACTGTTCTATATGGAAATGATCTTGGCACTTGAGGCCAAAAGTTACTCTGATTAGTTAATTCTCAAATATACATGTCCCAAAGGCACAGAAATCATCAAGTTATGCAGTGACAACAGCACTAGACCAATGATTATCAATTGTTTAAAGAACTTACAGCATTACATAAAAAGGGAGATACTTCCTGCTTCTATTTCTCTTTACCTTACGATGTATTCTTTCTGCACTTGCTCCCTCCTATCAACAATTGTTTCTTCCTAAAGGTGATATTTGGTAATTTTCTTGTATAAGTAGATTCTCAAATAATTGAAAATCATTCAATACAATTTCTGTATCCTGGGAGCATTATTCACTGTTGAAGTTTCAGGTACAAGGTCCATAGCAGTCCTGCTGCTGTGACTGAAGAAATGTAAAATAGAGAGTGAAGAGGGGCTTTGCCGAGTGGTTTAAAAACTGTATCACAAGAGCATGGCAGTCTAGGAGTTTATGCTTTTGAGTTCAAAGATTCGTTTAAAAACAGATGTTTTTTCAGAAAATCTGGTTCTCATGTGAATAACATGGGAACTATGACCTTTTAGGAAGTTTTACTTGCTTCTGGGAATATTTGAAGGTGTTAGAGAGAAGGCTGTCCAGTGGGAAGACAGGGCAGAGTTCTGTGACTTGGGTAAACATGCCCTTATTCCTGCACTTTCCTGCTCTAGTTCTAGTTCCTGCTCTCTAGCCTTCCCTACTGCCTCAGAGCAGTTATCCTGTACACCATCAGCCCCCACTTCCACCCTGAATGGGGTCAGTACACTACAGCCCCACAGGCACTCACATCCAGGGCTTTGCCAGCTAGCCAAGGAATAGAGTAGGATTTAGTGAATCAGCAAGGTGATGGAAGTCTGGATTGAGTGTTCTAGAGACAGAGGGATGAGAGTGTGAAAATGGGTTTGCTCCTTTAGGAAAAGAAGGGGCTTTCCTGCAAAATTGAGAGAGTTGCTGAGAAAGGGAGGGGAACTAGAGAGCAGTGACTGGGAGTTTTTATTCTTTGAAATAATTTGCAGGGGCAAGGCATCTGTTCCCATTGGCATCAGTAGGTAGTCTTGAAAGCAGTATGTATGATATAATGAAATGTTACAAAAACAGAGTTCATGCTAAGCACTGCTCCAGCTTCCATCAGTGGAAGTGTTTGGATGTCTTTAGGGTGCTTGAGTAATTCCAGTAATTTCTGATTGTAATCATGTCAAGGTGTTCTTTCTTTTCCCTGGCAAGAAGAGGAGCCCTTACTGCTCAATATCTGCCTTCTCCCTGTCTCCAGGTGTGCCTGTGTTATTAAATCTTATGCCTGTGGAGGTAATTACCTATAGGTAGTGCATGTGGTAAGAGAAGGAGTAGCAGGCTAAAAGGTGTTAAACACTAAAGCAGAAAATGAACTTAGGAGTCTGTTATGTCAAAGGGGTTGCAAACATGTTGAAGGTCAAGGTTAAAGTTCATATAATTTTGATTTACATGCTTTTTAGGCCATTTTCCAATAAGTTAAGTACAAAGATAGGAACAATTACTTGTGTAGTCCCAAGAGGAGCAATATTTAAATAATATCAGGAAACAACAGTGTTACACCATTGAAAACAAACAGCATATTAACATGATTTTTCTGTGAAACTCAAAATAATCCTTTGGCTTTACATGGCATTAGTAATACTTTGCTGGAATGTGTCCAGTTTTGAGTCCTGTGCTTCAAAACTGTGGAGTCTCTAAAAGAGAACATGTGATCAGAGTCCTAAAATCATGATTAACAAGAGAAGACTGGTTCTCCCCATGGGTTGTGGTGAGAAGCACCTTCCTCCTTACAACAATCGTTCACTCAGGCATGCACTGAAATATTACAACTTTCACATCTGCCTGATGTTCCCTGCTGGAGCAAAGGGGATCTAGACAGATGTTTCCTGCCATCAGGAATAATTACTTCTCAGTGCTCACTCAGTGGTCCCTTATACAGTAGTACTGGGAGAGCAGCCTATGGAATGCTGTGGCCTTCCCTTTAGGATTGCTTTAAGGCCAGTGTGCCAGAGGGGGCTGACTGCATAAATCTCTTGTACCATGCACAAAACTTTATGGATGGATGTGTTTAAGTCTTCATTATGAAAATTCTATAGTATTTACTCCAAGGTAATGTCTGTGTTTTTAGCAGCCTGGAGTTCAAGGGTTGAATACAAACACAGCTGAAGGGGCAGTGAATAACATGAGACAAGCAACTTGCCTTTAAAAGGGAAATAACTGAAAGAGCTTGTATTATGTCAGTCTGCTGAAACTTCAGGTTTTATCTGAAGCTTACCAGCTGCCCCAGTGTAGAGCTTTTTCTCCCACTGTGCAGCTGTCTTGGGTTTGTTGCAGTCAGCATTGCAGTTCTGATCCCAGGAGTAACACTATCTGCTGTCTTGCCCCCCCGTTTAGTCTGTTCTCAAGGCACTTCAGAACTTTCCTTCTTTCTTAGAAGCAGTTTTTATTGACTCTTGGCCACTAGAATTGAGTGGGAAGAGCTTTGTTTTATAATGTCCCTCTACACATTGCCCTCTGTGAAGCCTTGATCCTTAAGCAATATCTTAAAAAAAATAAACAAAGACCCAGGTTGTATCTGGAAAAGATTACATTCCTTCGAGTCAAATAGAAAGTTCATCCAACTTTTATTAAACACATTAGATGAGATGCTATCCTACAGATTTTTATTGGTTTCAGCTTGCATTCAACTCAAGCTGTTCACAACATTTTGATATATACCAAAGTCCAAACACTACCAATGAGCAACACTTAAAATATGATCCTCTTCTTGTGTTTTGTGGTATGAAAATAGAGCTCTCAACTTCTCCAGTCTCCAGGAAGGCAAGTAAATAAACAGTCAGTACTTGACTGTGAAGTTTTGCAAAGGTGTTACCTTCCTTTAAACACCACACACTGGGGAGGGGGAAAAAACACAACCTTTTTCCTGGGCTTTAAATTGAAGGGTATACACAGCATAATGGTGTATCTGTCTTCTCCTGAACTTAGGCTGCTGTCTTGACTGGTAGGTTTTGAAATTAATTTCCTCCCCTCCCCAACCTCCCTTCTCAGTCCAGGAGGGTGTTTGCTTTTGTGATTTAATCAAGCTAGTAAAGTCTTCCTCAAAATCCACTTAGGTTCTCATGGCATTCAGAGTACAAGCAGTGAGTACAGTTAAGACCCTAGCGGTCATCAAAAGGTCTCCAACTAAACCTTGTTGCTTGATTAGTGCCTCATACATAAAGTAATTTAAATATAGGAAATAACTTCGAACCTCCTGCTAGTGATGGGCTTAATAACCTTAATATTTGCCTCACAGGCAAATTTCCAGAAGTATAAGGAACAAAACTTTTTTCTACATTCACATAGGAAAAACAAAATGAGAAGCAGAGCTCAGACAGCAACTCGGCTTTAAAATGGCTCTTGTAAATTTGTTCCCGTGTTCCTTAAACTCTTCTTTTTTACCAGGGTGTAAGCAGTGCATTAAACCATTTACAGCACTGATTCTGTGCTTCAATGTTTGTTTCTTGTACAGAAGTGCAAGCCATAGTCACAAAAACATGAGAGAGGGAAACTGAGACCAAGCACTCCAATATGCACCTTCTGGAAATACATTTCTGCCCTGCATTTCTGTCCTCTCTCCCTAAGAGAAAAAACTATATTTTTAGTGTTCTACAGCTCTGTTTAAAGTATCAGCTGAAATTTTCTTTTATACTTCTTTGTTGTAGAAGCATTCAAGGTTCAATTTCTTGTCACCTGGAGGCTGTTTCCTGTTTAAAAACCAGACTGATTAAATGTTTTAAGTGTTATCTATGTTTAAAAGACAGATTCTGTTTTAATTTTTGTTCTTTACTCTCTGATACAATCCTATTGAAAATTAGTGATTTGGGAAAGCTTTGAGGAACTGAACTTTCAAATTTTAATGGAATCCATATACAACACATTTGTCCAACTTGGTGATTCATCACAGATTTAAGTCTGCAAGTTAGATGATGAGTAGAGGTCTGTGGATTTTGTTTTACTGTAGGAATGTTACTGACACTGAGTGTGGTTGAGAGTGCTGCTGTCTGGAGCAATGAGGAGTGCACAAATTGTAGCAGGACATCCCCTTGGAGACACCTGAAGGCATGTTGTAGTCTGATAACAAGGGACACTGAAGTGACTCTAACATTGTTGGACTTCTCTGAGAACTCTGTACTTCCAAACCATACCTCAGCCTATTGTGAATTGCTGTGGGTTTGGCCCATAAACTTAAATCAGTCCCACTTAGAGCTGCTAAAGCACAGAAACACTATTGAAAAGTTCTGGAACAAAGACCTGAGTTGTGGAAACCAATGCAGTGATGTCAGTTGGAGTTTTGCCACTCTTTTTGCTGTGGCCAGAATTTAATTTCAGCTGTGTTACAGAGTAGAGCATGTTTGCAAAACTGGTTCAGAATCTGCTTCCCTGCCATCCCTTGTGTTATTCCAGGCTCAAATTATTCTAAACTTAGAATTCACACAGTTAAATGAACACTAAAGTAATAATAAATGATATTTTGTAAAGATAAACCAAAGTGAAGGTTGATCTCGTGATAAAGGCACTGATTTGGGGACTTTAAAGATCCCAGTTTAATTCCCAATATGGACACAAAACTTTTGTATAAATTTGGAAGGTCACTTATTCTCTATTGGCCTCACTTTCTTAATTATAAAATGAGAATGAGTTGAACTCTCTTCTTTGTTATACAGTGAGCTTTTCAGAGCATGACTGTGAATACGAAGACTCTGTGAAAAATGTAACAAGACACATACCTCATGGTTGTGGGGGTTTTTAGGCCATTATCATAAGGAAACAGTAATAGTAGCAAAATATCCAGGCATCTGGACAATAAGGTCTTACCATGTCTCTATTCAGTGTTTACAATAAAAATCTTTGAAATTACTTAGATCAGCATCTCATGTAGAGTCATGGTTTAACCAGAATGGCTACTGAGCACCAGGCCGCCACTCACTCCCCACCAGTGGGATGGGGGAGAGAAACAGAAAAGTAAAAGTGAGAAAAGTCATGGTTGGGATAAAGAGACTTTGAAATTAAGACTTTGATGGATAAAGCAAAAGCTATGCACACAAGCCAAGTAAAATAAGGGATTCTTTCACTACTTCCCACGGCAGGCAGGTGTTCAGCCATGCCCAGGAAAGCAAGACTGTATTTCGTGTAACAGGTACTGGCTCAGATAAATGCTATCATTCTGAATGTCCCCTGATCCTCCTCCTGCCTGCTCTGATGCAGAACATGACACCATACAGTTCAGAATATCCCTTTGGTCATTTGGGGTCCTGGCAGAGATCAGTATTAGAAGAAGAAAAGAGGTCTTGATACTCTGAAAGGGCCACTCGGAAACAACAAATTTTATATATTGTCAAAACTGTTTTCATCAGTGTTGGTCCATCCTAGCTACTATTAAAAAAAAACCTTATCTCATAGAAAACCAGAACACGTAGGGCTTGTGTGGCAAGGTTGCTGGGAGGTGCTCTAGGTGTGCCCTCTGTTAGAAACTGCCAGAAGCTTCCCCTGTGTCCTGCTCCAAGATGGATCCATCACTGGCCAGGGTTGAACCCATCAGTGATGATGAATAACAGAGTTAAAGAGGAAAAACCCTACTGCACACCAGCAGCTGGAGAGAGGAGTGAAAATACGTGAGAGAAGCAGCCCTGCTGGCTGGTGCAGAAGCAGGGGCAGGAGGTGCTCCAGGGTAGAGATTCCCCTGCAGCCCCTGGAGGGCTGCAGGGCTGCAGAGATCCTGCAGCTTGTGGAGGACTCTGTCAGAGCAGGAGAAGAGCACAAGGAGCTCTCCTCCTGCAGAGGAAGGAGTGGCAGAGATTATGTGTGAATTGACCAAAACCCTCATTCTCCATCCCCCTGTGCCTCTGGTGGGGAGGAAGTAGAGAAATCAGCAGTGAAATTAAGCCTGGAGCAAAGGGAGGGGTGAGTGGGAAATGTTTTTAAGATTTGGCTTTATTTTTATTACCCTTCTCTGAGTTGATTTGGAATAAATGAAATTAGTTTTTTCCCAAGTCAGGTCTGTTTTCCCTGTGACAGCAATTGGAAACTGGAATCTCCCTGCCCTTATCTTGATCCATGAGCCTCTTGTTATATTTTCTCTGGCCTGTTCATTTGAGGAGGAGCGTGGTAGAATGGCTTTGGTAGGTACCTGACAGCCAACTGGGGTCATCCCACTGTAACACATTTCTTAGCTTAGAATAAAAAGTGCAGTATTATATAATAAAAACCACTACTCTATTGTAAAGATGTATTATGGGAAATTAGATAAATGCAAAAAAAATGTATCAAGAAGGAAATGTCTCTGCTAAAAGTACACAAATTCTACCAAATACGAGTGTTATAAGTGCTACCAGACAGCTTGGAAAAAAATGACAATATGAAGATGATGTGTTTACTGTGTGTCAAATTAAACTAAGACAACTCTCTTTTCCAGGTCACATGAATCAAAGGGATGAAACAGACAAATGGATTAAGGCTGACACACAAAATGGCAAAGTGTGTCTTAAAAGCCAAAGCTGGATCCAGTCTGTCAAGCTGAAGAGTTCTTAAAGGTGAAATAGGCCAAAGAGACTAAATCAAGAAACTACAAAGGAACATTTCTGTAAAATTATGAAACTTTTTGGATGAATATTCTTAATATAAGAGAGACACTATTAAAAATGAGAGCATTTTAACCCAAGATTTGCCTGTGACAGTGCTGGTGCTAAACAGACTGGTTTATTTTAGTGCCTTTCAGGAGTGAGATGATCTTACGTATTCAGAATTTATGTAAGTTGACCCTCTTACCATATCAGTTTAAAAGCTGGTAACTTTCAAACAAAAGTTTGGAGTTGTCATTTAAAAATAAAAAAAGCATTTTCAACACTTCCAAGATGACATGCTTTGCAAGCTCTGTTATACTTTTAAAATAATTGTCTCAATACTGTGGGAATTCTACTGGTTTATGCAAAATGCAGAGAATTTTCTTCAACCAAATTGTATCATGGATAGGAAAAAATCACTTTCAGTGTGGTTCTTATGTGGTCTTTTCATCTGGTGTTTGAACCCTGAGCAGTTCCTGCCTGGGCTATGGGTACTCTGTGTAGAAATACTTCTGTTAAATGGCAGAACTTGCTTCATGTCATCCTGAACCTCTGGTTTGTGGCCAGAAAGAAGAACTCCAGCTATGTCTACCACTGCTTATCTACAAAGAAAAGATTTTAAAATAAATAAAAGTACCATGGATCTGGCTGATTTCAAGGAGGAACACTCCTCCAGCTGGACTTCAGGAGAGAGTCCACCTGAACAATCCCCTGAAGGAAAAGCTGCCATAGAAAGGCAGTGTTGCCCAAGAGCTGGAATCTCTTTGTTTGCTCAAATTCTCTGCAGTGACTGAGAGCCCTGTCCTGCAAAGCTGCCAGGCAGGAAGGCAGAGAGGGAGGTGGGGGGAGCAGGTGGGTCTGCACAAGGGCAGGCTCGATTTTTGTGGAGGGTTCTGTGTCACTGTAATACAAACACACAGTAAATTAAATGGAGCTTTTAAAAGCCTTTCCATGCATCTCTATGGCACCTTATAAAAGCAGTAGTGAAATTTGTGTTTTAAGCTGAAATGTCAGAACCCTTGCCAGCTGAGGGGATGGCAGGGAGCGGGAGAGAATTCAGACTGTCAGCTCAGGCTTTAAGTCTTGTATATATGTGTATGTTCTCTAGGTCATAATGGTACATTATGAAATTAACTTCTTTGCCACAGGATTCCCCCGGAGATATAATTGCCCCTTGCTAATGGACTTCAAGAGTCAAGGGCAGCATATCTACTGTAATTCAGGGCGGTTAAAACTCCACTTTTTGTTTATTGTTGTGTGTACTGTTTGTTGGGATGCGGTGGGCACTGATACATATGACAAATTATATATATTTTTAATATAAACACTAATATATAAAACATTTCTAATAGTATTACTAAAGGCATTACAATATTATTGGATATGCACTTATACTTTTAAAAGTTACAAAATTAATAAATTATAATGGTTTTGGATATGCAGGAAAATATTTGAAACTAATGATTTCTATGCCCTGCTGCAGCCAAAGTGAAAAAAGCACCTCATAATTCACATCACATGAAAACACGAAAACAGTCTGGTAGGTACTTCACAAAATTGAATCCATTTAATAGTCCCATTATTCACCTGAAATACAAAGCCTGTCAACCTCTAAGATTAAGGTTGTGGTTTTTGAGACTGCTGCATCAGCAATTTAGGGGAGAACATAGTAAGAAAACATGTTATTTGTTCCATATTGAAAAGAAAGCAAACTCAGACTTTGAATTAATTAATTTTCTAAATCTAGCAGGAATTAAACATCAGACTTGTTAGTTACTTGCTTAAAGAAGTTTAAATTAGCCTGCAGAAAAATTGTGCTACTACTAAAGCTACTGATTATATTCATTCCAAGTAATACATGTTGAGACCAGCTAGAATGTTAATATAAAGGTCAAGAATGAGTTGAAGGAGGACAAACCCTTGTGAGTTTTCCCAAAGGCATTAACAATGTCTTGTTCTGCTCTAATGAGGTGAAACTGTATTTTTCTCTAGACAAGGGAAGATTAGTAGGTTATCAGCAATTAGAATTTGAATGGCGAATCCCTTCTGTGCCCATATATCTTTTCTTGTCCATTTGATGAGAAGACAGTCTTGTAACTGGTACAAATTTATACTTTAACACTTTTTTCCTTGGTACTCCCTTTAATTTGATTCTCCTGCTCTCTCAGCTGCCAGCCAGCCACAGTTCAGACCTGCAGACCTGAACATTAGCTTGTTCAGAGAGCTGGACTCAGCCCAAGAGGCTTTTATGAGAATGAGGGCTCTGGGTGCCCAAGTGACTGTTGAGAAGTGGAGAACTGTGCTTAAATGCATGGGTGTAGTTGTGTATTAAAGAATCTGTAGTTGCTGCCTACTCACTCCAACTCCTCAAGAAGGCTGTACTTGATGGGTACCAGCCACATCAAGTGTGAAGTTCTCTGGGGAGTCAGAGTGTTTATGTCCTGGAGAGGACTTTCATGGCAAACAAAGCCTCCAACACTTGCAGATTTATTCATTGCTTACTCTGCATGGTACTACAAAAACTTTCATTACTGAAAAATCAAGACAGCTTGAATCAACATCTGAGAGTTAGCAGTGCTGTCTGAGTGCAGCTGTCTTGCTTGAAGGCATTGATACTCCTGTGAAAAAGATTTGCTATGCTTCCTTATTAATGCAACAAATGGCCTTTTATTAAAATGTGATTAGTTTTAAGAAAAAATAACAGTGGTCTTTTTATGCTCTAGAGAAAAGCCCTTGAACTGTAGAGATGCTGCACAATTTCTTCATTTTTCATTTTGAAGAATTTGTTTTTTCAGGCTCTGATCTGTGTTTTTTGGTGAAGGTGGTTATGTTAGCATCCCAGTCATATCCAAGCCAGGAAGGACGGTCAGCATCATTATGTTCCTCTTTCTCCAGTTCAAGACAGCTTGTGTATTTCAAGACAGCTTGTGTGCAACAAGAGTTTAAAAATAATAATGACAAAATTTTTCTGCGGATGTTTTTACAAAGAACACTAAAAGCAGCTTAATGAGGAAAAGTTCCTTGGATTAACTAAAATGATCAATATTATAAGGGTGTTGTGGAAAGTAAACTAGAAAATAATTGGTTAGGTCATAGAGTCACAGAATGAGTTAGGTTGGAAGAGGCCTCTGGAGAGTGTTTCAACACTTGCTTTAAGTGTATCCAGCTAGACCAGGGATGAAGGTTGCAGAGTCTCTGGGATTCTCTTCAAGAGTTTGACTAGCTTCCTGATTAAAAAATTGAAGTTTCCTTGTAATCAGAATGTAGTCAGAATTTTACATATGCCACTGTCCTATCGGTGCACCGTTGACAATGGTCTGGTTCTGTGTTCTGTATGCTCTGATGAGTTACAGACAGCAATAAGTTCTCCTCCATCTCGAGCCTTCTCCTGGGACTTAGCAAAGCAATTCTCTGAAGGTTCTTCACAGACCACATGCTCCAGCACTTTAATGATCTTGGTGGGCTTCATCCACACTTGCTGTAGTGTGTCAGCATCTGCCTGAACACAGATCTGAGAGGGTAATGCCACTGACATAACAACATTCTCTTTGGAAGAAAATATAAAACCAAACAAGATAAATAAACCAGCTACATCCAAAGATATTACCTTTGGCAAAGCATTTCCAGGGTGTTTTCTCATAGCTCTGTAGGAAGGCTATAGTGACTGAGCAGGTGCCTCTATTTTTCTATTGGAACCAGCATTTTTGGCACCTACAAGTATTTTTACCCTTTCCTCATTCACTTTCTGCTTGCTTTTTGGCCAGCCTCTCTACTGTAGGTATCTTCTGTCACCCACCTCTTTTAACATGTATTGTTTCAGAAATGGAATTGAGTACACAATGGGCAGGCTACAGGAGCTTTATGGTTACCTGCATGCCCTGGCTCTGGACCTGCCCCAAGGCTGTGTTCTGCAGCTTCTGTGACAGCTGAACCAAAAGAGAATTGACTGTGATGCCCAAGCCTACCCATGACCCCTCAGATCCCCCTCAACATTTTGTGGCCACTGTCCTTTTGCACAATTAGAACAAAAAACTAATAAACTAGATCAAAATTTGAGAAAATCAGGCGTCCTGAGTGAGACACTCTAAAAAGAAGAGCAACTCTTCCTTTTTCAGCAGTGTCAATCCAGCAATTTTTGTTACCTTCCCAAGTTGAAGAAACTGAACTCACCACTTGCAGTCTTGTGAATGTCTCTTTCTTTCCATGCCTTGTGTGACCTGGCTGCCAGCCCAGTCCTGCTGAGCAGAGACCCTCCTGCCCGGCCTCCCCCGCCGCCAGCTCTGCGCTCCAGAACCCCCCTGTGCTGAGCGTACTCCTGGGCAAGAGCCAACTCTGCTTCTCCCATCCTTTCCAGGAGATTCAACCTGATCTGGTGTGTCACAGCCACAGCAAGGCAGCCTTTCTCCCTGCTGCTAAGCTCTGGAAAAATATAATATACAGCATCCAGACAATAGTGGAAAAAAAAATCCAAATTGAAGTGCTCTGTTATATGCCAGTAATGTTGCTACAGTGGTTTTTGTGTTTGTTTCCCAAAGTGGAAATGCTGGAGATGGTTACAAGGGGCAGATGTGCCCAGCTATAATGCTTGCACCACTACAGCAGGAAAGGGAAGTGGGCAGAGTGGAAAAGGAACAGAATTAGTGAAGCAAGAAGGGCTTGTTTTCAACCACTGCAGGATATTTTTTTTATAAAATGTCCAACACTGACACACTCTATGAGCCACAGGAACACAAGGCTGCATCTGTTTTTATATTAGGGAGGCCTGCACCATTGAGGAATGTGTGCACAATTTATATGAGCTATAAGCTCTGACCTATAAAAAATCAACTCATCCAAGTCCAAATTCCTGTTTTTCATGGAAAGTGCGATGTATAGTGGCTGTCTGAAGCATGTATAAGGGGAGCTGTTACTACTTTTTTGGTAACTTATGATGTCCCATGCCTGGAGGTACAATTGAGTGGTTTGCCAGAAACAGCCATTCATTAATCATCAACACATGGTAAAAAGATTGTTTTTTTAAGATATACTGTCTATGACAGAGCTTGATTATTTTATTTATTTATTTATTTGCTGTCTTAAATGAGCCAATTGATGAATAAAAGTATTTCAGCCAATAATTACAGTTATCTTTGGCAAAACAACTATCTCTTAGTATAAGTCAGACAAAGTACTGGCCCAAACACAGGGCTTGAGCAGCACTGGAATACCTAATTGAATCCTTACCTAAAGTTTGAATCCATTTTACTGAGAGGGGGTAACTGGGAAATACAGTTCTGCAATATGGTCTGAATCCTGAGCCATTCCAAAATTCAACAATTTTTCAGAATCACAGAACGTGCAAAGTTGAAAGGAACCCACCAGGATCATCAAGTCCAACTGCCAGCCCTGCACAGCACCATTCCCAAGAGTCACACTGTTTGCCCAAGAGCATTGTCTCAACACTTCTAGAACTGTCAGGCTGGTGCTGTGACCACTGCCCTGGGAAGCCTGTTCCTGTTTGACTTGGTCCATCATAATAAAAAGCAGAGGT
Source organism: Taeniopygia guttata (assembly GCF_048771995.1). NCBI lineage: Eukaryota > Metazoa > Chordata > Aves > Passeriformes > Estrildidae > Taeniopygia > Taeniopygia guttata. The sequence goes on from NC_133025.1 coordinate 12,192,832, forward strand.
TTTGAAAAAAAAACTTTTTGAGCTGAGGTTACAGAAACCAATCAACAGTAAAAAGTAATGGAAAATAAAAACTCAAACATGGGAGAAATGTTTATAGTGCAAATACAGGAGAAATTAGACAAGTGGAGGCAGGGAGCTAATAAGAAAAGCAGGAAGTGTTCTGCAGGCATGCTCCAGGTTACAAAATGTGATAAAGACTATATAGGATGTGAAGTATTCAGAGGTCCATGTCAGCTGCAGTAGTTTTATCTTTTTATGGCATCCAGTTCGTGTGCACTCAGTGACTGAAACATGGCACTCCAGGAGCCACTGTGTCACTTCCAAAAAGAGAATTAGTCAGTGAGAAGACAGTACTGTATTTTTGTTGCTTGTTAAACAGAAGACTAAGGAGTAATTGCTGGTCTTTTACCAAATCATGTGTAGGAGGTCTTCATTTCCAATTTCATGTTTGTTGGATCTTTCCTCCCCTGAGACCTGAATATTTGGATAACACCTAAGAAATTCTGCTTTTTCAGGAAAAAAAAAGAGTTCTTGCAATCTCATTTCTAACCAACAGCAGCCATTAGAAAACACTACAACAACAAAACCAAACAAAAATTAAAGTTTTCTCCAAGTGTTAAATGTATCATAACTATTAAGACCTAATGTAATTTTTGTTTAAAAGGCAAAAATTGTAAGAGGAATTGTTGATGAGTTTCTTGTTAATAGCATAGTCATGAGTTTAGGAGAAATGTAACCAGTTGTATGTTAGTGCACACAAGAAAGAAGGAAGCACCTAATTTTGCTCTCAAATAAGATCTTTTCAGGAAACCAAGCTGTTACAGATGAGATGTAGTGTGGGAAAAGCAGAAGATTAGCTGGCTTCTCTGTCAATGACAAGTTTCCTTTCTCATTTGCATCTAGAAATGTTAACACAGAATGTTTTACAGGGAACAGAAATGTTTCTCTAGAGATGCCAGTGTGGTATTTCCTACAGGAGTAGTCTTAAGGAAATCAAACTGACACAACCTTTTCCTACATTATGAAGAGCAGTGAGTTAGGCTATTTTTCCTCTAGCAGAAGAAATCAATTGTACCAGCATTATGTACTTCCACATTAGAATTATCCACAATTCTTTCTGCCATTTAGAAACTGGATTAACTGAAAGGTCATTAGTCTCTGGATACAGAAACATGCAGCAGGATACCAGGCCATAGACCTTTTTTTCCTTCTAACATTTATTAAACCTGGAAGCAGGGCAGTATGTTGGCAAATATAATCTCAAAATCTACCTGATACTTAATGGAAAGAATGAACAATTGAAAACCCATAACTGTTTCCTATGAAGCTGCATTGGACTGAAACTTGAAGAACTTTGTGGCTCCACATGTTTTCTATTTTAATCTATCAAAACAGTAAAAATAAAAAAATAAAAAAAAAAAAAAAGAATGTGCACAATAAAAGAGAAATGACTCAATACTTGCAAGGTTTAGTCTATTAAGAAATGTCTGCTAGGACTGGCTAGTGTTTAGCAATAAATAATGGGGAATTCCTTTGGAACAATGTAGTATTTTATGCCACAGATATTTTAAGGCGAGTTTAAACTAAAAACATATTTATTTGATTGCTTATTTAGAACCTAAGCCACTAGCATATTTGATTCTACAGATGAATGTGATTTTTTACCTAGATGACCTCTTCCATCTCCTTAAACAGGGAATGAAATTTCTCTACAACGTAGGTTTCACACCCTCAGAAGATAAATTACACCTGAAACCAGCCTTTACCTTCTGTGAAAATCTAAGAACCTGAATATATTTCTAAGAGTTAGTCTGAAAACAGAATTAGGGCCCATTTTAGTTTTTCTGACAATCTATTGCTTCTCATTCATTACTGAAAACATACAGGTTGTGAAAGAAACACATGGTTTTATGTGACAGCAACAATACTGTCATTGCTTTTGATGTTGTTGAAAAGCTACAGCAAGATAACTAACTCTAGAATCATGCCATATTTTCCTGTGCTTTTGATGTGGTTATTGGCAGAAGATAAAATTTTTCTCAATGTTACCATATAGGCCTTGAACTGCAATTAAAAAAAACCTGGGAAACATGCAGGATGTGGAATGTATCAGAATCTAACTGTGAACTCACTTTTATCTTATGGATATCATTCCATCTGGATGCAGCCAGTATATTCTGTGGCCTGGCAAAATCTAGGGTGGGATATCTTTGGACCTGTTGGAAGGAACAAGCAAAAAATGTTCAGGACTGCATTATTCTGCATAATCAATCCACCTAGTAAGTGTTGTCTGAGACTCAGATGGTGCAGGGGTTTCCTATCACTGAACATGTGGTGTGAAGGGTTAGAGACTGAGGCTGGCAAGGAAAAAAAACATCCACTGTCCAGAAAATTAGACTCAAGAAAATAAAATTGGCAAACTTGACCTAGTTCTAAACATCACAAAAAGGGCAAAGATAACACTGGGTGGAGACATGTGTCTCATGGTTGCCTTTTTGTTTTGCAAAGATGTGTAACTCTCCAGGGTTATCTTTAGAGTAAAAATAACCAGTTGGGAAATTCCTTGGCTGGGTTAGAAGAGTTTAATCAAGACCTTTGGAGAACCCATTGCACATGGGACTCTTAGGCAGAGGCACAATCCTGGGTCATCCCAGGCCACAATAATGAAAATGGGTTTCTGAGAAGTCGTGTAAGCTCCTTGATGATGGCTCAGCCAACACAAATTGGAATTTGCGCAAATTTCTGTTTCCATTACATCTCACTTCTACAGGAAGATGGATCAGCAAGCAGAATCAGAAAGGGCTGACACGCTGCTGCTCTAAACAGAGATATGAAGTCACAGAATAAACAAGTCAACAACAGTAATCTGGGTATAAAAGAAAAACCCTTGAGGCTTAAGATGAGAAAAACTGTAAATCAGAAAATTATTAAGAGATTAAATTAATCTGAATTAATTAATTTTTTTCAATTACTACTGTTGCATACCAATCCTTCAAAGCACTTTCTGTATCTAACAAGTGTTTAATTAGAAGTAGAGATTTTAAGGAGAGAGTTCTGAGATGACATTGAAAAAACATGTCTGAGAGAAGTGAAGAAAATAAGACCAATGACAGCAGAATTGTTTGTGGTAAGACAGGGAAATAGTAGAGGAGAATTTGGAAAGTGTGAAGCACACTGGAAATACCTTTTGAGTTATTAAGCATATGTATTGGTCTCGTGGTCTCTAAAGCAGCTATTAAACCCTGGAATGGCTGAGCAGGAAGTACAGTGCTTGCAGAGGACCTCTCAGAGTACAGTTAGAGCTCTCCTAGCATAGGCTCTCTATATAGGATGGTATTTTAGATTTCTTACTCTCATAAAGGTTTATTAAGTTACATACTCAGATATATCAACCATGTCTAAACTTCAGTTCCTTTCCAGTTTCAGCCCTGTGGCATGTCTGGACACTCTGCTGTTCTAGGTGTACAGGGCCTGGTCTGTAATGCTCTTAACCCCCATGGAAGGGTGGTGGACATCAAATCCACATATTTTGAGACTCACAGGACTCAACTCAGTTCTCCCAATTTTTAAGAAGGGTAAAGAAGGAAAGTTCCGGCAATTATAGGCCCTCCAGTCTCACTTCAGTGCCTGGTAAAATTTTTTATTTTTTTAGTTATTAAAACTGGTTATTGTTATTATAACTGGTTATTTGGTAATTGGTTATTATATCTCAGAAGGTTATTCTGAGAGTAACTGAGAAATATTTAAGAGACAATGCAGTCATTGGGCACAGCCAGCATAGGTTCATGGGGGGGAAGTCCTGCTTAACCAACTTAATTTCCTTTTATGACAAGGTCATTCACCTAGCTGACCAAAGGAAGCCAGTAGATATGGTGGGTTTGGATTTTAGCAGAGCTTTTGATACTGTCTCCAAAAGTATCCTGGATAAACTGTCCAGCACTCAGCAAAACAAGTCCATAATACACTGGATATGCAACTGGCTCACAGGTTGGGCTCAAAGTGTTACAGTAAATGAGGTTATATCAGGTTAGTGGCCAGACACCAGTGCTCAATTTGTAATGTTTTTATAAATAGTCTGGATGCAGGAATTAAATGTAAAGTGTGCCAATGATACTAACAAGAGTCCCTGCAGGGTAGAAAGGAGCTCAGAAAGATCAGGACAGACTGAAGAGCTGGGCAATTACTAGCTGCATGAAACTGAACAAGAGCAAATACTCAATTTTTCACCTGGACTGGGGTAAACCTGGTTATACATATGCACTGGGGGATGAAAGGCTGGAGAAAAAGCCCTGCAGAAAGGGATCTGGGCGTTTGGGTCGATGGAAAGTTGAACATGAGCCAGCAGTGCCCTGGCAGGCAGGAGGGCAACCCATGTCCTGGGGGCATCAGGGACAGCATCGCCAGCTGGGCAAGGGAGGGGATTGTCCTGCTCTGCTCTGCACTGGGGTGGCTTCATCTCGAGTGCTGGGGGCAGTTTTGGCACCACAATGCAAGAAAGACATTAAACTATTGGAGACCATCCAGAGAAAGGTGACCAAGATGGTGAAATATCCTGAGCACAAGAATTACAAGGAGCGGTTTATGTCATTTGGCTTGTTCAGCTTGGAGAAGGGAATGCTGAGGGGGAAGTGCTGACCAGTGATAAGGCACAAGCTGTGTCAGGGGAAGTTCAGACTGAACTTTAAGAGAAGGTTATTTACTGAGAGATTGGTCAGTAAAAAAAAACCTGGGGAAGTGGTCACAGCACTTGACTCAGTTGCTGTAACCGTGCTGCGTTTTGAGCACAGGCACATATCTGCTGCCATATACTGACATTCAGTCATTGGGAAACAGGCCCCACAAACCCTTGGAGTGAGCTCAGGTACACAGTATGATGGCTGAGACCATTAAGTCCAGCCTGGTTTTCTCATTCATATTCCCATGTGTCTTTGAGGTAGTGTCCTTTGTCTGCAGAAACTTCCCTAAGAGGACACTGTCTGCCATAAAGAGGCAGAGTCTGTATTTCTCTTCACTTCTGGCTGACACTGGAATGTGTAGATAACCCTGCCAGACCACTGGAGTCCTAAGGCACCGGTGTGGACAGCTCCTAGATAAAGAAGCTAGATGGCTCAAGCCAGATACCTAGCATGGCACCATGATGCCAGTGAAGAAAAGAAGCTCATGTTTTGGGGTTTACAACCACCTCTGAAGTAAGATTAGGAAATGTTTTCTTGGTAGTTTTTCTGCAGTACAGTGTCGTGAGAATCTGGAGTTGCTCACAGGCTTTCCAAAGATATTTCAGGTATTGTCAGTAAGATGAATACAACCTGAGATGTCCAAGAAGGGGAGATAATGGCAGGCTGCAGCAAAGTATTGGATACGTGTATCAATCATCTGTAAATGAAGCAACAAGACATGCAGAAGTTAGAAGATTATTGAATAGCTGAAAAAAATGTACAGAGCACAACTTTAGTGTCCGATTGGAAGGAAAACTATGTTTTAAAATTGAAGTAAGGTTTTTGGCACAGCAGAATTTTTAATCTCTGCAAGAGGCTCCACAGAAACTGTCACTTTCTAATATTAGATATTAGTTAACTGTGATTGCAGTCTAGTTTTAAATATTGTGGGGTTTTTTCACCTACTGAGAATGGTTTAACTTTCCCACCCATATATGTGCATGCAGCACATAGAAACCCTTAGTATTCATGCTATTGCATTGCTCTAAGTTATTAGGATGCACTTGTATCACTTTTTAAACTCAGTTCTCTGTTACAAATGAGTGTCTAACACCAAGACTATTTGAATATGTGGTTGGCTTTTTTTAGCTCTGAAGGACAACTTCTTAATTTCACCTCATAAGTCCATTTTTCAGGAACTGATACTCATTGCCATTAATGCTAGAAGTTTAATTTGAGAAAAACATGACACGCAGTCTTCAAGGTACATAAGCAGCCATGCAAGCTAATAATTGCTCCACTGACCTCAGCGGAACAGTCAAGGATACATTATGCACGTACTTTAATTACCTTGTTCATTCAGGACCAAAAATCAAGAGGGAGCATAGTAAAAACCTGTTAAAGACATTTGATTAAAATCACTGGGGTGGTAAAAAGAGAGATGAGGATTTCACTTATACTGAACAGCCAATCTCATGAGAATCTATATGAGACAAGGTGGCAAGATAAAGCTGGGGCCTGGGGTTGTGGAAAAAAGGGTTAGCACACTCTCTCATGATAGTCCTCCTGCTACATAGAGCAATGTACATGTACTTTGTTTATTCCAGATCTGTTTATATGCTCAATATTAAGATCTACAATAGATTAATAAATAGATCAAAATATTATTAAGTAGATTCATATTCTCATTTTTAAAAAAGGTGCTTACTCTGAAGTCAGTAACTGATATCAGATGCATTTAGAAAAATCTACATTTGTCATACACTGGATCCTATTCACTTTAGAGAACTGAGTGACAGAATTCATTGTTCATTCTATTGTGTCTTCAGAACTTAGCTATTTAAAAGGCCAATTCATTTAGCCAGAGATTTATTTTCAGTTCTTACTGTATTTTTTTGTGTGTAGACTATTTCCCACAGCAACTTCATTTTTTTCCTATGAAATAAGAATTACCCTTGAATCAGGAATAAGGCTCAGAACAGAACTGCTGAATATTTTATACAATCAGCATTTGCAAAATGACTTGTACCTGCCCTAGGCATACAGAACCATGGCATGGAGACTCACAGCACCTCCACTGAAGTCACTGGAGTTTGCTGAAAGACAATTAATTTGCCTCAGAATATAAGATTAAAGCTATAAACTCTTCTAATTTTAGAGTAATATGCATAGCACATTCAAAATACCCTATTTATATATCAATTTAATATTTTAATATTATAAATGAATATTCTATATTAATTTAAAAATTATTTTTCTTTAAAATAAGATACCTGATGTTGCAGGACACATTAACATTTATCCTTTGGAACAGGTTCATTCCGACTTTAATCTCCTGACCATTTTTAAACAGTTTCTGAGTGGAAAATATTTCTTTACTTAGCAGCTGAATACCCTCAATTTACATTACAGATTGGCAAAGGATTTGTAAGACCCATTAGCTTTAACATCCACAGGTGTACCCATCTCATTTTATGGAGCTGCAAGCTGGATTCAAGTCAAAAACTTGTAAACTTATGGGTAGGTTTATGTAGAAGAGTCTCAATGTTCTTTTCTGAAAATAGTAGGGTATTAGCATTTAACAGATTGGCTTTATAACTGTTTAAAGAAAAGATACCATCTAGGAACAAAGTGTTGGAAGGGGATTACTGGGTCACTGAGTTGACTAATTTTTCCCATTTGTAGGAACTGCAAAATATGACCTAGTCCATTCCCTTACCAAAAGCCATACTAACATTCCTCAACAGTATGCCCCATCTCCCTTCCCAGAAAACTCCTTCATAATTCACTTCTGTGATAACAAAAAAAAAAAATCTCCCAACTGCCAGCCTAAATGTGTTTACTGACATTTTATGGTGTTTGTTTTGTTTTGTTTTCCTGTGTTGGTGTGTCATGTGTCGGGCAAGCCTGGCAGACAGGACTAATTGCAGCACTACATACTTCAACAGCTTTGGGAAGAACTCTGTGCACAACTTCTATTACCACTGTCTTCGTGGAAAAATAGCTGAATATCTATCTAAACCCAAAGGACACAGGAGATTAGGACCCATGGATATAATAATTAATGGTGTACAGTAATAGCTGTAAGATATAAACCAAGGGCTAGTGTAAGATAGAGAGTGGCCTCCCAGATCTGAAACTCAGCCAGTGAGCTTTGGCCTAGAGGCTGAGAAAATTAATGTACATTTGGAAGGCAAACAACTTGATCAGACAATAGCTAAATTTAGGGCTGGCTAATTAGTCAGCCAAATAATCTCAGATTAGTTGTGCAGGGACTGTGTTCAGCCACTGCAGGGAATGAGTGGGATGTGTGGAGGACTGAAAGAATAGTCAGAGGTTATGGAAAGGAGTGTTGGTGAGGAGGACGGCAGGGACAAGCGATGGCTGCAGACTTACTGTGGAAGGAAAAGGGACATGGTCATTTCAATGGGAAAAAATGAGGAAAACTGGTTCATTGAGTGGCAACATTTTAAAGGATAGTTCAAGATGAACATTTCCAAAAGTATTAATAAACTTGTTCATTGCTATGTGATGGTGACAGAAACAACATTATAACTTTTCCCACAAAATTTAAACAAAAAATAAAATCAGCATTTAAAAAAATGTGTTTGTATGCTTATTTTCAAAAAGAAGCAAGTATTTTGTTTTGCTGTTAAAAAAATTAAAACTGCATAAGTAATTAAATGCACAAAAGCCATGGTTATTAAGTCAGAAAGTACAGGGAAGGGATATAGACTTTCATAACAGCATAATTTCCAAAGGGAACACACATTCAAGTACAGTAAAAAGATAATTGAGATATGAGACTTTAGTCAAAAAGAAATTATACAGAAAATAAAAGAAGCAAAAATGCTATAATAGAAGTTCATGGTAAAGAGGAACTAAGTTTCCCTACAGTTTAATCTTAAACTAAATAATTTAATTTCAACCCTGAATGCTTCAGCTTTTAGGCATCTCTTTGATTTCAAAGTAGCTACTGCCTTGCTGTGTACATTATTAATTTCTAATGCCCCAGTTTATGCTTTACCTGGGTTCAGAAAAAGAACTGGGAAAAGAAAGCCCATGAAAATATCAAGACTAATTAAAACAAAGCCATAATCCTTTCAAAGCAGCCAAAACACCAGAACCTGGGAGAGTATTTGCAGGAAGTGATATATATTGTGAAAGCTGTTCTCTCTTCACCCTTGTTTAGATATCAAGTCCTGGAGAGGAAAACTTCTACCTGATACAGTGTGGACACCTTTATACTGTACCTGCAACAGTGTGGACACCTTTATACTGTACCTGCAACCATTAGAAGAATGCCAAATACTCCCAAGAGTCAGGTCTCAAATCTTAAAACTCACATAAAAGCAGGTGAATGATGCCAGCAGGTCAAATTTCTGGATGAAATAGTAAGTAATTCTTTGCAATACAATCCCAGAACTGTCACCTATTTCTTGTCCATACCTTTGGGCAACCTCCTATGTTGACAGACGTCAGTCTGTGGCAGTGAAATGCCATTGTTTTCACAGCTTCCTCTGTCAGCTGAGGGCAGTAAGAGACATGGCAGTGTTCCAGGTATCGTGTGCCCTTGCAGAACTCAATTACAATACCTGTACATCAATCCTTTGATCCACTTCAGTTCTCTAGGTACCCTTCATTAGTAGTGCAGTCATTCTGCCATTGACTGGGAATATCACTAGAAAAAGAAGAAATGCACTAAGGGGCTATTTTCAATTGTTTATATATTATACTGTGGGTTCATTAGACTAACATTTATGTAAGTTCCACTGTATGTATTAAAACATGTTGAATTTGGGTTCTTTAAATTGAGCACAGAAAGTAAAATGTTGTGTTTAGAGAACCAGGCCCAAATAAATTCATTCTGCTGTTCCCTGCAAATGCCCATTTTAGTGTATAACAACTTCTTCTTCTCTTTTAAATGAACAGAACATTGTATCTGTATAAATCACATTCTATTTTTTTTTTTTTTTTTTTTTTTTTTTTTTTTTTTTTGGAAAGGAATGGGTAAGAACCTCAGGATTATCACTCAAGAGTTCTGGGCTCTGATTTGCTCTGCGGGGTCAGACCAGTTAACTGTGAGACTGGTTGACTGCAACTTGTATCCTAGTTTTTAGAGTGAATAAACATTTGCAGATAGTACTGACTCCAATTCCAGCACATTTATAATTCAAATGCTAGCTTTTTCATATATTCTCTAAAGCAGATGGTCTTGGAAAACAACAATGGAACTCCTGTGAAAGGTCATTTAGTTTGTTAAAATACACTTTTCTCTTTTGCACTCTGAAACTTTTTTTACCTTTCAGCTTGAATCTTTTCCAAGCCTGAAAACCATAATTTCTAGGCTTACAAAGAGAAGTTAGATCTTCTACTGAAACCTTCTCTGGAAACCTCTTGAAAAGAGATGCCTAAAATCACATTTCTTCACCTCCATGACATGAGGATCACAGGACAGCCTGCAGCTCTACCAGAGGTTTAGCTTCAGTCAGAATTTCTCCTCTTCTGTCATGTCCAGCCTAAAACCCTGGTGAGATGCCATAAATGTGTCACTGAGCTAGGTTCCAGGCCTGCTAATCTTGGCCTAAGGCCAGAGTAATTTGTCATTTACTGGAATAACAATTCTACCTCTACAGGGAAAACAAGGAAGTACACATAGTAGATTTAATAAAAAACACTGGTTGCATGAAGCTTTTCAAAGCTTTCAAGAATTAGTCCTGAGGCAAAAAGACTAAGCACTACATGGATAAATAAAATGTGTACACACAGAGAGAGACAAAAATGCATGTATTTATTATGCACAAATGTTATATATTTATCATTATGAGAGAATTATCGCTGCAGTAATCAGACTATTGCCACTAACACACAGCTAATTTCTCCTTATGTTACATAGGAACTCTCACAATAACACAGGGTTGGTCACTAGAAAATATTATTTTTATTATGACAAAAGATTATGTGTTTCTATGTGATTTTCATAAGTTTTACCTAAACAGATGCAAAGAAGCTTATCAGATCTGAATTTTTTTTCATAGTCCATACTTTTTAGATTTTGTCTGTATCTTCACTCTGGTTTCATTCTCTTTTTGACAATTGGTACAGCTATATCAAGGCAGTTTTTCTTGGGCTTTGGGCCCTTGTTTTATTTTACAAAATATTAGAGTGTCAGTGTTTGAACCTAGGATTTGTTAAAGTGGAAAATTCAGAATTTATGTTAATTGGCTTCTCTACCCTTCCTATTTCAATCTTGGATTTATGGGCTGGTTTTCACCTGTAATACAGAAACATTCTACACCCAGCAACTGAATGTTTTTCATCGATGTGCAAGAGAAACTGCACTCCTTTCACAAGTAGGCTTCAGATGTGATGACTTAATCACTACATTCTCAGCTAGGGTATGTAACACAAGCTGAAGCCAAGATTTCAATGCCTGCTAGATATGTTTATCTTGTTTTTACTAGCATAGCTTGTCTACGTACTTATTTAAAATATCCTTCGGAGTTAGGTTCTGAATTTACTCTTAACTTTAAGTCTACCCCTACATGCTTTGGCAAATAGCATTCAAATTATATTTGCAATCCAAAGAGATGGAGCTTTGTTTGCTTAATTCATCTCTGTATCCCTAGTTATATATCTATAGAGAAAATAACAGATGAGGTTGTGAGGATAAATAATGTTTGCAAGACATATAGACACTATAAAAAGTCAAATGCCATATGAAGAAAATGTAATTTTCTAACTTAATTGCACAATTTTAGTTCTGTATAAATAAGGCCTGAGGACACATACAAGCAATGAAAAGGTCAAATACTAAATTGCTGTTCATTAAGTGACTATCATTTGAGCTATGAATGAACAAGGATCCTATTTTCAAAATATGTGATCTCATAAGTGTTTACATTCTGTTATAGTACCTGGGAACAGGCAGTGTGATTACAAAATCATATCCTTAGATTCAATTTACAAAAAAAAGACTTGTCATTTTGTTTTGAGTCACTCTGTATCTCTCCTTCTTTCTCCTGCCTTCCTTAGATCCATGAAAACAGGGCTTCTGCAACTCCTGCATGTGCTCCCTGCTGCTGCTTTCTTCCTCAAAAAGTTCAAATTCATTTGGCATGCAGGGAAAGCAGAAACACTTCTTTTTAACAGTCTTTTTTTCAAACTTCCTCTGTGTAATGAGACACCTGAAATAGCTTCTTAGCCATGAGCATGGCACAACACAGAAGTGAATATTCTCCTCTGAGAGCAGCAGCACTGGCACCACGCGACTTTCCATGAGGTACACAAGATGTACATAGTTGGTCATTAGTAAAAACATGGAACTTTACACAGAACATTCATGAAAGACGAGTCAGAATTATTCCTAGAGAAGCAAATGGCCTGACGTGTATGTTGAGCAACAAGATTCAATCCAGATGTAGCCCCTGTGGTACAACAACTGACTCATTTTTACAATCTATGGCTATAAAATGATGGATTTGAAGATTTGCAATGGAAAAATGCAGAAGCTGAGGACTGGGATTATGTGATGGCATTGGCTGTACCTGCAGCCAGTTGCAGTTGATCTGCAACTGTTTATGGGCATGAAATCGATACCATTAAAAATACATTATTTAAGCATTTTTGTTACATATAGTTAGGAACAATTCTCAATTACAAGAAAAAGTGCTCTTATTTGGATGTCAATTCCTAACAAGAGAGATGGTTCTTTCTACTTCTGTAAAGTCACCTGCTAGTGTTTATTTCTCCTACTGTTTTGAAATAAAGTAAAACCAAAACAAAATACAAAGCACATCTATGCAATCACATTGACTTTGTCAAATCTTCAAAAGGATTTTGGTAAACTTCAAGCAACCTGTGATAAGGACAAGGAATTTCACAGTTTAACCATATGTTTTGGGAACAGTAATTTCCTCTTCATTCTGAATTGATCTCATGCCCACTAGGTTTTGCATGAAAGTAAACAGCAAAAAACCTGCCCCATCTTCACCCTTTTCAAGCCAAATTTGAATGGATCTCAGGCATATGGAGCTGTAGGAATGAAAGTGAGGAATTTTTGATGTAGAATGGTATTATGAAGAATGAAGGGTGACATTCAGAACAAAACAGTTATGGATGAACAGAACAAGATCAGTTTTGGATGTGGTTAATTTAGTGAACATGGGGACTTCCAGGGAACACCAAGAAAAAGGCAAAGATTTACCTGAATCCCATTGTCACTGAAATCTTTGCATTGTGATATAGAAAGTTCCAATATTTTTCCATGGCAGCCAAGAGCTCTCAAGCCCTTAAAAAATCTGGAAAAAATTAATAGAGAAAGGAAAAAAAAAATCTATTTTCCTACCTCTTGAAAAACAAAGAAACTGAAGAAAGGTAGTGTGATGTGAAATACTTCCACCAGCAAAACACATTTAGAGATCTCCTTTAAAATTTGAGGTTGAAGAATTTTTCACTGTTTTTTTTTTTTTTTTTGGAGGGTGGAGGCAAGCTTGTTTGTTTGGTTTGGTTGGGTTTTTTTGTTGGAAGAACAAAATACTACTTGCTAAGACCAAATATCTTAAAATTACTGCCTTACCATTAAGGGCTTTATGGCTACAGCTATAGCACAAGACAATATTTGAAACGGTGCTGTCACACTCAAAAGTGCATGAACAGCCCTCTTACTCAAGACAATAAGGAGATGAAAACTTTGGTAAATTCCCATTTCAGGACTGCAAAAGCATCTAAAGATGCTTTGTAATTTTTACTGCTTCTACACCAGGAAACTGGGCAATGTTCTAATCCTAAATACTCTAATTTGAAGGACAATCAAATGTTGATTTTGTAAAATTCATTTTGATAATCACAGCAGAATTTCTCTGTATTTCATATCAATAAAGTAAGCTTTACTGGAAAAAAAAAGTTATCCCTTTATTTCATATGGTTAATAAGTTATCTACAATTAGACAGTGAACAGCACTGCCTAATTGTAGGCAGAGGGGAAGTATCATCCTGAAAAGATAAGCACATGTAGATAAGTGTCTGGAACCCAGATGTGCACGCTGTAATGATAATGCTGGAAGAGTGCGGCTGGAGTTCAAATTCTCCGGATTCCTGAAATCTCACAAGCTGAAAAGATACAAAAAATGGAACAATGAAAGAAGTTTCCAATCTTGGCTACTTATGAAAACAGAAAACTTTGCATTTTTCTCAGCAGACTCAGTTTTCTGGTGAAAGCTACTTTCAACAGATTCATGAAAATCCACAGATTTCAAATTTTTGTTGACCAGAGTACACCTATTCAAGACAATAAAACAGTTATGTGCTTAAACCTAAAATGGGTTTATGCCAACTTGAATTTCTTACAGCAAAGACTGATGGTCTGATAGGTGTGATCTCAAGGACATAATTTGTTCTTGCATTTTTCGTTACTTAAAAGTGGCACCACTTTAATGCACTTGCTAATGAAATACTAAAGAATATATTAAAGATTATTTTACTACATGAAAATTAATGCTGCTATCATTTCAAAGGAAATTTATAATCATTTTATAAGACTAAAGTGACATTAAGTCACAGAAAAACTATTTTTTATAAATGAAAATCAATGTCTGCATTAAGGCATTTTGTAAACAATTACAGATTTAAGAAAGAGTGAAGACCTGAAAGACAAGGAATGTCATTGGGACATTCATAAATAAAGGAAAGAAAATTAGGACATTACATAAAAAAAACCTATGAAAATTTAATGTTTCCAAAAAGAAGCTTCTTCAAGCAATCTCTATACAGGAAGCTTAATCTGTCTGAAATTTTTAACTGTTATTTTTGTATCTAACATTCATACAAAGGAGTCGGTTATCACTAATTTTATTAGACTTCCTGATTTATTCCCTGATAAATAATGTCAGGGATTTTCATCCAAGATATTGACCTATTTCTGGAAAATTTCATCTTCTACACTAAACCTCCTCACATTTATGGAAGACATGGTTGGAGTTATCATATTGGAACTCCTGAAAACAGATGATAGCAAAACAAATACTGTGCAACACGCTGACGAGGATGACCCCCTCTAGGATCACTCATTCTCCAAAAACCTATTTCTCCTTTAGTGTCAATAAATTACTCCTGTATCTTGGATGCAGCTTCTGTTGCTATGGAGAAAGGGAAGACTTTGTCCAGCATCTCTTTTATAGCATATTGTCATTCCCATTTTGAAAACAATTTAAAAACAAACTTCTTAATCCTCTGTAGCAGCTGTTTTTTTCAAATAATTTTTACATTTTTTTTTCTTTTTCAGTTACTTTATATCATAAGGCCTACAGACATTTGAAGAACATCATATACCTGAGCTAACATGATGGTGGGCCAGATCTGTTTTCAGGAATTGTAGGGACATTTTTCTCTTGTAGTGTGAAAATCCCCCTGTATAACACATGCCATAAAATTCAATTTCTATACCTAACACCATTTGTGATTAGACCAGGTCATAGTTTACAAACTGTGATCGCCAATGTTTCTTGAGACAGTCCAGATGACAGGGATTCCATTGTAACAAAATATCCTGTAACAATATCAAGGCTGATTTTGAACATTGCTGAGTACTTCTAATTGCAGGTGAGTTGCATTGGGACTCCAGGTACTGGCACACCTGGCATTGATCACAGTGACTCTGTTTTAGTATTTCCTATTTTTATGTAGCATTAAGTTCCTACGTCTCCAGATTAAATGCCCTGTTTCTCCAGTCTCCTAAACAAGCTGGAATTTGGAGCCCACTTTAATACACTTTAACTTTTTCTTTTCCCTGCCTTGGGAATGTGTGGGATTTGTCACATCCTTTCCTTTGGAAATCAAATGCAACTAATTAATTTGCATTCTGTAGCTGGTTATATCTATTAGACACAATAATATCTTTTTCTTAACTGTTACAAGGCTATTCCTCAGTCCTAATGGCCTAATTTTCTAACAGACCAGAAAGCAAAGCCAGACTATGGATTCAAGTCACTGCAGATTCAGAATTTTATCTTTGATTTCAGGGCGTTTCAGAATTGTCCCCATTTTTAAAGTATTGCACCTATTTTTTATGCTTCAGGCTATTTTTTTTCTTTCTCATTACTACACTGCATATAACTCACCCCTGATATTAAGCTTGCCTGATCCTATGCCAGGGCTGTATTTGTTCCTGAATGCTTTATGTAACTCAGGAGTCAACTAAGCTAATTTTATTATTCTTTTCTATGTTTTCCTGTCTAAATCCTGCTTGATTGAAGACATTTTCTTCAAATGTCCTAACATTTTTATACCAAATTACTTTTCTAATGTCCCAGGAATATGGGTGGTCCAGGCCATATGCATCAGCAGCTTGTGTTGGAATGAGGGAAGTGGGGCAGCTGCAGGATCTCAGACTCACCCTTGGAGCAAAGCTGCCAGAACCTTGTCATGTAGACACTGGGGAGAAATCAAGACATTTTAACAAACATATGGAGAGTGTGAGAATAAAATTTGTGACTAGAACTGCTTCTCTAACCATGGAAGCAGTTCCAGTCAGTCTGCTTTCCTAAGACAGATAGATTTTGGTCCAAATGCTAATGTTAGTATCTCTGTAATAGAAGATCAGATCCCTTGCATACATTGTAAATAATTTTACAGTGTAATCTAAAAATTTTGTAACATTATCTCTGCATTCACCATACTCAAAATTTACAACACTGCAGTCACTATTGCAAGGTGTTTAGAGGAGTAAACATGAGGCAAAACAATGAGGGATGGAGTGATAGCTAGAAAAAAGAGAATCTTCACAAATATTTTAAACTATTTTTCTTTCAAAGAACTCAAAATCTTTGCTCTGTCATTGCATTGTTGCTTTACTTTTTTAAAGAAATATCTCAATTATTTTCATTTCTAAGATTCTTTTAAGTTTTCAATAATGTTAAGAAACTAATCTTGAGTACTTCAAGAATGACAAAACCAGATGTCTTTTACTATCAAAAAATATTCCTGAGACTTAAAAAGTGTGTTGTTTCAAAAAAAATTTTAATAAAGAAGGAAATATTTTCTGAAATGTAAAATGATGAATGCTAAAATTACAGAGTGAATATTTAAAATGTAATTGTGTGGCGTTTTAATTTAATGTTATGTATCTTCTGAGAGTAAGAGCAATATAGTCAAAGCCCTATAGTCAAAGCCCTAATGAGAAAAGTACAGAAACTTCATTATGCCACCAGTTCCTCAGATGTTTGAAGTTCACTTCCTTTTCATTGCATATTTGGTTTTGTTAATGAATGGTCTTATTTAGCAAGACATTTAAGCAACATGCAACTTAAACATTACATGAATTAATTCCCTTTTTCTAGTTAGTGTTCACAAGCTTCCCTAGGCATATTTTTTCATGCAAAATGTATAAAAATGTACAATCAAAATCTGAACATATGCAGTGATTACTTTTATTCAGTTTCCAATTTTCACTTGAGAAGTAGGCTCAGGATAAGTATAATGCACTTCTCCAAACACGAGACTTTTAATGTCTATGTTTGAAGAAGCAACAGAAGAGAAAGGCACCAACACAGAGGGGAAAACTTCCATTTCGATTAAGTCTGTCATACCTGAGACACGAATATATAAGAAAATATGGCTCTATTGTATCTTTTCTCCACTATGTTTCCCTTAAGTATAGTCAATCCTTATTGCAAGAAATTCTGCTCTGCCTTGAAGGGCTGAAGGATTCTGCTGTCATTTGAAAAAACAGAAAGGAAAATTCTCTTATGTAGTGCAAATCTAAGTTGCACCTTCTAAGTTTTAAACACTAATCAGCATGACAGGAAAAGCAAGGGAGATCCACAGCACAAACTGCTGGAAAGCACAGCTTTAAAATTTTTCTTTATTTAACACACCATATGAGTGTTGATTACTGTACATGAAACACTATGCTCTCTGTTGCATTTTTAAACCAATACTTAGCCTAAGTTGACAGAGATCATAGTATGACTTCCTCCATATGCTAATAAAATGTATAATATAAAGTCAAAGCACAGCAATAGTAGCTTGTTACAGAGCAGACTGATACGTTTTCTTTTATCAAGTAATGTTTTAAGATTAAGAAATGTATTTAATATTTAATGTATTTATTTTATATGTGCATGACTTTTACATGCTTAAATACAGAAACAGCTAAAGCCAGAGGTGTTTTCCTACTATAGCACTCAGAAATTACAAAACTTAAAATGCTGAGTTTATCTGTCTTGTGGGAGAAAGAAAACTGCAAGCCTTAGCAACGCAGTGTAAGCAAAAAAGCTTGGTTTGTTGCCAAGGTCATGGGTTGTGCTGTGTGAAAACTAGAGTAAGAAGAAACACAGCATTTTAAAAGGCTAGCTGTGGCAGGCAAGGAGAAAGAAAACATTTTTGTTGTAGCATTGTGGGACAAAATTCAAGGCAGCATACATTTCATTCAGATATAATTTTGTGATATTTTAAATGAGCACATTAAGTGAAGTCTTCTTGGATTCCCTAACTCTCTTTATTTAGCTTAAGTTTTTTATTACTTTCTGGCCTCCATAAAAGATACAGGCATAATAATATTTGTTTTACATTCTAATTTTTTTTGCACAAACTTTGTTAGAGCCAAACAATGAAGTTCTTAGTCAGAGTTGTGTTTGGACAGTGACTGAGTGAATAGACTGTGGAAAGTTTTCTTGACAAGGATTCTCCAAGATTTCTGTGTTCAGAGCAAAGAGTTTGTCCCAAAAGTAAAAGTAACAGCTTTCACAAGGCAGGACCTGCCAGAACCTGACTCCACTCAGTGCTTTTTTTTTTTTTTTTTTTTTTTTTCTTTCCAGTTTTAGCAGCTTGATTGACATATTGAGGATACCTTGTTAGTAATTCTTTCATTGGCAATTGTTTTCTAGACCACAATGGAGAGCAGTGCCTCTGTTGGAGCTAACACTCAGCTCTCTTAGCTTAGCTCCTGAAGAACCTTGTACAAATGGCCTTACACTTACACTCATTCATTGACCCTAAAAGAGAAATGTAGGCAATATTTATAATCACTACCTTTCCTAATCTGTACAAGTCAATACACAATTTGCATTCAGCAGCCAACATTGAAGATAAGCAAAAATTAATGATGGTATTTTTAAACTAGACCTTTGAACCCCCAAAAGAGTCAGTATAATTAATTGCTTAATTAGAAAGATGCTGCTCTTTGGAATGGCTGAAAAACTAAGCTTTCTGAAATAAAGTCTGTTGGAGATAATGAGAACCTCCATTAGTTCCAGCACTCAGAAATGATCACCACTCCAAATGACAGAGCTTGGGAAACAAATCTAGGAAGAATCAGAACCTGATTAAACATTTCAGAGTAATATTTGAACTAACATATTTTTTTAATTTAAGCAACTGAAATAATTTTAAGGAAAAATGATCTTCTAGCACAGCAGTAACAAAAGTCACCAGCAGCATTTGTGTGCAATTCTGTACCCTGCATGAAGAGTTAACCTGAATCCTTCCTCAGAGTGTTTCACCTAATCAATTGCATAACTTGCACATAGCTAACTTATAACATACACAGAGGTTATTAAAATGAAGTAGATAGAAAAGCTTTCAGCCAACTTGAGAGATGTGTAGACCTGAATACAGCTTGGATGTTTCAATACAGTTCAGACTTCTGGTATGTTTAACATTACTGCATAATTAGCTTCTCAATGCATTTCCAGCATTTCTTTTGTGTTCCCTGATGAATAAAAAATTAATCCCAGAATTCTGTAGGACAGAATCATATTTTGGCTTGTACAGTTTTTTGCAACACAAAGAATCACTGCAAATCCCAAAGTCCCAGCACTACTCATAAACTGATAACCTGAACAAGGCCTCATTGTGTGACCACAAGCTACAGTAGAAGCTAGAATTCATAAAATCACCCTGCAATAATTCAACCACTGTGACAGTTTGGGTGTTGTTTCACAGTGCAATTGGTTTTCATTCAAGAGGACAGATAAATTTAAGAAATGCAACCTCAGAATAACTATCATAAAGTCCATAAGGAATGCTGAGCCTGGCAACCAAGTCAACTGAATTTAAGAGGTTAATATTCTGTAACCACACTGAGCTTGAGAGCTGAAATGGCCACATTATAACTTTTTCAAATAATCAAGACAATGCTGAAACATTTGAAAGTGTCTGGAAAAGCAATAAAATAACAGTGGGTTTCTACAATACCCTTACTAGTGCTTAAAAAAATTTTGTTAGGATAATCCAGCTATTCTTTAGCAGTAGAAGCAGTAGACACGTGCAAACACATTCTCAGCCCATGATTTGGCTGACAGACTGGAAAACCCAGCCTGCTAAATGTTAAACCAGAAAATGCAGGCAGCTGTCCCACCTGCCCAGCTAAACTACCAACAAGATGATGTGGTATTGTTCCAGCGCTTTTCAATGCTCCTACAGGCAATATTATCAGATTTTTATATGCTTATAGGCACAAAAAAAAGCTTTTGTTATACTTTAAAGCAGAATTCCTAAAATTTCTCATGATGTCAGAAACTTTAGGATTAACAGCAATTCCAATGTCTTTGTATTATTTTATAGGTCTTTTAATTTTGAAATATTTGTAAGCTTTTCCTTCCCTGTTCTCTCTCGCCCTTGACTCTATCACAAAACAGGGATCAAATGGCAGCTGTGGAGCTCCTTCCATTTCTCTTTGTTTCTAGAAAATATATTCTTCCTCTATATACATTACCATGTTTTCTTGATAATTGTAAGAAATTATCAATTTTATTTATTTATTATTATTCAACAGTAATAAAGTATTACTTCAATATTCACAAAATTAATTAATATCCAAGATTCAAAAGAATTGTGACAATGGAATTGTGACAATTGTCTTTGGTTGTCATATTCTTCTTCATAGCCACATTCCAGCAGTATAATATGCCATGGCTATTAAGTGATACTACATCAACAGTTAATTTTTTTTGCTTGAACTGGAGTACCAATGAATGGATTTTTGAAAACATGATACAGGAACAAAAACTATATGTATAAAATATTTTTCAAAATATTAAGATATCTATACTTAGATTCTAAAAATCTATTTTTAAAACGGAAAGATTTGTTAACAGGACTTATTAAAAATTGAATTAACTTTATTACAATCCCTTTGCAATGGTTACAGAAATCTGATGTGATCTAGTACCTTGTGAAGTCTGCCATATTCAGTACAAAAATATGCTTCAATGGTGAAATCATCTCAACACCAGCTTCTGTTATCTTCTGGCAATCAGCCATATGAATGTGCCTGATATATAGGCAGCATTTACTCATCAGCTTGAAACTTGAATCAGTATTTTGGTTATTCCCTGTTTAAATATTTAAGATGCAAGTTACACATCTGACATACACAAATACCCACTGAAATCAGCTGAAAGATTTATTTCAAATTATCTGAATGAACTGTAAAAATACATAATCCTAATTATTTTTTTGATCATTATACTATCCTTTATTGCTGACTTTCAAAAGTTTACATTCTGCAAGGGCTTTAAAAGTTTTGGAGAGTCAAGAAAGACAACATACATTACCTTTTCAACCAGAGCCTTTGAAAAAATAAAGGTGAAATAAAACATTCATATGATCATGCTGACACATTAAAAAAAAAGATCAGCAGTATTCTCCAGAAAATTACCATTTCAAACAAATAGTTATAATCCATGTAACAGTAGCTTCCAGAGAGTGAGTAGTACATAAACCACTGAAATTCTCCATATGGTTATTTTGTTTGGGAACACAAGGAAAAGAAGCAATTACCTGGAGACATGAAGTATAGCAAATACTAGAGACAGTGATATAGTTAACAATCACTTTTGCAGAAGACTGGAAGTTCTTTTTTGATGGGCAAAATCAGTAGCAGAATGCTGTTCCCATATAATATAGTTGCTTTACCACTGAAAGAAATTAAATGCTCTCATTTGTAAACTGGAAGACCATAATTCAAACATACCAATGAAAAAAGAAGAGAAGACAACTGAAGTTTCCTGGCAGTGATTACAAGTGAGCAAGATTTATAAGCATAATTAGACAATAGTTGTAAAAACTTCATTTGCTTAGAACTTCTCCTCTTGAATTGATTCTTACTTCTTTTAAGTCATTTGAGAGGATAGCTCAGTTCTAACATAATAAAGTTTCTCAAAAAGTAGCTTATTTTCAGTTTCTAACTTAGATAAATCTGTCTATAAGAGTTAACATTTTGCTGATTAGCAGATCTTGAATCCAGTTGCAGCCATTGGCAGTATTTCTGAAGACATAGCTCAAATTTACACAAGAAATTAAATGTTTATGTCTTAACAAGCCTAACAAAAACAGTATAAGAAAAGCTTGAGATCTTCTTAATGCTTTAACATCTTACCATAGGCACCTAGATGCTCACTAAAACAAGAAATGCATTAATCTTCCTAAAAGAAAAACAGCTCCATGAGGTATACATATTACTCTGAATTTTGAACATATTCTAAGGGATCTGTTAAAAAAATGTGTCCTCTAACCATGGAAGAGCCAGGTTCAAAATTTTCTACAGCTGACACCATTTATGGAAGTGGCAATGAATGTTACTGTCTCATTATTCTACCTTTGTTTTCCCAACCTTATGATTTATTCACCTATGGTAGATGTTGAAATTCAGTTTGAAGCAAGTTCTGAATGGTACAAAATATTGTTTCTTTCCAGATCCACAGTAAAATGTGTCTAAGATTCAGAGGGGGTACAAAGAAAAGTCCTCTGCAGTCACAATAATATTGAGCTCTTCTACAGAATCCTTCATGCAGGACCTTCATGCAATGAAATTACAAGTGGGCTGATGGATCTGTCAATTCAGTGTATTCCTTTTATCACTCCAGGGAGACAATTTTTTAGCCGCTTAAATTCAATAGATGACCATTCACTCTTGGGCATACAAAGTGTTTCTTTTGACATATAAATGCTGTGCAAATGACAGTTCCTTTTTAGCTTTTACAGAAAACACAGATGTGAACTATTTCTCCCCATGAAGTAAACCCCCTGATATTTGCATGTAGAGATCTCTCAGTTTTCCAGGGTTTTGAAGCTGTGTAATGTAACAGTTGATGGTTGGACCTGGGGACCTTAGAGACCTTTTCCAACCTTAATGATTGTATGATTCTATACTAACTCTGTGCAGCTCAAACTACAGCCCCAGGAATTCATTTGCAAAACACCCACAGAAAAAAAGGAGTCTGGCATGCCCTCCTGGGTACCAAATAAGGCCTGTGGAGAGAAGAATCCAAAGAAGGAATCTTGTAACATAAATAGACTGGGATTTTTTTTGCTGTGCCCCACCTCTCCAGCTGCTGCAGAAGCCTGATGTTCTTGGCTACCTTGCCTAAGGGGAGCAGCAGTGTAAGGCACAGGCTTTGCTTAGGGTATAAATCTTGTGGATTTATCAGTGGACACCATTAGGAGACAGGAGGTGGTCACAGAAAAGCAAGCCAGAAACTGAGCAGCAGCTGATCACCCATCACACCTCAGCATGGTAACAATCCACCAGGAGGTGCTCCCAGTTCTTGCACTTTTATTCTCCAGCATTTGTAGCACATGACTGGTCCCCACTACTACTTATCAGTGGAAACTAGAATCAAGCCTGCTTTACTTCTATCTTACATTGAGTGAGGAGATTCACACCTTGGTTTCTGGCTCTTCTTTCTGAAAATTTAATGTTTGGGTTCCTTTTGCATGTGAGATGTTTTTTAATGGAGTAAATGACTTTAAGTTATAGTCAAGACAGACTGTCTTTTCCTTTCTGGCATAATGCCTCATCTTTTAACTTATGCCCAGGTTGGCTTGCTCTTTATTTTCAGGCTGAAGTGGCCTTTTAAACAGATTCTTTGTCAATTGTTTTAAATGCTTTGATGTTAAATGTCTTTTCTCAGAGGACTGTGGTACTCTTTGCACATTTTCCCTTGCGCAGAGGGATGCCATCCCAGAGGGAAACTGGCTTAATGTCTGTCAAATGTATTCTTAAAGTGTTTGTGCATATCTCACATACAGACAGACAATATGGTGTGGTTCATAACACACACTGGCACTTTTAGCACTGTGGATGCAAATAATCTACTGTGTTTTGAGTTCAGGACAGGTGTAGCATGTTTGTTTTTCTACAGTGGGTCTGTAAGCCTGCAAAATGACAGAATGAAGACCCTACCATCAAAATAAATGGAGGAAATATTTTACTGGTAATGCATGGTGATATAAATCCCATCAAGTCCCATGCCTCTGACTGCTGGCTGTGTTCAAGGTGGGGTCTGATATGGTGCAGCTATGGTATCCTGGATCAGGCTTCTCCAGGAACAGCCATAGTCTAAGAAGCAGATGAAGGAGGAAAAACAGCAGAATCTTGTGAGGCTGCAGGGGAGGTGGCAGAGAGGGATTATAAAGAAAGAACCATAACAACAAGCTGTTCAGAGCATGTGCTGCCTGTTGGTGCACTCCAGGCTCTTATACCACATTCAACTGAGATGTGTCTGTTGGACAAAGGGACACTGTGGCTTTGGGAATGTGGTTGATGTGGGCAAGACATCAGTGAGGATCTGCAGCTAGTACTGCAGACCTCACCATCAGTATGGATAGATTGGATTTGCCCACCCCAAATGATTGCAAAACAACCAGGTGCAGTGTAGGGCTACTATGGCAAAGTCAATCAATCCTCTTTTCTACTGGTAGTCATCATCAGAAGATAAATGTCAGTAGGGACAGATGTGTGCTAATTCTCAGGACAGAATATGAAACTCAGTTGTCCAGATTCTAGTTTTGTACTCACTATTGGTATATGCAACGTGACATAGTCCTGTCTCGTTTCCTTACCCCAAAATATTCACTATGCATGAAAGGGATTAGCTTAATGATGAATATCTGAGGGATGTATTGGGAAATCTATACTTTCTGCTGGTTAAGAAGCACCAATTGCTTTAACATGGCATGACCAAGTCATTCAAGCAAGAGTTTACCTAACTCTGCAACAGGCCTCTTGCTTGTTGGCTCTCAAGCAGCACAACAACAGAAAAATATGAATCCTGATGATCTCTGTATATAAAGAGCAACAAAGATCCCAAGACAGATCTAAGTAACCTCTGGAGACCTCTCCCACTCTCTAATTTCTATATAGATATATTCAGTTAATTTTCTAGGTACTACGTTATCTTGGATGCCTAAAATAAAGTGAAATTCCCATTCTCAAAAGAGGAGATGGTGGGTAGCAGGTAATCAGATCAAACTCAGCAATCCTGGCAGAAATAGCATGCCTTTTTCTGGAATTCAGTAAGGATTGCATAATGTTAAATGCAGCCCAAAGGACTTTTAATCTCTGTCTGGAAAACCACTGTTTGCTTAACATAGACATTTGATACCACAACTAGAAGAAATCTAGTGCTCTCCTCCATGCAAGCCAAACCAAATTATAGGGAAGCAGTTAATAATAATACCACTGCACAGATAATTTCTAATTTCTTTTTCACTTGAACTGTTTTTTTACTTGAAACTGGATAATGGATCTCAGGCATCAAGTTGAGAAAGTTCCAGTATGAAATATAGCATTCAGATAAGATTAAAGAAAATTAATCAATATTTAGATCTTTCTGCAATCATATGTATTTCTCTTTCCTTTATTTCTAGAACAATAAAATCTTAAATTTATTTTTTAAGTCCCCTTTTGGATTAGCTAAGAAACTTCAGGCACTCTCAAATATAAGGTATAGAAATGTGAAATTTCTTGCACATTTTAGTAAAACAATTGCTTTCTCAGCTCACTTGGAATTTCAGTGTTTAATAGATTTCCTCAAGAGTGAATAACTTGACCTGAGAATCAATGTTAGGATACATATGGAGTTTCATACTGTATTCTTTGCCCCAGATGAGTAAAATCCCATTTAAACCTCATCTTTCAAACCAATTGTGAGGAAGAATATTGAGGTTATTGAATCTTTGATCCTACAAAATTCTGCAAAATAGACTAATTCAGTAAAATCATTCTATAAATGTCTTATTTTTTCTCGCATATACAGATCAGAAGTGAATGCAAAAATAAAATATAAATGTAAAAAAATGAGGTAAACAAGTAAAATATAATTCCTTTTCTGTAGGAGTTTTCAGTCTAATATGTAAATGACTGTCTTGGGTTTTTTCTTGATTGCATAATAGTATACTATGATCTGAAATGAAAGTACAACAAAAAAACATGGAGCAAATCTTAGCTAAAGCTCTGTCCCCATGGATTTAGAAAATAATTGCAGTGAAATGATGAAATGCTTATAAGAATATCAAAGTTCACTTTGTTTAACCTTTCTATAGTTTCTTATTCTGAAGAATAGGGATACACAGATTTCTTATTCAGGTTTGGCTTTTTTGCTACACATACACTACTTTACAATTTTATCTTTCTCCCAGAACTGATTGGATTTGTGGAATCCAGCCTGCAAGGCAGAACTCTGTCTACAGCACAGAAGGGATTTTGAAGAAACACTCTTGTGATTCCAGCATTGGCAATACATTGAGGATAAAATCAACATTAAGAATTGAGGAAGTACTCTCTGGGGCACATGGGACTATCTTTTTTGTATCCTGTATTTGTCAAGAATCATAAAATGAATTGTGACATCCTTTCAGATGTTTGGCACATTACACTGATGGCTTGACTCCACATGCTATTTTTCTTTTAGTTTTCCACTGCCCAAATAAAAGCGCTTAACATATTCCTGAATTAACATTTTCCTAAAATAAATAACAGAGCATTTGTAACTTACGGCATTCTTCAGTTAAACAAGTTTGTATTCAGGAAATATAAACAATCATTGTCCTCTTCAATAAATAAAGAACATGGATCAGATTTGTTCCCCAAGTGATGGCTCCTTTTCTGTGGCTTGATACATCTAAGAAGCCAGAATTTGCCAAAATGAGAATTCTCCCAATGAAGCCAGAGCAGGAGGAACACAGATGTTGAAAACTGGTGAAGTCTACATGTAGGCTTCTCTAACACCCCTGCAAAGCAGATGTCAAGAAACGAAAGGGACAAATTAATGTTTTCCAGTGGTTTGTGTTCTCTTATTCAGCTGTTGTAACCTACAGCAAGTGACAGACTGCTGTAACACATTTTGGGCATGACATGCAATTGCTTTATACCCTCAGGTCTTTCCAGTTTTGTGTCTAATAGCAGAAAATTTTCCACCAACACTGTTCAGCTTCAGAAGGAGAACAAACAGATCTTATGCTTTCTAGGTGGGGCTCTAAGAATGTCAGTGGTTGAACAAGACACAAGAGAATCTCTATATTTTTAAGAAAATATGTTGAAGTTCGTCAACAAAAGTATTTACTACCTGTGCCATATGGATAAAATCTTAATTACCATGACTTTATGCAAAAAACCCCATGCCTACAAATTTATCCAGTATTATTGTCATGTATGAACATAATAGTCGAAGAAAAGATTGCCCTATTTTGTAGCAGTGGACTAGAAAATATCTGCTTAAGTCTCACTTTTCTGCCTCTGTTTTAATGAGATAATTAAATGCCTTGGTCCTTAAGTTGCTACTCACACAATCGTTAACATAATCACACATTTTACAGCTGGGCTTTCTAATTAACCATTTAAATCCTACAGAAGTAGTGGCAATAAAACTCATATAAAAAGAACTGGTATGTTTAAATAAAAGAAAAATTTAAAAATTTAAAAATTTAAAAATATATCTTCTATAGAATATTTTAAGCATAATTTCAATGTTAATAGTATAACTCCTCTACAGTTTTCCAATTAATTTGAAATGTTAGCCTTACAAAATCTCCCTTTGGTTTAGTTTATCCAGTGAGGGCAAAGAAAATATTTTTTAAATCTTTTATCCAACTATGATGCAATTTTTATCCAACTGTGATGGTTTTTTTTTGGTTTTAACTGTTCACTTAAGTACTTGGTCATAACCATTAAGCACTGTTCCAGAATCCAAAAATGGAGAAAGCTGGGGAATTCCTTTCAGGGCTCTCAAATACACTGGCAAGCAAACCCAGTGTCCTCTAGTAGGGGAGGATTGTGGTTTTCCCCATTTGATGATGATCACTTCTCCCTGAGCACTATTAGATCATGCTTCCTAGAGGCAGATCCCTACAGCTCATGATGACACTTCTAAACAAGCAGGGATGATGCTTTCAGAAAACAGAACAAATTACTGGCATTTTGAAAAATTACTCAGAGGTAGGTAGTTCTTAACTTTCCTCTAACCTCAGCCCTCATTTCAAACTTCACCCTGTCACTGCACAACAATCTCAGCATGATTCTCATGAACAAGAAACGGACACTTGGTAAAGAGTAATCAGAACAGGACTTTTGCCCCATCTGCCTCATCCTTTGTTCTGAACAGGTTTTGTTAGATGGAAAGTGAAACTGTTACATTTCTCAGACTCAGTCTCTCTAACATTTCACATGTACTTTGTTATATGGAGAATCTTTTCAATTTATAAAGAAATTTATGCGTGAATCTTTACTTAAACATTAGTAGACTTTCATTGTCTTACAATTTGGCATTTCATATTGCTTTTGGAATATGTTTCAAGATACAGTATATATTTGAAAGTTTCTAAAATAGTACTGCATTCTAAAACCTTTGTTTTGTTTACAAGTTTAGTAGGATACCAAAGTAATCCAAAACATAACTATTTTTAGATTGCAGTTATAAATACAACTTTAATTTATATATTAAACCAATGTAAAGCTGCAACAAGAGTTCACTTTTTAATTAACTTCCTTCTCAGGAAATCAACCGTAAATTTGCATTTTTTTCCAGCACAGGGTGGCTTTTATTTTTTTGGTATCTTAGTATAAACTGCATTTTTAAAACTCCAGATATAAACCCCCAACTAATCATGACATAAAATTAGTCTATTTCTGGCTACAAAAAGCAAGCCTTGTTCTCATTATGCAGTAAGTACTAGCTGTTTATAGATCTGACAGTTTGCTGGAAGTGATCCCAACCTATAGTGCTATTATTCCTCAGTAAAACTTAAACAGCTGTAGTCATGTAATTCAAAACCCTGGAAGGCTGCTGCAGTGCTTGCTCAGCCTCAGTATACCATGAATGCAGGATGCTGCCAGTCATATAAAGGATCCTCTGCTTCACATTATGAAAGAAAGACGTGAACTACAAACCTGAATGCAACCTGGAATTTCCAAACAGATGATCTTGTGACAGCCTTTTCAAGAGTCCAGGTATGGTAAACCTTTGTCTTAGAATTTTCTGCAGTGAGCCAAACTCATTTACTGTAAACTGGGGAAGCTTTGCAAAAAAACCCACAAAAAACAACAGAGCAATTTGTTACAAGGGCACGATAAAGAATCAAAAGAACATAAAATGTTGTAGTTAAAGTTTTCTGAAAATTACTGTAAAGAAAATATGTTCAGGATGAAATACAATTATCTGCTTGCTGAAGTTTGAAAGTCCATTTCTTCGGCTGCAGTTTTTTCTCTGCTCTTGTATTGCAAATTAGTGGGGAATAGCACTATCATGCAAGATATTTCATCATATGAAACCAGTAACATCGTAAAATTATCTTAAGCAACTGCAAAAGCATACTTTTTAAATTAATTGGAACTTCTTTGTGCATACTTCACAAGTATGACTTTTCAGTGTAAGTTTGTTGGACTGTTTTTGCCATTGATATTACAAGCAGTGCCTGCTGGAAATGACAACCAGATCTCTATCAAAAGATATTAAAAGCAGGAATGTGTAGTTTAAACTTCTCAAATAATAAAATTATTTAGACGAGTACTATTAAAAGAATCTGAAAAATTGAAAGAGTTACAAAAAAAGTCATGTAATTTTAATTTTTGATCAGTTCTTTGGAAAACATTTCTTTATACTAAATATTAGTTAAGAGAAAGCAAATTGTGTAAGTGGAAAATGTTAATCAACAGCACTCTGTAAAATCAAGAATCTATACTCTGAAATTATTTAAATTTCCATCTGCAGGTTTATATCATAAACTGTAAACTGTTCATTTGACTGAATGACATTTCAAACTAGAAAAAATAGCAATTACCACAAGCACCACAAATGAAAGCATACAGAAAATCAAAACCTAGAATTAGGACCTTCTGCTCTGGTAGACATTTAGTCGTAGTCATGCAGTTCTGCAAGTCAGCAAAATGAGGCATTTTGAAGAAGAAGGGAACTCCCACTGAGGAGCTGACTGCTTAAGGAGTGGCATACTGACTTTTGGAATTGACTTTATGCTTTCAATACAGAGTAGGGGAACATGCTGGACACAAATGCAAAGAGGAAGTGTTAAAAAAATGCCCTTGTAAAAAAAAAGTACAAAAATATTAAGAAAGTAAATATAAGATTACATTTCATGAAAAAAACCCAACAATGTTCACTAGAACCAGATATTAGAATACAAAGGCATGTGTTATTTGTGGTGCCTTTTTTTTTTTTGACATGGAAATATTTAATTCATATTAAGTACAAAAGTAAAAGTATCTTTCTTTGGAGAAGGCTGAGCTATTTTGCATTTTAGTGTAACATCCTACAGAAATGAGTGGGGAAAAATAAAACTTGGAGAAGTATACTTCCAAATACATCTGATAAAATAGATAATAATTTGAGAGACTGGGGTAAATACTCTGGTAGCTCTGAGTCTTTTTAATGTATATGTTGCTGCAAGGTTGCACAATTTAAGATTCAGGTAAGCCTTTCTTACTGCATTTTGAAGACTGTGATCAAAACCTCACAATAACTTTGAAGAGATACTGATTTCCCTTATTGGTTATATATTTAATATATTTTTAATATGACCAATTTTTAATGATCTGAGAATTTTAACACATGCCTTCCTTTTCCAGTTTTAAAGTGGTATCTTCCTTAAAACTCAAGGATCTCACAGACTACCAAAAATCCTTTTTGTTTTGTGTTAGAGCTAAATTCTGCAGGAATTCTGTCATACCAGTTTTTCAATTAATTTTAACATTTGCAGTCTCACAAACATTGTTTTGAAGCAATTTGACAAACTCACCTTCTGACATTTATTCCTGATGGACAGTGTTCATGCTACCATATGTGACAGAGGTTTTCAGAGGGAAATTTAAAGTGATTATCTCTGTTGTGCAATATGGAGGCTAAAATGCTTGTATGGAATAGTATGAGAGAATAAAAAATGACCCCTACGCTTCACTAGCTCCTTGTTCCAATAAAGGATGTCTGATACACCACAGCAAACTTCACATGTAGCATTATGAAATGCAATACTGCCACCTCTAAGCACTTTGTGTTAGTTACCATAGTACACAGGACCTGTGCTGAGCTAATGCTTTTGGGATTGCCATGTGAAATGTTAATGAAATCTGTCTGCTATCAAATTCTCCACAGAACAGCAGCTTTCATACATCCCCATAATCTCAGAAACAATGAGCTTTGCTTTTTTTTGTCTAAAAGTAATCAATACAAAAAGTGTAATCTTATGGTTTTAAATCTGAAGCATCATGTGTGACTGGGAAAATGGGAAAAAACCTGAGTAAGTATCTTTAAATTGTCATAATACTTTCTGTACATCTCAGCCATTATTTTGGGTAGCCTCAAAGTAGAATACTGAGAGGTATGATGCTACTATTACTAAGTATGGTCATTTTATAATTTTAAAGGATACCTACATTTATAGACATGTATTTAAAGGATACAGTCCTACAGAGCACAATGGACTTATCACATGATTGAAAGTTAGCACACGTTAACACATTTTGCTAAACCAAGATTACTGGTAGCCAGTCCTGGAATCTAAAACCATTGGTGAATTTTCTCCATTAACTCTGGTAAATTTCTCTAACAAGTAATATAATTTAATATATCATTTACACAACCCTTCCTGTTTAGTTCTACCTTCTAGGTGGAACATTAACTTGAGTAATTATAAGGCTTCCATATAATTTATTGACCTGCAGAACAGGTACTACTCATATTCTTCCATTCTTATATAAAGGGAACAAATATCCT
The DNA here is from genome assembly GCF_048771995.1 of Taeniopygia guttata. Taxonomy (NCBI): domain Eukaryota; kingdom Metazoa; phylum Chordata; class Aves; order Passeriformes; family Estrildidae; genus Taeniopygia; species Taeniopygia guttata. Next base: position 12,224,489 of record NC_133025.1, read on the forward strand.
AGTATGATCAATTTTTCACAATAAATGTCAATATAATGCAAAGGCAAAAAGTACATGTACATGAAAATGTAGTAGTTGAGCCTGTGTCTTTTTCCATGTTGTAATCACCTTTTCCCTATTTCAGTTTTTAGGCAAAAGGACCATCCAGATAATTGGAAATTCAATACCAACCTATCCTAAAGAGGAAAGTTTGTGCTTTTGAAATATATTCCTGCAACAAAGAATTTGAGAGAGGAGATATATCAGGATAAATAGGTATGTAGATGGAAGACAACCATAACCTGGAAAGGAGTGAAAGCACAGGGGATGGTGAGAAAGCTGGGGGCAATGGTGATGAGGAAAATCTCTGAAACCTGCCATGCAAAAGCAGCAAAAAGGGGTCTATTTTAAGTGTCTGAACAGAAACTCTTGTAGCTTGGGAATCAACCAGCAGGGACCGAAGTCCACACACAGGAGCTGTGACACAGAAGGTAGAGATCTGTGATTGCACTGGGACTCCAGAAATGCAGAGAGATAGCACATGCAACTGAAGGGGTACCATGAAAAGTTCCAGAATATTTAGGAATGACAGCTCAGAAAGGTCAGGATGGTCTGTACTCTATGCAAAATCATGCCTGAAGGCATGGGGCTTTGCATTGAAATGGGTGACAAGTCAACCAAGAGCTTATTTGTAATGATTAGAAGCCAGACCTATGAGCATTACATTGTGGTAGGGAACTGCTGCAGACTGCTTGATCTGCTTGATTAAGATGGGACAGTGGATGAAACCTTTGGGCAGCTGAAGGAAGCTTTACTCTTGCCTATGCTGGTTACTCATGAGAGACTTTAGCCACACCTGTGTGCTGACAGACAATATCCAGGAGACTTTTAGAGTTGAAGACAATTTTTTGATCCAGCTGGCTAACAAGCAGTCTAAGGAATGTGTTCTTCAACAGATGAAGGAATGAGAGCTTGAGTGAATATCAACTTGAATGAACTTGAATGGCTTTGGTTACTGCACCCATGGAAATGAGAAAATGAGAAGTTAAAAATCCAGACAGAAGAAAATTGGACAAACTGTAGAATCAAAAAAGCTGAACTTTTTTGATTTTGGCTAGTTTAGGGATCTGTTTAAAAGGATCTCACAGTAGACAGCCGTGGAGGGCAAAGGGGCCCAGGAGAACTGGTTAATCTTCAAGGACAAGCTACTTCATTACTTTTTATCCTCAGTTTTTACAGCTAAGGCTTGTCGGAGGCTTCCCAGGTGCTTGGCTGGAGCCTGTGAGCAGAGTCTGTGAGAGCAAAGGAATACACATCGTAGAAGAAGTTAATGTCAGGGAGCACCTGAGAAAATGGGATGAGACAGGGTGCATCCAAGAGGAAGAAAGCTGTCTCTTGTCATTGAGAGGCCTCACTCATTTTTGAAAGGTCATGACAGTCAGAGGAGATTTCTAATGACTGGAAGATGGGAAATGTCACATCCATTTTCAGGAAACTGAAGAAGGTCCAAGAAACTGCAGGCCAGTCAGCTCCACTTGAGTCCCTGGGGAGGTTATGTAGCAAATCCTCCACGAAACCCTGTCCAAGCACATAAAGGATGAAAAAGTGACAGTGAACAGCCAGAATGAATCTATCATGGGCAAAACATTTCTCACAATTTGATAGTTTTCTATGATGAAATTACTAGATCTATTGATAAGGGGAGAAAAGCAGCCCTTGCATAACTAACTTGACTATCTTAAACCATTTTTGTTTTAACTTCTTAGGCTGTATTTTACCTATGGTAATTTTCAAAAGCTTGCATGTAAATATTGGTGTTTCTGGGCAAGAACACTGGATGTATACTTCACTAAAAAGTGACTACAAATGATACAGAATTATTTTTTATATACTTAACTCTAGAAATAGCCTATAAATGCATGAATATATTGAGAAGCATAATTTCTGAACAAAATAATAATGTTATTCTTAGATTGATTTATTATTAGAAATATTTGCCTGTATAAGAAAAATTCCCTTCTCTAAGAAATTATTTATTAAAACAAAGTCAAACATTGTTTCTCCATCAAGGAAGAGCAATGAAAATCATTAATGGAATCAAGATAAAATTAAAAAATGTTAAACTGAGAAAAAAATGGACAAATACACAATGGTGACTGCATTCTTAGACACTTTTCAAATTTAAAATATCAAGAAATTTAGTGAGACATTTTTAGAGCCCAAGTGGCTACTGAAGGAATAAAGAAAATTGTAAACACTACAGGATTAAAATGTATTGTTGACAACTCCAAGCTTATAATAACAACAAAACCCTCCTCCCAGACTGCTGAAGTTTTGAAGCCTGTTTATCAAAATTAATTGAGATTGAATGTATAATTTTGTCCTGGTACTGTACAAAAACAATGAGAACTTCACATATTATCTCTGAATTCTACTAAACTCCATTTTCAAAGTAGTTAAGGACACAAGTCTCTACTTTTTATCAGGAAGATTTGTAACACAAATAGCCACAGCAATTGATAAAATCTTTCTTCTTGGTATAAATTAGAGTTTGTAGAAATAGTTTGTAGTTCTTATATTGCATCCTTGGCATTCACAGATATTTAGGTCTTGCAAATTTTTTAATTCACCTAAAACACTTAAAACAAAACAACAAATTCCAAACCCAAAACAAACTTTAAAAACAAACCGAAATACCCACCACCATCACAAAAAAACCAACCAAGCCCAAAAACTATCATATTATGGTGAACAGTTCAAAGTCTCAGTGTATGACATAAATGTAAGAACTCCTCACGTAGGTTCAATCTATCTGGGTCCATATCCTGAACCATAGCCACAGCAGTTTACTGAGATGAAAGCACAAAACCCCAAAAATTGGGGTAAACAGTCCTGAGAAAATGACTTGGAAAAAGTCCACCCTTGTGCACAAATTAGAACTGGGAGTCTGATGGGCACTGGATGGCTTTCCCTGGTCTGGCTCTGTACATGAGCACTGAGGAAGTTGGAAATGACCAGATTCTAACTCCTCATTTGAGCTCATCTTCCAAGATTAATTTAAATACAAAAAGATCCAGCCTGATGCTGTTTTCCTGAACACATGAGAATCTCCTAACAAAGATCAGTGAGAAATTGTTCCATATAATTTCCCATGTTTAATTATAATGAAAAAGAGTAAACCAGAGTCAGTAAAAACTAACAAACAAACAAAAAGAGGTAAGACAAAATATTTGTGAAGTTCCAAGTAGCGTGATGATTGAGTACTTGACTGCATATTATATACAATCCTCCATGGAAATGCCCTTTCATGTGTTCTAATATTTTATTTTTCTTCCAACACAGGGATCCCACATACCCCAGCTGTGACTCCTCAGATCTGTACAACACTGATTCAGACTATCCAAAAATTTCAACTGTTCCAGCTGTCACAGAAAAGAACTGGGACCAGCTGAATGTCAGGATGCAAGTAGTTACTATTATATTACTACTTCTTCTTTGTAATGCATCTGACTGTAGGAGGACAAGGAGTAGGAGTTTGAGAAACAATGAAAGGGAAAACATCTTAAGGAGAGCATCTAGCACTGTTAAGCGCAATGCCCAAGGTCTAACATGTGATATTTACACTTATCTTCATGAGAAATACTTAGATTGTCAGGAAAGAAAATTGGTTTTTGTGGCACCTGATTGGCCAGAGGATATAAAACACATGCTGCTAGCAAGAAACAGAATTCGTAAATTAAAGAATAATATGTTTTCCAAGTATAAAGCACTGAAAAGTCTGGATTTACAACAGAATGACATATCAAAAATTGAGACCGAGGCTTTTTATGGTTTGGATAAACTTACCACACTCTTACTTCAGCATAACCAAATTAAGACCTTATCTGAGGAGATTTTTATTTATACACCCAGTCTAAACTACCTACGTCTCTATGACAATCCCTGGCATTGCAGCTGTGAACTAGAAACTCTTGTAACAATGCTACAGGTTCCAACAAACAGGAATTTGGGAAATTATGCAAAATGTGTGTACCCAATAGAATTGAAAAATCAGAAGTTAAAGCAGATAAAAGCTGATCAGCTATGTAGTGAAGAGGACAGGCAGGATCCCAAAAACATAAAACAGGAGAAGCCTGAACCTGTCAAACCAGAATTTGATTCCTCTTTGTGCCACATGTACGTGTTTCCTGTGACAACTCTGAACTGCAGAAGAAAAGGTTTGTATCTGTCATTATACCTGAACTAATGATTTTAATATTCTATTTATTTAATCCTCTCTACATTTAATCACACATTATTTACTGCAAATAACTCAATATAGTATTTGCTTTACTTAAACTGAAATTGTTAATTGTTTTTCTCTTGTAAATACCAGCAAAATTAGGAATTCTTCCTGCATTTTACCTCTGTCCTGCAGCGCAAATTCCACAGATATTCCTTAGTCCTGTAATGTATTTAATAGAAATCAACAGGAATAAAATTAGGCATATTACTTAAGCAACTAGTCTGATTGTACAACTATAAACATACTAATCAGTCAAATTACAGCTCTGCTGAAACTGTTGAACTGATACAGAAAAGCACAGAGTATCTTTTCTTCTTTCCATTGTACAAACACAAAGATCGCAATAAATTTAACAGAAGTGAGCTGTGAAGCAGGACTGGAGCAGCCAGCTGTGTTTTTAATGCCCAGAGGAATCTGATTGCAAAGGAAAAGCTCTGCATCCTCATATTTGCTGCACAAGATTTCTTCTACTAAGGGAAGAAATTGTATGTTTTTGTTCATAAATACCTCCTCTGTGTTCTTCTTGCCAGAACCCCGCAAACAATTCAAAGTTGAAGGGACTTGAAGAAATGTTTTTCAGACACTTGGATCCATTCCATCTCTAAATCTTTCTCAGGCCCCTAAGAGCCACAGTTAAACCCTAAGGGTAAACCAGATGGGGTATATATCAACATGAAAATACACATTTCTTTGTCCCTTATATTTCCCATATTTTATCCCACGACAAAACAAAACAAACAAACAAAAATTCAAAGGAGAATAATTCTTTAACATAACAATTCTGAAATAAGAATTGCTTTAAGCAGCCAACATTGTGAGACCTTTTTCCCAATTTTAGCAGAACTCAGTCTCCATGTTTTATTTAGCTGAACTTCTATCTGCTTTAAGAGTAACTTGATTTTATGTAAAAACCTCAGTGCACTCTTACTCTTGCACCTTTATGCCAGAGAAAAGCTCAGAATTCATTAAAAGTAGATAATATCTAAATATCAAGGATCAATGATTTCAGTATTTGATTACATGGTTTAGTCACTATGTATGTCATAAAAATGGCCTGTGTTCTTTACTTTTTTTTCACCCTGTAAATTATTTTCTTGTCCATCTGGCTCAGTTTTCTCTTTCTTTTACCATGCAGCTACTACATCTTTTAATCAATTACTTATGCTGCTTTTATTATTTTTTAATATTCACCTATCTTATCTTTCCTTCTAGATAAGACTTTAATTATTAGACTATAGATTATGATCTTAATTATCCTTCATAGGATCTTATTTATATCACTCTTACTATTCAGTAAACTGTTATTGAACAAAGCCCAGGCATAAATTATAATCCTAATATAAGCAAAGACTGACTTTACAGCTCTCCCCACTTACTGGTATCAAAGAGATGAGCTGAATACACAAATATACCCAAAAACTTCTGAGGAAAAGCATTTTACTTTTTTCTCTAAGTTCATATAAACATTCAATGTGATCTGATCTTCATGGGTGTTTCAAGGGGGTTTATGATATTTGAAAGCATGGTTTATCGTCTTTAATTAATAATGGAGGAATAAAGTTATTTCAACCTCTACTTGATAGTACTAGAGGGTACAGGGACTCCCTCCTTCAGGTCAAGAACTAAGTATATCGACCCAGAACTTCCTGCATGCCTAGCATGGACACATTGAGTGTGTTTCAATATTTTTTTGGAAGTACTAGATCTACTGTGCATATGCTTGACAGCTGGATGCAGATATCGCATGGATATTTGGTATTTCTGAACATATGGCAATCTTTGATGAAAGCATTGTACTTACTGTCTTTGTATATGAATATTGTACAGTAGATGCACAATTTCACTGGAATTTTCATCAGAAACAGGAGTGCAATGCACACAAAATCCAGGGAAAACACAAACATTTCTCTAAATCTGTGTGGACAAGAATTCAGAATAGAAAAAAATAGTGCATCAGTTGCCCAACCAGTAAGATGACATTGAAATCTGCAATCCATTATTCCTTTACAATGGAAAGAATGGAATGACAAACACTCGCTCTACCACTACTAAGTATGTCTAAAGACATACAGGTCAGGAGCTTTCAGTTAATTTCAGAAGCTCGTGAAAGAAACATCTTAAAAATACATTTCTCCATGTGTATGTTCTCTCTTTTTTTTAATAATTTGCTTATATCTCATCAAACCAGTGTTATGCCAGAACCTGTGGTACTCCTGAATGAAATACTCAATGCCCTTGATTCTGTTTTACAAAAAAAAAAAAAAAAAAAAAAAAAAAAAAAAAAACCCCAAACAAACAAAAAAAAACCACCAAAAAAAAAAAATTAAGGACACAAAAGCAGTTTGTTTGCATTTCTACAAAGAACTTGTATTTTTAAGGACAGTTGAAAAAAAAAATCTGCTTTCTAGTACTGCCAAACTCTCCAAGTCTCTAAATTCAAGCATTATTTGCATTCATTTGGTGATGAATAGGCCCTGAAACTTTCACATCTGCAGAAGCAGGAAGCAATCCAACCACAGCAGGCTGGAGTAGTTCTAATATTTATGTATTTATAATACCAAAGCTCTACTTATAATCATATATGAGGCAGGAAGTTGCTGTAGTCTCAAAAATACCTGATTCATTAGATATCTTCAGAACTTCAGAAGCACAGTGACCACACACAGAGTCCAGCAGAGATCCAGAAACAACTTGCTTTCATTCAAAGATGGTCAAATAAGAGACACTGCTCATTTTCTTGTTATGGCAGCACAGGATTAGAACACTCATTGAGCAAATATAACAACCCTGGAGATTAGGTTTGTTAACATTACCCTGAGAGGGTTCAAACCACAGTCTGCACTTCTCAAGCATGGGCCCTTACTACTGGAGTAGGAGCTGTTCTTTCTGGAGTCCTTTTGCCAGGAACACTGTAAGGATATGGACACCGATAACTGAGAAGTCCTCGGCTGCTTTGGAAGTGCCAGTGATAGAAGTAAGAACAAAGTGAGAGACAGAAGACAAAATGCCACTCTGCTGCACGAGTGGTTTTTTATATAGTTACTCTGGTTTCTTTTCTTTAAGCATCAAGACCTTCATGCACATTTTTTATATTAGTATAATATCCTTACTACTTACCCTATTCCTATGTGAATGGTCTAGTTCTACTAAAATAAAAATATAACCTATAGAGGTTTTATTATAAGCACTAATGAAGAGAACAATTTTCACATGAAATGTAAAGGTACAAGTACACAAAGAATTAAAATCAGAAGTTGAAAAAACATGGTGGCACTAGTAGAGGGGATAAAAGGGAAAGAAAACAGGAAAAAATGTTAGACTGAAAATACTTTGTCTGCCATGGAACTGTGATACCTAAGCAGAAAGAATCTAAAGCTAACACAAGTTACGTATTTTTCATTTTTTAAGATTTAAAGAAAGTTCCAAGTAACATACCTCCAGATATAGCTAAACTTGATTTGTCCAACAACAAAATTAGACAGCTACGAGCCAAGGAGTTTGAAGATGTCAGTGAATTGAAGATATTAAATCTAAACAGTAATGGAATAGCATACATTGATCCTGGTAAGAATGATTTTAAATACTTATTACAAATTATTTCTCTTGTATTAAATACTGTCTCTATAAGATATAAACTGGGGGGGGGAGGGAAGAAAGGATTTAAAAATCTAGAAGTTGGTGCAAATTTTACCTTTTGTACCTTTCAATTCATACCAATTGTACCAATTCAATTCATGTTTGCACTGAAATATATTTATCATGAAAATCAATAAAGGAAGACACATTTCAGTTGCCCTTTCTTAATACTAAACTAACCAAGTGAAAAAGGTAATTCTGGAACCTAAAGGCTAATAGTTTTCCAAAATGCCAAGTAGTTGAATGATTTTTTTAAGTACCTTTGCCACATCTAAGAAAACATGACATATAAGGAGGCTACTTTTCAATTATCTTTTACGATAAAATAAGAGACAAACCTAAAGGATTTAAACTCTTTTTTGTTAAAAATCACTACATAGAATTGCTTTTAAGTTATATTTTATTAGAACTCAAGTGCCATTATTGGCATTTTCTTATAGTCTATGTACATTTGGATTTAATTATGAAAGCAGAGATAAACTGGGTGAGAGAAAGAGAGAAAATGTATCAAGTAAAAAGGGCCTTATCTAGTACTATCTTGGCAATTAAATAGCATCATGATGTCTTAATATTGGTAAAATGGTACTTGTGAGGTTTAACATTACACAGTTGATTTATTTAAATTAAGACTTCTGCTATTAAATGAAATAGTATTCTTGCAAAAAGTATGAACTGCTCTCTGAAATGTAACTCGAGCATTATTATGAAGCTCCATGTTTTACTCCATTCCAAATCTTCAAACATTACTTTGAAGGTTCTATACATGCACACAATTACTATATACACAAAAACCTCTAGCCCTGTATATTGTCTAATTATAAGTTTCCATATTCCTAGTTCTGTATCATGACAGTTACAGTAGAATTCAATGAGCAAATCAGACATTCATCCACCTCCACTGTCTCTAGTCTACACCCAGGCAGACTCATGAAGTGTTTTATAGCTTTACCAGCAGTGCAACTCCCCTAATATTTCTCACTTCTGAAGGCATGTTGCATATTTTAAAGTTCAATGTTTGAGAAATTCTTTTGTAGCCTTTTAGCCAAAAAGAAAAAAAAAACAACCAAAAAACCAACCAGTAACTCTAAAATTTTAAAAATGTATTTCCTCTTCTAGATATGCATATCTTTCCTGTCATAGATATAAATGTTTTTTTTCTAAGTTAACTTTATAAGGTACCAATAACTATTTTTCTATTGATTAGCTGCTTTTTCAGGCCTCAATAACTTAGAGGAGCTGGATCTAACAAACAACAGCTTGCAGAATTTTGAATATGGAGTACTGGAAGATCTTTACTTTCTGAAAATACTGTGGCTGAGAGAGAATCCTTGGAGATGCGATTACAACATACACTATCTTTTCTACTGGCTGAAGCACCACTACAATGTGCACTACAATGGCCTAGAATGCAAAATGCCTGAGGAATACAAAGGATGGTCTGTTGGAAAATATGTTCGAAGTTATTATGAGGAATGCCCAAAAGACAAACTTCCCATTTATCCAGAAACTTTTGATTTGGACAAAGATGACGAGGAATGGGAACGACACAAAGAGCAAACAGTTCAGACAGTAAAGAAGCATGGTGTAATTGTCACCGTGATAGGCTAATTAGGGAATCCTTTCCCTTAGTAGATTTAAATAACTGATATTTGAGAAAGAAAAACATGCTGTTTACATTTGTTCTAATTATTCTGTTGGTTTGTAGGACTCTCTACCTACAAAGATGTCTGTTTATTGCCAATAATGACTACAGAATGACATTAGTTCAACAGCGTCCTTCATCTAGTAATTGTTTTTGACAATTTGTTCTGGACACTCTTGTGAAATATTTTGACAAATATTTGAAACTATACAGTAAAAATTAATAGACACAAATGTACATAATTATGGTGGGGAGAAGCTGTCCTATGCGTGGACATAGTTTATGTGTTCACACAGAAATAGCTGCAGGATTGTGACCAAGATCCATTTTTCCTGAATGTATTGACAGTTCTTTGTATCTATCAGTTTCCTGAAATATTCCCAGAAAACGTTTCTAAGATTTTTATATCTATTTCCTGTTGTTTTATTGTAGACTAAAAAAACAAACATAAGACTAACCTTAAATACAATTCTAGAAAAAGAGGAACAGCAGTTGTTATACTAATTAGGATTGAAACACAGAAGGTGGGTTCCACTTGCTGATTTGCCAGTGTTCCTCCTCAGTCTTGAATGAATAACTCAGCCTCTTCTTCTTCCATACCTGAGGTGCCTTGAAACAATAAGTAGCCAAGACACGGTTGGTTCCCAAGATCCAGCTCCACATGCTCATAATTGCCTTTTCTGTTTTTTGAGGCAAGAAGAGCTGAAATCTTTCTAGGAAGAATTTTATGTTGTTGTATCAGTTTGACACAGATTACATGCCATCACTTCCAGGTGACGAAGATCACATAAAGGATGCTGTGGTCTGCATCGAGCACATCAGTGCCCACCCAAGCTGAAGGTAAGTATACTTTTGAAAGCTCAGAAGTGTGGGACTTTCTCTAAGTTCACTCTTCTCTCAGCTGATTTGTAAAATGCACGTTACAGCACCTCCTTGTCAAACATCTATCTATGTGAATACACATTGATTAAAACCTGTGATCATTCTAACACTACAGTAACAGGGCAGCACAAATGCCTCAGCTAAACAGATGAGATCTCTAAAGATAAAATTCCTTGCTACATAATATTCTTAGGTCACTAAGAAATGTGTACGTGCAGAGTAGAAATTCAGGGCCAAAACTTTAAATTTCTCTTGACTATCGTGGAAGAAGTTCTGGGAGACTCCACAGAGAAACTTTCCTCATTTAAAGGTCTGGAGACAATGATGGTGTTTGTGCATTCCTCTGGTGCTTTAACCACAAGTCCCAAAGGTTGCTCATTTTGTTCTACAAGACAAAGCACTCAGTGCTTTAGTGCTAACATGAAATAAAAAAACAACATACAGGAAAAAATCAGGAGGCATTTTTTCTTGCAGGAATGCCAAAGAATCTCAAAGCAAACACATCCCATTATTATTTACATTCCTTTATGTCCTCCATTATTCAGATATTAATATATTTAATGGTGCTTTGCTGACAAAATGGGTAATTCAGCCATTTCTTCTACAATATCCTTCAAAAACTTCATAGCAAAAAAATATAACAGTATCTGACTCATCCCTGTTCCTGGAAATATCTTAAGCATTATCTTCACTGTTAAAGGTTAATCCTGATAAGATGGAACAGAAAGGAAAATCCCATTTGCCAGTAACACTCACTAAATAGGGCATATTCTGGAAACTTAAAAGTGCTGAAAGTAAAAAAAAAAAAAAAAAGAGTCTGCCATAAATAGTAACAAGTACTAAGTAATGTTGTCCTCCTCCTCTCAAATTCTGGAGAATTATCTCAATACAGAACCACTGGGTCTGATTGAAAAGGACAGGCAATGAAACCACAGCAGAACATCTGTTATTGGCAGCACAGACAATGGTGAAAATCTGAGTAGGAAAAAATGCATTTATAGACCATGCAAAGAGTCAGTGCTGGGAAAAAATACTAGTTTAAGGCAGGCTAAGTCTGAGTAGAAAAGACAATCCTGGAGAAGAATTTAAGACAAAAGAAGAATATAAGACAAAATCTGTGTGAGAGGTCTCTGATCTCTCAGGTCAGCAAGAAGTACCAGCTGAAAAAGCAGTGGAATAAGACTGAGGAACACATGCCTAATTGCTCTTGTTTGAAGGCCCTGGGGATTCCCAAAGAGACACCCCCACTAAGGATTTGGCAGAATACACAACAATAATTGCAGTAATTACAACTATAAATAATGTAAGAACACAATAATAGAAATAGGAGGTTGGGGCAAGGATTATATAGGTTAGCATGATCTCCTGACAGTGACTCAAATTCTTTGAGAAAAGATTGTATGAACAGAAAAAGCATACAGGAGTTATGAAGGTAGTGCAGAAGGAGGTAGCACAAGAAAAAAGACAATAATATACCTGAAAAACATATATATGGGGAAAATTACTAACAATTGGTAAAAACTTCAGCATTACAGAGTTAACTGCTAAGTACAACCTCCATCAAACACCACAGCCATAAAACACAATTTAACGTTGACATCTCTATGTTGCTGTACTATTTAATCAAAAAGGTCTCAGAAGAGCTTCCATGTCTAAAAGAAAATCATGGGCCTTCCTCTTCTTTTATAAGCTCCTTAGGTCTCTTCTTTCAGTAACTTCTCTCTTGATTTCCCTTCTTTCTCTGTCCATAACCAGGTAATAATTGCATGATACAATTGTAGGAAGACCATTGCCTTGTCTTCCTGACCTGCAGTGCATGTCCTAGGAGTGCTGCCTTAAGGGATGAACTACAGTGTTCTACAGAGGCAGTGACCCTCTCTCTACACAGCCACATGAAACAGAAAAAATCATTTTGTGCCTTATTCCATTGCAGAATACAGGAAAAATGGATATGTTTGTCAATACTGGAAATAAAACACTTCAAAAGCTTCTGAGGAAATTTTAGCTCCTGCACTATGAATACTAATGGCAGCAGTTAAAGGCAGTTCCCAGGCACACATGGAAGACAAACAATTCTCCAAGATCACTGACTAGGGGGAGGAATACCACAAACAGCTGAGCCATATCCCATGCAACTCATGCACTCATATTCTCTGGCACAGTAACACACTGATGTGCCAAAGACAGACTGAGCTGGAATCATATTAACATTCACATCCAGATATTAGACAAAGACTATTATTTTATGAATGCACCACAGGCCAAAGTAAAGAGTATACAACCCCAGTTTTTTAAAACTGCCGATAATTAATTTATCAAGAAAACCCCACAAACATGTTTAGTCAGATGAACAGACCTAACCCACAGTCAAAATAGTTGCTTTTTTAACATTAACAATAAAAGCATGTTGCCAAAATCTGTGTAATCTTGGATTTATTTGGAAAGATGAGGTCGGAACTGTAGCTTGGATAATTTAGAATGGAAAGGTAGCCTATAATTGAACAGACAGTTCAACTCAGTTTGTTAGCTGAAAAAAATGTCAAAGGAAGAAAATCTCAATATGATTTTCAATCTCTAAAAGAAAATAGATAGTTTTGCAGCAACATTAAACCATCCAACTAGGCAATATCATAAATAAAGCTAGCTAGTGAATTTCAACATAAAAACATATGTAGTTAATCTAAATATCAATAGCGTACTGATTTAAATGCATTTCATGCTTAAAAAAACTATTGTGTATCTTCAAAGCTAGAAGAAACAGCTTTAAAATTAATGTTTTCTAAAAGCCCCTGTAGACTGTCATATATGATTCATCACAACTAGTTTAAAATAGCATTCAGTAGATGTAAACAGACATAATGTTTGATTTTGAATCTACAGAAAACATCAATTATCTACAAAAATGGAAAATGCAAGGTTTGTGGAAACAAGACTTGAATTTAGTAAGATAAATGAAAATGGATGGCAATCATACTGATACTCCAACGGATATAATCAACACTAGATATGAATCCATTAAATACTGTGACAGTAAAGGCCATTTGTATAAAAGATGTAATTCTACCACAATTGTTCTTTACTTTTTTTTTAGCTCTAAACACAAGAAACATTATGATGATTTTAGTTTTGTACCTAAATACATAAGGAAAAAATCATAGAAGGATTTAACATTTAACACCCACAGAGGAGGTGATATGGCTGTGTATGGTTTATTTTGGCTTGCTTTCTTTATTAGCTCCCAAAATTCATTATGGTACTGGATTAAATTGTGTCACTAAACAATTTGCATACTGGTATCATTGAGAATGTTCTTTTGTCCTGTGATATAAAAGCCAAAACCATGACAAAAATACTTTTTATTTTTAGCCAGTTGTTCTTTTTCATCACTAATCTAGAGACTAAATTGTTCTCACCCATAATTACAGTCATTTTCTAAAGCTAAATAAATCACTCAGATTGCTGTAGGCTGCATCAACAATTTCAATAATGTATTATCTGATTAAATACTAAATGCATTATAGTCTCAAAACATTAAAAAACCACTTTTTTATTTTTAAAATAAAAACATTTTCCTTTTCTTTTTATGCTTTTAAATTCAGTTAAAGTGTAAGCTAGAAAAGAGTCAATCCATAAAATTCTCTTGCTTCAGAAATACTGTGTCAGGAATCAAAAATGTTTGAGATCTTGTTCTAGCACAGGAGTTTTCTTCCTCATGAAAACCCTTCCAAGATGTTTTCAGTCTCTTCATGATAAGATAGATGAGTAGCAGTTGGGATGCAGGTGATTCCTTACAAATCAAGTACACTTTCACTAGGACTAAACATCTCACACTGATCATAAAGGCTTTTAGTTTTCCTGCCAACTTCTCTGCTTAGTGGAGCATACAACCATATTGAGGAAAATATTACTGACCTGAAACTATTGCAAAATGCTGTCACAAAGGGAATTAACCTCCAAACCCTCAGTCACATGTACTTACATGCACAGAATCAGGAAGAACTAAGATGCTTTTTTACATCTAGAAGGACTTTGATTTGGCCAGTAACTAACAGTATAGCCCAGGGGTCAGTACAAGTCCTGTTTAACATCTTCATTAATGACCTGACAATGAGACAGAGTGTACTCTCAGCAAGTGTGCAGATGACAAATGCAGATCTCCTAAACTGGGAGCAATGTTTAATAGACCAGAGGGTCCTGTTGCCATCCAGAGGGACCCTGACAGGCTGGAGAAGGGGGCTGACAGGAACCCTATGAAGTTCAGGAAATGCAAAATCTGGCATCTGGGAAGGGACAACTAAAGGCACCAGAACACATTGGAGGCAGCCCAGCTTGAAAACAGGCTGACAGAAAAGGACCTGGAAGTCCTGCTAAACACCAGGTTGAACCTGAGCCTCTGATGTGCCCTTGCCAAAAGAAGATGGATGGTATCCTGGGCTGCATTAGGAGTGTTGCCAAGAGATCCGGAGAGCTCTGATTTTTCCCTTCAGCACAAGTGAGGCCATACCTGGAGTACTGTGTCCAGTTCTGGGCTTCCCAGTACATGTGAGAAATGGAAACATTGGAGAGAGTGCAACAATGGGCAAAAAGATGGCTAAGGAATTGGAGCACATTCCCTATTAGTAAGGCTGAGACCTGTGAGTGTTCATTTGGGGAAGGTTCAGGGGGCTCCTAGCAAGGTAGCATTTACTGATACTTTAAAGCTAGGCCAATGAAAAGAACAGCAACCTCAAAGATTCAAACATAAAACACATGGATGCCACTTCTGCATAATATTTCCTACATGTTTACGTGTTAAAATGTCACATATCCATGAACATTTGCAGTACTGAATTACACCACCACACGTTGAAATATATGATACACAACACTTAAAATCTGCAATTCTAAGTATGAAGAAGAAACCAGAAAGGAACATGGTTAATAACATCCTTCATCACTTTCCCTAAAGCAACTTTTATATAAGAAAATCCTCATGCTTGCAAAGTACTTTTATAACTGCACAACACTAATGGCAGCAATTTAAACTTGATATGGTAATTGGCTGATAGCAAAAATAGAAAAAAACACTTTCTAATTTTATCCCATAGCCTTTCATTGAAGAGCATGATTTCATAAACATTTCCAAAGAACTTTGCATTTAAGATATGTAAGTTAATAGTAAGATATCAGTGTGGAAACACAGCAAAGATGCCACTGTGGTTTATAGAAGGGTATTTCCATATTAGCTACATAACTTTCAATAGACTATAAATTCATTAGCTAGAAATGGAAAAATCAGTAGGAAGATTACTGATAATGTGTCTTTTCCCACTAGCATTTAATTGCTTAGGTAATACAATTCAGGTAATTCGCCTGCTCCTCAAAGTATGTTCAACAAGCTGTCTCTGTTCACTTCTTCCAGGTTTTCTGGCATTATGTTCTTATCACAGAATTTTTGGAACTTGCTATAGCTACACTAATTTTAAAGACATTTAGCTGATTCAGAATGCAGTTGGGGTTTACAAAGATTTTTAAGGCATAGAAATGTGTAGGCCTTTTCAATAGCAAATTCTTCTTGTGCATCTCTTCAAAGACCTGTATCCATGACAAATATAGTTGGATCCACCATTGTGGATTGGGCTTCTGTAACCAAAACTCTGTTTAATTTGTACATGTGGATGATGTCCTTAACTTCAAAACTCCACCTAATTTAAAACTCAGTATGAAGACCACAGCAGCCACCTTTAAAACACAGCAATCATTTTCTGTCAATAACTCGACATCAGGGTACTTTGGTACCACTGACCTTTTTTAGGAAACTGTAATTTACAAAGCAAATGGTTTCCAGCTGACCTTCAGGACAGATCTTGTCCAGCCATAAGTAAAAACTCACTTATTTTTTTTGGCACAGGAGCAGAACAGAAATCTGCAATAAATGATAGTGTGCTAATAATTATATTTACTAAATACCCTGTAATTTTGAAATGATCCATCACCAAATATCATCTACAGTGCCAGAGACAATAAAGGCCACTAATCATAAGTTCTAGAACTTTGAAAAGTCCAGCCATGCTGTATTTTCCACAGTCTGTGAATGCTCAGAGCAAACACATATTTGGCCTGGAGGAGACAACACCCAATAACGATCTACTGTTGAAGGAGACTGTATCTACATTCTGGACTCACAAAAAAGAGAACATGAGGATTCACAGAGGGAGAAAGGAAGAGGGAAAGAGCTCTGCCTTTCTGCAGCAAATGTTCAGGCAGTCAGCCAGAGCAAACCTCTCCTCTGTCTTCTAAACAGATGAGCTCTTCCTGCATTTCCTATAGTGAATAAAGTAGTGACAGCTCAAGAAAAAAAACCCCCAAAGGTGACAACCCCACAGATTTTAAATTCTCTCTGGATCAAGGGAGATGCAATCTTTTTCATTAAAAATAAAAGCATTTCAGTAGACTTCCTGCTTTTCTGTAATAATTTTTGTTCCCTCTGCACACATAAATAAAGACATTATTTTGCAGCTTGCTTGAAGTTTCACAGCCTTAGCTCCCAGCACACATCCCAGGACATGCTGAATTATACCAGAAGTGTGTGTTTAGGTGACTTAGTTGACCCAAAATGTCTACAAAATGTACACAATATAAATGTACACAATTAAAAAATGACTCAGTTACATACATTGTAACCTAATCATGGAAGTCAAACCAGTCACTGAACTACTATTAAGAATGGACAGAATTTGAGACTATTATTCACTGAGAATGCCCTGATACATTCCAGAAACAGGACATCTTTAGCCAGCCCAATCTAGTCAGACTAAAATTTTAAGTATTTTATGATACCAGTTTGTCTTCTGACTTTCTTAATATGATTTTCACACCATCCTCACCTCTTATCACGCATTCCATCTAATCAAAGCTAAGACTTCAAGTCGGTGATCCCTCCTGTTTTAACCCTATCACTGCACTCTTCACCTCCCAGAAAAACATCCCAACTCTTTCACCCCTATTTCTGACATACACTCCATTTACCTAACACCTCCCAACTAGCACCACTGCTCAGTCTTGGAAGAAGAGTACCAGCACCATCTGTCCTAGCACAGAACACAGGGACCTGCCTCTCCAGGCACTCATGGCATCAAATTGTCACAGCCCAACCTGTGGATGGCATCCTGCAAAAAGACAGCTAGATAAATTGTTGGACCAAGAACATTTAATTTATACAGCATAACTTTAGATTATATATTATGTATTTTTTGTCCTATTCAGACCAGCTACCTAGACTTACATGTCTTTTTTCCTTGTCAGTCTGCACCCACGTGTTCTACTTCTGTATAATAACTTTTAATATTTAGATATTATAATGGACTTATTGTAATGCCGTCTTCCACTGGCTTTTTTCTCATTCCTTTCCAGCAAAGTATATTTTATCCATCCTCTGAACTGTAAAAGAGAATGAGTAATTTATTACAGTTTCTGACCTGAAGTAAAATCCACAATTCTCTGCAATTTTCTGTAAAATTCAAAGCAGTCAAGCTCAACAATATACACTTTTGAATAGAACTGATGTTTATTGTTTATAATATAAATAACATACACATTGATGATATTTTTCAGTAGCAATTCATCTACTCATTTTAATAAAATTTCTACTTGTTTGTAATTTTCTGAAGTATGGAGCAATAAAAACTTGCTTACTTCCACTGCCATAACGTCCTGTTACTGTCATCTGTACTTCACTAAAGTACAGATCTGTATTTAGGGGAGGACATTTGAGTGTTAATAGAAAATAATTTAAAAGTGCTAGATACATGCATTTACTTAAGTGCTCTTCATATTTTTCCTTGGCAATACAAAAAACTCCAATGTAACAGAATGCAAATTCAATTTATATCTTACCAATTTTAACCTTTGGTAAATGTCCCATTTTCCTTCCAGGCTAAGCAATAAGAAATAATTCAATTCAGAACAAAAATGTATTTCAAATGAGTCATATATCACTGATATATTAAAATTCAGTATCTCCCTGTATCTGACTTGCTGAATGAATTAGACTTTCCATGGCTACATTAATTTGCCAAAATCTCCCTTGTTTCATATTTTTAAAAAATCATATTCTTGGGAGAGTTTATAAATGGAACATGTTCTGTTCCAGTCCAACGTGTATGATAATTAACAAAACTCTGGGCTGAGACAATCTTAGAAAGGCTGCATTGCAGGAAAAATGAATAATCTTCCACGTCCCTATTGCACAAGACAATAAGATTTTTAAAAAAAAGGTGGTGGGTTTGGGCTTTTTTTT
Organism: Taeniopygia guttata; assembly: GCF_048771995.1. Taxonomy (NCBI): domain Eukaryota; kingdom Metazoa; phylum Chordata; class Aves; order Passeriformes; family Estrildidae; genus Taeniopygia; species Taeniopygia guttata. The sequence continues at coordinate 12,243,191 of NC_133025.1, forward strand.
TTTTTTCAAGAAGGGCTACTGTATTAGGAAAACATTCGTACTAGAAAAGTTTATGAAGTACTGGAATATACTGCCTGCTGAGATTGGTGTGCCTCCAACACCTGTGATATTTAAAATGACTAAAAACACCCTGGACAAATCTGCACCAAGGTTAACCACAGCACAGCTTGAAAACATTCACCTCCCTGCCAATTCTGTCATTCTGTGGTTCTTAGTAATGATTTACACCAATGTTCCTAGCAGAGTTGTACTTCCTATATAATAAGTACTGTATGCTTTTTAAAAACAAAATAGCCCACCTTAGCTAATTCTAAATGGAGGATCATCAAATTCTGTATACATAACAAAGAAATCAGTGGACATGTTTATTGTGATTGTCATATTTTAAAACATATTATTACTGTCATATTTTAAAATGTATTTTCCCCATTTTTCAAAGGAAAATTTGGATTACATAAAGCATGATCTTCCTAATCTCAAACACAGAAAACCAAAGAAAGAGCATAAGAGAACACAGATTGTTTACTTTCAGACCTAAATGGAAATTGTCCTTTTATTTCTGGGTATACCACCACATTTCTCACAAATAGAGCTGGTTGAAGTACAGAAATGTCAGGTTTGGAACCTGGAGTAAAGTCAGAACTGATGAGTTTTAACACAGAATAACATTAGAGAAAATTAATACCAAATCTAAGTTTGTAATTTTTCTTTATGTTGTTGTGTTAAAATTAAAATTTTCCTCACACAAAGGAACAACACAAATACTGCTTTTGTAAAAGATTTTTCCTATGATGTTCCTGAACTATGTGTAAAATACATATAATTAACCAAAAAAAATCTTCATTAAGTTTCTGCTGTAGAAGTCCCATTCTTTTGCACACAATTCTTTAGTCATTTAAAATACAATTTATGGCAGTACAAAAAGTAGTGCTGTTTTATAAATGTTTTCAGTCACACAAAAAAATTAAATCTTGTCTTTTCCATGTTGGTTGTTGCAAATTAAAGGATCTAATTTGAAGTGATGTACATTCAAGTATAACTTTCTGTGTATAGTTAGAAGTACTTCACTACCAAATGATGCTACTGTTTTTACACAGAGAAGTTAAAGAAAAAGTTAAATTAGCATACAAACCAGAACTAATTTCTGTGCTTGAAGGAAAGCTCAATCACTGAAATTCAGGCTTTCATCCGTCATATCCAATCTTTCATTGATCAGCTGTATTCAGCCATTTAGCATACTAAATATTTGAGTTACTCTTTGCAAAAATTGTTTCATGACCCATTGTTTTGTCAGCATTTACCGCATGATTCTAACTGGTATTGTAATAAACCTTTCTGAATTTCTACAAAATCAAAACTGTGTGAGACTAAGGGCTAAAAATATCACTGTAAAAGAAAATATCATCCTTCAAAAGTACAAAAAGCAATGGGCCTCAGAAAATACTGGGGTTTATCTCATGTATTGCTACTACTCCTAAGAAAATCTAGGAGAGGATTTGACTTCAACAAGTTTTTATTTGTATGTGTGTACTGTATAAATCAAGCATTCAACTTTTGGACTGATCTGAATACTAACTGAATAGTCAGCAAAAGAGGAAACAGCTGAAATGTAATTGCTGTGAACTCAGGACAGATGTACTGACAGAAGACAAAACTGAGTACAGTTACACAGAGATAGTCAAGAGAAAAATCTGGTCACACTGCATGCCAACTTACTGACTCAATTGTTTAGTGAGGGGATCCAAAGATTGAGGATTTATTACTCACATCCCACTGAAATGTTCAACCAGAAAATTGCAGAGAATATTAAAGCAAGAAATATCACATTATTTTATAAGATTACAGTGTAAACAAAACTAAATCCTTTTTTTTTACACACAGAGAACAGAAAAAATGAGAAATACCTCACTTAATGATGCAGTGCTTGAAAGACACATCCCTGGTTCATATAGGTAAATCTGCTGCGGTCAGCAATGAAGTTAAAACCCTTAACATCACCTCAGTTTTGATTACCACAAAAGTAAGGCTTTAATATATATAAACTAAACAAAGAGGAGCATTAAGTGGAGGCTATATTAATTAAATATTCTATAGACAAAAGGCACACACAAAAAAAGCCCACCCAACTGCCCCCAAACCCATGGATATAAAAATAAAATATATTCTGTGTTTTAGAGATATTAGAGTCTTACTGCTTTTGCAATATCATATGCCATCAATATTTGCAAAAATTAATATTATCATTTAAATTGCATTTAAATTGTACCATTAGCATATTTTAAAAGTCCAAGTGCAGTATTATAAACCACATAGCACACACACACACAGACAGAATAATTCAGTATGTATCATAAGTATCTAATCCCTTTGTCATTATTTCTCTCAGCTTTTCTTCTAAAAATGTAAGTGGATCTTCTGGATGAGCAATAAATACACCACAAAGCGGCACCTGCAAAAAAAACTGCAAATTAACTCCTTGTATTTACAGCAAGGTACTATCTAGTTATGAAGCTGTTAAAATAAACAGCAGTTTACCATAATCTTTTAAAGTACTGTGAAATAGAGGCATTTGTTTTTATCAGTTCCCTTTCATTCAATTTTTAAAGGTAATATTGCATGTATCAGCATAATTCCATTGGTAGACTTCTAAGTACTGTGTTTAAGATAGTAAAATAAGTGGCAATTCTTTAGCAATTCCTACAAAGAATTTCATTGCTTTTAATGTGCATTAAAAAAAGAATGTATATACTTAATTATATTTACTTAATAAGAAATGGAATCTAAAGCAAGTTTAATACTGTGCAGTTAAGAGTATGTTAAATGGGCAAAAATTGATCCTGTAACCAACATTGAAAACAAAATGCAGCTAAAAAATATTTGCTTTCCAGGATTGATTTATTATACAATTTTACAATATCTCTTAGTAACAATGCACAATAACCAATGAACCATTTTTTCTCATTTGTCCTTTAGCTATCTTCAGCTAAACGACATGGATCATTTACTTTTGGACTTTCAGCTCACATACAGCAAGAACATTCAAGATATATTAATGTATATGGCCAAATTGCAGTTATTTAAGTGAATATTCATTGGAAATTATTAAAAAAAAAAAGTTCTTGTGGCTGGTAAAAATGTCAAAACATGGCAGGCAATATTACTTTCCTTTCAAGATATGGCCTCCTACTGTTACTAAATTAATGCAGAGCTTGTGCTTGAATGCTTTTCAGGATGCATGGTGGGAGGACAAAGAAAAAGAGGAAGGCTCTAAATCAAAGCCATGCTGTGGACAAAGAGCAAAAAGGCAAGTTGCCTGTCAAGTTGCCCCTCACCCTGCAGAGGCAGACAGCAGGGCAGGCAGGTAGAGGGAACAGCTCAACAAGCTGTCCATGCTCTCATCAGTACACTGTGTAGAAACAGAATCAGACAATAAGGTAAATTTGGAGCAATCTCTGAAGACAATTGAACAGAAATTGTTGGGATGTCCCATTACTGGAAGTGTTCAAAGTCAGGCTGGACAGTATTTTGAGCAAGCTGATCAAGTGACAGTATTTTGAACAAGCTGATCAAGCTGCTCATGGCAGGGTGGTTGCACTAAATGTTCTTTGAAGGTTCCTTCCAACCCAAACTGTTCTGTGTTTCCATAAATCTAAGTCAAGACCAATACTAAAAGGTGAAGACAAAATTAAAGGCCATTGTCTTCAGTTTAGACATCTGAATATTTACAACACTAGTCAACAGACCAATTCCAACCTTAGCATCTTTTCAATCCTCTTAACAGAAATGTAATTTGCAAGGTGTGGCTGACTGTTGACTAGGTTAAAAAAATAGAAATGCATCACTTATGATTGTAATTCATGGCATGCAATATTTTAAATAAGAAACACCTAAATGGTTTTTTGTCACAAAGTTTGCTATGGGCAGATTCCCAAAGCCATTCCCAACATTGGTAAGCTACTCCCTCTGCTGGATAAATCAGTATGTGACTGCCATATTTTATTTCCAGTATTGTTTGCCTTTCCCCCACCCCTTTTTCAAAGAAACAGACAATTTCTTCTCCTTTGGGTGCTTTAGAAGTTCTCCAACACAAGAAATCACATCTAGCCAGTGATATACTGGAATGCAATGCCTCTGTTTAACATTTGATAATATTAATTAAATAAGGAAGGAATTGTAATCGTCTTGCAATCCTCATTCAAGCACTCTTCAATAACGCTTGGACTAGGTGTAAAACAGGAAACAATTGTGTTAGTTGTGCTAAGCAATTAGGTTTGTACAAGTCTGGCTGCTTCTATTAGACTTCTACAAGTCTCTCAGTGATCTGGAAGAGTCTATCCCCAATGTTTTCACCCTTTCTTCTTAATACCTCTTTAGCCATTTACTCTTCATGGCAAAATTAATTTGAATCCCAGGGCAGAAAAATCTTACGCCATGTCTTCATCCATGTTTACTTCTAACATTGTAAGAATACAGCTACTAACTAGAGTGAAGTTGTCACACACAAGAGTGCTTGCAGGATTACAGTTTTTGCCTGACTTTTAATGAATACTGTTTAAAAGTAAATCTGGATAAGAACTGACAGAAATCAGACAGGAAGGAAATTCTCGGATCCAGCGGGAATCCTAACTTATCTGGACAAGATTACTTGGACTTCAACTTGTTTGGACCATATCCAAACCACAAACTCATCATAAAAAGACTTAAGCAAATGTTAATTTTATTTTATTTTAAATGTTCAAAGGTCTCATATTAGTTTTGATGTTCCTTAAAAAAGGACCAGTATAATCTCATTTATCTTCACACCAAGTATCCTGTAACTTCATAAAGAAATTAACTAAATTAAATAAAAGATATGGCTAGATATCAGCAAGCAACAACCTCTAAGAAACAAGAAAAACAAGGATAAAAATATTTTTCTCAGGGTAATTTTTAACTGGGTCATTTAAAAAGAGTCTTCCTGTCACCGTTGAGCAAGAAATGACACAAATCCACAAGCAGGCTGGTTCACACAACAGCCGCTTTAATATGAAAGTTCCCTTCTTTTATAACTAGGTTTGACACATTCTACTTGATTGGCTAATTAACAGAAACATTTTTCTCACAAACAGTCCTTGAGAACAACAGAAAAACAGAGTAGGAAAACACCACCTGCAGGTTGTTTATACTAACAAGTTATCGTCATTTCTCTACAACTCCCTAAAAAGTCTCACAAGTCCATTGTGAGAAAACCTATTCCATTTTCTTGCTCTCTGACCAGGCTGTCACATCCACTGTCTTCCTTTAATCTTATCCTTAATTCTTTCATTTTTAGTTCATTAACCTAATTTCACTGCTGCTATAGCTATAATGCTATAACCTTTGCTTGAATCAAGAGATATACCTCATCCTGAGACATCTTGTATTTTGGTTTTTTGTGCTTATCAAGCAAAGAATGACCTAGAGACAGACTCCCAGAAGAAATACTCAGTCTATACATGGCAGCACTGCTCTGTAATTATTGTAACTGGCTCAAGATCTCTTTATTAGTATCTCCATAGAAATCCTGGCTGTAATATCTGATTGCAAACGGGGTCTATTTTGGCAGCTTAAATATAACAGGATATCTCTTAAACTTGCATTTGTGCACCGTGCCTTTTTTTTTGTTTGAAGGAAACTGAAAAACAGCTGCTGCAGATTTGATAACAAGCAGAGGTGAACATGACAAACAGGGAGGAAAATATAGAAACACAGAGAATCACTTTGCAAATTCAAAGGGCAAACCTACCAACCCTGTTTCCCCCACAGTCCTTCACCCTGTGCCAGTTTTACTCTCTGCTATTTTATGGAATCCATTTACTCCTGTGCCAAAAAGAATATCTGATCCAGCAGCATATCTGAAGCATGATCCAGTGCATCTTTACGACTGACAGCCCGTTAGAAAGCATGGATTGCACCCACTGCACTCGTGAGGAAGGAATTACCTGGCTGGAATCTAGAGGTTCTTTTGTAATTAACACAGAAGTTAAACGTATCAGGGAAAGTGCCAGTGTAGTTCACCGGGTTCGTCTTCATTTCAATCCTCATTTTAACATAGATTATAAAGCATAATTCCTTTGTTCCATCTTGTTACTGTGCCTAAAGTTTTCATAAATCGTTTGGTGCATGCTAGTTGACAAAACGAGCAGAACAAAATCATCCCTCAGGCAGCAGAGAGCCGGGGGAGGGATGTGAGATACCCCACCCAGCGCTGAGGGGCGCATCGGGCCGGGACCAGGGCTCTGCTGAGGGGCGAGGGGACCCTTCATGGAGGAAGGTGGCGGACGGCTCCCTGCCACAGATGTTGTCGGGGGAGTTTGTGGTCCCACCGGCTCCAGTGCGGCCAGGCTGCCGACCGCCTGAACACCCATGGGGTGTCGGAGGGCCAGGGGCGGCGGTCCCCCACTTTGGGAATGATGTCCCCCGCCAGGGGCTGCCATGGCGCACGACCGCCCTTCCCGTCGCGCCGGATGGGGCGGTGGCTTCCGCGGACGACGCAGCGGCGGCCGGGGCAATGTGGGAGCCGCGGGGCGCGGCGCTGCGGGCGGCGGCGCTGCTGCTCGGGGCCGGCGCCTGCTACTGCCTGTGGCGGCTGGCGGCGGGCGGGCGGCGGGGGCGGCGAGCAGCGGCCGCGCGGGGCCGGCCGGCAGGTGAGGGGCAGGTGAGAGGCAGGGCAGGGCCGGGCAGGGCCGGCCGGCAGGTGAGGGGCAGGGCCGGGCAGGGCAAGGCAGGGCAAGGCAGGGCCGGGCCGGGCAGGGCAGGGCAGGGCCGGCTTCACCTCCGGTGCGCGGCGGGGCCGGGGGAGGCTCCGCGGGGCCCGGGCGGTTCCCAGCCCGCGGCTCGGGGCCCGGAGGTGGCTCTGCGCCCCGAGACCGGCGGTGCCACAGTCCTGCGTTCCGGCCCTCCACAGCCAGGCGGCGATTTGGAGCACTCTGGAGCATGGTTTATTTACGTCTGATCAGTGTGTTTTCTTATGTTACTGCAGTTTTTTGTGTTCCCCCTATAATTCAAAGATAAGTGGAGTGTTTAGACGAGGATGAAAAACTATTTTGAAGTGAGCTCTTGAATCATCATAATTAACTTCTCAGAAGTCATCTCCAGTAAGCTATGACTAGTCCAGCAGCCACAGATCGGGTCTCATGGCCCTTCAGCTCGCTAAGTAATTCTGCCTCCAACCTGGTTGAAAATGGTCTTTATAACATTTGTTGCCCTTTTAGAAAGGTCAGGTACTCCATAACATTATCCTGACTCAGAAGCAGCCTTCCTCCGTTGTTTTGAGTGATGCCATTGATTAGCAGAGTTCCTAACGTCGTGGCTGTTACTTTGTCGTGGGACCTCAGCATACTAACAAAGCGTCATTATTATAATTTCTGGAAGTAGTAGTCTGTAAACTGGAAGTTTTGTTTCCTACAGTGCTCAGACAGATTTGCACATTTCATTTTGAGGACACAATAACACCCCAAACTATGTTTGGTGAATATTCCTAATAATTTTGTAGAGGAAATTTGCTATTGGTTAACCAGGAAGTAATGCACCTCAACCTCTAATTGTGTGTTCCTTTTATTCTCCACCTTCAAAAGAGGTAATTAGAGGACTCAGAAAAAGGATGGAAATCTTCATGTCATAAAACAGTCTTTTTACCATAACATGGTGATTGGGCACAACATTTAGAACAATACAACTGAGAGCTAAATTTCAGCTTTGAAAAAAACATTAAGTAGCAACTAAGTGAAATGTCTCAAATTTAGTATCAAGTATTTAATTTCTAAACCTTGACAGACAGCAGTCCTCCAGTGTCAACCCATACCATGGATGTGGATGCTCTACAGAAACTTATTCATTTGCTCCAGGCCACAGATGATCCATTAATTCAAGAGCAAGCTTTAATCACTCTCAGCAACAGTGCTGCCTTCTCTGTAAATCAAGTGAGTATTGTTCTTTAGAAAACAACAGTGTCCAATGCCAGCCAGTCTGGCAGAGGAGAGCTGCTGTTCTGCTAAAGAGTGACACAGGACTTTAAGCTAGGACCACTTGTGCTCTAAAATCCATTTAATTTCTTGCCTTAATTTCTGCTGGCCCAAATAATACAATTCACCAGCTTCACAGAATGTATTGAATTATAATGTTTGGACCACTTAAAGTCCGTACAGAGTCATATACTTCAAAAGTGCTGTAAATGTATCTTCTGTTGCTTACAATTATGTAATGTTAATGAAAGGCTTAAATACTAGGTTAAATACTTTCTGGTTCAGATCTAAAGTTTAGTGCGATATTTTTTGCCACTCACAAAGTTGTGTGCTGTTTGCACATTAGCAATCTTACAACAATCGAGGCATCTCCAAATCATTTGGACATAGAATGCAGAAAAACTTTGAGCTGGACGCCAATTTTCATGCCTTTTTAACAGTTTAACCTCCAAGGTCCCACCTTTTTTGCTACTTACGACGGCTGTCTGTTCTGGCTTCTCAAAATGGCTTTCTTAATATAAATCTCTTAGAACAGAATGCAACTGAAACATAAAGCTCACTGGTCCATTTTCTTTTTTTTTAAGCAGTATTTTTTTTTTAAAGACAGTTACAGTCTAAGTGAGAAAGATAAAACAGTAATAAAAACAAGTGTAATGGAAAAAATTTCATAACCTCTAATAATATGAAGCTACATCTTGAAATTCTGTCCTGTTCAGGCAGGACTTTTAGGTACTGCAATCTGTCTCAGTTGTTCTATTAACTCATTATCAAGTAATTTCCTTCTATTCTTTATAATGTAAAATGCTTTAAGTATGCTTTGCAGACCAGATTTTAAAAGCAAAGGTGATGTGCCATTGTCAAATAACAGCAACTAATACTTTTCTTCCTAAGCAGGACCCTTCTTAGTTTCAGTAAAGCAATAAAGCAGTATCTGCTAACACTCTTTTTAAAGAGAGCAGTCAATTCTGAATTCTTCATTCACATACTTCATTTTTGTCAATATGGAGATGTTGAGGGAATGCTTCAGCATTTAAATTAAATTTTTTAAAATCCTATTAAACATCTTCTATATTTCAGGATGTAATCCGAAATTTGGATGGTCTTTCTGTTATTGGAGGGATGCTCTCCAACTGCGTTCCCAAAGTTAAAGAAAAAGCACTAAATGCACTTAATAATTTGAGTATGAATATTAAAAATCAGGAAGAGATACAGGTAAGATTCTTAATGGGAAAAACCAAAGTAACCAAGGCAAAGACATAGTATAGGTCCTTCAGCATATTTGTTAAATACAAGCCAGGATGCCAAAATGGTTTGATGATAGACATACAAGTCAGCAGATCTGGATGACTGAAAGGATAGCTTAGAAATGCATTGCTTCACTGGCATTTACTTTTAAAATAAAAGACAGGAACCTATGCAGTTTACGTTCAGCATTCACAAAATACTATTAAACAGAGATTGTGCTGCTAAGATTATAGCAAAATTATGTGAGGTAAGATGATTTCCAAACACGCCTAGAATATCACCAGCGGCTGTTTAAGAATGGATTGCAGATTGAACTTGCCAGGACTCCTTAGGTGAGGATGAAGAAAAAAGTAATTGAGCCCCTTGTATGAGACCAATTTTTCAGGTGATACTTCCATCTTAAAAGGAAACTCTGTATAAATTATAAAAAGTTCCTCTGGTAAATACAGTACATGCTATGGATATGAAAGGACTAAACATCAAGAAAAAAAGAAATTGATTAATCAATAGATCAAGAAGTGTCCAAGTGGTGAGCTGAGGCAGATTTGAAGACTTTTACTAGTTTGTTTCAGTGGCTTAATAAAAAGGTAGTGTGACTGCATGTGGTAGTTTGCAGCTTCTTTAGCAACAGGCAATTTTTATTAAGTAGTGCTTGTCAGTATTTGTCTAGGTGTATAAGTACAAAATAAATCCTTTGGTAAGGGTAAATTATTTTTTTCCTCAGTTAGGATTTCAAGATTTGTTGTATACTGTCGTCCAGAAGAAAAATTGGTAAAAATAGTAGTTAATGTCAGTTGTCATTGCTGTTCCTACAGTGTGCTCCAGAAAATGTGCCATGTGTTTGGGAGAAAGGGTTTCATTTCAAAGCTTGTCCTTAGCTTGTTCTCAGTGTTTAAGATGTTAGTTACTTATAAGTTATTTTTAAAGCAACTCCTTAAAGCAGCTGTGTCACTTCTGAGATGGACACAAAGCAATTTAAGTTTTCAGAACAAGGTATGTTTCAGGAAGATTAGTGAGCATAATATTGTATGGTCTGCTTCTCTCTTGCCACTAGAATGTTTGAAATATTCAAAACGAAAACATACTTGTTTCTAAGAGCCTTTGCCATTCAGCCAGCAATGTTCAGGAAGTATTTTTGTTACTGTAGCTAGGCCATTGATACTATTTGTGACAGAAAATATGCTTTTATTAAAAACTATTCTCTCTTTATTTCCTCCCCTTTCCCCAGGTATTTATTACACAAGTTTGTAGGACTGTTGAGTCAGCTCCCCTGAACTCTGATGTGCAGCTGGCTGGACTCAGGCTGTTGACAAATATGTCTGTTACCAGTGACTACCACCAAAAGATGATAAACTCAATTCCGTGCTTTCTTCATTTGCTTTCAGAAGGAACTGAAAGGACACAGGTACTGTGTAGTGTTATTTTTACAAGCCATTTATGAAGTTGCTTTGCTTGCGTTGTTTTTTAACGTTTTGGTAAAATGGTTTACACTGTGCTAAGAAAAACCAAATATTCATTAATGATAACAGATTTTATGCACTAAAATATGGATCTATATTAGTCTCACAACATAAACTCAAAAATGGGGGGGGAAGGGAATTTTGGTAGTGGAACCATCAGGCTACAGCCCTGCACTGCGATTGCTCTGTGCCTTTGCCATAGCAACTCCAGAATTCTCTTCTACTCTAAACATTGCAACTGCATCACAGCGCAAGGAGAACCTGCATGGGAAAGGCTTCACTGATACATGAATCTCTGTAGGGACCCATGCCCAAGCAGTGGTCCTAAGTTATGGATTTTAGTTCCGTTATGCTTATCACACTTCTAGCAACCTTAGTGACTGCAAGTGGAAATTGTGCTTATTTGTGACTTACTGTAATACTGAAATGAGCTTCAGTTAGGGACCAAACTCAGCTTTTATTCAAGATACTGTGGTACCATCAGTGTATGTGGTTGCTTTCAGACCAAAACCAGTTTTCCAAAACCACATTTCAACTAAACGTAACACAGCTATTGTACTTCAGTACAGGAAGTAATATGGCCTTTTTCTAAAGACTAGCATCACAAGGTCCAAGAAAGCACAAAGGTGTATTTGTATATGCTTTAGATAATTTTAAATGCAGTACTTAACCACCTTCTATTTTGGAAATAGTCTGCATTTGGCCTACTGGGATTCATTTATGGTTCTTGCCTTATTTTAAGTCAATCTGAATTTGCTTCTAACATGTCTGTACCTTGGTTTTCCCTATGCCAAATTGCTCAAGATATTGGTTAACCCATTTTGCCTTTTTCTCCCCAAGTCAACTTTGACGTTATTGATACCCATTACAACTTTACTTACTGTTTTGGAGCTTTTAATGAACTTGAACATTCCTCACTTCAGATTCAAGTTTTGAAAGTACTTGTGAACTTATCTGCAAACCCAGCCATGACAGTACATCTTCTCAGAGCTCAAGTAAGGTTCTTGCTGCTTCATTTTATTTTTAGCATATATTCATGTGTACCAGTTAAAATATTGCATGCACTAGAAAAATTTTAATGTATTTGAAATATATGTGCAATTCCAGAATAAATTCTAGACACTGCTTGGTTAAAATCAGTAGCTAAGTGCACATTATTTCACAGGTGGGGCTTTATTCCAGAGGGTAGTGTAATACAGATACTGTATTTTGAGAAGGAGAGGCATGGGACCTGTGCACTTGGAGACATTGCTTGTACTTCCTGTGTACCATTCCAAATAATCAATGATAACTTGCAGAAGCCTGTTCTAACCTTCCCTTTCCACCAAAGATGTAATACCATGAACTTCAGCTTGTATTATGTAAAAGGAACCCAAAACTTCATTTCCAGACACAGTCAGTATATGGACTGAAAATCACCAAATAGAACTGGTACTGTAAGTGATCCTCCTCAACTGCTATTTCTATAGCCAACATACTGGACCAAACCCAACCAAATTTCACTGGAATCCCCACTCCTTTATTCAAATGCAGCAATAAAACTGTTGCCTCAAAGTGCTCTAAGTGACCCTTCCCTGTGCATTTACTTATTTCTTCATGGAGAAATTTGTGTGACATTTGCTGTGTTTGCCTTGGCACACAGGTTTCTTTCAGTTTCAATTCCTCACAAAGTCGGGGGCTGGAATGGTGCTGCATCCTCATCCCCCTCCCCAAAGTTGCTTTCTTAAAATGTTAGTTACTTATAACTGATATAAGTTAAAATGCAATGGGTTTCAGTGAGCTATTTGCCACAAGCAAAGCTAGTCTAGATAATGCTGTCTTTTCATTATTCAAACAAGGTTAGCATTGCTAAATATTCAGTTCTCTGTTTAGTGTACCATTTTTTCATTTATCAATTATACTAACAAAAACATTCAGGGCAAAATCAACGTGACTGAGAAGGAAAGCATACCCCCTCTTCCAAATGGGAATTTTCCAGACAGCCACATTTTGGAGATTGAAAATACAAAGCATTTATTAGCCCATTGATGCACAGGCCAGTCTTTTCTAAAGAGAAAATGTGCACACTGTGCAAGTTTCTGACAGGAGTTCAGAGCATGCTGGGATTTCATACAATTTCTTGTTTAGATGGCTTAGGTGCATTTTTTTCCATTTTCTGAAGTGTGATTTAGTTACACATACTTACTGCTGGTGGTTAAGTATGGACTATTTCTTCAATATCCTAGGTGCCATCAATGGTGTTGCTTTTTGACAGCTGTGTAAACAGAGATATTCTGGTTCGAGCCCTGGTATTTGCAGCAAACTTGAAAAAGAACATGAATGATGAAGAAGGCATCGTGATTGAGGAATACAATGAAGACTCAGTTTTCTTCACACTCTGCAGGGACTCTGCCCCATTCGCTCAGAGACTGGCATCTTTGCTGCATCACCCTGACACAGAAGTGAAAGAACAAGTTGTGAGAATATTAACACAATAGTGTTGTTTTCTTAAAACAGACTGACCTGATGAAAATATCTAATCTTGGTACTGCTATGCTAAAAAAGTCTGCAGCAAGTAAACAATACAACAATGATGGAGGAAAAAAAAGCCCTAAATACTGTCATTTTAATAGGCACAAATTATTTACTACAAAAGAGAATGCTGTGTATTTAATACAGAGAGCATAACATATTTTTTACAAGCAAGAGAAAAGCAATAGTTTAATTATTACTGATAAACCACTGCACAGTTGCTACATTTGTGCAATGGGGGCAAACCGTTTAAAACATGAAAGCATTTATATGTAAAATGAACATTTTAAATGGATGAGTGAAGTGAATGAAAATATCCTTCGCAATGTCAAAGACCTTTTTTTACTTTAAGTATTGACAGCTGTTAAATAAATACCTCATTAGGATTGTGCAATAAAGATTTAGCAATCGGAGATTAGGCATTTATATTTTATTAGTCTACCTATGAAAATGGTACATCTGAATCTTACAAAATAATATCAAATAAAAACAATACCGGACTATCATTGGCTTCCTACAGAATCAGTATCTTCAATAAAAGCTGCATACTAAAGTCACCAAACCTAGGTTTTTTCATTGTACCTCTATGGAATTTATTCTTAAACTCCATTTTTGTATGCTTAGGCTTAGTATATCCACTCCATTTAGCCAAACTGCAGTGCAATTAACCACAACTGTGAAAGGTTTCTACATTTGAACAAAAATTGAAAGGATTTTATATTGGTTTAAAATTGTCACTTTAGGGAAAGCAGACATATTTTTAAAAAGTATTTTATTAGGAGTCAAGGATTATCTGCAACTGCAATTCAGCATTCTCATTCTTATTAAAAAAAAAAAAAGAAGTCTACAGGAGCAGTATCATACACTTTTTTACAAAAGCTTCCAATTCTGTAGCAGCCCTTGGGCTTCTTTCCATGGATATCTTTACTCCTTTTTTTTCTGCAACTGGAGCATCACTGGAATGAGTGCTTCTGCAGAATTAGCCCCTGTAAAGTTTTAGTCAGCAACCCAGCATTAATTCAAAATGAAGCGGAATCCATACAAACACAATTGTAAAAGAACCTGAACAGAGTTTCACTGATGAAAAGAAAACATACTGGAAAATACTTCTAGAACCTAATTACTAAAAAACTTCCACTACAGAGAAACTAAGAAAGGTGTCAGATGTAAAGGCTAGGAAAGTTTTCCACTTTGTTCTGTTTTTAAGAGAACTGTATCACCTAAACTCTGCTCTTAAGAAAACATTACTATCTTCTCTTTCTGTAATGCAATAGCACCTTGTTTTCAGAAGGTCACTTTGCAAATAGCTAAAACTGCAAGAAAAATATGACCTTGAAACTGTGGCACACCCATGCCCTGATCAATACAGGGGTAAAGCTACACGTATCTAAAATATCCACTTAGGTAGTTTTAACTCACCAGGAATACAGTTAAGGCAGAAATAGAAGTTGGCATGATTCCCAGTCAGAAACTTGACAATTGCTGCATTGAAAGTGAACTTCCTTTTCTCCTTCCCACTGCTCCTAAAACACTGTACAGTTTGTAATAAGCAAGTTACATTGCAATCACTTAACGTTTTGCAACTTTTTGTAGATTTAATGTTTTCTCCTACTGAATTTGACTAAGAAAAATAAAGACTAGGCCAGACACTAAGAATTTACCCACTGCTCTCCTGACAAGACATTAAGACCAGTCTGTTCTAGTTATAGCTGATACATGGTTTCTTAAGCTCAACAACAGAGATATCTAGATGTCCCTTTCTGTGTTCTCCAACCTAAAAATAATTTTTTCAAGTACCATCTTTTTGATAGAGTTGATCTCTTATCCATTGTTTTGACAGCTGACAGAAACAAGTAATCTTTTCTAAAAATACATGAAAACTTACTACAGCATTGTCTCAGTTTTCGTTTTCTGGTCTATAAAGAGCTATTTTTAAATGTTTTCTTCATAGAACAATGCTGTTGAGATGTTTGAAATCATACAAGACTTTCCAGTGTGCCTTTTTGCAAAGATGTCTCATTTTTATCACCCACCTCACACCCTTGGTGGAATCTTATCATCACTAAGCAAAATGTAACGGTCACCATTCTAGGAACAAATGTTGAGAATTAGCAGATCCAAAGCAACACGTGTCATTACTGACATTTAGTTTCTGATCCATGTAACTCAGTATATCTCTGCTCTGTGGATGCTTAGCTAGGTGTTCTGTATTTTAGTTTCACTCTTTCTGAAGTAAATAATTTTACAGAATAACCTATTGATGTTTATAAAAACAGGAAAACAACCCATAACAAAACCAACCTTAATCTTAAACTTGTCCTTCAAAGTACTCAAAACTTCCTGCAGCGTGGTGTCCTCCACAAAATTACAAACAGGTAATATACATTGTATCACCCCAAGTAGTTATTGAATCTGTTGTGTAAATACAAGAGACTTCATCTGAAACACCCCCAACACTGAAAAACAAGGTAGTTTTAATCCAGCTTTGATAACTGTCTATAGTTAAAAGATTATTTTAGTTGTTGGCCATGAAATCTTATGAACTGGTTTTAATTAGTTGCCAGAAGTTCATGCCTTTAAATAATATATCTTTTTTTATATATATTTATCTTTGTGGGATATGAAAATAAAATATACAGCAAGAGCAAAAAAAAAACAAACCCAAACCAGGCCACATATCCTATAGACCAAAAGAAATCAAAAACAAAAAAAACAAAACATGATTTGCCAATGAAATTATGCAAGAGAATAACAACCCTTTTTATTGGCAACAATAGGCTTTAATTCTGTAAATTAGCAAGACAATTTGATACAGACACATTTGGCCAAGTTTTATAACACTGAACAATGTTGTAATCTTGATTCGACTTTAAAATTATAGGGAAGCTATTAGAAAAAATACCACAGCCCTTACTTAAGACTTTCTACTGGGAAAAAAAAAAATGGTTCTTAGAAAAAAGCTGAGTTAATGCAAGGACAAGTGACATTAAGAGGTTTTTCCCCTTCATGTGCTGCAATTCAGACTAACTTAATTCAGACTAACATTCAGACTAACTTAAAAACATAGACAAAACAATAAAAGTGTGCAGATATTCTGGCCAGCAGTTAGTTTTACACATCCATGATGCAATATTAAATTATCTCTTTCTTTAAAAGGCACATTTCTTTGATGTAAAATTCAGCTTTTGTGGTTCATTAATACATGAAAACGAAGAGTGAAACAATTTTACTATGCTTGTGCTTTAACAACATTAGCTGTATTGGAAGACTTCACCCCACAAAACATACAGTGAAGCTGTAATGAAGCTTGTACATCAAGGTACAGGGCATAACCTGAAGACTAACAAGTGGGAGATGACAGTCTAACAATGAATAATTCAAGTCAGCCATTAATCCTAAGAATATGTTCTGTGCTGAAGTTATTATTGCTGCTGCAGGTAAGATGAAGAGTTTAAAAATAATTTTTTTAATCAGTGGTGTACATCAGAGCAAGTTATTCCCAGACAACACTTAATATATAAACCACTTTTAGATCACCTAATTATAAACAATGTAACTAGTTAAAATTTGTCATGAAATTGGTATGCAAGCTTTAGTTCTGAAACTGACAAACTTGGCATTTAGAAATCCAATTCAATCTCAAAAATCTATTGTGTACATTATGTTAGTATTGTGACATTAATTGCTAGATCAAATCAAACAGGGCTTACAAGGAACTGACACTGTTTCAGTTTTCAAATCGGTCATTTGTATTCAAATTCCGTGATTCTCCATGGCGTAAGAGAAAGAAGTCATCTTTTTTCAAGCCATATCTTTCAAGAGCTTCATTCAATTTAACCGGAGGATCCAAGTAATACTGAAAAAAATGAGAATAATATGAGGGAAAATATACCACTGCAACATTTTTTGAAGGGAAAAAAAATATCTCTAAACAACGGGGGGAGGAGGAGGATATTTGTCAAATTAAAATGTTTGGATTCATTTGAAGTCTTTGAACGATAAGAACAGTGATTTGCAGCTGCAGAGTAACTAGCAAGGCTCAACTTGTCAGCCCCAGCTCAGCCGCCTTAAGGCAGCAATGGATCCCCCGGAGGAAGCGCTGGCCGCCAGCAGCCGGCGCTTTCTTTCCCTCGCTCTGCAAACCCGCGCTGGCAGCGCTCCTGTCCGAGCGCTCCTCTCAGCTTACCGCGGTGTATTGTTACATTTCCGAAAGGCATCGTCAAGGAGTAACCATCTAAATACACAGTAACATTTCTACTGCGGGCACTAGAAACACTGTTTATTGAAACATTGCGGACAGGAAATGTTCTATCCATGCATCACACCCTATGTTCCCTCCGTGCATAGACAGGACGGAACAATTGACAGATCAGGTGATCACACTATCAGGAATGAATGATGAGATAAAGTGGTGCAACTAATGCAAAAACAAAGTTGAAAAACAGCTACCAGGCAATATCAAAGCAAATGTTCCTATTCATTGCACTTTCAGTTGCTGTGAATGTATCTGGGTAACCTTCTTATTAGAACTGTGGACTTGGGGGAGGGGTGCAGAGGGAAATAAAACATTTTAAAAACCATCAAAAACTCAGAATAACTGATTTATTTCATATCCTTACTGGTTTTAACTTTGAATCAACTATTAAAAATACTGTTTATATATTTAGTGGACAGACATAATAAATACTGTATTGACCCACAGGCATGCAGTTCTTACTATCTCCAAGTGATGCACCACTCTGTTTTTATTACTGCATAACACTACATAATACTGCATGTGTCCTCATCTGTTATGTTCCTCAGCATTTGGATATCAGAAATCCTCCACATTTGCTTCAATAACTCTGTACTTTCTTAACTATGGAAATATTTTGTGTAATTGGTTATGAAAAGCTAAGCATTGTTTTGAACAGCAGTATATAGAGTAATAAGATTTCACTAATACAAAGTTCACATTTTAAGTTTACATTTACAGATATGCAAGTTAAATCGCACAAGCAAAGCTTCACTAATGACTATCTAGTCCTTGGAAATCTGAACTCATGTTTAGTTTTGCAATTTACCTCATTTGCTAAAGCAAAGGTCCCCCAGTGAATTGCTACAGACTTCTTTGCTTGAACATCAATATGGATTCTTACTGCTTCTTCAGGATCCACGTGCTGGTATTTCATAAACCACCTACCAAAACAAAGAGGCACTTTTTTGTGTCACCTAATCCAATGCAAGATTTCTCCTTTACTGCCATTGCAAAGTACAAAAAGAAATATGTGCTCACCTAATAAAAAAAATCATAAGCATGTACACCTGGACAACATACAGAACACTCAAAACTCAAGATCAAGAAACTAATGTACACAAACATATCCATCAAACAGCAGTTCATTTATTGTACTCTCTTTTTGAAGGATTTTTTCTTATCTCTAGTTTCAATAGGTTAAGGACATATTACTGGTGCCTTGAGGCATTAGGGCTGAAACTTCAAAGCAGTCCCTGAAAAAATTTTGGGGCTAGCAGTACACACCAAGAAGTGTGTGCTTCTGAGATAGCCCAAGGGAACAGGCAAAACGGAAGAGAAAACTTGGCAATTTTTGAAAGATACTGATTTTTTACCACGCTATTTAGATTCCCATCTTCTTTTGTCAGCCCATATATGTTTTCTTTATAAGTGTGTATGAGTACTATTGTCTAAATGTTTCCTCCAAAAGGAGAAAAGTTATCTCTCGTGAGCAAACAGATTTTTCATACTCTATAAGTAAGAATTTCATACTCTTTGTCTACAGGTAAGTTGTAAAACCAAAGTAAACACTGAAGGAAGAGAAAAAGAGCAAATGACACACACTGGAATGGGCTGGATTAAATTGCACTGTTTCAGAAAAAAAGGCACAGAGTAATAATTCCAGATTTTTACTCAACATGTTTAAAGGAAGAAAGACTGCTGATTCATCCTTGCTTAAGTCTGAAGAAAAAACTCTCCAAAAACATCAAACATACACATACTTTTTAATAAAGTACACCTACAGCTTTAACTTCTGGGTGTATTTTTTGTCATCAGTACATAATTTCATTTATGTATATTGCCCAAACTCTGATTTTCCTACCTTGGTTCATAGGCTCCAATGGGGATGGCTGCAAGATCAAAAGGTCCAAATCTTTTACCTATTTGTTCAAAAGCAAAACAATATCCAGTATCTCCTGCAAAGAAAAACCTATTCCAAGGTCCCAAGACAGACCAGCTGCCCCAGAGAACCTTGTTATCATCTGTCACAGTCCTTTTACACCAATGCTGGGAAGGGGTGAAGACAAAAGTTACCGCATCATGACCAGGGACACAGTTCTCCTCCCACCAATCCAGTTCGATCACATTCTCACAACCACATCTCTGCATCCACTGCAGGAGCCCCAGGGGCACAAACCAGCGCAGCTCGCTCCCGAAGCGCTGGTTCAGGCTGGCCACGCTGTTGTAGTCCAGGTGATCGTAGTGCGTGTGGCTGATCAGCACCGCGTCTATCTTGGGCAGCTGCGCCACCGTGCACGGAGGCCCTCGGAAGCGCTTAGGACCCAAGAGCTGAACAGGGGAGGCTCTCTGGCTGAAAATGGGGTCAGTAAGAAATACGAGTTCATCCATTTCCACCATAACTGTGGCATGTCCCAGCCATGTGACTCGCATACCAGCTCCTGTCTTCCCAGCATCTTCTGGTGTTTGAACAAAGTAAGGTTGTAACACTGGGAGTTCTTTGTCGAGTTCCTGGCAAAAAAGAACACAATATGCATGAGAGATTTCAGAATGTACTTGGCCGTGGAACAAAAACTGCATACAAGGCACAGATCCATACAGTCAAGACTTGGACTTTGTTTATGCTTTTATGCAGAGAACTGCAGCACCCACCAGACGCCTTTTTCATGTCCATTTTCCCAGCTGCTTCATCCTAATTTGATTTTAGGTTTTTGCAACATTTACACTTCCCTGTCGAGAAAGAGAAGAGAGTATCCCTTCAGGCCAGCAGACCTGATAGAGTCTGGAGGCATTGCAATGAAAGCACTGCAAGGCAGTAACAGCATCCCAGGAAGGGATTCCTCCACCTGAAAAAGAATATGTATACACACACACAGATTGTTATTTAACAAATACTCAAGTTTAGCTTATGCTACTAAATGATGCAATCTAATAAATCCTAGCACAAGTAAGTCATAGATGAAAGAAAATGCCACACTCCCCAGTCATGCTCCACAAAAGTTCTGCTAGCTTTTATCAGGCCCCCTCTATATCCATCCTCATTACATCTAGAAGTAGCACACAAAGGTTAACTTCACTTGGATAATGTTACCTATTCTGCCTTCCCATCCTGCCAAGAATTTAATGACATTCATAAAAACAAAGTAATTTTTAAGATAAACCTTAAAGTACTTAGATATGCTTGGTTATGAAAAGGTTCCCCCACCTCCTCTCTTACTCCAGCGTGACAAGTTTTGCAGTCCCTACTTGAGTACGACAGGTCAGAAAACTGATCTGGCTGAGCACTAATCCAGAGGTAAAAAATACACAGTTCTCATTTTGGTTGGCTCCAATTTGACTCTGTGTGTATCCTCAAGCTGGCACAAAGGTGGCCATGGCTGTACATTACCTACTGAAACTCACTGCCCAACCACCACTCATTCTCTCATTTTGAACCAGAGTTATGCTCTTCACTGCAGTTTGGTTGAAGTGCTAATGCAGAAGTTTTATATGCAATAAATAATAGCTTTCCTATTAAAAAAGAAACAAACAACAAAAAACCAAAAAAAAACCCCACAACCAAAGAGTCTTATTAGAATCCTGACCATGTCTAGCTCAGCCACAATGTGGCTAAGGCTCTCCTCCCAAACACTTATGGTTGGAACTCTTCACTTTGCTTTTAAAGAATTTTCATGTGCTACGGCAGCTTCTAGGCTCCTGACACTCCTCTCCCTCATAATCACAAATGTCCCAGCACTTCTGGTTCCAAGTCAAGTTCTGCCTGACATGGCTGCAGCTCTCATTCTCTCAGCCTCGTACAGATTAGCACTTTCAGTGAGTTTATACAGAGCTGATCTTGTGCTCCTTTAAAAGCCCAGCTGACGTTGTGACAGTTTAGGACTCCAGGAGTTGCCTTGCTAAACCAGTCCTGACAGCTTCAGGGAAGTTACTTTCTCCACAATATTTTATTGATTTGGAAGGCATATGTTGGGAAAAACAAAGCATGCACATCTCCATTCCCCTGCAATTCTGCTGTAAATAATAAAATATTAATGAAATTGCTTTTTCTGAGAGCTAATGGACAAGACATGTTTACTGAACAAGTTTCATTACTGTCTCCAGGAATGAGAAATAGATAACCTCCTATAAAGCTGAATGTAAGGTCAATACAATTCAATCCCCTAATTCATATAAGAAAAGCAGGAATCTTAGACTGAGATAAATGGCTGCTTCACCAAGAAAGAAGCCATCATTTTCTTATCTCTATTTCATTCTAAGTACATGGGAACAACATTGGCCACAGAAATCTGAACCACAGAAGTGTTATACTGTGATATTTCAATTTTAAATAAAAGAAAGATACACAAAACTAACATCATACTCAAAAATGGAAATTAGGACAAACGAACAAATTACATATGGTTAAGTCAACAAATCAGATTATATCAAAGAAATAAAACTCAGATATGGAACTTAATGAATAAGTTCATAATGCAATTTAGGTCAGTTAGTACATTTTTTATGGAAAATGTTCTTTTTAAGTAGCTGGTTTTAGAGATAGACTCCAAATTTTCTCAGAACTAAATTAATTCACTTATTTTTGCTGAGGCAGACTGATATTTTAGCTATTGCTGAGCAGTGCTTACACAGCATCTCAGCCAGCTGGCTGGGGCACACAAGAAGCTGGGACAGACACAGTTGGGACAGCTGACCCAAATCCATCAGAGAGATATCCCATATCATATGATATTGCACCCAGCAGTAATATCTGGGGTAAGAAGGAGGAGGTGGGGGACATTCAGGGTGAATGGTTTTTACCTTTCCAAGTACTGCTACATGGGATGCAGCCCTGCCTTCCTGGGGATGGCTGAATACCATGCAAAGACAATAAATTTCTTAGTTGGCTTTTGCACGCATTTTTTGCTTTACCTATTGAACTGTCTTTATCTCAAATCACAAGTTATCTGATTTTTCCCCTTTCAATTCCACTGGGGTGCAAACAGTGGCGGGGGGGTAGAAGTAAGCAGCAGACTGGGACTTGGTTGCCTAAAGCCACAACACATCTGCACTACTAATAAAGGCTTTACAATGATGTCGCTGGGTCTGATGCTATCAAGTATTTAGAATAGCTGATTTAAAGGTAGAACTAATCAGTATAAAAGGCATTTGTAAAAGTCATACAGACAGGAAGATTGACAGAGAAGAGCATAGTCCAAACAACTGCTATCCTGATCTATTTAAATGAAATCCTGTGAACAAAAGTTCAAGACAAACCAAGAGCACAAAGGCAGTGCAACTTGTGGATCTCCAGGTTTGTGATACACAGGCCTCTGATCCAAAGCAATGATTCCACAGAGGATGTGATTAGAAATCAAGCATGTTGCTGAGCTATCATGGTAAATCACATCAAAACATTACTTCTGCATGTGCATGTGATTTATGCTTGGGGTTGTTTGGTTTTGGTTTGGTTTTTTTTTAGTATTTTACAAAAGCACACCAAAATACCTTTTTAATAGAAATAAGAAATACTAATAAGATTTCAAACTAAAACACAAGTTCTATTAGCAGTATACTTCACATGAAATACCTAAAACTCGTACAACAGGATAAAGAAATATAATGAATAAAATATGTATCTTATTGAACTTTTATCCTGCTATAATACATTTTGTTCTGTCAGACTAACCAGAAACATATTAAAACTAGAAGAATTATAACATATTTTTGAAATACAGTAATTATGTCAAATGAGCTACCAACAGAAGTAAAATGTGCTCAATGCTGTCTTATTTTCATTACTCATGTAATACAAAAAATTCCTCCTGCTGTGTCCCTTCCCCCTCCCTGTTCTTCTTTCCCTTCTAATGCAAAGCAAGAAAAAACACATGACAGGCTTTGCTAAGACTAGCTGATTAGCTTGGGATTTTTGGTGCTTAGTGTATACTGGAATACCACAGGATTTATAGAAATGAGAACAATCTAAACTGCTGATCCAACAACTAATAATTAAAGATCCTCCAACAGCTCTGAACAAAGTTATTAATAAAGCCTGTAATGAAAATACAAGAAGTCCATGCATCCTGGATGCAGGCTCATTCTGAAGGCATGATTATAATACATATAGCTTTTTCACAGTGAAGCACAAGCATATATCCTGGATAATATACTAATTTTTACATATGTAAAGCACTTGGTACAGATAAACTGAACCTGCCCAGCACAGCAGGGCATCACTAGGCTCACTCAATGTGGCAACTGAAGCAGGAGTCTGCTCAAAGGACGTGACATCTAGCAGCGAAAAATAAAGTATGGAGCCCTTAGTTTGAATTTTAAACAAGCTCAGATGCACTTCACAGGCTGATGCAGGGGTGGAAGAAAACTGGTTGAAATAAGCATCAAATGGCTGAGGACTCCAGAAGTGCATTTCATTGAGCCCTAAGTTTTTCTGTTTCTGATTTACTTCACCAAACTCGTGAATAATTGCAGATGCCTAACTAAAAGATTTCCTATGCAAAAAATAAAGTTAGCCCATGATTAATCCAAACTGGGTCAGAGAGATGGCTTTTTGGCTTTTCAACTGGTGCCCTGTAGATTTCTTTGTGATCATCCTTTACTGTAGGGACAAGCTGTAAATTAAAGGGGAGTGCTGCAGTTCTGCATTCCATCAGAGTGCTGTATGCTCTGCACTCCACAGTACACCTCAGCATTGCCTTTGAGGAACTTCAGTCACTACCCAGGTTTCTGACTGGCACTGTTCTACACAGACCAAGGAGGGCAGACGGCCAAAGGCAACTGAAAACGTACAGGTGTGCATTTCATGGAGATGTGGCCAGCACACTGTCTAGAAAGCTGTACACACTGATACATGTTGTTGATACCACAAGGAAGACACCAAATTTTAAAAAGTAAATTGCTGAAAGGGATCCCAAGACTGACACAAGTTTGCTGTTTGCCTAAGTCAAATTATTTTTTATTATTATTATATTACAGCCAAGATTATTTGTTCCTTAAACATCCCCAAACCTCTGACCATCATGCGTTAATGCTTAACGTGGCTTTCTTGTCCACAGAACTGATAGCATTCCTTCCTTCGCAGGTAGTTCAGGTAAGACAAAATGGAAAGCTCTTTACTAAATACTGGCTGTGAGATTTATAGATTGTGCATACCTTCCTGCATGCTTACAGGCATTATTAACACCTGCTTGTTAACAAATACTGTCCTTGGTTTGTGCACCCTTCCGCACAGCTTTTCTGAAGTATATTCAACACATCAGAAATGCACTGAGAAGTGATTCTGTCAAAACTTAGTCATCTTCATACCTCCTGTGACCATAAAGATAACCCATGGCTTTCCAGCACCCATTACTCTTCATGGGAAAGAAGCTTCTCCTGTCTCCTTCCTTACATACAATACCTGACTAAAGCATTTCACCAAGAACAAATAACAGCGTTAGCCAGTAAACTGGCACTGCACTTTAAGTGTTTCAGTACAAATACTTGCGCAGGTTAGTTTTAACATATGCAATTTTTTCTGTGTACTGAAACATAAAAAAAGGATTTGTAAGTATTTTCATAAGTGACAAACTATTACATTTTCATGCAAGAGATGCAACGTATGCATTAAATTGCCATCTGGAAAAAAAGGCAAAATTAAAAAAAATTGATATGTCATGAAAGAAGCTATTTCATGCAACACAAATTAAGTTAATAGTATGCTTCATAAGACGATACCTATTAAAAATGAATGGCTGTTACTGGTTTATAACTAAGGGGGCCAATTTTTTTGTTTTTATAACTGAGCTGTATAAATTAAAGTGTGGGGAACTAAAAAGTAGATAAAAATTAAAGAGGTATAAAGTATTAACCCACCTTTTGAAAATAATAAAATGTCAATAAAATCAGAAAAGTAAGGCTTGGAAAAGTCTCCAGAAGATGCCTAATGAGTATTAAAAACGGTCCTATTTTATTGATTAGAACAGAGGCAAAAGCAGTTTTAATCACAAAAGTAAAACATGGAAGTATTCACCTGCTTGGAGCGTGGCACATTGCTGTTATTTTTTTCCATGAAGGACCATTTCAAAATGTTGGGTAAGGTTGGTGATTTCCATGTTGGCCACGGGTTGACAAATCTCCCATCTTTGCCTCTCTTTGATTTAGTTACATCCTCTTCTAATCTGTAGTCCAGCCTGAAGCTTTTTCTGAAGGTCCTGGAAGAATCGGAATTGCCTCCGGAACCTCGACCCGAATTCTGACGTTTCTTCACTGCTTCTTTAGGGTACTGGTTACAGGCACTTGAAGGCTGTTCTTGGTCTGTGTTCTTATCCATACCTTTTTCAGGAGAGCTAAATCAAATTTTAAATTAATCAATATTTTCTTGGTCTAGCATCAACATTCATAAGACTGAATGTTCTCACACACATCAGGAACAAGCCCGCCTTTCCTGTTTTATGATCTACTGTATTTTTTTAATCAACAAAATATGCTTTTAAAACAGTTGCTATTGCACAAAAGACTTCAAAAACATGCTGTGACAAGCAGACATGAGGGCTCTTTGTAGTTCAGGCCGAATTTTACTCCCTGGAATGCACAGCTTCAGATACTAACACTATTATCTACCAACTGCAAAAGTGAGGGGGAAGGGTTCCTTAATTTACATTTTGGAAGAATAGCCATTCCTCCTGAAACTCATGACATTTAGTGCCTGATGTAATACGATCCTGCAAGTCTGTGCAACAGACACTGGAACTATACTGTACCTTAGGATTTGCCTATATAGCGACTTGGTTTTGTAGCAAAAACAGCAGTCTTGTGTAGCATTACTAACACTTATACCAACACACATGCAGGAAACTCAGAACACAAAAGATATTTGGTACTGTTCTGTATTTTGTCTAAAACAAACAAGAAGTTTATTATAATAAAGGTCAATAACTGTTTCAAATATAATTTTGATATACATTTAACTGAACTGACTGGTGAAAGGCCACAGGAAATTAAATATTTTTAAATCACAGCGGCAACATTCACTCAATTCCATTGTGAAACAGAAAAGTGAGAAAATAACTGAGAAAAGCTTATTTCTATAAAGCCATGATTCTGGTACAGTTCTTAGAAAACTATGAACTCATTAGTCAGAGTCTCCTATTCCAAACTGCACTTAAGTGTTACAGACTTTACCAATATAATCAAATTAAACCCAAGGTAATAAAACCCAAATATCACTATTTTATTCAGGAAGTTGCTAAAGCAATTAAATTGAATCTAAATGCTTCAATTTCCATATTTACGTTCAACTGAAATGTTGACAGTAAATACACTGTCCTGTTAGCTTTAAAAAAAAAAAAAAAGTTACTGTTTTAATGAGTTTAATCAGCATAGTTACAGCTTTCTGGCATTTACAAATTCTACCTAATTAAAACTAGAATACAACTAGACAGCACTATTTACAGCTTAGGTACAGTAATAATTTTTAATAACAAATTGTGAAGTCCATCCTGTGGAAAATTCTCCACCATATCTAGTAGAGGACACAGTTTTGTCCTATCTACTGTCTCACTAACTCAAATACTCGGACTCCAGCTGTACACTCAGAAGCACTGGGCTGATGTAGGCAAGGCAGTCCATGCAAACATTGTCAGAGAACAGAATGGAAGCTCAAAGTTTTCTTAGAAATCACGTAACTCATTCTACCCCCTATAAGCTCAATTAGAGGGAAGATTAAATATGTTGTTCACTGCAACGTTTCAACTAAGATATTACACACATGTATCAGCAAACTGAACCCAAATGCATTTGCTGATCATGCTCCAACTTCAAATGCAGTCCATTTCTGCTATTTCAGCAGCAGCTGATGATGAAACACTAAGTACGGTATCAGCTGCAAAGAATATGACAATTGATAAATATTGTGAAATTTTCTTAACAAAATAACCATTATTGTGCTATACAGTAGAGATAAAATACTAACACATCAAAATTCATTTCAAATAAAAAAAGGCATGAACTGCATTCAGAAAACATGGCTGATTTTTTTACCTCAGTCACAATTTTATTTTTTGTAATTGCTTTGTATTCCTGTTTCCCTGCAGTTTTACTGAAACTACTCCACTTATGTACTTCCTATTTAGCATTAGGATACCTTATCTGCATCATAATTTAAATTTAACTGTTGCTATTTCTAGGCTTTTTTCCTCTATTCCACTAAACATTTCCCAGAATCAGGCTTCAATGAAACACTCAGCTTGCTCTTTAGTATTTTACACAGAGGTAAACGATAACACAAGGAATCAGTGACACAAAAAGGCAGACAGAATACCCAAAAAATGGTACTGAATACTTTAACTTAAGAGTTGGGTTTGGGTTGTCTTGCATTCCTCAAAGAGCATTTTCAATGCCAAGTCAGTTTATTAATTTAGCAAAGCACACAGACACAGCATAAAACAGCTACTCTTTTAGAAAGCATAATGAAAACAAATCACAAAAGTTTAATCAGATAGGTACTTAATTCCAGGAAATTATTCTCTTAACATCTCAGATGTCTGATTTTTAAAATATACATAACTACCATAATTATTGCTCCTGTAAGACATTTTAGATTAGAGACTGGGGTGCCTAAAGTTTTATTTTTAAGCTTCTGTTTATCTATTCATTCATCTCTAAAATAGGTGAATTTTACTTTTGCTTAAACCTTCATATAAACCTTTGATCTTTTTCTGAAAGTATAAACCCCTAAGGGAAGCAGGGATCAACTATGCTGATTAAACAAAGACAATGCCAAAGCATTTAAGGCACTGCAGGTATCTATCTGTCTGCCAACATATTTTCCACATGATGCACATACATTACTTTCATTAGTATTCCATAAGCAACTGAAGGGATAAAAGACCTCACTGCTCACAGAATACTTTAAATCTTTTATATGCATAAGAAAGGGACATATTTACAATCAGTTAAAGTATTCCTGGTGAACTGTAGGTTCCTTTGAAGTATCAGTCTTGCCAGATAGTTTCTCTTCCATTTAAATTTATTAAATATATACTACAATATTCATGACATTTTCTTATATAGAAGAGCAAGATGATAATTTCTTGAAAGCCAGAAATCATTAGCTTAAAATAAAACTCAACCGATTATTAGACCAAGGAGATTCTTATGCTTTTGCAAAAGAAAACCTCTACAGATAAGGAGATTAGCAGGTATACTTTAGATACTAGAAAATACCCAACCAGAAATCAGTTGGTTTTTCTGCCAACTTTCCTCAATTCTTCCTACCCAAAACTAATTGTTTGGAACTTGAAAAACTACTTTAAGCACTTGAATGTCAGCAAAAATTATGAGCTATAGACATACGAAAATCAAACTGGAGCAGAGTTCTGTTCACTTAGGAGGGACAGAGGGAAGGGATCACATCCCTGGTGAATCTTTATTGTTATGTAATGTTCTACACAAAATCTTTTTATACTTTTAAATATAAAGAAAAACTACTATTCTACTTAAAATCTACTTAAAATTCTACTAAACAGCTTTCCTGGCAAATGGAACCCATCCTTCAAGATGAGGCAACTCAGTCCAACAGAGGGCAAGTGCATTGACACTGTTTGTAAGAGGGGCTCAGGAGAGACACAAGGCAACCACCCTCCCTCTCTGTCCTCAGAGATGCTTCACTCTTTCAACTGAATTCAGAAGAGGAAATGAACCAAGACGTACAAACTCCTAAAGAAGATCATTAGTCATCCAAATTCACAAGGCCAGAAGGTGTTCTAGACAGAGGGGAAGAACACCACTGGCTGATGAATAAGACAAAGTTTAACATTAATCAAAATACAGAGCTCACAGATCAGGTTTCCCAACATCAAATACTAAGGAACCCCCCATAATCCACAAAGGAAGAGCGAAGTTGCAGATCTGATAAGACACGGCATGGAAGGTCTGTGTCTGACATCCCACTAAAATGACACCTGTAAACAGGATATAGCCCTTAGGACAATAGGTTTTGGGTAAATGGCTTATTTTTCATTGTTTATATAACTGAAAATTTGGATACAAATATTTTGACTTTGAGCCTTGTGTTTACTTAGGAAAATAACAAAAATTTAGCTAAATGTTTTAATGCTCTACTTCAAAAGGATACAACAATATTACAAGAAGCACTCTGCCATTGTAATTTTTCCTTTTAAATGGTCTTTTAAATACAGCAGAGCTTCAAGTCAAATTACTTGAACACTGGCATAAATTCTTCACCTTTTCCACCCAGCCTCTACCAAGATCTGCTTCCCCATAAATGCAGTGGATGTAGTTCCCCCTACTAATCACAGAGCCATGCACAACATGCTGCAAAGAATCAAGTTGGCCAAAACAGACTTTCTCTTCTTTTCTACAAAGAAATGTGGTCCTTATGCAACAAATCCACAGGCCTGAAAGTTTAAGCATTACTACGAAGCTATGGTTTACCAGAACACAACTTCCCCAAAGCTTTACAATTGCCTGGCAAACATTCCATAGCTTCCCAAATACCTTTAATTTCTCTGCTTTTTTGAAGTAAAGGGTTTGGTTCATTTTTAATCACTGTCTCTCTGTGTAAACTACATCCAGAACTAGACTGCACTAATGATCACCTAGAAGGGACAGCACATAATTCCCAGCAAACGCACACCGCTACAGCCTTACCAAAACAAGACTCTGAGCTTTCTCCATATACAGCTACACAACTCCAAAGTTCCCTTTCATTACACGTATTTTTAATGACTGCAAAAACCCATGCATTTTGGCTTGAAATAAAACAAAAAATTGTTTCAGTTAGAAGGAAAGGTATTTGCAAACGCTAGGGACCATGTAAGTAATTGGCTCCCACAAGCTTTACTATCAAATGACTGCCAGCTAAGTTTTGGCTCTGCTTTTATTTTCCCTTCAGGTCTGAAATCGACTGCTTTAATTAATGAACAGTTTGAGACTGGAAAATTCTGAATGCATTTAAACTTTTATTGTGCAATACTTCAAGTTGTTCCATCTTACCACTGTAGACTTATCAGAACAAGAACCTGAGCTTTCTGTGAACTGTATACTGCTACACATCTTGAAGTTTTCTTTCATTATACCTATTTTTTATCACTGCACAGCAGTTGCACCAGCAATTATTCCAGATGCTCTTATTAGGATTTCATACAAAGATCTCTCAAGTTTGCATCAGCTGATCTGTGAATACTTCCATTATTTGAAACATATTAAAAGTCTTTAGTAACAAAAAGTGTTGCCAAAATTTTCATTCAACAGATCTCTAAGTATCCTGATTCTACACTGTCCTTGTGTACTATTCAAGAAAGATGAATAAAAGAGTTGATTACAGAAAAAGGAACAGCTCTCTCCATAAACAGCCTCATGGAATTAGAATAAGTCCTTTATAATTCTTATTTAGCTTTGAGGATCAACAGTAAAACAAAGCAAAGTTTTATTTAGACATCATGGAGAAAAATAAGATTAGTTACAAATTAAAGAAAGGTGAGGCACCTACCCCATGGTCATCTGTTGTTAGGCTTATTCTTTAGCAGCTGTATTACTTAAGCAGCCATGACCATGAGCCAATCCATTTCTGCCCTTACTGCTCACCCAGGTTTGCCAAAACAAATACCTTTGTCCACATGGTGACCTTGTTTAAGAAACTTATCTAGCTGATAGTCACTTCTTACCTTACCATCCCTGGACAAGCATTTAATTTTCACCTGCATCTCCGAGCAACCACACAAGTGTTTATACCAACAAACTGGTTAGGACAGGGAAGGGTGAGAGCAGGAATATATTGTAAACAAAAACTACTTATGCCAGCACTGGCCTAGAAAAAATAATGAATTAAATACCCTCCATTTAGAATTCACTGTGCAGCTCAGTTACACATACCATCAAGTTAGATTCAACAATTCCTCCTACCCTTTCACTTTCAATCTATTCCCTTCCAAGGTTTCACTTACACTTAATACTGATGATGCTGCAACTCTCTATTTACCTCCTTAGATAGTAATGTTTCATATTATAACCAAGCACATTCAATAGCTACCTACCACCCACAAGGCAGCCCACTCCCATTACTACACATTCTACCTCAATTTTGCTGGAATTCACTAGGGGAACTAAACCAACAGAAAGTTATTCATGCCTATCAGCTACATCTTGACATGCCTCTGGATACAAATGAAAATAGGCTTTAGAGTCAGGACCATCAGTAGCCCCTGGAGCCAATTATTTCTAAAGACTGCACCAACCTAAAGACCAACCAGCTGCAGGCATTGTATCAACTGAATAAAGATCCTGGATCTGGGACAATACATAACTATTTTCCCTTTGTTTCCAGGTGCCCCAGCTGATTGTCCCTGTCAAATATGAGCATTCTGTAGTCCCCAACATGTCTATGATCTGTAGATAATATGACAGAACATTTTTGTTACATGCATATTCTGTTTAGGTTGTGATCCCTTATATGACAGTAGCTGACCATAGGCGACACACAGCAGAACAGAGATGGCACACCTAGGAGACAATTTCTTTAGCGATATAGGCCTTTAAAATAAATTCTTTTCCTCTCTACCCTCATCTTTTACTGCAATCTTGAATAAAGGAACACAAAAGTTGGCTTGTGGCCATCGCATCTGAAAGAGCAGCCTAGACTATCATTATGATTAAGCACAAGAGCAGTATAATTCTGTACTGTTGCTGAAGCAGTCACCAAAGGGAAGCTGGAGTCAAATCTCCCTACACCAGAAAGGAAATTGCTTTCCTTTGCTCTCTCCTAACAACTAGTTTCATAAGACTAGTTAATTTATAGAGAAGAATGTTGAAAGAACAAGAGCTGGAATCAAAGTTTTCTTACCTGCTCTGCAGGATTGAGGCTGACACATACAAGCAAGGTTTGTGCATTACAGCTGTGTTATGGTACACTAGACAATACCTAGGTCATAAATCAAATGCAAACAATTTGTAAATCAACAGAAAAATAAGTGCAGATAGCATAGTGCACAGCTGTACAGATAAGTCGTGGATTCCAGCAGCAAGAGCAATCTCCATGGATGGCCCTTCATAGTTAGACAGAATTTCAATAAAGAAATTTTTCCAAAAGAGCAAACATGAAACTTGTACCAACGCAGCTATAGGATCCAGAGCCCAGTTTTAACATTCTGGCACCAGCTGCACTGGTGTAACTATTTATGGAAACGAGCAGTTCATTAGTTTCAGTTGGTTACTGATGTGACTCCCGTTAATGACAGAGGCATACCTTGCCAGGATGGAGTTTACTGTTAGAAAAAAATGTCAAACTTTGAAGTTGAGCATTTAAAAACATATTTTAGCCACTCCTGTGTGTTAACAGCCTCTACATGTTGGAGTTTGCATTTTAAGTTATGATGCCATTGAAGCTCTTAGCATACATTTTTCTTAACTAAAAAAAGAGTTAAAATATTACAAGCTCACACTCCATCCTAATGGTAAAGGTTTTCCATCTAACATCTTAATGTCAATTAGATATGATTAAACCCAAATGCTATTGAACATAATGAAATTAAGGCTCCAACTTGCTGTGGGAGAAAATTGATTTATTTTGTAGCACGTGGTTAGAGAGGCAATGTAAGGACTGTTTACATAAAAATGAACAAAAATCTTGTTAAAGCTTTGATGCATAGGATCCACAAGGGAAAGTAGGATCTAAAGTTCATTTACTATTGACTCCAGCACTTTTATGTGTGCAATTGCTATCTCCACCTCATTTGCTAAGCCTTATAATTTTCTTTTTCCTTGTCACCCCATGCCAGAAAGGAACACCTATGCAAACTTCCTCTAGACTCACACCAAAAATAATCCTTTAAAACCCTATAAAACCTCTGTTGTCCAGGAAGTGCAGCAACACCCAAGAACTCAATTTTATTTTTAAGTTAATAGACAGTCATAGAATTTTATTTATATTCATATTTAAAAGCTTGTCTATTTTGATTCCCTCTTTTCAGTTCAAGGTACAGGCACATTGGGTCCAATGTAATTTCCCTAAATTGTAGGGATGTATGAAAATACATCCCTAAATTCTTTCTATTCTACTTGATTTTCAATAAAAAATAAACTTTTGCTTGTCCTAACAACATTCTCTCTCTCTCCTTCTATGCATTTACATGCACCCCATACATATATGGATTTTACAGAACTATTTATAACATTTGAATTTAAATTTATTGAAATACAATCAAATAATTTCCAGTTGGGCTAAGATTAGGAAGTGATTTTTTTTTTTTAATAGATGCTTTTCTTCAATGCACCTGTTCAAAGGCCAACTTTAAAACGAGTTAAGCCAAAAGGTCGCCAGCTTTTCCAAATAATGAAAGTTTTGAACATCCAAACTTCATACCAGAAAGCCAGAAAACACATCCAGTACAGCACCCTTATAATTCTTTAACTGAAACAGGCCCATTTTAAGAAGAAAGTTCAAGGAACAGCACAGACACACAGCAAAACATCCATACTGAAGGAAACTGGAAACACCATGATACATAAATGTTTTTCATCACACCCTTTTTTCCTATATATAAAAGGCCTTTGATTCCATCCCCACAACTTCAGATTACAATGTGTTCCTGTACTCTAAATGAAATGCAAAGTGCTTTGGTTGTTAGTCAACAACAGAAGTGTTAATACTAGTAAGTTGTGTGGTTTGGGTTTTACTTCTTATGGAAGAGTCAAGGCATACTTCCAACACAAACACGAGCCATCTACTAATTTTCAAGGCACCATCCTAAATGCATAGGTGTTTTAAGGAGACAAAGTGTTTCAAGTAAACACATCTCAACAGACACACAAAGACCTTGCTGTTGCCACATTCTTATCAGAAACAGTTGAATATCACTGAAACCTTCCCACAAAAACCAGTTCAAAGCACAACAAAAATATTTCCAAATATTTTAAGCAATAAAACCTGTTGTCATATCATAAGCCTTACTCACCAGGCAGTAGAACTTCCAGCTCCAACAGGTCTTACAGAAGAAGTAACTCTTGACAGAAATTCTTTAACACCCATTTTTTCACTCACACTTCTTATCAAACTTTGTTTTTCACAGTAGGGCCACGATGGCAGCAGTGTTTTCACAGTGTCAGTTGGCAATGCCCCGTTCTCCTTCCTAAACGGCTCTACCAGGTTTATCTGCTTGTTGTAGGCTATTCAAACCCAAAACGATGCCTTTCTTGTACAGCTTCTAAACACCAAGATGTTACATGCCAAGAGTATATAACACACAACTTCTTTCCTAGATTTTATAAGATTTTTTAAACTAAGTGCAACATTTAGTTTACAGAAAAATCCTTTTTGCTCAAATCTTTAAGCACAAGGGGATCAAGTGATTTTTCCATGGTCCTGGCTCTGAATGTATTAGAAGAAGCAACCTATAAAGTTCAAGCTTCCAGTGTATTCACTGGAAGACATTAAAGGGAGATCAGGAAAGGATTCACACATGTGACAAAAAGAAAAACTAATTTCACTGCAGGTGTTACATATAAAGACCTTAACTAACATAGCAGTATTTCTGTTTTTCTCATCACAGACAAAATAATTTACTTTCTTTTTACTGAAAAGAACTTAAAAGCTATTTCTGAATGAAAAGTTAACAGTTTCGGTTCAATCTTGAGCTTATAAAGGCTGAGGAAATAGCATATTTCTTCTGGTTGTTCCTCAAATCTACTTAGTTACTGCAAGTGAATAAAATTATAATAGTGGATTGCTTCCTCTTAAAAAGGCTTGACATCTCTTGACTTGAGGCCAAGCAGAAGCTGAATAACTGTTATTTCTATTTGAACAGTTTCACTGTCATCCCTTACTTCCCTCCTCTCCCAAAAACAACTCTCCATCATCCACAACGGAATCAAATAGGGCATTCCAACCTCCAGATATTAAAAAGTCCCATTATTTTTTATAATAGATAATGCAGCTTGAGATAACTTAGGGTATTTTGAAAACCACTGTCATAATAATTCTTGAATTAATAAGAAAAAATAATCATATTCTTGTCTTCCTCAAAATGTTATCTACAAAATAAGATAAGCTTCCTACTGTCTTAACTGATACAGCTGCTACTATGAATTAAAAAACAAAACCACCCTCTTTTCAATGTTTTTTGCCAGAAAACTGAAGTGGTTTTCCTGTCACTATCTTTAATTTTGATGCCACTTTAATCGGTGCAGTTTGAGAATTAAAGAAAAAATACTTAAATACAAATAGTACTTGCCTTTAAAACTAAAACTTTCTTCATAATCACCATTTAGCAAATGAAAGAAATCATAATTGTCGCCAGAAAAAAAAACATTTCTGCATAAGTTCATGAATTTTACTGCATGCGGTCAAACACTTTCCCCAAATCCTTGCTAGCTAGAGATAATTGACGATCATTGAGATTATTTGACTGCACTAATTATATTAAATGACCTCCTTAATATCCTCCACTTCACACTATACAATGCGAACAGAAACATCTGTTCAATAGAAAACATTCTACAAGCCGCCGACACTATGAAGCGGATTTTTTTTTTTTTTTTGCGATTATATAACTTGTTTCTTTCCGAGCGCTGCTGCAGCATGTTTTACTGTCAATTGACAGAATCGAAAGCTCTGCGCTGGCAGCGAACGCAGGACATTTTTTCTCGCAGGGTTTCTTTCACCGGTGCGAAAGGATCCCCACGGGCGCAGCTGGGTTTGGAGCCGGCGCCCGTCGGGTCTGTGGCCAGGCAGGGAGCGGGGCAGAGGCACACACCGGGCTCCGGGGGCAGCCGGGCTGTGCCGCTCCCGCCCGGGCTCCGGGGGCAGCCGGGCTGTGCCGCTCCCGCCCGGGCTCCTGGGGCAGCCGGGCTGTGCCGCTCCCGCCCGGGCTCCGCGGGCGGCCGGGCTGTGCCGCTCCTGCCCGGCCGGGAGCCGGGCTCGCCGGCCCCACACGCACCTCGCCCTCCCACCCGCGAACTTTTCCGAGCGGGTGCCCGCGCCCGCTCCACCCCGCTCCCACTGCCCCCGCAGCGGCTCAGCCCGGTCTCCCCACACTCACCGGCGGAGCCCCGGTACTGTGTGTGTGTCTGGAGAGCCCCGCTGCCGCGCTCGGAGCAGGTGCTCCGCTCCTCCGGCCGCTAGCCGGGCTCTGACGGCGGCAGCCCGGGCAGTGCCTCCCCTCCGGACGGGCACGGGACGGGAGCCGCCACGCGGCTCGGTCCGCTTTGCCCCTGCTCACAGGAAGGCGCGGGGGCAGAGAGCCCCGGCCCCAGAGCGCTGCGGCCGCTGGAGCGCCGCTCACCTCCCGGGCTGCTGCTGCCTCCCCTGAAGAGTCTCGTCCCCCTTCTCCTCCTCCTCCATGGTGCCGCTCCACCCCTTCCACGGCGGCGGCTCTGAAGGTGTCCAGTAGAAACTGTTGTACGGCTGCGGCGTTCCACCTGACCAGCCGTTGGCCGAGGGCAGCGCGACGAGCTGCACGGTGCCGCTCCACAGCGCCCGGCGCCCCGCCATGGCGAGCCGGGGCTCCGCGGCGCCCGGCCCCGCACCGCTTCGGGCAGAGGGCACCGCCCGGCCCGGCCCCGCACCGCGGCGGGCAGGGGGCACCGCGCGGCCCGGCCCCGCACCGCTTCGGGCAGAGGGCACCGCCCGGCCCGGCCCCGCACCGCTTCGGGCAGAGGGCACCGCACGGCCCGGCCCCGCACCGCGGAGCGGCGCCGCTAGCAAGATGGCGGCGGGGGCCGTGCCTGAGGGGCACGGGAAGTCCCGGAGCCATGGCGGGACAGTGTCAGAGCTGCTGGCGCGTTCTGCCCCTGGAAGCCCGGGCTGCTCCTCGGCACTGGCGGAAGGGAAGCACTGAGCTGTGCTCCTGGCCGGCTGCGATGGGCAGTAAGTGCTGCCTGCAGTCCCGTTTGGGAGCACGAGCATGCCCCGACCACCAGGTGCTGCGGGGAAAAGTTTGCGGGGCTCGGTTGTCCCGGCAGCCCGGGGCGCTCACGGGAGGTGCCCACCCTGCAGGCGCCTGTGTTCCTACGGCCTTGGGAAGGTAAAACTCGGGTCCAAGTCACTTCCCTGCTCCCATCTGACAGAAGTTTCCAGGCTATGAGCTGAGAATTGAGGTATTTTGAGGCATCCAGCTCAGAGAAATTGGGTTCTCAGAAATAAATGTGTATTTGTAAAATATTTCCTTACTTCCTTAAGGACAAGGAATGGCAAAGAACGAAGCTATGCAGGTGTGATGTGAAAAACACCCTGTATTATCTAGCAGCAATATGAAATCTAAGGCTATCTGGAGCTCTGATAACACGTTTATGTACATTTTATCTTAAAGTTCAGGACTGGATGTATGGTTCATTGGTAAAGAAATCCTATGTTCAAGGCCAAAGTTCTCAATGCATGTCTTGAGAGACTAGACATATGGGCCTTACTTTTATGTTATTTGTTATTCTCTTAGTTTCCTTAAGGTAAGGAATGATAAAACTATCAAGCTACCTTGTTCTGTATGAGTAATCTGTTTTCTATATTTTTCACATATTGATACAGATATTTATTGGTTATTTCCCACTTGGACCTTTGCCAGTGGGAATTCCTAATTTATTTCTTACTTCTGCTCCTTCTTGCCTGATATTTCCTGATTATTTCCTCTACCACTATATCTAATGCTAAGCTGGCCTTGTAGCAATGAGTCCTAATCATAATTATTGAACACAAACCAATATTGATTGATGTTAATTCTACTGTTACTTTATGGAGTCTAAGATGTCCTTAATGATTTAGATGATAAAGCTGTTCTGATCAATTACCATTAACAGTTACTGGTAACAATTAATGCCTATGTATAAAAATCTATGTAAGCCACAAGGTAAGTTCCTCCAGGCTGGTAGTAGCTGATTGCCAACAGTACCAGATTTGGGGTGCCCACCCTACACTTCAGCTCAGTATCTCCTAGTAGGTAGCCCTGGCTCCACATGTGATGTGGAAATAGTTTGTGTATCACCAGTGCTACAAAAGTCACAGCTTGGGAGGCTCTGCTGTAGTAAATGCATTTTGTCTGTATTACAAATACAGGTGTCAATGGTTGGAGACTGTAAGTAAATGCACCTGGTATCTGTGCAGCATGCAATTTTCAACTTGAAAGGAAACATGCCTGGTGAAGAATGATAGTGTTTTGTTCTTCGAGTAACATCTGGTACTGCTGGAAGTATATCAGTGTATTACCAACTGTGCCACACCAGCATGTACAACATGAGAAAATTCCACTCCAGAAGTGCTGTTCAACAGAACCAGGATTTTAAACTAGTTTCCTGCTTCAGTATTCCCTGGAGCCAGGTGAGATCTCAGCCTAGTATGGCTTCTTTGGTGGGTTTTGATTTTTCAATGTCTTATGCACACAAACACGTCTAAACTGAGGAAAAGTCCCAAGGGAATATCTGTGCTGATGTAGTTGTGTAAACCCAGAACAAGGATCTCTCTGACTCTTAGTACTCCCCAGACATCTTAATATGTTTAGAGGACTGATGTTAGGATCCTGCAGGGGTTGGAAGCCAGAAGTTACTAACAGATGGGAAGGTTCCAGCCATCTGTGAATGAGGTAAGAGTTTTTGCTTGGCATCTTGTCTTAAGAAATGGAGATTTAATAATTTTGTTTCCATCAGTGGCATGTACTCCTGATTACTCATGCACTTTAACTACTCGGACTGACCCTATATATTGTTCTCTGTTTATGAAAGTAGAAAAGTTATGAAAGCTTCTTTGTACAGCAGAGAGGCACAAATACTAAGCGTTAGGAGTCTGGGGTTATTTAGGGGTCAGTGCATTTCTTTTTCCTCACAATGAAATTTAACAGCTGAAACAGAATAATTTTTTATTGAAATTTTTGGGGTATACCATTTCATTAACTACTTGGAAGGATAAGTTCCTTAAACTAACTTAATTTTCTTAATGCAACAACCTGTATCTTAATTAGAATCGCACGGTTAGTATTTCATTAATTTTATATGCAGTGGTGTCTTTCCCTTGGAGATAGTACATTAATCATGGGCAGGACAGCTTGACTAACTTGATTATAAAATTTCTCTTGACGAAAGGTTTAACCACCTTCACAACTGAAGTTTATCAGTGTTTTGTTTTGATCTCTCAAGTGTAGCCTTTTTCACAAAGTCTAATTTAGTTGGTTGACATAAGCTGTGTCAGAGCAAGATACTCATTGTCTTGGCCAGTAACTGAAGCACAATCTAAAGCAAGAAAAAAATATAAATTCTTACAGTTAAAACGTTATAGCTTTATAACTGAACTGTCAGAACTTAATTGAAAATCCTTCTAGATGGCAGAGTAAAAATGTTATGCTATCTCTCACTCCATCCTAGAATATCAAGTCACAGTTCAAAATCCCTTTTGGCTGAGGTTTGCTATATACTGGGCAATGTTTACTGTTGTGGTGCAGATGCAGTTTATTGCAGAAAAATCCCCACACTTGCTGGAACAGTTTATGGTGGATATCTGAGTGAAATAAACTATCCTGGAAAAAAAAAAATTCACCACTCTAATATTGACTATACAGAAATTTTTACTAGCATAGAAATTTAGCATCAAAAGAACTGCTACTAAGCTAGTAAAAGCCTCTCTGGCAAAATTGGCTCCTATTGGGACATAACCAGAAAGCCTAACCTTGCCCTTCTAATACCATGTGCAGAAGTAACCACCCTTACGGTATCCACCCTCTTCAGGAGGGAACTTGAGAGGGGAAATTATTTTGGCACCTGTTGCAGGTAGAGGCAAGCAGAATTTCAAATCATGTTGGACGTTAGGGATGTTGGATGAAAGAGGGCTACACAACCAGCTCATATATATATGTGTTTGTGTATATATATATATATACACACACATGCACACACACACATAGGTACAAAATGCTTCACAGTAATGTTTAAACAAAACATTACATTGAATAATGTACAAAATTTATATATAATAAAGATATAATAATGAAATTACTGTAAATGTTATGTTTACAATTACAAGTCCAAATCTCTTACAGGATAAAGAATTTGAGCAATTCAAAGACTGTAGAGAAGGAACTTCTGAGTTACAGAAGCTCAAAAGTACGTTTTCTTTTATGTGAAATATAATGATGGTATTGTAACAGACATTATGAATAATTTCAAATAAGTTAGGGTTTATATTACAATGAAAAATACATTGTGAAAAGGAAAAACAAGAAAAAATAACTACTTTTTAAGTCGTATAAAGTTACTCTAGGGAAATAATCATAAATAAAGAGAATTAAAATAAAGAATTATAAAACTAGGTAAGTCAGAGCTTTCTTGTGATTCCTTGTAGATATTCAGAATGATGACCATTCTTTTCCTTGCTTCTATAAAACTTTTTTTAGCTTAATCATACATATACAGGACTAGACGGGGATTCAATAAATCACATTGTTCAAACCACTACATTCAGTGAGGGTCTTTCATAATTGGAGTATTATTGTAACTGTCAGCATCCCATGCAGGCTGCTCTGTGCTACATGGAGCTGCTTTCATCTGCCAAGCTACTGCTCTGGCACTAATGAAACTGCTGGGTTCCCAGGCTGAGGTCAGTACCCTGCTACTGCCCTCCTGAAATGTGTCTGAAACCTCTTCTTTATCCACAGCTCCCAGGAGGGAGAGAGAAAGGAAATCCACATTGCTTTTAACAGCTGCACTGAATAGAGAGAGTTATAAATAAATGAAAATAAAGAATGAGGGCAAGTGGCTGAAGCCATGACAGTCACTTTTTGGTGTGGCAACAGATAAGCAGTGCTCTGAGTGACAAAATGTCAGTCTGACTATGTAGATGTGATGATGATGTCAAAAGAGTCTCATTTGAATTGGGATTCAGGAGGATCCTCTATTTAAACCCTGTCTGAACTACTGACAGGCTCCATGACCTTTTACAATATATGGAAATCCATGGGTCAAATTGGTCTTTGCTGCAACTAAATTGACTACAATGGAATTATTCTGTGACTGAACTTGATTTCTCAGACATCAGTCAACACAGCTGGTTCACTGAATAAATGAAAGAAGGCAATAATAGATGTCACTGGAAAACAGATACATTTGAGCTGTGTCTTTTAGTTTTGGCAAAACTGGAGCAGAAATGCAAAACTGTTACTTAAAATGCATAAGTAATTGCTGATAGTGGGTTCTTGATAATGTAAACTCTCTGAAGGTAACAAAGGTGAGAAAGTGCCATTGTCTTTTCTAAAGGGAATGTAAATATCACATATGTTACTTAAAACTTGGAAAATTATGGATGCTTCTCTAAGTATTCTAGTATAGATTGCTTTTTAAAAAAAAACTAATAATGATAAATGGCTCAGATATTTATGCTGAGTCATTCACAATGCTATATGCTGGTAATCTTCTTCCATAGAAAATGCTTTTAGAATCAGATAACAAAATAATCATGTTATTTAATTAAAGGTAGTTGTAAGAGTGTCAGGGGCAGAATGGGAGCT
The DNA here is from genome assembly GCF_048771995.1 of Taeniopygia guttata. NCBI lineage: Eukaryota > Metazoa > Chordata > Aves > Passeriformes > Estrildidae > Taeniopygia > Taeniopygia guttata. Next base: position 12,285,090 of record NC_133025.1, read on the forward strand.
TCAGACAAAGTTTACTGGGGAGGCTCCCTGCTCTGTTGAGTCACAAGGTGTAGAAAGGAGCCTCTTGCTTTCTAAACTCCTTCTCAAAAATGAGTCTGGGTGCAGCTGGATCCTGTCCTAGTCCCAGACTTTCAATGGTTTATTTCTGAAGTATTATATAGGTGTAATTGAGCCTTTATACAACTTTGTCTTATTGTAAACACAGTGTCTGACCAGCGGGAAGAATGATGCGCAGAACTCCATGATATCAGAAGGCTAATTAATTACTTCATTATACTATATTATACTATAACTGTATTACCCTCTATTACTAACTAACAAGCACTATCACTAACTAGAAAACCCCTGACTCTGGCTGCTGAGAGTCCCAACATAGCTGTGACCCAATTGGTCAATCAATCCAAAACACCATCACCAGTATCCAATTAAGAAATCACCTTGAGTAAACAATCTCCATACCACATTCCACATGTGCACAACAACCAGCAGCAGCAAGATAAGAATTGTTTTGATCATTCTTTTCTCTGCTTCTCTCACAGCTTCTCTCAGGAGAAATCCTGAGAAAGCTAAGTCTCTTTGTTCAGAGGACATATGAATACCACATTGTCCCACAGGATTAAAGATGGCAAACCAAACATATTTATATGAATAAAATAGATAGGAATTTTAATTGATTATTATGATGAAAATATTAAAATACCTTAATCAGAATTATTTACTGCATAGTACAGGTAGCTTTAACTACTAGTATAGTGCACTATGCATTGAAGCAATATTGAAACAATTATATTAAAACTAGCAAAATAATTATGGAAATTGATGTTACTCACTCATACAATGCCTGTGGGCAAATCTCTTGCTCAGGCTTGAGGATTAACCTTGAGGGGTGTCCCTACCCAAGGGAGGAACCTCCCCTCAGAGTCTGAGAAGGGGTATGTTAGAAAACCTGGCCATTAAAAAGAGGGACTGAGCTTTTAGAGTAGAAAGCTATTGGCTTTGAGTCACATGTCTCCAGGTTACATTATCAGTACTATCACTTGTTGGCTCCTTTATCAGGAACTCTGCCACATCCTCAGAGGTACCAGATTCTGTCGGGAAACATTGTTCTTCTTCTTAATGTTCAGTTTTGGGATTGCTGAGTCAGGCTGGTCTCAACATTCTTCACTACCAGTGTGACTTGCATGAGCTGTGAACCTCATGAAGTTCAGTGAGGCTACGTACAAGGTCCTGCAGGGAAATCCAACCAAAGGTTAGGCAGGGGGTGGATCAAGAGCAGCCAGCCCGGGAGGAAGGACTTGGACAAGCACAATATGACCTGGTTATGCGCGCTCCCAGCCCAGAAACGCAAATGTATCCCGGGCTGCATCCAGAGCAGCGTGGCCAGCAGGTCAAAGGTGAGACTGCACCTGCAGTACTGCATCCAGGTCTGGGGTCCCCAGAACAAGAAGGATGTGGATCTGTTAAAGCGAGTCCAGAGAAGGTGAGCAGATGGCTGGAGCACCTTTCCTATGAAGACACACTCAGGGAATTGGAGCTGTTCAGCCTGGAAAAGAGAAGACTTCAAGGCACCTTGCAGTACCTGGAGAGAACCTACAGGAAAGCTGGAGAGAGATTTTTTATGAGAGTGAGTGTGTAGCGACAGAACAAGGGGGAATGGCTTCAAACTGAAAGACAGTAGGTTTAAATTAGATGTTTGGAATAAATTCTTTACTTCAAGGGTGGTGTGGCACTGGAACACTTTGCCCAGGGAAGTCATAGATGTCCATCCCTGAAAGTGTTCAAGGCCAGACTGGATGGAGTTTTGAGCAACCTGGGCTAGTGGAAGGTGTCCCTGCCTGTGGAAGTGGGGGTGGAACTGGATGATCTTTAAGGTCTCTTCCAACCCAGGCTATTCTGTGATGCTGTGAAATGAATCAGATCAAGAACATGTTTTCAAGCCTAGCTGAAAGGCTTCTGTGTCTGTGTACCTGTGTCACTAAGTGTGCTGGTTTTGGCTGGAAAAGGGTAATTTTCTTCATAGTAGCTGGTATAGGCTAAATATTGGATTTGTGCTGGAAACAGTGTTGCTAATTCAGGGATATTTTTGATTTTGCTAAGAAGTGCTTACACAAAGTCAAGGCCTTTTCTGTTTCTCACCACACCCCACCAGCAAATGGGCCGGAGGTGCACAAGAAATTAGAAAGGGGACACAACCAGGACAGTCAACCCCAACTGAACAAAGGGATATTCTGTACCATATGGCATCATACTCAGCACATGAAGTTGGGGAGAGAGAAGGAAGGAGGAGTTTAACAAGTAGAAAAAAAAAATACTTGGCATAATTTAAGAAAACTTGGAGAGGTGACACTGGTACACTTTTTAATTTTTTCATGCCAATTTAGTAATGAGGACAATGGAGATGCTTCTTAAGACATCATTTAGAAAGAGATCTGAAAGGGTTTTCCAGTTTATCCTCTTGCTTCAGAGCAGAATCCACTCTATCTAATCAGGTCTTGATAGATATTTGGTCAATCTGACTTGAAAATTTGCAGTTATGCTGATTCTTCAGATCTCTCCCGTCAGTTACTGTGTAACATTCTTTACAGTTCAAAAACTTTTTGTAAAATATAACTGAAATCTTCAATATGCAACTTAAGGCTTTTACTTCTTACCATATCAATGGACATGAAGAACACTTTGTATCTCTCCAATACTTTCTACATATTTGAGAACTGATATATCTTTCTTCAATCCTCTCATTGCTAGACTAAAGAAATTAATTCTTTCAATCCTATCTCATGTCACATTTCCTATACCTCTGCAAATTACATAGTTCTACTGTGGTTTCTTCATTGGAGAGAAATCACAAGGTTTCTTCATTGTTTGTTGAGGTTTTTTTACAGAATGTTGCTTTTAATAGGTTGTTTTCTGGTAAAACCACATTACTACTTATTTATCACTGTAGGATTGCAGAATAATTTAATTTGCAGGGGATCATAGGAAGTCCCTAGTCCAACCCTCTGCTGAAACCAGGGTCAGCGATGAGTTCAGATCAGACTCGATCCTGTTGGAGTTTGAAAACCTGCAAGAGCAGGGATTTTACAAGCTCTGTGGACAACCAGTTCCACAGCATGACTGACATGTGGTGAAAATGTTTTCCTGTGAATCTAGCTTGAACCTTTCACATTTCAATTTATTCCTGTTACTTGTCACTCTCTCACCATACAGCAATCTGAGGAGTCTGGCTCCATTTTCTTGATAATTTCCTCTTGGCTATGTATAGATGCTTAGGAATATTTACTGTTGTTGTTGTTGTCATTGGTAGTAGAGGAGTAGTAGTAGTTAAAAGGCAAATAACTACCTTTCCTGAATCCCTGAATTTTGAACTCACCCTTTTTTCCTTTGGTATGCTTGACAATTCCTCTCTTATTTAACTTACATGTTCCTTATTTAGAGAGCAAATGAAACATTTGCTTTCTTAATAGAGTACTAGTAGAGAATGGTTACAGGTTCTAGCAGGCTGACATAATTTAGAACATTTAATTTATCCAAGTTGTCTTTATCTGTTGTTTTCCTTTTCTACCTGGATGTCTTAGTCTGTTCTTTAACAAATGAAAGCAAGGCATCCCACACAAGCATTTGCAGAAGTCAAAGCAAGGAGGAAAGAAGGAGACATTAGGAAACATTTCTTTACCAAGAGGGTGGGCAAATGCTGGAACAGGGTTCCTAGGAGGTCAGCCCCCAAGTCTGACAATGTTTAAGGGGCATTTGGACTATGCCCTTAACAACACACTTGAACTTTCAGTCAGCCCTGAATAGATCAGGCAGTTGGACTACATGCCATTGTTGGTCCCTTCCAACTGAAATATTCCATTCTATTCCATGTTCTCATTGTGTCAGCCACCATAATATGCAAGTCAAGTAATCTGTTTAAAGGCAAGTACTCTGAATTAAGTTGAAGATCTCATTGACTGTGCTGAACTTTGATTTGGGACTTGAGAGTCTATGGCTGCAAAGATCAACTCTCAAAAAATCTCAACTATGCACATAGTTCCTAGTGCTTTAATATAGACTGTGTAGATGTGTTGTCTTTATTAAAATATACATGATTAGGAGTGGAATCATAGAATGGTTTGGATTGCAAGGGACCCTAAAGTCATCTGGTTCCAACCCTCTTGCCATGCGTTGGTACACACTAGATCAGGTTGCCCAATCCATCCACTGTGGTCTCAAACACATACAGGGATGGGGAGTCCAAAACTTCTCTGGGGTAAATTTTATGAAGACACAGAGAGGGTCAATCCATGCATTTCTGAGAAATGTATGAGTACCTTATATGGATGAAATAAAATTGGAATGCCACATATTTTTTCATTTATTTATCCACAGGCTACTGAAAATTTTGGAAAATACTGGAATGGAATAGGTCCAAGAAGATTTGGGGTGTTTAGACTTTCTCAATAAATCCTTTATGATCAAATTATACTTATATATAAAATTATACTAAAAATTACTCCTAATGCTGCACTTATCATTCTAAAAGAAAAGATTGAGAAGTATATAATTTCACTGCTAGAAAGCCAAGACTGGAAAATACAGGTTTATCATATGGCCAAAAAAAAAAAAAAAAAGTTGAAAACCAAAAGGAATAGCTGTAAAATTTGTGCACTGTGCAGCTCGAAGCAAGTTCTGGAGCTTTCTGTGTTTATTTTTTATTGGGGAGAATGTTTCAGGATAAAGTAAATACATTATATAATACAAAAGTACATCTGCCAGCATTAATAGACCAGCAGGATGACTGATAGGCATAGTAAGAAAAACATGAGATTATGGCTTATGCTTGAATTAGTGCAACCCCTATGCATTACTATCAATGCAGTAAGTGCAATCAGCTAGAGAGTAACTGCCCATTCCCTAATTCTGCTGGATCTACTTAGTAGTAATGACTTGGATTCCTATTCCAGACCTTATTTTGTTTGACATACTATAGCTTATCTGCTATGAAGACCATGTTGTGTTTGAAAATGCCTCTTAGGTGGATCTCTTAAGCCTCTCATATTAACTCAGTTCTTACATACTTCGTTAAATGCGGTTTCCAAATAAAAAAAAAAATTTATTTCAGAGACACACAGGTACTCTCTTGCCTCACAGTCAGCATGTGAAGTTCCAAAGGCAAAAGTGGAAGCAAATGTATTTAAGATATACTGGATCTCTATGTGTTTGTGTAAATTTATTTGTCTTCCGGACATTGCAAACTAACAGCTTGTTTACAAATCAACTGATTAACACACTTGCACTGAAATTCTCGCACTGCAAACCTGGTGATTTTCTGAGCATACAAGCCTTGAGTTGCATGGCTTTTGTCAGGGAAAAGCATCACAGTGCACATCAGCTACAGAGAAAACCTGTGCATGCACGCTGTCTGGGTTCAGTAGATGTTTGGAAGCTTTCTTGGAATTACTGCACTGCACTGCCTGCATAACATCTGGAAGTCAGAGAAAAATGGTAAAGAAGTAGAAAAGTGGTAGGGAAGAAAATTACTAGTAAAGCAGCTGTCTCCCATAAAAATGGTAGTATGGCATTCTGGACTATAATAGGATTTAAGAAAGGCATCAATCTGGGACATAGAGCACAGCTGATTTAAGAAGCTTCAGAAATTGTTTTCCTTCAGAGGACTGTAAAAAAGGCCAGTGAATCAGTCTGAAAAAATTATATTTAGTGAAATGCGTGACTAAACTCAGTGCAGATTATTAACTTGAAATTTAAAAGTTTGAGTATCAGCTCTAAGAAGAGAGCCTCTTGTGTGAGCAGAAATATCTGACCAATGATATTCCACATTTCCAAACTTCTGTCAGCTTCTCAGTTTATAAAATCCCCAACTTTCTCTTTCCCAACCATCTGTCAGCACTCCTAGATTTTCCCTTGATAACTTCTACATTGTGGTTGTTCATCATACCAAAATCAGCACAAAATCCAGTTGCTACACAGTCTTGAACCTTGAATGTGTTCATGTTAAAAAAAGTAAACTTATTGTAATATAAAATAAATAAAGAATACTCATGTGATTACTGTATTTATATTTAATTCATGGCAAGCACTCAGTATTTAAAACTACATAAAGACGCTGCAAAATTTCCAGCCTCCTACATTAAAATGCTGTAGGTCCTTATAGAATGTAAGTTCAACTTGTTGTGCCCTTGAGAAAATGCATTTATTATTTGTATAATAGCCTCTAATATATTAAAATATATGGATCTGATATTTAGATAAGGTATATTTAGACACATGCGATGAGCTCCTAGCCTGAAGTTCAGGATAAAGTTTGTTTTGCCTGAGGGTTGCTGCCTGGAAGTTGGGTGTTTGAGCCTGCTGAACTAGTAATTCACTCTGCTACAATCAGTGGGGAGGAGGAGGGGACATTTCTAAGTAACCGCCCTAAGAGAGGTGTCCAGAGTACAAAGGATAACCAAAAGTTGAGGTGCCTGTTTCCCGCTACTGACTATTGAAAGAGCACAGAGGACTAGTTTTATACAGCTGAGGTGTGATGAGTGATACAACTTTTGTACATGAGCATAACGGAGGCCCTAGAGCACAGAGAGATGAGTTGGGACACAAATTTGGCCAGTCTGCAATAGTGTGATGAACCCTGAGAGTCTACAACATGATGGCAATCAATCAGCTGGGAAATCAAGTAGGGAGTTGGATAGAGCTGTAAAACAGAATGCTCATATATGTTGTTTCCATAGTTAGAGCCCAACAGGGAAGCCTGATAGCTAAACAAAACCTGCCTTGGATCAATGACTATTTTGGGGAAGTTTGTAATCACACTATTATTATCAGCGTAAAACTACATAGTCTGTAGTTTGTGTTGGCTAACTTAAGCATTAGTAAGATTATAGGAATTAAAGAGTGAGAAAGCGGGTTTTAAGAGAGGAAATAAAAGAGAAAACTCAGTTATCTGGATGCTACAATAGCATGTAAGTGTACATTTACTGTATTGTAAACTGTGATGAGTAGCATTAGCAGCATTTTTGGGTAATGGAAAATCTACTTTTCTTCCACAGATTGTTGAAAAATGCCCACAGCATTGCTACCTGAACAATGCTGAACAGAGGAGGAATGAATCAGAGAATCAAAGAATGGTGGCTGTCTTGGCTGCCTGAACAGGTGCCAAATTCTAATATTTTCAGTAACTTCATTATTTTCAGTTTTCAGTGTGTTAGTTTCAGTTGAATCATACCAGAGACTCAGGTGACTTCAGAGAATATTTTCTCCAGAAAATAATTAAGAAGGGACCCTTTCTTAGAATGAGAAAAAGTCTGAAATAGATGTTGGAGTTTTGGAAACTCATCCACCATCAAATCAGAAAAATGCTCTAAAACAGGGAACCTGTATGTGGTTATAGTCACAGGGAAGGGTGGAAATGACACTTGTGTGTCACTACAATGCAAATAAAAGCAATAAAAAAGGACTGATCCTTAATCTGCAGTGAGTCTAAAGGGCAAGGAGAAATCTATCTGTTTAGCTAAATCAGATGAATTTACCCACAGGAATTTCCTGTTGAGTTACTGCATCAGGCAGAATTGTTTGTTTGACATGTTATTCTTGAAGAATTGGTGTTATGAGCTATCCAAACTCTTTCCATTTATCTTTCTGATAAAAGCCCTCAGCTGTCAGGTAGTGGGCTGTCTGGCACTTACAGACTTATTTCACTGCATAAATACTTATGAGAAAAAGGAGAACTGCATGCAGACAGAATACCATAATATTCCCTGAAGAAAGCTTTTAATCAACAGCTTCAAAAGAGTGCTGTGTTAATGAGCAACTGAAATGTTATAAATTCAGCCAACAGCCTCTATGTTTAATTTAGACAGTCTTCCTTGCAGCTTGAGAGCACAAAAGACCAGTGTCAGTGGCCTGTAGGCCTTTGCAGTTGTTGCCCAATGGTTAACCATGGGAAAGAAAAGCTATTGCAATTTAATTAGCTGAAGGGTAACTTCTAGGTAATACTGATAAAATAATCAGCTAGATGCCAGTGAACAGCTGGCATGAAAATCAGACAACATAATGTCTGTAAAGTTTGATTTGTATTCTCAAAACAGATTTATTCCCAAAAAGCCCTCCAACCCACTCTTCTACAAAATAATGTACTGTTTCTTGAGCCCATGTTTTTAGGCTCATTTGAATTTTGCTTGCTTGGCTGAGATCAAGGCAACTCCTGGCAGCTGTATTTCAGCATATTCATTAAAGGCAATACTGTATCATTGCTTTAAAAAGATAGTAGATTGTAAATAAACAGTGAACACGATGACTCTACAAAAAGCTAACGCAGCACTAAGCAGTTTAGCCAAAGGCAATTTCAGTTGTTAATGTTTACTGTGGGATGGCTTCAGCAATTCTGAAGGTCTTTTTTCCTGAGCAGTGATGTTCTAACGCTTAGTTCCTGTGCCCTCTTGCTCTGGGGCTGGATCAGCCTGTAACAGGATAGTTCTTCCCAAGTACTTTTGTAATAAGCTGATCGTGATAGTGTGTCTTGCTGATATGAACTTTTTTCTTTATTTCAGAAGAAATTCTTTATATATACAATTGAAAGAAAAACCTTTCAAGATCATGCTTTCTTTGCTCTTATCAAGATTGTCATCCTAGTTCAGAGTAATAGAAGTGTTGGCTTCACAGTGTTGTGGTCAGCCTCAGTATATATGCTGACATATATACATACATCAGGTATGCATAAACAGATTTCTCATTTGTATCACTGCTGCCACATGGAATTGTTTTATAAAGTACAAATGTTACTCTAGAAGCAACAAGCTAGATCTATGACTGCTGGCACCAGCACCGGTTTCATCTTTTTTCCTGTGGGGTAATATAGAATCTCTCCCATGTGTGAGCTGATAGTGCAGCACCTCCTCAGCTACAGTTCCTGAAACAGCCTTTTCTTTGAGAAGCCTGTGTCATTTGGTTGATATTGCACAGTAATGAACATGGAAACCTTATTTATCAGAAAGCCAGCTGGAACTGTATAATTCAGACTCTGCATTACCACTGGTTTCAGTGGAGTTCTTGACAGGTTTTAAGCTTAAAAACTGAAAGTGCCATTTGGTTCTTTTCCAGGCACCTCTTTAGGAGGGATGATGATCTGAAATAGCTACTTAGTGTGAAATACAAAGCTCCCATGCTTAGGGTGAGATCTGGAATCTGGATTTCAAAGAACCAGATTTTCATCTTGAGACCCTCACCTACATAATCCACTCAGAGGCTCTGTGGCATCTTGGAATTAGCAGGCAATTATCTATCTATCATGCTGATGGCAAGGACATAATTTATATAAAACTTTGTTCTTTTAGCTTTGCCTTTCTATTCCACTGTTGCTTGAAACTGGACACACAAGCACTATAAAGAATGGTCTAATTTTCTCCATCTGGAAGCTGAAGATAATACTACCTAAACTAGAGGGATATTGTGAGCATTCCTTGTTTTAATAGCTCATTTCTAAATAATCTCATTGTAATAAAAAAAATTGTTAAAACCATTTAAAAAGTAGTGTTTTATAAAAGTTTAGTGGTGCATATTTACATATTCAGCTTCTACTGTTAGAACACCAATATTTGTTTTATTTTATTGCATTTTAGCTGGTTAATAAGATTTCTTAATTTACAGTTGCATTTCTCTAATAACCTTTGCTGGATGCTAAATTTTAGATTACATTTACATATGAGACACTCCTATTTTGCTAAGTAGGAGATATGTTATGGGGATAATCAGTTTATCTTCAGCTGTAATTCTATGTCTAGCAAGGATTCAAATTTCTAGGATGTCTAATGGGTTAGTGAAATCTGGTAAAACATCTTTGAGATGAATCCCAGCATAAGAGATCAGTTAGATCTAGCTGTAAAATGGAACAGAAGCTTAATTTTCATTTTCAGTTGCACAGTTTGGTGCTTTGCTTTTTTTCTTTTACAACTTGACAGAGCTCTATATGAAATTTAAAAAATGCTGGAACTGGATGGATCTTTTGAATATGCATTAACTAAATGGGAGAAACAAAACTAAAAGAAAAAGAAGTAGCTTGTTTAATGTAAGGTTAGATTTTCTATTCCATGGAAATGAATTCGACTCCAATGTAAATTCTCTGATGAAATGATGTGCATGCTTTTCAGCTACAAGGTCCTTTTTACATAGGCTATGTGGGCACTTAAATAGTACAGGCACCAAAGTAACAGTAACAATTTCAGTAAGAGATCTACAGTTCCATATGTGGTCAAAGCATCATTGTCAAATTAGGAAGCATCTTGTTTCTTGGCATTTATGTTTATATTTTAACCTTTGTGTTAATAACAGTATCACTTTCACTTTAAATTGTATGCAATGTATTGTGCTTTGGGGGTTTACTATTTTTATGCAATTACAGTCCTTGTGGCAGAAACTGGACAAGCCCAGCTGCAGGACTAAGCTGCTGTTTAAGCACAGAGCTTATGAACTGGCAGTGCAAACATTTTAGGGCAGTCGGTGCAATTTCATGCTGAACTGCCAAGGGAGTAAGAAATTGCCTATATACACAAAATACCCCCCAAAAGCTATACATGTAAAGTACAATAGATTTTTCTGAAACTAGTCCGTGTTTTGGAGCCTGAGTAGCTAAATCTCAGAGCCTTCTCACACTTCAGCATCTGAGCCAGCCCGTGAACTACCACCAATCCCCAGTGTCCTTTAAGAGTCACGGTAGATTTTGTCACCTAAAATCTGCACGTGACTGGTAACATTTCAGGGGGAAGGGAGCAACACTTCTGACTGCACTCGAGAATCACCTCTGAGTAACAGGACCTTGTCTGGCAGCTTCAGGAGACATTCAGTTTCATCCTGAGCATAAGTATCCTCAGCTCCCACCATTTTCAGCCTCTTCCTTTTCATCAGAAACATCCGCAGTTCCCACCCTTTTCAACCTCTTCCCCCAGATCATGTGCCAGAGCCCAGCTTTCTTCTCCTTCGAGCGGGCAAGACGGTTTGTGGTATCTGTACAGAGGCTGAGGGTGTCAGAAGCACTATGCTACCATCTGAGGTATTCAGGGTTAGGAAAATGATACCCAGAAACGCTGCTTTCCCCCAGCATAAGTAGTACAGGTTTCTTTTAGAAAGTAGTTTTTTGTTTCTTTGCATTGTGTCACTTAACATACTGTGAGACAACAGAATTTCACCCTGGTTTTCCTTAATTTTTGAGATAATGCTTGATTAGCCAAATGAAAAGTCCCTAAAAAATGTAAAAATTTAACCACCAAGTCTAACTGAACACTGCTTCTTGCATGTCTGTACCTATTTATCTACAGCCATACATTCCATACGTGCTCAGGAACGATCCTTGGCAATGAAATGAACTTGCTTGCTCTGTTACACTTGCAGAACTTTTCCCAGCCCAAAACTGGTTTTTTCAAGTAGCATTTCCCACAAGCCCTTCCCAGCCGCTGGCAGCTGGGGGGGAGCATTCCCAGCAGTTCGGAGTGCTGTGTCCGGAGCTGAGGCAGTTCACCAGCGCCGGCACAGGCTCGGCGGAGCGCTGAATTTCCTGCTGTGCACGAAGCCCTCCTATCCATGACAAGTCAGCTCTGTCGCATACACTTCTCAGAAGAAAGCTCCAGGTTATTCCAGCCTAGGGATTTCCCCAGCCAGAGCGGGTCTGTCCCGCAGGAAGCGCAGCCCTGCCGAAGGGGCCGGAGCAGCCGAAGGAGCCGCAGCGCGCAGGGATGCGCCCGCGGCAGCTCCCGGAGGGCAGCGCTTTGTGTTTGCTGAACCTGGCCCTACTGGAATACCGGCAGGAAAATGCTTTGGGGCGTTTTCCTGCGCTGCTCTGGGGCACTGAGGAGACCGGGACCATTAAAACCAAGCCCCAAGCCTGCCAGAGCCCCAGGAGCGCTTGGACAACGCTCTCAGACAGACGGTGGGATCGCTGGTCCTGTGCACGGCGAGCAGTCGGACCCGACTGTCCCTGTGGTCCTTTCCCGGGACGAGCAGTCGGACCCGACTGTCCCTGTGGGTCCCTTCCCAGGGGGAGCAGTCGGACCTGACTGTCCCTATGGTCCTTTCCCGGGACGAGCAGTCGGACCCGACTGTCCCTGTGGTCGGTCCTTTCCCAGGGCGAGCAGTCGGACCCGACTGTCCCTGTGGTCGGTCCTTTCCCAGGACGAGCAGTCGGACCCGACTGTCCCTGTGGTCGGTCCTTTCCCAGGACGAGCAGTCGGACCCGACTGTCCCTGTGCTCCTTTCCCGGGACGAGCAGTCGGACCCGACTGTCCCTGTGGGTCCTTTCCCGGGACGAGCAGTCGGACCCGACTGTCCCTGTGGGTCCCGTCCCACCCGGGACATTCCCGGTCCCCACCTCCCCTGGGACGCGGCAATGCGGTTTGCGCTGCCCCGCTGCGCCCCCCGGCGGCGGCGGCTGGAACTGCCCCGCGCCTGCGCGCCCCTGAAGGCCGCCCCGTCCCGCCCACCGCGGTGCCAAGATGGCGGCGTCTGCAGCGCGCTCAGCGGCCCGGCGGCTTCTTTTGCCCTGGTCCGCCCGCCTGGTGCGAGCGCCCGGCGCGGTGCAGCGGGTGAGGCGGCGGGAAAGGGAGCGGAGCGGAGGGAGGCGCGGGCAGCGTGGGCGCCGCGGTGGCTCCGAGCGCTGGTGCTCGGGCTGCCGCTGAGGGGACGCGGGGAGTTGGAGGCCGCGGGGCGCAGGGCACGCTGGGAGTTGTAGTCGCGGCGGGAGGCGCAGTAGGTGATGAGTTTGTGTGCGGCAACTGGCCCGGGGCTCTGCAGGGTGAGGAGGATGTCAGTGAGCTGGAGGTGTTCAGCAGGGATGAACTGGGCTGGAACATGTGCCCTGCGAGGAGAGACTGAGGGTTCGGACCTTGTTCAGGCTGGAGAAGCCATGGCTTCAGCTGGACCTGTGAGAGGAGCTGAGAGTAGGTGTGCCAGCACCTCGGAGAAGGTTGTTAGGAAGATAAAAGCAGGCCTGTCACAGTGGGGCACGGTGGCAGGATGAGAGACAAGGGGTGTAAGTTGAAACAAGAGAGGAAAAACTGGATGTGTGGCAGTCAAGCAGTGGAGAACGTTGTTCACAGAGCTGTGCAGTTTCTCACCCCCTTGGGAGATACTCAGTACCCAGGTGCAAAAAGTCCTCAGCAAAGTGGTCTGACCAAGTTGGTCCCCCTTGGAGCAGGAAGTGGGACTAAAGACCTCCAGAGGTCTCTTCAAACTTGAATTGTGCTGTGATTCCTAAATAAGTGAGTTTTAAGGGATCTGACCTATTACCGGAGGGGAGTAGTTGAGAGCTGGGTTTTGCACTTTCATGTTTAGAGCAGTTATATGGGAGAGAAATCTTTGTTTATTTGAAACATTTGAAATCACAGTTTTCGAGATAGCTGTTTTCTTGAATTTGGGATACATATTTGCATTTCTTGATATTGAAAAACTGCAGTAAGCTTTTCTTCTTTTCTATCCCGCTCTCATTTAAAGTGCTTTAACTACCACATGACTGTGCTGCTCTGATCGATGGCTGATGGATTTGCAGTCCTGGCACAGGCCCTTGGGCTGTATCTCACTTCACTTTAGAGAGCTGGTACCCAGGAGTATTCCAGATGATAAAGGTCCTGCAGGCTCTTGCTGGCAGAAGTGGGAAACAAGTGTGGCTGGCTGATTAGAGTAACAGCTCCTGTGTCAGATTGGAGGGCAGTAGATGCATCTCCTCATCTGTAGTTATTGTCAGGGCTTGTTTCAGATTCAGGTTACTGCTTCCCTTATGTGAAGTAGTGGTGAATAGCAGTCCTGAAGTCTTTCCCTTTTAAATGCATGTTTTGAGAAATGCTTAAGTTCAGCAATACATTTTTCAGAAAAGCATCCTTGGATATAACTAAACAATCTGAGTGTGACTGATGATTTTCCCTTCCAGCGTGTGCATGTTGGAACAGGGAGGCACACAGTTGCCAAAGTGGCAACAGAAGTAATCTTAAATGTCCCTGAAACTAGGGTGAGTGCTTTGGGAAATGGCTTGCAAGTAGCTTCTGAAGACTCTGGACTCTCAACATGCACAGTAAGTAACTTACAAAAGGAAGGGTATTTTGTATCTATTTCTGTGTGTTCATTTCCTCGTGGAACTAAATTGCATTTGCATTTCAATATTTATTAGCAACTGTTCCTGGAACTTAAGCCAGGAAATAAAAGTCTTAAGGCTTTTGTAGATTTGTAATTAATTTTTTTGTGAAGATCAAAATTTTCTTTTTCTTGAAAATCTGCTCTGTTTAAGGAAAAAGACATAGCAAAGCTGTTAGCTGGGTAAATGACTTTTTTTTTTTAACTGAGGTTGGACTTTGGATTGATGCTGGAAGCAGATACGAAAATGAGAAGAACAATGGAACTGCTCACTTTCTTGAGCATATGGCTTTCAAGGTGAGTGTGAAGATTGATGTGGACATTTATAATGAATTTTTAAGTTATTTATCTTTAAAGATCAATGATGAAAACTTTGTTAGAATTGTATAAGTAAATTTTTGAAACTGAAATGAGAAAAATAACATTGGCAACTAAGACTTCGGTTTCCATTAGAAAATGAAGCTAAAATCCTAGTTCTGTGTGTTACACAACTGTAGATTACACAGATCTAATTTTTAACTCACTTTTACCTTCTTATAGTAGTCTTAGAAGACACATGGTCACTCTTTAGCCAGCTTTTAACTGTCATTTGGGAGCATAGTAGGATTTATATCCGATTTTCAAACTTGCAGAGATTAGTATGCCTGTTTTATTTGCAGAATACATTTTCTTTCTCTCGATCTTGACTTTCCCAAACAAGAAGTAGTAATGATGAGTAGATGACTTGAAGGGTCTAATGTGATTTTCTTGTTGTTCTATTTCAGGGAACAAAAAAGAGATCTCAGTTAGACCTTGAACTAGAGATTGAGAACATGGGGGCTCATCTGAACGCATACACGTCCAGGGAACAAACTGTGTATTATGCAAAGGCTTTTTCAAAAGATTTACCAAGAGGTAATTGCTCTGATTCATCAGAAAAGCTGTAAAGAACAACATGCTTATCCCGCTTCCAGTGAGATTGCACAGATTGATGCTTTTGCAGTCTTACAGTCCCTTCCTTGCCCAGTGAAAAGTCTGTTCTTGAATTTCACAAGAATGTGAGAATACAGGTTTGGAAAGGAGCCAGCAGGGAAGCTTTTATTTGAAATATTTTTCACTTCAGAGTCCCAAGATAACATATCTTTTGGACTTCTCTCTTCCTGTCCTCTTGCTAGTCTTATTAGCACTTGCTCTTTGAGGTGGGTTTCACTTTTGGAACCAGATTTTTCTAGTAATCTGAAAATACTTTTTCATTTCCATCTCTATTTTCAATCAGCTGTGGAAATTCTTGCTGACATAATTCAGAACAGTACCCTGGGAGAGGCAGAGATTGAGCGTGAGCGAGGAGTTATACTTCGAGAGATGCAAGAGGTTGAAACCAATTTGCAGGAAGTTGTCTTTGATTACCTTCATGCCACAGCCTACCAGAATACAGCCCTAGGACGGACAATTTTAGGGCCCACTGAAAATATCAAGTATGTCCAAAACTGTGTCTGTCTTTAATTATGTGTGGTAGCTTTTTTATATTGAGAAACTTACCTAAAAATGTAAAGAACTGTGTCAGAAATTTTCACACTGGAGGGCAGCTGAAATTGCACTGAATATAATTGTAAGTAGAACCCCTGTATTGCCTTGGTTTCCCTGTAGGCAGGTATCAAAGGGTATGTGAACTTCAGATGTTCTCTGCATGACTTTGGGTTTTTTTGCCGTATTTTTCTCCTGTTTCTTATAAATGCATCTGGCACAAAATTGGAAATACTTCTTTTTCCTATAGATCACATATTAGGTATTATCATTGGCACACAGTGTTTGCACTGCTCTTTCAGCATTGGTTTGGACCAGTGCAGATCAGAGGACTTTTAAATGTGCTGCTTTCAAAGGAAAGGAGATCATTAATGCATCCTGTCTCCACCTGGCTGAGTTGGAATTCTCACTCCTTCTCAGGAAGCTAGAAAAACTTTTTATTCAGTTCCTTTTTGCTTTTTATAAAGTCACCCTTATTTTAGCTTTCTGCCTCTGCTCTGAACATTGGCATCACTTTTAATTGTTTTGATAATTGTATTGTTACATGCACTTATCTCTTTTTACTGTAGTAAACTTTACTGACACAGTAGTGCTGTCTCCTTTCCTGTTTTTAGATCCATAAACCGTAATGACTTGGTGGAGTACATAACAACACATTACAAAGGACCCAGAATGGTCTTGGCTGCTGCTGGAGGTCAGTATGGGATACTCACCCTTGATCATGTGAAACTGCTTGAAACTTGTGTCCCGAGTCTGTGGGAACAACATGGTGAATTATCCATTGTTCAGGAGGTCCTGTTTGTGGTTGGCCCTCTGTAGCCCTCTTGTGTTTTGTGCATTCATACCCTTTGAGCTTTTGTTCCCTTTTCCTGTCAGTAATATTCCAGAAACCTTAAATCAGGAACAAGAAGTGAATTGAAGGCCAAAGTCATTCTTCCATGTGGGCAGGAAAAAGAGTCCTAGAAGGTGTGAAGAGGGGAATAGCAAGGAATGCAGAGGCAAAGAAGTAGCACTGAGGCTTGAAAGAGAGCAAAGAGCTTGATTTGAAGTAGTTTTAATGGAAGGCTGTTAAAGAGAACCAAGAAAAGGGAATCATTATGATCTTGCTCTGTATAAAGGGAATATGTGAAGAATCCAAAAGTGGGGTATTAAAGCAGGGGCACAAAAAATTACTGCTTGGTTGAGTCTTTAAACTGTGCAGCAATTTAAATTAACTGTTTACAGAGTAACATCACAAAGCATGTGAAATACCTTTCTTCAGGAGTCTCTCATGATGAACTACTTGACTTGGCAAAGTGCCATTTTGGTAACTTGCCATCTGCTCCAGAAGGAGGACTGCCACCCCTGCCACCTTGTAGCTTCACAGGTAGTGAGGTAAGCTGCTGGATGGCTTTTTGAGCTGACATCATCAAATCCCCTGACATTTGCTCTCTGGTGAGGAGAGAGGGCTGCTCTTCCACAGACTCAGCACATGAAAAGGTTTCTTGCCCCCAGTGACATCAGGGGAGTAGCTGCTTTCCAAAGCAGTACTACCCATTTTTTCTTGGATAAGCCTCACTGCCACCACTTTTTATGCTTCATCACTTTCTGGAGGAATACTTCCTTATTCCTGCTCCTACTTCCCTTTTATCCTCTTGACTTCAGTATTGGAGCATTTCCACCTGTTGAGAATCACTCATTTAAAGGATGTGGCAGAGAGCTGAGGCATCCATGTTCTATTCCCATCTCTTTCAGATTTTACAATGTCATCAGATTTCCTTGCTGCAAGTAGTCATAAAATGACTTGTAATGCTTCTCTGTGTATGTTGGCAAAGTGATCTGAAATTGCCCCAGGGGACACTAGTTAAGGCTGATGTTAAATAAATCTTCATATGCTTTAATTTTAGTGCATGTTTTGTAATCCAGCTGTAATGGAAAAGTCTGTTTTCTGTTCTTTAACTTGCCCTCTGCCTGAGCGTGTAGAGGTTGCAGCAGAGCTGCTGTGCTGTGTTGCAGATTCGGATCAGGGATGACAAGATGCCCCTGGCACACCTGGCCATTGCTGTCGAAGCAGCCGGCTGGGCAGACCCGGACACAATCCCACTCATGGTAGCCAATACTCTGATAGGCAACTGGGATCGCTCCTTTGGAGGAGGAGTGGTGAGTGAAGCTGCAAACACCGTCCTGCTCTTAATGAGGCTGGTGGGATCTCCCTGACTTGGGTACTGCCAGGACGGGAAAGGGGATCCAGTTGTGAGTCTGAGAGTTCGTTACCCAGGATTTAGGAGAATCTTAGGAAGTGGTTCTGAGGTTTGCCAGCCCTCATGGAAAGTAGAATGTTTTATACCTGTATGTCATCAGAACCTGCGGATATCAGTAATTAACTATCCCTTTCTTGAACATACGTGTCTTTATGATTTTGGCTCAAATCTGGGGTTATTTTGTAATGTGATATTACATGCAAGGAAAGAAACTGTTGAAATGAAGAGCTGATAATTAACCTTGTATCTACTACTGCATGTTCTGTCATCATTGAAATGAAAATGGTAAATCATGGAGGTGACTAGTGAGCTTTCAAAAAACTTCATAAAGTAATATCTTTTTCTTTTGCCTCAGCAGAATTTGTCCAGTAAACTTGCTCAGATTGCCTGCCATGGTAACCTGTGTCACAGTTTCCAGTCCTTCAACACCTGCTACACTGACACAGGGCTGTGGGGACTCTATATGGTCTGTGAGCCATCCACTATTCAGGACATGGTGCACTTTGTTCAGAGAGAATGGTAAGCTAACAACTGTTTCTCTGAAAAGATAGTTTTTAGTGGAGAAATACGATTTAAAAATAAAGTATTTAAAGAGAATATTTTTCTCTGCTTGGGCTCACCTGGGAACAGCAAATGCATTAAATTCTAAACTTTGGCACCCAAAGCCAAGTCCCAGCATCCAGTTTCTGGCACCCTTACTTGCAGTGAATAGCTTAAGATGTAGGTTTTGTTTCTTGTACAAGAAAACACAGCAGGAATTTTGACTGGCAAATGACAGAAGTCATGAAATTGTCAGACCTTTTAGTATGCTACTCAGTCCCTGTACAGCCTGCGAGCTGCATCACCACTGAAAGAGTAAATATTTCTAGATGAGAGTAATGAAGGTGCAATTAACAGTTACCCCGTCTGCAATTGCTGCAGTTGCTGCACTTAATGTATCATGTGCTGGTGTTAGAAAGCTCTAGTGAATACATTGGGAAAGTTGAGCTCTTACATATGGAATTTTGAAACTTATGATTCTGGACAATATTAATTAATCTGAGGCTTAAATCTGTATTGAAGGTCCATAGATGCAACTGTAAAGCTTGAACTGCAGATGCTAGTAAAAATATATATGTTATTTAAGAACACTTGATTTAAAGTGGGTGAAGTTGAAACAAATCTTGAAAATTAGGAGTTTCTTTAATCACATAAATCACTTCTTATATACCATTATTCTATGAGATCCCTGTTAAGTTGTGGAGAAAAAGGTTATCACTTTGACTCTCTTTGCTGCAGCTTAGCACCAGGGAAGACAGAGACAATTCCTGGGACAACAATTTATTGCTAAGCTATTTAATGCATCCCACTCTCCTCACAAAATGTTCCATAGGCAGTGTGGCAAATTAGTATCTCACCAAGAGAGGAGCCAGGAAGTAATGGATTGTCTTATAGCTAATTACCTGTTCTCTAGCTGCTTGGCTCCTATTTCTTAGCAACATCCATTCTCAAGATAACAAGTACAGACTGCACTTGCCTCAAAATATTTAATAAAATGAAATACAGGTCTTCTAAGAAAAAAAATCTTGCTCTTGGGTATCTTGGTATGCTTCCAAAACTCCTACTTTTAGGCTGCTGCTTTGTATCCATGGCTTGTTTTCCAAGCTGTCTTACCAGCTTTGTCTACAGAAAAGTAGTGCCTGGTAGGTGCAGTAATGCCTACGCAACTCCTTATCACAGGCAATCATGTGCTGCTACTACTATTATTTAATGCCTTTGGATTTAAACTCTTTTTCAGGATAAGACTTTGCACAAGTGTTACAGAAAATGAAGTAGCTCGAGCAAAAAATCTTCTAAAGACAAATATGCTGCTACAACTTGATGGTGAGACTTATGAGAACTTTTTCTTCTTTGTGGAGCTGTAGGCTAGCTAATAACTGAAGCATTTTTCCCCTGTTTTAGGGTCCACACCAATCTGTGAAGACATTGGAAGACAAATGCTGTGTTACAAACGCCGAATCCCAATTCCAGAACTTGAGGCAAGAATTGAAGTAAGTAGCACTTGTGTTGTAACTTTTAAAAGGCCATCAAGAAAATTACTTGCTGCAGAAAGTAACAATATACAACTTGTATTTCTTTTTCAGCTGAGAAAACTTCCAAGTGTTTTGTTTCCTACTCCCTTGGATTATACAAAATTAAAATCAGAAATGGTTTTAAGATGGGATTGTAACAAAGGTGCCTCTTCTACCCCTTTTAGGCTATAGATGCCCAGACTATTAGAGAAATCTGCACAAAGTACATCTATAATAAGCATCCTGCAGTTGCTGCCGTGGGTATGTGGTATAAGTTTTCCTATCCTCCCATAACCCCTCCAGACCACTTGCTGTGAGTTAAGCATGTGTCATGGCCAACTTTCTTTAACTTCCAGGTCCGATTGAACAACTTCCAGAGTATAGCAAAATCTGCAGTGGCATGTATTGGCTTCGTGAGTAGTGAATAGCAAGAACTTCAACATATTTTAGCTTTAAAAAAAACAAGAAAACAACAAAAACACCCAACAAACCACCTACACCCCTATTTAAAACTTTGGAGTTGTTTTTGAGAAGATTAAAAGTCAAGAACCAGCCCCTCCTCTGTTTCTGTATAATGAAGAAAGGAATGGAAACATGTACAGTATTTGCATTTTTATTATAAAACAAGGATTGTCAGTAAGAGTCATTTCTTGACTTTAGTAGCATTCATCACTTGTTCTTGAGCAGCTTTCTTTGCCTTGACCATTTCCACGAGTTCCTGAAGAGAAGGTGGGGAAAAAAGAAACTTAACTAAACATGTAACTTGTGCACAATGCTGTGGTTTTGAACACTACATATATTCACTGTGAAATACTCTAGTTCTCAACGTAATGAGAAATCCACGTAGTTTAGTGCTGTAGAGCAATTTCTCTTAGAAATGAATCAATTAATGGAAGGTCAATCCTTGTATACCAGGAACTTCACCTAGGGGAGGCTACGGATAGGACTTCATCACCTGCTAGAGCTTGCTTCAAACTATGAAACAAATTTCCTGACACAGACTTTCCTTTCCAGCTTCCAGAGCCACTATTTTCACTGAGGAACATTTAGTCCTTACTGCTTTTCTGGGGTTTAGTTACCAAAATGAAAATGTTTCCTGTAAGGTTCCATCATTTTGCCTGTGTCAGATACTGTCTCTGGGAGGCCATGGAGCAGTAAGAACAAAGGATTCTCTCAAGACCTGGACTAGTGCCAGTGCCAGGAGGTGAGGGACCTTACCTTATATCGTTTCATGCAGTCTTTTTTTGAGCGGCCTGGAACAGCTGCTGCTATTTTTTCCCATCTTTCAGGAGTATTTACTGGATAGGTCTTCAAAGCTTGTTCTAAAAGTTTTTGTTCTTCTGTAGTCCAAGGGGATGAATCTAGAGGTGATCCTGTTTTTAAGTGCAAAAATGACAGCAAGAATAGATATTTTAAAAAGAGTCTAGAAAATATTGTAAAACTTACTATAGTTGATTAAAAATCCATGAAGTTTTGGGGTGTATTGTGTATACCAGAAACCTTCAAATCTGGCACCAGAGACTGGATCACTTACTTGCTATCAAAGTTTGTAAGCAAATCTTGAGTAAGTTCTGGGTTACTTTTTTCCTAAAAGACCCAGGGGAGAGAACTGCACAAGAAGGGCTCCCTTTTCACCTTTACCTTCAAATCGTTCTGAGGGGGCAGCACTGTCCATCTGAGGCACCACACCATGTTCTTTTTTAAATTTGTCAAATGCTTTCTTGTTTATGTCATCTTTTTGATGAGGGTCTATGAGCAACAGACATTAAAGAGAATAATTATTGCAAGAATGTTAAAGCTCGATATAATAATAATAATAATAACATTTTGTAGCAGATTAATTACAATCATAATAAAATCATAAAATCCAATTTCTACTTACTTTAAAACGACTATAAAGAGCTTGGTAGATTTAAAAAAAAAATCATTCAGGGTCCAATGAACTCTTCTCAGAGTGTCAGATTCTCCAACCCTTATCCTGCTTTATAATGCTCAGAGGAATACTTGTTCCATATAATCTTAAACCTGAATCTACAGCTTCACCAAAATCAAGAGGGATTATTCTCTCAAGGGCTGGCTGTGGCACAAAATTCATGCATTGCCCAGGGTATGACCATGCTGGAGAGGCAGGAAAATCCAGGTGCTCCTTGTGCCACCATGTGGTTTGTAATGCAGACACCTCTTGAAAATTTAGAAATTTAGTGGGTTTTTTTTTCCTTCTGTAGTGAAATGTATAATTTCCTTGCAACCTTATTCCAGAGCTCTCTAGGCTTCATTTTTCATTTTTATATTCATTTTTGAAGAGGAGATGAACCACGTTAATTTAGGTGTCTTACTCTGGTGTTGGATTCCATTAATTTTTTTAAAGAATCTCTTGAGCTTCATCAGTTCCATTTATTTTAGATGCCTTTCTTTGTAGGGAGCTTTCTGAGAGGCCCATATATCTCCCTCTGAGCCCTGGCATTTCATGTGTCCCAGACATCAGAGCTACACTGAGAGTTTCTGAGAGTTGCTTGTGAGTTGCTGACTTATAAAAGAGCCATTAGGATGAGAACACTGAATCACATAAATGCTCCTCTAAATCCTGCATTTGAACTACATTTCTTCTGGGGCTGTACAGGGCATTTTCTCAAGAACACAGCTCCAATCACAGAAAAGTCAGCTGCACAGAAGCAGGCAGACCATGTTACTACAAAAATAAGGAAATATAGATACCAAGCTTTTGGAGACTCTTTGCTTTATTGATGACATCTTTCGCTGTTCGTTTTATTCCAGTAGTAGAGTGCAAGTTCATATAATTGGCAATAACTTCCCACCTACAGCAAGAAGAGAAAGGAAAAATCACCATATTACATAATACCTTATCTTCATATAAGCTATGGTCAGGCTCCTGTACACATTTTTATAAACTCCTGAGTAAGTTCAAACATGCTTAAATATGTGCAAAATCCCAGAGTAACTGTTCTGGAAAGCTTTCAATCACTAACTGAAGAATTCAATCAGCTTGGGTGAACAACTCAGTTCCCAATACAGAAAAAGGATGGGGCAGAATGTAGGTAAGTGCAAACCTCTAATCCTTGAAATTTTGCTTAGCTGCTGCTGTTATCCTGAATTCCCTAAACACCTCTGGCATTAAAGGCTGCACTGAAGGGCTGAGTAGTTACTAACCCTATGTCCACTGCCCCCCAGAAAAATGCTTAAACATCAGGTAAAGGGGCTTAAACAGAAGAGAGCTGGAACAGCCCTAGTCCCAAGATTACTCTAGTGGATTCTTAGGAAATGGAAGGCAGTATGTACTGCTGATCACACAGGAGCCTTGAGGACTGAGTGCTGAGCTGCAGAAACGGTCACTGGTATCATCTCCATGGAGTATGGCAGCTATTTTTTTTTCCAGTAAGGATCCAAATTTTGTAATGGATGCTTGAAATCTTTGTAATCCTCAATGGAAGGCTTTTCATTCCTGGGAAAAAGTATTTCAAGTGTGCTCCTGTTCTTGCTTAGCAGTAAGCTTTCTGTAAATCTTAGCCTTTCTCTTTTCCTCTGGCTCTCCCCTGAAGAAAGCTGGTGCACTTAACTCCTATTTTGGGATATTTTAATTCTACCACGTAGAGGAGAAACCAGCCTCACATTCATTGTGGAGCCCCTGAAAGTAGCTATTATTCCTACCCAGCTGCACCCCAGTCACTGGCGTGGTTTTGTTCACTTCAAGGACTGGAGCCTACTGTGTAGTAGGCATACAGGACCTCAGCACCATCCTGGTAACGGACTGAGGCCCAAATCTGGGGGAAAACAAGATACAGGCCAGAGCTAACTCCAGTGTCACACAGAGCACCACTGGCTGCTTTCGAGTCAAGGAAAAGGAAGATGTTTAGGAAGTCCTTATACTAACAAAGTACTTGGGATGATCTCAAAATATGTTTTATTATGCTTGTTATTTAATTAAAAATTGTTAGTAATGACTTTTAGCACCAAACTCGAGAAGTACCTTGAGTTAGTCCCTGCTGGAAAGAGGTTCACAGCTTTAATTAACAACTGTAAATCATCCTCTGGCCAATTTTTGCTTCCCCCTCCACCGCCAGTGGTTGACTTTTCTGAACTCTTTGTTGCTTGGCGCATACGAGCTTCTGCCTCTTCTTTCTCTCGCCTTATTTGTTCATTTATTTCTTCTATCTAAAGATTGTAAATAAGCATTATTTATTTTCTTACTAAATTATTGTTACATTTTACAGTGACACAACCCCCTCTCTTTGAACCTTGGATTTTGCTTAGGTTCTGTTTTGTATATTATATGTAAGGAAACAGAGGAGCTTATCTCCTCTCAGGAGTATTAATTCCCTTTATTCCATGTGTGTATTTTTAGGATTTAAAGGTTAGGAGTTAACAGCAGAAATCCATCACAGGTTCACTAGGAAATTAAATGAATACCCCCAGAATTAAAGCAAAAGTTTTCAACCTTGGGTGAATATCTAGGCTAACACTTGACTTAGAGGGACAGATCCACAGAAGTATTAAGACCAGTGAGGGTAATTAAACATGCATGTTGAATACACTGATTCTCAAATTTTCCAGCCTAACTGGTATCTAAGCCTGATTATGTCAGTACAGCCATAGTAATGGAGAACTTTTAAGTTAGAATGAGCTCCAGATTTTAGTTACTAAGTGTGTACTCAGGGTTTGATGGCCACATGTAGTTTTTTAGTGAGCAATAAAACTACTTAAGTTAACCCACTACACATTTTTGTAACCTGTAATCATGTCTCAAGACTGTGGTGTGATATATCTTTAATTATCTGCTTCTGAGTGGGCCCAGTCTAATCTTGGCAATATTAGAAGAGCTGTGCACTTACGGCTGTTGGCAGGATGCCCAACAGCAAGAGCAAGAAACCTGTTTCATAAAACCTTCCTAGCAAAAGGAAAGTTACCTGATAGATAATTTTTAGTGGAATAGTTTTAACAGATAGAAACGGGACTGCCCTGCATTTGGAACACCCTCCTGGAGAATGGAATATTGAATTCAGTCCCCTGTAGAATAAGAGGCATTTCAGTCTTAAATTGTCTGATGAGTAAATCTGACTCTGGGATGGGGGCAGATCATATTCCCCACCATGGAAAAAAGTTCACAGCTGTGAATCCACAGTGGATGAGAGAAAGCATCTCACTCTTTCTGCAGGATGTAGGTTCAGCTTTTTGTTCAAATGGCTTTTCCCTGATGGCAAACATAGGCAGATCCTTGCTGAGTGTTGGGAAATTTTGATTCCATGTGTCTTGCATTTCCCATTCCTTGGTATCTAACCTAACCAGCCCTTCTAGTGCCTACAGCCTGCAGCACACTTAAGTCCTTTTGTGGATCTATCCCCAAGTCACAGACATTAGACTAGGATTTCTCTTGCATAAGAAGAGACTGCTCTCCTTCCTCAAGGTAATGGTAGACATTATTGGGCAAAGTGAAATTCCTCTACTGTTTCTGTATACTGTACAAGAGGTAGGTTTTGTGTTCTCTACAGATAAAAATGTGTATTTTTTTATTGGCTAGCCCTTGTTTATTTGACTGGCCATGAAATGCACAATGTAAAATGGAGCAGAGATGCCTCTGCATGTGGACTCTGAAAAATCAAGTCTTTGTGTGTTAACAAGCACGATTCCACAGCAGCTGTGCTGTATCTTACTTCACAGGTTGATTTCACAAATTATTCTGTTATTTTGATTCAATGCTCAGCATAATTACCTGTTTTACTACAGCCGCCTTTCCTCCTTCCCTTGTTGTGGATGTAAGTGCTTCATTCAAGCATTGCAGACTAAAAATAAATTATTAAGTTACAATGGAGAGCTAGTAGAAAGATGGGTATCAAAAGGAGCAGAAAGCAGCAGCAGGAAGACTTACCTTGCTAGCTCGAGACGATCACAAAGCTTTTCCACCTCCTCCATCATTTTAACACAATCTGCCTCATTATCAGAAAAGTAATTCCAGTTCTGGAAGCAGAAATACACGTTCTACAGAGTTCTTGAACTTTATTGTCCTATTCCTTCAGACAAAGGCTTAACACACAGCATTCTTCAGCCACTGCTGCATTTAGACCTATTTGGTTAGCTTTACTCATAACGCATATGCATGTAAGTATGTGTTTTAGTATTTTGGTTTTTTTTAGTAAACCCACTTTCCATACCCATCTCCAGTCCTAAGAACAAGCAAACACAGTAATTTGTCTGACGTAACCTGTATTTCATTGTAATAATAGTTAAATACCTTGCATGTTGTTCTGAGTTTTTGCCTTTCTTTCTTGATTGCTTTCTTCTGTATCTCTTTTTCCTTTTTTGCCACTAATGCTTGCTGCCTAACTTCTTCCTCCTCCTTTTCTTTTGCTAACCGTGCTGCTTCTAATTCTGCTTGTCTTTGCTGTAATCAAAAGAAAAAAAAAGGGAAGTAAAAAAATCATTCAAGTCACATTGTTACAGGGTCATTCAGTCATCCAACATCAAAATGTGTTGTTTCTGGTTTGGGTGGAGTTTTGTTTGTATCTTTGGGCATTTAAAAATGCATAAATACTTTAATGTTTGGTTTTCCAAGAATTTTGAGGGAGATGATGAAACATACAATGTTTGACATTAAGTCAAGTACTCACTGTGAGGACCCTCAGTTTATAAATCTTGACTTCCTCTACAACGAAAATATAAAACTGTATGTAATTTCCTACTTCTGCCTCAGGAGTATAAGCTTTGTGGTCCAGTATTTCTCCTGCATCATTACTGACATACTTTGCAGCGTTCTACTGTCTTTTAAGTTATTTTTTTGCACCTTACAGTTCCCTTTCATTCCTGTACTTTCAGAGGCATCTTTTCCAAACTGTTCATTTCGAGTATGTTCTGTTACCTCAAAACCTTTCATACCAGCTAACCATTCCCAAACCACATGCACAAAGCAAGCAGATACATCCATTTTATGCACTTAATGTTTGCCTTGAAACCAGAGGAAGTGTATGCAACAAAATAACTCAGTTTTGGTTACAAAACAAACAAAAAAGGTGTTTTGTTTCAGATCTGTATTCTTTGTTTCCATCTCATTCTCAGAAGGCTGCCAGCCTTGCACTGCCTGCTGCACAGGCCTCAAAGATGACACATTTTTGAACCCCAGTGTAATTCTATCAGTAGTCTTCTGACAAATCTAGAACCTGAAGCAGCAGATGTGAATGAAGCAAAGTTTTCAACCCAAATAAAGTACTTCACTTACTTTTTCTTTTGCCTCCTGTTCTTTTCGTTTTGCTTCTACCTTTGCTTTCTTCTCTGCTTCCTTCTTTGCCTTTTCTTCCTCCTTAAATTTCTTTATCCTGGGATCACAGCTGTATGCATTGTCTGGCAGAAGAAAGGAAGCATCATGTACAGAAGAAAAGCAGACCTCCACAGTTAGTTATAAAGAACAGCAGTTTGTGTGCTCACCAACAAGAGTCCTAATTCTGTTCATTTCTTCTTTTTTTCTCAGTGCTCTGGCAGCTCTGTTCTGCTTTTCAATCCACCTCCTTTCATCTCGACTAAAAGGGAAAGCATAGTTCAGTGCTAATGCTTTACAGTGCCACTGTTAGAAATTCATCAACAAGCTTCTTAAATAGTTTCCCCCCACACAGATGTTCTTCTGTGAATACTTCAAAAATAGACTGCAAAAAATTAAGTTCCCAGCGCTGAGCTCATGTACAAAATTCTAAGTGTTTACATATATAAACCTGACAAACCAAGCTGCTTATCTGTCATTGTAGGGAATGAGATCATGGACTTCATTTCCAAAATGCAATCCACTTGCTTACCTAACATTAAACTCAAGCAAAACAACAGAAATGCTAGCATAGGGTTTAATTGAAGGACAGCAGTATAAACAATGCCACAGTTGCCTCATTATGCAGAATATAGTCAAGTAAACCCATCTGCACAGAAACAACACTGAAGTAGCATGATACTCTGGGTAAAGTTATGCCAGATCCACTCCAGTAAAATACAGCTCAGATTATAGATGGGCCAACTAAATAATCTGAAATATTTACCGGTGCTGTCAAGAAAGAGGCAAAGTTTTAGTGGGGGTCTATAGCCTCATCCACACAACCACACAGAGAACAATAGAGGGGGCAAGGAAGTTGAAACTGTGAGGTATTTAAAGCTCCTTCCAACCCAAACCACTCTACCTCAGAACAAAGAAAACAATCCCCATAACTGAGAAGGAGACTAATACGAGTAGATTGAAGCTTTAAAACATGAGCAACATCACCTTTGGCAAGAAGGGGTAGCAAGAACCATGACCATCTGAACAGCAGCTGTAATGTAGTTCTCTCTCCTAAGTACAGCAGACTAGGTACCATTTGTCTAAACATCTTTGAGAAAGGACACTAATGACAGGAATGAGATGAGAAAAAGAGCTATGCAAATAATTCAAGATCAGATCGTTCCAATGAGAAGCCTAGTGGTTCATCTGTGTGATTTTCCACAAGCACAAGTGATAGGGAATAGATTACAGTGCCTTCAGGAGAGAGAATAGTGGGTGTGGTGAGGCTCAAGAAATTCAGTAGTAGGAAGAGGCACAAGAGAAGAGAATCCCTAGCTACAGCCTAAATATGGCAGTTTTTAGCACAAAGAAAGCCAACAACTGAATCTAAATACAAAACTGATTTCTAGCCAAACTTGGAAGAAGAGATTCATACAATGCAAATTATGGTCTCACAGGGATTACTAAGTGAGGTTGTGTCCTGTGAAATGTGTGTTAGACTTAAGTCCAGCTTGAACACTCTGTGTTTATAACTGTAGGAAGGATAAAAATGAAATGTATTTTCCAATGCAATGTGGTCTGAGTAATTCAGTAACTATCACTACATCAACAAATACATAATTTTTAACTTCAAGCCATCAGAACTCATCTCTCCAAATTCTAGGAAGTATCATGTTCTCAGTAGAAGTTAAAGAGAAATGATACCTGCAAGCTCATCCACTCTGTCCTGGCTCCAGGTTCAACCTATGCTTGGGACTGGCAGGAATTGCAAATTTTCTTTCACATTTCTAAGCACCTCAGATATACCTCTGTGAGGCAAGCAGGAACTACTTCAGTTATATGAAGAAGCCCACAGTAAGTTCAGTTCAAGTCCGTGACTGACCCCTAAGCTGGGAGAGTGGAATTCAGACTTGGCTCAGCTGCCTTTCTTCCTATGACTTACAGTCTAAGAGAAAGTTGGAAAATCTTGCTGTATCAACCTCTCAGTCTCCTGTCAACATTCTTTTTACTTACATACCATTCTGCTTTTTCTTTTTCCTCTTCATCTAAATAGGAAAATTCTCTCCAGGAATCAAAATTATACCTAAAGTAAATTTAAGAAAAAAAACTGAATTGAAAAAGCAGCTAATCCATTAAACATCAGCTACCTTTTTACTGTTAGGTGTTTTTAGGCAACCATATTGCTGTTCACAATTTATAATACATAATATACAATTATACTGCACCTACAGTGATTCCACTGTGTAAAGTCAAAATGCAGGATATGACTTACACCTCTGTGTACTGTGGAACATAGTCTACTTCAGGATGGTATCGGTCTTGCCCACTCTAAATGTCTACAACTGTCTATGCTTCTGTCATAGGCAGTGGAAATGCAGTGCAGTCAGTAGAGTTCAGAGAGAAATAAATCTTTATTTAGCACCCATATTTAGCAGGTAAGGCAAGCCACAAACATGACTGACTTTTTTGGACTAAACACACTTCCCTTTACTAGGGGAGCTTAAACACCTAAGATGTCTCCACTAGGTGAGATAAACCTGACTTCAGTCTGTGGGTCAGCTCAGTTCTCAGCCACCACGGTCTGAAATTCCCACTGCAACATGAATTTACAAGTGGATGGATTAGCCAGGAGAAAGCCAGCTCAATTTGTGGAAGGCACAAACAGCTGTGGGGTAATTCTGTGACATCAAGAGGCTGGGACAGCCCACAGCAAACAACCCACACACCAAAGGGTCTGCAAGCCCTTTATATTGCATGTCTTGAATACTATGAATAGAAACAGGGCCATCAGCTGACTTACCAAAAGGAATAGAATGCATCTACCTCCTCAAATGAGGAGTTCATGTCCCCAAGTTTAGGTACATTTTTCTTATTTGACCACCTGAAAATACATGGATATATTCAAGAAATAATATATACAATCTTCATAACATGGCATTTTTAAGTACAGAATCAAAATCCGAACTCCCTCCCACCAACACAGAGAGGGCACCAGGAAAGAGGAACAGAAGAGGAGAGTCCCTCCTAAGTATCCTCCAGACTGGACTTTTTAGATTAATTTCTCCAAAAAAGCAACCTTCTCCTGCCTGAGTGTCTCCTGCCTTGTGCCTCAAGAAGACCTGATGGAGCACAAGCTATCTTTGTAGATACTCAATTCTCCATACACATTCTTCTGGTAGAGGAGCTTACAGAAATTGGACAGAAAGTGCTGTGTGAATAACTCAGCTCTGTGGTAGGGTACAGGAAGTCTCCCACACATTCTAATGGAGTACAAGGGAAAAATGCATACTTTGCCCCCACTGCATTTTTTCTAGGGAAATCTTCCACAGGCTCTAGATTTTTTTCTTCCATGACACAGCATTAATTTCTGTTGCAGAGAAGGGAAAAACCTTATCTGACAACCACAGATCCAGGTCTGAAGTCTATGGAATACTTGATAGAAAATTCAGTAAGACTGAATAGTTTAAACAATAATTATTCAGAATGTTGTAAAGTGCCTCATGAAATTCAGCACTTTTATACAGGGAAAGTTGACAGGTTTCTGTTGTGACAACCTTAATACCAAGTTACTTGCCAACAATGAATCAAATGCAGAAAAAGTCACACAATGTAAGAGAGAACCACCAAATATTGATAGTTACAATTACCTTCTATTTTAACCAGCTAAATCATGACTGTAACTACTGTCTTCTGTTAATGTCTCACTCTCAGCAGAAAATAATTTAAAAAAGGAATTTTTAGTCAGCAGCACACAAATATTTTGTATTTTAAGTAATTTTAAGATGAAACAATGAGTTGTACAAAAAGGGCAGTAGGTAATAGGAAGCTGAAAACTTTTTTTTTTAAATTGCATGGGGCAAACTCAATGCCACCAATCTGGTAGTTCAGATTATTTTAAAATTAAATAATTGCAACTATTTTAGTTGTATTACATTTCTAGCAAATTAATACATCTCTTGTTACAAACACAATGTCAAAAGAGTTTGCAACTGCTGATTCTCCAGCAACAGCAGAGGAAGTCAGACATAGCTTACCTGGCATTTCTTTCAAAAACTGGTGAGAAAACTTCGAAGAAATTTTCTTTTGCTTCACTTTTGGAAGGTACAGAGTTATCAAAAGTTGGATCTATGCTGTTAAATGCTCGTCGTTTCACAGGATCAGATAATATTTCATAAGCTGAAAGTTACCAGACATAAGGTTGTAAATGTTTAAATAGATGTTCTTAGATCTGTGTTTGATCTATCTGTAGCATTCTGTAGAACTTGATATTTAATGATTTTAGTGACACCAAAAAGCATTGCTGTATATTCCTGTTAGACTAAGTAGGAAGAAAACATTTATGAAAAAGAACATATTTAACCACTAATACGTAACAAAGCACATAATATTTAATTTTATAGAAGTAAATTTTGTTCTGACACTGGGAGTTTGGGCATGACATCTTCAGACTTCTATCTTACACTTGATCCTTGCAGATTGATTAACAAAATGGTCTACTAAGGTACTGAGTAAAGGCTGTCCCTATGTTCATGTGTTGTCAGAATGGGCAAGAACAGGAACCATTCATTAGAACTTTTGCAGGTCATGATGAAGTTGTACTGAGTCTTGGATAGAATACAGAACTCCACACAACCTTTCCAAAACATGCAAACACTCCCAGATTTCCTGTTCTTACACTCCTGAAGTTGGGGAGAATCACATTGCTAATTTTATATTCTGGAAATCACACTAACTATAGCTCCTGTACTCTTACTTTTTTTTCTCAATGAAATGTGGTGTTTTACAATGACCACTGTTTTTCAGTAAGAATGAAAAGTCAAAGGAATCAAATTTGTATTGCAATTAGTCATGGACTTCTGTGCCTAGACCCCTGCCAGAGGACACTGCACCATGAAGGCTGGATGTAGGAGGTGATAACCTGGAGGAGACCCTGGTGCTCTGCAG
The DNA here is from genome assembly GCF_048771995.1 of Taeniopygia guttata. Lineage (NCBI taxonomy): Eukaryota > Metazoa > Chordata > Aves > Passeriformes > Estrildidae > Taeniopygia > Taeniopygia guttata. The sequence goes on from NC_133025.1 coordinate 12,317,174, forward strand.
TTCTGTAAGCTGATCTCACTGCACATGTCAGTGGAGAGAGGAAGGAATGGCAGTGGCCACCAGTGAGCTGCTGTCTGCCAGTCTGCCCTTTCCCTCTGGGAAAAGATTTCCCTCCACCAACACTCCAAATGACCCCAATTGTCCTGCCTCAATAACCCCCATACCATTTTCCTGATGCAGGAAATCCTGTGCACATCCATTGGTTCCTCTTCCATTTCAGAGATGTCCCTTCCACTTACAGATCCCCAGTTCTACTCCCACACACTCAGTTCCCCCAGCTCTGTACCTCCCACACAGTCCTTTGTCAGACCAAGTTCTGAATCCAGCTTACATTCTCCCACCTTTCCAAGTTTCTCCTCTCTGCTTCATTACTGTTTGCTCCTACTCCAGGTCCCCCTTTCCTACTATTGCATTTTAGTATTTCCTTCATCCAAAATGCTGCCTGGGAGCATTATTCCTTTTCTTTGCTACTTCGTGCTTTCCTTTCTGTTTACCCCCAAACTTGGATTGTGAGCAGTTAAGAGGGAAGGTTCTATGATATTTTGTTCCATGCATGGAGAACACAGCATATTTCTGAATTCATGTGCAGGTAGTTCTCATTATACATATCTGACAGTTTCTGACAGGGCTGCAACAGAAAAACTACTTCCTTTGGCAACCTTCCTCCTTCTGACAACTCCACAGGAGGCTGAAAACATTAGTTTGTCTAGCATAGCTCACATTAACTAGTATAAGGAGACATTCAGAGAAGGTAGTTTAGAAATACAAATTCCAATATTTCATCCTGCTTCAACCTTACTAAGTGAAAATAATTCGTTTAAAATAAATGAAAAAGCCAAGCTCTCAAGCATTTCTGGAGATGTAAGTCATACACCTAGAACAGCCCCCATGGGTTTGGAACTGGCCAGCAGTGGTGTTCTGGGTCATAGAATCATTAAAGTTGGGAAAGACCTCCAAAATCAGAGTCCAGTCACTGATCCTGCACTGCTGAATCCACCACTAAGGAAAGAGGGAAATGTTATTCAATTGAGTTCACTTGCTCATCTGTGGGCAAAAATGAGCAGCTGAAGAAACTGATGACCCGGATCAAATCAACACATGTTCTGTTGTCAGAGCAAGCATATTAGAATTCAGATTTTCCAACTGCTGTTGGTGCCTGTGGGGAATTGCTCCATGGCTCACTAGTTTATCCCAGGTATGGGACCACTTCCAGAGGTTCATCTGTGTGTGCATTGCTGCTGCAGGTGTCACATGTTGTCACCAGCTGGCACAGCAGCCAAACATCTGTCAGCTGCATCCCCATCCTGCTTCTACCCACTGGGAAGTTACACCTAATGTGATCTATTGATGCAGTTTTTTAAAATGGAAAAATAACTTCTCCAGCTGTTTAGTCATTGACAATTCCTTAAAATCCTAATGAAGCACAACAAATACGTTTCTGATGATCAAGTAGATTGAGAGAGTATCTAACAAAGGAGATCAATTGCTTACCTTTAGTTATACAAGTGAAATAATCATTATCACCTTCTCCTATCTGTTCCCCTGCAGCTTTTCGCTTGTCTGGATGATGTTTCAAAACCATGGATTTATCTAATAAATAAATGCATTACAGTTAGAAATGCTTCATCAGAAACAGTTTCAAACTACAAAGTCATACAGTAATTCCAACTGGCATGTCTCTAATTTGAAACTTAAATAAAAATACAAAGCAAACACTCAGATTTGGCAGAAAACAGAAGTTAATCAATTTTCTTTAATGCTATAGTTAAAATTAACATTATTTCATCTTTGCTGGGACTTAAAATAACCACAACTCAGAAACTCTATTCTCTATTCCACCTTAACATCAGAAGAAGTCTGAGACTTATTCTACTGTTATGCCTAGCAAAGTGCTTTAGTATCTGTAAGTGCACAGTTAGCTTCGTAATTGAAAAAAATAGAAATAATTAATGTAATTTTAGCTATTTCTAATGAAAAACAAAATAGTTCAGATAAAATAAAAATTGTATTCTATCCCTTTACTGAAGTTCTGAACACTATGCAAAGTGAAATTTAGCAAGAAAGCTACAGCCTGTGAATGCTGCTGCACTTCCCCATGGCTAACACTGAGCAGACAGACAGGACTTGAATCCTAAGGCACAACTGGCACATACAGAGTATCTCCTGAAGGTGCTACCAAGATGGTCTTGGTGTTTGTTTAAAAGATAAAACCAGATTTCAGACCAACTTCTTTACCAAAAGATCTTGCCATATTGCCTTAAAATGCACCCTGTGCCTTCTTGGCTCTCTCTAAAATAGCAGAAAGAAGATACCATGCAAGCAGTTACAGCACCCTGCATCCTGAGAAACAAATCAGAACCCTTCTTAGAAACAGGAAAGTACAGAACACACAGGTGGGAAACACTCACATGTCTACAGCACCATGGAATGAAGTGAGTGCTGTCAGGGCTCTAAAGAAAAAGGCTCTGGTTCTTGCTCAGAAGATCAGCGAGATCACTGACCACCACCAGAGCAGGTGCTGCTCTATTCCATAGCAGCAAATGCTCACACTGGTGTGGAGCACCACTGATTTCCTGTGTAAGTTGGAAATTACACTGATTGACACCCATTTTCATTTGGAGGTATCTGGAGACAGTGATTCTTCTTGCACCAGCACAGATATACAGGCAATTGTTCACAAGATCCATTCACAAAGCCCAGAGAGCCAACTGAACAATCTTCAGAGTCTTTTAAAATCTTTCTCCACTAAATATTTGCATCCTTCTTGCAAAGTCAAGCCCACTGCTTTCCAGAAATAAACTTCTGAAGCCCAGCACGCTCCATGCCCATGCCACACTCAGAGGAGCATGATGCTAGCAGCAGCCTTTTGTAAACATTCAGCAGCAGTAATGTGGCAGCTCAGGGGGGCTGCAAGGGAACCTCTGGGAACACAGGGCAGGGACAGCTCTATTCCTCTGCCTTCCACTGAGCCTGACTGCAGACTCAAAAATATAGAAACTTAGAGCTACAGTCTCAAGGCTGTCGACAAAAAACAAAGGCCAGGAAACAGAGATGTGAAACTTTTCAATTCCCTAGATTTAGGCTTCTGGATTTCAGAGCTGTGATATGAATTTAAGAGGCTGGTAAGCAACACAAATCAAACTTTTAGGCCTGGGAAACAATAAAAACCTTGTTCACAACATGCAGGTATTTTCACTGGAAAGCAGTTGTGTACATCTGAAAAAGAGGTTATGTTTATGAGGGAAAGGTACTTACGAGCTGCTTTGATTTGTTTCTGAGTAGCCCTGTACCGTATATTTCCCAGTCCAAGAACTGCATAATGGTCTTGATTCTGAGAGAAAAGAACCACAAACCCTAATAAACACTCATAAATACAACCTAAAACACCACAACACATGCAGAAAACCAGTTCTCCTCCCCATCTCTTAAAGGCAAGCGGGAGAATTCTTCCCTCTCTCAATAAACATTGGGAAAAGACTATAGGAACAACTGTCATAAATTATTGAATAATTACTGAATCACTGAATATCAATAAATGAAGCCACTGTGATAGAAATTCAGGTAGCTTAATCTAAATTGGATTTAAGCATTAGAAAAGTCAGTTATTGGAAAATTGAATTGTTGTTGTTAATATTAAGAGTGCCAATGTAACTCCAGAATAAAGGAGATGGTGACAGGGAGAAGAGACACTTAATACTTTCAGGCAATAAAATGAAAAGCCACAGCTCAAAGCTAAGATCTTATCCTGATGTGTTTGTCTTCACACACCAGATACTATGGTAAGGGACACAAACTGATTCACATGGGTATAGGAGGGGAGGAGGAAGGAGATCTTTAGCACCCGGGCATGGCATATAACCTTGATGGGCAAAACTAGTTAACAGTAACCCATATTGACTGAATACCTTCCAGTCCTTTGGGTCAAGGGTTTTTAACATAGGATATTCCTCAAGCTGCAGTTCTTCATCCCCTGATTCTTCAGAAAGTTCCTTCTCATCTTCTAGCTCCTGGAAAGAGGCAGAAACATTTATGTTTCTCCTCTTAATAAATGCTTCAAACCATCTTCCCACAGGTTCCACTTGACAGAGTACTGATGCTATAAGTAAAAACATAAAAGCAACTTCACCTTCTGTAATTGATTTTCTTTTTTTTTAACTAAACCCCATGAAAACCCACACAAGTACAGCATCACATATGGCTAAATCTTTTCTTTGGCTGCACATGCAGCACAGTGCAAGCAGCAGCACAGGTGTGGCTAAGACAGCCGGGACCTCCCGCCGCTCCGCCGCGCTCACATCTGGAAAGGTGCGTTCGAGTTAAAGGGACGCACGTGTCACACGGCATTAAACACGGTCCTGCTGGCAACGGAGGCGGCAGCGAGATTAGACTGGGATGGATCTTCCCCGCGCTCCGCTCCCCGCTCCAGGCCCCTCCCTCCGGCTGCCACCCCGGACTTGTTGCTCGCAGGGCGCTGAAACGGCGCCGCGAAGGCGCAGCACGCGCGACGGGGACAATTAAAGCCAAAGTTCCCCGGGACCGGCCGGGCTCCCGGCCCAGCGCCAGGCCGGGCGCTGCGGGGCGGCGTTTCCCTGCTCGGCCCGCGGTACCTACCGGCGGCGAGCGGCCTGCAGACGGCGGAGCGCTGCCCGCCGGGCGCGGGGCCGCGCAGCAGCGCCATGGCCGCGGCCTGCGCCTGCCGCGGCACCGGCGCGTGGGGCGCCCGCTCCGCTTCCGGGGCGGCGGCGCCGTGCGGCGCCATAAGCGGCCCGGCCGGCCCCGCCCGGGTCCCGCGGGCCCCGCCGCGTCCCCGCCGGCCCCGCACCGCCGCGGCGGCCGGAGCGGCTCCCGCGAGGCGGCACCGGTGGCGCTGCCTTGGGCCGCGGGATGAACCGGCGGCGCCGCGCGGAACTCCCGGCGGCGGCCGCGGCGCTGGGGGGGAAGGAGTTGGCTGCGCGCGCGCCGCGGTGCAGCCTGGTTTGCGTTCCGGGCGGAAGCGGCGCGGTGCTGCGTCAGGCGGGCGGGCGCGATGCCGGATTACCTGGGAGCCGACCAGAGGAAAACCAAGGAGGAGGAGAAGGAGGACAAACCCATCCGCGGTGAGGGCCGACGGCGAGGACGGTCTCCGAGCAGCGCCCGGGGCGGGAGCGGGGCGGCGCCGCCGGCGGCCATGTCGGTGCCAGGCGCGGCGGGGCTGGAGACCGGCGGGGAAAGGGACTGAAAAGATTAAAGATGTCTCTGTGTGCGCTCTGCGCTGCGGCCGCCGCCCCGGCGCTGTCCCGGCCCGGCCGGGGGGAGCCGCCGAGACCCTCAGGGACCGCCCGGACGATCCGCCTTTTAAGTCTTGTTCTCTTACAAAAGGTTCCTAAAATGTCGACTTTCGTCATCGCGAGAGAAAAAACCTAAAGCCTTTTGTGGTTTAATACTTGTTTCTATATTTAAAACGTCCAACAAAACGTGCCACAATAATGCCGCACCTCCCTGGAAGGAGGCTGTTGTAAGGTGAGGAGGGGCTGGTCCCTTCTGCCGGGTCCGCAGGGAGAGAAACCGAGGAAATGGCCTAAGGGTGAGAAGGAGAGACTCGGGTTAGACACTAGAAAAGCATTTTTGGCAGTTCGGGTGGTCAGACATTGTAATAGGTTGCCCAGGGAGGGGCAGTCGCCATCCCTGGAGGAGTTCAAGAGGATGTGGGTGATGTGGGGGAGGTGGTCCCGGGTCACAGGGGCAGGGCTGGGCTGGTGGCTGGACTCGATGACCATCGAAGTCTCTCCCAGCCTTGATAGTTCCGTGATAATTTCTTTCTCTTGCCGGAGGCTGCCGCTGTCATTCGGAATTCCCGGGAAGCAGGACAGGGAAGGCAGCCGAGTTTTCCGAGGATGCCGGCACGCTGTCAAAGTTGCCGGTTGCCCCTCATGTTTTAACTTATTGTGGCTTTTTATTTCGTGTTGGTAAATATTTAATAAAGCATCTGAAAGCACAAGCAGTGCAAAATGTAATCAGTGATGGACTTTGAGCTATTCCCATCCAAGAAGATTTCTAAATTATAGCAACAGAGTGTTCAGTAGCTATAAAAAACAGTCAATGGGGTGGTACAAATAGTCAGGAAAGAAGCACAGATCAACATAGAAGGTCTTCAGAATCCTGTATAACACATGCTGCTCCCAGATCACCAATACTGTGTGCTTTGGGCCCCATCTGTCTTAAAAAGAGTGGAATTAGACAAGAGAGGAAACAGGGATGGGAAGGGAAAAGAAGTGTTGAAAGTCTGTGATATGAGAGTGGTGTGGCAGAGAGTGACTCTAGCAGAGGTGTATTTTTCTTAGTTAATGGAGAGGGGTCACTGGAGCCACCTCTCTGCAGAGACATCACTAGTGGGAAGTGGTGACAGTTTTTCATTGATGCTTTTTTGAACATCTAGAAACAAAAAGTTAAAAATATGAAGTTGTTGTATTTTCCATCCCTTTTTTGTGCAGTTATAGGCTGGGAAACTACTCTGAGTGAACCAGATTTGAAGTGGCTTGCTTGCTACGAGCTCTGAGTGGTGCAGCTTTTTGGACTGAAGAGTAGCTGGAGACCCTGTTTCATTTTTCTTGCATAGCTGATGCTCTTTTGTTCCACTTTGTTTCAGTGAAAAGCAGAAACTCAATCTCTCCAAAATACATGTTTTGATCTTTTAGAAGCAGAATTAATACTGCTGGCTTTGTTTTCAGAACTGGAAGCTAAGTCTCTCCTGTCTTGTTTCAGCTCTTGATGAAGGAGATATTGCCTTGCTGAAAACATATGTAAGTAACACACACACACACTTGGTGTTGTTAAAGACACAAAGCAGCTCCTGTGGGGAATGCAGTGCAGGAGTGGAGGGGTGTGCACTTAGCAGGCAGAGAGTAACTCTGCTTTTCTCTTCTGCCAAAATCTTCCCTCCCTTTTCACCTTCCAGTGAGATGCAGCCTGCAACACTAAAAATAATCCTGGGTTTGTTAACTTGGAAGTAATTAAGAGTTTGTTTCTCTGTTTTTGTTTTGTATCCCATCGCCGTAGAGGTCTAACAGCCAGGGCTTTACTGGGGCTTTTTCTCCCCTCCTGCCACCAAACTGACTTGCTTTTAGCTGTCATGTTAACAGAATGTATTGTTGGGAGGCACTTTCCATAGACAATAAAGCTTAAAATGCCAACTACCCGTTCCACTAGCAAGTATACCTGGTCTGCAAAAGATCTCTTGAAAGATGAAACTTGCATCTTTAGTATTTTTGACAGAAGTCTAAATTTTGTTGACACCAAGACTCCTTTACAGAGCTCTGAAATACAGCTGGTACTCACTGCAGCTTCTTTTTTTGTTGCCAGTGGTTTACAAAGGAGATATTGTAGAGCAAACAGGTCTGAATCTGCCTGTGTTAGGCAGATCTGGATCAAAAAAAGTATTTTATCACAAGTGAGAATTCTGATTTGCCCCTTTTTCCTTCTGCTGTCCTCTGTGGATGACGGAAAGGTTGGGGAAGGCAGTTAAAGCACTTGTATAGATGGTTTTCAGAAAGTGTATTCCAAATTCTCTGTATGTATGCTTTTACTAAGACTTTTTTAAACTATAGGAGAAATAGCTTGAAAAAGTAAGACTAAACAGGTTTAAAAGAAAAATAAATTATTCAAGTTTAAAAACGTGGAAAATTTCCACCTTCCCAGTTGGTCAGTTGTGTGTGGCAGTACTTCACTTTTGCAAACAGAAATATTATTACTGGAAGTTAATTCTGTCCTTTTTGGCTGTCATCAATGGTTGGCTGCTGTACCAAGACAGTCTGTTGAACATCTTGATGGGCAGCAGCTCTTGTCATTTTTTCCTAAACATGAGATAATTTGACTTACGAAATGATATTCCTTTTCCAGGGCCAGAGCACGTACTCAAGGCAGATCAAGCAAGTAGAAGATGATATTCAACAACTGCTTAAGAAAATCAATGAGCTCACGGGTATGTTTTTGTCATAGAAAGCTTTCAATAGAGGAGCCACACATAGATACCAAAACAAGTGTTGTAAGAAGCTGATTTCCAACAACTTCTTCATTGTTTTTTAGTCTTTTTCTCAAAAGAACACAGTTCTTTATTTGTTAATGTGAGATTTTTGCTTGTTAGGGTGATTTTTTTTCAGCTGAGCAGGGCTAATCTGTACATCTGAGTTTGTAATCAAAACTGTGGTTTTTATATATAATGGTGGTATGAAACAAATGCCCCTTTCTGACTCCAGGTAATGAAGTGTGATAACAACAATTAATTTGTTTCCTAGTTTTTCTTTCACTGATGTACCTTTTTTTGCTCGGTTGCTAATCCTGCAGTGGCTCTCAGTTCTGCTAGGAAGACCAAAATTTCTCTTGTGAAATAATCTTGCTTCTTTTAAATACATCATGGAGATGGTACTTGCTATATGCATGTTTTGGAAGATTTATGGGGTTTTTAATCTGTGTGAATCCCTTAGTTTCTGATATTTTGCACTGGAGCTCAGTGAAAACACTCAAGAGTTTCACTCCTTTAGTGAAATGTAGATATCCACTATCAGTGCTCTGTCCTGCTGTAATCATCCTCACAAGGCAGAATTGCCTGGGAGGGCGGCCAGGCTGGGATTTGAATGTTCAGCTGACACAGTCACGTAGGCTCTTTCCTTAGGAAACTTGTTTTTTAGGAAATCCATCAAAGATGGATGTGTGTGCGTTGTTTTGGAGGTCTCTCAAAAAGCTTCCTGCAGGGTTATCTCAAAGGGTTTGGTGTGGGAAGGATGGCTGACATCCCAGTTAGCTGTTTCCTCCTCAGCTTGTTTGTGCTGCATGCAGGAATCAAGGAATCTGACACCGGCTTGGCTCCTCCTGCCCTTTGGGATCTGGCTGCAGATAAACAAACTCTCCAAAGTGAGCAACCATTGCAAGTTGCAAGGTGAGAGCACTCTTATCCTTCCAGTAGAGCTCCATCGTGCTAAAAATCTGATTTATAGCTTATGTGTGGACTTCTTTTAAAAAATGAAGTCCATGTTGTGCCTATTGAAAGTGATTTTCACCACTGAATCATAAAGGAACTGTGATTATGTGTGGTGTATTTCATACTTGTACTTATTTCTGCAGTTGTTGGTGCTGTAATGGTGTAATCACAAGTACAACAGGTGTTCTGGTGTATTTGAAAAATGTGACTGTTGATGCTTATGGTTAGCAAACAGTTTGTCTGCCTGGAGGTGCAATTGTGTTTGTGTGTTAGGTGCACAAAGATTATCAATGCAGACTCCGAGGATCCCAAGTACATTATCAATGTCAAGCAATTTGCCAAGTTCGTGGTGGATCTCAGTGACCAGGTGGCACCTACTGACATAGAAGAAGGCATGAGAGTTGGGTATGCAAAATCTTTCTGTTCTTGTGAGTCTTCTTGCAGACTGAAGCTTTCTCTTGAGTTATCTCATGTTGTAGTTGGACAGGTAAACAAGCCTTCATTTCCAGTTTTTGCAGTGGTTGAAATTACACCACTACTGTCTTTTGGATGACAGTAATTCACCCGCATGCTCTGCTGGAATCTTGTTTTGATGTTATTTTGACAAAAATTGGAAAAACCCATATGTTAATGGACAGAAACCTTTCAGTTCAGGCCCCAGTAGTCCCAGCTTTCAGGGAGCCTGTGTAGGCTCCTTCTTTGGCACTCTGAGGTTGCACTCAAAGCAGCCAGGAAATGTTCACTGAGGACGTAAAACCTGTTTTACTTTAAGAGTCGGTAATTTGCCAGTTTGCTCTGTGGGATATTTTGAAATTTAATTTTCCAAATACTTTGGAATTAATAGTTTTGGACACCTTAGAATTTTCTACAGAAAGAATTCCAGTATCTAGCCTACCTGACTATTAGCTTTCAGGGCTTGGCTGTCTTGATGCCAGAGAAAAGAACAGTTCAAGAATTCAGCTCCTCGTTTCCAGAGTTGTTTCTACATAACACTTTACTTAACCAGTGTTAAAATAATAGTCTTTATGCTTCATCACCAGGGTGGACAGAAACAAGTACCAAATCCATATTCCCTTGCCTCCAAAGATTGATCCCACAGTCACCATGATGCAAGTGAGAGTTGCTTTTACTTACTTTGATGTGGCTTTATCTTGTAATTGTGATCCTTTTGCTGGATTTTGTTGTGGGCTGTTGAAAGCCTGTAGAGATTTGCAGCACCAGGCTGGTAACTGCTCACTCACCTCTTTGTTGTGCAGGTAGAGGAAAAACCTGATGTCACTTACAGTGATGTTGGTGGCTGTAAAGAGCAGATTGAAAAGCTGAGAGAGGTGGTCGAAACCCCTCTGCTTCACGTAAGTAACCTCCTGTTTGAAGCTTCTATTATTTTGGAAGTATTCTGGTCATCTGTGGGCATCTGAAAAAGCAAGAAAAGACAATGTTACTGCATGTAAACAGTTCAATGAAAAGAAATCAGGTTTTACCAAGTGAAATCCAGCCCAGCCTCGTTTACAATCATTAATGATTTCCTTGATTTGCATATATGCTTTGATGCACATAATCTTTAATTTGTACATAACCTTGCCTTCTGGCTCCCTTCATTACAGCCTGAAAGATTTGTGAACCTTGGAATTGAGCCCCCCAAAGGAGTGCTTTTGTTTGGGCCACCTGGCACAGGCAAAACCCTCTGTGCCCGTGCAGTGGCTAACAGGACTGATGCCTGCTTCATCAGAGTGATCGGATCTGAGCTGGTGCAGAAATACGTGGGAGAGGTAAGAGAAGTACCTGATGGAGTGTGGAGGGGTTTGGAGATTTCCCTCGTGGATACCAGGCAGCACAGTGCGGGCAAGGGATGGATGTACTTGGAAGCTGCAGGTGCAGGGGTAGGAGCTATCAGACAGATCACTGCAGGTCAGGCAATGCTGACATGACCTCAGCTTTGCTGTCACTTATGAGAGGGATTTTGTAGCACAGAATTCAATCTGCAGTTCAGGAGGACTCTGGAATTAGGATTCTGCTCCCAACTCTGCCACTTACTTTTCAGTTGGCCCTGAGGTAAATTACTGCATCTGTACTTCTCGGTTTAAGAGCAGTAATTTTTCTCTCCTTTATAAATTACTTTAAGCTTTATATTTGTCCCATTATATATGTGAACAAATAAAAGGAGTTTTCACATTGGAAACTTAGAAGTATTTGGAAGCATGAAAAGTTTGATTTTGATAATTTTCCTTTAATGCACCTAAAATCTCTAACAAAATCTTCATTTTTTCTCTTTCAGGGAGCTCGAATGGTTCGTGAACTCTTTGAAATGGCCAGAACTAAAAAAGCTTGCCTTATATTCTTTGATGAGATTGATGCCATTGGAGGTATGTTTGTAATAGCTACAGTTCTAATCTCATGTGAGAGCTTCCAGGTTTTCATGTAGTTCTGTATCTGGATTGATGCATTTCAAGAAAAGTACTTGTAAATACTGAGTTAGCAAAACTACTCCCAGCACACCCCATGTCCAGGAAGCTGTCAGGAAGTGGTTTATATAGCCCAGATGGGAAGCCATTTTTGCACATTTGGAACACCCAGATTATTCAAACTTCAGTGAAGAACCTTTGTATTTTGTTTGCAAAAAAGTACTGTTAACTTAAACCCCTTCAGCTTCTGGACTACACCCAATGTCCTTATTACTTCCTGAACATTATTATTTTTTCTCAAAAGAAAAGTCCTTTGGAGGTAGAGCAGTTCTTACATAAATAGGGGAGAAAGATGATTTTGGTTGAGGGAAGGGCAAAGCAAACAAAACTACATGGGTAAATTCCAGTAGCTTGGCCAGTTTTTAGGTAGGGAGATAGAGGCCCTTTTGTACTCAGGATCTTTGTAACTCATCACACCCTTTTTAACTCCTCACAAATACTTGTATGCACTTTAAAATAATTTTCTCTGGTGTCCTGTGTTGCAGCCACTGTGACACCTCTGTGTCCATGGCCTGGAGCTGCGTCTCCCTCAGTGACTGGTGTGTCTCCTCTGCAGGTGCTCGTTTCGATGACGGGGCGGGGGGTGACAACGAGGTGCAGCGCACCATGCTGGAGCTCATCAACCAGCTGGATGGGTTCGACCCCCGCGGCAACATCAAAGTGCTGATGGCCACAAACAGACCCGACACTCTGGACCCAGCACTGATGAGGCCTGGCAGGCTGGACAGGAAGATAGAGTTCAGCCTGCCTGATCTTGAGGTGAGAACTCTTCATTTCACTGCCAAGCGTGTTCTGATAGCAGAGCATTTCTTACATTAGGGCATCGTTGTCTGGGAGTTCATGAGCATCAGCAAATGTAGCACTCTTAAATTATGTGAAACTACATACTATGGAAGTATGGGGGGTTAAAGATGTGCCAAAGGTTTTTCCACACTGCACAGATTCCATCCTAGCTGAGAAGCCATGGTAAGCAGCTGTAATCACTGTATGTTCCTGCCTCAACAGAGAAAAAAATCCTTTAACCAGATCCACAGTTTAGTTCAGAAGCTAGAATGTGTTTTGTTTGGTTCTTTTGAGAGAGATTTCTTGAGGTACTTCTATGATGAAAGCCCTTTTTAATGTTATTTTCTTACTTTAGTGTCATGGACACTTAGACATTCCAGTCCAGACATGGGAAACCATAGCTGGGTAGCAAATACAAGATGTATTTTCCATTTGCCTGTGCTGTGGAGGCAGACAGCTGCAGGCTGGAGTCATCACCTCTTTCATGCCATGAACACCTCTGTCCTCCTGCCTTTTCTTCAGGGGCGAACTCACATCTTCAAGATCCACGCTCGTTCGATGAGTGTGGAGAGGGACATCAGATTTGAGCTGCTGGCTCGGCTGTGTCCTAACAGCACAGGTAAGCTGACCGTATTTATTTCTTTACTTAGACAGTTCTGTGTCTGCTCCGTGGCCCCTGGCAGTCGGTGCTGAGTTGTTTATCCCTGTCTCTCCCAGGCGCTGAGATCCGCAGTGTCTGCACGGAGGCGGGAATGTTCGCTATCCGCGCGCGCCGGAAAATCGCCACCGAGAAGGACTTCCTGGAGGCAGTGAACAAAGTCATCAAATCGTACGCCAAGTTCAGCGCTACCCCTCGCTACATGACCTACAACTGATACCTGGGAAGGTTCTTCCTGTTCCCCCAAAACTTTCTGTGGAACAGAAATCAAAGCGTAGCGATTCGTGTTTTGTTCTTGGAAGCTAGAAATAAATGGAGAGTTCCAAACAATAGGGGTGTGTTCATTCTGAGTGTTTTACTCCAGTGGATTATTGCTGCTGTTGGGAAAAGATCTCGGTGAGGTTACAGCAGCACGGCCTAAGCCACTGATAATTTTAAATCAGATACTTGGGCAATGTCAGACATCACAAGTTTAGAAGTCTGCTCACCATCTACCCCCCAAAACTTGAATCTGAGCCATAGAGGTGCTAGAAGACCCCTGAGTGTCTCCAGTGTTCCTGGGTGTGCTGAGAAGTGCTTGTGTGTCCCAAGAAAATGGGAGCTGCTATGGGAAGGGACTTGGCTGAGTCACTGCCCAGCTAAGGGAAAACATGAAGGGACATTTTTACCCTCCCTTGGTGAATGCTCTGATACCATCACAACTTGGGTTTTTTATCTTCAGTGGTTTTTCTATCCCTTTTGCTGAGATTCTTTGTTGTGTCTTACAAAATAGTAAATGGGTCAGAGAGGAGGAAGGTGTGATTTCTTACTGCTGAGGGATGGAAAATTCCTTTTCCCTGCTCCTGCTGTGAAGTTTGACATCAGTCTGGTAGTGAGAACTTTGAGACATTGTATGACTTCTCTGAGATGCTGCTGCTGCACACAGGATGAGTGTGACAGGGTCCTGGTGCTGAGCGGTGGCTGGGAGTTGTTGGCCACAGGCAGCCTTGAAAGGTTAATCCTCGTTCATCTGAGATGTTCCTGTAGAGCTGGGTGTGCTCAATAAAAAACAACAGCCTTCCCTTTTCCTTTCTTTCCAGTGTCGCATTAAAGCAATTTCAGGGGAAGAGCTGGAAGAGGTTAAAGAAATACCCGAGGGAAAAAAAGTGCTTTTGGGAACTGCTTTGTCTTGGAAGTGGGAGAAGTTTTATTGTCAGTTGTATCAAAATGAGACCCATCTATTTATCAGTAGAACAGTTCTTACATAAACAGGAGAATTATGAAGCCACTTTTATTTTTTTAATAGGAAGTATGTGCCATAGAGAGAGTATGCAGCCATGGACTGGGTTAAGGTTCTGATTGGTGTCAGTATCTTTGATATGGAAACCTGGGCAATCTCAATACTTGTGTGTCATTTCAGGAAGACCAGTTTAGGGAGGATGCAAGTTCATTGGTGGGACAGGATGTTTCTCATTTTCAGATAGCAGCACTGACAACATCTCTATTTACTAGGAGCAGCACTTGAAATCAAGTGTAGCTTTTACTTCAGAAGGGTAAGTGAAGTATGGAGAAAGAGTTTGGATCTTACCAGGTATCCTGAAATACTGTCAGTGCTCTTGCAAAAAAAAAGGAGGGGAAAGGAACACGACCCTGATTATAACCAGGTACTGAGCCAGATTTAGGCCATGCAGTGCCGTCTGCTGTGGTGGGGCTTCAGCAGCAGGGGCAAGGCACTCCCCTGTCCCTGCAGACAAACTGCAGCCCTGTTACAAGGTCAAAGGACCTGGGGTTGTATATTCTGGCACTGACAAGCCTAAGATAGGATTTAACTTTTAGATAGTGGTCTGTTAATCAGTGCAGGGAAGAGGAAGTGGTGGGTGCCCTTTCTAGGGGCTGGCTCAGGCTGCCAGGGGGATGTAGTGCTTCAGCTGGTAGCAGCAAAATACAGGAAGAGATGAGCAAGAGCTGCTGAAAATGTTGTTCTATGGGATGAGTTACTAGCACTGCTGGGGGTTGTTCTGCGTGCTCTGGGATGTGGGACTTTCTTGGGCAAAGGTTTTCAGTCCAGCATTTCAGCAGCTCCCTGGGAAATGCATCTGTTTCTACCATGGTGGGAAATCCAGCTTTAGTTGTGTATCCCTGTGAGGCCTGAAAGGGAGAGGTTTAATGGGGGTGACAGGAGTGAGGAACAGGAACCAGCACAGCAGGGAAGACCTGCCTGAAGGTAGAAACCTCTCTTGGCCCCTCTCTTGGCATCAGACACTTGTATCTGGGGCTCTCAGCCTGTCCCTCATGCAGAGTCACACCAAGACAAAGTGGAAAATTTTGACAAGTGACATCACTTTATTTTGGAAGTTGACAAGATTTCAATGTGAACTGAAGAGACTAGAGAGTTAAAAACTGAAGCTGCAACAAGCTGAAAGTAGAAAAATATACTGTAAGTAGATACAAAGGCTTGTTGAACTAGTTAACATTATAAAATGTACCAAAAGTTGTTTAAATAAGCACACACAATGTCTTCACATGCATGCACTTCTTCCTTTGAACTCCAGCTAAGCAGCAATTTCTGATGCAGAAAGCTTTCCATCCTTATGGACAGGGCAGTCTGAGGAAGTAAAGTATCTTCCCCAACTTCCCTGGTCCCTGGAAACGGTTTACCTGAAGCAAGCCCTAAATGTAACAGAGCCTGAAATAAAATATTACATTCTGTGACCAGAGGTGAGGAAGGTGTCTGAATTCCTTATGCACAGGACCTGTGATTTGAGGGTGCTGAGTGAAATGTCACTGATGCCCCCCTTCCCCTGTGTTGTCAAAATAATCTACAGAGAAATACTTTTAGGTTCCTGCCTCTGCTGAGCTTCACAGTGACTGTTGTGAGGGAAACAGGGGCACTGAAGATTTCTTTTACATGATTTCCACGATTTTCACCTCACACCCGGAGTGAGGCAGTACTGCAGTGGCCAAGCTGGCAACAGAAAAAGAAACCCCATGCTACTGTTTCTTTTAAAAACCCAAACATATACAATTTTGGAATTCTATTGAACTCTATTACTCAAAGCACTTAAAAGCTGTGGCGGAAGCAGCACTACTGGGAGGAAGATGGGCAACAGAAAAGTACCTTTTTTTGACCATTGAGACTTAAGACCTTGCTTAAATTTTCATTCCAGCTTAAGAGACTGCATATAGGGCATTAGTTCTTAACTTAAGTAGGCTTAATTCCTGTCTAAAACCAGTTTTGTCTTCAAATTTCAAAGCTAAATTAAGTTTAGCTTAAAATCATCTGTGTTCTTTTCTAGAAAGCCTAACCAAGTTTTGTCAGTGAAAATACCATACTGATAATGTAATAATTAAACAATGAGTTTCTGACTTGAAGTTCACTTAGAGCAGAAATGAAGAATTTGGTAT
Organism: Taeniopygia guttata; assembly: GCF_048771995.1. Classification (NCBI taxonomy): domain Eukaryota; kingdom Metazoa; phylum Chordata; class Aves; order Passeriformes; family Estrildidae; genus Taeniopygia; species Taeniopygia guttata. Next base: position 12,333,414 of record NC_133025.1, read on the forward strand.
AGTTGAGACAGGTTAGGTATTTTTAAAAAATTAACTCTACCATCCAGGTTTAAAAACAGCAGCATCTAAATGCCACCAGTGTGAATTGATTAATCCAGCTGGCAGAGTATTATAAATTGTACGAATCTGTTGTATGCAGATGTTGACATCAGGCTTTAAAAGTAATCTAAGAAAGTTATTTAAAGACACTGGTACAGTGTATTGCACTTGCAGAACAGTTACCTCCTGCAAGATCCCACGTGTAGTGAGTTAAAGTGCCCATTTTCTCAACAGGAATTGGAATGTCACCTTGTCCACCAGATTATGAGTGCAGCAGAATACACTGAATTTTCTTTTCTTGCATAATTTTGTGCTTGTGTATTATTGGAAGGCTATACCCTGACTGAAGGAAAAAAACTCAAGAGCATGAAGGCTTCCATTTCCTTATCTACTTTTCCTACAAAAAATAAGCACCACCCCATACCCGTAGATACAAACAGCCTCAGGCTCTCTTCAAACTGTGCAAATAAAATACTCAGAACGAATCTCCATCAGCATAAATCTGGCTCCCATTCTGCTCAATGCCACTCTTCAAAGGTGGAAGTCAGCCTGTGCAGCAGACCCATCTTTCATTTGGCATGCAAGGACAGCATCGTGAATACTGTGAAACAGCAACTCTCTTGTTACACTTTTATCAAAAAAATTCAGTCTTGTCAGCTCATTCATAACAGGGCCTACAAAACAAAACCCAAACATGGCATCAGCACATACACTTAAGTACAAAGATGGAAGACAATGACATCCCAGGAAGAACATGAGAACTTGTTCTCTTACTTGCTGTTACTAAAAAATTTGAAATAGTCAAGTGCATCACGTGCTAGTTCTACTCCAAGCAGTCTATGCCTACAGACAAAGACAGAGGCCTATTCTTGGCAGAGGATGTTACAATCCCAAATACTGGATATTGGAACATTTCAGGCTTTTTTCCTTATTACATTACCACTGTGATTTCAATATTCTAAGTTCAGTGTGGCATTCATAACTCGCCAGCTGGAAGAAATGGAAGCAGGATCCAGTCCTCGCAAAGCTCATTTCATCAGTGCTCCACTTTCACTAAAGTTAAGGTTCTAATGCATATGGGCTTGCTTTTTCTCAAATCCAATTTTATGTGAAGTGCTGATATTACTGAGGCACTACTGGCAGCAGGAAATTCGGGAGCAGAGGGAAGGAGATAAAAACACAATCTCCCCCATAAAGCTCACAAAAAAAAAAAAATCTCAACTCACCACTACAGCTGGCAATGCAGACACATACACCAACTTCTTTGTATTCTTTTATAATCTACAACAGAGTTAAGGTGAAGTTAAATGCAGATAATAAATACATCATCATACACACCACAGTTCTGGAAGCCAAATCCTGTGAAAGCCGCAGAGTAAACATTCCCCAGTATTCAGCTAAAACTTACAAAATTAAACCAGTGATTAGGCGAGATATTGAATTGTATTTGAGCAGACAGTTACATCTCATGCTGACAAGCTCCTTATTAGATATCTGAAAAGTTTTCTGTGGGTGTTTCTGGGTAAAAAAACCCCTACTTACTGATTTTAGTGTTTTTGCTCCAACTGAATCCACAAAGTTCACTGGGGTGAAATCCAGAATTAAAGAGTGAATACTTGATTTGGGCTCCACAAAATGTTCATGCTCATCAGGAGACATGTCTTGTACACTGGAATCTTCAAGTTTTCCATTCACAGGTAAGTCATCACTTGCTATCTCATGTTTTACACTTGCTTCTACGTCGTTAGTCTGGGAGAGAAGATGAATAAAGTTTAAAGGCAATCAAGGCTTTTTCAATGTAAATCCCTTTGCTCCTTTCACTCGTGTTCTTTAAGCCTTTAAAAGCTGACAAAATCCTGGTCACTACAGAAACTGGCTTGACATGCACACAGACTTCCATATCCTGTGTGTATCAAGGTTATGCCCAGCCTTTTAACAGTCACACACAAGCAGCTTAAAGCTGTTATCTCAGGACTGAATTACCCATTTCCTTCAAACACTGACACCTGTTCATCTTTATTGACACAGTTTTACTCCATTTCCTTGTCTCATCCTTGGCTGAGTCCATCAATACGTATATATTAAAAATAAAGAACAGCAACTGGGCTCCAAGTTAGGCCTTTTTTAGGTTTCCCATGGTAAAATCATACACCATCTCCCACCATGGTGGTGAATTTAAATATGCATAAGAGTACAAGCATGTCCCAAATAACCCTTCTCAGTGTATCTGGGCCACGCCAGGATTAGCAGAGGGAATGGCACCTTCTTGTTACAGGAGCTGCTGATTAGAATTAATTTATTATATATTATTACTACATTATTATTCCAAGTGTGTGGGCAGGGGCAGAGTCCCTTTGATTTCTGCCAACAGCACTGGTGAGACAGCATGACGGCATGGAGAGTTTCTGTGCTACTCTGTGCTACCTGAAGGCAATCAAGGTCCAACACAATTATCCAATATAGCAGTGAGCCTCTGATCCTTACACTGTTCCTTCAGCCACCTGTCCCCACTGCACAGCATTTCCTCCCTAAGCAGCACACCTTGTATGAAGCACAAGAGTGGTAACACCTGGAAGCAGCCTGTAAGCTGATAAAGCAGAGGTAAATATTTACCGAAGGGCTCACGAGCTTCAGCACAGCTTTCTTTCTGTGCTCATTTGCTGCCTTTATCTCCCTGGCGTGGCGCTTCTGGGCTTTTCTCCTTGCTTTTAATAAGGCACCAGGGTCCACTCCAGTCTGTCAGGAGAAAAAAGTATGATCAGAGGAGATTCAGCTTGTTAGGATGGCACTGGAATATCAATTTGCACTGAATTAACCACTGCCATAAATTTAAACAAGAAGCCTGCATTTTCCAGCTTCCCTTGGTAGGGGTGAGAACAGTGTAAAGAAGGAATCATCTTGGCAAGCACTGTGTTAACAAGATGAGGGAAAGATGCATCTCATTCTTTTCTTGAAAATCAGAGAGTGTTGTGTTTCAACCAAGTGCTGATTAGAGTGCAGAGAGCAAAGGAGAGCGAAGTAATGTTGGGCAATAATCACCAGTATCTCTTGCTTTGTGAGGGCAAGTACCACCCACCTGTTTTGTTTAAGACTCGCCATGGGAGCTACAGAAAAATGTTTCAGAAGTTAGTACAGGCGCAGTTGTCACTGGGACAGGTGGTTCTGCTGTTGCCACTGCCACCCAGTGACAGCAGGGTGACACAGGCAGTGAGGCATGCCCTGTGTGCAGGTCACCTGCTGCCCATGAGAGGCACTAAATGCCCACAGTATTCCATGGACTTAGACTCCAGTAAAGTTAGTTACCCAACAAGGAAACTTTTATTCCCATTTTGTTTTCAGCTTAGCAACTAGCTTCCTGCTATAAAAAAAAGGTTTGGATTTGACCAGTCTGTGCTCGGCACCCACCACTTTCCATTCAGGAGCAGTCAGTATTAAGCAACACTTCGTTTATACCCTCCCACTATGTTGTTGCTTCCTAAGATAATTTGTAGCTGGCTGGAGCATCACCTCTCATATTTTACAGATCACCAGGGGCTGCAGGCTGAGAAACACTGTGCTAAGGGCTACACTAAAGGAGCTGAAAGACGAGCATGTTTCAGAAGCAGTTTGAATTTTGAGGAAACAGACATTAAAGAATTTACTCACCTTTTTCTTCAGTGCCCTTGTATATGACTCACTATTAGCAAAATAAAGAGATGTATTAGCTTGAAATATTTTGATTCCAGGATATTCTTTAACCTAAGGAAAATATTGGGTGTGAACAGTTAAACAGAATAAAAGCCCTTGTGTAATCATAAGACACATGAACATGCAGCAGTGCAACAGCCAACCCTGAATGGCTCTCAGCCCGTGCCAGATAAAGAAGGTTGGCACTGTTGTGAGCAAAGGCAACCAGGAGATCAGAACCTCCCCCTTTCCCAGTGTAATACTGCACACTATCAATGCCTGGTAACATTTCTCCTTCTATATTACACCAAAATGTACAGCCATAAAAATGAAATATTTGCAGTTCTTTCATGTTGCTATTTGCAGCTGATATTACCATGAGGAAATCATGCAAATTGCTTCCTTTTAGCCTCCCTTTCAACAGGCATAATTACTTATTTCCCTCTTTCTCTCTTCTTCTTTCTTGACTCCCCAGGTACCAAGAAAAACAACCTTTCAAATCTTTGGTTTTATCCAGACCTTCAGACAGGTCTTGATATTCACTTCTCTCCCCTACTTAAAATGCAGTCATCTCTAAACAGGCTGAACTGTGACATTTTGTGTGCAAAATGACCTGGCCAGCAGCAGAGATCCAGCCTGCCATATGCTGCCAACCCCACCTTTACCCAGGAGGAAATGCTGACTATATTCAAACGGAGTCTCCTCTCCTTTGCTTACAGATATAAATGCGAGCACTCATACTCCTGCTTTGCATATTTAAAGCAGAACTGCACAATCTTTTTCCATAGGTTCTTACAGACTTGTTCCTAAGTAAAGGACTATGTAACTTTCATAGCAGCATCTCTGAGAACATAGCAGAGAGTGCAGAAAATTGTAGCTGCTGTTTAGGAATAAATACAGCATGTTTATATCCACCACCCTGACAAAATGTAATGATTTCATCATCTTTTAGTTGAAAAAAATGGCATTTATGAGAAGCTAAGTGCATGGTGAGCAATTGTGCCATTAATCACATATATTTAATGAGCAAGGGATGGGTGGGATGCTGTTTTGAACAGTTTGTGCAATTCTGTAGAACATACAAGTTTGGATCCTGGGTTCCATGGATTCCATGCACTACTGCCACACAAATGAAGAAGTATGCACTTGTTTACATGGCAGGTTTAGCACTGGAATTCCTGAACACTGGACAATGGAGCTAGTATAAAAGTACTTCTGATCACTGCCTGGTGAAATGTACGTGCAGTACAAAGAACTTGCATTCTGAACAAAACAACTTTCACGACTAAACTCAAATTTATTTCTGTCCTTTCAACACAGGTGAATGCTCATCAGACAGCACTGCATGTGCAGTGTGGTAGGACAAAGCAGCAAATTATCACAGCTGTCTTTGCTCCACTGAATGAAACTCCTCAATGCAGAAGAACACGTTCCTACCTCTTCATACTCTTCCACATCACAGTAGATGTCAGTGTTAGGAATCTGACCAAGGATTCTGTATTCAGGGCTAGACAGAAAGGAAACAAATATTTCTGTATTGTCACTTATAAAGTGGAAAAGTGAGTGTTTAACGCAGACTGAAACTTATTTTAAATGGTCATTCTGCAAGGCCTGTCTGGTACAGGATTATCTAAACATGGTCAAACACAGTGAGCAGTTTATGGCAGAACACAATTAAAAGAAAGTTGTTTCTGTCAGTGCAAAATCAATTTATAAGCTTAGCGCTGGAATGTAGTCATTTTCTGAAAAGCATGACTCAAAACTTGCAAAAGTACAGGGCAAATTCTCTGTTACCCCAGGAAAACATCAACTGGTGCAACTCTATTGACTGTCCTGCAAATATGCAAGCTCATACTGACAGAAAATATGCTGCAATTTCAAAGAGCCACTCTGCTCTCAGACAATACCTAAGCAGATGAATATTTCCAACTCATAAGAACTGTGACAGCAAAGCACATTACTGTTCTGTTTGCAAGAATAAAACTGTATAGAGATGGCAGAAAAATAGTCTTATTATGCAGAGTGGAAATCTCACAATTTGCTTTCACTCCAATGCAGACAGAACTGAGACTTTTAGACACTTTCCACCTGTCCCAGACCTTAAGCCCAGAGGCCTCACATGCCAGTCCTATGCATACATGCAAGAAATCATTTCACTGTAGACCTGGAAAGCTTCACAGTAAGAATTTTGTAACTTTGAATGGGAGAAGTGACTTGAAAACTAGAACAGCCACCGTATTTTACAAATTAGAACTTTCTTTTAAAATACCTAAGCATTCATCCCATGATAACTTGACAACCTCACCTCAGCTTGTCAGTGACAATTAGTGCACACAAAACATAATAATGTACTGAAACTGGCAGGAAGAAGATGTAAAGTTCTAAATGCTAAGCATTAAAAGAAGTAAACAAGAAGGTTAACCACTATGTAAAATGAAAAATCTTCTGTTTATTACTGAGAGTACAAGTTCATGCCCTCTAAAAATTTTGTTCTCAGAAAAAGAAAATGTGAACCCTGGATCAGAGCCAAAGGGCATGACCTATATTAGGAAGGAAGTTCCATTCATCATGCAGTTGAAGAGGGTGGGATAGACTTCTGGTTTTTTGCACCCCTTTAGCAAATAAAACCACATAGAACATCAGCAAACATTAATTTTGATAAAGAAGAAATCTGACCTTTGTGTTCTGTAAATAACGGTTATCATTGCAAAAGTTACTGCAGTAAGCAAACCATAGTCTAGTCCCAGAAAGAGAGAAGCCACAAAAGCTGCCACCCAGATAGCCTAAAATAAAAAAAAAGTGTGAGTTATTATGCATCCTCTTTCCTGTTAACAGCAAAAACAACAGCAGAACCCAACCTCAAAACCTGTGTATCAGTTCTGATCAGGAATAGGCTCTAATGTAACCCATCATGATGCCAGACAGGAATTGCCTTAACTTTTCAGAAGGTCATAAAAGCTCAAGGCACTCTAACATATGGCAAACTGTCACATATTAATTAATGCCTTAAGTCCTGTTCTCCAAGGAATCTTGTTCTACCATCATCAGACTCCAAATAACTTAAGATTAAAAAAAAAATATTCAAGGCTTGCAAGTAGCTCTAACTCAGTTCCATCAGCCAGTTCATCCAGGAGAGAAATGCCATCCCAATGTTCCCTCCAATACACTCTTAGCTCTGGCCCACTCCAGCCAGATTTTTGGTTTGTCTTAAAAGATGGCAAATACCTTCAAGTGGTTTTCTTTGTTACTCTGTTTTCAAATTCTTCTCAGACGTTCTCACAGCCTTCAGGGCAGTTTATATAGCAAAACTGCCAGAGCTTTTGCTTTTACTGCAACCAAACTACTCCTGACCTGAGTTATAAGATTGCTGAGCAACAATAAAAATATTCTTGTCTCTGACAGATCACTCTCCCAGGGTACTTACAGCTCCCTAACTTATGTTCACCTGGAATACAACACTAATTTGTAATTCCTGGGTAAGTTTCTATTCCATTTTGAGGATAGCAACAAATTTAGTATAGTAAAATATATGCACTGAACTGTGCAATACTCACCAGCTCGATCTTACTGGTTCTCCAGAAGTGCATGACATCTCCAAACTGTTTAAGCATTCCCTTCAGGTTCACCATGACAATTGCAGCTAGCACTGTCTAAGAACATTACAGAAATACCATTTTCAGAAGCAAAATAAACCCAATGCCAGATAAGAACTACAAAGAATCACCAATAACTACTTCTGTGCTTTATATTTGATATAAGTCCACTGAACAGATGTTCTATTTAAAAAGCCACAACTTTTCAGGTAATTCAGTGGACATGTGCTTTTACTGCAGCTGCAGAATTGGCAAACCAATTCAGTTCAATTTGATTTACTCTTTCCTAGCAAGAGTAATCACATGCTCCTACACTTCATGCTGCTACACTTACAGTGCCTGAAGCAGTAGACTATAATCTCAAATTCATGTTTCTCTACAATATATTGAAACAATTCCTGAAAGTCATATGATTGTAACCCAAGGTCCAACTCCTATAACAAGAAACAGGAATTGTGCATCATCCTTTGCACATCACCAGAAACAGATTTTTTTAAAGTCAGAAATATACTTTTTCACATAAATATATTTTTATACAAGTAAGTATAAACTGCATCAAACCCAACTCATTATGCTGAGCCATTATCCAGCCCCAGCCTTCTACTAGCCAAGCTGTGACCTTCTTTTAACTTTTCAACTTCAACCCAGAATTCTTATGTTGCAATCAAATGTGGCCGGCAGGACCAGGGCCATGATTGTCCCCATGTACTCAGCACTGGTGAGGCCACACCTCAATCCTGTGTTTGCTTTTGGGCCCCTCAGTACCAGAAGGACATTGAGGTGCTGGAGAGAGTTCAGAGAAGGGCAACGGAGCTGGGGAAGGATCTGGAGCACAAGTCTGATGGGGAGCAGCTGAGGGTGTTTAGTCTGGAGAAAAGGGGGCTCAGGGGTGTGACCTTATCACTCTCTATGCCTGAGAGGAGGTTGTGGCCAGGTGAGGATTGGACTCTTCTTGCAAAATAAAATGTGACAGAATGACAGGAAATCACCTCAAGTTGTGCCAGGGGAGGTTTAGATTGGATGTGAGGAATGTTTTCTTCACAGAAGTGTTTGTCAAGAATCGGAACAGGCTACCCAGGAAATGGTTGAGTCACCATCCCTGGAGATATTTAAAGCGAGTAGATGTGGCACTCAGGGGCATGATTCAGTGGTGGGCTTGGCAGTGCTGAGTTAACAGCTGAACTCAATGATCTTAAAGATCTTTCCAACCTAAACAGTTTTAAAGGGGAATTGCTTGAAGGTGTTCTTATGCTATAGAGTACAGGATATCAATACTAAAAACAAAAGAAAAAAAAATCATGCTGAATTGTTCAAAACATTATTTATTTCTAGGTTAATTTACAGCAAAAATGCATACACAAAATTTAAAGGTTTCTGGATCAAACCCTAGCTGTTGTTTACTGACTCTCCCACAATCTCAAGTTTTAGCCATAATCATGGGCCTCTGTTCACAGTCAATGCAATGCCTAACATGCAAAACTCCCTTACCTGTGGAAGTGGTTCAAAAAGGTATCCAATAGCCACAATTACCAACAGAACCATAACTGCAGAGAGTGTACCTGCAATCTGAACAACAACAACAAAAAAAAAAGACAGCGATTATTCAGAAGTGTTCCCAAGAGGAAATGTTACCAATTAGCTAACCCCTTGTGCTTTCAACAAAGCTGGTTGTTCAAATGACTTCTGATTCCTTCCATTCAGTTCACCCATTTTGCCTATCATGCCACTTTCTATCCTGACCCAGTCTGGATTTGAAACATGGGAAACTCTAGTTAATTCTTCTGGCTCAGCAGAGAAGTATAGCCATCTAGATAAGCTTCAAACTTTAGTTGTGGAGCTCCAAAGAGTAAACTTTGTTTGGCTCAGGATTTGAGTATTCTACATACCTGAGTTTTTCCACCGGTGCTTTCCTGGACAAGACTCCGAGACATTGAGCATGTGATTGAAATGGTTTGGAAAAATGACCCCACAGAGTTGCATATTCCCAAGGCAATAAGTTCCTGTGTTAAACAATAGAGCAAAGAAAGCCAAATATACACTTGTACTTAGCAGTGGTACCAAGCTGTAACTATCCACAGATATTAACAACCACCACATCTTATTTACATTGCTTTCTAGCAACTTCACTGTAGAGAATAAGCAACCTAATTGTAGCTTATACTTGTAGTTCTCACACAAGCACAAACTAATGCATGTAAAGTCATCTGTTAAATAAAGTCTCTGATGAAATTCTGGAGACATTTCCTATCCCTGAATGTTACAAGAATTAATCAGACTGAAAATGAAAGTGAATGACAGCACTGCTTGTTTTAAGAATTTCTTAATCTTGGGGATAATTTGAATTTTAACCCTGAATATACATGAAAAATGTTTTCTCATGCAAACACTTTTCTGTACTTCCCACCCTATGTGTTTGAAACCATGAGCAGCCCTGCCTGTGTTTCCATGAGTAGTAATCCATTGCTGTACATGAAAAAAGTAGTAAGCGTCTGCTGCTTCCTCAGGAAGATCCCACATGAGAACTGCTCCCATGAGTGAGGTCAGGAGTTCCATCTACCTCAGTACTGCATTTCTGATGCCTAAGAAATTATTTGCTTGTAATTAAGCCTCCCCAAACTACTCTGCATCTTGTTATTTGTAACAGAGTGATTTGAGTCATACATTTCCAATAGTTCTCAATGAGTTTTTCTCTTTGTGTTCATACAATCCTTTTAGGATTAATTTTAACACTTGGCATACACTGCTACTGTGACAAGGAGTGCTACACTTTAATACCCAGGTGAAGTAGCATCTGGCACCTTCTGAGGAAAAGGTTTAGATGTTTAACTCGGGCCAGCAATGATTATGTTTAAGGTAAATAGAGCCAACTACATTCATGCAGCTATAGATTTGTCTTCTCTCTTTGTGTAACAGAGCACAATGACATGAAGGATGAGATTCACCTGACCAGATGTAAAACTTTGTAGGCAAACTTGATTACTTTCAGAGGAAGGCAATCATTTTGATAAGGGGGGGGAACAGCTGATGTGTGTTGTGTCAGATGTGTGCTGTAGTAAATGTGTTACAGCACAGGAACTCTGCCTCCCTTGGCACTACAATGATATCAACCAACAATCCGATTGAAGTATTGATTCTAAACTGCGCAGGGAAGGCCAGAGTAGGCGAGGAGGACATATAATTTTCATTTTAGGGAGTCCTAAGCACAGTCCTTATCACTCAAATCATGCTCAGAATGCTAAGTACACATAGGGCCAATTGCTGCCCATTTGCAATGGGTGTGAATAAAAAGAAAATATAAAACATAACTGGAATTTTTAAACTCTAGACAATAATTCTTTGACACATAAGGTACTGCGTTTATCACATGGGACCTCTATACTTTGCTCTATTACAGAAAGCAGTGAAAATGTGGCTGCTCATCAGGACAGTATGGCCAAGTAATGTCTGCCCCAAAAATTAATAGTCATGCATATTTCCAAGTATAGTAGGCTTCCTAAAATGAAGCTAAAAGTGAAACTGGTTATTTAAACACAGCCAGAAGAAGAACTTATTCCTGGCCTTTAAATGTGTAGGCTGCCAAAAATCTGGCCTGATTTCACTATTGAAAAAACCCTCATTTTTGCCAATATCACGCTCTAATGATATAACAAAGGTGCTACCAAGAATTTTCAACAAAGCAACCCCACTACTTTTACCTGATTCCCATCGATGGTGTAACCATGTTTAAGGGCAAAGATCTTGGCCATTGACACAGCCATTGAAAATCCAACTATTGCTATTGCTACTGCATCCACAAATACTGCTGGGATTAGATGAATCTCAGGAACTGCTGGTGCACGTAACCTTGAAGATTAAAGTAATATTTATAAATTAATATAAGAACTATATGCAATACAGAAAAGGCACAGTCTTAAGAATGTATCATCCCTACCCTTGAGGAATATTCCCAACAACATCCACTTTGTATGACTCATTCAGATTCATTCCATATGAAACTCCTGTGCCAATAATGACCTAAAAATCCACAAACACATTTGTAAACATTATCTAAAAAGAGAAAAAGTCACTTGAAGAGATATAAAGGTTAGCTGACTATGATTAATAAACACAATGGATTATATTTACGTGTCAATCAGTTTTCTATGAGTTAGGGGCTAAAAAAGCAGACAAAGAGGAGGAAGCATCATTATTTTCCCTTCATCATGTCCAACTCATCTTGATTTTATAGTTTTTTTGCAAATAATTAAATGGAACATGCTATGATATTATATGAATCACTCAAATTCCCTTTGCCTAAGCCAAGCTCAGGGAAATTAGTGTATTGAACAAATCAAATGCAAGGACACTCCTGCCTACGTGCACTGGCTTATTTGCATGTGCATAGCCTGTTACCTGTAAAGAGAACTGATGCAACAACAAAGAAGTTGAAAACATTGTTTTGCTATTGCCTATGAAAAAATACCCTATTACACCATCTCTCTCACCAGCATTCCTTTTCTTTGCTCCTTCCATCTAGATTGTGCCCATACCTTCAATTATTCCCTTTCTTGACTCCATTATGTACAGGTTTTTTGAGAGCTGTAGTAATCTGAGAACTCATTTTTAAATCAAATCACTTTTAAAGACAAAAGGTTGTCCGATCTGTAGGCTTTGTGTGTATTATGATAGTCTGTTTTACACAGGTATTTTAGAATAGTCCTTTGAAACAGAATCAGTGCTGTAGCCAGTTATCAATCTCAAAAACAGAGAAAGGAAAATGTATTAAGTCCTGATGGTTCCTGCTCTTCTTTTTGCTACTGCATTTCAAAAAGCAAGCAAGCCCTGCAGAACCTCTTAACAGGCATCTGTAAGCACCTTCCTTCAGGAAAGGGTTCTGAGGTCTTGGAGTCCAAGTGGGAATGCCATTTAAGACACTCTGCATTGTCTTGCAGGGAATCAGTCAGGTGCTCAAACTCCTGGATAGAGAGGGTTTTAAAACACATATATATCTACCCATTGCTATAGGGGACTGGGGGTGTTTAAGTTGTTTTTCAATTCTTCTTTGTGACTTTATGTTCTTCATATGGGCATTTCAGTTCTTAATTTTAAGAGAATCCAAATCTTCAACTGGATCAAGGCTCAAATGAATTATGTTCAATGGAAGTTACTCTCAAACTCAGTAAGATAAGATAGAACATGAGATAGTTTCTACAGCTTTAGAATAGCTATATAATTTAGCCATAGAATTTCCCAACTGGCTTACCACAATGATCTCCATAGGAATAGGAACTGGGAGCTTCTTCTTAAAGCGCAAATTGATCTCCTTGCCAATCAGCAATAGAACAATGCACGTTAATCCAACGATCAATGCAGCAATATTGGTTGTCGTTATTTTTGAAAGCACGGCAGCTATGCTCTGTAACATACCAGAAGCATCATAATTATTCTTAAGAAAATAGAATCTTCATGAAGATTTGCCACAAAAGAGCAAATTATACATTGCTTTTCAGCTGTGGTTTCATTCTAAATTTATAACCACAGTAAATGAAGGCCTCCCCAAAATACCCATTGTTCCTATGAAACACAGAAAACTAGAGTATCTCAGTGAGAAAAATGCACTTGAATAATTTACAATATCAGTGTTCCTTAAAGGGATAAAAAATCTGGAGAAAAAAACTTTAATGCGGTAAAAAGCCATGTCTCTCAGCCTCAACATTATCACGCATATTCCTCAGTGGCAGCTACCTGAAACTAATAAATGCAAACTCCTTCTAATACGTTCAAATATTCTTTGGCAAGTCACATTTACTTAGAGCTGCATGAACTATTCTAAAACGATAAAGCTGCTAATAGAACTATTGAGGTTGCCATAACAATATGGCTAAATAACAGTGATCCTGCAATGCTGCTGAACTGGCATTATTCCAAATACCTTTTAATTGAAAACAATTACTAAAAAGGTGTAAGAAAAAACCTGCTGGAATACACAAGTTACTAGAGGGTAAATAATTGCCCATACTGATTATTCCTCCTTCTTCGACTGCATTAAAATAAATAAATAACCTCTGGGTTAGAGGTGTTTGAAAGAAGATGAACATACTCTTCTTTATGTAGGTTGAAAATTCCAACAACTGTCAGGATGTTATACACTCAAGATGTCCTGGTAGTATGCATCTTGAATTTATAACTTCTCTTCTATTTGTTTGGCAAATAGCATGACTAGTTCCCAGTTTTGTGAACTGAACAGCAAATTTTGGAATTAATCATTAATGCAGACTTGTTTGCAAAAAGTTTGTTATATTTGCACAAGCGTACAAAAAGATTCCCACAGAGTATTTTCTATAACCTACATATAGATGAAATCCTGAAGCTTCATTATTGCTGAGCCATCAATCTGCTCAAAAGCTTAGATTTTCACAGACATCTGAGAGCTTCCCTTTTCTTCCACTTAAGAGTGGGAAGATTCTGAGAGTAACATTTCCCAGCTTTGCAGAACATGCCTGATTTACAGTGAAGCATTTCAGGAGCACATTTCCCCCCAAGGCACAAGAGATTTACTTCAATGAACAATATTTCTTCATATTAGGAAACTGTATTCAGCAGAATCCCAAAATCTGCCCATCTCAGACAGTGTGGATCTATTCAGTCACCCTTGGGCTGCATTTTCAGATATTGATATATTGCTATGGCACTTAACGACCTCATACCCAGTGTTCAATACTGAAGATTATTCTACTTAGTGCCAAATAATACATAAAAATTGGAAAAAGCTTAGGAACTACATCCAGACAACACAGAATTTGCAAGCTTAGTAAGTGCAGTTACTCACATATACAACTGAGAGGGGTCCACTGTACCGGCTAGTCTTGATACCAAGGAGATACTTCAGCTGGGAAGTAAAGACATGAACTGCAGCTGCAGTGGTAAATCCTCGCACCAGAGGCTCCGTTAGATAGATAGACAGAAATCCAAATCGAAGGAAACCTAAACACAACTAATGAAAAAGAGAAGTGTCAACCATGTGACTCCCACTATAGCCTGGATATAGCACACGCCCCTCTCTCCTTTCCTCAGTGCCCAAACCAGATCAGGCAAAGCTGAACTTGGCTTTTCTAAGGTCACAGTTCAGTAAGCTGCCATCAATGCACCCAGTCTTCCATGCCACTGGCAGGTCCAGTGTGAGATATGGGTATGTATGTATGCATTGTTTGTGTGCATTTATGGACAGATTAGAGAAAGTCAGCTGAGTTTTTCTGATGAGATAGGAAAAAAGGAAAAGGGGGAAACTCCTGTTTTTTTCCACTACAGCTAAGATGCCAGATAAAGCCCAGCCTCCAATGCATCCATCCCCAGTTCTGTGATGTGGTTGCCATAAAGCAGCCTTTTTCCCACATAGAGCAGTGCAGAAGCCCAGGTCTGGTTACAGGGGATCCACCGTGACCCAGCACCCCCTGCAAGTCCAGCAGCAGCAGCTGCCCTTACAGCAAACTGTGAGCACATACCTGGATAATTCCTGAAAGAAAGGCGAGAGCCACAGCTACCTGCACCCTCTTGCTATCCCTAGCACTGTAATATTCAAGGACATCTGTAGTATTAGTAGAATTAGAGTCCAGAGAAATAATTTCATCAGGTACTTCTCTCACAGCAACACTACCAACCATCATACTAACAACAGCAAAGGTGCCTGAAATAAGAGAGAGAGGAAAAGAATTGCTTAAAATCTTGGCAAGTCTTTTTTTTCAGGAGTGGTTCTTATTGAGATATATGGAATTAAACTAAAATAAGAGTTTTCTACCTTAATAATGTATTTTTAGTCCCCAGATCTGCTCCAGTACTCAGCACCATTAAAGCCAGATGGTGAAAACACACACCTGACAAACACCATCATTTTTTTTCCCTATCTCAGTTTCTATTTTCACTTTAAGGATTCATTTCATTGGCCACACCAATGAAATCATAGTTCAGGAGTTTGCAGCACACATTTCTAGATCTAATTTGATACAAGATGCTCTTCTACTGCTTCCTAAGTAAAATGGATAAGCTAAGAATAAAAAGTACTGCTTATGTTCCACACATTTGCATTTCTCCTATGCAATTAAATTTGAATTTATGGAAAAAACTACACTTTATACTTCTCCAATTTTATTTTTTAGAGCTTTATCAAAAACACACACACACATAGAGACAGATTTTCAGTTATCCATACAGATATACCTATCGATATGTGCTTGGAGGTTCCAAAAAAAGTATACAGAAAAACAGGATAAAATGAAGAATATAGGCCAAATACTGGGGGAACAGCTGCCAGCAAAGCATAGGCTAAACCTAGAAAAAAGACACAAATATGTATGTTAAGCAAACAACAAAAATAAAACACCTGAAGCGAAGGGATTTAAGTCTACCAAAACTGAACACACCTAATAGGAATTCTAGAGACTTGTCCCAGGTTTAAAAAACAGGAGATCTTTCAGTGAATAGTCTTTAAAATGTATAATACTCTAGGGCAGTGCCTAGAAACATGACGGGTTGAGTCAGGAAACCAAAGTCTCTAATTACAGGCACTGCAGGTGTGTACGTGTTTGTGTGTACACTTGTGCACCTGTTTTGCCTTTGTGGGTGGAAGCACTCCTTAATGGCCAACAAATGATTTTTGTTGCTTTTGTTTTCATCTGAAGAAGAATCTAGTTTAGAAACACCCAAACCCTCATAACAAGTGGGACATATTTGACTTTCTTTCCTTTTCTGATCAGACATGGTGCTCATGGCAACCCTTAACTGACTAAACATTTTCCTCCTCCCTCACCTCAAAATGACTGGGGTAACATAACAGTTTATGTTTTCACAAAACATGCTTTAAAATGTAACATAAGCAGAGAACTTCTGACAATCTGTAAGGTTAGAGAGCTTATGCAGTCTAGTATTCTTCCCAAAAACAAAGTCCTTTCTGTCATTAAGCCCTGTCCAGTCCCATGCAGGGGAATGCAATCCACATCATTCCCATCTGTAGTGGCGACTGGCAAGCACAGCCGTGCAGCCTTAAGGGACACACCAGGGAAGAGCATCTCCCACCCTCTGTGTGACTCAGGGTGCACTTATCATGGGACCAGGCTCACAAGTGATCATCATGTGATATGGCACGTAACTGTCCCAAGCAGTTCCAGCCAAAACAACAGCTCTAGATAGTTTGTGTTAATGAGAATTGACACCAGAACAGAACAAATGAGCCTCAAGGAGAAAACACTGTATCCTGGCTTGGCTTGGTTCTGCAGTCCCACAAGTGCAGGCTGGTAACACCTGTGTGTTCTTGTCACACTTGGGTAGATTGGTCAAAGTGAGGAGTAAAAATCTCAATGGACCAGTGCAAATTCCAAACAGAAGCAATGGTTCACCCACCATGGAGAGCTACTGATACTCAAAAACACCTCTCCCTAATAATTTAAACTGGGAGACAAAGCATCACATTACAAAAAAAAAAAAAAAAAAAAAAAAAAAAAAAAAAAAAAAAGGTAAAGCAAAGGGATCTTTTGTGCTATCCAAGTGCTCTTGTGCAGTGTAGTAAGTCACAGGGCCTTGTTCTAGCCCTAAACAATATCTGAGTCCTTACCAAAAATTCATATTCTCACCTAAACTGGACTTGATTCTCTTGCTCAAATGAACATTTCATTAAGTACTTGTGAAACTCCTCCCACATATCTTCTCTCACCCAAGGGGTACCTCTCCTGACACCAGCAAACACCCTGTACTGTAACAGCCTGGCCTTCAATATGATGATGAACTTAATAGTACAAGTAACCAGAACTGAAAGTCAGTGTTCAAAACTGGGAGGGTGGGTCTATGTGAAGTTTCTGATCTGAATACCCTTTTATTCCCTTTCATTTGTACTGGCATTTTTAGAGACTGTCAGTGCCAAGAAAATAAAGAGATATTGACCTGATAGAAGGCCATGGCTTAAACACCATGGCCATTGTAGTTCTGCCTGGAATGATTCCCAGGCTTCTTTGAACCCATGCTTGCTATAATTACATCCATTCCAGAAAACAGAAAGTTCAACTTTTGTGTTTTTAGAAAGGGAAAGATTAGGAGCAGTTTAAGGGCATGTCTACAGGCGCCAAATGAATAATGTTTACTTTTAAGAAGGGTGAAAAATGAAGTATAAAGTTCACTGTTGACCACTTAAATTTTAGTGTTCTTCAGGTCATGACATAAATTATGTTTCTGTATACAACTGACAATGTTTGTGTCTAGTATATGACAGATATGCCTGAGAATTAACCACATTAGCTATCAGTTTAAGATAAGCTGACGCTTCCATGTGCGGAAGAAAAAATAACCTTAATCATAAAACTTACACAAAACCAGGAAGATACAGTAATAAAGAAATTATCTGCACAGACTAAGTAAGGGTATTTTATTATTTTAATGGGTTACCACCTATTAAGATCTTGGATTTACAGATTACTTTTTCAGACCTGCTTCAGCCTGAAGTGGAACAAGTGAGGTGCAAATATGAAATAAATCAACACAAAGTAAACTTATATATACTTAAATAAATCACCCTCTGAACAAGGCTCTGCACAAATCAAAGAATTTCCTTGATGCCAAGACCTCCTGGAAAAATCTACTGAGACTGTAGCAGCTATTGTGAAGCTGCCACTCCCAGAGCAGTGGGAACCTCATAATGATATTGCTGTAGAATCGCTGCTGCTTTCTAATCTCCTAACACTTCTAGAACTGCTAATAGTAAGTGCTAAGCTAAACAAAATATTCTACTGGTCCATTCACCAAGAGCTGAACAGTTCAGTGAACACTGGCTTTCTCTGTCTTCCAGAACCAGCTCCTGCTTCAGGACTGGGCTCCACTTAGGCTGACACTTTCAAGTAATTTCATAGAAATTTCCACAGATTTTCAGTCTTGTTACAGACAATACTTTTGATTTAATTATACCATGTAAATCATTGCCTGCTACTATGGTTTCAGCATAATTTGGTGACACCTAGCCTTAGGGATCAGTCTGAATTTCTTACATGTTCTTCTTTGGTTAAATTTAGTCTGGTTACTTTGCCTCAGTTGCTCCCTGAAACATAATGTCTTATATGTCTGCTACCCTCTGCAGGAAATTTGCCATGACTTTCAGGACAATGAGATCAGTAAATAATATGGTGCATTCAGCAAAGTTTGGACATGCACTTAATCTGTGAAAAGTTGGTCTGCCATTGAGAGCTATGGATACTGATTAGAGAGGGAGCTTTTTCCAAGTTTGGTGCGTATCACTGACTCGCAGTTTTAAGGGAATCATCATTCTGGGCTGGTCTGCAGAATCCATGCTGACCTTCACAGAGAGCCCTGAGATACACATCCTGTTCTCAGGAGCACCTCGGGATGTCAAGAACTGCCATGAAAGCAT
Source organism: Taeniopygia guttata (assembly GCF_048771995.1). Classification (NCBI taxonomy): domain Eukaryota; kingdom Metazoa; phylum Chordata; class Aves; order Passeriformes; family Estrildidae; genus Taeniopygia; species Taeniopygia guttata. Next base: position 12,352,095 of record NC_133025.1, read on the forward strand.
ACACAGAAAAATTACAGAAGGAATAATTAAATCCAGAGGTACACTCACCTTGAGGAAGCTGCATGACCCCAGTGCTAATACCTGAGATTATGTCTCCCAGTAAGTATTCCTTCACTGGATAACGAGGCAGCCATTTTAAAATCGGTAAGAAACTGTAAAGATGAGACTTGGCTTTCTTAGAAGAACAACTGGAATTACAAAGCAGAAAGAAAGTTAGATAGTAGCAGGGGACAAACAAGGTGCAAAAATAGTCCTTCATCCCTATACAGGAAAACAGCTCCTTTACAGGCAGGCTCAGGCTCCTGATGACAGAAATTTTTGGACATGCTTAAGCACAAACAACTATGCCTCCAGTTAATTTAGCCCTTAATCATGTGTTAGCGCTGTTGACAAACCTTATGGAACTAGAGAAGAGAACAAAAGTCTTGTGAGGCTGGAGGTCAGTGGGAAGTAAAACTGTTCCAGTCTATGCACATTTGAGTGGTCACACAACACTTTTTGCTGAGATCATTCCAAGTAACAATCCCCTGAGAATAACTTGCTTCCTGATAGTGGTTTTCACTCATCTGGATATTTTACAGTGCTTTTTCCCATTTACTATTTGCATGCTTTATACTTTTTTGATCATAATATTTTATATTATCATGCCTTAAAAATGCCAAATCTATTAATTTAACCATTTAATAATAGTACATAATTTAATAGTACTTATTACTATCAGTACCAGTACTGATAGACCCACTTTCAGGCTATTTCAGAACATAACCCTTCTTCACCCAGAAAGGAAAGGCACTGAAGCCAGCAGCACTGACCCCTGGGACTCTTAGCAGAGCTATTAACCTTTTGAAACCCTGACTCATGACAAATGAATAGAGCCAGGAAACACATATCTCTATCCAGTACTGCCTTGCATCATACCTTGATTGTACTGTGGTAAGTTTAACCTTGGCTAAAAATGTAACACAGTGATTGTAGAAATACTTTTCTGTTTGGGGGAATTGCAAGAGAATTGCAGAGATTTGTTAGCATTTCTGAATTGCACAGTGAAGAAGTTTGTTGCTAAAAGTGAAAGAGTCCTCCACACTTCTCTATGGTTAAGTAGACTGTATCACAAAAAGGAGGATTTTGATCCACTTTCTTTTACTTCAGGACAGACAAGTTTTCTGAGGTAGAATTAAGTGTCTTTACCATGGCAGTCATCCCATGAACCAAAGCTAATCTTCAAATGTCAAATCATATGAACAGGAATATTTTATAGAAAAGCAATTCTATTGTCCTGCAGAACAAGATTTGAGAAAGAAATGGAAAAAACTCTGCAAGTGAAGCATGGATAAACATAAAGCTAATGAGAACTTAAATCCCCTTCTACCATGGAACAAGAGAAGCACAGTTAAAGACATTTCTAACCAGATGATACTTAGATTCCAAGGCAGTTAATTAAAAGCTAGAGAATGCCTTTAGTAAGTTCTTATTAGAATAATATTTAGATTTCTACACAGCTATCACACATCTCCATTCTTCTGTGAAAGGATCACGTGAAGCACAAATTTGGCCATAAGTATTTCCACATAAGGATAGACATTTTTCTGGGTGTTATGAATTCATGTCACGTGATTTGACTAATACTTCACATTCCTATGCTGTGTATTTTCCTTTTGCACTTTGATGAAGGCAATTCAACTAATTTATCCAACATTTTCTAATATAGCTCTCCATTAACATTAAAAGCACATACACAGCTTCTTCCCAGTCTTGCTAAATGGTCAAAGTAGAATTAGTGGCTTTATCTTTTAGGTTTCTTTGAAGAGATTACCAGCTAAGTATATGGATCAATTAAGAATTATAATATTTCTAACCAATAAAACAAAGGTAAGACAAAAAACCCTACCGACAAGAATGTGCAATCCTCTGCCCTAAAGTCTGAGAGGTTCTCTGTCGTTTGTGCAGCTGTCCTTGCAGGAGCTCCTGGTTGTATATTGGTCTCTGCACACAATACCTCTGGGTTTGCTCAACACATGCCTCTTGTTCTTGATCATGTTCCATACTTGATCTCACAGTGCAGCAGTGAAGGAGGAACAGTTCCACGATCTCCACCAAAAAAACCTGGTTGCAGACAAAATAAGTTTGTTTCCTTTTTAACCTCAGACTTGGCATTTCCTTTCAAATACATTTGTATTGTACATTCAAATATATTTCAATGTATTTTAACAAGCTAGAGGCAAGAACTGTGATTACAGTCTAATTAAATAGTCTGTAACTGCAGTAAGAAAATAAATCACACTCAGTCTTTAGTATATGTAAGCTATTAATTTATGCTTCTCTTGTATAATGAAAGCTTTTGTATTAATTTCTTTGTAAATAAGAGCTGAAACTAACTTGGAAGGTTGTATTCATGTTTATCTGGATTTTCCCTCAGTTTTTAAAGAAGAGGAGGGAGATTCCTTTATTGCTGATTCACTTCCAGCTTACTCACAAACTCTGTTCTTGATTGCATTTCACAGCATTCAATTGAGAGACTGCATTTTCATGGGGGCACTGGCATTGTGCCAGTATCAAACCATGACACTGGCATGTCCATTTTCAAAAGGCAGAACTCTGACTTTAACACTGAGAAACCCATTTTTTCCTCCAGATTGTCAGTTGCTTCCTGCATCCATCCACCTGACTTCCTCTCTGTTTCAGAAGCTTCTTTTTCCAAACAGCATCTCAAGAATACACAATTCACTACTTTCAAACAATTATTCCACTGGATGTGACACTCACTGCTATTCTCAATCTGCACTGACTAAAACAGGAATCGGGAGATGTGCACAGTTTTAAAACTAGCCAGAAGGTTTGTAAAGATCTATTTGTCTGTCTGATTCAGTGCCACAAACATCTTAACTTGTTTAAAAGACACTCTGCTAATTCCACTGCCCCATGTTTGCTGCTTTCAGAAATACTGGGCAAGAAACACACTCCTGATTCTGAGCAAAGTGACAGGACCGCTGTGTTGTTAGGCAGAGATGCTGGCTGGTGCCACATTCGATGACAGAACGTGAGTGCAGTGGGAAACAGAGCCATCATTGTGAACAAGGCCTTGGGCTCAAGTCCAGCAAGTCACTTAAGCATGTGTTTGCCTTCAACCAAGGGTGTTAACCCAGGGGTGTTCTGTTTTTAGCTGTACATCAATACTTTTCTGGGAAAGGGTTACCACGCAGAAATTAAACAAATTGCTACCTAAGCACTCAGGCAAAGCTAACCATGATTGGTCCAACATTCCGATTCAGCAAATACAGTCAGACTATCAGCAAAATATCAATATTGCTATCTACGTCTTCACTCTGATGAAAGTGCTGGAATTTTCCACTCAGGTCTTGGTAATCTCTATTTCCTAGAACTGACACAGCCTAGCATCTCTTCAGTTCTCAGTATTCTGTAAGCAATACTTTCCCTACGTTGTCAGCCACAAAAGGATATTTTTACTAAAATTGTAAATTTTCATTTACTGCACACTCTAGATTGAGTTCAGCTTTATTGTGTGAAATAAAGGTGACCCTGCTTGAGCAGGAAGGTTGTAATCTATGATCCTCAGAAGTCTCATCAAGCCTCAACTATTCTGGGATTCCATAATGATCCCTTATGCCATTATTCACATAGAATCTATCTTCTCCAGTAATTAATTGATGTGTTCTGGCAACATTGGCCTTATCTACAAATTAAGAAGCAATTTTAATCAGTCCTAAACAGAAAATCCACTCAAATCAGAACAAAAACTGCACTACATGGAAAAGACCAAATCAGTTCAATTACTTGATTTTGGCTAAACTTCTCCAATAAAATGAGAATGCAACATTTTCATCCAAGGCTTTAAAAACACACACCCTGACTTCTTTTTGCTACAAAAGACATCAGCACAAGACAGTGCCCTACTAAGCCCAAACAATTCAGGTCCTGAATTTCCACCTTTGAGTTTGCTCAGCTTCAAGTAGATTGGTTAATATATGGAAGAGCCACATGAGCTTGTAATATAAATCTAGGCCGAGAGAGGTTTGGAGGTCTCCAGTTTCGTACACATGCTCCAACTCTTCCAGGTACTATGAGCATATACAGAACAACAGAAATTCCATCCTGCCTTTGCTTTTCATGGTAAAACAAATTATACAAATGCTGTATTTGACTAACTGAACAAAGTCCAACTCCAAATCAGTTCTCAAGACCATGGCAAGTGTTAGTTTGGAATACTACCAGAGGTCACTACCCAAGTTTCACTATCACTCAGTCTGAAGGTTTTTAAACTGAAGATTGAATGTTTCTGATTCTGTTAAAGTAAGGAAGTTACACTGCACTGAATCATGAGAACCAGCTAAATCAAAAGTAATTTCAGGGAGGATATAATAGGATCTCATCTTTACATTCACAGTGGATACAAGAATATGGAAAACAAATCATGTCATTAAAAGAGATCCTGTATCTACCTAAAACTACTGCTGGATATATCACACTCTAATTTTCCATGTTATTTCACCAACTTCATCTTAACAGCCCTGAATAAGCACGTTCCTGGATGGCAACCTAAAATACTACGATGTAGATAGTACAGTAACAAATTTTTTAATATCATCCCTCTCTTTTGCAAAAGTACACAGAGAACAAGATTGAGATGCTTGTCTTTATGAGAGATGATACACATTGTCCATTGAGTAGCAAAATAGTAACATTTCATGTCTGGTTCGACTGTCTCTCCAAGTGTTTGCAGTATGACAAAGCGGCAACACAGTTATCCAAGGCTCCGAAACTGAGTATTGCCCTTCACTCTCAGAATGCTTAAAGAAGTGCAAAAGCAAGGTACGGCCGTTTTCATGAAAAGAAAGCTTACTGCTATGATTTCTGAAAACTCACAGACCTTTATCCAGAGGAAGAGATAGCCAATGGTGGATTAGTGGAATACTGCTCTCCAACAACCTTTGAACTTCATGGCAAGAATAAAGTTAAAAAGCTGTAAGAAACACTGTCATTAATCTTATCAGCCAGATAAGAGTTGAGTTGAAGTAGTTAAGACCTGTATGCAAAAGACTTAAGAGTTGGCAATTCTTTATCTGACTGATAAAGGCCTGTCTTATATCTTTCCTGCTATTATCAAATTGAAGGTGTTAAAGAAAAAAAAAGTAAAGCAAACATGAACTTATAACACTATCACTAATAAATTAGCACTTTCTCTTCCCAGTCTTAGCTGATAAAGGAGGTCTGTCAAGCCATCTGCACTGATTCTTGTAGAGGACAATAATTTTTGATCCAAATCACATGAATGAGTGCAACCATAAAATTTATAGGAACAGAGATTTGGCTGCTGTTCCTTAGATTCAAAATACAACTATGGGGAGGAAAAAGCAAGAAGCTGAAGACATTAAGAATGGTGCACAATGTGGCTCTTGCAGATTTAATAGGCTTTTCTCCTTTTTCTCCTAACGTGTATCTAACCTGAATGTGTCTGAACTACCTAAGGAAATGGGGGAGTTAACAGTAAATCTGTTGTATTGCCTGTTTTACAAGGGCAAACCCCCTTTCTTTTGGAAGCTAAGGACAAATTACTTTAAGTAGCAGAAAAGCACTGGTGGACAGTACTAGTACTGTGTTACAGTGTGTCCCTCTGCTAGCGAATTCCAAGTTTGATCATAAACTAAAAAGATTATTAAATATGTTGTGTCTTCAAGCTTACAAATACAGGTGATTGCTATCAGCCAAAGGGCTGGTGGAAATTCTGCCACTCTGTGTAAAACATGTGCTCCCAAATGCACACTGAAAAGCACAGTTACTGCAAGGTCTGTTCCTACTGCCTGAAGAGGCAAGACACAAAACCAGGGGATTTTAGGAACCACATAATGGCTCATGTCTTTTTTTCCTCTCTGGCCTTATTCCCCAGTGCCCCATGCCCTTCTACTTTTCACCCTGAGTGACGTGTACAAAGGTGTTTTTCAAATAAGCACAAAGGTGTAAAATCACTGGGTGGGGTCATAAGGGATGCGTTCTCCTAGTTTTATCGGACTGTTCTTATCATTCTCATTACTTCTCAACTCCTCCCATTAAATCCACTTACAAGAAGATTTTTTAAACCTGAAGCCTTTATGTAAAATTTCATAAATTTAGAGGTAATTTGTGAAACAAACAAAATTCTCCTTGTGTAGGTCTTAATCTAAGAAATGCACTCCAGGAGTGAACCTTTAGGAAAAAAAAAAAATCAAGATCTTCAATTTCTATGCAGCTTTTAGGCAGGAAAAATGTCCACTCTATTCATTAGAAAGGTGAGATGACTACATAAACTGTGTCTGGTTGTGTGATAAAAGCTTCTCCACACATCTATAGTGTCACTCAGAACACCAGCAGGATGGAGAACCTGGATAATACCCTGGTGGGCTACTGCCAGGGCCACCACATGAGTCATCAGCCTATGAAAAGCTCATTGCCACCAGTCCAGAGTAGTACACAAGGCTCACCTATGGGACCTGGAAGTCCCTGCCAGCTCTGGGTGTGAAAAGCATCTGCCCATCTCTAAGAGTAACAGCACTTAGGGCAGCAAAAGAGGTCCTGGGAAGTCCTGGCCAGTCACACATGTGCACATGGGATGGTCTGTACTAACAACTGCAGTGGGGCTATGACCTTGGGGGCTCATATGTCCAGGTCAGCTGGGGAAATTGGGATGAAAGAGCTACTAGGCAGATTGTGTGAGTCTGTGTGCTGGAGGGATGCACCTTGCAGATGTGTGATGCATCTCTACATCACATATATTCTCAGTATTGGACCTCCCTCCTGTTTAGCTAGAGAGCAGTGGGGATGAAGCTGTTGGTGTTGCCTCTCTGATATGCATGACTTGCCATGTACAAATCTAAGTACATTGTGTATGTGTGTGTGCTTATGGGAAACACATCTTCAGCCTTGGCACTGGTTGGATCTGGGGATAAGGAGCAGCAGCAGCAGCCCCATCTTCCTCAGGCTGCTGAATTCAGTACAATATATTTTCCTTTAATGAACCTATCTTAGCCACTGAAAACAGCATAATAGTGACATTGAGCATAAAGATCCTTCTCTCAAAATGGCAAGAAATAAGACATATTTTTTTAAAAATAATATGATTATGTAACTGGTAAGAGGTAATTTATATTTCATGTTCCTTGCCAAAAAATACTTAAGTCCCCAAAGTTCACTCCATGGACTAATGAATTCATTAGTGTCTTAAGCATCTCTCTTATCAACCAGCAATCTTATATTTGTTTTCATCAACAGAATGTTTTAGGACCTGTTGTAATGATTGAGCTGTTTAATCCATTCCACATAAGACAAACACCCGGAGTACTTTGAGCAGCAGAACATTGGTCTCCTTCCCTCTGAGACATAGATAAGAGATGGCTTCTGTTTCCAGTGTAAACACATTGATGACCATGAGAACCCATGGCAAAATGATAATTCTTATTTCTGCTATTTCTGCTTTTTGCAACCTCAGTGACCTTGGATCCTAGTCTGCCATCCTCTTTCCCTTTGCCAAAAGCAGTTGCTAGTGACAGTGGAATCAGTTAATCAGAACGGTAGCATGGCTGATGACCCCTTTGTTGTGCTTTGTTAAGCCGACTGATAAGGACATACACCACTTCAGAGACAGGTAATCATTAGCCAGCTTCATTTCCAGAGAAAATCCACTGCCAAAAATTTTGGTGGAGCAGTTTTCTCCATAAAGCTCCAGTTGGTCAGAGGAGATAACATATATCAAGATCATGAATACACACCAAGCTAAGCCAGAATAATTTCTTTATTTCTTGTGATCTCAGTGCACCAATGACCTCCAGCAACTGGCTCACTTTTTCAGGCAAAGTGGAACATTTCTTCCAGGTGTCTGCACAGAAAGAAATTACTTCATTCTATGATTCGCTTCCTTCTGCAGAAAAGCCACCAAAGGAATTCTCCCCTCTCTATCTGCTTCATAAACTCTTTACACACATCACCACCCTCTCAAGTGCTGCATCAAGTTAAAAATAAACAACAAAAAATAGAAGGTTGTTATTTATAACCAAAATAATTTCAGTCATCATGTTTACAGTGTAAACCTCTCAAGTCACAAAGGAAACTGAAGAATAGTAAAACAGTGTGGACAGAGGAAGAAAAGAGCATTTAGAATGGGATTAAAATTTATATTCCAGTTTCACTGCTGTAAACATGGCATAAAGGAACTACCATTACTTGAATAACATGAGGTTTTGAACAGTCTCCAAGGATGCTCTACAAGACTCTCTTTCTAACACATTCTGAAAGGATCTGTTCCTCTGCAAAACAGACTACAGCCACTGCCATGCTTGAAGAAATTCCTGAAAAACTGATGCTTCTGAAAGGCAACACAGAACTTCAGCATAGGGCAGCCATTGCCTGGGAAAGTGGAATCACTATTTCTCAAAGCTGCAACTCTCCTCCTGATAGTTCTGAGAACTTCTCTATCCATGTTAGGATCTGCAAACATTTCATTCTTGGAAGTTACTTCATAACACACATTTTCTGTGGTTTTTTTTTCTGCATGAGGTATCAAACCAAATCCTACATGACCAGTAAGCAGAACATGACTTATTTCTGTCCCTACTTATGCAACTGTTGCTTGGCTAAGATGTTATCTAAACAATAGCATTCTCCTATCTCTTAAATATTTGAGTGTTGCTTCATGATCTGAGGGTGAATACCAGACAGTGGGAATAACCTTCCCTAACATTTTGATGCCAAGGTTACAGCTAAAGGCTATGAGTGCACAGCAAACACAGGCCAACACTGCCTTTGCTTGAAAAATTTTAAAATGCACTGTAAGCAAAGAACATGTAGAGAAGTTTCTCAAAAAGTATTTCACAGCAAACCCCTGCTTTATTTGCAGTTCACCTTATGGCTTCATATTGCTTCCATGGCTGATGAAATTTTAATGTGAGACAGCCCTATGTCTGTTCTTAACTGCACAAACAATAAGATCAGCCCTCATGGAGCCGAAAATTTCTCCAAATGACCCTCTAAATGTGTTTGGCAGAACAACCCTGCATGAATGGATTCCTGCAACAGCTACACTAGAACAGGGTGTCTTGACGAAGGAACTGGAAGAGCAAGAAGGGTATCTGGGCTGAGGATCATCAAATAAAATGAAGAAAGGTTCATTGAGTAATTTTCTGATTATTTCTTCTTGCAAGAACCTTTCTTTCCTTCTCAGGAACACATATGCAAAAGAAACAAATGTCACCAGAAAAGAGGGAAAAACTAAAATCAGACTCACTACAACTGTAGTTAGTTAGACTCAGGTCACCTGTTCAGCTATGTGGACATGAATGAAGCACCAAAAAGAGATCATATATATTGATTTTAAGCAAAGAAATAGAACTGGAATAATATAATATGGAACTGAAACAAGCAAACAACAAGTACAGTGCAAAATTCCAAAAAGAAAAATGCTATTAACCAAAGACAGTGCATAATGAAACAGTAAACCTGAAAGAAATTGGAAGGGCTTAGAAAACAATGTTATGTCAAAACTCTGAAGCTGGGGCAGGATCCTGATAAAGCAGGATATGCAGGATTAGATGCTGACCATGCTGAAGTGGTAAATGAACTCAGGTATAGCTTTCTCTGGGAAAGGACTTGAACCATGTTATGCTATAAAGTTAAGGTAGCAGCAGCAAAACTTCTGTATTTAGAGAAGATATTACAGTTTCCTGTATCTGTGCAAGATCTCTAGTTTTGTTCCTGATGGGACTCTTCAGCTTTGCCTGGGTTTAGCAGAGCTCTGTGAGAATAGGAATGGGCAGCTCCCTGTGGGCACCGCTGAGTAGCAATCCAAGTGTTCTCCTGCATGGGGCATGGCTTTTAAAACTCTATTCCATGAAAACCAGGTAGAAATTTTGTAATCAGTTCAATCCTTAACTCAGCTTAATTGATCTGTCCCTATTAGACTGAACTTCAATAAAGATGCTTCAAACAACAGACACACAGCAATCTTTGATTGGGATTGGAAAATTCTGTCTGTGCCTTAGAATCAGAGAACAGTGGCAGGGACCTTCAAGACCACCTAGCTCCAAACCCCTGCTATGGGTAGGGACATCTTCCACTAGACCAGGTTGTTCAAAGCCCCACCCAACATGGCATGAGAGGCTTTCTGAGGAGTTCTTAAACCTCAGCCCTGCTTCAGAACCTAATTTTAATAAAATAATTTAAAAGGAGCAATTGGATCTTTGCTCTAGCCCAGCCTATGTCAGAATCTCATATTTTCAATTAACAGATTAGCATCTATTAATTAGCTAACCCACACCCTCCCCAATAACCACAACAATATAAGAACACAAACAGAATTGCACATGCAAAATGGTGTGCAAGTCAAAGCAGAGCAGTAAAACTTGATCCTCTGCCTGGGCAAAACCAAATTTTCAATGAAGGCTGGAGAAAAAAAGATTCTACCAGGCAGTAAAAATACAGATTGTAACAAACCTCCCAGGAAGGCAATCACACTATTCTTTGTCACATGGAATGTTTTCCCAGCTTGCTATTGAACAAAATAAAATAAATAGCTAATGCAACATTTTGAGAAGAGTAGTCCAAGTTCCTGCATAGGCCAGTGGTTCACATATGTACTCTTATAATCATAAATAAAAATCTAAATCCTATCAATGCAACCGACTTGCAAAACTCACTCAACTGCTTGCACAAATTTACAGCCATATCTTCAAAGCCATGGAAATACTTGACATTGTCCATTTGTGTATAGCTTTCCCATTACCTGGACACACGGTTAATAACAACAAAACCTGCACTTTGCTGCTTGTCATACTTCTAAAGAGCAAAAAGCTACAGATAACTGGTTATAAAATAATAGCAATGGCAGGTCTTGTAGCCATGTGAAGAATTATTATCAAGAAGGACTATCAAGAAATACTGTCTAGCAGGACAACATTCTGCTGACTAACAGACCTAGGGAAAGAAAAATCTGAATAATGATAGTGTTTGATTCATTAAAATTAACTGGGAAATCAATAGGCTAATTAGAGCTTGAGAGTTTTAGATTCAGCATGCTTTTCTTGGACTAGAAGTTACAGGCTATGAAACAATCAGATAGGAAAAAAAACATAAAAGAAAGCTTTAAAAACCAGATCTTACAGAAAAAAAATACATCAGCAATAAAATATAAGAAAAAATAGCAGTCAACAGTTCATTGGGCAGAGACCAAGAGAGGCAAACGAGCTCAAAGGACTGTGCTTTTCTAGGCAGCTCAGTGGATGCACAAAAGTCTTGGTTACATTTACAGAGGCTACAGCTGCAATTCAAATTAATAGCAGTTCAAGATAATACTGGTCTGTCTATACTGTATCAAAGCAGATAAACATACGTTCAGTTCTTCTTTCTCAAGTAATTAGCACAAGAGCAATGGTGTGACAGGCATGTGCTAAATCTGTGCCTGTTTACCATGACTTTAGCATCACACTAATATAACATCTTTCCACGTGGTTTTGGATATTTAAGTTCTAAAACCATTGAATTTTTGGAGACAGACCACTATAAGCATGAAAAACTGCGTGCTGAAGACATGATCTGAACCACAGTAATGGACTAGAAATTCCAAACAAAAGGCAAGATGCAATTGCTGTTTGTGCTCCAAGTTGTAATATCTGATGGCTGAATCCAATAGAGCATTTTAGTAATTATTCAGCTTAGAAAACATGGCTCAGTTTATGCCAGAGGCTAAAAACATTACATTTTCCAAGGCCTTTCACCTAGATCATGCTCAATTATCTGCACTTTTTAAAATTATGTCAGCCTTTAAGCCAACTGTTACCCTGCACACAGAGTTTGTACACTATGAGTAATAAAAGCTCATCAGCTCTGGACATGATACTGAGAGGAAATAAAGTTTAGTTTAGAATGGGTGCAGCAGCAGGCTTGTTTCTTACTGGACTTGAGAGTTTTCCTTCATTGAAATCTGATTCTGAATATAACAGAATATTGCCCCAACTCCCCCCATAAATATATCTTTAAATGTAATGAAGCTTTTAGAATGAGACTGATGAGTTAAATACCCTCAAGCCTACACAAAAGAGTAAATGCTATTGCAAATTAATATGCTTTATCAGCTCCCAACAGCAGCTCTGCATGTGTGAAACTCCATTCTCTTCCTATACCTTTTCCACACTATATTTCAGAGACATTTCACAATACAGTGCAAGACTATTAAAAAAACACTTCAGTTTGGAAAGACTGCTAAATGCAGAACTGAAACATCTGTCATGTCTTAGGAAGGCTTAGGACTGTCAGAAACCAAGTGTTTCAAAGTGTGATTACTGTCCCTCGGGGAAAGGCAAGAGGTGATCCCCAGAGAGTAAATACAGTGGAAGCCACCTGCATGTGCTTGCTTCTGAAACAGCAAATTACCTTAGTTTTTCTATTTCTACAGCAGCAGTAAAGTAGCATCCTACTCATGAAAGTTCTGTAATATAAATCAAGACACCTGTTAACCCAAAATACCTGTTATCGCACATTCAGTAAGAGACATTTTAAAAGTTTGTTTGCAGGTTTTAGTCTTCCTTTGGGAAAACTTCAGTCAAAATATGCCAGTGCCCAGACTGTTGCTGTCAGTCATCAACATAAAAACCAATGCTGTGTAACTGTATTACTGTGATAGATGTGAAGACTTACAAATGCATATTCTGCTGATTCATCAGCAGAAGCAATGGCAGCAATCTAACGGTTTTTTGTTTTCCTTACTACTCGACTATCCCTAAATGCCTGCTGCAACAGCCACTTGGGTCCTCTGAAATTTTGAAGCATCCCAAAAACAGCTTTCAACCATGTTTCAATGTTCAGACAATCAGAAATTTTGCAATAGCAGCATGGGCACGAGCACAGCAAATTTAAGCCTACTTACTTTTCTGCCTGGCTTTTCCTAGTTGCTTTCACTGATCCCTTGTAAGGAGTTCAAAATGTTCCCACAGTTCGTGAAGCTGAAAAACACTGACATAGGGAAAGGCACAATCTTCTTTGCCTGAAAAGTGGAAGGGCACGAAGGGGTTGGGGGCGGGTAGTTTAATCGAGGTTTTGGAAAGGTTTTGAAGGTCTTTGGGTTAAAGCTAGTACTGAAGCGCAGAGCAGGTAGCTGTGGTTGTTACAAAACTCCTTGGGAGAGTCGCTCCGACCTAAACGGAGAGCCCGCAGCTCACAGTCGGAGGGGCGCAGCCACAACACGAGGAAATGACTGATCTCTCACCCTCCCTCTGGTTTCCCCTTGGGTGCTGCGCGTGTTTTACAGCGCCGAGCGGCGCGGGTGCCGCCGCTGTCCCGGAGCCCCTGGGCGCTGCCCGGCTCGGCGCTGCCCCGGCTCGGCGCTGCCCCGGCTCGGCGCTGCCCCGGCTCGGCGCTGCCCGGCTCGGCGCTGTCCCGGACCGCGGCTGCCACACGCGGGGCTCCGGCTGTTCCGCCGGGGCCGATGGGGGGGGAAGGGAGAGGGGGCGGCACGGAGCGACACCCCCAGGCTACCGCGGCCCGGGGTGACCGAGAGAGAGCCACAGGCACGGGGACAGCCCGACCCCAGCCCTCGCTCTTCGCGGCTCCCCTCAGGGGAGATCCGCTCAAGGGGAGAGACCCCCTCCGCCACTGACCTCGCACTCAGCCCCGCCCGCTCCGCTCCGCTCCCTGCGCCTTCCTCCAGCCCGGCAGCCGCAGCCACCGCTCGCTCCAAGGTGAGGAGCCCGGGGGCGCGGGCGGCCGCCAGCCCCTGCCCGCTCCCGCCCCCTCCCGCCCCGCGGCCGCGGGCGCGCCTGGGACTCGTAGTCCCCCCGGCAGCCCCGGCCCGGCGCGTCCCCGCCGCGGCCTACGAGTCCCAGGATGCCGCGGGGCCGGGCGCGCCCCCGGTGGCGCGGCCTGCGCGGGCGCGGCCCCGGCCGAGCCCCACCGGCTCGGAGAGAGCCGCGGAGCTCTGGAGGGAGCAGGGATGGGAGAGTGCTTTGACATCGCCCGGTCCAGCTGCTTTAACATCACCCAGTACAGCTGCTTTAATATCACCCAGTACAGCTGCTAGCCAAGCAGTGACCCTGTGAGCCCGAACCCCCATCACCCAGCGCCAGATCCTGACGGCTCGAACACCTCCAGGGATGGTGACTCCACCTCCCTGAGCGATCTGTTCCAGTGTCCGAACAACCGAACTGTTCACATTTTCCCCAAATATCTATCTGGGTGCGGTTTTTCATTTCTGTAGGGGTGTAGAGAATACATTGTGAATATGCAGGAATTGGTAGGGAAATGTCTTCACAGATCTCATCTTTCAGTCCTTGGTTTATCATGTTTTCTATCATGATTGCTCTCTTTCACTCAAGACAAAAATGTTTTCCTACCTCCCAGATTTGGGTTTCTACACAGAGTTTTAGACGTTTTTTTCCCAACTTTGAAACTTATGCACTAAGAGCATGAAAAATTTTGTGAAACTGATGTATACAGGACTGTATTACTTGAAAATCTTAAAATGATTCCTTGACATGGCAGCCCTTGTAAGAATGTACGAGTAACTTAAATAAATTGTAAATGTATTCAAGGTGAAATAGCACTTTAAATTTCAGTATTGTCAAACTGAGAAATTTCAAGGTCAAAACATTTCTAAAGTTGCTTTTAAATATGAGGTTTGTTTACTTAAAACAGACTGTAACAAAAAGGCATTTAGTTGAAAAAATTCATTAATAGGTAATGCCACATACATCAGACTTTGTTTGGACTGATGTTGGATGGCATTGTTATACAGAACTGGGTAAGTGGAAATACTTTGGATAAGGCATGTTTGTCGATTCAGTTATTTATCCAAAAAGCTAATTCTTTCCTGAACTTGGAAATCTGTAGCCTGTGTTAGAATGGAGGTGTAATTCACTTATGAGGATAGTGAAATTCTGATATATTTTGTTCCCAGTAAAACATACATTGCAGTAACATACCACAGGAAGACCCGCTTATGCATCCTGCACAAAGAGAAAGGAGAAGAGAAAGCCTCAAACAAACACAGATTAGCTGATTTCCTGCTAGAAAAGTTCCCCCACATATAAAGGATCTTGAATGTTCCAGTAATCGTGAGGATTATTTCACACTAATTGTGTCAATGGTTGCATTTAAATACAAGCTGGTTTTAATTTTTTGTGTGCATTTTAGCGTGATGCACTCAGAGGTTAATAATTATTTTTATTGCTTCTTTCCAGCATTGTCTAAAATGGTAGAAGATGCTGTGGTTCTTCAGCTCTAGGAGAAGGACAGGGATTAATAAAATGCTAAACTCAGTAGCAGCAAGATGAAAAGAGGATTTTTGGTCAAAACAAGAATAGGGAGGGAAAGTTAATGCAGAATAAATAGTGTAGACAATTGAGGAGAGTAAAAACACTCCTGTGGAGGATAATTGTGGAGTGTTAGTTAAGGGTGCACCCACTCCCCTGGAGCTGTGTGATGACAGAGGGCTCAGTGTGAGCTCTGGGGGCTCAGCTGGCTCTCAGGAGATGGAACAGTGGGAACCACTGCTTTCCAGCAGCATAAAGAAAGCTGTGAGCTGCTGTCAAAGGCCAGATCCAGCACTCACAGCTGCCTGAAGTGGAGATCCAGCTGTTGGGCTGGTTATTTCTCAACTTCCTCCAACAGCCACTGATGGTGGGTATGGGCAGGGGAGGTAGCTGGGGGCTGGGAGGGCAGACTTCTGACACTTCCCACCGGGTCATTGGCATACACTTCCCATATGGAACATCCCAAATGGGTCAGAGGGGCTCCATCAACTAGCTCACTCCCCACCACACCTTAACTATCCTCATGTATCTTCTGAGAATAAGACAGCTTTCTAAGGCAGAAAAATCCCTGTATATATTTGGAGTCTTACACAGGTCAAACCAGAATTAGTAAAGCTGAAGTGGACATTTCCATATGAAGTGAAACACATTTGAGGTACAGGAATTTTCCCACTGTTTTCAGTGGCAGTAGGCTTGGTTCTCAAAATGCTGCTGTTAATTAGTTGCTACCCACATCCTATACAGACACATAACTCATGTCAAGCTTTGTTATTGTCCATACCAATTGTTCTAGCAGAGGGAAATTTTCTTTTCTTTGCACTGAAGTTCCTTGAAAATGGCTGAACTCAAATAATTTAACATTTCCCCTAAGAAGAGTGTGATTTTAAATCAGCTGAGCTGGGTGTCCAGTTGTGAGTATAAACCTGTTGAATGGCTTTGCATGTGCTGTTTCTAGCCCACCTGGAGCTATAGGATATCAGCAGAGGCCTGCATGTATGCATATGATCAGTGTGCAAGGAAAGAGGGACCTGGGGTATCAGCCAGCTTCATAGTGTCAGCAATGTCATCCTCATGCAGAAGTAGCCCTTAAACCTGTGACTACACGAGACTCTGTGAGCTCTGCCTTTGGCCCAGATGCCATCAGGGAAACAGCTGAGACTTCTGACATTGCTTCTTTGCCACTAACTTGCACAAACCTCCCCTGAGTAGCAGAGCTCAAAAGCACAACCACATTCTCTTATTTTTTTAAAGAAGCTTAAGAAATTTGTTTATAAACCTAGCATTTATCATCATCCTCCAGTATGGTATTCTTCCATTCCTGGAACAGCATTTTTACTTGGCCTCGCCTTGCTGCGTGCCAGCTAAAACTCTCCCCACCAGGCTCTGTAGTAATTAGCCATACAGGAACTAAGTCTTTAGGCTTACTGCCAGCTCAGTCCCTTTAGCTGAACCAGGAGTAACATGGGGAAGAAAAAGTACAGTCAGAAGACATCAGCAACAGAGGAGAATACTGGGCAATTCATCTATGTCATGGTCTTCCTTTCCAGCAACAGGTCCACCACCTGTGGTGGATACTTTGTCTGCTCCTTCACAGAAGCACTGCAAGTGGTTGCATGGTCTCAGCTGCTGTGGGTTGCTAACAGCCCTAAACAGCTCTTTAGGGCCACGCTTGATATAGGCGAGTCCTTTTGCAGAAGCCCTTCTGAGGCTCCCTTGCCAGCTCAGGGTGAAGGTAGCTCCCCTTTGCAGCTGGCTTGTTCCTGTTCCTCCGGTGTTGAGTCACTAGTTAAACCTCGCTGCAGAGCTGATCTGAGTAGGGTTTATCTGGGGCCTCACACTGGCTTCCTGCTTTGATAATAACCAATCCCATTGACTGCCAGTAGATAAATGATGAGGTGATGCTGTGGCAGCATTTCCACCCAGTAACATTTGCCCTGAAGGGTTAGCAAGTAAATTAAACATAGAACCATGTTTATGGATGTTGTCACGCCTCTTTCCAAATGTTTTCCTTTTTAGACTAAACAACTCCCTGTACTTGGAAGCTCATGGGTTCAAGGGTCTTGTTTCTGCTGCAGTGCTTTGCAGTCTCTCTAACTTGTTTACATCTATATTTAAGTGAAGGGCTCAACAGCTGCCAACTGCTGTCTACTTTACCAGCACTGGCAGCCGTATTTATATTTACTGTGTTTTATCATAAACACTTCCACTGATGGAATGCAAAATGGCATTTTTAAAAACTGCTTTATGCTGTTGATTCTACATCTATAGTTTTCTTGGCTAGTCTGGTATTTACCCAATTTGTGTGCTGGTACCTTTCTTTGACAATGTCTTGTCCTTGAGTGTATTTGTTGTGTTATTTAATTATTAAAAATAATGGTGCTCTGCATATTTCCTCCCATTAAGAAAATATTATCATCTTTGGATGAAGCAAGCTTGAGAGAAAAACATTTAGGCAAAATTATGAGAACTTCAGGTTTTCTTTATTTCAGGAACTCCAGTGGGTCAGTTTCATTTCTCTTATGTTCTCCTTATTCTACTGGAGCATGAGGAAGACTGTAAGGCATACTAAATGTACTAAAAGTCAGTTTTCACAGCTATGTCTGAGAAAGTTTTATACCAGTATATAAGCTTATAAGTACATTTCATAGCATATTTATTGCCGTTGCTTATCTTTTGTGCCACCCTTGCTATTTTAACAACTGCTTAATGTCAGGTGACTGATTGCTTTCAGCCATGTGGGAGGAAAAATAAAAAAAACCCACATTAATACACCATATATGTATGCTATGTGGGGTGTTGTAGGACTGGAAAAAGTCTAAGGAAGAACTTCCTGGATTCTGGAAAGGGCAGATGAGAATACCACTTGGGAATCTTCCAGTGAGGGAGAAAAAAGGCTGCGCAGAGTTTGTGGTGAGTTTGGGTAAAATGCTTTGTGGTATTCCTCTATGGTTGTGATTGCATACATTATTCAAAGGAAATAAATATTACTATGAAAAGTAGCTTCTCTGGTTATCCTGATCTCTTGCCTGAAAAGTCAAGAAAAGTGCCTCATTGAATCTAAAGTCTTAAAAAAAAAATGAATTCCCTGGAAGCACATTAGCTGCACATGCATTTTAGATTGAACTTTCACCCTTCTATTGACATATTAAAGCAAATAAAATTATCTTAAAGAATAGGAATGTTTAGATCTTGTGGTTTTATTTGTTCAATGGGCAAAAATCTTACTACAATATTTTAAAATCATGTGCCCAAACATTAAGTTGCTATATTCTTTGATACGCCCGTGTTTTGTCTTCCTGCTATTTCTCTGAATAGAACTGTTACATTTTTTCAGGAATTGAAAGCACAAAAAGCACTCCAGAACAGTACAGTGAGTTTTCAGGAGGTTGGACTGTTACAGCAAGTTTCCAGGTCATCCAAAGATCTTTCCTAATTTTGATCAAGCCAAGGAGTTGACTAGTTGGTCACTGAACAACCTCCTTTTTTTTTTTCCTGCATTGCTCAGGTACCTGTGGTCAAAATCCTCCTAAAAATTAAACACATGGTTCACGTGAACATGGATCATCATTCTGGTTTAGGTGGGTATAGTACCAGAAGCAGATGTGTAAGATGTAAGAGAACAGCAGGTATATATGATACTTCTCTCTGATGAGAAGCGGCTCTGGTAACTGGGATTGCTTGGCCTGAAGAAAAGGAAGCCCAGGCAGGACCTTATTACTCTCTACAACTACCTGAAAGAAGGCTGTGGTGAGGTGGAAAGCAGTCTCTTCTCTCATGTAGCAAAGTATAGGACAAGAGGAAATGGCCTCAAGTTGTACCTGGTGAGGTTTAGATTGGATATCATTAAACGTTTCTTCACTGAAAGGGTTGTCAGGCATGGCACAGGCTGCCCAGAGAAGTGGCTGAGGCACCATCCCTGGAAGTATTAGAAGGATGTATAGATGTGGTGCTTAGGGGCATGGTTTAGTGGTGGCTTGGCAGTGCTGGGTTAACAGCTGGACTTGGTGTTAAAGGTCTTTTCCAACCTTAATGGCTCATATAATTCTAAGAATTACCAGCTTAGTCTGTTTGGAACAAGGTTCCTTATGTGCCACACTCATGTTCTCAGAGCTTGGAAACAGTGGTTTACATTTTTTGGTTTACGGATAAAGCGAGAGTGTATATTGCTCTGTGGTCCTGTTTCATTCATTGCACCAGGGCCTGCTCCAAGGCCTGTGTTATGCCCATAGGTGGGACAGGGAGATCTCTTCAAAGTGCTGTTAAGTGTGATGTACTAAATATTAAAAATAGATAACATTAACATTTGATTTACAATCAAGTTATTTAGTGGAAGAATCTGGTTTATGATTTCATGTAAAGCCCACATGGCTTGAAAAGTCTAACATCAGAATTCTTTGTTGACATTATCTTTATTCAAGCATGGATCTTTAGCTTGGTTCACCATAAAGTGAAGCATTTGATTTATGATAATAGACAGTTCAGGGCTATAGGGGCATTATACGTTGCTGGTGTAGATACAACTTTATCAGAAGATACAAACATGACCCGCAATAGAAACAAACACCAAAGAGAACACAATGAAACATTCACTGCTTACAAATCACTTCATTACTACAGACACCAAATGGCAGTTACTGTAAGTAAATCAGTTTCAGAGAACTGACTACATTTAGACAGGGAATTGGGAATTTCTGTTTGGGGCTTAATCCACAAATCCTTAGTAGAAAAAAGTTTAATGTCAAGCATTCTTTTTTTTTTTTTATCCACAAAACAATGCTAACCAACAGACATATCAAAGAATAAGACCGAAGGATATCAACGCCTTTACAACTACTTTTGCAATTATCTTCTGGATTAGGTACTTAGATGATTTTTTTAATACATTTTGTAAGAAGGTAAATAGCCCAAAAATCAGCAGCAAAAATATTACAACAACAAAACAAGTAAATACAGTGCCAATGTGTCATGTTGTAGAAGAGAATACGAAGAGGACAAACAATGATAACTTAATCATATAAAATGACACAGAGCTGAAATACAGTGCACTTAAATAACTATGTGACAAAGAATGTTAAATTCTGTACTTAGTATGTAGGTTTTTATGAACATAAAATCTGAAAAGTCTTTGTGCTTAAACGTTTTTTCCTGTTAAACAGAATTAGTTGCTTACTTCCAATACTGCCACTGTAACGGATATTACAACAGATCACAATTTTCACAGACACATCAACATTAAAACATTTACCTATGAGAAAATAAGTCACTTCTCATTAATTCACAGTGCGAAAAAGTGGTGTATACTCTGTCTTGAAAAAGGCTTTCAGTTATTCATCAAGCCAGTTGCAGAAAAGTCCTGATACCAGATGCAGTGCTAGATTTAAAGAATGGAAAGCAACACATCACATGTTGGGAGGAAAAAAAATAAATTTCTCGTTTCTTCATGGATATCGTCTAAGTGACCTTCGTCTTCTGTTGTAGAAATGCCTGAGCCCATGTTGCCGTGAAAAATTCATCATGTAATTTTGTTTGCGAGTGCTGTCAAAGGGTGAAAGAAGAGAAGAGTGTCAGTTTCTTTTATAGGTAGTGTAAATTCTTTTGTAGTAGTGAGCTAGTGGGACTGATTCTTCTTTGTCCTTGCATGACTTTTCAAGTCTGTGCAAACCGATGTGAAGCACACTCTTTGTTTAACTGCAAAGCTACAAGGCAACTGAGAATCTGTCCCACTTGGCTTTCATTTACAGTAAGTTATCTTAGGGAAAGGTTAAGAGCTTTCAGCTAATGAAAACTGGTGCTGCCTAGGGCCAGATTCACTAAAACTGTTAACTTCATAGCATTTCTCTATAGGGGTTTTATACTCCAGTTATCCTTCTGTCTTTGATCATTAACTGTTTTATCTTGAGAACAGAGGAAAAGCTTTAACTTCTTCTTTTACCTTACAGAAAGTGAAGTACGACACTTTAATTCAGATTAATATTTCCCTCCCCTATGCACCCTCTTTCAACATGAAAGGAAGGGAAATAAGCATCATCATGTCTAGCAGGAGACCAAGCAAGAGAGCCCTACTACAGCTGAATTTAAGAAGGCACACTTGTTTGGAAAACCTACCGGGAGGCCCATCCCACCTAATGTAGGTTTCTACTTCTCCCACTGAGGGAAGAAGAAACCATGAGAGGGCAGATCTGTGAAGACCTGCAGTCAACAAATCTCCCATTTGTGGATTCAAGGAATGTTTTCACTAGTGAGTTTTGTCTGTGAGTAAGAAGTGAATACTCATAATGTAGTAAGTCATACTTTCCTCTTTAGTGCATAAGCTTATTTTTAGTGAATATGGCCCTTAGGAAAAAGGAGTAATTGTATGCTTTGCAAAATACCTGATTCTCCACAAGCAAAACCAAGTTTTGCTAATGCTAATTTAACATAAAACAATCTGTCTAACAAAATTAGGCCCTTTTCATGAGCTAATCTTGAGCACAATTGACTAAATTGATTAACAGTTGTCATGTCAAAATCTAGATCCAAGTAATTTCCTAACTAGTTTTCCAAGGCTTTGCAATTTTTTTTTTCTTTTTGCCACTGGAATGTACATACAATAATGAAATAAAGACTAGTTTCTGGTGACAATGAGAGAAAATTGATGTACACTTGGCCTAACTTTTGGCACTGTCACAGTAAGGTAGAGCTCTAGAGCATCTGGCAGTTGAGAGAGGGGTTAATGTTGGCTTATTCAAGTGAAAAGGAAAGTGTGTGATTGTTAAGTGCTGACTTTTATTGTGTGAGAGTTTGGTAGTGGTGAGTTTATGTAATTTTAATGCCAGTTGGTAGCTCAAGTTCAAAGCAGCACTGAACATCAGTCTTCATTCTGGTCCTCAAGTCATCAGGGTGGAAGGTTGCCCTGGCTCCAATGCCAGCTGTCTCACTGATGAAAGCAGGAGGGAAATTATGACCCCAAACCCACTCCTGAGTGGCTGCCATCAGTCATGAATCTTGAAGAAGTTCTTAATTTTCCCTTCCCTTTAATTCCCATTGCCTGGAAAGTGGGTGGTTCCATAGACACAGGGCCTTCACAGTCACATCCCACCTCTCTGGAGAGCATCCTAAGCATGAGGAGAGGATAGAGCACCTATCTGCTGGGAGAAGGCTGCTCTGCAGCCAAACACAGCAGATGGGCCTGGGAGAAAGCACAGCCCAACTCTGAGCAGCTTTGCTCTTTGCTTTGGGTACATGGGACCAAACAGAGGCTGCCAAAGTGTTCGGCTGAAAAAATTGTCATTTCTGGACCTGGCTAAATTTAGGAGTGGGCTTGGTTTTGCTAGCCTCAGCTTGGACAAGACTTGGACAGATGGGGAACATACTGAGCTGCAGACCTTGTCCCAGGAGCCTTTTCTATCCTGTCTTTGGTCTGCTTATGTCCAGCAACAGCTCAGCAGAGTTGTTCAGGGCTTATTTTGGACACTGCTATGTGCACCTGGCCTTTATTTCACTTCAAATGACCAACCATTTTGTATCTGGCCTTAAAGGGATGGTGAAGATGTTTAAAACAATGAACAAAGAAAAAAAAAAAGGAAAAGAAAGAATTAAAAAAAGGAACAAAGAAATGCTTACCTAGCAATGTTGAAGGGATTTACTTATTTTTTTAAGTATATAATTTTGTTCCATAGGAAGATGATCACCTTCCATTGGAAGGTGTTAGAAAGAAGCATATATTTATGTCTTACACAGAACACTATAGCAGTAAAGTGTGTGAAAAATAAGAGAAATCTAAATTCTCTGGAGCTAAATGCTTTTTTTCCCCCTTGCATTAATGTAGTTCAGACTTGTCCTCACTGACATAACTTTCCAACGACTGGTTGGATGCCACAGAAAAACCTTGATCCCTGCTGTAGAAATACTATGATTTTCACTCTTTCCATGGGTAAATATGTATACCCTATGCATTAGTATTGTATCGTATTGCACCACAAAATCAGAGTAGGTGTGGTTTTCAGAATCAGTGGCAACTTGAAGACAACTTTGTGAGTGTGTAATGAACTGCTCAGCACCTGCTGAGCTTTCTGTCTTTTCTGTGCATTAACTGAACCATCAGTCAGTCAGAGAAGTTCAGATCCAAAGTAATTATCTGTGTCTTACTGATGGAGCACAAAGCAAAAAAACAGTTAACAGGAATGACTGCTGTATAATCTGTTTTACAGTTTTGAGTGCACTACTACAAAATAACCAGAAGATAATACTGCTTGAATTTATGTAGAAAAATCTGAAAAATGTTCCAATGAAGTACCTGGAGTTGTGCTAGTTGGATGAAAGTAATATGTAGCCAATACAGAAAAGCAAAGACAAAACTATCTAGGGTGAATTCAAAAAAATACCTACAAGAAAGCAATTTATGAGAAGGAGTCTCCCTGGACTAAAGTTTCTTTAGTGTTTAGTAGAGCATTATGTTTATTGCATGTTTTCTAGAGTACAATTTGAACTACAAGGCTGCAGTTTAAAGTTTATGAAAATGGAACAAAGCCAAACTGAGTGAAAAATATGCAGTACATAACCCCAGTAAATACTAATGTCATTTGTTATTTGTGTGTTTTTAATTGATGGGGCACAAAACAGGAACAAAATAGAAACAAAAATATTTGAATAACAAAATTAAACATGAAAAAAGCCTTAGAACACAGCAAAGGTATGTCGTTCAAGACTAGGTTTGGAGTACTTTTTGATGCTAAACTACAAATGCTTTGTTAGGCAGGTACTGTAATGGAAAAAGTCATGTGGTCTGACTGAGGGCTCGTATCAATGGCAAATATTCTTTGGCTTTGGTGGAGTCAACACTTGAAGCCAGAGCTCAGCCACTGTACTGGTTAGTGGTATCCATTAACTGCAGCGGCACAAAGCAGCTGGGTTACATGAAATGAAAGCACTGCCTGGGGACACTGGTTCTGTGTCCAAGGGGCAGGTGTGGCCACAGCACTGTGCAGATTGACAGACATACACTGCCTGACTGCATCTCTGTGGCCATTCATTACAGAAAAAAGTGGGAATTGCCCCTTGGCTGCCCATACAATGCTCTGGGGGCCCTCCATTGGCAGGGCTCACTGTACCCTATCTGAAGCAGAAGTCCCATTGCAGCCTTGGTCAAATTCCCACTGCACATCATTCCCACTGGCACAATCTACTGAACAATTTCTGCTAAGTTTAACTTCCCCCAGTGCTCACTGAGGATGTGCTGCAGGATCAGGGCCCTCAAGAGCTATGTGGCACATCTCAGAGTATAAATGATTTTCCACCAACCCATCAGTGACAAAACTTTGTGAAAGAGCTGTAGCTGTAACAGAAACATACATTTAATACTGATTAAGGGAAAGTACTTACCTTATTCTAGTGTAAAACCAATGACAGCAAACAATGAAATACAACACAAGTTAGAAAATGCCTTTCAATGCATGCAGCACTGTGATTAGTCATAAAACCCTGATGAGGTTTAGAGGCAATATAGGACTTTTCGTCTCTTTTGAAAATAAAAATTGAACAAATTATTTCTTCAGCTTTCAAATAAATTTTTAGATTTTTATTTTCTATAAAATTCAGCATGCACTTTTAAAAAACATAATAGAAATGCAATAGAAGCACAAACCGCATTATATTAAATTTGGCATAAATGTTGTAAATATTCAGAGTCACCTAATGTTTGAACTACTTATGTTCTTTATCATAAATATGTTGATACTTAATTAAAATGCATTTTTTCAAATCTTTGCTTTTTACTAAAACAAAGGAAGCCGATAAAAATGCTTTTCCACATGAGCACTTCTTATTAAATCTAGAATATACAATTTGTGTTTAATTATTCCAAAACAAGGATAAACATTTCTTGCACCAAATGCAACATAACTTCTCATTAAATCATTTGTGCCAAAAATGTGAGAATATCTCAACAATGAAGAGCATGGAGTGATGGCTATGGAGGGATTCATTCCTTTATCTATCAGTTAACTATAAAATAGTAGGTGGGGATAACATTTCTTGCATTCCTTGCACAATGTATACTCCTTTGGATCATATTACAAGTTTTGGGTAAAGAACACACTATCAGACCCTTAGTATTCATCTTATAACTATCCTTTATTCTCCGTACCTTTGGCTTTTAATTAAGTTAATGAGATGTCTCTAAGGGCCTGCCCTATACACAAAGAAATGGTAGTTGTGTAATGCACATGCAAAGAAGTGTGAGGTGTGTGTGCAGTGGGCAGGCTGAGAGCTGTGCTTCCAGAGAAAAACAGTGTGCAAATGAAATGCAGAATTGGACATGGGCTCTTCTTAGGGCAGAAGTACAGGGGCACAGGAAAACACTCTTTCTTAAACCTGGGATAAAATACTTTTTTATCCTAAGAAGAGCCACATGGAACACATGAGAGTTGGGCCCAAAGCTTTCTTTACAAATGGCGAGAAAAAATGCTGCACTAATGAGGAATAATCAGCGCTGGATTATAAAAGGTACTGGACAACTTAACAATGTGCATCCTCTCCCCACCACAGGACAAACATCAACTGTTGTTAAGTTGGCAAGATCAATTTAATGTACAACATTTTCATCACAGGTATTTGGTTTCACCTGTTTAAGAGGTACTCAATTTAAGCACCATTTTCAGCTACATCACAATCTTAAAAATACTGTTTTTTATCGAGTGATTCAAATAGTTCATTCAAAAGTAGAATGATTTTAAGAAAGCTACAAAACCATCCATCTTTGGCCTTTTTTATTTCTGCCAGGCATTTTGCATGCATGTATAATCTGCAGGTTGATTTTTTTTCCCCACAGCAATTTTCTTGGGGGCAAAAAGGAATCAAAGAAATGGCATCCTGAAGGCATGTTTGCTGGTGAGAGGATGGTGGCCCTTGACTCAGAAATTGGTTGAACTGAACAGTGTCATGACCCTGGCTGTGCTTCAGCTGTAGCAGTATCTGCACTACGACTTGGCAACTGATTTCAAGTCTTTGGATTGCTGAGAGGAGTTGGGCCATGAAAATAGATATTCACAGATATGCCCCTGAGGTGAGCACTCTAGGGAGGAGCAGGGATATCCCGTTTTGGAAGCGGGATATAAAATAAAGAAAAACCTTGTTTTCTTTACCTCCCTACAGATCAGCTCTCCCTGCTGGAGGAGCTTTCCCTGCTTGCCCTCTTACTGCAGCCCTTAGCCTGCTCGAGGAGAGCATGGCTCACTTGCCCGTGGGCTGAGGAAAAGCTGGCACAGCACCTAGGTGTGCACCTGGGGGTGCAGGCAGCCAGGCCAGCACACAGCCTGGGAAAATCAGACCTCTATCACCCCACAGGGTAGTGAAGAAAACACAAGTAGAGATGTGTGGAAAGCCAGGAATTTATCCATGTCCCAAACCACACCTCTAAGTGTAGGTTGGCTCCTTGCTCTAGCACCTCACAGGCTGAGGCTTGCCTGCTGCATCAGCGTGGGTACACAGGTCACAAAGATGAAAATCTAGGACTGAAACCAGAGCCATCATAATTTCCACAATTTTGATGGTTCTGGAGGGGTGTATGGGGTCTCACTCAGGTGGGTGGTGGAATGCAGGGTTGTAAGAAGACTGAATATAGACTGTGTTGGATATGAACCATTAATGGGTTCTTATCTAGAGATGTTAATGGCCTTCTGAGTCCAGGCCAGATATTTCCTAAAGTATCCCAGTTTGGGGATGAATAAGCCAAACAGAAGCCTACCAACTCTCCAATGACTCCCTACAGAATTAATGGGAAGAGGTAAACCCTGGTGAATGGTTCAAGCTCAGGCTGTGCCTCTCTGCAGCCCTGGGATGGTTATTGTGCACAGAGATCTCCCCTGGCAATCTTGGTGAGAAGGGAGAGCATGCAGAGGACTCTGCCTCCTCCCCTCTTGCTGGAGAGCTCCTGGGAAAGGAGAGCTGCTTGTGCTTCCCAGGAGCAGGCAGTGCTTCTGTAACCTTCATTGGACAGTGAAGGAATATTAAGAATGAAAGGCAAGTCCTATCCCTAGTACTCACAGTGTGATTCCTTACGGTAGCCCTGGTGTGTGCAGGATCATCTAGGGTAAATACTAACAGATACTGACTCCCTTCTGATACCCTGAAGCACTTCATGGAGGTGTCTGAGTGTCTTCATTATTTAACAGGTGAAGAAACTGAAGTGCTGGGGGTAAAGTGATCAGTGTGAAGTGACCAAGTGAAATAGCAGAGCTACAGAAGAACCCAAGGGAGAGTATTTATTGATAACGAAGTTGAAGGTTACTTGCAAATAAATTTGAGGAGGCCTAAAGAATATTTTCATGAATTAGAATGTGCAGATAGAACTTAAGCAAAACAGAGGAGTTAAAGGCACCTGTCAGGTTTGAGCACATGCCAGCATAGGAACCAGATGCACCATGGCATATAATTCTACCCTTCCTGAGGGCAGCATGTCTCATGTGTTGTAGTTAGCGGGAACTGGAACTCTACATCTGGTCTTTGGGAAATAAGATGTAATGGCACTGTGTTTCACAGACTTGGTAAGGGAGAAATCAGACCAGTTTGGTCTGTCTTTCTCTGTGAATTGTACCAGATGTCACTTGAACAGGGTGTAAGTCCTCTGTCTCTAGCCTGATATTTAGGGCAATTTTCAGAAGAGCCTTAAAGCTCTTTAACAGGACTAAAATAATAAAAGGGAGGGCACTGTCTGCCCACCTGGTTCCTTCTCTTGGTCAGGTGTGATTATTTGCTATGGCCATTCTAATATAATATATCTCACATGATTTGTATATTTCACTCAACTTGTGTGTCTAGTCTACAGCCTGGCAGATCTCATTGTCAGAGAAGTTCCTCACATTCCAGCCTCAGAGTAACTTTTTAAAGATCTGATTTATTCCTACTTATGGCCCCTAATTCAGTGCTTGGATTGATGGGTAACATTAGACTTTATTTTTTTTTTCTCTTACATGGTTTGTTCTGTTAATTTTCTGTTTAATTGCAAGGTAGAAAGACTTGTGAATATTTTAGAATGACCAGTTCCCTTTTCCATGGTTTCCTAAACATGATGAACTTCCTGCAGGTTCAGACTCTTCCATATCTTTCCTGATGCAGCATAATACAGCCATTGATTGACTAAAACAGGAATCATATCCATCTCTCTCCTCTGTTCCTTCCAGTTTTAAGCTTAATGTTATGGAAGCAGAGCCCAGCAAGGTGTGTAAAAGCAGCGGAGGGTGTACAGTTACTCAGTGTTGGGACCAGTTTGGTTTGAGGTTGATATGAGTGCCATGCAAGCTGGTGCTTCTTGGTGGAAAGGAGAACAGGACTAACTAGCAATCAGACAATTCAGTTTTCTACTGTTAAAAAACATTACTTGCAGTGCCTCTGCTAATTCAGAAGCCTCATAGCTATAATTACACAATCTGAAGGTTATCTAAGCCTAATTTCTTCATTGCTTGCTTTTAAATTGTTCAATAAAAAGAATGTTTGAACCTATCTATGGAGCAGGCTCGCCTCTCTTTGCCAACCACTGCCAGCGATGAGTTCCTGCCCGGAAAGCCACTAGCACTTCACTTCTACTGGAACTACATTGTTAGAGAAAAAGCAGGTCATCTCTTCATGATGCAACACAGGAAAAACGGGTTGGCTGCCAGCGAAACCCATCTCAAGAATGGGAGAATCAGGAGGGTGCAGACTTGATAAAATCTTGACAAGGGGATGAATATAGAGCTCGGACCATAGGAACCTGATATAGTGAACCCTGTTTCTGAACAGTATCCTTCTTACTAAAAAAAGGAAATGAATAAGGCATTAGTTGCTAACACAAATTTTTAAGAGGCACAACAACATTACTTTGTGCAATGAACAATACAGAAGAATCTTTTTTATCTTTGAAAGGATATAGATCAGCCTTAAATGGCAGCACAGTGTTGAACAGGATATCCTTTCTTATGTCCCAGCACAATAATTTTTTGATAGTAATTGCTGCATTACAGGACCACAGCCATACTTGGAGATGATAACGCCCCACCTTCCCTCCTGCATTTTTCCATGATTTTTTCCACACACCCCCCTGCTGTGACACTTACTTTGTGTCCATCTTAACTACTGACTGTTGCAGTCAGGGCAGAGCATCAGGAAAGATAGGATTTTAAAGGTTTCCTTTTGAGAAAGGATTGCCTGGGCCACAATGGTTCTTAATGAGCTTAATAGTCATGTCATGCTGGAGAAAGTTCAGTGCTTTCTGAGGTTGGGGTGGGGTGGGGTGGGATGAGGTGAAGCTGATACTCACAGGACGACTTCTACGTGGTCCAAAGCCCACTGATCATGACCTGTTCCGCTGTGACGGGGCTGCCACCAGCGCAGCAAGACTCCTTTCATTCGTGCCTCCCTGTCACACAAACACAAGAGCCTGTGAGAGCTCCAGACTGCTGGTGTTTTGCATATCCCTGTCTATCCCCCAACAGGAAAAAAGTTGAATTGTTTCTACGTCCCTGAACATCAACACATTATATGTGTAAAACACTTAATAGCTAAAAATGCACATAGGTAGAGAGGATTTTCCCCCCTTATCTTCAAAACAAGTATTCTTTCTGTTTTACATGAGCCCGGAATTTCTTAATCAGCCTTCTTCTTAAGTCTTCTTTTTTTGCCCCCTCATCAACATTTTTTCTTCAACAGTGATGCAAAGATAGGTTATTTTTTAGCAGAAATGTAACTTGTGCACTTAGAGGTAATGAAATGTGACTGGGTACTCACAAGGGAACGTTATAAGACACTCTTTGGGCTTGTATAAAGTCCTTTGGCTGATGCTGTGCAATTACTTGCCATGTAATTCCATTATTTACACTGTATTGGAGGAGCACTGCCTTATCTACAGTGTTAGGATCACTCAGATTGGTATTACAACTGTCTGTTTGTGAAATACTTCCAATTTGCAAAACAAACATGATTTTACTGTAAAACACAGAGAGAAAAAGTATTTTCAATATGCAAAATTATTCAAACAGGAACAATAGTGTTTCTAGGTTTATTGCAGTTACCTTATCAAAACTTGTAGCATTTTCAAGAATCATTACTTTAACATGCAAAATAAACTGTTCTCACATCTTTAAAACACAGCTCCCCTTTCAAAATAATAGTTTACTATGTATAATATATTGTTGCAGGCAGGATCCAAGTTTGCAATATATTTGAACAAAACTGAGATGGATAAAAATGCAAACATGTAAATAACTGTATGAAAAGTTTAAAAAAGACAAATAAAGGTTGAATATAAGGAAGTGCCTAAAAAAATATATATATAATATTCTACCCAGGTGTTCAAGTAAGAAGAGAAGGGCCTGATTTTTTTCTGACCCATTGGCCAATTCATCCTGTTTCTAATCTTGCTTTGGACAACTCAATATAAACCAGTCCTGAAAGCTGTCACTCTGCTAAGAGCCAGCACAGGCTGTTTACGTTTGTTTTTCCATGGCCAAAGAGGCTCAATAGATGAAAAAGATATTCCTGTTCATTGCCAGGTGAATATAATTCTATTTGACAACTGAAATGAGAAAATTGCCCTGTAATTACTAAATAACATCTTTAGTCATAACCATTGCGGAGGCACATACAAACATGGGATTTGTCTTATCAGATCAGGCACTGGTCCAGGCAGTCTGGTGTCCAGTTTTTGCCAACAGCTTCATTGTCAGTGCTGGCTTAGATAGACAGTGCTCTGTTGGGCATGATGAAAACATCTGACCTTTTCATCTGACATCCTCACTCTCCATCTCCCAAATCAAAGTCACAAAGCATTTTGCCAACCCTAATGTCTTCTGCCAGTCACATCCAACTGCATGGCACAGCCAGGTCAGTCCATCCTCATTTGTACTGGCCCACATGGCTTCATGTACAAGTGAAGAGTTTCCTTTCTCATGAATTGTTAAAGGAGGTGTTTAGGCTCAAACTATTACCTTGCTCGGGTAAGATCCAGAGGCTTGGTCACAGCTTGTCTTACTTGACATCCATTAAAATAGAGTGAATCTCCATGGGCGTAGGGTGCCAGCTGTCCACATCCATTCCCTATCACTCCCCCCTGAATGGTTTCCCAGTTTATTTCAGTGACTCTTTCAGATTCAAAATTATCTTTAATATAACTTGGCAGATCATGGCTAAAAACAGAGCAGTCATCACCTAGAAATGACACAATGAAGTTGTAAAACATGCAAAAATAGAAAGAATGGAGAAAATTGAGTTACAGGTCATTGTAATTCCTTTCAAGGTTGTGGCTCAATATACAGTGTAAGGACAACCTGAATATATTTCAGCAGATTCATTAATAAGGTGCACCTTGATATACAGCAGTCATTTTTGAGGCTGTGAGTCTAATTTTTACAGCAGTATAACTTCAAGAACTGCAATACAGCTCCTCCTGTTTTGCACTGATGCCAATAGGAGAAACCTCAAATTGTGGGTTGAAGGCAAATATGTCTAAAATCTCGGAAAGGATCTAATCTTATGAAGTTATGAGGCTCTCCTGGAAAACACTGCACACTGGCTCCACTCCTACAAAGCACTTAGAGCTTACCAAGGGCACCCAGGTACCATTAGGCATGTGCTTAGCTGCACTGAGGGCTTAGAGCAGAACACTCTGTCCTGATGGGGCACGGAGTCCCTTACAGATACCAGTCACCAACATCTGGACCCCATTTGCACATCCTCTGGGATGCACCCTTGGAAGGAGCATGGGTTGGAAGCCAGTTCTGGGTAATCAAGTAGCCATGTTCTGCCTTCAGTGAAGGCTGGGTGGACTTTACATACAGTGCCAGATGGGAGAGACTGCTGACTCAATACGGAAAGTAAGGAGAGGGGAAAGCTGTTATTTTGAACCCTGACAAATTATTAATTTTGGATTTGTTACTCAGACATTCCAGTGATGAATTTGGACATGATACATCACTTTGTCGTTTTGTTTAATTTTGAGCTAGACTAGACTGTAGTAGATACAGGAGAGAAATAAAGAAATGGAACCTTGGAATCCTTCATCACAGATGCAAATGGCTCCAGTTGTGCAATACCCGTGGCCACTGCAGAGCTTTGGGCATGCTTCCCCAATGTACACGTGATCTATTGCCCAGCTCTGCTTCTCTAGTTCTTCTCCCTTCTGAATCCACCTGAACTGGGTTGCACTGCAAATATCAAACATCCAAACAGTGTATTAGGATACATAGCAATTAAACACATCTGTACAGTGATGTTCTAATACACCAGCAGCAAATGTAACCAAAAATGTCATATGAGGGGGCTGTGACTTCAATAACTGGAAAGACCCACCCTGCTACATCATTGGCAGTAGTGACTTCTATTAACAAAAAGCTTCCTAAAGAACATTAGTAATGTATCAAATCTAAATCTGCAATAGAAATAATTTTGAATTCACCAATTGTTCCTAGCAAACTGTGCCAGCAAGACGGCTGTCGTTTTATAGGTCCACAGTGAGCTGACCTTTCAGTAACCTACCTGGATGAGACATGGTCAGGCAGCTGGATAGTTATTCTTCTCCACATGGAGCTGTTGACAGAGTTATAGATGGTCGCTTCATGGAATTGAAACGGGGAGCAGCCAATGCTATTAGATGAGGAAGGAAGGCAGTGTGTCTGGACAAGTTGCCATGAGTCTGTCCTGTAGGAAGCAAAAAGAAAAAAAAAAAAAAAAAGTTTTAGAACAACTGAAAAAATAATGTAAGGAAACCAGATTATTTCCAAGGGTCATAACATTGCCTGTCCTACTAAACAAACACAAGAGATTTTCAGCAATAGTTTCTATGCTCTGGAGCCACAAATAAACAAGAGGTGAGGGGTCAAAGCACAGGTGCAGCCAGGGGGGATGTTTGAGTGTTGTGGAGCCCTTGGTGGTGGCACTCCCAGGAGTGTGGTACATACTACATACAGCTGCTCTGGGCTGCATGACAGAAGGATTTATTTGGGAGGCAGCTCCTTAGCCTCTTTCTTGCAGTGTTCATAAGAGTCCCAACAGAATTTGCTACCTTTTCACCCACATTTATTCGAGCACAGAATATACCTTAATTTTTACAAATTATACCATGCTGCTATTCTATAGCACATGAGGCAGTGTAATTTTTAGCTAGTTAAAGCCCAATTTGAAGTTAAGTAACTCCCATTTCATGACAGCTTGGTTCTGTATCCTATTAAATAGGTTCTTGCAAATATGTTTTCCTGTGAATATACTTTTAACAGGAACATGCTCATGACTGTAACTACAAGCTCAATGCCATGAATCTGTCAACATCTGGGATAAATGATAAAGAGAATTTATGGGAGTTACATAGACAAATCCCAGTGCTTGCACACAGGCCTTGTTCAGATTCTGTTACAACATGAATAGCAAAGCATGTTACAATAATTCATGTTACAACGTGAATAGCAAAGCAAAACTTTAATAAGTAGAAGCTCTCTACATTTTTAATGTCATACTATTTTTTTCAGGTCTGTGTATTCTGCTGTCATTTACCTGGCATCCTTTGTATACTCCAGCATCACTGAATGGAGGTCCCCACAAGAATTTGCCTCACAGCCAACCACGATCTATAGCACAAATAAAATAAACTGCTACAACAAGTCAGGTAGACATTTCAAGTAATATATAACCAAGTTATGTTCTCCTTTTTTTTGTTTCTTTATTAGGTGCATGAGGGATTGTCAACTTAGAACTTGGGCAAAATCCATCAAAAGTGGATGGAAAACAAAAGACACAGTACTTCAGATACTGTTTTTACTTAAAGAATTTTACTTCCTTGCTACTGTTATTTTCTAACAGAATCCTAACACTTCATTTCTAAAGTCCAAATTAGATATCTAAACAAACATTTTTTCTGAAACAAAATATATGGTAGTTCCTTGGCATTTCCAAAGGTGAAGCACCTTTGAAATTTAAAATTCATCATGATAAGCATATGGACATAAACTTTAAATCAGTCCAATTTAGAAACAGAATTATTCTGAATATTTAAAAAATAGACATATTTGTTCCATATTACAGTTGAAAGATTACAGTACCCAGTGTACATTACTGATTAGATAATACAATGCTAAATTTCAAAACTAAATCGAAGCTGTGTTAGAGCTGAGTTCTTAGTTTAGAAATAAAATCTTTGCTGTGAGGGGTGAAGAAAACTGGGGAGAAGATCAGGAAAGAAAAATTCTTCAGTAAGAGCTTAGTAATATGAACTATTAAATGCTGATGGGTTATCCTAATTTTGGTCTTAAAATAGAGGAAAAAGATGATAGGCTGGGTAAAATAAGCATCTTGGAGGCAGTCTTGACATTTAGTAGTAAAAAACTTCAGAGACTCCTCTTGTATATAATTTTTTTGGCATGCTGAGTGGGGAAACAGTGCTTTAGGGATTATATTAGACAGTCAATATAAAATAGGCAGTGACGTTGAGAGAAGGTAAAAATATTGATCAGTGGAAGATGGTAAATTCTGGAACTATCTTGTTAAACAGAAGAGCAAGAAAAAATCATAATAAGAAAATGGATTAGTATTTTGATAACCCTACTTTCATGTTAGTTCCTAGTTTAAGACAGGGTACTTGGGGAACAGCCAAGAACATTTTTGGAAAACAACTACTTGTTGCCTTTGGCCCTGTGTAGAATTCTACCTTCAATCAAATTAAAATACTCAGAAATGTTTTTCTGATGGTTTAGGTCATTTGCCATGACACAAGGAAGTAGAAGGGGCACTTCTATTTGAGCACAATTGCATTTTCCATATGATGCTCTTCTCCAGCCTTCTCCCTTACTTTTTCTGTTCCTTCACAAATTAGGGGAAAATAACTTGCTCTGCATGGCATCTATTCTCACCTTAGAAAATAATTCCTACTGTATCTGATGATCAAGTAATTTCAGGAAAAAGGTATTAGACTTCCAATTCCTCTGACTAACCCCAATAGCATACAGGCAGTCAGAATATTTTGACATTTTACATTCATGCAGCCTTTTTGGTTCTCATTACCTACACTTCATATTTTCTGTTAATTTCTAGTAAAACGACACTATTAATTATTTATCCAATTGAGCATCCTAGTTGGAAGAACAATAATTTCTGGAGACACATTAGATGAATTTTCATTGTGTTCTTTACTTTGGAGAGAGAGAACATTTCTTACTTTAAACTGCATCATGTATCCTGGCTGTATAATGAGCTCCCTGGAGGACAGGATGTTGTGTGTTTTATCCTTTTTCTTATTTGGCCAGTAGAGATGGAATGATGGATTTCCACAGAACCCTGCAGTTCTGACTGCATTAGGGTAAAAGCTCCAATTTTCTTCATGAGAGGTGCCTTCTATTAAGATGAGTTAAATAAAATTACTGCATTGTCTTGGTAAACATCAAGGCTTAGAAATTAATCCACAGAATCACTTGACAAAGTACTTTAGTGATACGGACACTACATTTATGCTATCTGTAATGACACCCAGTAAGCTACAAAGAGAGAGACATAATAAAGATATTCATTGCCAGAGAGTTAATTAAAATGTTTAAATAACAGTATTTTTTAAAAATATGATGAGCATAATACCAGAAATGTAAATGAAATGAGTTAGACCGAAATAAAAATTTTTATGTGTACATACATGTGGACATACATCTGAAGATACATGTGTGTATATATATATATATATATATATATATATATATATATATACATACATATATATATATTTACACACTTATATTAATAACATATAAACAGCATTAGTCTACAAAATGAAAAATTTGCAGGGTTAAAATAGAAGAAAGTCTGCTTGCAAGCTCACAGGTCTCAGGTAACATAAGAACAGATAACGCCAGACAACAGGTGAGCTGTGGCAGCCTGTTTTACCATCATCAAAGGTATCCACCAGCTGGCTGGGGTTGATCTCTGCTCCCCCGATCAGGATGTTATCCAGAGCCCACTGTGCCCGCTCGGGGCCGGGCACCACGATGCCGCTGCTGAGCGTGAAAGGCTGCCACCAGCGCAGGCGCGTGGTGTTGGTCAGGGCGTGCTCGGGGAGGAGGATGTAGTCGTGCCTCACTGAGATGTACTTCTGGTAATCCATCTCGTGGAGCAAAGTCCAGGATATCCCTAGAATGAAAAGATGCAGGTTTAGTGATAAAACCAAGCATATGGTAGAATCTGCTGAAGGATTAAAGTAAGATAATCGAAATTAAAAAGTAATAGATATGGTCTTCTGATAGAGCTTAACTTCTAAGGTTAGTTGGCAATTGTTTCTCACTGCAAGAGTAATCTTGTAATTGTAAAAAGGAATAATCAACTTGGGTGGAAGCCACTGATTACTGAAATAAGGCAGTAAGATTATGGAAAACTTCAGAGCAATAGATGGGACTTTTAGATGGGGAAAAATCTTCACACAGACATAAATAGCTTTACAATTAAGAATTACCTTTTTATTTTGGATCTCTGACAACTTGTCAGGTATTCATGGTGGATGGATACAGAACCAGACTGTAGCTCAGCTATAAATACAGTATGTACTTGCCTCCATCAATGGAATAGTCTAGCAGCACTCCTTCCTTTCTGCAAGTTGGTCTGTGGCATGTTGTCATGTTGTTTTCACTCCCAATTCTTCCCCAGTACTGTAGAAACCTAAGAGTAAATGTATATGATCACATCTGTTAGACTTGCACAAATAGAGGTTGATTTCTGTTAACACACATGCTGAAATTGTTCCAAATGCCAGCATTTTAAAGCAAGGTACATTGATGCACAAGTACTACAAAGGTTTCCAAAAACATTGTCTAGTAATTTTCATGGGAACCTCATGGAATCCAACTAAGAACTGCCCCTGTGAGGGAATAAACCATTGCAAATGTACCAGACAGGGACAGACTGGATGGGAGCTACTTTGCTTAGAGTTCCCTGGGAATCCTGGTGGAATGGGAGATCACCATGTGTTAAGGTGCCCTTGAATCAATGAAGGAACAAAAAAGTTGATAAACTGAGGCAAGTTGGTGGAGGACACTTGTGTGGTAGGAACCAGAGCTCAGAGCCAGAGATCATACACTGAAGAAATAGGAAGTTCCAAATGGATTTCACAGGGAAAAAAAAAAAAAAAGAAAGAAAAAAAGAAAAATAATCACTCTGAGAGTAACTGAACACTAGTACAAGTGTTCCAGTACAGACAGACAGTAGGATCTCTGTTCTTGGAGGTTTTTAGAGATCCAATGGGACAAAGTCCTAGGCAAACTGCCCTGAATTCCATGTTTCCTGGCTTTGAGCATGAGGTGGGACTAGAGTCTCCCTGAGGCCCCTTCCTTCCTGTAATTAAGCAAAATTGCAAAATTTAAGAAGTCAGAGTGTGTGGCTTCATTAAAGCCATATGGTCAAGAGAAATGATGCTGAAGTTGTTGTCTGTCTCATGTCCTTAGCTTGTCTAAACTGACAGAGATCCATTGCACCCCTGATAAGTCATCCTTTCCAACATCATAGAAGTGGAATGGATCTTGTATGGGAACCCAAGAGAGAACAACCAGCAGAGGCTCTGCTCTGAACTCAGTGAGAGACACAGCTGGTGCCCCCAGCAGTGATGCCCTGCTGACTGGTGTCCTGCCTCTTTGCAGGCCAGAAGTTGCTGATTCCAGGACATTTCTGGACAAAGGACATGTCAGACCCTTTCCAGTGTGCTGGGCTGAGCCTTGCTCTCTGTGACTCCTCTGAAAGCATCAGTGCCTTGAGAATCACAATCCCAGCACCCTGGGAATCATCGTCTCCTCGGTGTCTGCCTCAGGTAGTGCTGTTCCTGTGGTGGCTTAGGAATTCCCTGAGCTACCAGCTATGCTCCCTGCTGCTCTGCCAGTGCATGACAGAGCTCCCCGTGACAATGACATGGAGCCATGACCTACTTTGCCCCCCGCAGGTCCAGATCTTGAGTGACAGCCTGCCTCACAGTTGCACCTCCAAAATACAGAGTCGTGTCTTCTGCGAGAATTCCACACTCGGTACAGGTATTTCCACCTTCTAAGGACATCCATAAATCTGGTTTAATTTCCTCATTGTCGAAGCGCTCTTTCAGGAAGGTCTGTAAATAAGGTATTTAAATGAAGGTAAGTAAGATTTTAAGTCTTTTTGACAACCACAGCTAGAACTGATCTAAACATGTTTGAAGGCTCAAGAACACTAAATTTTTCTCAGGGCAACAGAACATAATCACTTCTGGCTGAATAGTTAGCCACTTAAACTGAATTGGCTAAATTTGAAAATATATTAGGGCTTGATTTTAACATACTTGGGAGGTAATGCAGCAAATAAAAATTGGCATGTGCAAATGAGTGAGCATATTGGGTTTGTGTGGCAAGGTTTTGATGGTAGAGGGCAACAGTAGAGGACTTCTGTATGCATGGGAGAAAAAATATTCTATATCTTTCCTCAGCAAAACTAGGGATCCTGGCATTGAGTTAAACTCCCCTAAAATTGCTACCATTTTATCTTAAGTGTTCTTAAAGTGATGGATACCTTACTAATTAAAAATTGCAAACAGACAATGATATTTGTTCATATAATTAGTATTTCAGATGAAAACCAAAAGGTTATAATAATTCAAATTACATGACAACTGACAAGTTAGTTAGTTATTTTTAACTTTATATTAGCAATATCTAACTAGAGTCTACTTCATTGTTTCTGGATAAAATGAGTAACAGCCAAACAGCCACGTGAATTAATTTTCTAATTTTATGCCATTTTCCTTTACTCCCTACTTCAGTAAGCTCTTTCACACTAAAGACAACCTTTCCATTTTGTTCAAATACAACCGGGTGTGCAAGGGTGATTTACATTTTATAATGATGATTAAAAGATGAACAATGAACTTCATCACAGCTTTTTCAGGCTAATCGTTATTTTCAAAGCAACAAACCCATTCTTCAATAATGCAGTAATAGTTTTGTTACAAAAACTGATGAAAGGGCTGAAAAAGGATTTGACTGTCTTCAGGCTGACAGGAATCACAGCTAAACTTCCAGTGAGATAAATGTCTCCTCTCTCTCCTTCCCAGTCAAACACATGCCAAAATTCATTCTTTAAAACACGCAATAGAATTACCTTCAGTGTCTGGGTCAGGTAGCAGTTTGGACCCGAATACCCAGGATCACAGATGCATTGCTCATTCAGGCAGTCTCCATGACCTCTACAGTTTTCCAGACAACCAGGGCCCAGATAGAAATTATCAATGGCCCACTGCATATCTGAGTATTTCTGGTAGAACCGAAACCTCACGGGACTAGATATAAAGGAGTGAAGAAAACCATACATATGTATAAAACAATTTTGCTCAATTGAAAAAAGGTGATTAAACACAATATAATCATGACTGTACTAGCTTCTGAGCTTCCACAAGTAGTGGAAGTATCTGTTGAAATTTATTTTTTTACATATCCACAATGTAATGAACATGAATGCTGCTATTCTGAAATTTCCTTGAAAGAAAATGAATAGGAAGATGTCCTGTTGTGTCTCCAGGAAGGTACTCAATCCTAGATAAAATGAGTAGCAAATTCATACTTACTTGCCCACAAGGCTTTCAGGCAGTGTGTAAGTTACTCTTTTCCATCCTTTTGTGGGAAAGAAGACAGATGGCTGTGAGACACTCCCAGAACATTTTGGGTCAGCTGGTAAGCACTGAGGCACTAAGTAACTCCAGCTAACACCAAAGTCAGTGGAATACTGCACATGGACCTGATTTTGTGCAACTTTTTCTGAGGGTTTACATCCAACAGACACCTAATAAAGAAGAGACCATCAGTAATTAGAGTTAATTGTGGTGGGGGAATTTAAAAAAGTGTTTGAACCTGAAAACGGATGGCAGAATTTTGCTTGAAATGATGGCAATAACAGTGCCTGTATGGTACCAGTCACCTGCAGGTCTCTGATATTCTCAAGACTGAGAATAGGCACCATACTGTGAATTTTTTTTCCTCTAGATAGCTCACATTTCTGGATTTCCAGGTTTTGACACTCGTGCCTTAGACCCCAGTACCACAGAACAAATAAAGTTAATATTCCATCCCACGCAACCAGAGATTTGAATATTTCAGAGAAGGCCACAGATTAGGGAGACCATATTTATGGATGGATGTGCAAAGGGTTCTTGAAATTTCCATATATTGCTGGGTTATTTTCTTAATTTAGGTAAAGGGGTGTACAAAGGCCCGTTTGGGTTTTGTTCGATGTGAATGCATGACAACACAGGAGCAGAGTGAACTACTGTGGAGCTGCTTTTCCCTCACCAGCAGTTGTAACAAAATAGGCACCTGGCAGATGTGCAATATCCTTATTACATGATGTCCATAGAACTGCAGTGCTGGAATAGAAGAATGTGTCACCTTTGAGAACAGCCTGTGATATTAAAGCTGACCGACACAATGTAAGTGAGAAAAATGAGGATGGCCTAATAACCGTATTTTTCCCAGCAGGGAATGGCTCCTGTGTATGCCTGTACATCACCCTTCCACCTGAAAGATCTACTTACACCTGGAAGAAAATGTGGTTTTGAGTAAGTTTACTGCAGACAGATTTTACCTTGAACTGCATAATCCAGCCTTCTGTAGGAGTCAGGTCGTGGGTGACTGCATAGACCTCTCTGCCATCATGGCTCCCGCAGATCATGACACCATCAGGAGAATCACAAAATCTCTCAATTGAGCAATCGTCATGGAATAACCAGTGTTCATTCACTTGAAAATAAATGGCAATGTCAGTAATATTCAGTGACAATATAAATTAAATAGGGAGTAGTGTTAACCACAAAAAGTGATTCATAGCTTTATTTTTCAGCTTACAGGAGAATTATTTAGTATTGCTCCTGAGAATGTCAGTACCCTGTTTTTCCCATGTAAATATGTGTTACATTTATCACATTTATTGCTGAAAGCACCTCTTACTGCTCACTTACACAAGCATTACAGCATTATTTTTTAATATTAAAGAAGTAAGGATCTGAGACTTAAAATATGAACATCTATTGCACTGAATGTTTTGGGCGAGCCTTTTAATCGGTTTTGCCTACATGTCTGCACAAAGTGTACCCCAGCACTGGTAGCTGTTAAGCCTAATAAACATACAAAAATGAGTCTTCTACAAAATTTAGTTGTAAAATGTAACTTAAATTCCTTAAAGAATATTTTAATATGTTAGAAAATAGGAAATAGACACTCAGGATAAGAAATTTGCTTAGAATAACCTGTCACTTTTAAATTAATTTTTTTTTCTTTTAAAATAAATTAACCTTCTAGATGCAGTAAAAAAACTGCATTACATCTTTTCATTTTCAAAAGACAAGGCCTCTATAGCAATGGGATTTTCTG
Source organism: Taeniopygia guttata (assembly GCF_048771995.1). Classification (NCBI taxonomy): domain Eukaryota; kingdom Metazoa; phylum Chordata; class Aves; order Passeriformes; family Estrildidae; genus Taeniopygia; species Taeniopygia guttata. Next base: position 12,393,724 of record NC_133025.1, read on the forward strand.
TGATTGCCATCACAGTGAGACAAAGATCCAGAGGCTCAGCAAGACCTGCAAATCACTGCACTGGCTTCTTGCTCCTTAACTGAGCCGCAGTGGAAGCTTTACCCGTGGTTTTGTCCTCCACGGCCATGTCGAAGGCGATCCTGCCGGTGGGCCCCGCGTCGGCCGGGGCGCGCTCGTGCTGCGGCAGGGGAGCGCTGCTGAAGGTGTCGAGCATCACCGTCCTCTGGTCGGCCGAGCCCGAGATCAGCACGTTGTCGATGGCCCAGTCGTTCTGGTCCAGCCCGTCGTGCTTGGGCTGCCACCAGCGGAAACGTGTCCCGATGGCTTTGGCATCGTAGGGAAGGAGGATGTTCACAAAGCTGGAATAAAAGCTGGGAATTAGTTGTAGGAAAGCTGCAGGAAAAAGACACATTGCAACGCTCTGTGCTGGATGCTTTGACTAAGTCCATTCCAAATGTTTCCCAGAACACGTGGAATTTGGGAAAGAAGAAAAAGACCGGTCTAGCCTATATTCCTCTAGGAGATATTTCTGAAACAAAAATCTTTCTAATCACTCCCACTGTCATCCCTGGGACAGGGGCTTAGAGAGAGGTGGAAAGGGTCAGCACCCAGACTGTGGCATGGTTTGAACAACCTCACTTGCTCCAGGTGTCCTTATGGGACCGAATGCAATGGTCTGGACTAGCAGGGCCTTAATAACACCCTTATTAAGGGAAGTGTTAAGAAGGAGAGTGTACAAGTGAAATAAAGATTGCTTTTTTCAACCTGGAGCCATTCAGCAGATAGTAATGTTCCAGTATGATTTTATGTGTTCCATTGCAACAGTAGAAAATAGTACACTTAAATCTCATGTCCAATTAAAGTGCTAGTTATTTCTTGGTGTGCTCGAATAAAAACAAATAATGGGTCCTTCTCATCCCCATTTTCTGTGACTCTTTTAAATTGGTCAGTCAGAAAATGGTTGGCTCACGTATATGCATGATTTGAATCTCACAGACATCTGAAAGTAGGGCTTGAGTGTATCCATCCTTTTGATGGATAACTGCAGAAGCCTAGCCACACCATTTTATAACTAACTTATAAGAATCAGTGATTTTATGATCTTGCCAATAAAGAAATAGACTGCAAAGGTTAGCAGCTTTAAGAACAGGATGGACATCACTACAGTAGCTATTCAATTATCTTCCTGCAACCATTTACAAATCTACCAGACTGCTAGGCTTCTAGGTATTCTTGTATTTCTGGCCTAGCAGCTGCACAAATGTTGATGCTCTCAATACATGCCAAGGACATTAATAAACACCTGTAGGACTGTACAAGCTGAACTCATACATCCCAGCCTGACATCCAAATCACAGCACTATATATCCCACAGATTCTGGTGAAACATTCAAGAACACCTGACTTTAGCAGAGAAATTTACACAGGTAGAAAGAAGGTATCTACAAACCCAGGCTTGCTGAATTGATCATAGAAAATCTCCATTAAGAGGCTCCAGGTGATACCACCATTTACAGAATACTCCAGCAGCACTCCTTGGTTGCGGTTGTTAGGAGTTATCAGACATCCATACATGAAATAAAACTGGATGAATTCTGCACTGGTGAGGTTCAAATCCACTGTAACTAACATACGGCTGCAGCCCTTAAAAGCAATGAAAAAAGATGTTGACTGGTGTTGTCTGGCAAAAATTATGTTCATAAAAAGTGTTAGACTATGCAGTCACTATTAATGTGGATTCATATCGCAAAAATTTTAAAATTGTACAAAATTTTATGAATTATTTCAAAGGTAAAGCTACAAGTGAACAATGTATATAATTTTTTTTCCCTGAAGACATAATTTCAGTCATGTTTAATCTTAAAAATTTCTGTTGTGTATCTATATATGTTGCTACTTGTACCTTCAGTTTTACAATATTCATGTATTTGTATTCACCTTTCTTCTTAATACAAAAGTTGCAGAAATCCATGCCTCCATTGTAAATCGTGAAGTTCTCCATGCAGAATTAATGAATCACTGATTATGTGCTAATGATTCAACTTATACAAACCATCAAATGGCAAAGCAATTTTAGTATGTGTGTTTTCCACAATACCTTACATATTTCACATTGCTTAGTCTGTTAGCTGGTGTCTACTTAGTCTTACTGGAATGAAGTGGAAATGTAATGCTTCTGTTAGTTTATTTTAGAAAACTTTTGTCAGTTTGAACTTAGTTATAAATTTGACAGAAGACATCTACCAGCATAAATTTTACATGTTTCTAAACTAAAATACTATTTCATCATTTTTATAATCCTGAGGTTATCTGTTAGCAAACTATAGTTCAACAGCAGTCAGGGTTATATATCTACATATGTAGCTAACCTAGGAAATTTTACTGTGAGCTTACTCTGAAAACACCCACCTGTGAGACCTCTGAAGGATGAGGCTACACCTGGATGCAATGTGCTCTAGGGTGACCCTGCTTGAGCAGGGAGGTTGACCAGATTACCCACTGTGGCCCCTTCCAACCCAGCCCATTCTGTGTTTCTGTGGCTCTGTATTGTCAAGGACCATGTGCAAATTATACAAGTGCAAATAGCTAGTTATTAATTTACCTCTGGTCTGATTAGCAGCCACACCAAACTCCAGTCTGAAAGTTTCAAGTGCTATGAGGAGGGACTTAGGAGGAAAATTAGAAGTCTACGTTTTTATACTTGGCTTTAACCTACCAGCTCCACTTTCAAAGGGCTCTTTACAGCTCCTCTCAGGACCCACACACACTATAACTCTTTTTCCTGGCTGCAGCATATCAAGGAACACGGTATCAGCTTTCCTGGAGTGTTTCTGGCTGATCCTAGTCTGTAGGACCTATTTGACTTCAACCTTCAGCCAGGCAAAGGATCTAATTTTTAAAAATATTTTATATGTCTGATATGTTACGCTATTATTTTTTTAATGCTTTGCTATTTAACTTTTAAAATCAGTCCCACTTATAGGGTCAAATGGAGCGAGCTGGTCCCTGTGCTGGACACACACCCCGCTGAAGTGAAGAGCCATCCCAGAGGCGACAGCCCCGCAGACCGTGCTCAGCTTGCCCCCGTTCACTGTCAGCCAGTTCTGGTTCGAGGGGGAGCGGTTGAAGTTGTCCTTCAGCTGGGTGGGAAGGGGAGTCTCTGGCTCGTCGCAGTACAGCCCACCCCAGTGCTCGTCGCAGCTGCAGAGCAAAACAAATGCACAAATCAGCTGGCAAAGGCTCTGCATGCTACTAAGGTACCATCTTTTTCTGCAGAGAGGCATCATTTACTAGTGCACAACTGGCATGTGGGGGTTTTAAACATCTGGCGTTTTGGAGTTAATATGAAACAAAAATGACTTTTTTAAAGGCTTAGTACTGTGTATCATTCAAGCTTCTCATACAGGGTACACTCCCAAACACGGTAAAAGCAGTGAAACACATTGTGCTTGGATAAATAAACCAAGAGAATGTGCCAAGCCTAAAAATGTCCCACTGATGTTAAAGTTCAAGTTTCTGTAAAATTTTAGGAGATGGGTGTTTTCTTATCTTTATATAGTTCTCTTTTTTTTTTGGTTTTTTTTCCCCACTCTGAAAAACATTCTTGTAATGTGTCAAAGACTGGATAACAGCTTGGAACTGTGTTCTGCTACAAAGAGATTTCACCAGGGATATTGTGTCTTGGTACTGCAGTGTTGTCAGGATAGAGGAGAACACAATAATATGTCTATTCTATGCAGTGAAATATATTTCTAAAAAATACAGTCACAGTGTAATTATACAACCATTCTCCCATTTCTGCTGCCATTTGTGGCTGGAAAAAAAGCAATACATCCATCTGGAAGGTATTTCTCTGTTGCCAAGATAGGCAAATCTGGGGGTTGTTGTTTGCTAGCTTTGCAGGACTCTGTGTGGATTGTTATGCAAACAGTTTGAGGATCAAGCCAGTCTGCCTCTCCTGGCAAACCCTACCATGGAGCAGAGTCACCAGACCATCAAGATACCACCAGTCAAAAAACAAATTCTGGCTTTGTGAAGAACTGGCATACATCTTGCTTAGTTGGATATGTCCCACCTCCAGCCCAGGTTCTCTGCACTCAGGACCAGGTTAAGAGCACTGGGACATGGTATGAAATCCCTTGGGAATAAGGAGAACATATTCTGGGAAGCTCTAGACTGTATGTCCCAAGAGGGCTAGGCAAACTCAAGGGGTACCCTTTCCCTACCTGGTGGGAGGGGAATTGATGCAGCAGAGGCAAAAGCAGAGGTGCTGCATTGCCACTGAGGAAAAGACCGTCTGCTTTGGCCATGGAGCATGAACAGTCAGAGGTCTGGCAGGGCCAACCCCTGCAGTTCCCCTTCCACTTGTTGCTTCTATTCCAAGTGGACCCAGTGCCCTGATCAGTTTTAACAGCAAAATCCACCTTCCTTTGTAGAATTGTATCACAGTTTTCCCTGCAAATTCATCAGAATGACAGAGGGGGAGTGAAATGCTACAACCCTGGGCAGGACAGGGAACAGATGGCACTCACACACAGTTGTCTTGTGTACACTTCCCATGGCCACTGCACATGTCTATGCAGCCATCCCCGATGTAGACATTATCGATTGCCCACGTTTGCTGCTTGTCAAAAGGAGCAGGCTGGTGCCAGCGGAAACGAGTTGCTTGAGACCTTGGGAGAGAAAGAAAAACAATTCTGTATATTCTAGCTAAAGTAATCTTTATTTTGATTGAAAGGAAATGTTAGTTTTGAGGCTAGCCTGCTCTTGGAAGATTTGTTTGCTACCAGCATGACCCAGGGCTGGTTTCTGACAATGACAACATCCCTCCAAGGAAAGCGTGTCCAGATTTTGAGAACAGAAAAAAACATGGGTGCTTGGTATCAAGCTGAGAGTGTGGAAGGTAGGAAATGGATCACTGGTGAAAGCAAAGCAAGCGGGCCATGGTCGGTGCAGTGGAGAGGAGGGTAGGAAGAAGGTGATATTTCCAAGTTGGAAGCTCAGGCCAGTCATAACCATGTCCCAGCACAGATACAATCCTGAGGGACAGCTAGGAGCAGCATCAAGCCAGAATAATCCAAACCCTCCAAGTTTCATCCTGAGCCAGTCAATAAGCCCCAGCCAACCAATTTACCTGACTTTTTCCTCTATGAACTCTCCCAATCACTCTTAGGTTCAGAGCAGTTCTAGGGAGTGGGTTTGGTGAGAAGGCCCATGCAGGGCTTGTAGCATGACCCTGGCTTTGCAGTTTCTTCCTTCCCCTCCACCCAGGGCTTGGCTGGAAATGCTAAGAAATTATCTGTAGTGTGATCCTGGGTCTACTGAGTAAATTATACTAATTTGTTGATTAAATTTGGCTTAGCTACCTATATGTGAATTGTTTCAGCTCCCAAGATAGATGATGAAAATCTATCCAAAAGAGTCAGGGGACACCAAATAGTTATTCAGCTCATGCAGGTGTAGACTGTAAGTCAAGAGCTGTGAGTAGATTAATTTCTGTAATTGTGAATTCAAGCTAATCTCTTTTTTGTGATGCAGCACTAGATGGCAGCATTGAACTTTTTGTAGTCTATTTTCTTTTGAATCTCAAAGAGAAATCACAATTATTATAAAAATAAAATTAAAAAAAAAAAAAAACACCAAACTAAACTAAACTAAAAAACCAACTCAAAAAACCCCCAGCAAAACCCCCAAAAACTATTCAGCCTAAAAATGGACCTCATATGTTAAGGTCATTATTTTCCCATGAATTATTTCTTTATGAAAATGCTGTATGAGCTGAATAAATAACTTGTTTATCCAGAGAGAAATCTACTGCTCTGAGCTCATCTCAGCCGTTCACTAAGCAGCATTTTAAAAAATACACGTAAAAATTGTGAGGAAGTCCTTTCAGAATAAAGACAAGCACCTATATCTTACACTGCCTGCTTTGGCTAGGCACATCACTAACAATTCATGAAGCTGATGCTCCTGTGGGAAGCTTTGTATTTGGATTTGCCTTTTAAAATCAGCTCCAAGTTAAAAGTAAGTGTCCATTGCCCACTCGAGACCAGCGGTGAGGTAGCACTCTGGAGTGCAGAAGCCCTAAGAGGCTGCACAGACAAGGGTGGTGAGCAGCAGGCCAAGCTACTGACTACACAGCCTGCATGTGCCTAAAACATACAGGCATAAACAATTGGAGACACACACCCGCTATTACACAGCTTGAAATAATAAAGCAGCATAAAAATTATATTGCATCTAGACTAAAAGGCCCGTTAGCTGCACTGTTCTTATCCTAAAGCTCAAGGTCTCTCTTGCTTATGAAAAAAGGTTGTAATAACCTCTCTCATGGAATGCCTGTTTTAATAACTTTGGGAAATGGTATTACTTGAGCCAAAAAAAACAATTATGGGATTGGACAGAAGTGCAATTTTTGCCTCAGTAGGGCATCAGACTTCTTGTGACATACACTGTTCAAGATACTCTTCAGTCTTAAAATCACCGTTATTTATAAACCTGAATTTATCTCAGGTGGTAGCTTCCTTTCAGGTCCAAATTCAATTGGTTTGGAACATCAATCCCAGCCTTGACTCATCCCATTCAACCCCAGAAAGACTACTCTGAACACAAATTTACAGTCTTTACACAAGAACTGACAGGGTAATGGATTTTTACAGACGTATGTAGCAAAGCCACACAAAAGAGGAAGCACAGAAAATTCATGCTGGGAAGAAGTCCTAAAAAAAGTGCTATTACTTGATGTAACAGCACCAAAGAGAGAGAAGAGTCCAGATGCCCCAAATGATTAGTAACAGAACATGGACTTTTTCATTACTAATGTCAAAACGTGTAACAACTGCATAGGCCCTTCCAGTACAATTAGTAAAAAATAAAGGCCTCTGTTTCCACACTTGTATGTGCCTTTGGTGGTGTTTTCCATGACAACCATCTCAAGGCTCTGCCTGTGCTTTGATACTTCTGAGCCAGCAGTTAGCTCAGCCTATGTCTATGTGAGGACATAAGGCTCAGCAGGAGGAGCAAAGCTGTGGAGTCAAATAGTGCTGAGATCCTGATGCCCTTGCTACCTGTGTTTGCAATTTCTATAGGAGAGAGCTTCATTTACTTATACTTATTTGTTGCTATTTACATGGACAAAACAAAAAGGACAAGGTACAGTTGCTTAAACTCCATAGTGCATCATGGCATTATAAATGCCTAGTTATGCTTTTAGATTTATTCTGCAGAAAACCAGAGGGAGTTACCTAGTATAGGGAGGCAGAGGCAAAGTAACCCGGGTCCACTTGTTGAAAGTGTCTGAAATGAGAATCCTCTGGAGATGGTACTTGTTGCATTCCACATTAGTGGGAAGACAGTCTTTCAAAATTGGGTGCCAGGTCAGCCCAAGGTCCACCGAATATTCCAGTTCAATAGCTAAGGGTGAAAAAGTGGTTAGTTACTTAATTTAGAGACCTATATCCATAGGCCTATAATAAAGTGCAAGCCCCAGACAATATCACAAGTCTGACCTGACAAAATAACCACCCAGAACATTTCAAACCCTTGTGTCAGAAGCACAAAGCTACCTCCTTTGGTGGCAGTGTGGGAGGGTGTGTTACATGTTGCTGAACAGGTACAGCTCAGATGGAGTCTGTAGCACATCTCTGCATCTGCCACTTAACTCAAGGGACCACAGATGAAAAGACAGAGCCAACATTAAGCTGCCAGGATTAAGTCAAGACAATGTCTGTAGCTGAAGCATGCAAGAAAATGATGTGACAGCACCATGACCACCAAACTTTGTTTTTCAGGCTTGAAGAGTGAGATTCAGCTGGATGTGATTGCTGTGTAAAGCAGAGCAACACTCAAATTCAAACTTTTGGCTGTCACAAGATGGCTTAGTCAGCCTTCCACCCTTCCTGCAGACCAGCTCATTTAATTCAGCACAATTTTAATTTGAGTTTGTTAGTCAGTGAGCTTGTTTCCATTCAAACACAGTCTAGCCACATTAAACTAATGTATTCATTTCTCAGCGAAAATCAGCAATTTCATTGTTTTGATGTTTATGGCTTATAAGCTTTTATTACAAAAATTAAAGGTTAGTCAAGCTCACTAAATACTTCAAGTCAAACTTCCATGCAGCCATGAAAATGTAAATAATAATAGGTGCAGAACTGGTACTTGAAGTAAATGTTCCAGCTGCCAGGTATTCTGGCTGAGCTGACTGCATAAAACATGGAACGTGGTTGCAGTGATAGAGGTGATAAATGTGTGATCTTCTTTTGGTTACTAACAGACTCATTTCTTCTACCCTCATGCACAAGGAATGACCCTTAATGACTCAATCAGTCCTGCTTGATGTTTCAGCACAGAAGACAGTGCTGTAGAAAGGACAAGTAGACACAAACAAGGGTAAGTGAGTTTTTAGTGTTAAATTTCCCTCACCAAAAGAAATGCTTTCTCATCATGACTGGAAGCATGATTAGGTAGTGTCCTGCCCAATTTAATATAAAGTTAAGATAATGATAAGGGTTGTAGACAGAGAAACAAACAAATCCCCCCAACAAAATAAGGATCTATTTCTTTGCCAGTATACGGCTCAGTCACCAAAATACTTCTAAACTTAGCAGAGATGATCTCAGGATACCACAGTATTCTTAATAACAAAAGAAAGAAAAATTTTTAAGCATGTGAGTAGCTTCAGATTAGCAAAATTAGAAAAGCTAAATCTGGGACTTCATCTAAAACCTTTTTCCATTTTTATACATACCACATGATACAATGTATTGTATTCTTGTCCTCATTAAAAATATCTATACCTCAAAACCCTACTAAGAGGATGTGTAAAGCAAGCATTAAAAAGCTTGTTTTTAAGAAAAAGCTATTTATTGTGTGCTATAAAATTCACATAATGAACCAAATTTTAATTTCCATATGATGTTTATTGAGTACAGAGCATGTTTTTATTAATTTATGTATACATGTGTATATACATATGTAAAAGCTGACTCTGCACTCAATATACATCATATGAAAAAAGAAACCTAGGTAATTAAAAATTGCATCATTATGTATATGTAAATGGATATATACACATGTGCATAATATGTATGCACACATTCATACATGGAAACATATAGGTCTATACATATTTATTATTTTATATGGACAATATAAATGTTTGCAGTTGATGCTGCCTTAGCAAGTGTCAGATTTGTGTTGATATAAATGATTTCTTAGGTATATGGGTACAAGTGAGATCAGAACTGAGACTACACTGAAAATGCAAAACCACAAAGCAAGAAACATGCTGAACACCCAGCTGCTTATTATTACACCACCACCCCAAGCAGTGGACATTATCTACTAAATAGATTTGAATAAGGCAGCTGTTGGTCTTTTTCTGAGATGGATTGAACTGCAACTTAGATGCTCACAGGGAATAATTTACTTCCGTTTATTTTAGGCTTCAGATACCTGGATTAAAAAAGATGATGTTACAGTTTCTAACAGAAACACACAGCTTTCTTTTGTTTCTAAGTTCTTGTTATGATGAATAATGTAACCAGAAAACAAGTGAACTTTCCTCTGCAGTGGAGGAAGAGGAATGGCAGGGATTACTAAGAAGTCATTACCATAACAGGAATCTGTGACAGAGCAGGAAGCTGCAAAATCTATTTGCAAGAAGGAGTCTTCATTGACAACGATGTCAGTGGTGACGACGTAGCGGGTGCTGGCTTTCTCAATGAACACCAGAGCATCCCCAGCAGAGCCACAGACCGGCATCTTTGTTCCACCAGGGTGGAGCAGCCACTTCCTACTATCCAGGGTGGTGAAATCATCTTCCAATATTGTATTGCCAGAGATATTTCCTCCAATAAGAATCTGAAACATTAGGAAAGAAATTGTTTCTGATAAGGAAAAATGTCTATAAGTCTTCACAAACATACAAGTTACTCAGCAACCTGAGGGAGGAAGAGATGTACCAGACTATGTGTATTTATTCTGCTGGTCCAAAATTGACATCATTACTTAGTAGAGAATTTTGTCCATGTGAAAGGGGAGTATCTCTTTCCTGTAGAGGAAAGAGATTGGCTCAGTTGTACAAATCTAAAATTCAGGGAGGCGACCTCCAATCTCAATGAAGTAAAACTGCTCACCAAAAAAGTGTTAGCAGAAACAAACTGATTGCACTTTCCTAGTGATTGTTCAGCTCTTCTATTATCTGGTGCACTGCTATCACATCGTGTCAGCTGATAGAAGTGGGGAAATAGCATCTGTTTTTTCATTGACTATAAAACATCATAATTTTACTATTCAACAGCAAGCAAGGTAGAACTATTTTTCATTTGTTATTCTGAATTCAGTTTCTGATTGTTCTGAAAAAATATAACTACATTCCATGAAGAATTGAAACAATGAGTAAATTTTAATTTCTAAACAGAGGGATGGGAAGTAAAATTTTGTAACCACAACATTAAAATGGCTGGTTAGGTTTCTCCTAACAATCTGAACTAACTTCTTTAAAAAAAAGTAATAAATATGAAAGCAAATTTTACTTGGACAACCCAATGACACTACTTAGAGCATAGTAATTTTAGAGATAAATCATTTGTGATCTATACCAAGTCATACAAAGTAATATAATAATCTTTATAGCAGAAAATCCCAAATATGAAACTTTATTTTCATAAAATTGACATTGATATTCACAAGATTGATATTTCCCAATAGTCTTTTTCTATTACATTATACCAAGTCAATTACATATTTGGAAACATTTTAAATGAAGGTTTTTGAAGTTTGAAAACAGACTTGCATTTTGTGTGGTAACACCTCCTGCAATGTGAAGCCGAGGCTCTACACATGTGTAAAAGAATTTCCTAGAATCAAAATGGGCAATCAGTGCCCCTGAGTTCATCAAACAGTAATTGCACTCCAAATACCTTTTTAATAAGCATTTTTCATTGTCTCAGTGAAATGATACATGCCAAAAAAAGAGAAACATTAAGGCTGAATCCAGTCTAAGATTGTGTTAAAAGAAGAATTCCTCACCTGGTCAATCACCCAGGGACTGTAGAAATGCCCATTCTCGGATGGTTGCCACCAGCGAAGCCGCGTGGAGCTCGAACGGGCCTTCAAGGGAATTTCCAGGGCAATGTATCGTCCCACGTTGCTGGAGTTACTGAAGAGGAACTCCTGGAGAAGGCTCCACGTGAGGCCCCCGTTGAGTGAATACTGCAGCAGCACAGGCTGGCTCCTGGGGTCAGGTACCCCCTTGCCACATCCCAGTCTCATGAAGAACTGCACAAATCTAACAGGAAAAATCTTTCCACTTACCAGAAAGATCTATTTTCTACAACATCCTACACTGCTAGCCAGAGAGCCTTGGAGTTTTTCTCTTGACTAGCCCTGTTTTCTAGCTGTAAGAGCCATCTTTAGGAGATCTTATGATTTTCTTTCCAAATCTTATAACTAGACAGACAGGTGGTATGACAAAAATTCATTTTGCCTGTGTGGTAGTTTGCCAGGCATAAGAGGCTGAACAAAGCTGGTCATTTATGTTTTCAGCTTTTGTCTGCATAGCAGATGGTGTTGCAAGTATCAGAAACATAATCCTGCGTGAAATTTTTATCCCTGTATCCCATGAGTACAGATTTTAGTGGCAGAAAAGCAACTGTGCTCTAAGTAGATCATAATTTGCTACGAATTTGCTGAAATGCTTAAATTCAAAATAAGCATCCCAGTTTTCCATTGGCATAAACCAGAGAAAATCTGGACGGGAGAACAAAGCACATTTCACTTTCAGGGATCATCTTGTCCATTTTGTCAGCCTGGGAAATTTGTCTAAATTACACCGTTTAAATGTGCCGGCTTCCCTGAAGCCAGCGCAAGCCACCCAGGGACACCAGTGCTTTCATCCCCCAGTTAATTGGCTTCTCCAAAGCTGCACAATAGACTTGTATCAAACTGAGAAATCCTCCCCGTCAGCCGATGCTCATAAATAGCTCCACTTTGCACTTCGAGTGGAGGGAACCGCGCTGTAATGATATTTACTTACTGGACTTGCAGGGATATTATAAGTATTAATTCATGTTTGCACAGCTTTAGAGTGTTTTTTTCTGTTCTAATTAGTGCTGCATTAGTGCTGCCTGGCTCACGGTTAAATGAAATGATGCAAAAGAAGTTTTATATCAAAAATCTTGTTCTGGTTTGATCTGCAGGTAGATCTGTTGGGAGTGGAGGCTGCAGAGATGCTGGGCAGACAAAGCTCCAATAAAATGCCAGACTTACAAGTAAATTAATTCTAGTCCTCACTGCGACTCAGTTTCTCTTGCTACTTGATATATCTGCTTTTGCTATAGATTATATTCACCTCCATGTCCCAGACATAACATATTGCTTGTGCAGTAAAGGAGCACTGGGTACCCTCATGGATCAACATATCAAATGTAATGGATTTGCTTCACTGCTGGGAAGTCTTTCTGCCTCCTCAGATTTACTCCAACATTCGCCACATAATTCAAATGAAATAAACCCAGGTGACCCTGTCTCTATTGCATCTGATTTCCTTGCATTGCTAGTCTTACATTTCAGATTTTACTAATGTAGTAATAACCCACCCAAATAATTGTAGCAATGTCTAACAGATAAAAAAAAAGTTAAATATCTCTCTTCTTACCCCAAAGATATTTTGCAAAGGCTTTACCTATTTTGTAATGGAAAAGCAAAGTGTTTTCTGTAAATCTAGTAACACTCAAATGTATGGATGTTCTTCTAGTAATTCAGAATCGAAAGGGATTTGATCAGCTGTGATACCTATAATATTCTCTCTATTTCATGTGATGCAGTTTCAGCTACCAGTATCACCATGATGGTGATACACCATCCCCGTGTTAAATTTTTTATGACACAGATGTGATGGCAGTGGATTGCAGAGTCCACTTGATTTGTATCCCCAGGTGCTGAGTGTGGCTTGCAGCACTGACAGACATAGCTGCTTGCCTGTGCTTTTCAGGGGATCTCTTCATAAGTAAAGGGAAATTTTTAATGTGACTACTGAGTCTAGCACCCTTAAAAAATAGTTGCTGTCATCATTCCTGGCATAAATTGAAACTTCTCCCCAAGTCCTGTGCAGAACTTGGCACATCTGTGTCACAGACAGATCTGGTGTGCTTTGCAGGTGGTTTATAAAGTCAGTCTGCAAATGCAGAAAATCCCACTGAAATTATTCAGGTTGCAAAACAGCATCTCCCAGCAATGCCACTGCAGTGTGCCTTGCTGTTCAGAAGAGAACATTCAGTTATTTGGTGATAACGTTGTTTTTCATAATCATATATGCAAAAAATTGAGTGTTCAGCTTTGTTTTCCTAAGACAGAAGTAATTTATCTCCATATAACACCTTGAGGTCAATATTTGCAAATCCAGCTACAGACCATCATGGAGAAGAGATAAATAAACTATAGTTCTTTGAACATGAGCAAGAAAACAAAATTCAGTTCAATTATGGAGTAACTTTTGTATCTTTTGTTAAATAATTTCTAATTTCAGAGTCGTCCAGGAATCAAATTAGTGCCGAGTACTGGGACTTGTTTTCATCAAGTTCTGAAAAAAGTTTGCTGTGAGGAATCTTACAAATTACAGGGGTTTTTAGTATTACACATCAATGAGGTTTAACTAAGTCCTGATCTAAAAACTACATTGGTTAGATATTAGGCCTTTCTACTGACCATGAGTCTTTACAATGAGACCATTATTTAAAGCTTCCATACCAATGAAGACAGGTAAAAAGTAGATAAAATGCCTGTTAAAATGTTTCCCACAGAACATCAGAAAGGAGTAGGGTGTTTATAAGAGATCAGTGAAAGAAGTCTTGTAGAAAATGCAATCTCTTCAAAGTAATAATACAAGAATATCAGCCAAAATGCAGAATAAATTAGAAAACAATGCCTATTTGTTAGCATGCTTACAATTGGGATGGAGTTTAATTAATATTTTTAATATTTTAATGTAAATTTTTTTAATGTGGCTTGCTTAGCATGTCTCACTTATCACATGTCTTCTCTGCAGGCTGTAAAGACACAACATAAACTGTAAATACACTAAAATATTTGGTTTTCAATAGTTGGTGACAGCTTGATGGGAATTTCTCAGTGAATTATTTGAAACAAATGTGCACAATAAGAAAAAAACAAGCTTCAGAAATGCAAGAATTATGAGATGACAAATGTAAAAGTTATACTTTCACCAGATACTCCTCTTTCATCAATGGCTCATAATACACGACTGTGCAAGAAAAGCAGAGCATTTCTCATGTTAATGATTTAGGAAACGAAAGCTTGCATGAACTACTGAAGCTGTGGCATCAGTTTCTGGAATCCTTATTTAAGGGGAAAAAAGCAACATTTAAATGGTTAATGCAATTAAAGTTCAATTTGAATTTAATTTATCATGGTGACAGTGGTTAAAATGGAGCATTTGCTGGTGTGAGGACCACAGAATATGTCAGCTTGCATTTTCTAGAGAAATATCACATATGTATTGTTCTTCAGTATGGCATTTCCTCAATGAAATCCTGAAAGAACTTTTGAAAGAGTGTTACCTGGCTTGTGACAAATCTAGATCTCGAGTCATCAGCATACGTAAACCTTCTTCGTTAAAGAAGAGGTTGTTTCCTCCAGACATGATACCACATTTCCTTGATGGCTTTCCACCACTCACAAGGAGGAATCTATCCGACTCCAGCTGACCTGAATACACAGTGAATACATATTTATGATTTACTCTGAAGTGCTCCTGCTGCAAGAGCGCTACTTCTAGAGGAAGAGAGATAAATTAAAAATCACACGCTGACTGAGAAGTATTCAGTGTTTCCAGTGCCATGTATTCTAGAAAGCTGAATACACACAAATCAAAACAAAATAAGCCCAGAAGTAGGAGATCTGTGATCTTTGTTTCCAGTTATTCACAAGATTTTCCACCTTTCATCATTTATCTTAAGGTAACAACAAAGTACTCAGGTCTATAAAGAAACTTTGGGTTCCAAGTGGTAGCATGCAAGCAAGGGATGGCAAAACTGAACATGAGCAGCAGCATCTATGAAGGGATAAGTTTGGTTCATAGGTGCTGCTTTATAAAACATGCTCCTCTTGCCATGCTTGCTAGCAGGGGAAGCCTCAAAGGGATTTTAGAGTTGCGTGCATGGATGCTGTGTGCACCCAGGCACGCGTGAGGCTTTGAGTTCCCCCCTGCCTTCCCTCTCTTGGGGTCTGCTGTGGCTGCTGAGCACTGGCTCCTACTACTGAGACATTTGGTCTGCTCTGAAACCTTGTTTGCTTTAGTAAGGAGAGTCAGATTTCCCTTGTAGTGAGAAATGACATGACCTTAAAGTCCTCTGCTGTTTGCCTCCCTTGCAAATGCTCTGTCTGCGCTAAAGCCAAACTACCATCAAAACACAATTTGCTTCCAAGATTATTTTCTACATGTGGAGTTTGAGGAAGTTCTGTTTCAATGAAGATTTTGTAATCCAGCATTAACAGTGCATCAGGCATTCACAAACCACACTCACAAACGGCATCTGAACGACTGGGTTCATGGGTTCCCCATGGCATAAATTCTAATCAGAAGCATGCAGGGGTCAGGAAGGCTTTGCTTGAATCCTGGGCTGCACTAAGATGGACAAGCAGTATTCAGATGCCCCCTCCCAAAAGAGATACCTTCAAAGTCATCCTTGAGGAAGTCAGAGTTCTTGGTGCTTATTTTGCAGGTTGGCCCCGAGTAGCCGGGGTCGCAGATGCACTTGGTGCCGTTGATGCAGCTGCCGTGCCCGTTGCACATCTCCTCGCACTGGGGGCCAATGTACACGTTGTCAATGGCCCAGGTCACAGGCTGGGATCCAGCAGGGTAAAATCCTTGGTACCACCTGAACCTCGCCAACCTGAAAATGGCATGAAGTGTACTTATTTTAAATAATAGTTCCATCTTTTCTTTGTATTCCATGCATATATCATATGCACATATATATTATTCTTTCTGTTGGACCTGGTTTGATAAATAGATTAATTCTAGAAACTGACTGCTAAATCTCATTCCTTCAGTACCTCATGCATCTTTATGTTGATGTTCAACCCAAGTACTGGTAGAAATAAAAATAACACTATTCATTAGCTGTAATCTCAAAACTGAATGACAGATATGATTTTCAAAATTTAAAATCCAGCTACTCTTAACTCTATAATTCATGGGGAAGATGAATGGCCATGGTCTGGTGGATTCCCTTCTGCTTTGGTGTACAGTGTATGGGTCAGACCTGGCCACTTTCACCCTCTACTGGAGAGTGAGATTCTAATTCATACTTCCATTGTGCCCCCAGGGAGACCACCTGTAGGGGCGGAGTGGTAGGATCTCACCCTCAATTACCCAGGAAGAAAACATGATCTGTCATGTCACCAGGTAATCAGCTTGCTTTCAGGCAGCTTAATCTTAAACCAGGCTGATATTGCAAGTTGTTAATTTAAACTGTATTCTCCTTTGGGTGCTGTCCTGTCATTTTTAATTCATCTCCTAAGTGCTACTTGCATCAACGCTGCATATGAAAAGGAACCAACTGGGGAAGGAGGGAAAACAAATTGAGATGAGGAAAATACTTGAGAGACTAATTTTATTCCCAGTTGAGAAAATGTTTTAAGGGAGGAAGGAAACCAGAAGATTGAGAAGGGAGAAGCACTTAATTGCCTTGTGTGTTTAATGTTCTTATTAAAGAGATCTAAATTCAGCAGGCAAATCAATTCCGTAGGAAATTGTAGCTGACAAATTCTTTCCCTGGATTTGCTAAAAAGAAATTTTTATGAGGGGATTTAGGTGACAACCAAAAATTGATGGGTGGGGACACTACTAAGTGTCACAAGAAAGATGCCCAAGAACCAGAGCTCTGCTGGAAGTTAAAATCATTGACTTTAATATGCCCTGAGGGGAAAACCATATATGTGAGGCTGGAGGTGTCGTAAGCTCCCCTTGAGAGTAGACCTCTGCCTCACAGGCTGGATTTTCTTCCTGCGACAAGTCAGCTCCTTCTCTCAGGGTCACTCCTGGCAAGGGTGAAACATGACTTTCCTCTGGAGCAGAGAGTGAACCACTGCTTATTTGGGGTTTCTTCTCTGGCTCAACAGGCCCTGGACCTTTCCTTCAGGACATAACTGGAATACTAATTATTACCTACAGCTGTCTGCTGAGAACATATATTCATTTCTAAAATTACATATGTAGTGGAAATAACTTAAAATGTCTTCATCCTCAGTTAAACTATAACCATTTGGCACTTGGGGGATGAAAAGGCTAGGGGATTTTTTTAGAATTGCACAAGGAGAAAGGTTTGGATTTTTTTCTTGTTATTGCAGTGGATTCTGGTGGAGAAATCCCCCTTCAGCCCTCTGGCCCAAAGATTTAATGCACACTACTCTGCACTGCTGGGCTTGGCTGGCTGTCAGCAATGGGCTTCTGGCCTGGTATCCTGGGGAAGGAATAGGAGGGAAGGTAGAAAAACAGGATAGAAGCACTCAGGAGCAGAGGACTAAATCAAAATCCTGGAAGGTTTAAACGAGTTAGGAGTCTGCACAGCCAAAATTTTTATTTGGAGGGATGCACTGATGGCTGCCTAAAGGGTAAAATAATTCTTTTGCACAAACCCAGGAAGTACCAGTGAGCTGCTGAAAGAGATGGCTACCTATTTCATGCTTGAAATGTTAACTGTCATAAACCAGAAAACTCAAGTTTAAAATTTAAACATCTCATTAAATTATTAAACAATCAGTCTTTCCAAACTTGATTCTTATTTCTTATATACGCCTTTTCATACTTTCAGAGGCACATATGGGGTCATTTTTTTAGTGAAGGACCCATTGACTGTAGTAGTTTCGTAAATACTCAGTCTCATAGCTGCGTAGAGTCATGAAGTCTCATAGTTCCACAGCTCATTTTCATTCATACATGCTACAGTTTAATCATTAATGGTATGAGCTTTTACATAAAGTGAATTGATGCTAGATGACAGTTATTTCTGAAAAAGTAAAGAGTAGTGTTTTTACTTTGAAAAGTTACATATTACTATGCCTGCTAGCACATATTTTCTATGCTGTGTTGTCACCCAGTCTGATTGACTGAGTATTTAGATCAGACCATTTCTTCATATTGAAATGGAATCAAGCTTACACTAGCTCACATTTTACTGCATTTTCTTATGAAGCTCAAATTTCATGCAAGCACATCATCAGTAAATTCAAATGGCTGATGCAGTTCTGCAAAGAACACTCAGCACAACAAGAACAGTTTTGCATTAATTTCAACAAGCAACTCCCTTCTCTTAAATTATCACTAATTAAATATATAGGTAATAGGAAATTGCCTGTGGTTATTCTACATCAGCATTAGGCACAATATGATCTGGGCAGTCACCTGAACACTAACTAACATTTAGGGCAAGAAGCGGAGAAAAATTGGTCATTTGGTCTACTCTAATGCTGCAGTTTTTATGCACCACCTTTGTGCTGGGTGAAAAATCAGAAATAAAAGCAAAGCAACAAGCAGCTGGATAGGAACAGGAGCTGGACACTTACCCACACAGGTGCAGTTTTCCAAAGTGAATGACCTCCCTCCTCCAGCCCTGAGTAGTGCCTGCGTAGTAAGTGCTACTTGGGTGATGCTCAGTGGAGCAGAGGGAGCTGAGGTGGCTGCTGCTGCTGTAGCACAAGGGGAGCAGCAGGTGCCAGGTGGCCCCCAGGTCTCGTGAGAACTCCAACTTCACTGGGTCAGCAGAGGAGCTGTCAGTGGTGCAGCCAATATTGATCTGGGGGCCAAGGCATCAAACACAGAAGGTGACACAGGGCAGATTGTGGGACTCCCAATCATTCTTCACCTTAGGCAGTCTTCCCCATTTGGTATTGTATTTGTTTAGTCCAGGAAAATGGTGATTTGGGAATCCATTTAACAACAGGGTCAATGCACTCAGGACATGCTCATGAACAGGAACTTTTGCACATTGCTCTCCTGTCCCTGAGTATATCACACTATGGATTATGATAAAATGAATGTGATAAGAAATTCCCAACAACTTCTACCTAGAGAAAACTGTGAAGTTAATTGGGCTGATCCAAAAGGAGAGCTGCTAACACTTCTGGAGTAAATGCACCAGCTCTTGCAGGTACTACCTGTGGCAGGTACTGAAGTAATCACAGCATCAAGAAAATATACATTATTAAAAGCAGAAATATTAAAACAGAAAGTGCAAACATTAACTTTTTGTTAATGCTGGGCTGTTAATTGCTGAGCTGCACTATGATCCTATTTTATGTTACATATTAAAAAACAAAGCTTATCACCTCAATATGTTCAGCTTTCACACTACCTATTAGTTTGTGTATAATGGCTAAGACCTAGAGCATCATAGCTGGACTGGATTTAGATTCAATGTCTTAGTTTGGCAGCGTCAGATTTCTCAGAGTGTGCTCACAAGATTCCTGATATAAAGAACAGTAGAAAAGGCAAAACATGAAAACCAGTTCTACTACTGAGAAAATACAGACTTTAATACAGAATCTGAGACAACCAGTGCAAATTAGTCTGTTTTCCTGTCTTCTTATAATTTCAAATTGCTTTTGTAAAAGAAGACAAATTAGTTCTTTACAGAATGACTGTCATATAAAATATGTACTGTACTTATCATGCAACAAATAAAAAACAATTGCTGGTGAAATACAAAGCCTGTATTAAAACTATGCAACATTTTAATATTTTTGTATATCTTTGTAGCAAAAAAAAGGTGTCTTTGTAGCATACCGTTCTCTTAAGAAAATCTATTTGTTTCTAAAACACAGTAATGCTAAGAACTGTGCAAAAATGTTGCAAGTGTATCCTACATCAAATTTCCTTCATCACTCTTCAGTGCACATGAGTCCCATCAACCTACATTTGATTAGAAGGGTTGTCTACTCATCTGGAAGCTTAGAGAGACGCCTCACCCAATATAGGTTTTGACTCTTGAGACACAGAGAGAAACTACTGCATTATGCATAACTCCTTCATTTACACTAATGCTCTCAAAAACGTGAGCTGAAAATGATGTTTTTACCACATATGGAAGTAAACATGTAGATTTCATGAGTTAATGCTATTGAGGCTTATGAATATCTTAAAGTCACCTCAAACATTTTTGTCCTACAGGCTGCAATCTATATTTTAAAAGAGGAAATGGCTTGCATTCAAAAATTTATGAATTAGTTGCATGACAAATTGAAGAGTTCGTGCGTACACAGCTAAACCTAATTTTCTTGGAAAACCCTTAGTATCATTTTAGTAATTTTTATAAACTCCTATCATTTGCTGATTATTATGAAGCTCATATTAATGCAACAACATGCCACATTGTTGTTAAAAGCAGACCGGTAACTGTGGCATGGCAATTTTTGTGCCACATTCTTTTCTAGTTTCATAATGGCAGTATAATGACCTCTCGAAACTAATAAATACTAACTGGTTACTCCCATCAATAGCTACCCCAGGCAATGCACAATTCTAGCATAAGTCAGAAACACAGTTTAGTTTAGACTCTTGTGTTGTCACTGGGGTACCTGTTTCCACTGACTAGATGAAACACAAAAATATGCTCCTTATTCATGAGCTTTCTTTAACTCCCTAAAATGGGATGACTTCAGGCCACAATAGCCAAAAACCAGCTTCATCTAGAGCAGCTACAATGTGAGCAAAAGCAAAAGGAAAGCGGAAGCTTGTCACTGAGAAAGTACAACAGTGCAGTTAAGTCAGCAGGTAGGAAAAATTACTTTCTTCTGTCACAGATGAAGTTGTAGCTTTCCACTGGTCAGCTTGTAGAAATGCTGCACTCTTACCTCGAGCAGGCTGTGAAGTGGCAGTTTGGACTCTCACTATATTTTCCTTGTCCTCTTGCCTACCAGTCGTGGCCCTCCAATGCATAGGACATGGACTTTAATGCTATCAGTGCAAGTATATAGGCACAGACATAGTAGTAATTTAGGCTAGAAAGTAGAAGACTTTGAGGCAAAATTTTCCCTTATATATGTATTAAAAGCATCATGATACATTCACATGAGGGAGAGTAATGTCAAATCAATTAGAGGGGAAATTAGACAGGTTTCTCAATTTGGAAACAAAACAGCTGGGCGAGTACAACAGAGCAGAATATGGAAGAACATGCAGCAAAAGGCAAAATAACTTTCTGAGGCCAAGTACCTCAAATTGGATGATAGTATTTTCATTCACACTCAGGTCCCTGGTGGTAATGGAGTGCTCTCCAACTTCATTTGAAACAAATACCATAGCTGAGTCTTCTTCCCTGAAAATCAAGGAGAGAAGTGCTTTAGACTCACTTTAAAAAGTCACTTTTTTCTATTGTATTGCTGAGAGAATCTTACGGAGCTCTTTTAGATGAATATGGGCAATAAAGCCCAATGTTTCCACCAGGATAGAAAAACCAATTGTCCTCTTTAGGACCGAAGTCAAAGGTATCCAAAAGGATAATGGGATTCTTCAGGTTATTTCCATCAATAATGAAGTCATCAATAATCCAGATTTCTTCTTTTTTGCCTACAAAGAAAATGGAAACATTCTATTAAGACCTAATACTAATATTAATAGAGAGCACAACAGCAGCCAGTATTTATGGATTATGTGAAGAGGAAGATGTTAAAAAGTGTGGGATCACTTTTTTCACTTTCTTTGAAAATAGTTTCTATACTGCTTTGCAGCTTGACCCTAAGGAATTAACTTTTATTCCCTAAAATTTATAGAAGTCACAGCAAAACAGAGTGAAAAGCAATAGGTGTCGAACAATTAATCTTCTATTTAAATCATATTTACTTTGAAATTCTGTCATTGCCTTCTTCTATTAAGAATCATCTAAATGAGTAGTTGCTACAGAGTCAAAGCAGCCTGAAAGTACAATTTCATTCTACATCCTTGCACTCAGCAGCTTGTCTGCCTGGGAAGAGTTCTTCCATAGAGAAGGAAACTCTGAAACTCCTCCTCTCCAATGGATTATGTATTCATATACATCAGAAAATTGGTATTCTCAAACTGAAGAGGAAGGATTAAATTGACAGATCTTCTGTGTAGCATTTTTTCATTTATCTAAAAGTGGTTGAGTTCATTAGAGAAGTGTTTAGATAATTGTTTTAGGCAGGATACGTCAGAAGAATGAACTGAAACAGGATTGCCAGATTTTAATTGGCTTTTTTTTGTTAGGGTGTACTAGGAATTTGCCTACATGGAATAAACTGTTGCTGAATCACCATGTCTAAATGATTGCTGGAATTCTTTAGAGCTGTTAATGTCAGTTTCTGCTTGGAACAGTGCTCACAGTAACTGAGAGCAGAGAAGAGCTTCCTTCAGCTGGCACATCTCCCGTAAT
The DNA here is from genome assembly GCF_048771995.1 of Taeniopygia guttata. NCBI lineage: Eukaryota > Metazoa > Chordata > Aves > Passeriformes > Estrildidae > Taeniopygia > Taeniopygia guttata. The sequence goes on from NC_133025.1 coordinate 12,416,139, forward strand.
CAGGAGGAATGAGCTGTGTTCCTCTTGTGGTTTTCAAGTCCTTTTACAATTTAATCAAAAGATTAACTGCTCACTACATACTCTTTCTAAATGGGTTTTTAATGCCTAGTTAATTCTGAGTAAGGTAGGCCCAGTTCCCATTTACACTTGGGACACTTTTGTATAATTGGAGCATCCTAATGGGACCTCAGTGTAAGTGAGAATCATGCCCATTAAAAATAATGAGAAGAACCTGAGTGAAGTTAACTTTATTGGTGTTTCTTGATCTGCCACTCCCTCCAGGGCCAAGGCTGATACTTTTCTACACACAACCCAGGTATGTCAGGTGAAGGTATTACACTCTAAAGCATTCAACTGCCTTTTAAGAACAGTAAACACAATCCTGCAGTAATTCTAATTGAAGGAGCTCAAACACAAAACTCCCATGATTTAAGAGTCTCTCTAATTGTTCAGTTCAAAAAATGCACACTCCTAGAGATGCTGAGCTGTGCAAGCATGAACCTGGACTTCCAGGGGTGTGTCTCTCCCTTACCATTGTTGTAAGGCTGCCAGAGCCTGAACCGCGTTGCGTTGCTCTGGGCTGCGTAGGGCAGAGGAACGTTGATAAAGAGGACATCTGTAGTCTGGGTGAAGTAAAACTCATCTATCAGCTGCCAAGTGATGCCACCATTGACAGAATACTGCAGCAGGATGGAATGAGACCTCTCAGGGGTGCCTGGAGCATAAAGGACATGGATTTATGTTCATTGAAATCCAGTAAGTTCAAGCAAGTATAAATGAAATTATATTGCTCTGACATCCACTACAAAGTATGGGCTTCCTTTAACAACAGCTTAAGCTATTGGGATGTTACATACACATTGTACACATATGTCTTTCTGTGCTTTCCCTTGTTTGTCTGCAAAATGCAAATGAAATAGGGCCCAAATTTACATTACTGTTCATTATACATACAATAATAGTTAATTATTTAGATGAGAAGTCATCTCAGTGTTGTACTTTTTTAGATTAGAACACACCAACTCCTTCTACTACAAACATATACAGTATTTATTCGCTTTTTTTGTCCAGGTGCAAGAAATTATCATCACCATCTGTAGCACCCACAGATAAAGACACAGTCCCCATCCTCATAAATTTATGAGTGTATGGCTTTCACTGCAGACACTGGGATGAGGATATTCATGCCCAGAAATAAGTGATGGAGGGCACTGAGGATATTTATTAGCATGTTTTTACAACAACAAAGCAATATTCTATGCTTTAAACTGGGCCTAAAAGTCAGTGGAACTGACAGTAAAATTTGCATTTTCTAACTACCAGCTCCTCCTATTTTTTTTACTTAGAGCTTTAAAGAGTAAAAAACAAAAGCTCTTTAGAGCCCCTAGTTATTAACACATGCTAATTAGAGCCCAGCACTCATTTTTGATGCAGGTTACTGTTCACAAGCTCAGCCCTCAGTCTATATTGCCTGTGCCTAGATTGCAGTCCAGGAATACCAGTGTCCAAGTGACAGCATCTCTGAACTGAAGTCTCAGTAAGACAAATTTACACTCTCTGCTCCCTTCATGGTGTGGCACAGTGATGTCCCCAAAAACTCAGTCAGGAACCAGCAGAAGGAAAGGACCTAAAGGACAGTTTCTTCATCCCTGACTCACTGTGTGTTACTGTGCAAGCTTTTTCCTTGTTCTATTCTTAAATTAACCACATTTGCTGAAAGCAAAGTGCCTGGTGCACATGCTCCTGCTCCCCTCTGCTCCAGTGCTAATATTCAACCACAGGCTGTGGAGCAGAGCAGGGAAAAGTTGTTTGCAGTCAGGAGCTGATTTCAGCTTATCTGTGGCAATTAACAGTAAACAACACACTGCTTTTAACTCTCACAGCTGAGAGATATGCCCAGCTATATCAATTTGTATTCAACATCAGGGAGCTGTTGGGACTAAGTCCTGGATCCAGCAGTAGTGCTAACAAGTAATACAGATTCAATAAGGAGCAATTTCTCTTGGTATTTCATGGTCTTACTCCTTGTGGGTCATGTCAAAATCCAGGCTTGGGCCTTTGGCTATTCCTGCCTTCAGAGCAATATTTTTACTCACTTTATTTTTTAATATTTTTTCAATGATCATATGAAGAAATATTACCAAGGCATAACTTTGTAAAAGAAGTCTTTGAAAAGACTTCATTTATAAGCATGAAATATTTGGTGTGTTATAATTTTGGGGCATGTTATGTTTTTGGCTATTACAGTTTTCTCTCTTTTTGATAAATAGCCCAATATGTATGATTAAATACCTGTTAAAGAAAATCGATAATAATTCACAAAGAGCTATATTTTCACTCATCCATACACAGATTTGGTTAAGATACGTATTTAGGAAGAGAGAGGGGGTTCAAAACTATTTTAAGCTGTTGGTAACATTGAGTCAGTTAGGGTCTAGTCCCAGAGCACTGAGCATACCACAGAAACTATGGACATCTTCCTTATACCAGAGTGAGAGAAGTTTTTCAACAGAGTTCAGCCTGGAAGTGCCAATTCTATCAGAAAATTTGGGGAAAACTTCTGAAATTGCATGGGAGTGGCTCAAACCTTCAAGCAGTTTAGTGGTTCTCCATCATGCCACTCCAGACTTGGATATAATTATTTTTTAAAGCCAAGGATGGCAGGGCCTTGGAGCAGGGTAAGACTGAATAATTGGCTTAAAAGTCCTTGTATTGGAGGAACTGTCACAAGTTATTTACAACAACACATAAAACTTGTCTTGCAAAGTCTGACTATTCTTTGTATCAATTAAATTGAATGATGGAGTTTCAGTTACCTCTAAGATACCTGCTAGACAGTCAAATTGTAAGAGATTTTAATGCAATGGACTGAATCTAGAAAATGAAAACTACTGTAGTTTACTATTAGTCCCTTAAATAATTTACTGTAGGCAGAATTTTATGACATAAAAAACTTGGACAAATCATTTTTTCCCAACATAATTGGAAATCTCTACAAAATCTTGAGCTCTTTTGTTTCTTTTCTGCCCAAAGACTTTACAAGCTGTGATATTTTTGATGATACTACAATCAATTTTTTTTCTTAGGAGCTGCACAGACAGTCATGTAGGCTGGGAGCAAGGAAGGGATGATGCAAAATTCCAAACAAGCTCCTATATAATCTACCATAAACTATTGATCACTACCATACACTGAAGTTGAAAATATAAATCTATTCTTTTCTGTGTTGCTACTATGTACTAATATAGGTAGTGAAGTGGTAGTAAGTCAATGGTGATCTTACCTTTGGCAATAAATTTAAATGAAAACTGGATGTACACTGTATTAGTGCAGTCTAGATCTCTTGACACAAGCATTCTCAGTCCTTCCTGCAAATACAGAATATACAATGTGAATATCAGTTCTCATTACTGAGTATGTTTTGCAGCTTATTGTTGCTTGGCTGTTGTCTGCTAATGCCTGCTGGTGGCAGCAAGAGGGGAAACTCTCTGTACCCCACCTTTTCCCAGGCAGAAAATGGGAACAGTGGCAGCCTTGGTAAAGTGAGCCAAGATATGACAGAGGTATAACTACATGGTCAGGTACAGGCACAGCTGCAGCTCATTCAGTTTGTGCTCTGAACTCCTGGGATGTGATTGGATCTACAAGCACTGACTTAGACATTTAGTCCAAGCTACTGCACTCCTTTTTTGTGCAAACTGTACAGTTGCCAAGCACCCTAATTTCCAGGCAGGGACATTCCAGCCCTCTCTAGGAGCTCTTTTCTGTACTTCAAAACATATTTTGTACAACTATCCTCTTCTGGGGCAACCTGTTGACCTGTAAGGAAAGGGAGCACACAGGAAACCTCACAGGGAGCCTGAGTCCCTGTCCAGCTCGACTGACAAGCTCACTGTTGTGTGGATCCTGGGGCCAGAGACAGTCCCTGTTCTGCAGAGATCTGGCAAAATACACCTCTCAGAGCTTCCCTCTTTCTCAGACCCATTCCCCCAGGGGAACAATCTGCAGGAACAAGCAATGCAAATTTTAGACAACTCACATCTTGTGATTTGGGATTTAAATAATCTAAAGAGGTTGAACTGGAGTCAAGCTTTTGCAAATAAATACTTCAAAGAATTTATTTATACACCAAACATTATTTAACTTCTCTTTCTGGGGGGCACCCGAGTTCACAGTGTCAAATGAAGACTTGTGTGAACTGAGAATTTTTATTCTTGTGAACAAAAGTCTATTATTGATTTTGTTAAGAACAGAAAAATTCAGAAAATATATTTCCTGGAGTTTTGAAATCTGCAGTCAATAAAAATAAATCTTTAAAGAACTAGAAGACATAAAAATGATAGAATTGAGTAAAATACAGGCAAACTACATAAACATTGATTACACAGACTACAGCTCTGACTCATTTGTATTATTCAAAATACTAAAAAGCCAATCAGGACACTCCAAGATGACTGTAATATGTACCATATTTCCAAATAGTTCACCTCAAGAATCTCAGTGTAGAGTTTCATTATTTTCCTTTGCTGGTCAAGGAGGAGTTTATACCACAAACAAAATAATACACAACCAAGACATGAAACCCATTTGTTCATAAAAAAAAAAAACCAACTGTGGAAAACATGGTGCATGTTTAGGGTAGGAAAAGACAAGAAAAATGAAAATGTCAAATTCTAGCTAAAAGAATTCAATATAAACATATGGGGCTAACAAGAGAAAATTTAGTTTCTATTTTTGACTCTACTGGTTTTCATTTTTTTTTTTTTTCAATGTAAGTAATCTCTGACCCCTTTGAAGATGAGAGCTGTTCCAGACTTGATGGTGTCACCATTCAGGTTACCCCTCTCAGCACCATAGACTTCAGGCCAAAGGTCTGGATGCAAGTTACCATTGAAATCATCCTTCAGGACAGATGGCAGAGGAAGGACAGGGACACAGTATGGACCTCCAAACCCTCTGTCACACCTAGCAACACATTGGGAAGGAAAGGTATTATCCATCTGGCCTGGATAAAACACATCCTTTCTATGAAGCAGCTGGAGAAGTTTTCTACTCACATGCAATGACCCGAATCACAGATGCCGTGCCCTGAGCACATCCAGGGGCATCCTGTAGCCAGGACCACATTATCAATAGCCCAAGAATCAACTCCAGAGGCATAGTTGTACTGAATCCATCTGAACCGTGTTCTGGGAGAGCTGTTAAAAACAAAGGAAATGTATTTCAGGATTCAAAATTCTGATCCAGAAAGTGCTAAATACTAAAGAAAATCCCACAGGCTTCCAAAGAAAAGCAGATTAATACGCATGGCCCACTTATTTTGAAAAGATTCATATTCTAGTGGAAACTGGAAGTTTTAATTTCTCATGTTAGTCTTTTAGGCAAAATTCCAGCATATTCTAAAGAAAGGTGCCTAAAGTGATAATCAAGAAAGAACATTGCTGAGACACTTGTTGATCAACATAGTAGTTGAGCAGAAATTGGTAGTTCCATTAGCATTTGACAGCTCCATGTGCTGCTAGCAGAATGGAAACAAAAAAATTGCATCAGTAAAGTAAGAAGTTGTAAAAGTTAATTTATACTAAGTGTTGTGTAAAGAGAAAAACAATGGTTATATATGTTCATATATATACACATGCATATATAAGAATGCACATGCATACACACTGCTGTCACTGCTGACTGCCTTGTTATCCTCAAATGAGGAAAGTGTTCTGGTGAAAAGAATTCTTTGGAAGATGATGTATGGCCCTCTGGAGTGGACTGTGAAATTGGAAACCAAGATGTGAACTCCAGGCCCAGTTCATTTGCTGTGTGTCCATTTTTACCACTGTATTTTCTGGGTGATGAAAGGTACAGAGGCAACGTGTACAGAGGGTGGTCTGAAGAATTACAGAACTACTCAGATGATAAGCATACTCAGACATAAGCAGTGTCATCATTACCTGTCACTGCTAAACTAGAGCATGGTTTTATTTAGAGAGATGGATGCCAGCACATCTGCCACATCCATTTACAGCCCTGTGACATCCAGAGGAGCTCGGCAAAACTCTCCTCCTGGTCAAAAGAGTGAAGGTGGCACATCCAGTGACATCTTCTGACTTGCTGAATGCTGTGACTAACTAACATGCCTGAATGTTGGGTGACAACTTAATGTGCAATAACAGAAAACACTACTGTAGGAAAGGATGGATCAAGGTATTTATTCTTGCTTCTTATTGCATAAATGTTAGAAAAGCTGGTTTAGCATTCTTGTTCTTACTGCCAGAACTTATAGGCAAGATTTAAGAATTTGTGCATCAAAGTTGTAACTTCCTTAAGTCTGTACACTTCACATTATAGCTGATAAAATATTTTGAAGTGAAATTTAAAATTCTGGTGGCGTGACAACACACATTTAAAAATTTAAAAGACATGCAGAACATTCCCAAGCTGGAGGATGTTTGTTCTAATTAGATCAGCAAAATCTTTGTCATGCTAAATAGCCAGAAAAGCAGCACTCACTTGGTTGAGGGTGGGAGGTAGACAGTAACTCTCTTCCAGTTTTGGAATCTTTCTGAAGTGTAGATGGAGCTCTCGGTGTACTGCTGACAGCCGATTGTTGGGGGGACACACTCCTCTGTCACCAGGTGCCAGTCCCTCCCGTTGTTTAGGGAATACTGCAGGTGAACGCTGTGGGAATTGCTGTATGGCTTGCTGCAACCCATGCTCAGCTCAAACTGCAAGAATGTGGAGGCTGATACATGGAAGTCCCAAGTCTCAGCGTAACGAGGTTTTCCTAAGCAAAGAGAGAAAAACAACAAATACAACAATAACAACAAATACAACAATAACAACAAAGTGTACCTTCAGCATATGCTTTCAATACTGTCATTCAAATTTGTAACCTCTATCTTCACCTTTTTCCAGCCTTCTCTTCCTGACAGATTACTAAATACCTGGATTTTTCTATACCTCCCATCTTGTAAAACTTGCGTTTATGTAATTTATAAAATAGACTCATACAAGATGCAGTAATGTTTGGTGACACATACCAATGTTTTCACTGAACATCAGAGCTGTATCCATAGACAGGCAGTCAATGTCTACTTGACCTCCTTGTATTCTGTACCAGCTTGCTTGTAAATCCACAGTTCCATCAAATTTATCCTGGAAGCCGGTCTGAGAGCTGTCATTCATCCCTATAAGTACATCATCCAAAGCCCACTGAGCTGAATGCTTCCCTACAAAAACCAGAACAGACAGGTTAGTGGAGTCCCTGTAAGTTGTTTTTAATGCCCATATGCCGTGTTCACTCAGTGAACAGTGCTCAATCACATAGCCTGAGTGCAGTTCAACAAGACTAAAACATTGCTCAAGATGCACCTGGACACTAGAGCATGTTTCTATTACAGATAAACACAGGTATTTCCCTCTTCCTTTCTTTAGCTTCAGTGCCTTTGCTATTAGTTGCTCTCCCTCTGGATGAGATACTCCCTGAGCCCCTAGATTGGGGATTTTAATTTTATGGGTCACAACCTTCCTGCTATTCCCCACAGCTAAATTGGAAAGGCCTCTGTCTAGTTCCCAAAATAGCTCTTGTATGAAAGTGAATAGAACATGAAGGAAAATGCTGAAGTCTCTGCATATAGATAATATTTAGAGAAGTGCTGTTCTCCTTCCTGAAAATCTCTTTCCTCTTTCTCTCCAGCCTACAGGCATTTCACTTTCATCATCTCCAGCCCATTTCTTTGGCCTTCATTTCAATTCACCTTTCTACTGGCATGCTGGAAAAAACATCTCACTGCACAATTGCTGCCCTCACAGGAGAGGAAGCAAAGCCTTTACAATAAATTGTGAGCTTGCAGCAATGTGCCAGGACTTTTGCCTTGCCTCAAGAGGAACGTGGGTCATGGCTGATAGGGCCACTCTGCGCTGAAGAATGGCAGACAGAGGATAGTCCATGAAGGAACTAACATCTCTGATCAGAAGTGGCTGTCACCTGCAGGTGCTGGTGTAAAAGGTGATATTTCAACTTCCAGACATAAAATCTTGCTTATACTGGGAGCCACAGGGCTGCCATCAGTGGTCTTAAGAGTGATGACCCTCAGCAGGGACAGAGGTCATCCAGGTGCCACCAAGGCAAGTATAGGGAGCAACAGGTTGGACATTGCACCATTCACCAATGCAAACGATCACCATAGAATGATGGTCTGTGGTGCACCAGTCATTTCTTACCACTTTTAACCAAAGAAACTGTCTTAACTAAACCACATCCCTCTTGTCTTTGTCTATTCTCTTACCTAGTGAGGACAATTAAGTCTAGCACATACAAGAAAATGTATGAATAAAATTAGCCATCAAAATGATAAATGATGTCTAAGAAGCTGCATACCATAATTACCTGAATATATGCTATGTGTTTTTCTCCCCAAGGAATTTCTGTTGAAATGTACTTTGCTATATTTCTGAATATTGCCTTACATTTCCTGCAGATCCAGGAGCTGCTGCCTTGTGCAAAGGTAAGAATCAGGACACTTTTAGTAGTGGTAATGTGCCCACATGTGAGGTGGGAGCCCTCACAGTGGCTGTAGGAATCAGTCAGCACCAGAAGTGCTGAGGTTCAGCTGAGGATGTGGGAAGTGGCTGAATGGTTTTGCAGGGGCAGGGGAGATGGGCTCTAGGACACTCAAAATGGTGGGAGGAGGGGGTCCTGTTCTTGAGTGTGAAAACATTAAAATAGTGAGATGGGAGCCACCAGGTTGGCAGATTCAAGGCCAAGTTATGCCTACACTTCCAAAAAAGAGAAAAGAATGAGGCAAAGAGTATAAGCCATTTGGCATCTCAGGTCATTCTATACTCAGGTAAAAACTTTGATCTTATTTAGGCTATTTTTTAATGTAAAGTTTTCCTCCTCCCTCCTGTTATCTCAGCACCTTTGGTTTAAACTTAGCTCTTAAACAACTTTACTCTTAAGCCCACTCATCAGTTTGGTGCTATAAAAGAAAATCATGGCCAGAGTGTGACTCAGGAAAGCCCAGATATGCTCTTACAATATCCAGCTACTCAAAATATTGTGTTTTTCATGAGCTGAGGTTTCTGTACAACATGTCTATACTGAGTAGCACTGACATATGGGTTGTGTAAAGCTGTTTAATGAATGTTTAGGATGGCCTTGCTTACCATGTTGTGGCTGCCACCAGCGGAAGGCGGTGGCAGGGGTCTTGGCCTCCCGGGGTAAGTCTATGGAGACAACCTGGGGCTCCAGGTATGACATGAAGTCCAGTTCTCGCAGCAAACTCCAGGTGATGCCATTGTCATTTGTGTACTGAACAACAAGTCCTGTATTTAAGATGAGGAAGAGCACTTGGTGTGACTGTGCAGAGCAAAGAGGGGGAAGTTCACCCTGTGCTCTGGAATTGCCAACTCCCATCCGGTGTAGGCATGTGATACGTGCCCTAGCCTTTAGGCAACTCCTGGTCCAGGAGCTTTTTGTGCACGAAGTCCAACTGCAAAGATGACCTGGGTCACCAGCTGCCACATGCCAGCTGCCATTTGCCATCACCAAACTCAAAGGATCAAATATTTTACACCCTCAGGGAAACTAATGCTCATACCACAGAAATGATAGAAATAATGTGATTTTCTTTAACACAGTGTTTATTTCATGTTGGGTATCCTTGTTGTTTGTGTGAAGAACTAAATTATTATTCTGATAGCTGGGATTACAATCTTCGTGCTATATATGCAAGCTCACAGCACCCTTGGAAATTAATTATCATAATATTTAGAAAATTTAAGATAGTCTTTGTATCATGCACATAATATGGCAAGTACTAAGACACAACAGAAGCCCAGCAGAGCTCATCAAAAGGGATAATGTAAGAAAGAAGCACCTGTGTATATTTATTCTCTTAAAACTCTTTTATATCGGTGTAGGTTTAAGGAAATGGATTTTTTTTGGTGTCTTATATTGGTGCAAATGAGTGGAGAATCAAACCCTTGATGCAATCTGTGCTGCAAGATGACAGCTTTCCTTAGTGAGTGAGTCAATGTAAATGCCAAATATTAGGAAACAATCCACTGATGTTTAGTGCTTTACACTGAGAGGAAAATTAAATTTTCTCATCTCTCATGTCAGTGGTCTGACTTCATGCAACCAGACCACTTAATATGGGAATCTGCTCCCAGAATGATGATCCTTCCCAAACACAAGTATCAGTCCTCCACCACAGTAACTTTTAGCATGTGGATCAAATAAGAGAGGAGACATCTGGGAGAGATGAATTTATTCAGACTAAATAAATTTTCAGCTCCAACATTATAATCTTGTGTTTTGGGTAAATCATGCATAAGCTTGTTTTGGAAGGCAATTTTTTATTAGACCCACTGGTGTAGTTGAGAAGATGAACAAGTTCTCAGGTACACAATTTCTTCAGGTCAGAAATGGAGTTTGCCCACTTTATCCTGAACTTGAATTCATTCCTCTTATTTCAGACCTTATGAAAAGTCCTGTGAACTCGTAAATTTACCTGTTTTCCAACACTATCCAATATTTTAATAGTGGACTAGTACACCTTGCCTTGTAAATGTTGTCTTTCTTAGAACATCACAGCTCCCACAGTTACTCCTACAGATGGATCACCATTAGGTTTGGTGTAGTTAATTATAACTAGAAGAGTCCATCAAAAGTAAATCACTTTCTTTAGCATTTATGAAAACCGAGGAGGTAATTGATTTATATTAAAAAAAATCTTGATTTTGTAAAGGCAGCAAAAGGCAAAAACACTGCAGAAGATGCAAAATGTAAAAGGCTTATAATAAAGAAAAGAGGCTTTACCTTCATTCCTTGCTCTTGGTCTGTTGCAGGAGCTACCAACGCTCTTGCTTCCAAGTTGTACATAAAATTGAACTAGCCTTTTAAAAAGCACAGGATAAAAAAGAAATGTAATAATCTTCTGATAGCACAAAATCAGTCAGGATAATTTGCATCTCTTAGTTAATGGCATTTTCAGTTAGATCCTTATTCCAGGCTTATTGATAAGGAAATATTCCCAGAGAAACCAAACATGGGCATGGTAAATACTGAAAGACTCAAGACAGAATAAAGTGATGTGGTTTATTAACCTTGTGCTTAATAAATGTGTTTCTCAGTGACTGTGAGAAGTTAGCAGTTCCATCTCACACAAAAGTTGCAAAATCTCCGAAGCAGGCAAAGCTGTTCCTTACAACAGATCTTACCTTGGCCTATTGTAACCAGAAATTAGGTGAAGCTTTAAAATACAGCATTAGAGTTGTAATGAAAATATTATATCTCCTTAATAACCAATCCTTTTTAGAGCCTTAAATTCTTGATGTAAACAATTTTCAGTGATGTGAGTTCACTGAACATTTTGTGAAGTAAACCCTTTGTTTTTGAACCTATACATTATGATTGCATTGAATATTCTCTTGTTCTCACATGATGAAGTGGTGAAGAAAAATTTCCTCAGCTGCTTTTCTTGCAACCTGTCCTGTAGTCAGTGCTTTTATTACCCTACACTCTCTTATTTCTTTCTACTGTAAACCATGGCAACCATTGCATCTGAGTCTCTGCATGAACATATTTCCATGCCTTCAATTTTTCCCAAAACTATTTTCTGCAACCCTTCTAATGCCACAAAAGTCCTTGAGACAGGATTGCTGGTTTTACTGACAGAACTCTGGATTAGTCTGGAACACCCCTGTTTAGTGATATTTGAATTAAGTATTATTCCATCCTTGTGCTCCAAAATATTGCTAAGTTTTTTTTTCCCCCCAATCTGCAGTAATTTCATAGTATTCCTGCTGAGCTTGTGTTTATTATTGTGACTCTGTGGTTTTAGAGTAGTTTACATTTTCTCCTAGATACACACTATAGTGCTATATAAAAATTAATTTCAATTAATGTCGTGCTGCTCACTCCCCAAATTTCACTGCATGTCTCAGGCATTCATCTGAGTCTTACTAAGTCATAACTAAGGTAAAGAGCATTGAGATGACTCACAATGCCATCACCCCCTAATCTATACATTCTTCACAGGTTGTCTCCATTGCACAGCAAAACCAGCATCTGAGCAGAGCAGAGAAATTGGACTCAACCCCACGATGGGATTTTGCATGCTGGAAGCTGGCAATGCCATTCTCCTCCTTGCTTCCTGGCCAATTTTTAAATTAGGATGATAAAAAACCAGGCTTCATTAATTCAATTGACACAGATAGTATCTTTATTTAAAAGATAAATTTTGAGGTGCATTTTTGCCACTCAGTTCTTCACAAGGATAACTCTTTTTGCTTTAGAGGATTTTGTCCTTCTTTGTAGTAATTTTGGTAAAACCACAGACAAGCTACATCACTACAGCCAGAGCCAGTAAAATGCGGACAGGACTCCAATTTCCTTCATCCACTGTTATGTACACAATATCACAATCCTCCTCTAAATCCAGATTCTAAATCCAGATGCATTCCAGTTCTGTTATCAAAATCTGTATCTACTGTCTGAGATGTTTTGTATACCCATAGGGTCTAGGACAAGGTGGAATATCCTCATCAATCTCATTGCTAAGGTAACCCCACAGATAGCTCTAGACAGTCAGGCTCACAGTATTACACCATTTAGCCAGGCAAGTTCTATTTCTTTGCTGCACCTCTGTTGTTGGAGACAGTATTCAGGCAACAAAACTATAGACAGATGCATGAGAGGTGAATAGATTTACAGTCCTGTGACAAAATTCTTTTACTCTTGCCAAATGTGAAGAGTGTTAAAAAGCAAAACCAAAGAACAAAAACCCCTTTCTGCAGAAGGGTGAATCAACCCATCTGATCTCCAAGTGTCTGACCCAGAACAGCTCCCTGGGATGGTTGCACAACCATTAGCAAAGGAGTCTGTGAAGCAGAGGGAGCCAAGTCAGCTAACAAGCCAGATGTCACCACTTGGAAAAAATACATGGTTTTTATCTAGATGCCAGGTAGGCACTGTGTGCAAATGCTCCCACCAAACAGATAGTCAAGGGTGTCATAAGGCCATCAAAATGGGAGGCAGCAGATCATCAGCAACCAAAATGCATCCATGTATCACACTGTCAGTCAGAATTTCACTGGAAATACTGCCAGTGAAATTGTGCTTTTGGTGTGTTGGGCCATGCAGTAGGGAAGGAATAGAGAGACTCCAGAGGGTTTCTGAAGTGCAGGGCAAAAAAAAAACAGTCTGGGTGAAATGAACTTTGACACTTACAGCTCTCTTAGTCCTACATTCTCATCTGGGAAAAAAAGGTATAGTCAATCACATGAAGAAATAAGGAGGCAATAGGACAAAAAAAAAAAAAAGCTAAGACTACTATAACCACTTATTGTATATACCAAAATTTGAGGGGATTTTTATGGTCATTGGCTCCCAAGCACAAGCTTTAGTTTGAAATGCTTTCAGTGTGACACTCAGGTGTGGCAGTGCCCTGTCTAGCTGCTCCCCTGAGCAGCACCACACACCTCAGGCTAGCAAATCTCAACCCCATGGACTCTGCTGTGCTGGGAAGAGAAAGGTGAAAGGGAAAAGGGTCTTTGTACTTAAAAAAAAAAAAAAAAGTCTATGTATTCCTTACATAAAACTTACACTTCACATTCAAAAAGCTATAACTGATGATATGGAACATGCATAGGTAGATCTGCAAGAATTCAGAATGAAAATAAAAATTTAGTGTACTGCAATATTTTTCAATTTTTCCATCAGGCTATTCCACGCATGATTTAACAAAACAAGATCTTAAAAGGCCTGGGAAAACACTATTAACCTGAAAAATAAGCAGCTTAAAAATCTACTGCAGGAGTTTCAGCCTTCCTATTCACAACCCTCAATCCACATATCTAACAGTATGTCTTTCAAGGCATGTTTTCCTGCTGTTTACTCAGTCACCAAAACTCCCCAATCAAAAAACCCTTGCAAAAATAAAAGATAACTGTGCAGGGGCTAAGATGATTCCTAATAAGATAATGGAATTCTATGCAAGGCATTACCGAATGCAAAAAGTAATACCAAAATGGGAAAAGTACTTCTCTTTAATCTCCCCTTTCAAGTGACATTAATTTTAGCTCCAATAATGAAAAAAGTTTCTAGGCTAAGGAATTATTTTCTTTTTAGTGTATGGGCCTTTCAGTTAACCCTTCACTCTCACAAACTTCGTGTACCTTTGCTTCTAGAAAAAAAAGACAGAGTTAATGTTACAGATGGCCTCACACATTTAAGTGGGATGCATCTCCTCAGGGCAAGGTGTCTGAAGCTGAATGTCTAAGTTATACATGACCAACACAGGCTGCCTTACAGCTAATGAAAGAAAGAAATACATGCTTGCAGAAGAAAAAGCACTGGCCTTGCTAGCTGTTCTTTTAGGATGAGTTGTGTTGCCCTTTTGAAGCAGCTATTCTCTCCTCTGAACATAAAAGCAGCCTAGGGTATTGCTGTAGTCTAAAAAGTCCATGTTCTGGTCAAGCAGAATCAGGACGCTACTACCTTTGAGCAGACACTGAAGAAAGTAAAAAATCCATGTTAGTCCCATTTGTGGTTGAGATGACCACTATGTTCTGTCTAGCAAACAGCCCAGGGATGTGGCTTCCAGCTTGAATCATTCAAGGGAGTTAACCTGTTCACTGTGATGTTTAAAAAAAAATAATAAAATAAAATGCTGATTTACTTGACATAACAGTAAGTCTCAGCAGGAGAGCAGCTCACACTATGAATACGTGGTCAGAAGAGAGATTGTAGTTGCTCTTACCAAGTGTTTCTCTGGCCATTTATGTTTTTGAGGAAGATTTAAGACACAAGATAACCACATTCTTGTACAAAACAGAAGCAGTGGTATATTAAAAGCATCAAGAAAGAGCATTGCTCAGAATTTTCAAATGTCTTTTGGCTTTTAAAAGGGTCCAAACTTTGCAAAAGTGGAAAGCTATAAATACGAATATCTGGTATTAAAAGTGGTTTCAAAGTAATTGTAAAACTAAAGGGAATACTTTGCTTTAAAAAAAATTTCTTCATAAAAGAAGGAATAAATCAAAAATAGTTTTTTGAATACCGACTTTTTGAGGAAGTAGTCTAGACTACTTCCAATATATTGCTTCCCAGGATGAATAACACAGGATTTGTAGAATAGAAATGTTCACATCCTCCCAGAGTTCCAGGGCAAACATGTACTTGTACAAAGCACTTTTGTCAAACAATTAATTAGTTTAATTAATAACTAATTTACATAATTATATAAATATGACATGTATTTATCAGACATGCAGGGGACACAAGAAAGGTGGCTGGTGCAGTGCTATGCAGTGCCAGGGAGCAGCTGAGGACTTCCCCAAACCAGCAGCTCCCACCCTGTCCTACAGAATCCTGCTTGCCTGAGCTGGAGTGATCGCAGTAACCTCTGGCCAGTCTTTGCTAAGTGATCCCACAAATTCAATAATGGAGCAAATAATGGCATTATTACACTCAGAGCACTATTTGTCAGGAGAAATATCTTTTATTAAGCTAACTGCCAAAATTGTAGAGTGCTCAAGGTTTCAGGTGCCTAATCCCTCATGAGACTGGACAAAGCCGCAGCAAACTCCAAGCTAAATAGCGGTTAGAATTAACAGCCCTTTGTTCATCCTAATTACATTAATCAGCTAGGCAATTGGAGAGAAGAGGATAATTGCTACCAATGTAGCAGGATTCAGTACCAGCAGGGAGAGAGGTGAAGGCTTGTTAGCCTCTTGGCTATGCAGAAACAATTAACATTCCATTCCTTTGCACTTCTGACAAGTGGAGTAATTCACAACATCTGGCAAGCACACAACAGCTCCTTGCTATGCCATCCTCACGCCTGCAATTCAACACAGTCAGAGGAAAAGGCGCTTTTCTCCCCAGCTATGGGCAGAGTCTTAAGTTTTGTGCATTCTCAAGGCCATGTCTTCTGCCTTAGAATACAATGCAAACTATCTTCTCAGAAAGATAGCAAGTTAATATTTTGTTTTATGCTGCTATTCCACTGTCTCTAAACTAAGTATTCGCTTTCAAAAAAGGGAGATAGTACATCAGAATGAACAAAAAATATTTTTTTTCTGTCTTTCAGAGCTCTTGTACAGGCTATGACTACCATAAAAAAAAAAAAACCATTTCCCACCTTCTCATATCCACATTTGCAACAGGGCAGAACAGAGAGTGTGAATGCACAGGTAATTTTGAGAAGCAGCACTAAGCACTGACCTGATATTTGTGGTGTCCAGGGGAACAGTCCTCGCCTCCCTTTTGCCAGGTCCATTGAAGTACAGAGATTTCCCATCGCTGAGCACACCACAGCCTGTCCCAACCTGACCTCCTGTTATCTTGTACCAGAGAGGGCTCAGCTTCCTCTCAAACCTGTCGAACATCTCACTGTGATTAGGCACATTAGACACACAGGTTCCATGTGATGCTTCAAGAAAAAAAAAAAGAGGGAGATGCTTTGGTGAAACTGTGTTGGACAGAGTAAGGGTCAGATACAGTACACTGGCACATGATTCCATTTTATCTATCTGTGACAAAGCACCAGGCTTTTCTAAGAAAATTCCCCAATGACTGGATTGTACCTTTTTAAACCCACTCTACAAATTTCTGCAGGAAGAATAAACTCTCTTTCTCTAAACTCTAAGATGGCTTATTTTGCAAGGTGAAAAACAGACAAGCTTTATGTTGATAAGGCATTTTTTTTGCAAACAGAAAAATATTATCCTTCTATTTAATTTTAAACAAATTGAACAAAAGATGTTAGCTTATTGCTTTGTTGGTTGAGGGTTGAAAAGACTGCAGTGTGCAACCGGTTGTGTCAATCTTTTTTTTTTCACAGGGTTTGCATTTTGGTTGTTTTCCTATTTCAGCATAAAAGCCCCTAAAACCACAAGTGAGCAGAATTTTCCACAGAAGGGCCTGTCAGAACATATGCTCCCTCCTGGTCCCTTGCCATTTGATGGCCAGGGGACTCAAAAATGGCAACAATTCTTTTGAAGATGATCCAAAGGCTTTTAAACAGACTTTTCAGTTTATAATATTTTATTTTGTTTTCTCTTTTATTGCTAGTCCCTTCCCATTCATACAGATGGTGATATTCAAAGATTGTGGTTGCCAGAAACATCAACGGTGTCCGCTGCCTTCAGCTGCTCTGCTTTGCCTGTGCCGAATTTAATTTAACAAAACAAGAAAGATTCCTCCTGGCAGCCCATGCAATATATGTCATCGCATATTTTTCCGAAATATTGGAGAGGAAAAACAAGATGTCAGGTCTACAGGTTTAACTCAGCCCGTGTAATCCCCCCTGAGGAGGGCTGTGTTACCTGTGTAGCCCAGGTCACAGAAGCAGACCCCCGAGACACAGTCCCCATGGCCACTGCAGTAGTTGGGGCAAGGCTCGGAGATGTAGACGCCATCCAAGCCGAAGGGAGGCACGCTCTTGTGGGAGCTGCTCTCCTGGATCCAGCGGAATCGGGTCTTACTGCAGAGAAAAAACAACAGCATTGCTACTCCTGGCTTCAATAGCTACTGCTCCTTCCTTAAGATTAGAAGAACCTTTTCCCAAATTAGCCATTTGCAAATAGGATATTTGGATTTCTGTCATGCTACATTTGTGCAACATTGCTTAAGGATATTTCTTTCAGACTTTTTGGCTGCATTTCGACTTCTGTTTCTCTGGCCCATATCCATCAGTGTGAGGCAAAGAGCAAATACATGATTTTATCAACAACAGTGAACGATTAACGTCACTTGGAAGATGCTTTTTACTACTCAGTCCAACCTGAAGTGCTAATTACGTATCAAAATCCCTGAACTTCATTTCTTAGAGTTTTTTTGAAAGGAACTCAGTGATGGCAGAGATGCAGAGTTTATTACAGGATTGTGCACTTTTGAGTAAAAAACCTTTAAGTTATTTGGATACAAGAAAAAAAAAGCCACTTTCTAAACAAAAATAACCAGTCTGACTCATCAATCCCAAACTTAAACATCCTGACAGTGAGATGGAGATGTGGTAGACCTGGTAAAACATGGATGAAGGAACAAACAATATCATTAATAACTTGTCTAAGGCTGCTGAGCTGACACAGCTGACCCAAGAGACATATGATTGACAGTCCATCCATTCATACCGTAAAAGTCTAGTCCCAAATTTTAACGGCAGGGTTTTCTGACATACCCTTTCTTGGAGTGGCTGCAGATTCCTCCATTGACTGGAGATGCCCCTAAAGATTAATCTTTGAGGCTGAGCAAGATATTTGCCCACAGTCATTGTATGGGTGAATAACATCAATCTCTACTAAATAATAATTTTTGCTAGCTTTAATACAATAGTTTTGATACAATTGCTTCAATGTTGCTTTGTAGAGCACTATATTACAACAGTTGTTATGGCTCCAATACTGCATAGTAAATAATTCTGATTAAAATCTTCTTGTCTAATTGCTATCATAATAATTCATATATAAATATGTTTATATAAATATATCTAGTTTGCCATCCTTAATCATGAAGGACAACCTTGTGTAGAGGTTCAGTTACACCTGTATAATCCTTTAGACATAGACCACTGACAAAGCCTAGGGCTAAGATTGGATCCAGCAGCACCCAGGCTCCCCTCAGAGAAGGAGTTTAGGAAGCAGTGGGGTCCTTTCTTGACCTCATGACTCAGTGTGAGGACTTCTTTAATAAACTTTGTCAGAAGTTCCCACTCTGCCCACAACTCTGACTCGTGGCATAGGAAACTTGTCAAAGAAAAAATATTTTGGTTATTAATTCCCAATCTTTAACTTTTAGCCATTAATTTCACAAGAGTTACAGAGAGGGAAACAGATTCAAAATTTCATTGCCAATATAACGGATAAACTAATATCCTCCTTGGTACTCTGCCTAAAAAAATAATAAACTTATTGCTTTTTCTTTTTTGCTGTGCACTGGGATTTGGTAAGTAGGTGATCATCATGCTCATGCTTGGTAGCAAATAATGAAATGAGATGTTCTCTGCTTAACTTATGAACCATGATTTCCTAAGTGGCCCACAACAAACTCAGGTCTCAACATGCCACAATACTCACATTTTTAATGTATTAGCATGGGCTTCTTATTCCTGATCACATTACTGCACATAATGCCAAACAGATTGCTGCTATTGATTCTGCCCTGATTGTTTTGGGTAAATCAAATCAGCTGGTGTCAGATCTGTGCAACTTGGCACCTGCTTTTATTGGCTAATTACTGAGGAAAAGACAAACTTGTTATGGTACACACTGCTATTTCAAGTCCTTGCGGCAGAGGCACTGGCCCCCCTGCTACAAAATATGCCACACACTCAAATGGGATTGAGGATGAGGGAGGAGATTGGGTCAGAAACTCAGAGGCAGCACTAGAGAAGTTGCTGGAAGGGTGAGAGACAGGAGGCAGAGGGACATGGCCAGGGCCCTGGTGGGGTGGTTGCACTGAAGTGCTTGGTGCATCCAACAAATCAGATTGGGGTGTTTTACTTATGGAGTAAGGCAGAGAGTAAGAGGAGTGAGGAACTTCACCCAAATCCAGATAAGACTGAGAAAACCCTCCTGATTTCAAGGCTTATTTGGGTCTTCCACCATCTGATGCTGAGGTTGTGCCTGCAGATGTGCACAACTCCCATTCTTCCCTTCTTTGCCTCTGGCTGTCCCAGCTGCCTTCAGTGACACAGCACACTGTGCATCAGCTCAAATACCTTGCTTAGGTTTCATTGCCCAGTAGTAACTAAAATTAATCCCATTCAAATGGCTTACTTAATTCATGTGATTTATTACTCTCTTGCTGGTGCCTCTGACCTAGCTGACATGGATAAAGACAATGAAGGAATTGATGTCAAATTAAAATGTGCTGGGTTCCTCACTCCTTTTTAATTTAATTATTTATTACAGACCAATCTGACACCTTTAAAATAGAAAATTCTCACTGCTTTGGGCAGCATGGTATATTTTCCCCAGATCAGCCATATTTTAATACTGCTTTTATTCACAGCTTTGCAACTTTCTCCTTATGTACCATTCTAGAAGCAGCTAAATCAGCTAATCCACGTGTCCCATTGGCATCACTGGTTTACAATGCACCGTACCTGGCTGCAAGCGACCTGGGGATAACAATAGTAACTCTTGTCCAGTCCTCGAAGTCTCCCGTGTGGTACACGGAGGGCTCGCTGAGCTCCCGGGAGCTGCCCTCGCAGCCCTTGGTGCCCGGGGAGGCAGGGTAGCAGCCCTCCTTCACCAGCGACCAGAAGAGCCCAGCGTCGTGGGAGTACTGCAGCAGCACGGGGGCAGAGCTGCTGTACTGGCTGGTGCAACCAATGTTCAGCTGCAAAGAAGCAGAGGGTCAGAAGTGACACGAAGAAAGCTGCACTGTTATTAGTATTTATTGGCTGCAAACCACCTTTGACTTTTTGCGCAGAGCACTTGCTCTGAACCCTGCTGGCTGACAGGGACTGATGCTCAGAGTCTGCTTCCTACATGAAAATATGACATCTCTTGGTAAAAATTCCCCACTATTCCTTCATTAGGGTTGCCGAGTTCAGCTCACAAAGAGGTGCAAAGAACTTTCCAAGGGTCCCTGGGCATAGCAAGCCCCAAACAACAAACTCCCTGCAGGTCCCTGGGCATAGCAAGCCCCAAACAACAAACTCCCTGCATGCCCAGGAGTGGAAGGAGCTGTATCCTCTGGGATCCATCCCATCTGCAGCCTAGTGTGCCCAGAGGATCAGCCTGACTCCCAGGCTAGCCCTAACCACAGCCTTGTCACTGGCCTTGCAGGAATGATGTCTGTGAGTTGGCACTGCAGTTTGGGCACCCAGAATAGAGTAACATTTGGATTAAGAAGAAAAAATGCATATTAAAATGTGAAATGAGAATGCAGCCAAGACCAAAATCAACTGCTGATTTAAAGTTTCAGTTTCATTCTTCAAGCTATCAGTAAAATATTAGTTTTCCTTAGTTTACTGCAGAAATTCTACTTGAGCTGTGGAATGCAAAATGTAAAACAAAATCATTCATGTAAAATGAAATAATTCTAACAAATTGTTGTCTTTGAGCTTATCAATGCAAAATTATTCCAGTCTGCTATTTAAAATGGAAATTTCACACACTCACAAAAACATGCAAATAGGACTAACACATTTATGTGCAGGCTGAAAACCTTTCCAAAAAAGTATAAATTCAGTCCTTAAATAATAGACTTTATAAATAAGAACTCACTGTTCTCTGACACATTGTTATGTTTTGTATAGTTATGTTACATTGTCAAGTGCCTCTGTGATGGAAGGTGTATGTAACATCTTTTAAGTATTGATTTTTTTTTTTAACCCAGACAATTTCTTAATTGCTGTTGATCATCAAACCCAGAGAATGGACACTTAGTCACTGAAGTACAGCAAGGTGATGAAGAGGCAGATAGCATCTTTTCCAGGCTAAGTGGTATTTATATATTGAGATATCCTTGTGTTTTAAACAGTTTAAAGTATAAAACTACATGCAATGCTCACAAGAAAATTGTACTGAAATCCCTCAGTTTGAATAGCATTTTATTAGCTTATCTTTTAGTTGAAATTAGATTATTTTACAAATCCAAATATTTCTAACGAACTTTCCTATTTAAAGAACTGTGGGAATGATATTTGAAAAGCTGCCAGTAAACATCCGATCTTTTTAATAATTCCACTTGTAAATTATTCAGTGTCTGTATCCACCAATTATGTAAGGACCATGTATTTGTGGGGAGCTCATTAAAATTGCATTGCAACCAACTTCCAGAATTCACCAATGGGATTTCATTATAAACTCAATAAAATTTTGATTAGGGTTCAGAAACAAGAGCTTGTCAAAGCAAATACACTTTCTTTGGAGCCCATATTCTGATGTATTGTCAGACCACTGAAATTTCTGTAAGCTCTTTAAAGAAGAAAATGCTAATTAGAGCCTATATTCATTGACACAATAAAAGTAAATTATATGAAAAACACACACTGGAGTACAGAGCAGCTTGTAAGTCCTTAAATAGTTTAAAATACAAAAAAAAAATGTACCCAAACCACTTTGGAGCTTTTGTACTCACAGAGCCCCAGAAGGGATAAATCCTTTTTCACTTGACAGTGAAGTAGCATTTCCTAGTACCGACTTGAAAACAATGACAGTCACTTCAACCCACTTCTGAAATGTGCTGAAGAACAAAAACCTTTATAACTTCTCCAGAGGCATAAAAATGCTCTCAAGCACCAAGGTTTTGGCTTGGTGAGAGCAGGATGGCATTTTATTATGTATGGGTTTATACTTGTGCTCTTCATGTCTTTTTACACAATTGTCTAATGTATCACCTTCGTTTGAACTGTGGCCCAGTAGCATCTTGCAAGCATTGGCTCAGGCCAGTTTTACTGATATTCTTGCACAGATTTATGTTTAAGGAATACCTTGAACTGCAGGACATATCCAGGCTTCAGAGTTAAATCTCGAGTCACTGCAAACCGGTCTCCATCGGATTTACCGAACAGCATGGCAGAGGGGGTCGCAGAGCAGAAACTTTCATTTTTGGTCATCCCTTCATTGGCCAGCATTAACCATACACTCATCTGGTTCATAGGGTAATCAAATGCTGGCTTTTCATAAAAATTCTGTTAGAAATGAAAAGGAAAGCCAGAGGTATTATCCCCTTGCACTGTGACTTCAGAATAATTCCCAAAATTATGAACTTTTAAATTTTGCAATTTTTATTTTCTGGAGTTTTCAAAAAATTTTAATTTCCAAAACTTCAGTCTTGACTTTTTGCAGAGATGCATCATTACATCCTCTGTCACAAACCTTAGGAGCCTGATGATTTTGTGAAAAGACCCATGTTATTCTGACACATAGAGCTGCAAGCAATACAGTTGTCTCTTAAAACAGATCCAGAATTTTCAAAGAAAACTATATTTAAACAAGTCTCCTAACAGGATAGTTCCTGTTTCCTGGGGATACCCACAGCCTGCTCTTGCTTATTACCTGTGGTAGGGTGGGATTAACAACAGGAATGATGTGCTTCTGCTTCTCTGACAAAATGATGATGTCGTCGATGGCCCACTGATCGTACCCTTCCCCTGAGAACACTGGCTGCCACCAGCGAAACCTGGTGCAAGGGGTCTTGGCTGCAGCTGGCAGCTCCAGATAGACAAACCTGAGGAACAGAAATTGAGCAGAACTTCAGAGAGCACAGTTTGTAGAGAAATATATCACTCAACAGGGAAAAGAGGCAGGGAAGCCAGCATCTATCTTCCATGTACAAGTCCTGGGTAATTTGCATGTCCAGAGAAGGGCAAGGAAGCTGGGGAAGGGTCTAAGAGAGTAACTCGTATGAGGGGCAGCTGAGGAAGTTTGGGTTGTTTAGTCTGGAAAAAAGGCAGCTCAGCAGAGACCTCATTGCTCTCTACAACTATCTGAAAGGAGGTTGTAGTAAGATGGGAATCAGCCTCTTCTCCCAGGAATGAGTACATTGCCTCAAACTCTGCCAGAGGAGGTTCAGCTTGGACAACAGGCAGAATTTCTCCACTGAAAAGGGGGTCAGACATTGGGAATCCTTGGGCTGCCCAGGGAGCTTGAGGAGTCACCGTCTTTGGAATGGGTAAAAAAAACCCTGGATATGGGACTTAGGGCTGTAATTTGATTCATATGGTGATCTTGGGTCAAAGGTTGGATTTCATGATCTTTGAGGCCTTTTCCAACTTTAATGATTCTATGATGCTATTATTCTATTTTTCCATATATCTAGATACCTATTTATGCACTGCATATCAAGAAGCCTTCTTTTTCTTCTTGTCTGGGGAAGATGTAAACTCCTTAAGACAATGTATGTTTTTATGCTCCATTACTATATTGCCAAACACAATAAGAAACTGATTTGAGCTCTCTAGCTTTGAAATAAACTGTTCAGCTGATCCATGTTCAGCAAATCTTAATGCTTTTCTGATGCCAGGAAGTAATAGTCATATATGCTAGCAAAATTAATTTCTCATTCTCTTCTGCTGATTGTTCCTATTTGTAGACAAAAGCATCGTTCTGTTACAATGCAATAGATTATGCAGCAGTTTTCTTTGGGTAAAAATATTTCAGGCTTCCTATAAAGATCTTTGTAAAAGAACTTCAGATCTGCTCAGTTTGCTTTATGTTCAACTTAAAAAACCACCTCACAAAAATGATGTTAAATAAAAGTTCAAGATTCAAGCCTAATCATACTTATGTTAAAAAGTACAAGAATTAGTTACTTACCCAATCCTATTTTAGACAGCTTTTATATATATATATATATATATATATATATATATATATATATATATATATATATATATAAATTTATAAAAACACTTTCTTTATATCACATGTTTTTTTGTACCATGCACTCTGCTTCACTTGCCAGTTAGGCAAAGAGAGGAGAAGGAATTCTTTTTCAGTTCTTTTCCAGAGAATTCCTAGATTTACTGTTGGAGAATAGGAATCGGAAAATGATGTCTGGACCACATTTGAAACAAGAGAAAAATAAAATCTATATAGCAATGTTCAGTAAGGACCATCACTCTTCATTGCTTAGAATGGAAAATATTTTGTCTAGAAATGTAATGGACAGTCCAGTATTGAAGTTTTCATTATTTAGTTTCTTTTTTGCTGTGACTTTGACCAAGTAGAGACCATAGCACTCACCTAGCAAATGAGGGGAAGGGGATAGCTGTAGTTTGGATTTTGATAAGGCTTTTGATACTGCACCTCACAGTGTCTTTATGGACAAGTTGTCCACCTGTGGGATAAGCAGGTTCACAAAGTGCTGGGTGAGGGCCTGGGTGAAGGGCAGAATTCAAAGAGTTGTAATGAATGGGGTCACACCTGCCTGGTGACTGGTCACCAGCAGTATTCCTCAGGTTTAAACCTAGGGCAGTCCTGCTCAAGGTATTTATCAGTAATATGGATGCAGGAGTTGAATGCACCCTTTTGCTGACAATGCAAACTGGGAGGTGCTGTTGACTGTCTTGAGGGTCCTTGCAGTGGAATCTTGACAGATTGGAGCATTGGGATTGATTAATGGGATAAAATTTAACAAATGGAAGTGTTGATTCTGCACCTAGGATGGAGTAACACTGAGCAGAGTTGTAGGTCCCTTCTACCTGAAATATTCTATTCTATTCTATTCTATTCTATTCTATTCTATTCTATTCTATTGTATTCTATTCTATTCTATTCTATTCTATTCTATTCTATTCTATTCTATTCTATTCTATTCTATTCCATTCCATTCCATTCCATTCCATTCCATTCCATTCCATTCCATATTCAAGACTTTTATACTTCCAAGTGCCTAGATCACCTCTAGAAAAGAAGAGTCAAATTACAGAAGTCCTTCTGAAGTCAAATAACAAAAGTCCTTTTGCATTGCTCATTGCAATGCAAAATGATAAAATGAGAAGACAAAATTATTTGTATGTTTGGATTACAGGTAATAGAAATCACATTAACATCTATGCAGACAAATACAATTTAAATTTTCACCAACAAGGTATCTGACAACAAATTTGAATGGCTGAACATGATTTCTTCTCCTCCTTAAATATTTACTCAAAGGAGCTTTTGCTTCATATGACATTAATACATGTTCATTAGATCTGAAACCAGATTCAGAGGAAATGAAAGATTTCTACACCTCTTTTGGGCAAATTCTGTATTTACTTGCTAATATTTTGCAGATATTAGCATTTTAGTCATGTTTCACATAGAAGGTGACAGGAAATTTTATATTTTACTTAAGATTGTAAGGCCCACTTCCATTACATTTTTCATTCCTAGTGACAGGAGTTTACCATGCCAGCCAGAAAAAGTTTCTATATAATCATGACTTCTAAGCATTATACATTTGAATTATTATTTATGTTTTCATAAGTTGAGAACTATATATTTTTAAAAGCTGATGTAGATATGGATTACTTAATTTAGATCAAAAATTATACCTGGGTTTGCTGAAGTCAGAGAAATACATTTCTGCTAGTAGCTGCCAGTTGATCCCGCCGTTGTTGCTATACTGCAGCAGCACACCCTCTTCTCTGCTGTCGGGTTTATTGCATGAAGAAGTCTCTCCTCCAATCTGGATGTAAAACTGTACAAAATCCACCCATATTGTGTCCAAATCCCAGCTTACCAACTGCCTTTTTCCAGCCTACAATGCAAAGAAAAGAGGGACAATAATAATTTTATTATGGCACCTTCACGATAAATAGGCATATTTAAAGTCCATCACAGATGAATATTACACACAAAATTACACAACATGGAGGACACTGATTTCTGTATCAACTTGGCCTTTTTTGCCTTTCAATTATTCTGCTTGGCCATCTTTTATGTCACTGTGATTTGATCTCACAAGAACTTTATTATTTGATTTCAATATACAATGCAAATTCACAACCCAATTTCCACACCAAAATTTAATCTCACTTCCCCATGGTCCCATGTGACTTCAGAGTACAAAGAGCAGGTGCTGGATATACTGAATCAAACCAGACTAAATTTTTAAATATTCAAGTTTTTATTGATAATGCACAGATTAATAAAAAGGCCATTTCTCTAATCTTATTTCCCTGGTCAAATCTTGCACTGTACAAGGTTACCCAATCACCTGAAATCAGTTCCAGTACCTTGCTTGAAGTCCATCTCCTACACAAGAACCAGGGAGTGGCATTTTCTCTTCAAGCTTCAGCTGAATAGCTGAAATAGATTTGTTCCTACACAAAACTATATTCTTTTTCTAATAAGTGTTGTAAATCAGGAGTGTCTCAACTAAAAGCTGTGGATTTAGTTTCAAGTTTACCTAAGCATAGCTGAGAGAAACAAGGAGCGTTGTAAAACTCAGTGAACAGCTTTTCCAAGTATGCTTTTGAATTTAGGAGGTCAACGTGGTCACTGTGTGCATATTTTGAAGACAGAGCATGTTTATCAAAGAAAAAACTTTAAGGTTTAAGATCCTTTTATTTTAACTGAAATTATTCCAAAGTCCTCTTCCCTTTGTGCCCTGGGACTTGAGGCTGAACTTGTGGACTTCCACATCAACAAACCTACAAGATGCTGATATGGAATATGAAGCTGCCTGTGGCAAGGCAGGACACAGGATGGGTGTGACCTGCACACCCTGCATCTGGCACAGCCCTGCCCCAGCACAGCATCATGCTGCCACAAGATTTTATAGGTAGGGCAAAGCCATTTGTGCACAGCTGGAGAGATGATGCAGGGATCATATTTCTGCATTTATTAAAGTAGCTTCAACCTGGCACCATCCCCAAAATAGACCAGGACTGTCATCCTGCCTACTCTTTATAATTCCCTTTAAAAATGTGTTTCTGTCCATCTCCTAGCATAAAAAAGTTTAAAAAAGGAAAACAAAGGTTAAGTTATGACACCTGTGTTTTAAGTAATGTTTGTGTTTTTCTCTTTCACTTGTACATTTGGGATCCTCATGACAAATTCCAAATAAACTTGAGATAAGCAAGTGATGTCATCTAGCTGGATACAAGTAACAAGATTTAGGAGCTGAGATTTAAAATATCATCTGTGTTTTTTAATAAGGTGACAGATGAATTTAAATCCTGTTCCATTCACCACGTCTTTCTTCGTTCACAGCTGAGGGTAAACCAAGCAGAGATAAATGTTTACTGCTTTCTTAAAACTTTGCTTGGCTGGTACAACAGCCTGGGCGCTGAGCTCATTTGTGGACCCTACCAAATAGGCCACCTTGCACTGTGAGACTGACCTCTGGAAGCTAAATGGGGGTCTGAAGTTTTGTTGGCTTGTACCACTGAAGACAAGGCAATAAAACCTGTGAAGAATCCTCTGACTCTCAAAAAGCTCATACAGGATACAACATACTGATTTAGTCTGGAATTCTTCTTTTTGTTTTGGTTTATTTGGTTGTTTATTCCCAGCTGAGACAGGAATTCCCTCGTGGATGGTGCCATAAGTGAGAACTCAGCCTTGGATGCAGCCCTGAGCTTCTGGGTGCAGCGCCATGTGGCTAATGCTGGCCAAGGGGACACTGATAATCTCTGGCTACTTTGCTTTCACAGCAACATTGGAGACACTGGAATTTGAAACTCCCACCATCAAATGGAGCCAGTAGTGGGTAATAAGGATGAAAACACTCTTGCTGTCCCATGGGCTGGTGTGTCCTGGCTGGCTGGGAGCACCCCAGCACACTGACCTGCAGTGGGCCAAGCTCTGGCCCTAAAAATATTAGAGATGGGCTTTCTATATCTACAGCCCACAGCAGGTCTGCCTGCCAAAGGGTAATCACAGAACCAGGTAAATTGAGAGAGAGCATCAGCAACATAAAGCCTCAGGGGAGTTGCAGGGTCTAATTGAAAGAGCTCTGAATTGTGAACACACCTACAGTTGATTAAAATGAGTTGTAAAACAAAAGATATAGAGGGTTGTCAGAACAAAGCCAACATTAATTCTGGCAGCAGTAATTGATTATGGCAGCAAGCATTAGACATTCAAATAAAAAAATGGCTGTTTGAGCAAATGAAAAGAAATGTGAACACCCCCAAACAATATAGAACTGTTTGGCAAGTATGAAAATAATTTTTTATTATCTGCAAGTATGGCCCCTAGACACTCTGAGAAAGATCTAAACAGAAATTAAATAAACCACCTTCTGTTGACAGCGCACAGACTGCTACTACTCAAGAAATGAGTGATAACATAACCCTTAGAGATCAATAGAAAGAAGCCAAGAATTTCTAAATGAGTTTTTCACTCCTCCTTAGCAGGAATCAGAAGAAAGATCATAGCAGGTTAATTCTAATTTAGCAAACTACTTTTGAGAAACCTGGCATAAGGAACGGAGCCAGAAGGAAAAACATCTAACAGGGAAGACAATTAAGTATAAAAATCCAATTATCACAATTAGCTAGTTATACTGATTGGTCTATTACGAAATTTTCAGCTCTATTTCCAGGGGAGCTGGATGTGAGACTATGTAGGAGTGCTGAAAATTATTTCATGGGTTAGATTTTTGTAATGAGGTAAACAACACACAATTGCACAGCACTGCATATTGGGTTATTCTTCTGGGACTAATCTGGCTCTCATGACAGCAGTGGCAGTTTGATCAAACCTTTAAAGGAGAAGCACATAGCTGCATTTATACTCTTCCTTTCAATTAAGAACAAAAAAAACCTTAGTAAGAGACCTGAGGAGCAACAATACAAAAATAAAACTGTGATTACAATGCATAATCTTACATTTGGTCATAAAGATCTCTTATTTTAGCTATAATTGCTACTAATTAGCAGAATTCCCTATATCTTTTTCCTGTTCTATTATTTTTTTGTCTGCAAAGTATCTAAGTTATACAAAAGAATATTCTCCTTCAGGTTAACCATTTTCTAAAAGCCTGAGAAAATGTGGGTTTTTTTCAGTAGTTTTGTTCCTGTGACCTCAAATTAAGCTGCTTGTGCCCTGGAGAGCTAACCTTTCCCCATCTCTTACCCAGGACAGTACAGAAGAAACAAATGGGAGCTGCTGGATGCTGAGAACTGAATCTTTAAAAAGAAAATGTACAAGACATTGTGAATATACACACTTCCCAGCACACTGGCAATTTACTACCTTTCATTACAGCTGCTATTTCTTGAATACATGTGCATGTGTCTTTCCCTGTCTCTTTTGATTGCTTTGTTCTTTACCTGCCGAGCACAGCTGGGCTGTTTAACACACTTCTAATATTGTGCAGCTTTCTGCCATCTCCTTTTTCTTTGCCACACAGCCACATTATGCTCCACAGAAACCTGCAGTGTGTGCCTTTATCAGTCTCCCAGCCCTCTGTAGTACCTTGTTGAAGTAGAGTGAGGAGCCAGATGAGATGACCCCACAGCCCTCCTCAGGCTTGACGATTTCTCCCCCAATAATTTCCTGCCACTCCGTCTTCAGGGTATCTGGGTTCTCAAAATCAGACATGATGGTTGAAGAAAGGGGATTTTCAGGCTGACATTCAGTACCCCGAAACCCTGAATCACACCTGGGGGGAAGTGTAAACATAGTAAGTTTTAAGGACTTTATTTGATACTAGCAATTAGTTAAGGTAGTGCACTGACCTTATAAAATTCAATGTGGACAACCATAATTGAAAAAAAAAAATCATTCTGGATTTGTAGTTTTGTATTGTGGAAACAAACCAGAATAACTGGAAAACGGAAAAACCCTGCATCTTTTTTTTTCTAAAAAAAAACCCCAAAACCCCCTGTGGTACCCAGAAAGTTTGAAGCTGGCAGGGAGTAGCAGTCTGTGTCCTTGGTGGAGCACCCATTCTGACAGTGGCTGCCAAGCAGAGCTGAGTTGGTCCCTGCATCCTTCTGACTCAGCGAAGCAGCTCTGGCCCTGAGTCAGGGCTCTTGTGCAGAGGGCTGCAGTGGCCACCAGGACCTGCAGCAGGGCAGCCCTGTGCCACTGAAAGCTTTTCCAGTGCTTGGATCTGCCAAGGGTAAGGGTTCTTGGACAGACTGGTGTGGAGCAGCTGGCTGCTAATGCTGCTTGAATGGCCAGCCCCGTGTAGTGCTTTTGTGTTTTTAAAATTTTTAATACAAAAATAAGAACAACGACCAAGAAAAGGAAAGTATGGTAAATAGTAGGGTGCCTGAAGTATCAGGAGGGCATTGTTAAGAGGGTCTGACAAGTGCTTCATACCTGCAGACACCGTGGTCACACCAGCCATGCCCGCTGCACATGTTGGGACACTGCTGGCCAATGTAGATGTTGTCCAGGGCCCACTCATCCTGGGCTGTGTAGTAGCACTGACTCCAGCGGAAACGTGTGGCACTGGACCTTGAAATCAACAGCAATGCATTCATTTTTAATTCTTTACAGAATGGCAGGAAAAGAGGTAAAATGTAACAAAAAAAAAAAATTAAGTTAGTATCCCAGTCACAGCCTAGGCTGCAAAGGCTGGCACAATCAAAGACAGATTCTTGCAAATTAACTTTCTAGAAGATGCCACTCACTGCACAGGGCTATATAATGGACTTTCCAGTGACTGATGACATTTCTGAGGAAGAGCACATTGCAGGGATTTTGAGAATTACTTTAAGGTAAACCTAGCTACAAATATTACTGGATTTTTATTGTGTTATGGTTGAAAAACTGGGAAGATGTATCTAGGGCATGACTGTTTTTTATATTTTTGGTCACAGTTAACAGGTCATAAACTGTCTAAAGAGGTATCTCCTCTTTAAATATTTATTATTTAAACAATTACTAAAGTTCTTGAGTG
Source organism: Taeniopygia guttata (assembly GCF_048771995.1). Lineage (NCBI taxonomy): Eukaryota > Metazoa > Chordata > Aves > Passeriformes > Estrildidae > Taeniopygia > Taeniopygia guttata. The sequence goes on from NC_133025.1 coordinate 12,447,448, forward strand.
TAAGTGAATACCAACTATTTCCATTCAACAATAGTTGACTTTTTTTCTTGTATATATATTTTTTTGTCAGGATGATTCTAAACTAGATTTTGCTCATATCACTGGTGACATTAAAACCACAAGTTTTTGACAAAAATCCTGTTTCATCACACCTATTTTTTTTCTATACTGCAAATAACTTGCTCTTGGCCAACAACCCAAAATCTGTAACACCCAAGGTTTGTTGTGGGGAATCATCAAATTAAATATCTTGCCTAACTAAGCTCTGGATATTTGTAATATTCTTCAAGCACAAAACCTTGCTTTAGCTTCTCCTTTCTAAATAGTTTTATCTTCAACAGCTTGTTTTTCTTTACAATAGTAAGTTAGCTAATATTATCCATTAAAAAATGCTTAGTGTTGGCCCTTTAGGAGATGGTCCAATGCAACATTGACATTTTCCATGGGAGTGAATCCTGCTATCCAACCCCAGCATGACACCCACCACCCTCAAAAGCCAAGGCTGGAGAAGAAAATGAATGATAAGAAAAGCAATCTTTGTCATCATCAAGTCTTTTCAAGATGCCCTGCCAAACTGTGGACATCCAAGAGGTTACAGACATTGGCTGGTGGCCACTCCTAAATAGGGGATACAGAGACTCTCCACTCCATGCTTGTGTCAGAATGAGATTAAGAAAATAATGTTGCATGTGAAGTGAAACAAAGATGGGAAATGGTTCATCATGCTGGAGCAAAAGGGGCTGTGATGGCTGCATAACAGGTCTGGGTAAAAGGGGTGGTGGTGGCAATGTGGGCACTGAGGCTGGATTGCATTGTTGTGGGGAGGTAAGATGGGGAAAGCAAGGCTGAATGAAGAGAACTAAAAATCCAGTTTTAAAATGGGACAGGCCTGTGTCTGGCCAAGGGCTGGTTGGGGGTGCTGAGGATGAGAAGCAGGTGGCTCCTATTAGAAGCTTCTTTTCTAGCTTTTTTCTCAGCCATATGGTTACTTTATGATGACACAGGATATAATGTTGTTACTCTCCTTAGAGATACAAAGCCCTTTCCCCACCCCCAATAATTTATGTAGAATAAACTTATTAAAATGAATATTGTAAAGGTGGCTGAGCCACCTGCTCACATGTATGGAAGTGAAAAATCGTATGGAAGTGAAAAAAAATATAGAGCAGGCCTGTGCAGCTGAAGAGGACAGAGTGGCAGAGCAATTAGCCACGCTGGCACATATGAGGAGTTTGGTACATGTGTGGATAAATTTTTAAAATGCCAGTTATGAATTTCTTTAAAAAACAAATGAAGCTGCCCAAGGGCTTGATTTTTAATTGAAATGACCCTTGTTGCCTGTTTTAAGTATCTGTTTGATATTGCAAATACTGTAAGCATTTTTACAGCACTCAGAGTTAATCTGCAGGGGCAAATCTGCTGATTAAATACTCCCTCAGGATATAATGTATTGATGGGTTACATTACAAGCGCTATGAATTATCCATTAGAAGTGTGCAAGGCCAGTAATCAGCACACGAAGGATTTCTTAAGCTTGTGAAGGCACAATGGGCAGTCAATATTGACTGTAATTATTTACTGTTTATTTTTGTAGTGCTCTGAAGTCAGCACATCACTTTGGTGCTGAGGTTCATGTTTGCATCAATGGCACCACAGAGAGCCCTGACAGAGGCTGTAGGCTCTGGAAAGAGCTGTAGTGACTGGTGTTAACTCTAATGTGTGCTGAGGAAAATGACAATACTAAAACCAAAGAACAGTGTTAGAGCAGTAAAACACATCCCCTATGAACTCCCAGCACAGTAAAACTGTGTCATGTTATTTTCCTAGGTAGCAGGAGGGAGAACACTGTGTTCAGACATCCATTTTTTCCATCAGGGAGGGTGTATGGGTGGAGTTGGGGTGTGAGACCCTTCAGCCCTGGGGTATTTACAGCAAACCAGGGGAGATCTACAGTGATACAGAGGCAATTTCACCACGCCACGGAAGTCTCATGGTGCCCAAGTGGTGGTGCCCCCTAAGAAGAGCTTGATGTGGCATTGATGGCGTTGCCTTGGCTGCTGCCAGGTGCACATGGCCAGGAAGGGTGGCTGTGCCGGTGCATCAGGGCTGGTTCTGGGCACAAAGCTCACTCCTGACCTACACAAACAGTGGGGAGAGCCCAGCCCTGTGCAGCGACAGAGGACACCTCTGTGCCCAGGGGAGCACAACACCCGGAGCCCCCGCTGAAGATCCCAGTGCAGCTCTGCCTTGGGGCTGCTCCCAGGGCTGGGCGTGCACAGAGCTGCCCCAGAGCTGACAGCTCATTGCTGGGGTTCATGTCCATTTCACCTGACCAAAATGTTTCCCTGGGGAGTCTCATCATCCCATTCCTGCTGCCACCCTGCCAGGTGCAGAATTCCATCTGCCTCCTTAGGATCCAGATGTTGGCTGCACATCAAGCTCCCCTTGTTACTTAGAAGTTGCCCCAGATGAATGCAGTGATGCAGGGGTGTTGTTTCTCTCATTTGAGGGGAGGGGAAGAAGGGAGGAGGCTCATTACTGCCTGAAGATGAACACGTTGCCCAAATGGAGGCATGTGCAGCAGCTAGAGGCTGGGGACAGTCCCCAGGGAGCCATTTGCCAGCAGGGAGGAGTTATTTTTATCTGCAGACAGACAGCTCTCCCCTGGGGACAGCTTTGCCAGGACAGGAATCCTGTTAACCCCAAGCTGCAAGGGACAAGGGGCTGCCCTCGCCTTCCCACCCAGCCTGCTGCCAGAGGTCCTGTGGGAAGCAATGCCACTGTCACATGGCTGTGGGCAGGGAAAACTTATAGATTCAGGTTCCTCCCTGGGTGAGGGATAATGCAGGTTAGGCTGAAGTGACAATTGCAAAAGCAATGCTGCTGAAAAACCACTCCTGCTCACTGTTTCTGAAAGCTTTCCAAGGCTGCTCTGCATCTCAAGGTAACAACAGCTTAAGAGGATTATGCTGTTAAAAATGGTAATCAAGCATTTAAAAAAGCCATGTTAATTAAGAAAAGAGAATAAGGAGATGAGCGTCAGCTGCATTCTCAGTGATAAAACACTGGCTTTCCAGACAGTCACCATTTGGACATCTATTGAAATGGGAAGTACAGCACTGAGGAGCTATGAAAGCATTTCTTACATGCAAAATAAACTTCCCTAGTTCCTCATGGTTTTTTTTTTTTTTTTTTTTTTTTTTTTAATGCTACTGGAAAGCAATCTAGCTCTCTAATGACATTATATCTAAGTCAAGTTGATGTCAAATAAAAGTAATTTTTGTTGTGTGACATTTTACATAAGCACAAGGAAATCATGTCCCAGAAGTACTGCGAGTGAAATGATGTTCTGTTATAAAATGTTTCTGATACGTGACTTAAAATAAAATCACTGGCTTCCCTCCTGATATTAAAAGCCTTAATGATTTAATGCAAATTTGTGGCTGGTAAAATTGTATTTGCTACCTTCTAAGTTACCATAATTACATTTACCCAATTATCCTGAAGGTCTCATTCAGTCATTAGGTGTTGATTTGTTTATGAAGTCAGCAACTGACAGCTGCTTGTATCTCATTAAAGCCTGTTCACATGTAAATGCCTTGCATAAAACTGAAATTAATTTTCGTCAGTGTTAGAAATGTTCAGTTCAAGTACAATACAATTTCAGTGAGCAGGTGCTTACATTTCATTTCTTCAGTACAAGTCTCAATCTTGCAGCAGTTTTCTACCATCCCAAATCTCACATAACATGGGAAGCTTGTAAACTCATGCTTGCTAGATGCAGAACATCTACAGATCTGCAGAAATACCAGCACACCCAGAAAGTTTTACAAGAGAAATAGGTGCTGTTATGAACAATTTTCCAGCTGCATGAGCACAGTGCCACAGCCTGACACTTCCCACACGCCCAAGGAGCAAACCCCCAGCTGAGAGCTGTGCACCCAGGGATAAAAGCTCCAGCAATCACAGCAGGGCTGTGCAGGGGTGTGAGGGCATGCAAGGGCCAAAACAAGGCTAATGAGACATTTCTGAGACCTCGTTTAGGTGGTTGTTTCCCTGTGCACTATGCACAGGGCAGGCTGGGTATTTGGCAGCCTTTGTCTTGTGTGGTTGAAACAGAAGGAAGGTCCAGAGATTCCTCCCCCTCAGCCCAGCTTTGGGAAGGCAGAACACCTTTCTCTGCCTCTACAATCTTCTTCCTGGCCATCACTAAGGTTTTGCTTCTGTGTGGTGGTTGCAGTGGATGCAGGTGAGGAAGGGGTAGGAGGAGGAGGAGGGAGGGCACCCCAAAGAGGAGCCCTACAGAGCATATTCACTACCAGGCACCTGGAACGATGCTCTCTGCGTGGCTGGGCTGGCAGTGGAGAGCTCCACATCAAAGTGTCACCAATAATGCCCAGGTTTTGGAAAGGCAGAAACTTGATCTCTGCTCACAAGCCTGTTGTAAAAACCTGTAAAAAATCCCCTCCCAGTCTCAACCCAAAGGAAAGGTTGAGCCCTTAACCTGCTCTTTGTCATTGGAAAGGAATGTTAGAAAGAGGGGAAAAGTGGTGAGAGAGGTGCATGTGATGTGCTGGATTGCATCTGATGGGGAACAGGCAGCCACCCTTCCTCTTCATCCTGATAATACCATAGCACAACACAACCCAGAAAATGTGTTCTATGAAGAGCAAAGAAATTTTCAGTGGTAATTTGTACCTTAATTACAAACAAACTCTGCTAACAGACGGGAATCCCTTCAGATACAAGACAGAGTGTGAAATATTTATGATTTGTGCACAGCATAGAACAGGAAACCGGCTATTACTTCATCATAATTTCTCCCCACAGTCTCCTAAATTAAAATGGAGTTATATGCTTCTGTCACCTCATATGCTGAGAAAAATTATTAGATTCTAAAGAAAAAGAGAGCCACAACAACGTTGAGTACATTATATATTTTATAAATTAGGAATAACTGCCTGCTTTGGAATGTAACCTAAAAAATGGTAGATGCTTTTTAAACTCCTAAATCCTGTGTGAACCACAGATTTTGGGGATGGTAGCACATACTGACATGTAAAATTTCGTACATTATAATCTACAAAGCAGTTCTTTATAGACTTACTTGCACCATTTGGTATTATCTGATATGATATGTTCTAAGGAGTCAATATTTGCCTTTGATGTTTTTCCTAGAAATAGGAAATTCTGAATATTGGCTGTACAGCAAAAAGGGCCACTATGTTGAAAGAAGGATTCATTGTGGTGTGATTGATGGAAACAGGCTGTGCTGAGGCCATGCAGAGTGCAAAAAAAAATAATGATGGGGAAATACAATGATGACTTAATCTGAGCAAGCTCTCATAGCAATTGCTGTGATGGATTCAGATCAAACATAATCAAAATGTAACTCTAATTGCAATAATTAAATTCTCAAATGAAGGATGCCCTGAAGATTATTGGGATTTATGACAACTTTTTATTTGTATGGTATACAAATAAATATGGTATAAAGATTTAAAAATAAACAATGAAAGAAACAATTCAGTTAATGAAATATTTTAGGGGAGGCAAATCCAGTTTGATTATAACAAGATGAATAGGTTTTCTAATAATTTTTGTTTCTCTTTTTTTTGCATGAGAGAATGTTATTTTATAAGACATGCTATAAAAAGAAACAAGAGTTAAAAAATTCCCAGAAATTAATCATTAGCTATTGTTTATACAGGGCTTTGGTCTGAAGATGCAAACAATAAGGAATGCGCAAAATAAAAATTAACAATCCAAATAAAGCCTTCCTCCAACAGGGCATTTATAGACAAGTGCCACTATTTTTGAAAAGTCTGAACTCTATTAGGAGAGTCAGAGTATGTATTAAAAACAATCCTAAACAATAGTTTCTGTTGACTTCATCAACATTTCATTCTCTAATTATGTAAGGAATGCCTTTTATGGGAAATACCTGTGGCTGGATCAGCCCACTGCACCTATTGGCTTGAGTATGACCTGCAGATGACTTGGTATTTGTCACAGCAATTGATGTGACAAACTGTATGCACAACAACCCCCCTACCATTCCCCCCCCCAGCCCCCCCCCAAAAAAGTTTAAGGATAGGAAATAAATGCTTACCATGTCTTCTGTGGTAAAAGAACAGTGATTCTCCTCCACTGAGTAAATTCACTGGAGTGGTAAATACTTGCTGATGTAAACTCCTGACAGCTCGGCATACTGGGAAGGCATTCCTTAAAATAAAACATTTCAAAACCAAATTTAATGTTGAGGAATAGCTGGAACAGAAACAAGGGTCAAACATTCATACAGCCAGGAGCTTGTCTGGGTCCAGATGCTGGAGTGAAAGACCCATAAGAGAAAAATCCTGACATGATGCAGATAAATTTCTCAGAAAACTAGTAAATACAAATCTATTTAAAGAGTTTAGCATTCATGACTAGCAATGTTTTGCTTTCCTCCATGAGGAATGTCTATCTCTTTTTTTTTTACTATCTTCACCCCAACATCCACTGTGGACTATGAAGTAAGACTACAAGACCACTATGAAGTAAGTCTATGAAAGTGACCTCCAGACGATTATAAAGGTCATTTTAGAGACCTGCTTGTGAGGCTTTGCCTGGGCATGCTGACTGGCCCCACAACCTCCATCTGCAGTGGGGAGCAGCAGTAGGAACAGGCAGAGCCACACCAGAGGGCCCAGCCACAGCCTAGTGAAGTTGTGTCCTTAGGTGCTTCCCAAGCTCTGCAGCTGTGTTAGTTTTGAGACCTACGGCACGCGGTGTAAATTCTTCCCTCCTGCTTCCATAACTATTTCTGCATCTAATTCAGATTCCTATTGTTGAGGTCTGTTTCCCAAATTCTATTTTTTTTAAATTCAGAAAATATGATTGTTCACATTTTTGTAATATTAAATATAAATGAAGTCCATTATCCCAGCTTCTTACTGTTTTCTAGCACTGCCCTTCCAATGTTACTTCATTTTTTGTAATATTCCATTAATTATTTACATTTTTCCAGAACAGCACCCAAAAAATTGGCCTATAAAGTATTAATAGAGTGCTTGGAATTAACTACCAACCTATATGATCCTCTTCTAGCTACCAGTTCAGAATCCCTTCTGCCCTTTCCTGCCACAGCACAGCTTCTCCTGACCATCCCCACGCACCCAAGAGTATTTCACTGGCCACTGCTGTGCTCACCCCCATGAAGGGTATTGGGCAAGAGAGAAGACACCTGCTCATGCAAGTAGCCTACTTTGACTGTTCTGAAACTAATAATAAAGCAGTGACTCTCTACAGAAGTTATGGCAATTAAGAATTTTGTATAGTTAAATTATACAGTTATAGTTGTGTGTTAAATATGAAGGGCAGAATATATGATTTTACAGAGAAATTTATTGCTCAAATATCTTAGAGTATTAAATGAAGATCTGAGACCTTATTTTGTTGGGATTTTTTTTAGTAGATTTTCTAAAGGCTTAGTTTCATTTCCAGCAATTTTTAAACATTTTTTCTTGATTCATCTCCCCTAAAAGATTGTAGAAAACAAGATCTAATAAAGATCTGCGATCACAAAGCAAACAAAAATTTCAAACATTTTAATTAATTAGTGTTTTGTTTATTTGCCAGGTTATGTCCTTGAAATATACTACAAATACTCTTTTATCACAGCAACATGGGTGGTGTGAGAAAAATGATCTGGCTGCATGTTTTCTCTGAACTCAGCTCTACTGAGCAAGGAAAGGAGCACTAAAATCTGAAGTAAACTTATCTTCCATGGATGCCAAGGACAAACCCTAAACACCCACCACTAGGAACTATTCTTGGACACCAAGAAGATGATGCCTGCTAGATATAAAAGATATGAGCAGGTTTGAAATATATGATTTATAGCTTTCATTCTGTTTAAGGCAAGAAATCATGATTTGGATTTCCAAAGTTTAAAAATTCATTTATTGCCATTTCTTTATTATGCCCATCAAAGTAAATGTGGCAAAAGACAACATGGCAAGGATAACCAGGCAAAGCTTTAATTGCTTATAGAAAGTGTGGAACTTGACATAATAATCCATCGGTGAACCTGCAGAGCAGGCAGTGAAAAGGCAGTAGGACAAGTTCCCTGACACCCTCTCAGCCTGCTCAGAGGTAGCCAAAGGACCTTGGTTTGTTCACCCTGAGTCCAGGGAAAGTCCAGCTTTTCGTCTAAGAGGGAAAACAAGAGCATGAACTATGGCCAAATGCGCTGCTCACATTTGTGCTGAGACAGCACTGAGCCACCCGGGGGAAGAGCAGCAACGCTGCTATTTGCACTTCAGCAGAGTGGGGTAAGAGCGGTCATTACAGCCTGGACTGTGCTTGAACCAGGGCTGGGAGATGAAAGGCTCTACATTACAATCCCCTGAAGGAATGCGCTTTCCATTTGTGAAACGGCTGTGCACAAGGGCAGAAAGAATTTATATCCATTTAAATTCCAGGAAACAGTAGATGCATTTTGCCTAGAAAAATAAAGCAATAGCACAGGAAAGATCTCAGCCATTACCCTGTGGCTCTAACTGCGGCCCAATTTTTTTCTCAGCCTTTCTCCATTCCTGTCACTATTTTGTGTTTCAGGCTTTCAGATACCTTTCTTCCAAATATTACAATGAACAGTCTAAATACCTCTACTAGTAATTTTGACTGATTACAACAGAGAATTTCTTTATTGAAAGGTAAAAACGGAAAACATCCTTCTTTGTTCAAGGCCAAAAGTGTATTTCAGACTATCCTTGCATAAAGCAGAGTCTATGGAAGAAAAACATCCTCACTGCCAGCCTCACCTCCTGAACAAGATGCCATGTGAGGCCATGGTTGGTGGAGTACTCCAGTTTCACCTGGTTGTCCATATGAGGAGTAAAGGCCTGACCACAGCCCATCACCAAGTTGAACTGTATCATGTACGAAGCTCCAATCTGCATAGACTGGGTCTCCACGTAGCGCATGCTAGAGGCTAGCTTCGAATCACCTGTAAAACTGGGAGATGTAAGGAAAGAATCAGGATGGATCCCCAAAATAATTTAAAAAAAAACATTATGGTTCTGGATTAAATATAGTTGTGCTTCCTTTTTCTGTAGATTGGCATGTGGGATGAGACCATGCACAGAAGAATCTTTCTGCTGGTACTTCTGCCAGTTACCAGGAAGGTCTTGATGTATCCCAGAATGTGAAACACTGAATTATTCCGTTAGTTCTTACTATATGCTCTTTGTATTAAAGATGAAGTTAGGATCTAGCAAAGGGAAACATAAGGGAAGAACAACAAAAAGAAAGTTCATTCTCTTGGGTGTCCATTGCTGAAGGTCTTGCCACAGCAGTAATTTCATTCTAATACTGGGCAGTTAAGATACTCTGAATCTAGTTCAAAATATTCTTATTATATACACTGTTAACTTCATTGATTTTCAAGTGTACCTATATGGAATTCATTCACTTAAATGTGTTTCAGAATTAATCTTCTACTCTTGGCTTCTTTTCTGTAGGATGCACTGATACAAGATTTAGATTTTCCAGTGGATTGGAGAACATTAGTAATGTTTGAACACACATATACACATATATTTTGCAAGGTACCCAGTTATCATATATATAGTAATACAATTTATAGTCTGAAATTCCAAGATTATTTCACTTTAAATGCAGGATTTTCTTCTATGCACTATTCAAAACAAAAAGGAAACAACAAAATTAAAAACCTCAAATACAACAGAAGCATAAGAAGGAAGTAATAACAACTTAAACATCGAATTTTGCCCACCAGATGTCAAAACAGAGTATGTTAATGAAAGTTCACATATAATGAAAATTGCTTCCCTCTCCTTAGTTTGAGATGTTAGTGTCTTCAGAAGTACTGTAGTCCTTTCAGCTTCAATATTTTCTAAGACTATTCTTAAAGGTGAACAATTTAGAAAAGGGATTGGCTCTTTTTAAAGAAAATCACTGCAAATCATCATGGAAAAGAAAAAGCTCCATTCAGTACAATGGTGATGAAGAGAATAATCTAGTTCAAGGTTGCTCTTATGATTGAGGAAGCTACAGTTTATTATCTTAAATAAGAAGTCATAATCTTTAAATACAATACAGAAGAACATATGAGCTTCTGCTCCAGTAAAATTGAAGGTCATGACAAAGTGAGTGTGAGGACAAGGAATACAAGTCAGTGTCACTAAGGACTCTTTTAAATTAATTCACTGACCTGTATTGTTTTCTATAGAGTCCTTTCCAGAGAGAGCACTTATGCCATAAATCTCAGCATCCTACCTTAAAGCTTTAGAAGAAATTACTGAAAGCTGACATTAGTTTTGTCATTATCAAATTTCTGTTACTTGGCATTAGTTAAGATCCTGTCTGCTTTCAACTCTCTGACCTTACTTTTGTGACTTGATTTCCTAAAAATGATCCAGCTCAAGACATTATATGGAATTTTTCACTTTGTCCTGTCACTCAGCAGCCCAAAGTGCCTGTGGGTGGACATTCCCTTCACTGCGAGGGCACAGGGACAACTGTACTGGAAGGCAATAAGTTACCTTGGAAAACTGTATCTGAGCTGTTTGCCCTTTCAGTTGGTCTTCTCAATGTTTTTCTTCTCAATAGGAAGGATAATTTTATGTTAAGAGGAGGATATAATGTACACTCATCAGCAGTCCAGCTCCCAGCCTATGGTTTGTGGCTTCGTGGTTAGATCTGAATGCACCTCAGAACAACTTGTTTGGATAATGCCTGAATTTATTTTTCTTCTAAACTTTATCTTGTATTTTAAAAAATCACAAAAAAACCCAAATTTAAAAGCTAAAGCTGATTTGATCTGACATAGGCTGAAGCCCTGTTGGGAAATACGTGCCAATACAGCCAGGCTCTTCAGGTATCAGTCAAACATGTGCAGTGTAAGCAGCTGAAAGTTATGTGTAGCACTGCTTTGGAAGAGGATTTGGCACTGCACACAAAAACCTGGGCACAGCAGCACATCACAGTTACCTAAAGCTTATCTGAACAGAATAAAGGAGTAGAAACACAACAATTTCATGAAACATCTGCCCAGAAGCTGTCATCCCAAAGTAATAGAAGACAAGTAAAGAACTTGTAGTGAAAAAAAGGGCAAATAATTAAATGCTACGTTTTGCTCTTGTCTTCACAAAAATTCCCTTTATTCAATGCTATTAAATATAATGAGGAAAAAAAAAGTGCCTTAAACTCTAATATTTTCTTTCTGGTAGCATTCAGGTCATGATTAAAATATTTTAAATTTAGTATTAATTTTAATTTAATAGCTTAGCCACTAGATACTGTACATAGTATATTAAGTAAATATACTAAGTAAGTTAAAAAGTCAAATCAGTTCTTTAAAATGCATATTAAAGAAATGTAGAAAAGGAAGATAGTGTTGAGATCCTGACAATATGTGATGCTCTATAAGAAGCTATTTTGAGGGAAGGAAATCACACTACAGGTACACAAAGTCCTTTATCATCCACATTTTGCCTCCAGCTGAACACAAGTAGTATTAAAGTTGTGGGCTCCACCTTGTCCCTTTTTTACTCTCCAGATCTCTCATGTACGTGGTTAGGGGTTTGCTCTTTTGCTGGAATACCAAGTGTTTTCTTTGTTCTGGGAGCCACACAGCTGGAATACCTTTCCAGAATTTTAAAAGATGAAGTAATGTCCCTGGCGTAGCAATAATTAACTAAAAAAACTTCAGAAATGAGAATGCAGAGGCTTCATTTTTGTATAAATTTGTTGCTGTGAGTGGGTTTCTGGCACGTGTGTAATTAGACCTGCGGAGACACAGGAATACAATACCCATAGGTGCCCTCAGAACAATCACTCTCCCTCCAAGCACTGCCAACTAATTGGTACTTCTGGGAATGGTATCACAGTCAATGTCAGCCAACCTGCATTGCTCCAAACTGCTCTGAGATCCCCAGAGTTACCATATTTTCAAGGCTGGTACTTTTAGGAATACTGAAAAGCCACATGGATGAAGCTTGTTTTGTAAAGCTGCCTTGACTGAAAATATTGACACAATGGCCCAATGCTCGCACCAGACACAGCTTTGCTTCCATCAGAAGAGGGGATGTTTGGCCTTTTTGCATCACATCATACCTACTTTGCTAAATAATTCCTAAATGTATGAACATCATTAATATAATTAAGTTGATTACCTAAAAGAAACTTTCTTCATGTTACAGAGTAACAATTACTCTAAACAACAAAACATTTAAGACACTGGTAAACTACCAAGCTGAAGCAGGACCACTGTATGACATTGCTCCATAAACATAGTTCATGACAAGACAGGTTTACAGTCTTCCCTCAGGCTTCTCCAGGGACAGTGGGACACTCTATTGTTTGCTACACTGAATTAAATCATAGTGCTGTAATGTGACTGAAGACAGTTTATTTATATTAAGCTATTTTACTTGTGTCCAGATATATATATATATAGCGTTAGCATCCTTATCAATATTTAAATGAATTTCAGCAAGTGGCTGTATATAGCCTGTAATACTTCAGAGACATTTGGTTCAAAACTTGGCCTGAACATGAGCATTTTGGAGAAGTGTTAAATTATTTTACATCATCAAACACTTCATTCTAATGTGTTCTAGAGTCCTTTCAGTACAACCAATATGCTTGATGTAATAAAGTTAAGGATCCATTCTGAAACCAAATGATGATGATGACTATCAAATAAAATGACTGCTCAGACAGAGACCGGGAAAATACCCAAAAATCACCTTTGATCAAAACATATGGTTATCAATAATTTTTTTTTAAATGAAGCTAGGTATGGAAAAGCACAGCCTGTCTCTTAATAAAAATTTAAAAAATTACCCTCCTCAATTTTTTTCCAAATTTAAGGAAAAATGTTTCATGTTCACAGGTTCTAAGGCAGAAATGGAGACCTAATAGACAATTAAAAGCAATTTATGGGCCTGGGGATGACACCCTGTAAAATGATTGGTAGCATATTTCCCATAGTTGTACTAATAAAAAGCAGTTGTCAGACTGTTCTCAAGAGGATGGTGTCAGTGCTACTGCAAGATCTGCTTGTGAGTTAGAAACTCATGAGTTAGAAAATGAAAACCAAATGGACTCACAGATGGGAAGACCCAACAATAATTAATTTAACTAGCAACCATTTGTACAGACTTTGTGTAAGTTTAAAAATTTCCCTTGGGAGGAGCAAGGTCAGTGAAGGATAGAGTTCATGTTTTCCAATGATAATGAAAAATATTTAGACATAAAAAGCGAGGAAGGTTTTGATTCTATATTTGATGCATGGAAACTTCAGTGTTTCTACTATGACTGAGCACTACAATCCCTAGCCCATCTCCATATGGGATGGAGAATTTAGCTTAGTGTTATTTTGATTCCGATTTAGAGTCATGGGAGGAAAAGAGAGGAACCTCTGTTATCTTATCTGCCCTCCTCCCCATGATAAACTGGTCTTAAAAGTACAGAGGGAAAACAATGTCATTAAAAGGCATTATTTCTAACTCTTTGGTAAGGAAGATGCAAACAATTTGAGCCCTAACATGTTGTTTCATTTTAATGAGCAGCTAGTACCTTCCTTGTCCTTATTAAAGTGGTTAATGGTGCTTCTACTGCCTCATTATCAGTGCTAGGACACATTTGGTGTTGTTCCTACTGCTAAGCCAACTCTTTTTAGTTTGACAGATGATCAGAAAGTCAAATCAGATTGCTCAGAGATAGTTGTTAATAAAATTCCAACAGTGTTTCTCTGAGTGTCCATGGGGATGCTAAAATTATTTTATTTTCTTCAGGTTTTCTATAATTACTGTGATTGTACTTTCTCCAAAGAAATATATCTATGCCAATTAAAACTATACTGGGTTTATAGGTTGATGAGACTTGCATGAAACTGTTATTTGGTTTTAATCAAAACACACAGATTAAATTGAGCTTCCCTTGTATTAATTCCAAATGTTACATTCAAGTGCTCCAGATTTTTCTTCTGTGAAGTGTGTTACTGTTTTAGTTGAAAAAGTGTATTTTTATGCAATCCTAACAGTTTTTTCCTTTGTTGTTCCCTTATTTTGCTTCTCTTGCCTTTATTTCCTTTGAGAGGTGTGATGTTTTCTTGCTTTTGTTTCTAAGTACACAGCATATTTTAGACCTAATTGCAATATGTCATAATGGTGATCACAACGCAAATGACTGATAAATAATAATATCAGGTATAAACATACACATAACCATAAACATAAGCATAAACACACATATATAGATATAAAAATATAATACCAGATAAAGCAACTACAAATGGATAATGCTTATATTCTGCTGCCTTTGCTTTCTGGATTACAATATAATGGCTATGTACACAGATCTGAACATCACTTACACAACATTCAGAGTCTGTACTTAACATATTATTTCATTACATGCATATCCATATTAACCTGCCTGGATTTTAAGTGAAGATTATGAAATATTTCTAAATTTTTTAGGATTATTCTTTAAATATTTCATGGAAAAAGAATGCTACATTCAATGTTCCCGTCAAACATAAATCTGTGCAAAGAGGTGAAAAACTTACTGCTAATTGCAATGAGATTAGTGACTGTATTTCTGTATTTTTGTCCACAGTGTGAGGATGAGACACATTATTACTCTGATGTCACTTGCAGCAGTAACTTGATCCACAGCAGGATGAATAGACAAGACAAACCAGAAGTAGAACAGGAAAGAATACATGTTTCTTACCAGAGAGTCCAGTCATGCCCACAGTAGGGCTGAACATTTCCCAGGTAGAACCCTAGAGACTGTGTGACTTCAACCAGGTTGGTGAAGTCCAGACTGATGCTGTTGAAAAGCACAGAGGTCATGATGATTTCATCGATTGCCCACACATCTTCACCTTGAGAAGAGTGGTATGGCTGCCACCATCTGAACTGAATGCCAACCTGCCTTGCATCTTCAGGCAGCTCCACTGAAATTATTCTGGAAAACAAAACAAAGTTGTTATTGCCAGTTTTTCCTGTTTGTAATAATTCCATGGGGATGTATTTTCGGTAACTTTTCCTTACTGACCCTAAAAGTCATGGAGTAAATTTAACCCACAAATGCTGTAGCATCTGCTGGTATGGATGCTACCAGTGAAAGGGTCAAGGGAATTGTTAGTTCTCTTGGTAATCAGTTCATTTACTGAAAACCAGTCATGTGCAAAAGCCACCAGAAAGAGTTTCTACCTAACTTGTAATTTTTGCTTCCAATGTGGACCTCTCAGTAAATTAGCCAAGGAATGATGAGCTGATAAGGATTTAAGAATTCTAGTTCCCCTTTGTCAGACTCAGTGGGTTTTATCCTGAAGATATGAATCTTGTAAACATTTGCATTCCCCACATAGCATTGATATTATTCTAATGGTGCTCTTGTCCTAGAAGAGCCCACCCCTGTAAATTGCCACAATCAAGTGGAAAAGGTTCATCATGTCAGACAGTGTGATTATGTGTAGTCCTTTTTGGCAGACACTCCTTTTTTGTAGCTGTGTGGAGATGCAACTGGAGGTGAGTCCCAGGTGCTTCTGGTATGCAAGGTCACCTGATTTTTCATGGCAGCTATATCAACGTACCTAGAATTGAAAAACTGCAAAGAAAATTAAGAATATTATCTGATTTCCAGGAACAATTTTCATACACTACAGGAAGGAGTACACATTAATTGCCACAGCAATGACACCTTTTTGAAAGCTCCATAAATCACCAAGACCATGGTACCCCACATGGCCACATCAACTGTGAGACACACTGGCAACAGGGACATTTGTCTCCATTGGGGTATAATTAGTTGCTGGGTAAAGGGTTTTCAGCCAGCTCATCATGTAGCTGTTATTTTTCTTTCTCTCTTCGAGGAAATGTAGATAAAATTATATATCCGGTAAACTGAAAGCATCTTTTTAAACTCCAGCACCAAATATTTTTCATACCCAGGGCTTTCTAAGCTGCCTGTTGTAATGTTTTGTTCTCTGCATATGCGTCTTGTGCCTGTGGCACTCCTAGTGCAAACCCACACTTTTAAAAATGACTTGATACAACAACCTTGTAGATATGAGTAGATTTATAACACTGTTGTTTACTGTCACATTAATTTTAAAGGAGAATACATTAATCCATTAACCAGAAAAAAATAATCAAATAGCTTGGCCAAACAGGTGGGAAGCACTCAAAAAGTCCTGTCTGGCTTTTCTAGGAACTGCTTTCTGCCATCCACAAACTGGAGAGAGAAGTGGGGAAGGACAGCCAGAGGTGACATGGCTGTGTCCCTGTGGCATGGGACCAGCACAGTACACACTTTATGTCTGGTGGGTACATTTCCTTTACACTCAAATAAATACGTTTGAACACCTTCAGACCCTGACTTCTTTTCTACTAAGGATTTCCTCATAAGAAGCAACTTAATAACCTTTTGGGTTAATTTTTTAACAGCAAAAATGACAAGAAATTGCTACTGATGCTAAAAGGAACCATATTTTTTTCTGCCATGATTCAGGGGTATGAACCTGAGGAAAGCTGGTACCCTGCTAGGAGGAGCACTGTATCCAGTGGGCACTGTGAAGCACCTGGCACTTGTGTGAGCTAATCCTCTGCCATAATCCAGGGCATATTTCTCTGCTGCTGGCTGCCTCTGATGCCTGTATCTTCCCTTTCACACTTGACTCTCATAAGCTTGTCCATGTGGACACTAATTCTCACAGACAGTAATATACAGAAAATCCTAAATCATGACATGCACCACTGATACACATATCAGATGTTAAAATATTTAACAGATGTTAAAATAAATTCCCCATCCCAGGGGATTAAGCTAACACAATTTAAAAATGTAGGTGTAAACCACCACGTATGGCACATATGTTAGTATGCAGAACCTGACTACACCTCCAGTTGTAACAACTCCTCCTGTCTGGCTTTGATTTGTTGGAGATAGATGGAAAGGGAGGGGGATTCCTGCTAATGACTTTTCTGCTGCAGAGAAGAAAAGTGTTCCTACTTACATTACCAGCCACCATTAAATTTGTTAAAAACCAGCTGGGAGACCTTTGCTCTGATCTCATTCTTTCAAGCTATGCGCATACCTAATATTGAAAAGCCACCGCTGTTCTGCCCAGAAGAAAAATGCAGCTGTCAAATGTTAGCAGATTAAATTCACCTTTTCAGCAGAACATTAAATGTGTAATTATTTTTTTGTATGACTGAAGATTAATTAAATTTGTGGATACAGACTGATTGCCAAACTTTGCAGCAGTCTATCTATGTTACTAAAAATGCTGATATATTCAGACAACATAATATGAAAAGGTGAAGCTTTGTTCATAATTATTTGCCAGCATTAGCTTCAGGTTTGTATGTATGTCATTTCTTTATCTTCCCGGAGTGGACTGAATATCTATCTATCTATCTATCTATCTATCTATCTATCTATCTATCTATCTATCTATCTATCTATCTATCTATCTACCTACCTACCTACCTACCTACCTACCTACCTAGCTATCTATCACCCATGGCAAAATCTCTCTAACTTGTGCATATTGTACTTTTCTCTGTACCTTGTCAGAACAACAGGAATTGTGTTTCACACCTAACCTCAAAAAGCAAAATAGTCTCTGGCATCTATGACATTTATTACATTTATATCTTAAACTTGATTAAAATCAGTCACCAGAATATGTATTTTCCTTTTTTGTTATAAAAATTTCATAGTGCTATATATTAAAAACCTTTAGGGAAATATAATTCCTACAGATGTAATCTTGAATCTAAGAATTAGAAAGAGGGTCATATAAAATATATGTGTGACTATAAAAAACGTAGGCAAAGGAAAGTTTGAAGATTCATCAGTGTTCCAGTCTGTAGCATCTTTCCTTTGGAAACATTTAGAACTTCAAAAATTATAGTCTACAATATATTTCTACCAAATACAGTCCTCCTCTCGCATTTTTGAGTTTTTCCTATAGCTCCCAGGAAATAATTTTATTGCTACAAGGGGTTTTTTTTTCCATTAGAACATTCTTTATCACACTTTAAATATTGAGTTATTTATAAGATGTAAAAATATAATTTCTTTTTTGTTTTTAAGAAAGCACTCAGCTCAGTAAATATCAATAATGAAACACTTATGTGTAGCTAAAATTACTTGCAAGATATTTACAGTCCACCTCTGGGGCTGACTAAGATGTTTTCCTGGAACTTGGTAGAGAAGACATAGGGCAATACCCAGGTCAAAGCTATGAATGGGCAGAAAATGGACCTGCTGGAATGAGTCCAGTGATGCCACTGTCAGATCTGCCTCTTCTGGGCCCCTTTGCAGAGCATCTCCTTTAACTGGCATTTATTGGCTCTGCTGCAGCACCCTGTGAAGGTGGCTGCTGCCAGGTTTGAGAGGGTTTGCATAGATCCAGACTAGACTGTTCCAGGCTTTTGGTACAGGCATGCTGATTTTGTATTGCTCTACTAAATTTGGTGGATGGTACACACAAATGCATCAGTACATCAGTACAGAAGGAACACCTTCTCTAAATACAAGAGATACAGTCCTCTCTCTAATCTGACACCAAGCATAAGGGTTGTTAGATGAAATTTACTCATTGTTCATCTTTTTTTTATTTGTGCAAGTCCCAGGCACAGTCACCAGCAGGTTCTCCCAGGACACCAAGCCCAGCCCAGGGCAGAGACACAGCCATGAACTCATGCGATTGCCTTGAGAGTAGGAGCAGGCGTAGTTTCCCTGCTGACCTCAGAGATCCTCACAACCCTGCAGAGATCCTCACAATCAGATCGTGTCTCAGCTGTCCTGTGCTGCCTGCAAACTCCTAATCCCAGAGGATGGTGTAGTGAGGGTATCTGTGGCTTCAAAGCTACAAATAATTTATGTTAATTTTTCTTTACAAGTGGCTGCTTCCATGGAAAGAGTCATGCCCCTATTTCCCACAAGCACACTCCTATCCCTCATCCTGCACTACCTCAGCTTGTTCTGGTGTATCACCTGAGATTTGAAAGCCATTAAACCAATGTGCTCATTTTTATGGAGTGACAAAATGAGATGCGCCTAGAACAGCTGCAAAATTTTAAAGGAAGGTGGTAACTTTCGGTGTGTGATAAAAACTCTTCATCTCCTCTTGCACCATGCACTCAATCTCCACATTGCAGTGACCGCCACAAGCAGCACAACTGCATGCAAATAACTCCTTGTGATAATTGTGCACGTACCTTGGCTCATGGTAGTTGAGATAAGAGTAGTGCTCCAGCAGTTTCCAGGTGATGCCGTTGTCGTAGGAGTAGTGCAGCAGCACTCCTTCCCCGGGCTGGTCGGGCGCTTTGCAGGTGCTCAGCACCGACTTGCTGCCCAAGCGCAGCGTGAACTGCAGGAACCTGCACCACAACCATACAAATATGAACCTGCACCACAACCACACAAATATGAACCTGCACCACAATCACACAAATATTTGCAGGGTATTGTTTTCACAGTGGGTTTTTTTTTTGGTTGCTGTTTCTTTGTTTTGGTTTTGTTTTTGCCCTAACCAGGTTGTTTTCAGATCTTCTCAATCTAGGCAAATTTTGATAAATATTGGTTATGGGGTTTTGTATGCGATTTGTTTTTATTGTCAAGTAATGCATTGTGGCACATATAGTTAAAAAATGCCAATCATTGATGCATTTAATTATTTATTAGGCACTGAAGGGGAGGCAAAGATAGTGAATGGATCTAATCAGTTGCCACAAGCTGTCAAATAAACACAATCTTATAAATAATTAATTAGCACTTGGCTTTGACACTCAGGTTTGATATTAACATTTCGTATTTTCCATCCAAGCTGTACAATAACTTCCCTCCAGTCTGGTTTGGACCCTGTTATTTACAAAGCAAGCGGGAAGAAAGGCAAGGCTACAAAATTACCAATAAAACATGGAACTAGGAGTTTTTTAAAAGCTTTTTTCCCCTGCTAAAACAACTGGTTTAATAACAGACAAAGCTGTAGCTGGAGAGGCTCCCCCATTTCTTTGCTTCACACGACTCCTCCTTCCCTCTCACCTGGACTGGGAGCTGTCCAGGAAGGAGGTGATGAGCTGGCGTCTCCCGTCCTTGTTGAAGACCAGGGCTTTGCCGCTGGCCAGGACCCCGCAGCCGAAGCTGACCTCGGCCCCGCGGATGGAGTAGAAGCTGTGGTAGGAGGAGAGGCGGGAGCTGGCGAAGCTCTCGGAGATGAACATGGGGAAGGTCTGCGACGCCGTCTCACACGCCGGCCCTGAAAAGCCGGGGTCACACCTGCAGTGAGGCGACAAGCACCATTGGTGACCCATCTTTGGAGTGCCTGGTTGTCAACAAGCACGGTGGCTGCAGTAGTTCATGGACTGAGGACACCCACAAGGTCCCTCTCAAGTCTAAGGCCCAAGAACCTCTTTGAACTTAGGTACAGTGCAAAGCGAATTATTTCTGTTAGTTAGTATTTACTTTTCAAATTAAAAAAATACGTATTTATGAACACCCCATGAATCTACATATAACAGTACAGAAATTTTTAAATTAATTTTTGGAACAAAACCCCTGCTGACATAATTACAGTTGTTCATATGTAAAATGACAAATTTGCTTTTAGCTGCAGCATACTAGACATGGTTACAAGAAATTAAGTTACAAAAGAAAATGCCCTGTGGGTCACACTCTTGTTAATACCTAAATGTAGTTACACAAATATTAAGAATGTGCTTACTGGTTTTGAGTAAGTACCTTTTTATTTTTTAGAGTGGAACCCTTTTAGCAAGCCAAACTATCAGAAAAAAGTGGAGTGCTTATCTTCTGTCCTTGAGGTATGTTAGGTTATGGGATATTAGAACTCTTAAAATTGTAATTCCTTCTCAACATTTAATACAAAAGTGATAAAGTAAAAAATCACATCTCTAACCAGTATAAAGTATACATCCCTGACATTTCAGTCTGCTCTGTAGCACATTTTAAGATGAATTGGAAGTTAGACACTATACCTGAAGAAAATAATAAAAAAAAATACTAAACATGCTGCTGTTTAGAAATAATCATCTTTAGCTTTCCAGTGAGCTTTATGAATTCTGAGGTTTATGCTAGTTTTATATTTAGTCATCTAAAAGAGCAAGGACTGAAATGAAAATAATTTCAACTTTCACATGACCAAGTGAACTCTGTGACAGAAATTGAACATGAGTACTGAATATAAAACTTACTTGCAGCCATTTCTAGTACACTGTCCTCGCCCTGAGCAGAATTTGAGGCAAGATGGACCAATATAAACTGCAGAGAGAGAAATCAGTTAAACTGAGAGTTATGCTATGTGGCAAACAGAATATGATGAATAAAAGGAAGTGTACAGACCTATCATACAATTATTGTATTTATTTTAATCCCACTATCTGGAAAAGGTCTATGAAAGGATATAAAGCATTTTTCTGTGTCAAGGACAATCAGGAATAATTTATTATTTAGTGTGTCATGTCCATCTGTGGCTAAAGACACAGTACTGTGGCCACTAGTATCGTCTTAATTACTGTCTGTGAATGAGATCAGAGAATTTGGTAGGCATTGACCTTTTTCACAATTTTTCATTGACATTCCCTTCATCTTATTTTGGAGATGTAATCCAATCTATATATTGGTGCATTCCAGTAGCAGTCTTGTAGATTTAAAAAATATGTCACTATTCTTCTCTCATTGAAATCTACATACTTTACTAGACAGGATTTAGTGGAATAAGAACCTGCCCTGATATGTCTCAAGTAACTATTAATTTTCATACTCCTTCACTGATTTGTTTAAATGGAACAAAATTCCACATCCTAAATGCTCCAAATGCACCAGACTTGTTTTATTCTTTTGCTTCATCTTCCTCCAATGAGTCCTTACTGACAGTGTGAAAAATATGAAGGATGGAAAGATGTGAAAATCTCAGTATAATCTCTTGCACTACAATACAATAAAGAAAAGTCATAACTTGTGGGTAATATTATTTTAATACAAAATGCTAAAAGGCCTTAACCATGAATAGTGCCATCTTTTCTGCTGAAGAATTCCTATTACTTGGAGTTACCCACAGGCAGTGTGACATTTGGAAGAAATAACCACTAATTTGAAATAATCTATAGGAAGAAGTACTTTTTCCTTTTCCTAGTTTTATGATGTTGCCCATCACAGCAGGGTGTCAGCTCTCCCTAGCAGACACACTCAAATCCCTCTTAGATACTCCCTAAAACTAAGTCCTTATCAGATTTCATACGATTTCTAGTTATTCTCACTTCTCAGGGTGCAAAAAATTCTGTTCTGTCTGTTTGATTTTTAAATCTTTTGAGGTCTTTTTGAGGGGGTGGTAAAAGTAGAAGGGTTAAAGATGTAATGATGTCATTCATTATGAAAAAAACTTTACGGAAATTGGCATTTTTCCAGACTTTCTGAAAGATGGCCAGCTTCCAGATTTCATTTAAAACTTAATTCACATAGGAAGCAGTTATGAAGCTAAAAGTCAAGAGTGCTGAATCTTTGAAAATCTTCCTCTCTTCAAGGATTTGAGTGGTTTGACAACATTTACAAGTTTTTTTCTACAATACAGTGTAAACTTCAGTGTTACTAGTATTTAACAAAGGAAGCATTCAAAATCTGAGAAATATGTCTTTAAGACTTGATTCCTGTGTCATGGTTCTGCACCTCAAATTCAGAGCAGGCACTTTCTAGGCAGATAGTTGGCAAACCTTTTCTTGATATTGTGCACACAGGAGCATGCAGCATCCTTTCATGGAGTTGCATTTTGTTGTATAAGCAAAGGTTGTGCAGATAAATGAATTGTCAAATTATTTTCAAAATCTTGTTTTGTTCTGTTGTAAGGAATTTGTATCCCTGGATTGATTTCATCTTGCTGTGGTTTTTGAGAACCTCTCATGAGTGTCTCCAACATTTAGAGACAGCATTTTTTTTTAGATAGCAACTTATCTTTGCAGATACTCACAGATATCTTCTCCTCTTTATATACCTATCTTTCCCTTAATTTTGCTTTCTTTTTGATGTATATCACATCGCTAAAGAGAAGCATTAATAATATATCCAGAATGTCAAGATGATGATACTTCCTATTACTATTAAGAGAACAATTTTCATTACTTTTAGTGACAAAATTTCCATAATGTTATTACCTTAGCAGCTTCAAGATTTTCTTGTCAATACTAGGCATCAATATATTTTAAGAATTCTGCAAAATGTAAATATTTACCATTTCTAGGCACCATATGAAGTGTTACTGGGAATCACTACAAAGTTTCACTATTTATAGTGAAATTATATAATGGAGGCTATTGTACAGCAGTGTGAATCTCTAAATTACATATTTCATGCATCTAACCAAACAAATTCTGAATGTAGCTTACTCAGTTCCAAATCACTTAAGGCTAACAAGCAAGCTAAAAAAATTTGCAGTTACTCTTTCAATCATACTTATTTCTGCATTTCATACATTTAATCCTGTGTTCCTAAATACTTTTTACTGCCCTTTAAAGTATTGCTTGATAATTCTGGTCCTGGTTTTCCTCTGTAATAAGTAATATAAAAATTTTTCAACGTACACTTCTCCCAGTTCTTCACATCCATTTAAAGAAAAGGTATGTGAAAAATAATTTTTGAAGAGAGGAACAGTTCCCTGAAACAGATGGCATTTTCCCCTGAAGATATAGTAAACAATGTAAGGTTTTGTCAGTGTTTTGGTAGCAGCATTGCTTGAAGATGGTCTTCTATGTCCAGAAGCAAAATATGTCCCAGATGCTGCTCCTGTTGCTTAGGCTGCTGCAGTACATGTCCTTAACAGCCAGTGTGAAATCTATTTATGTAATTAGGACTAAGCAGACAGAAGAAATGTTACATTAAGCCAATATTTTTTCCTGGAAAGCATTCAATTAAATGGAAAAAAAAAAATCTTGTAGACTGTTGTCTTTTCTAATGGCAGATTCTCTCTCTAGCTTCAAAATGCACCTGCTACCAAACTCAACTAAGCAGAATAGGAATTTAACAAACTTCATTGACTAGCGATTGTGGAAAACATGTTTACTTAGAGCAGCATATCAAATTTACTTTTCTGATGTGTCATGATCATGGGTAAGAATACTAACTATTATCGATTGCCCACATATTTCCAAGGATTGGTCCTGTTTGCCTCCATCGAATCCTGGTGTCACTTGTTAGTGCAGCGTTGGGAAGGGGAATAGTTATTCGGTTCCACCTGAAATACATACAACACAGACTCTAGGATTTTGCACTGACAGTTATTATGCAACATATTTTGTAGATATGTTTATGTATTCTGGAAGCTTTGTGAGAAGCTTAATTTAAAAATCTGCTCAAATGAAGCATAAGTTTACAGCAGCTTTAGAAAATGCAAATTAAAAATAAGAAGTCCATATATCATACAGTACATGAATATTAGTTATTGTCTTATAAAACCCAGCCATTTCTCCCTGTAGGCATACATGAAATTGGCAAAGACCATAAGCTCATTTGCTGCAGCAGAGCTTCTCCATCTTCATGAATATCTCCTAAAATTGAAACTTCAGCAGGGCTGAACTGTGGTGAAAACCCTCAGAGGGTGAGGAGTGGTGCAGAGGATTTGGCATGCTGCAGTTTGGGCCATCATTCTCTATCCTCCACAGAGGCTACACTTCCTGAACACACCAGGAGTAATGGTACCTATGAAAATTGTATGGGCTATGTTCCATCAGATCATAGCCATGCTTCAACTGCACCTTCTTTTTCTAAGTGTTATGGAAGTCGGCGTACCAAGGGATTTTGTGCTATGCAGAAAAATGCCACAGTTAATTTTTCAGTGAGAACAGTAGAGAAGTGACTCAATACTGAGAAAGGTTGATATAAGAAAATGACACTAATAACCATCTCCATCTGCAGAAGTACGGAGGATGTGCCTCACTGTAAGCCAGTACTGGGATCCCACATGAGTAAATGTGTCTGAGGAGGTAAATACAGCTTTGAGTAGTGTTTTTTCTGACCAAGAAGAAAACCTTTGTGGCTTTGACAAGATAAAAGTTTTCTTCTTCTTATCAACATGCTGTCCAAAAGTAGCTTTTTTTGTAATTCCTCTTTAGCCTCAAAAAATTATTACTATGCAACAGAAGCAGCCCCATACATTTCAGGTTTCATTACTGGGTAGCCATGGAGCTCAGAACACTCCTTCCTTGCTGTCCCCAGGTAGCCAGAAATGAATGGTGACACAGAGCAGTGTGCTTTGCTGCCTTCTCCTGCCACCTACAATTCCCATCTCAGTTCCTCAGAGAGCGCGCTCACCCGCTGTAGTTTTCAGAGGCGTAGATGGTGCTGTGGGGCAGGTGAGGCCCGGCACATATCTCAGGCAAACATTCCTGGTGGAGCAGCGACCATGAGCGACCATGGTTGGTTGAGAACTCCAAGCTGACACTGGTAACACATTGAAGGAAAGAAAGGAGAAAGATGCCATGAGGGTAGCTGGTATAGATCTCAATGTAGAAGTACCAACCCTGAGAAACCACCAAATCTGTTATTTCTAATAACTGATGAGGAAACAAGAAATAATTTTGAGCAGAATTTTAATACAAAAAATCCTGCGAATGCAAACGTGAGACAAAGTTTCATGAGTATGAGAAATGCCAAAAGTTTTTAGACTGAAGATTGCTGGAACATGGAGTTCTTGTTGGGCCACCATCTAGCCAGTGTTTTTATGCTGCTGCTGTTAAAAGAACTGCATTACTTTTATATTTCATATTGCAATAGTTTCAGATATGACAAGAAACTTTGGATTAATCATAGCTAGACAGCATCATGCAAGCACAGGACACCTATAACTGCCAGCTGCTAATTATTACATCTGCAGAAGGTGGCAAAAGACCACTAGCTGTTCATGCATGGGCTGTCTCTTTCCTGGGTTAAAAAAACCACAAATTGTTTGCAACCTATAAGGAAATCCTTAGATGCCTTACATTCTAAAGACCTTGAAAAAGTAATATAGAAAGTGCTTGATTTACGACAGATTTAGTATTTTACTGAATTATTCTTGTAATTTCCTCCACATAATTAGTTTGTAATATTCATTTTATAATGTTTGTAACATTATAAAAGTCATAATTCATCTTCTCAATATTAAATTATTGGATTCTGAATTTTTATTTTTATGATAATTTGCTGACAATATTACTTTATTTAAATGTACCATCACTGTGATATTGTCTCTATTAAAACAGTTTATGGAGATTTTGACTAGTTTATTTCAGGTTCATCTGTAGAGATACCTTAGAGGGTCATTTTTACTGCTTATATCCGGCACGAGTCTCTCACATTTGCAGTAATGAAAGCAGTATGAATAATGCTGGGAGATGTGAAATGCTGCAATATTTGGAAAATACGAATAGGAAAAATGGTGACCTAATGCTTCTTTAGTTATGAAGAAGCTCACTTCTCCTTCAGAAATAGAAGGAAGAATATTAATCTTTCAAAATATATACTAATCTGCATCAGAAAACAGATTGAGACAGAGAATTATATAACATGTTTACTAGCCAGGAGTGTTTATAGGCAAAGTTTTCACTTTTCATGTAGGAAAATGTTGCTGCCTTCTCTTTCCATCAAATATAAGTGCAGTGCCTTGATTTTTGCTTCCCTTCGAATTCTGCTACCCTGCATGGGTACAAGAACTGTCAGTGTTAATGCAGCTCTTTCCAGCTGGAAGTAGATACCATGGGACACAGATAAAAGCACTCACAGTCTCTTACTTTAAACTCTCAACTCTGCACAATATAAAGTAACTTAATCCTCATAAAATATCAAGATAAATATTCTCGTATGTATATAATGGAAGAGGAACAGTGGGCAGTTTGGTTTTGGGTTCTCCATTTGAAGAAGGATATTAAGACTTTTGAGAGCAGAGGAAAGGATGGACAGGATGTTCATGGCTTTGAGCACCAAGCTCAGGGGGGCTGAGGAGCTGGCTTGCTCAGCCTGGCGAGGAGGGGTGAGCTATAGCATCCTGTCGTGGGGCAGAGGGCACTCACAAGGAAACCAGAGTCAAACTCTCCTCAGTAGTGTCAGGCACACTACAAAGGACAAAAATGATGGTTTCATAGTTTTGTACTGTACTTTAGGAAACACTTTTTCACTTGAGCAGGTGAGGTGGCACAGTGTCCATCCATGAAGATTTTTCAAGTCATGGATAGGCAGAGCCATGTCTGATCTGCCCAGTAACTAATCCTGCAGCAGCAGGTTGCACCAGATAACCTATATGAGTCCCTTCTTACCAACATTTCTATGATTCCATGAAACATGACTCCCTTCTCTCCCTTTCCCCATGGAAAAATTCACACTGTCCAGAAGAATGTCCAGAAGAAGTAAAACCAGAAAAAGTGTTCTGTGATCAGCCTACAGAAAGTGACCTCCTCACACTGATGATCATTTAGATGAGGGTCATTTATCACCAGTCTTACTAGAATTAGATATGCTTGTGGCATCAGTAATCTCAGAGGGGTCAGCAGGGCAGGTTTCTGCTGCTGCCTTTAATGCTTTCCTCCTTACACAGTATTAAGAAGTAAATCTCATACCCATTAGAAACTGAAACAAAAGTCACTCTGAAATCATGAGCATATTTCAGAATAATGGGTTAAGAAAAGCAAGTTTTGACCTGGAAAGCTATTAAATGACTCTTTATTGCACATGAGATACATAAATCTGGGCCTGTAAAGATCAGGAGAAACATTAGCTTTTGAGCAGCTTATATTTGTCATTATTAATGGGATCCCTTCTTCTGAAAGAAAGATTTACAAATCCTTATACAGATTTTATAGACAAAAATATACTAGAAAGCTGATAACCAAAAGAATGATCTTGCCAGTTTTACCTGTTACCAGGTTGGTAAGTTCCACAACCCAAATTGATGGAAAATTGGATCATGTGAGTCATCGAGGAAGGGAGCACCGGAAGGACGTGGAAATAATCCACAGCCCAGACATTCCTGTTGTGGCCTTGGTGACTCTTTTGCTTCAGGCAAAATTTGGTTGCAGGAGTCTGCAGGTCCGGACTAATGACAACAGAAACCAAAGATGGCACCTTCAAAAGAAATTAAATAAGGCTTAAATAAGTTAAAAATGTTACAATGTACAATTTAAAATAAAAAAGCAACTCTAGTTGTGCTGAAACAAATGTGCTATTCTCTCTCCTTGATTAATTTTGTAAACATTTTTAGCCACCTTTTTCCGCAAGATCCCAAATAAAATCTTTTACTATTAGGTGGATAGGTATTAGCACCCTGAGTACCAGTCATGCTTATCACCTCAGAGGGATGGGATTGTTTGGTTGTAAAGGCACAGAAGAAAAGACTGCACTTTCTGTGTTCTGAGAAGCGCAAGTTTATGTTGTCACCTTCAATTGGGAAGGGAAGGTGATGTTTGTCCTGGAGCCTTACAGCTCACAGAAGCTAAGGAGGGTGGTGGCATGTCTACTCTGGATACGTGAGAATGGAGTAACAGCAGGAGTTCACAGGCATAAGTGGGGAGGATGTTATGTTGCTGAAATAAATGAAAGCACTGCCTCACAAAGCTTAGCCTTTGTCCTAAAGCAATGTAATTAGAACTTTATTATGTCAAAAGAGGATGTCAGCTTTAAAACTGCTTGTTTTAAAAAACCTCCACAATGAATTGTATGTAATTTTAGATCCTATCTCTCCCCAAGTTCCCTAATTAATATTTTATTATTTTACAATTACAGTTTCCTTAGTTTTACAAAAGTTCTACCCTGTCTTTCACACAGAAGCATGCAAGGAGGGAAGCCATGCACAATGAAACAATGCAAGTGACTCAAATGAACTCAGACCAAACCCGATTGTAAACATTTGGTTTCTAAGTGCTGAAGTTACAGACAAAATGCACACAGATCTGTGCTTGAAATCAGCAGCATCTTTACCATCAAACTTCCTTCAGACTATGTAAGCACACTGCATTTCAATATCTAGTGCACCTGTGTGCAGATGTATGAAATACCAAATTTTGCCTGCTTTACAGCAGCAAAATAAGGAGACCTCAGAGCTTCTTTATTCAGGGTAAACATGGTCTAAGTGATTTTTTCCCTAGACAGGAATGATCTGAAGGCAAGTGCAAGATCTTTACTGTCCTGCTGAGGGTGGTGTATGTGTTGGAAGGTGGCTGCACTTTGGGCAGAGGAGATGCTGCCTGTGCACTCTGCCAGCGGCCGCCTCCCATGGCTGAGTCCGTGCCCTGACCACTGCAGAGCCTCTCCATCCTCTCCCAGCCCCTGATTCTGCCAGGAATGACCCTCTCAGGATCCTGCTCCTCAGCATCACGCAGTGCCTAGAACGAGCTTGAGTGGAAACAGGAGTAATCTCTTGTGAGGAGAGGTTATCACTGCAGTTTGCAGCTAATACCTGACAATTTTTGCCCATTGCTTGCCTGCCTGTTTCCCCAGCCCCAGCCAACACTGCCCAGTCCTGCCTGGGGCTGGAGTGACCACCAGTAACTGCAGAGCTGTGCTGCAAAAGTGCCCGATTGCTCCCAGGTTTGCACCTGATTTTTGTGTTTGGGAATGTCACATTTGAATGTCCCTGTGGAATTCACCACACAATATTCCTGTGATGGCGTGAAAAGAGAATGGTCTGTCCATTCCCATCCACCTGCTTTGGTTAAGACAATTTACCTTGTAAGCAGAATAGGTCAAGGTATCAAGAGGTATGTGTTCCCTCCTGCCTTCAATCTTGGCATACAGTATGACATCATTTTCATGGGATTCTCCAGAATCACAAGCTCCCCCTGTACAACACATATTTGAATGAGAAAACAATTAATTGAAGCCCTTGTTATTAGAAAGTGGAATCATATATGCAGCCTTAATTATGAGAATAATTATACTCAGATGCTATTTAATTTGGAATCTGAAACAAAAGAACGCCATCCCTAAGGACACGGTGTATAGGAACTGTTTGATCAGATGCACCATGGCAGAGATCAAGGGGGTTGACGATTAGGAAAACCTCAAGTACCTCTTTTAATCAGCTTATCAAAACAATTTAAATAGAAAATGCTGTGCCTCAAGCAATACTTCTATCTGTGTGCTTTAAATCCTATTTACATAGAAATGCTCTTCTGTTGAGTTCTCATCAGTAAACTGCTATTTACTACTCACACTTCATGCAGTCACACATGTAGGTACTTAACAGTATCTTAAATGCTTCTTAGCTGATTGGCAGCTGAGAACTTTTTCTAAGTAGGAAGTAACAAAGACTGCTGTGTACCTTATTTGTTATGCTGCTCCTTTTACTGTCTACATCATGTCCTAATAGGAATGGCTGGCTGGATGAAATCTATTATACCACACAAAACATATGTGTTATGCTTGCCCAACTAGAATAGGGCAGCATTTGAAATATCTTCCTATCAATAGAACCTAAAATACTCACTAAGCTTCTGTGAAAGAGCATATGTATTGGCAAATATGAGCATTACATTCTGCATTATAGTTAGAAGATGAACATCATCACACAACTTTGGTATTATGGAAAAGAAATTTTAAAAATGAAGTTTTTGTATTTGAAACAGGAATTATTAATTATTTCCTTGTGTAGTATGGTTACTCCAGGTATTAAAAAAAAAAATCTCAAAATATAAATAAAAACAGAATGAGGAAGCTTCTTTGAAAAGACTGCAGAATATTGGAGCACTTGATCTGTTTTGGGTTTTTTTTGGGTTTTTTTTTTGGTTTTTTTTTTTTTTTCCTACAGCCAGCCAGTTCTTGTAATGGCCTAGGAAAAGCAGCCCAGTGAACTGGACAAGATGTGCATGTCTAATGTGTTTTATACTGTAATAAGGAACATACATTTGTCCTTTCAGATATTCTCCTTGCCTGAATGTTCAAACAATTACTCATTTAATTAAAAAATACATAGAGAAGGCATTTTTCAAACAATATCCTGCTGTCCTCTGTGTCTGTATCTGCTGACAACTTCTCCCGTAAGTTCAGAAGGTTGACAACATTTCTTTCCTGTTTCTCTTGCAGGTGTTGTAATGCTTGGAAGAAATGAGAAAAAGCATCCTCTTTTTCCTGTGCTTTATTCATAATTCATGTAACACAGAGGAGATGTGCAACAATTTAGGAAAACAACATGAGGTCTTCCCCTCATTAAATAAAGTGTGTTTTTTTCTTGTTGATACAGAAGGTTGCTTGTGGAGGTCACAGGTTTATTCTCTGCTTCCTCCTTTATTATTCTATTATTCTCTTTTAAGCAAAAATCCTCACTTTCTCTAAACATGATGTTGAGAGAATAACCTCATGGAACTTCCTTTATGTGCAAAATAAACATTCTGGAAAAATACTGTGAGCGTTAACTACCATGTCCATGGGGATTTTGCTCTGTTGCAACATCAAACCTGTGCAGTTGCAGTGACAACAGTGGGGAGGGGAAGAGACAGGACAGGCTGGATCTTGGCTGCTTTCTTAGCCCTGGCAAATGACTGATGTCCTTTGCCCCAGTAAGGAAGATCCACAGATGATGCTAACACCACAGCAGTGCTTTTCATGAGGGATGCCACACGTAGAACACACCTCCTCCAAGACCACAGCACACTGTGTGAATCTCACCCTGGGCCAATGTATTAGCAGAGGATGGATTTTAGGAATGGAGTAAGAGCTTTTGAGGTGAAACTATTCCATGGGTTCACTAGGGAAGGCTGCCCCAACTCTATGCTACTCTCATCTCATCCTCGTGCGCAACTCTCTGGACTCTGATGGATTAGCACCAGGGACTACATGGATATGACTACAGGAGGATATGAGAGTACCTGTAAAACCTCTAAAGATGACAAAGATACGACTATCTCTTCTAAGTATGGATTAAGGGGCGCTGAGTGAAATGAGTGTATACAAGACAAGAAGATGCTTCTCCACGTGAAACTTCTTCAACTGTGGAGCACTGCATAAAGTAAATCTCATGTTTCACATGTTGTATTACATTAGTAATTTATACTCACCCATACTGAAATAAAATCTCAAGTTCCCGTAACCTGTGGTGTCCATGTATGGAGTACATATTTTTCTTTCTCCATCTCTGAGAAATACCATAGCTGAGCCCGATTCCAGGGTTCCACATTCAGTACCAATGACGGCTCCAAAGATGTCCCACCTGCAGGGGCCAACAATAGGTGGTGAAAGTGTAGCAGCACACTACTGATAAACTCATAAAAAACATGCCACAGGGGTTTATTTGTACTTAAAAAATTTTCTGTTTCTACTCTTACAGAGGACAACAAACCAGTGTTTCAAATGTGATCCCTATGCCGTTATTTATGTATTCAATATTAGCTTTTAAACTCAGTTCACTCAACTAAGGCAAAGTTAATATAAATATTTAAGAGAATTTGGCAGAAATGCATGAATTAATGAAAAAATAAGGCTTTTAATGAATGCTGTTACCAAATATGTAGTGTTGTATTGTTCTATCATCTACATTTTTTTTTTTCTGGTGTTAAAATGTTTAAAATAGAAATGCATTCTGATTAATTTTGCATAATAAAAGATTTATAGATCAATAAACTTGAAAAGGCAAATATATGCTATACAAATATTAAATATGTAGGTAATAGCTGAAAATGCTCTCTTTTCATCTTTTTGAGCATTTAGGGTAACAGTTTTTAACTAACACATGAACAGAGTATGAAAAAAGACTGCTGTGTTTCTAATATGTGATGATATGATCTTTCTCAGTTTTTCTGTACAACATTTCATCTTATTTTTATTCAGTGATAATTAAAAGAGCTGTTGCAGAATTTTCCAATTAAATATTTTACATTGAAAATACATTTTCATCATGAAAGCGATGGCTACTTCAAAACTCGATCAAAATGTTTTGAAATACTAGAAACTGTTGAAAGCGTGCATTATTTTGGTCTGATACATTATTATTATTCATGTTGAAGTCTTAATTCATAATTAAGTATTTAAGAATTATAAGGCTGATAAAACAATGAAATTATTTAGAATTACTAAATCCTGATAATCCAAACATTTAACTATCCAGTATGATTCAGGAGGAATGAGAAAACATGGAAGTTCAGAAATCTCTGTGGGAGGCAAAGTCTTTTCCCGTCTCCTTCCACCAGAGACAATCTCTGTGCCATATCACAATTTCAAAAACTGTCATAACAAGAACTAAACAATCTATTTATTAGTTTAACCATTTCAATGACTCCAAAATGCATTTCTAGGATCTTCTTAAAAGCTGCCAGTTTCTCCATGGACCTAAGCTGTGACAGACTGGTGACATGGCTGTTTGGAAATCTTGCTTTAAACCTGTCAGTCATTTACACAGGAATTAGTGAGCTTAACGTCACTGAAAAGATTTATGATATAAATATTTTAATGGAAGCACAGTTTAATCTAACCCTAATTCTATTGTGCAGATATTTTTAAGCTAATGTGCAATATAAAAACACAATTTTGAAAATGGGTCTCCTGGGCTGAAGGCAAGAACAGAATTAAACAGTTGTGCCTACCTCAACTTACACACACACAAAAAAAAAAATCTTACAATGCTCCATTGATCTTTTGTATGCTCTATTTAGCTCATTTAAAACACTCTGTAGTGACCCACAAAACAGCTCAGGGTCATGAATGATGCAGATCATGGATGTTTCCAGGGATCCCCTCCTTTTAGGCAGCATCAGAAATGAAAACCAGAGAATTCTAGATATTTTTTTTTTTTAAAGGCACTTTAATGGGAGTACATAAAGACACTGCCAGTAAAGAAAATGGAGAAGGATCCTGTGTGATGGTGTGATTTAACATTTACATTTGAACTAATTTATCCTTCACATGACTCTTCCAATTCTTCTTTATAAAACAGATAATTTATGGACCTAAAGTAGACCAACTAACACAGAGGTCCAAAGCAAAAGTGTGCCTACTAGGCAGCCTGATGTGGGGATTTGTTCACTTTTAGGATCAGGCTCTAATTCACTCAAGTAAAGAGAAGCAGAACGACAGTGGAAATATGTGTGGTACTTACAACAGTAAGCCCTATACACATAGCCTCCCACTTTAGGTGGTACATGCAAAAATACCAACCAACTGCTTATTAAAAACAGTGATGATTCCCTCTGCCCTCATCTCCAAGAGCATTTGGTGCAGAGAGAACTGGTGGTGACTCCTGTACCTGAGCTTCCTCTTGCTTTCCTTATGAGGGATGCTTTTGCCTTCCCCTTGAAAGCTGGCAGGCTCCAGCTGAAGTGACTAAGCAGTGCCTGAGAACTTCCTACAAACTCTCTCTCATGTATCCAGTGTTCTGTGACTGTTTGATTACAGTAAAACTGTAGTTCAAATATAGTTTAAATAGCATTCACATATATTTCTCTAAGAAGTGATTAAGGAAACTCACTCAAATGTATTTGCATTTATATACGGCTCCCAACACAAATTCCAGAGAAATATTGAAAAAAGGAACAATAGTGGTGGCAATTTTATATGATTAGGATATAGTCCATAACATCACCCAAGTTCAGTGTTTATTTAAGGCAGCATGCAATTTAAATCTCCATTCTTATAGAACAATAGAAAGAAGGAAGTTTCTAACATAGAGTAAAATTTCCAAAGAAAAAAATAGGAAAAAGGTTGTGAGGCCTTGGGCTGGCAGAGTGGGGGCAGATCAGGACCAAGGTGCTGGGACACAGAATGACAGAATCAAAGGAGGGCTGCACCCTCCCTTGCCAGCTGGAACCAGGCAGCCCATGATAGGGAAAGTGACATTTTCCTAATTCAGAAGGAGCTGTAAATTTGCTAACCCAGGTTGCAAGCTGCCCAACTTATCTTAACTACACACTCAGTTGTGTGGAGAAGATCTACAGGCAGGGCAGATATCCACAGACAAAACTCCCATGCTGTTTTTTCCAGGATGGAAACAAGATGGAGAGCACATCTCAAAGGTATCCCACATTGTCACGCAGACCATAACACACAAGCTCATTTCTTCCCTTTGTCTGAAGCAGCACCTGCTGCCATTGGCTGATTATTTGAACTGGAACAGAGTCCACAGTGAATATTTTTTCTGTAAATCCCAAATATATGCATCCACAGGACATATTAGCATGTATTTCTTAAAAGGTGCTCTTCACTTTCAGCACAGCATAGGCAGCATTTGAATCGGTTGCTAATGATCTGAAGTACTTTGTAGGTTAAAATCAACATTCAGTGGAGACCCATAAATTAGCAGTGTATGTTTCTCATTGCCCTGGGGTTACAACCACTAATGACTTTTTTTTTTTTTTAATATAAAAAAACCCAGATCCTACTGAGGTTATTTTCTATTTGGCAGAATTTATACAATGAGGTATATAAAATAAAGCTTCTTTATCAGGACACATTTTTTAAAGCTCAGTCATGTTTTGGTAAGAGTAGTAATACTGTCCTAGACAGTTTTGTTTATTTTCTGCATCCTTGCAGCACTCCCTGTTGGATATGGCTTTACAGGGACCCTTTGAATCATAAACATATATTCAAAATAGAAATAGTAAATTATCAGCCAGACCCTGAGCTCTTCCCCAGCAGGTATGGCTATGCTCTTGGTGATGCTAGATGAGAACAGACTGCTGCTTCAGTTTTCCTGCCTCCACCTTCTCCTCCTCTTCCTCCTCCAGCACTTACAGGCATCTGCATAAGCAGGAGCTCTCTCTCAGTAAAGTGAGGCTCACAGCAGTAATCCAGAGAGGAGGAATTTCTCAAGGAATTTGATATCATATGGATATGAGCTTGTTAACAACACTCTGGTGTGAATTAAAAAAAAAAAAGTCACCATCACATGTTTCTTTAGAATGGCTACATTAGTCACAAACATGATTTTTTTCATTGCAAACAGTGGCGACAGGATGGTCCAGAGGCAAACTGTTCCTCCTGGGCTTCTTGGACTTGTTTCTTCCTAAAATCTGCAACCATGGGCTATTTACAGTATTGCTAATTTATCCTAGACACAATCTTCCCTGACTACACAGTGAAGATAAATTGCAATTCCCTAATTATCCTGTTTCCTCATCCCTGGAGTGATGCTGCTCACCTGTGCAGGGCCCTGCTCAGGCTGGGGATACTCACCCTTTGGGCTGGCTCTCAAACTCTTCTGTCCACTGCTCCTGGGCATCCTCTATGGAGAGGTCCACGTCCCGGGTGGTGGCAAAATTGAACTCGCTGCCCTCTGTCCCATGGAAGTAGATGGAGTTCCCATCGGACTGGCAGCTGTGCTGTGGGCAGAAGGAGCACATCGAAGCTGAGGTTATGTTGGGTTTGTATGGTGTTCACACATTGTCAGATCTCAGCATGAGCTGTACTTTATCTAAGGACTCACTGATGCCTGAAACTAAATAAAAACCAGATGGTCGTCTTGTATCTTTCTTGTCCTGCCCCAACAATTATTGTGTCCGAATCTTGTACCTGCTTCCCTACAAACCCACTACAGACCACGGTAAAACTGTGTTTGCATTGAAAAGTCATGTACCACATATCTGGTTTTAAAGTATCACCCTTACATCTGGCCCACACACAACTCTGTCTGCAAATAACCTCAGTAGTATATCAAATATTGCTATGGAGATTTTGTAGGCGTAAGAGTTTTGTACTGTGAAACATGTCAGATCTCCGTGTTTGAATTTTTGCCAAAAGAGGTATTTGTGTGTAAAATTGCTATGCATTGCCATAGAGTAAACTTTGGGCCTCAAGTGTATGACTGAAAAGGCTGCATTTGCTGTATTTAGTCCAAATTGCATAACAAATAGCTCTAGAGGCAATGAACTCTTGTGATAGAGCAATTCCAGTGGTCCTGAGGCTGCTCCCAAACCCAGTGTCTGCTTTTCCTACTGCATTTCTGCACATACTGCCTCAGCAACATCAAATGGTGCCAAGTGTCTCCCCCAACATGCCATGAACACCAGAACTCTCCAGGAGTGTTGGCCTGGAAGGAGCTGCCTGTGAGGTGCACGGGGGTGGGGGGGTTACAGTATAGATTTTCTTCTTTTTCCCATCCTATTTTGCCTTCTTGTGTGCCTGATAAAATGGCAGTCTGACAAATCTGTGAAGCAGAAAAAGGTACTAGAAGCTTCTAAAGAAAATCTACCTTGTCTTAATGCAAACAGCACTTTGCAGTTTTAGAATTCTTCATATTACAAAAAATACTGATAAAAATAATAATTCTCTCAAACACTTCTTTTATTCAAGTGTGTGTGTGTGTGTGTGTGTGTGTGTGTGTGCGAGATCTTGCTCCTTAAAATTGGAAGCTGAATTAAGGAACTATTAATTAGAATAATTCTGCATTCTTACAACACCTCAGTATTTAAAAAAGAGATACAATAATGCCAAATTGCATTGACCTTTTCAGTATTGTCTATGCAGTGCCCTCTTGTCTCTGAACCCCTTCATAATGTGCCAAGGGAAAATATGACAATAACATATTCTGCACTTAAAAAGGTCATGGGTGTGTCACATAAGGGAATAATTAGATTTTTAACAAAGAGAAAGGTAGGGCAAAAAATGCAAACTGCTCAGTACATCTTTGTCTATGGGGTTTTACAAGTAAAGTACAAAGTAACACATTCTGTCATATCCTATAACACTTTATTTATCCATGCAATAAAGTGACATAATTGAAATTATTTTAAGTATGGTTGTCAATACCTCAGCAATTAATTTCCATAGAGGAACATAATTTTTATATTTCTAGAAGTGCCTACACATTCTTAGAAAAAACTGTGAGTATGTGATGTCTAATTTTTGTATAGAGAGTTCCTGGTCTATACTTGAATGACAAGAACTCTATGTTTATTAACACAGACTAAATATCGCATAAAAATATAACACATTGTAAAAACTTAAAGACTGTTTCAACCGCTAAAATAAACAAATTGCTGTTAAGGTGTTTTTTTTTTCCAAAGAAAGGTCAAAGCAATAGAAAGATCCTGAAGTGTTGATAATTTATCACAGAAATTAAATAGATTTTGTCACAAGGCTCCTTTCTCCCTGGTCTGTTAATGCAGCATAAACACAGTACATTATATATGCCACTAAAAAGGCAGAATAATTTACACATCAAATATATTACAACTAGCAGAAATTAATGAGAGAGTTTCATATCTTCTCTTTGAAAAACAGCAGTTGTACTATGCAGTTATTTATAATGGACTGAGAAATTGCTTTTGTTTACTGATTTTAACCTTCACACTCATCACTATCGCTAATATCAGAATTTTAAGAATAATTTCTTTGTTGTGCTTCTTGATTTTCAGAATTTTCTCATTTGCTGAACACAAATGAAGTATCCTTTATCTGTCAATCAATCTGCCACAAAAGTCTTATTATCTGCAGGCAGTCAAATAAATACACTAAAAATAAATATTCAGGCTAAAACTTTATTCAAATTTATATGCAAACCTTCATCTTAGGAAACAAATAGCTAAGTAGATCCTACTGAGCTAGATATTAGAATTGTATACAAGCATTGGAAAATCCTCTATAAGAGCAACTTATATTTCAGGTGCTAAGTTATATGTAAGTATGCATTTGATAATGGATATGTAATCAGTAATCTCTTCCCTGATGAAAATCATCTATTAAAATAAACATAAATCAGATACAACCCCATTATCTTTTAATATTTGTACATCCTTCTGCTGTCTAGCAGAATATATATTGAATGGAGTTTTCATTTAGGTTGTCAAGATAAATAAATGGGCAGTTTGGCAAGGGGGATATAAATAATTATCTATACAGTGGTGTATGATGAACACTTTATGAAAGCTCAAAATCGTAATTTATTAAATTAGTTCTATAAAGCTATATTTCTGCATTTATACACAGCTTCATAGTATCTATGAATATGTATTTTATGCATATTTTATGTGTTAATGAACCACACAACGTATGGCTCAAATCACAATCTGCTCATGTCAGCTTTGGCTCATGTGAAACCGCTACGCAGAAGAGAAGTTCAGTCTGGGGTTTAACCCCTCTGTCATTCTAAATACCTGTAAAACATGTAATTGAAGATCATGACCTTAATGGCCTTTAAAAAGAGTGAGGAAGAGAAACGTGCTCTAAACACAAAAGAGGTTCTGAGGGAGTGCCACCATTTTCTTGTACGGTTTTGCCCCAGTGCCACCATCTGGCACCTGGGACACACCTGCCCATGAGAGAAGCAGATGTGGATGAGCTCCATGAGCTGAGCTGCCCAAGCAAGGGCCAGGGCTCCTCCACACATGATCTTAATTCTCTCCCACCTGCCTGTATAACCATCACCCTCAGTTTTTAATTTTAGTTTTCCAAGCAGTCACTATCTGTCACAGCTTTTATTGCTCTTTTTTTTACTTGATGGGCTGCTAAGGTAAGAAAAAACCTCAAAGAGCACTCAGCTAAATTTTCCAGGAGCAAAAGAACCTCTGCAGGAGCAGCAGCACTGCCCCCAGCTACCTTGTCAGTCTTGTTCAGCATCAAGGAGGCTGCTAAATACGTTGGATTGTTTTGTGGGTTTGCAGTAGGGCTTGAACAGATTAAAGACAGAATTGAAACCATCAGACTTGTTTTCTCTCGGGTTCAACCCAAGAGTTGAATTTCAAGTCTTTAGGAAAAAAACCCTAATGTACAATTTACATATTGTGTTATCTCTTTCCCAAATTAAAGGCTTTACACTTGCAGTGGAAGTCTACATACTTCCAGTATTAAGGACTGAATTTCACAAGTGTTTATTTTGTTATTCTCAAAAGGTAAGAAATGTGGAATGGACAGATAATAAGCTTTAAAACTATCTGGATTAAGCTCTCCCTAAACTGGAGATCCTGTGGATTACGTAGTTGCATGGTCCTCTTTTATGAATTCCAGATTAAATTTGTTCTCTGTTTAATTTTAATTTACATTTAAATAATATATAAAAGAAGAGAAAATTAACTTGTTATGCAAAATTTGTAACTAAAAGGGCCAAATGAAAGCCACTTGTAGAATATTTGTTCTTGTTACCATGGAAGCATCAGCTGTAGGTCCAGAACGAAAGCACCATTCAATTTTGTTTAAAGGGGATTAAATGCACTGGAACATTTAGTGTGTCCTTGTGCAAATTACAACACTGAAATGTTAACTAATTTGTAAGGAAAAGTTAATTTAGAGAATAAATTCTTTGACAAATCTGATAAACATTATTTAACAAAGTTTACTCCCAGATCACCTACATAATAGAATGTAAGACACAGGCACTTGAATGAAGCCTCCTCACAGTAGTTGCTGTTGCCCATTGTTTGCATCTGGAATGGGACAATCAGCCTGACATAAATAAACAGTTGTATTCCTTAATAAACAACCCCTGCCTGCTGCCAAAGGGAAGGAAGCCAGGTTCTGTTCAGGAAATGTGGTGATCCCAAGAGAAAAAACATGAAAAAACCAACAAATATTTTAATTTAATCTGGCACTACCTTATTCACTAGCTGTAATTGTTAAGCTATTGCTCTGCAAGAATAGGGCAAAATGAAAATTGGCTGGATGTATTCCTGAATCCCAAGATTTTGGACTTACTTTCAATCTAATCTTCACTCTGAATTTGCTGTGTTTCTGAAGTTTGTCTACTGGATAGTTATGGAATCACTGCTTTTTCCCCATTTTCAAGGCCCTGCATGGCCCATCCTCACCTGCTTCCACCATTTCCCATATACCTCATCTTGTGGGCCACTTTTCCTTGACTGCCAATGCTTGTCACTACATGTGCTGGTGAGACAGCCGAACTTGCATGCCCTTGCCCATTCTCCCCACTGCTCTTGTCAAGGGCCCACATGATTTCCTTCAGACACTTCCTTAGTGCTCTCTTCAGCAAGGCTTATCAATGATTACACCAAAGACGGATGACCAGGATGAGCATTCTTCCCCCCTGCAGTATTTCCTTTTACTCCCACACATTCCCATGCCCAGCTTATTCCCTGTTTTATAAATGTATGGCAATGTCCTGGGACGCAGGCTTTTTGTTTTGTGTCCGGAGAGGCAGCAAAGGTACATTCCTTGATAAGGACTCTTTGATGATACATTGGTATCACAACTACAAAAAATTCATTTTCACTTTTAAGTTGCTGTTGTCTACGAATATTTTCAGTTTATCAGTACAGTTCTTAGCCAAATTGTATATAAGACCCAGCGAGTCCTACAAATTCATATAGGATTTCTACACCTTATGAATCATTAGTTAATGGGAGAGAGACCAATGCGCGGTTTTAAAATCAATCTTTTGTCACGAGCCTGCCAAGCTCTTTATCCTACGCTAACTTCTTAGATTTTAGGTTCTTTTAGGAAAGCCTCTTGATCATATGAGATGCAGAATTGTTTCAATTAAGACTGCTCAAAACCATTGGTCAGCAGAAGCAGGAAAGTCAGATTTGGGGAAGTAGGCCCTTTACAACTGGACCTCTTTAAGGTTTCATAACTAAATAAGGGCCCCAGGTGAGATCTGGAATCCTACATCATGTAACATGTCTGATCAATCTCCATATTTCTAAAGACTTGCATGCAAGCACCACGTAAGAAGACATGAGCGACCCTCGGTGTGACCTCTTGGCTAGGAGGATCTGGAGATCTCCAGTTCAATGGGAAGCAGCACAAGCCTCAACCAGATCAGCCTCTGTCACAGTTGCAGCTAAAGACACAGCCCTGAAGATTTTTAGAAACTCAAAAGACAAATATTAGGAATGTAAACAGAAGCACTGAAGTTCATCCAAGCCAGTTTCTGTCCCTGTTGTTCAAGTCAAACTTGTGAATCAATAAATACCTCTTGGCTTTACAGTATGGGATTTCTTTACTTGGAGAGTGGAACAGAGGGCAAGTAAATGATACAACTGTGCCATTCGGCAAAGCATCAACAGGAAACACTAGTGTGAAATTCCTCAGTGTAACAGATTTTTGGCTGAGGTCTTGCATATCATCTTCCTGAGGTTCATTCCTGCACTCCAATGAAAATGTTGTTCACCTCTATGCCTTTAAAGCATTCACAGTCATCTTTACCATCATTTAATTAGCTTTTTATCAGTGATGAACACTGATGCTCTTCTTCATATTATCTCCCCTGGGCCTAATGGCCCTGATGATTCTTTCAGACAGCTGTAGCCTCACAATTTATTTTTTGGCGACATTTCTTGCATTGGAATGAATGTGTTGGGCATTTGGGCAGTGCCAGCTTGCAAAGGGCTGATGGCAGATGGAAAGAAATCTGCCCAGTATGCCTTCACCTCTACACAAGCAGAGGGCCATCAATTTCCCCCATTAAGGAGTTGTCACACAGCCCACCCAGCTGGAGGAGCATCTCTGATAGCCAGGCTGGCTGGCGTGTGCTATTCAAATACAAAATGTACTTTAAAAAGAAACAAAAATATCATTTGTCGGCAAATTGAAAATGCGTGGCTTTGACTGCAGCCAATTTTTTAATGACTGCAATATTTTAAGTGATTATTTTTGCCACTTCAGATTGCTCCTTAGAGAGGAGAGGTTTTTTAATTAAAATCTAGGCAGTGCAAACAGATGAGATATGAGCAATAGAGGAACAAGAAGAAAGACGAAGAAAATTAATTGAAGCAGCATTGTCAATGGAGCTATAAATTAGATATTGTGTCTTTCTGGAAATGAGTCATGCAGGTTTTAGAAATTTTAAAATTTTGACATGATAGCAGGTACAAGGATAGATTAAGTCCTAATAAAATCATACTTTGTATGCAATGTGTCAGTCAGCAAAAGTACGGTTACACAATTTGGGGACAACTTCAAATTCTAATTTCTGTGGATTTGGCTGCTAATTCTCCTGGCCTGAAATTCCTTCTTTAACCAAAGGAAAGAATACAATGTGATTAGAATACCTTCCATGAGAAAAACAGAGCTTTAGTCTTTCCCATGTGCTACATTTTTACATCATTTAATGTAGGCTACAGAACAAAAACCCTGGCTGTACAAGCAGGCCAGAAGCACAGAGGGTTAGAGTGCACTTTCCCTTTCCAAAACAATGGGATGAAACTTGTCCTGTGATGTAACAAGAAACATTTTATAAAGTGTGTTTGCACTCATCATTTCCGATTATAGACTGTTATCCAAAGGCTAATGCTCAAAACGTTTTGCCTGTTTATGAGTGATTCATATGGTTTGTATGGTTTTTAGTCTTTTAGGACATATCACGATGTTTGTACAACACCGGTTGCTCTGGCAATGACCGGTTTCCTTAATGAGTCATTTAACTGGCATGATCTGAGCTATTCCTCCATGCCCTGGGAACTGCTGATGTTTGGAGCACTCTGCCCTGAGCATCACCTGCTCTCTGCTCTTCTGAAAGCCATGGTGTGGTGTGCATTCACACCACTGTAAAATCAGAGAAGCAATAAAGCAAGGTAGCTTCTACTCTTTGGCATCTAAAGGGTCAATTTATGTAATTTTTATTGATGTTCATCTCACAATGACCTGTGAAGATCAAATTCTTTCTTTCTAGGGGGCAGGAAAGACCCCCTGTGTTTGGACACCAGCTCAGAGCTAATGCTGGCTCCCTGCCATCCCTCCCAACACTT
Organism: Taeniopygia guttata; assembly: GCF_048771995.1. Classification (NCBI taxonomy): domain Eukaryota; kingdom Metazoa; phylum Chordata; class Aves; order Passeriformes; family Estrildidae; genus Taeniopygia; species Taeniopygia guttata. The sequence continues at coordinate 12,491,082 of NC_133025.1, forward strand.
CCAAGCCACAGGGAACTGGCATGGAGAAAGGTGTAGGTTCAGCATTGCTGCCCAACATCAATTCTCAGCTGCCCAAATGACTCACAGCACTATAGCCAACCACCTGTCAGTTCTAATGAACTCCTAGGCATTGTATCTAAGTATTATTATTTTAATTACAAGTGTGCTCACAAATCAAGAGCATCCATGGGCTAGGACACAAATGCTTTCTCATGGGCACAGCTCAGAATGGCCACAATCTAAAGGGAGCTGGTAGACAGGTTTTGTGCACCCTGCACTGCTTTCTTCAACTCTCCTCCCCTCTCACACTCCTCCTTCCACCCACAGAGAAGCAGGAATGTCTCTCAGATGAGGTGCAGCAGGAAGTCTGCCCATCTCTTCCCAGGAAGATGTGGTGGATAAGGGCTCCTGCAAGGCAAAGCAGCTGGCTAAAAGGCTGGGTTTGGCCCACAGACCAAATACTGCCTTGATATATCTTATTTGAAAAACAAAGGAATTTTGTCAGAAGAATCTATGTCTTTGTCATTTTGACCAACATAAGGTCATAGCAATTTCAGTCTGACATTTTCACACTGGCATACATAGAATATTACCTCTCCTTCAAACAAATACATTTGAACTGATTAAGAAAATGGATACCTGAACACTTTTTAAAGTAAGAATTTAAAAGCAAAAGAAAGGGAAGAAAACTCTTGTTTGTTTTAGCACAAACAAACCCAAATATATATATATATATCAGGATGTTTAAGAAGAAGACTATTCAAAACCATTCCATTAATTAACAGAGTATTCAGACATTTGTAAATCTACTCTGGAATGAGGGAAGATCAAATAGCTAAATCAGCCTTTCTTTTTGCCAGATTCCCAGGCCTGTGTGCATGTCTGCTCAGCAACACATAACAATGCAGGTTCAGGAAGAACTTGCAGATCTGGGATGTGCACAGCCCTGCTCTGCTCAGGGTGTGGTAAAAGGTCATAGTGTTTTACACGTATTTTCAGAATATTTTACGGAATATTGAGTGACTCTTTTCTTACGCAACTTTCCCTTCTGCTATGCTGGCATGGATATCTGGGAAATTAAAATGAGCTGAATGGTGATGACCTGTTATTTAAAGGGCTTACTGAATCAGGATACTGGGATTGGAATATTTTTAGGGTTTATTGGTCATGCCCACAGTAGTAAATAGCATGGATCAGTTACCCTAGTCCTAACCCCAACCTGCTCAGTGAGGCTGGCACACACCTGTCCCCACTGCCCATCCCATGCCAGGCTGTACACACAGAGCTCAGCACCAACAGCCTCAGGTGAGGTCCCCAAACCCTGCAGACCAAACAAACCAAGCTGTCCAGCTGAATGGCAACTCCAGCTCCTAAATGAAGGGTGGCTGCAACTACTGTGAGTCAGAATTCTGTAACTTGACTTTTCTCAAAGATGGTAAGTGTCACTGGGTTAACACACCACGACCAGATACATTGTCCCTCTGGTGTCTGTAATGATCCATACTGCTCTTTCCCAATGTGGAAAAATTCCAGAGTCAGGTGGTTTGGTCTCAGTGTTATTTTGTGTAATCAAAGCAATGCATAAAGATAAACTAAGACTACTGAGATTGTCTTCCTTCTCAAAATTAGTTTTAGAGCTTGCATAACCAATTTTGGACTAGAGCAATCAGAGTAAACAAAAGAACTTGCAAATGTTGTACCTCAAAGCTCAGGAATTTCTGGAAAAATTTATAATATATATGAAGTGCCCAATGAAAGCTGAAATCAGTGTTCTGTTTCATAGGTGTAGAGCTCCAAGAAGCAATATTGACAGAAGTAAAGAATACTTCCACGCATTTCAGCAATCTCAACCACCAGAGCAACATCTCAACCATGCTCAGTTGTGAGGCCATGCTCCTGCTCAGAGCTGTCACTGGAAATATTGAAACCCAGTCAGGAATTTATCCCGTTCAACACCCTTCCTCACAGCCCGACACAGATAAACATGTTCCAGTGGATCCAATTAATCTCCTAAGGGTTGCTTGGCCTTGCTAACAGCATCTCTGTTGCTTTTTGCTGTCTTCTTTGGAACCAAAACACACAAACTCAATGGCTTATCTCTCAGCTTGCATCCTATCTCAGTAGCCAGGTCCAGCTGCGTCTGCAACCAGCCGTGCACTTTCAAATGAGCAGCAACTGCTCCTGAGAGCAAAAGGAAATGCAAGGAAATCCCTGGGCCAAGCTTAAGCAGACTGGGAGAGGAGGAGAAACTGCTTTCCAAGCTGGGCACAGGAAAGCTCCCACAGTGTTTATTTGAGAACACAGCATCCAAACCCACCAAACTGGAGTGAGTGAACACGTTGCTGCAACGCTGTAAATTTCCCAGTAATACTCTCAGTGTCCACTCCAATGGTGTTAGCTTCAAGGCATGTACCCTCAAAGATGAGCCAGGGACTCAGCAGGCAGCAAGGATGACACCACTCCTCTGGGAGGAGAGCATCTGCCTAGGTGGATGCAAACTCTGCTATTTTTGCTGTCAAGGACAGAGAGTGGTCCAATTGCCTCATCTTACATGTTAGACTCAAGAAATATTTTTAAGACTAGTTTTTCTAAAATATTACTTGAAAGAGGATGGGAGGATATGAATTGAAATTTGTATGGTACAAACAGGCTTGGCTATCAGAGAAATGGTCTTGTGAGATTGGAATGAAGTTCAGCATCGTGATAGTGAGTATGGGAACTTTAAGCACATAGATGAGAGTTATAAGAGGCAGCATGAGACAGCAATGAAACTTCATAAATCATTGAATATCCTGAGTTGGAAGGCACTCACTGAGACTATCAGAGTCCAGCTCTTGGCCTGCCCAGGACATCCCAAGGATTACACCACATGCCTGAGAGTATTGTTCAAACACTTGAACTCTGTCAGGCTGGTGCTGTGACCACTGCCCTGGGGAGCCTGTTCCAGTGCCCACCACCTTTTCCTCACAGCCAGCCTCCATCTTCCCTGACACAGCTTCTTGTCATTCCCTCAGACCTTATCACTGGCCACTGCAGACAGCTATGAGACCACATTTTGCTGGCCCCTTAGTAAAAGTGTAAAGAAAAAAAATAAATTGCTATACATACTTTGTGAACAAAGATCAGGACTATTTAGCAAGTTCTTGCTGTCTGGGAAGCAAAAAGGCTTGTAGAAAAAGGGAACTAGAATTATCTGTGATGGAAGACACCCCTGTAACAGTTAGGGTTTCTCAAATATTATTCTGTATGCCAGTGACTTTGGCTATGATAGAGAAATCTATAGCCTTCCTCCATGCCATATTTAATGTCATTAGCACAATCTACAAGGATTCTTACTTTTCTACTTATACAAAATGTTATGTTCGTGATGAACAGAGATTAAATGTGTTTTAAAGAAAATAATGAAAAATTTTGTAAATTTTAATGTAATATCCCAAATATGAAAAGCAAAAAAATTGTAAAAAAAATTGTTCTTGGTGTTAGAATGCTTACGACAGGTTTTATGCTGATCTGATGAAAATCTTGACCCAATTTATAGTCTTACTTTTGACATAACATGAAATTCACATTGCAAAATCTGTTCAAATTATATTTGGCAAGATTGTTCCTGAAAATCAGAGGAAGACTGCAGCAAGAGCTAAAAATGAAATGAATGAAGGAGTGCTCTGGTGACAATACAGACACACTGCAGGGTCCCATGAAGAATTAAAGGCTTGCCTCACACATATCCTTAATCCAGCCTGCCTATTACACATATCCTCAGCCTGGAATAAGTGGCTACACAAAGTCAGAGGTCAGCTGGAAACAAGCATTTGCACATTTCACTTGTACCTCAGAAAGAAGATCAGCTTGGAGGAATGGCAGGTTGGTGAAACCTCATTCATGTCACATATAAGTCTTGAACTTGATGGGATTTCTGTCTAGAAACTCTCAGTGCTCAGTGATTGCCAGATTTAGGTACTTTGTCTTTCATAAATGCCTAGCTGTGTATTGGCACAAACTAGCTGGGTTTAACTAAACCAACCCCAAAAGAATCTCCACAATCAATCAAAAAAAAAAAAAAAATCATGAACAGCAACAAAAAAGAGAGTTATTTGCTAAAATTTAGATGTTGCTTATACATGTTTCAGAAAGAGCAAGTAATGTTTAGGCTTGGACAACTGAGAAAAGTAACAGTGCCTGTGGCACATTAACCCTTGCTTTTCTTGCACACCCTCACATATGTGGGCTGGATTTCAAAATCCAGAGATAAGACTGACAAAACAACAAGTGTTACACAATCACATAATATTCATTAAATATGCAGGACATTATTTGATTCTAAAATCTCAAGTAAAAACTTTGCCAATGTAGTTTAAATGACCTTGCTGAAGTTAAAAAAAAAAAAAAAGAGTTAATAAGATTAGTAGATTAGTGGGAATATATATCTTAATTTATGTCTTAAACTATTAATTTGAAGCCATTTCTATAAGGTTCTGTGGGAAAAGGATGAGGCCAAAACCAAAGTCTTACTGCCCTCAGTATTCGACATCTGTTTCCTGTGCAATTGCCAAAACCATTAACAGCATCATAAATGAACCCTGACATCAAAACTGCTTTTGTGAATGAAAATAGGATGAAACCAGAAAGTTATCAGCTGTTTAACTTCTGTCTGCTTTGAAACATACAGCAAGAATCCAACTGTTTTCCAAATATTGAACAAATCTGCATGTGAAGGTACTCTGTGCACAGAGATCTTGTTGGGCTCCTTAGAGTTTTTCTCAAGATAGAATGGATCTTGTTCTAGCTGTATCTCACATATCAAAACAGGATCATACTGAAAAAGAGACTCTTAAAGAGCAGCCACTACCTGAATGCATGCTGCAATGGAGATGGTATATTCACAGACAGAAAAAGTGGGAAACCTTATTTTTTGTGATGATTTGTGAAGTGAGTAGCTATAGCTGAACAAGACGAAGTTAAAAAGCAGGTATTTAAAATATCTAACAGAAAGACTTGAATTTGTTTCAAAAATATTGCATTGTTTTGCTAAAAGGAAGCTGTTTTTCATTTTCTGTTACATGACATTTGACATGACAGTATAAATGGCGTTTGGTTTTGGTCATGACAGAAAAGTTGCATTGTTTTAGAGAGCCCCAATTTCTTTTAGAGAAAGCGTAGAAACAAAGCTAAAAAGAGCCCAATGCTAGAAGCACATGGAGTTGCTTGGACACCCTTATGATCACAGTTTGGTTTCTCCTACTTACAAGAGTAACAATAATATTAAACCACGGAAAATCAGACTAACCTTAACTGTGGCCCCAGGAAAGAAAAGCCAGTTGCCAGTATCCACGGGATCCAGATTATCTTCTAACACAACTTTTCTGTGAGCAGCATTTATGATCAGGATGTTGTCCAATGCCCAACAGGCTTCATACACATCACCAGCAAGAACATAATCCTGTTTCCACTGAAAATGGATGTTCTCCCCTTTAGCATCTTCAGGAAGGTACAAGATGTGGATGATTGTGCTGATGTTGGAAGGGGCACTGAAAAACAATTTTAAACAATTTAGTCAGGAACACTTATCCCTCAATTAACACATTTACTAGGTGTTACACAGTTGTGGTGACATCCCTTGTATGCTGATAAAGCTTCTATGGAGATCAGAAAATACCTGTCCTGAGGCAGAGTCCCACTGTGCCAGGCAGGGCATGTCCAGCCCAAACAGGCAGCCTGGCTTCAAAGAGAGTGCAAGCTAAGGCAATAAGCAACAGAACAGTGCAGATGTTTGGAGAGCAGGAGGATAGAGCAGGACCACACCCATGCTCAGTGCTGGTCACAGATGGTGACTAGGTATTGTCAGGTATTTTGCAGGTATGGTCAAAAAGAAATATTAAGGAAGCTCCTTACAAAAACAGGTGTCACAAAATTTGATTTTTGCTTCAACAAAAAAAATCTGACTTCTGATGTCTCAGTCTCTTATGATTTGGATGCAACAGAATGGTTGGAGAGAAAAGCTAGGAATTTTCTCTGACAAACATGTCCTTCCAATTCCACATCCCAGCTGTCAGGATAATTCTGTGGATGGGGAGGACCAGGCTGTCCTTCTTTCCATGTTCTGCTTCAAGAGCAATACAGAGGAAATAATCTATTTGTCCTCTCTCTTGCTGCTGAAAACAGAGAATGAGGGCCAGAAAGTCAGACCTGGAGCATCATATTAGGCAACGATTAGGCCTTGAGCTCTTCAGAGAGCTGTGAAAGGATTGAGGTTCACCCCAAAGAAGCTGGGGATGCATGGGAGGCCGAGAGGAAGTGACCTCAAGTGACCAAAGGGATATTCCAGCCCATGTGGCATCATGCTCAGTACATAAAGTGAGGGGAAGAAGGAAGGAGGGGGAATGTTTGGAGTGATGGTGTTTGTCCCACAAGTCACCATCACACGTGATGGGGCCCTGCTCTCCTGGAGATGGCTGAACTCCTGCCTGCCCATGGGAAGCAGTGAACTAATGCATTGTTTTGCTTTGCTTGTCTGCACAGCTTTTTGCTTTCCCTGTTGAAGTGTCTCTATTTCAACCCAAGAGTTCTCTGGCTTTTATTACTCCAGTCCTCTTCCTAGTCCTGCTGGTGGGGGAGTGAGAGACAGTCTGTGTGGGGCTTGGCTGCTGGGTGGGGCTGAACCGCAACAACCACCCAGCGTGTTAATATTCAAACCCCAGGCTGCAACGAGTTACAAAAATGAGGTTTACAAGATGTCAGCTAGTCAACGTTCTATTTGCCTTGGTAGTGCTACTTTAAAGGGTAAACAGTTTGTCAGAGACAATCCAGAGCTTTCAGGGAAAAAGGCCACCAATAGCTTCCTTTCACAGAGAAAATAGAGGAACTTTTGAAAGCAAAGCAAAATGCTGAAATGCAACTGTATTTGTCCCATATTCACACCCAGAATGTGCCCCCACCAATCTCCCTGCACTTGCTGAGCATTGTGTCTGTCACCCTCAGAGCAGCGCTGATCTGAGCACTGCCCTCGCTTCTCCCAGAGCCCACACGGAGACCTCTGCCCTCCCTCCAGGAGCCCAGAGCTGACATCCCACTGCCAAAACACAACACCTCCCCTTCACAGATGCCCTCCTGTCCCATCTCTCCCCAGTTCTCCCACCGTTCCCTGGAGCTGCATGTAGTGCTGTGAAATCTGCTGAGACACATTCGAATAAACACTGCAATTCATACAGACCACAGGAGAAACGAGCATCCTTCCATAATTCATCCTCTCCACTTCGCACGACACTGCTCTATTGACCTATTTTCTACTGCTGGCTCCAGCATCAAAGTTGAGGAAAGAGAGGTCAAGCTGCATGCACATTAACTTCAAAAAAAATTTGGTCTCAAGGGCTTGTGCTTGCCTCCTCACAACTCATAAGTTTCCTGCCTTGCAGAGCAATGAGAGCAACTGAGCTGATGTTTTGGACTAGGTGTGTAATTTTCATAAATGTGAGAAAAATAAAATGCGTTGTATGGTTACTCTGAGGCAACTTCAGTGCCTGCAGTGAATTACTCTTGCTTTATATTTTTCTGAGATAAGAATTTCACCAACTGTTTTACTAAAATGTATGGGTTTTCTTTAAAATTGTAGTTCCACTCCCACAAAGAGTTGGAGGATGAGATACTGAAGTACACAATCTTGCAGCTAGAGTTTTGCTTCTTCATCAGAAATTAAGGACCCTTTTGCTCTGCAATTTGCCTCAATGGATTGAAAATAGGCTCAAGCAAATCACTTGTATAGCACTGACACTGAGGTAATGCAGGAAGGCACACTGAGATGCTCTGTTTATATTACTTATAAATTACAGCTTTTTCTTCCCCAGTTGCATAATTATGACTTTATGCCGTTGCACAAAATGCCTTTCCTATTATTACTTAATAAAATACAATCTCTTAGAAAAAAACATCTTTGACACTGATTGTCTTTAAAGGTGTGGATATTGTGATGAAAATGTTTACAGTTTCCATTCATAATCCCTTGCATTTTCATGTTGGTTTAAAAGCACAGCATTATTCATCATAATCTTGTTATTACAAGAGTGTCAAGAGCCAAGTGTTCATATCAAACTATAAAATGTTTTTATTGAACATTTTAATCTACCAAAGTAGAAACACGAAACATTATAAAATATGGTCCTTGCTGACATTAAAAATGGCGCTAAAATGTAAAAAGTCATCAAAGTTTTGTTTTTTCAGGCACCTGAACCTACTGGTTTTTGGAGTTGCATTTTAAGTGTGAAGTGATTCTCTTTGTCACTTCCCACGTACTCAGTGGATGAATTTGTGATTTACCAAACCTGGTGGCAGTTCTGCAATTAGCCAGGAATTTCAGCCCTCATCTTTGTATGAACAAGGAGAACTGAAAAGTTAACAAATAAAACAAGTTTTAAAAGAGCCAGGTTTAAACACCACCTGCTCAGCTGGAAAGCATGAAAATTATTAAAGAGATGTAACAAACCTAATTTTCTCCAGCTGAGTCCAATCTGCAGAACTGTTCTTGCTGTAGGACACTGTGATGCTGGGATCTGAGTAACTAAAGCGACACGAGCCCGATCCTGAGAAAACAATAAAATGAGAAGTGTTACGACACAATGAAGCATAAATGATTCCCCAATAACCACAGTTGCTGACTGTGCCTTTGTCACCTTATCACTTCTCCCCATTTTAAAGGCTTTGATTGATGATGAAATTTCCTGTGATCTGTTGCTGAAAGTAAACACAAAATAATGCATGCTTTATGAGTCAGAAATAAAGTAGAAATGATAAATCACAGCAGTGCCATGTAATCTCTGCAAATTTCCCAGGGGAAGCCAAGTAAATTACTTAACACCCCCAACTGCAGGAAAAAATCCACCATCTAATGTTTAAACAAAACCTTATTATTAGAGAATAATCCACATA